>NC_064615.1:230340209-231590209 GCF_023898315.1 Schistocerca nitens
TCCGTGGTAATCGCCGTTCACGTTCAAGCACTAATCATAACTTTGCACTAACTTCTTCAGTCACGTTGCACGGAAGTTCTCTACAAATTGGTTGACAGCGGCGTTGTTGAGTTCCCAGTAATCTACAAAAGTCAGTCCACAAAGCCGTTTTCCAAGTGTATGACGAAGTAATAGTTACTGGATGTGAGTTGGACGTGCGTTATCATGAAGGACTGCCCCACATGATTATTTACCGTGCCGTTGGTGTTGAGTGGCACGTTTAATATTGATGACAAAATGGCTCTGAGCACTATGGGACTCAACATCTTAGGTCATAAGTCCCCTAGAACTTAGAACTACTTAAACCTAACTAACCTAAGGACATCACACACACCCATGCCCGAGGCAGGATTCGAACCTGCGACCGTAGCAGTCCCGCGGTTCCGGACTGCAGCGCCAGAACCGCTAGACCACCGCGGCCGGCAATATTGATGACAATAACTTCTCACGCACGTTCCACGAAATAAACCAAAACGACTTCCTTTCCCTTCCAGAAAACGGTAGCCACCATTTTCTGCCTCAAGTGAGATATATTTGGATCTTTTCAGTCCTGGAGAGGCTGAATGGCGCCAATGCAATCAGTGATGTTTTGGTTCTGCACTGGTGTAGGATATTCACGTCTCGTATCCAGTAACAATGTGGGGGGAAAAATCATCTCTATCTTGTCCATAGTGCTCCAAAGAAGCTCATCTGCTCGATATTCTTTGTTTGTTCTGTTCGACTGTGGGTATTTTCCGTACGCATCTTGCACAAAATTTGCGATATCCAACCTTCTCCGTCACAGTCGTTAAATGGTACCACGCACAACTCGAACAAAGTCGTCAGCCAGAGTGTTAATCGTTAGTTGTCGATCATATCGCAGTTTTTAGTCCACGTCTTGCATATTTATTTCATCGATCTGTACTGTCAGTTTCAAAGTATTAACACCAGTGTCTGATTTCTCTCATTTCTGTAGATGCTTTAACTGGAAATATATAGACAATTTCATACACTAAATTCGAATTACAGCACGCACTGACGTGGACAATTCAAACCAAACACCCCAAGATTCACATGGGAAATCTGAATAGCTGGACAAGGAGTTGATCGCTGGTTCTTTTGAACAGGTGTACAGTGGCTTAACCAAGTCATCGCGATTGGTGCAGCGTTAAGGAGCACTCTGAGAGAAGTATAATTTGATACAGGAAACAAGTGTTTGAGAAAATCGGAAAAATATTAAGATAACCAATTCCTATAGATCCAAGCAGATTGTCAACTGCTAATTTTTTACTCATACATGTATTGTTTCTTGCACAACACTGCAGTGCGAACGGATATGTGGAAAGGGTCTGAAGACCTCTATGAAGAGGAGAAATTTTCTGATGATGCGAAAGAAGCATAAATGGGAGTCGATAGGGAAGACATACGAGATCCTTTATTAGGGTTTAACATTTATAAGACTTGCAGTCAACCAAGGCAGAAGGGATAGATAACATTTCTTCGGATTTTTAAGGGAGTTTGGAAAGAGGCAGCAAAGTAACTGTTGAAGTTGATGTGTAGAATCTATTAGAATGGGGGAATACCGTCAAACTTTCAGAAAAATATCACCCACACAATTCCGTAGGCAGCGTAGGCAGGTAGGTGCAAGAACTATAGCACAATAAGCTTGACAGTTAATGCATCCAAATTGCTAACAAGAATAATATACAGAAGAAGCGGAAACAAAAATGATGACCTGCCAGAACTAGTAAAACCATTCGACAGCGCAAAAGGGTGCAAGAGATTGCGACAAAAATTGGATTTAGTTATAGAGAATTATATAACGCGCACAAGAACCAAGAGCGAGAGTGAGAATGAAAGGCCGAAAACGAAGATCTCAGATTAAAAAAGGTGTGAGACGGGGATGTAATCTTTCGCCCCCAACTTTTCAACCTCAACATCAAACGTGTGAAGGCTAAACTAAAATTAGGCCCAAGAGTGGGATTAAAATTCAGGGTGAAAAAATATCAGTGATAAGATTCGGTGATATCATTGCTGTTCTCAATGAAAGAGAAGAAGTAATCACATAGCCTGTTTAATGTAATGATCCAATAGGCAAACTCTTTGGATTTAGAGTAAACCGAAGGAAGACGAATGTAATGAGGAGTAGTAAAAATTAGATTAGCGATAAGCTCAACAAAAAGTTGCTGGCGTCGAAGTAGACATTGTTAAGATGTTGTGCTATCTTGGAAGTGAAGCAAATAGGACATAAAAAGCAGACTAGCACAGGCAAAGAAGGCATCCTTTAACTGATGATGTCTACATTATTAAACATGGCCCTTAATTTGAGAAAGGGATTTCTCAAAATGTATCTAAGTGAATCGTAAACGGTAGAAAAAGCGGAAAAAGTAGTTCTGGAGACGTGGCGATGTACTTAGGTGCTGAATAGTAAGTGGACTGATAAGGAATGAGGAGATACTTCGCAGAATCGGCGAAGAAGGGAACGTATGGAGAGCACTGATAGGACATGTTTTAAGACTTCAGGCAATAATTTCGATGGTGCCAGAGGGAACTGAAGAGGGGAGAAACTGTAGGAGCAGACAGTGAATGGAATACATCGAACAAATGGATGAGCACGTGCGATTAAAGAGCTACTGTCGGATAAAATGTTTGCTAAAGGAGGAATGTTGACGGAGTTCCGTGTCAAACTGATCGGAATGACGATGCAAAAACAGGAGTGTACTCTAAATGATCGTCTTGTTATGACCTTCTTGTCGTTTACATTGTACACGATAATTTTCCAAGTGGTTAATACTTAGCACATAAATAACATATATGAGTCCTTTGTTAGTTGTCTGTGTCGGGGTGGGAAATTCTGGCAGTTAACTCGATCTAGATCGTTTATTGTGCACATAAGAAAACTAACTTATGGGAATGTGTGTCGAATAATCTTACGTCTCTCGGCCTTTATGCAAGCACATCCTTCTATGAGCACTGACGATGGGCAATCAACTAATAAAAGCAGTGTTGAATAAAACTTTAGCATAAAAATAGCTTTCACATAATGCGTCTGTGCCAGATAAAATGCTTCGATGAAACTTGGACCACACATAGAATGAACTGCTACAGTACAGCACAGAAGATAACTGAAGGAAATACGCAGAAAAGAAGAACAGAAATGACATTCTTATTCAAAGACAATAATTACACAAATCCATGCGCTTCATGGCGTCCTGGACATTACGAAAGGCAGGACATGGTCCTTAATAGTGACTGGCATCACCATGGACGGCAATACACACTCTACAACGTGCGCCCATGCTGCCCACAAAATTGGTCAGGAATTCTTGTGGTAGTGCCTTCCATTTCACAGACAGTAACACATAGTGGCAAAGCTACTTTCGTCCTAAAGTTTTGCTCACCTGTGTATATTAGTCATATACGAGTATTTCTGCGGTATTTATATCAACAACTACTATGTAATTTGTACGAATATGTTAATAACATTATTTGACTAATTAATGTCAAAATTTTGTACGTAACTATCGCACTGGGGTTGAGCCCGTTCAATATTTTTTCTGGAAATGTGGCCTTCTCGCTATCATTATCGTCTGCTAGTCACAATCTCGCCCTGTTTTAACTCCAAGACATTACAGTCACGACATGAAAACATTAACGGTGTTGACAGACATATGACGTATTGCAAAATATTGCCGGCCGGAGTGGCCGAGCGGTTCTGGGGGTTACAGTCTGGAACCGCGCGACCGCTACGGTCGCAGGCTCGAATCCTGCCTCGGGCATGGATGTGTGTGATGTCCTTAGGTTAGTTAGGTTTAAGTAGTTCTAAGTTCTAGGGGACTTATGACCTCAGTAGTTGAGTCCCATAGTGCTCAGAGCCATTTGAACCATTTTTTTTTGCAAAATATTAATGAATATTCGACAGTTTCGTACTTTCATTTCCTAGTCTTAACTGGATGTGTACCTTGTTTTGAATTTAAGCAGATATAATTTCAGCAAATATAAGTGCGATACAATATTTTTGCGATAAAGTTCATGTACAATTACTTGCTTCTAAGGTCGCTTTTCACAAATTACGCTGGACTGCATTACACGAGCTGCGTATTTGCCGCGCCCGACTGCACACGGTTAATTCTGCTTCGGAGCGCTGCTTTGACAGTTAACTGTAAACCATTTCCTGCCATTACCAAACCTGTGTCCCTGTTTGTGCGCCTGAGGCATTAGTATTTACAACCGCATACGATTTGCACATCCCGATGTTGGTTCTGGCAAAGCAAACGGCGGTTGCCTGGAAACTGGGAGGACCGCCTAATGGCTAGAATTCGGTACGGCGGCGAACCAGCCATAATTCTCCTGCTATTCCTCGTGGCCTCCGTCTATGAGATAACCGGTCGAATTCACGGATATGCGCATGTTTAACGGTACATTTTTATTTGGTGCAACAAAGAAACACAGTCAACACGGATTTAGAAAACATCGTTCTAGTTAAACACAACTACGAAGCGTTGAGTGCTATTGGCAGGGGATTTCAAATTCATTCCGTATTTCTAGATTTCTACACAAGAGGCTTGTAGTGAAATTGCGTGCTTAATATCGTGTCAGATATATGACTGGACTCGTGATTTCCTGTCAGAGAGGTCGCAGTTCGCAATATCTGACTGGAAGTCGTGTACTCACGAAATTTCAATCACATACTTTTTCCTCCGAATGCCAAAAGATTTTGCTGACGCTGACCTACATGGAGAGAAACGATAATAATAATAAAATAAAGAGAAATCAGAGCTCGCTGTTTGATTATTAAAGAGTTACTGTGAAGGTGTTTCGACAAATCCACAGCTGGTACTTGAGTGTGATTTGCAAAGTATTCATGAAGATATAAATGAAACTTAGCGGTCCGTTACGAGCTTTAGGAATGATGTGTGTAGACCCAGCTACAAAAATGGCTCTGAGCACTATGGGACTTAACTTCTGAGGTCATCTGTCCCCTAGAGCTTAGAACTACTTAAACCTAACTAACCTAAGGACATCACACACATCCATGCCCGAGGCAGGATTCGATCCTGCGACCGTAGCGGTCGCGCGGTTCCAGACTGTAGCCCCTAGAACCGCTTGGCCATCCCGGCCGGCAGACTAAGCTACAAAGGCAAGAAACAGACACAATGTGTACTTTGGCGAATCTAAAGTAACAGGCTATAGTGGTTCACTTTCTTGCCCACGATGTATAAGATATATCAGCCTTTTGATAAAATACATGCGTGCTACCTTTTCGGCGTATGTTATGTCATGTAGATAGTGAGAGGTATCTAATTTTGAAAATGGTGTGGGGGGAAGTTCGGGTGGTGTCCGACTACCTAGCATTTTCGGAATTACATCTTTTTCTGAAGGTTGTGTTGAACATCGTCTACACTAAATAATTCATTGACATATTACTCAGAAGAATTATGAAACTCAGTGTCCTAACAACATAATTCGTTTTTTTCTTTGTACTTTCATCATCCACTCCATTTTATATGCTTAAATTCTGAGACGGTTGTGTCTGAATGAAATTGCTGTGTATAAAAAAGTAAATGTTTCACAAAAAGTTTTAATTGGACTGTAAATGGTTATAAATATTGAACTACTATCGGTGAAATTTATACATATTAGTACCAAACTCAGATGGCGGCGGACTCAAATAAGAAAAAAATCATAGCTAAGACATTAAGTTACCGGACTGCACACAATACTTCCCGATCAAAATATTAGCTGAGCCTTTCGTGAAACATTAGTCGTTCACACTGTTCATCTTTTGATGGGCACAAGTCTCATGGGTCCAACCCGGAGCAGCGCTAAGATTTTCGTGCCCCAGGTAAACGTACTTAAGCCCCTTCCTCAACTTTTTACTTTAAACTTAGATTTTTGGATAAAGTAGAAAAAATTAACTCAAAAAAGTCAGACAAGAAACTTTTTTGTTGCTCGGATTTTACATGAATTCGATCTACCTATTGCTAGCGCCTTTGTCTCGCATTGGGCGCAGGGTCAGCACGTTTAAGTTGGCGTGGTTAATGTTAAGGGGTGGCCAGATGCCCTTCCTGCCACCACCCCACACCCCGCAGGATAGAATGAGTGTACCCCAGCTCTCTGCATCTAGTGTAAACCATGAAACAGTGCAAACGTTTTATAAATGTCTGCGAGGCGTCTAACTGAGGCGAGACGTGGGGACCAGCCCGGTATTCATCTAGTGGGATGTGGAAAACCGCCTAAAAACCACGTCCAGGCTGGCACACTGGCCATCGTCGTTAATCCGCTGGGGGGATTCTATGCAGGGCCTGCGCGCTTACCCGAGTCCAGGAAGCAGCGCATTAGCGCTCTCGGACAACATGGCAGGTTTCTTTTTGTTTTGTTTTCACACGAATTCGATACTTTATAAAATCAGACTTTCTTTCTAAGACGCCCAAAAATTCCCATTTCAATCATGTCGGACAGAGTCACTGTCACCTCTTAAACCTGAACCTCTTTCCGCTAGATAAAGAGTCGCTTCGATAACGTGATTCAGTACTTCGGTCCAACACTACTTTTCTCTGACAACATTTCAGTCTAGAAGATTTTCTATGGCTGAAATAACATGTAGCACATTTCCTAGTTAGTGTCATTTTAAGTAAGGCATTTTGTAATCAGCTCTTTGTTGATGTTCGCTCGCTCTCTGTTTTAGCTTTTGCCAACCTCTTGACAATACCCAGCCGTAGCCTAGACCCGAATCAGACTGAGAAACATCCGTGGATTGCGGAAACAATAGGCAAGCAGAGCACTACAATGCTTGATTAACACGATTAAAAGAAGCCAGTCCCTTTTTGAAATTTTCATGTCTTTTTTTCAGACACGCTCAAACACATTACTTTCCTCGACACGCAGCATTCTTTTCGGCGTTCGCTCAGCTCCTCACCTAACAGCTTCTTCTACCTCTAATCCACCGAAGCGCTTTTTATTTTCACTCCACAGACCGATATCGAAATCTAAAATTTTCTCATTCACTGTCGGTCTAGCCGTTAAAATGTGTCCAGTTTCTGGAACGATCTTGTCACTGTCACCGTAGCTTGCTTTAGTACGATCAATTTACGTGCTCTCTTCCTCAACGCAGATGTCACCCTTACTGCCGTCTTGACCGACGTGGTACCATCTCTACACCGCCGATGCTGTAGATGCTTCTAAACATACTAACATCTACAAATTTGGAAAAATGGCATTAATTTTTGCCCGAGAGCTTCGTTCTTATCTATCTACACCTCAACAACCATAATCAGTACTACCCTGAATCGACAAACTATCGACGAACCTCCTCTCAAAGCGTAAGAATGTCTGTCACTTTTTCGCAGTTTTGTCTTTCTGAGCCATATATTTTCGTTTTGGATGATCTCATGAAGCACTCTAACAATTTTTCCACTAGGGTAATTCTTTTCTATTATTATAAGTAAACTCTTTAAAAGTGTGTGATGCAATGATAAAAAACATAAACTATTCAACTTGACTGATTTCTGAGCACTGCTTATGAGTAGTGATAAGCCACAATACGAAACAAAATACAACAAAACAAACGTTTACATAATTATTGTCAGCCATAATGGCTATGTTTGTGAACCGTGACTGTGTGGGAAAATTATTTATTTCAAGTTTCAGCTACCATAAAAAGTGACTGGTAGCAGAAGCTTGAAACTAATATTAAACGTTTTCATGTTCACGCTCGCACGAATTCGGCGCTTTCAGTGCTTTAATATCGGATTGTTAAAACTTGGTTTCGATCGCGGGGCATCTACAGCAGTTCAGCCTTCTCAAGTAAATAAAAGTGGCCCAAATGTAAACTTTTTTTTTTCTACAACGTCGCCCTAATGTTCTAAAAGGTGTAAAATCGTTCTGAAATTTGAAAAGAAGAAGCTGTCGAATTTAAAAGTTCTACATGTCAATTGATTAAACGTATTATATTTTTAATACATTAATATTGAGGATAAATTAAAGGCTACCTTACACAAAAATCGTTTTATGACAATTTCCTTATTAACGAATATACTTTAAATACATATATTATTATCACATGAAACCAGTCAAAAAACTTTCCAACTTGTCAAAACAAGCGCCGTATGCGAAAGTAGAACTTGACGAGGCTGTGAAGTTTATAAAATAGAGGAGCAATAGCAGAAGCAAAAATCGTCGGAATACATGGAGGGTAATACTGAAGACCCCACAGCTGCTTCTAGATCATTAATGATCACTAGAAAGAGTGCGAGACTTAAAACGGAGCCCTGTGGTAATCCATTCTCTTGGATGTGGGCGGCGCTGTGGGAAGCACCAATCCAAACACTGGAAGTATTGTGCAACAAGAAGTTCTGGGCTAATATTAAATCGGAAGTGGGCCCCGAAGACCCCACTCATCTAAGGCAGTGGGAATGTGGTGTCGCCATGTAATGTCATAAGCCTTTTGTAGGTCGAAGAAGACAGCAATAAGATGTTGACGTCGGTCGAAAACTGTCCGGATGGCAGGCTCCAGGCAAACCAAATTATCGTTAGTGGAACGGCCTTGGAGAAGAACGTCCTGGGACGAAGTCGGAAGGCCCCGAGTCTCAAGCAGCCAACACAGCCAACGGTTCACCGTGCTTTCGAGTAACTAACACACTGTTGAGACTGAATTGGGGATAACTGTCCATCTCTAGCGGATTCCTACCCGGTTTCAGTACCCGGACGATGCTGCTCCCCCGCAATTAAGATGGGAGTGCACTCTCGCTCCAGATAGCATCGAAGATGGTAAGGAGATGTCATTGACAATCCGCTGATAGGTTTAAATGTTTTATGAAATATTTTATTGGCAAAGCATTTTTAAAGCGAAATTCGTGAAAATTTGGTTTCTCTGTTATAAGTAAAAAACACAGTTTGGAAACTGAACACCTGAGAGGTTGAAATAGGGGATGAACATTTTAAATAAGATTCGTTATATTAAAAACTATTTAAAGATAAATCTATGAAAATTGGTATTTCACTCCTCTACATATATAAAGAACGTTTCTTGGGAAATATCACCACAGAAATGCTTGAGGAATGATTAACAAACACCTTTGATTAAATTTCTTTCATTTCACGTCTATGGTCACATACTTGTAGGTCCTCAGACAACTGGTTACGATCAGCAATGACCATCTTTAGATCCGTTTCTGTGTTTAGCATTTGTCAATGCTACTCTGGCTCCAGTATGTCAGAACATGTTTTTATAAAACAGATCTGAAGATGATCATTGCTGATGTAAACCGGTAGTCTGAGGACCTACAAGTTTGTGAACATAGACGTGAAAGTAAAGAAATTTATTCTACACTTTCGAGTCACTGTTCCATCCGCGACCATGTCGCAGCTTGTGGAAAAACTTTTGACTTCAGCCATCAGAATAACTTTTTGGTAAGAAGTAAATTCGAAAATGCCTTGCTTCTATTGCCTTAATTAGCATGAAAAGTTTAGCAGGTGCTATAATTTGTGAAAAACATAAAAAAAATTCGATTGAACAAAAACAAAAAATATGTGCCGTGCGAGCGACGCAGTGGGCTCCAAGCTAATAGTCTACATACTTCAAAAAAAGTTCCGGTTCCCAGAACTCCTGAAGTTAGACGTTGACTGTGGATATTGTATCACAGACTCAGTCTCTTTGACTGTTCAGAGATGTCACTAAACCCGCCCAAAGATGTAAAAAACCATGCACTAGCAACGCCTATTAGACGGAGGGGATCCAACAGCCGATGAATTCCAGTCATTCCACCAGGAAGGTAGTACATGGTTCGTGTTGTCTGTAGTTCAACCCTGCCTAGACGGTCAGTACCGCGGTTCGATCGCGTCCGCATTGTTACTTTGTGACAGGAAGGGCTCTCAACAAGGGAAGTGCCCAGGCGTCTCGGAGTGAACCAAAGCGATGTTGTTCGGAGGAGATACAGAGAGACAGGAACTGTCGATGACATGTCTCGCTCAGGCCGCCCAAGGGCTACTACTGCAGCGGATGACCGCTACCTATGGATTATGGCTCGGAGGAACACTGACAGCAACGCCACCATGTTGAATAATGCTTTTCGTACAGCCACAGGACGTCATGTTACGACTCAAACTGTGAGCAATAGGCTGCATGATGGGCAACTTCATCCAGACGTACATGGCGAGGTCCATCTTTGCAACCACGCCACCATGCAGCGCCGTACAGATTGGCCCAACAACATGCCGAATGGATAGCTCAGGATTGGCATCACGTTCTCTTCTCCGATGAGTGTCGCAAATACCTTCAACCAGACAATCGTCGGAAACATGTTTGGAGGCAACCCGGTCAGGCTGAACGCCTTAGACACCATATCCAGCAAGTGCAGCAAGGTGAAGGTTGCCTGCTATTATGGGGTGGCATTATGTGGGGCCGACATACGCCGCTGGTGGTCATGGAAGGCGCCGTAACGGCTGTACGATACGTGCAATCCTCCGACCGATAGTGCAACCATATCGGCAGCATATTGATGAGGCATTCGTCGTCATGGACGACAATTCGCACCCCCATCGTGCACATCTTGTGGATGACTTCCTTCAGGATAACGACATCGCTCTACCAGAGTGGCCAGCATGTTCTCCAGACATGAACCCTATTGATCATGCCCAGTATAGATTTAAAAGGGCTGTTTATTGACGACGTGACCCACCAACAACTCTGAGGGATCTACGCCGAATCACAGTTGAGGAGTGGTACAATCTGGACCAACAGTACCTTGATGAACTTGTGGATAGCATGCCACGATGAAGACAATCGTGCATCAGTGCGGGAGGACGGTATCAGAGGTACACGCGTGTACAGCAATCTGGAGCACCACCTCAGAAGGTCAGCTGTATGGTGGTACAACATGCAATATGTGGTTCTCATGAGCAATAATAATAATGTTTATGTTGTTCTCTATTCCTATTTTCTTTACAGGTTCCGGAACTCTTGGAGCCGAGGTGATGCAAACCCTTTTTTTAATGTGTGTATATACGTAAATGAACTGGTGCACAGTTTGAGCAGGTACCTGCGGCTGTTTGCTGATGATGCTGGGGTGTATGGAAAGCTGTTGATGTTGAATGACTGTAGGGAGAGACAATATGACTTAGACAACGTTTCTAGTCTCGTTGATGAATGGTAGCTAGCCGTGAATGTAGAAAAATGTAAGTTGATGCAGATTAGTAAGAAAAACTACCCCTTAATGTTCAATTATAGCATTAGTAGTGTACTGCTCGACAGTCACGTCGACTAAATATCTACACATAAAGTTGCGAAGTGATATGAAATGGAACGAGCACTTAAGGAAGGTGAATGGGCGAGTTTGGCTTATTGGGAGAAGTTTAGGACGGTGTGGATCGTCTCTAAAGGATACCGCATCCAGGACACGAGAGCGACCCATTGATAAGTACTGTTAGAGTGTTTGGGAACCGCACCAGCACGGATTAAAAGAAGACATGGAAGTAACTGAGAGGCGGGCTGCTACATTTGTAACCGTTATGCTATAAAAACGTGCAGATTTTAGGGAGATGCTTCGGGAACTCAATTACGAATCCCTGAAGGGAAGGCTCCGTTCTTTTCGGGGAGCAGTATTGAGAAAATTTAAAGGCCGGCGTTTGGAGCTGACTGCAGAACGACTCTACTGCCATCAACGTATATTTCGCGTAAGGATCACGAAGATAAGAGAAATTTGGGGCTGCAAGGAGGCATATAGCCAGTAGTTTTTCCCTCGCTCTATTTGCGAGGGACCAGGAAAGGAATTGAAGAGTAGGGGTACCGATTACCCTCGACCACGCACCGTACAGTGGCTTGCGAAGTATGTATGTTGAAACCGTCTCTGTGTCCACTGTTAATGGAGGCCCATAAAACAGCAGTCAGTATGACACAGCATGCGGCCGCGTACCCCGTTCACTTTTGCGTATGGACCGGAGAAGCGACACCATCCACCATATAGGATTGGAATCCTTGCTACCGGCTGTTTTGTTCAATGACGTACCCTTTTATTAATGTCTTGTTCTAACGGATAACGAATGTTGGGAACAAAGTTCCATGCTTTTCAGCTCTCATATTTTAGTTTTATGTTCACCTGAGTATTTGGCTTACTAATATCCAAGATCATTCATA
Organism: Schistocerca nitens; assembly: GCF_023898315.1. Taxonomy (NCBI): domain Eukaryota; kingdom Metazoa; phylum Arthropoda; class Insecta; order Orthoptera; family Acrididae; genus Schistocerca; species Schistocerca nitens. The sequence continues at coordinate 230,352,361 of NC_064615.1, forward strand.
AAACAATTAATATTTTGAGAGTTCTATTATCATCTCACGGTACAGGTTATTGGTACTACAATTAGTATTTCGTCCCGTTGCTGTACCAAGCAAATTAAATTTTCGGCTGAAGTCACTCTATCAGAAAACAAATAGTAAAGTGGAGAAGTATAGAACATTATACGGACCATATAAGCCAACAGCGTGATCCTCCAACATGTCGCATGTTTCTATGTTTCTTCTATCACCACGCCGCGTCGATGTCTGGATTTAATTGTTACCTGTAACAGAAGATAAGCAATCAGGACATAACATCTGAGGTCATAAGTCCCCTAGACTTATAACTACTTAAACCTAACCAACCTAAGGACATCACACACATGCAAACACGAGGCAGGATTCGAACCTGCGACCGTAGCAGCAGCGCGGTTGCGGACGGAAGCGCCTAGAACCGCTCGGCCACAGCAAACACCGATATAATAAAAGCTCATCTGTCATTATACATCTAACACTTGCTCACTAAGACATGTACAATCGCGCATTACAATTACAAAAATGTCATGTGAATTTACATGATATGGTGTTAACAGCGTATCGCTCCTCCTCGAGCCGTTGACATAGCGAAAACATGTCGAGGTATGCACCCTACGAGATGTTATCCATTCCTCGTTTTGCAATGGTGAACTGTCTGCTCTCTGTGCCTCATCTTGTGACGACAGCCAGCGCAGGCGGACAAGTGTTCACTTTCTCGCATAAATTTTGATTATTTCTGGGTAAAAGTTGGGGGAACTCTCAGCCGGTGTGGCTCAGAGGCCATTAACGATACCAATTTTCTTGGACGAATGGTCGTATCCATAGATCTGGGCTAAAATTAGTTCTCCTTTGTGTTACTATTATGAGTGCCGCAGCTAACAATAGCACATCCTGGAACTGCTTACACGCAATCAAACACTTTGACTTATAAGTAACTCAATGAACAGAAGTAACTAAGCGAAAACAAAATCGTACAGCCTCCAACACACAAGTATGGGTGACCAAGAGTTCTTCAGTGACGCCATGCCCACAAGAGCAGAAGCGCATTTTCTTCTGAGCTCTGCTTACCGGGATCCCGTGAAGCTCTGTGTGTAACTACTCCGCCATCGACTGAACTAAACTCTTTTCCCACCCTTCAAGTAATGCAACATGAGATTGACAAAAAATGGTTTGATTCATCACCTAAGCTGTATAAGTTATGACAGATACAGAGTCAGGGAATTTTCAGAAAAATACTAGGCCAACTGGTAGTAGGGATGAAAGAGTTCTAATTGGGAATACTGGGGAGGGGATTTCAATTTCCAAATTTACCGTACGACCAAGAGGAGCCTGATGAATACTTTCGTCAAACTCGGGGGACAGGAACCAGTTTTAGCTCAGTTCTGACGGTATGCCCTAGACAAACACTCAAAGTCTAGTACGTGTGAATGCATGTACCGAGAAAACTCGATGACTTGTTTGACGTGTACCTACGTTGCGATCCGCGAAGTTAACAATCCCTGCGAGACAGGCTCATTTCAGGATAGGGCTGCAGATGGTGGGTGGTCACGTGATGTGCGAACGCTCGAGATTGAAAAACGTGTTCTTCGTACTGGCGATGAAACGGCATCAACCAATATAAGGATAAATGCGAGAAGGGGAGATATTAGTTAACCACATGCCGATCTGAAAAATTCTGTATAAAAACCTGCTGTACCAAAATCACGTTCAGCTGGTACGAAGGTTAAATGAGGCAAATAAAGAATACCTTTCATGAAATGTATTCGCAGCTGGAAACTTGGTCAGCCATCAGCTGTATAATGGAATGACGACAATGAGAATTTGTCCCATATCGGGACTAGAACTCGGATGACGCGTATATCGCTAGCGGTCGCCTTACCAATTGGTCAGACCCAAACTTTCATATGTTGTCAACCACGTGTCTACAACCTAAACTCGTACATCCATTATGTATATTCTCGTACAGGGCAGACATATTACTTGAAAGTCGCTTACCCGGTGTAGGCGGATAAATAAGATATTGCAGTTTTTATCAGACAAAACAGAGGAAGTGGATTTCAATTAAAATGTCTTCCCTGTACGGGAGTATATACAGGGTGGTCCATTGATAGTGACCGGATCAAATATCTCGCGAAATAAGCATCAAACGAAAAAACTACAAAGAACGAAACTCGTCTAGCTTGAAGGGGGACACCAGATGGCGCTATGGTTGACCCGCTAGATGACGGTGCCATAGGTCAAACGGATATCAACTGCGTTTTTTAAAAATAGGAACCCCCATTTTTATTATATATTCGTGTAGTACGCAAAGAAATATGAATATATGGTTGGACCACTTTTTTCGCTTTGTGACAGATGGCGCTGTAATAGTCACAAATGTGTAAGAACGTGGTATCACGTAACATTCCGCCAGTGCGGACGGTATTTGCCTCGTGATACATTACCCGTGTTAAAATGGACCGTTTACCAATTGCGGAAAAGGTTGATAGCGTGTTGATGTATGGCTATTGTGATCAAAATGCCGAACGGGCGTGTGCTATGTATGCTGCTCGGTATCCTGGAAGACATCATCCATGTGTCCGGACCGTTCACCGGATAGTTAAGTTATTTAAGGAAACAGGAACTGTTTTGCCACATGTGAAACGTCAACCACGACCTGGAACAAGTGATGAAGAAGTAGGTGTTTCAGCTGCTGTCGCGGCTAAAGCGTACAACAGTAGCAGACAAGTCGCGCGAGAATCGGGAATCTCAAAAACGTCGGTGTTGAGAATGCTAGATCAACATCGATTGCACCCGTACCATATTTCTATGCACCAGGAATTGCATGTTGACGACTTTGAACGTCGTGTACAGTTCTGCCACTGGGCGCAACAGAAATTACGGGACGATGACAGATTTTTTGCACGTGTTCTATTTAGCGACGAAGCGTCATTCGTCAACAGCGGTAACGTAAACCGGCATAATATGCACTATTGGGCAACGGAAAATCCACGCCGCGCGGGATTAGCCGAGCGATCTAGGGCGCTGCAGTCATGGACTGCGTGGCTGGTCCCGGCGGAGGTTCGAGTCCTCCCTCGGACATGGGTGTGTGTGTTTGTCCTTAGGATAATGTAGGTTAAGTAATGTGTAATCTTAGGGACTGATGACCTTAGCAGTTAAGTCCCATAAGATTTCACATACATTTGAACATTTGGAAAATCCACGATGGCTGCGACAAGTGGAACATCAGCGACCTTGGCGGGTTAATGTATGGTGCAGCATTATGGGGGGAAGGATAATTGGCCCCCATTATATCGATGGCAATCTAAATGGTGCAATGTATGCTGATTTCCGACGTAATGTTCTACCGATGTTACTACAAGATGTTTCACTACATGACAGAATGGCGATGTACTTCCAATATGATGGATGTCCGGCACATAGCTCGCGTGAGGCTGAAGCGGTACTGAAAAGCATATTTCATGACAGGTGACTGGTCGTCGAAGCACCATACCATGGCCCGCACGTTCATCGGACCTGACGTCCCAGGATTTCTTCCTGTGGAGAAAGCTGAAGGATATTTGCTATCGTGATCCACCGACAACGCCTGACAACATGCGTCAGCGCATTGTCAATGCTTGTGCGAACATTACGGAAGGCGGACTACTCGCTCTTGAGAGTAATGTCGTTACACGTATTGCCAAATGCATTGAGGTTGACGGACATCATTTTGAGCATTTATTGCATTAGTGTGGTATTTAAAGGTTATCACGCTGTAACAGCATGCGTTCTCAGAAATGATAAGTTCACAAAAGTACATGTATCACATTGGAACAACCGAAATAAAATGTTCAAACGTACCTACGTTCTGTATTTTAATTTAAGAAAGCTACCTGTCACCAACTGTTCGTCTAAAATTGTGAGCCATATGTTTGTGACTATTACAGCGCCGTCTGTCACAAAACGAAAAAAGTGGTCCAACTAAAACATTCATATTTCTTTACGTACTACACGAATATGTAATAAAAAAACGCAGTTGATATCCGTTTGACCTATGGCAGCGCCATCTAGCGGGCGAACTATAGTGCCATCTGGTTTCCCCCTTCAAGCTAGACAAGTTTCGTTCTTTGTAGTTTTTTCGTCTGACGCTTGTTTCGTGAGATATTTGGCCCGGTCACGATCAGTGAACTACCCTGTATAATGGATGTACGAGTAAAGGTTGTAGACGCATGGCTGACGACATATGAAAATTTGGGTCTGGCCTTGAGACGTGTTCATATAGCCAATTGGAAATGCGACCGCTCGCGATAAACGGGAAATCCGGGTTCGAGTCCCGATCTGGGACAAATTTCCAATGTCGTCATTCCATTATACAGCTGAGGTTGTCCATATTCGCCACTGCGAATACATTTTATGTATTTCATAACGGCTGTAGTCGCCGCAGTGCCTGTTCCTTCGCACATTCGAGCATTCATGTCCGAAGAAACTTTGCATCGTAACTCGGAATAACACGGGCACTGCTATATCGTACCGTACTTTAATTGAAAGTCGCTTGCCCGCCCTGTCTTGCACGTGATGGGATATTCAATTATGGTAACAGTTATCTCTGGCTTTATAAAAACCCTCATGAAGTGTGACGAGACAGACATCAACAGAGGCACAGCCTCGACGTGTGAGATGGAATCATCGCAAAAATGGTTCAAATGGCTCTGAGCACTACGGGACTTAACTTCTGAGGTCATCAGTCCCCTAGAACTTAGAACTACTTAGACCTAACTAACCTAAGGACATCACACACATCCGTGCCCGAGGCAGGATTCGAACCTGCGACCTTTGCGGTCGCGCGGTTCCAGACTGTAGCGCCTAGAACCGCTCGGCCACTCCGGCCGGCAAGGAATCATCGCAGACCATCTCAATGGCTCCTACTTCTTCCCACAAAGTCTTATTAGAAAAAGCTATATTGAGTTTCTGAGACATGAGTTGCTTCGGTTACTTGATGATGTGCCTCTATAAGTCTACCAACGAACGTGGTTTATCCACGATGGTGTTCCACCTCACTTTACTTGGATAGTTCGTCAATATCTCTATAACCAGTTTCTGAACAGGTGAATTAGTCAAGAGGGATCCACTGTATGGCCTGCCAAATCCCCAGATTTGAATGCAAGCAATAGTTTTCCTTTGAGGGTAGTTAAAAATCTTTGCTGTATGGAACATACCAGGAGTTTCCACAATGTTCGGCAAAGTATGAAACGCAGACCCAAGGGATGGATAGAAACAAGAGGTTGTTAACGTCAAGAAATTTTTATTAATTTAAATGTGTTTGGTACACGCATCACTTTTATGCCATTTATAATAAATCCTTTATATCACTTGTAGGCATTTTTCGAACCACTGTTTCGTCTGAACTTTTGTAATATTTTGATACCAATAAACAATAAACCTCTAAAGTTTCCGATACATATTGTATAAACCCATTGTATTCGTGTTAATTTAAGATCGAAAAAAATCTCAAAAATGCGCCCTGTTTTTCGTACACCGAGAGCAAACTCGAAAGGGAAACGTAATCGCTTGATCACTTCAAAATACGGAATTGCGCTGATTGCCAAAAGAGGCACCGAACTGTGAAGGCGGCTTAAGTTTTAAATTCGTATTTGACAGTAGCTGTGTTGACGGAATGTGAAAGTCCGCGAGTCATTAATTGCATGTACACGCACGCACGGGGTTGTGAGAAAGTGTATGATGTGTGGTGTTATCCTGTCTGTGTGTTAGAAAGAAGAATCATGGGAGTAGTACGAATTAGCGATGTTATTACAAGGAACAGTTAACTGTTATTACAGGCTTATACAGATTAAGCTTTGTGAAGTACCGAGCACATTCATGTCAGCGCATCATGACATTCCCGGCAACCGAGATTACACGGAAACTTCACAAGAGAATTAAAAACAGATATACCATCGATACATTATCGAACAGGCGCAGAAAGTAGATTCCGCTCGGCGCGTAAAAAACAGTCACGAAAAATAATTTAGGATTAATGTATGGCTGACTATACTAAACAACTTAACTCCATAGTGGCTAGCAGCACAGTGCAAGAATCTTGACTGGATGTTAATTTATGAACTGTGCAAAATGTGACAGACTGTTTGTTAGTTTTTAAGCGAATGTCTGTAACGGATGCTTCTGCAGTAAACATTTGTTGGGTGACTCTAGCGAAATGAAACTCACTAACAGCATTGCTCCTATGTTGCAAATAAAAGTGATTTTAGGTCTAAAAATATAAGTTACTACTCTTAAAATATTGTTTTCTATTATGTCCATTGAGTGTCGTGTTCAGAAAATACAACTATACATTTATTTATTTACAGTACGACATGTAGTTGCTATTGTGATGTTAGCAGTGAGAAAATATTTTTGCACGATGGTTATGCATAGTACACGACAAATTCGTCTAATGTCAGAGTTCTATGTATCGAAACACTCGCCCAAACGAAGTATCCATCAGACCCACAGTGGAACGTGATTAATGGAGTTTCTCCCTTATTTATTGCAAATGGCACTGTAGTAACAATTCGCAGAAATATCAACCCTAAGTATGAAGGAAACACCAGTGTTAACCTTGGCCCCTATGGATAAAGAAGAAGACTGTCCCATAGTGCTTGCGGAAATAAAAATTGTAAACCTGCATGACGAATTTTCCATTAACTACCTACACATCATTCATTACGCCATAACGTACTTACGCTAACACAGGGCCACTTGAAACTAACTTCTGGGCCAGACCCTGATTTCTTAGATCTAAAGCACTGGTGTTGCTATGTATACATAAATTACCAAGAATACTGCAAACCTTGAAAGGCTTTAACGTTTTGAGTGGTGGAGGTATGTTGTTAAAATAAATAGGTAAGTATCAAATTCTGAATATCGTTATTTCTCGTAACTATATATCTCAAAGCGGACAGGGTAACGCTCTTCATTCCGTCTCTTCAGCATCCACACATCTACGATACCAGCACCACAATTTACTGTATTGCTCTTTGAGAAATCGAGTTGAGAGCGATGTCCTTGTCGTTTAAAGAGCTGCGACGAGAGACAATGTGCCGTTTACCAAAGGCGTCTTACGTGAAGAAAACAGGGTGAAAACAGAAACAGTTGCGGAAATATCAGAACAGGGAAGGTGAACAAAACGCAAACACACACACACACGCATACACACACACACGCACGCACGCACGCAGGCGCGCGCGCGCGCGCGCGACACTCGCATACAGTTCTAATCTATGAATGTGAAAAGTGGAGAAGTAGGAATTTAAATTGGAAGAAACGTAGCAGAAATCAGGGTGATCAATGTCCGGTGTCGGAGAAGAATGGACGCAGTGAGAAATTGAAGCAGTTTATAATATGATGGTTGGAAGTCGGATTATAAACTCTGTTACGATCAAGGGTGCCTCGTGAAGCACGGATGTGTGATAATCATATTCCCAGTGCTGCGCTGGAGGAATAACCACAACAACGCATTCTATTGATACTCTGCGTTAAGCAGGAAAATGTCATCAATGTGTTCTAGCAGCCGGAAGGAAGGTCTTCAGCAGCTGTGGTTACTGAATTATTGTTATTCTTATTGCTATTTAGTCGGGTTTGTAAATGGCTACCTCCAGCTCCACTTTTTATAAACTTTTCTTTTCTCTTGTTCTGCAAAGCAGCGCACTACCTAATTTTTGTCGTATTTGTGATCATAAGATAAACTAGTCTCTCTCATTTTCTCCTCAGTGTTTGACAATCCCCCTACCATCACGCGTCTCCAAAGATGCCTCCAGAGGGAAAATACTGCTGAACTACAGACAGGGTGCAGCTCCTTCAGTTTTGGTGTTAATTTGTAGCATTAATTAGTGGCGCCAAAACCGTTGTTGTTGTTTGTGACAACAGAGATAAAAGATTCAGCTCCAAAACTACTACAAACGCAGCGGCTCCTCGGATGGCCGCAGAATATAGCGACCTAGAGGCTACGCCGAGATTTAATCTCCGTAGGCAAATTCGGCCCTTTGACTAAAGTAGCGAATGTCTGCCTCACAAAACAAAGGAAACCGTCTAGTACCAAGCTACTTGAGAAACGAGGATTTAATTTCTATAGTTCCGTCTGAGAAAAGACGACCCCTTGACATTTTAACAATTTAACAATACGGTTTTAGGAAAACTAACATAAGAGACTTTTACATTTAGAATTTAACCTGAAATTACCAGAGTTCTTTCTGTTGCACCATATACGCTGTCTGACAAAAAAAGTGAATGACTCAGAAGACGCGGTCAGATGTCAATACGACTTCGCAGACGTACACACTATCCGCTGATGGATAAATGAATAGAGTTGCAATTACCTGTGACAAAAATTACCAGGGTCATACAGAAACGCCGGCTTCGGTGGTATTGGCACATAATGAGAGCGAACAGCCAAAGACCTTTCAAAAAGTATTTAAACCTGAACTTCGTAGGAAGAAGACCACGGGGAAGACCAAGCAAACGCTGGATAGAGACCGTAAGATCAGTTGTGGAGGAGAAAAGGACACAAATGGGAAGCTGTCCCGCGACACAAGATGTATGAAGACAGAAGGAGACGGCGAGCGCTTGTACACCAAACCCGGGAAACTGAAGATGGAAAACGATGATAATTATGATGAAGTAGAATGGTCACCAAGATGCATTAGATCTGTTCGTGTTTAGTGTTGTTATCAGGCCTGAGCAAAACAGTCAGCGATTAGAGATCATTGCGAAGAACGCGGAGGTTACCACAGCGTTAACAGCACATGACAGACTGTGCAAAACGTTCATTGTGTTGGCCGGCTGGTCGAATCATGCAGTAACCAGATTTGCCCGACATTCGGATGTGGCAGTGGCCCGATGTTGGACTGAATGGGATCGTGATTGCACTAGTAATCGTCATCAACATTCAAATGTTCCACCACAAGGGGAAGATTGTGCACCAGTCACATCGTAACCCCTTAACATCAGCGCCTGCCTTGCGACAACAGGTAATAGCCTCCGTGCAATATTCTGTGTCGCGCGCACGAGTGGTAGGAGCCGAGCAGCAGTCTGACTAAGGAATTACCGGCCCATACGTAGGCTGCCGTTAACGTAACAACACAAACGGCTGCGTTTGGAGTGGTACCACGATCGGGAAATTCGGACAGCTGGTGAATGGCGTCGCATTGTGTCTATCGATGAACTGCGGTTCTGCGCTAATGCGGGTGACCGCCGTCCATAAGTATGGTGGCGGTCTGAAGAGGAGGTCGCATTCCGCAATGTTTTGGAGACGAACAGCGGTCATAACCCTGGCGCAATGATGTTGGGAGCCATCGGGTATGACATCAGGTCACAGCGGACAGTAACTGAGGACCCCTGAAGGCACAATGGTGTGCCACGGACACCGAGTGCCCGCATATACTACTTCCCACGCGACAGTATCGTGGTGCCATTTTACAAAACGACAGTGCTCGACCGCCCTCATATACTACTTCCCACGCGACAGTATCGTGGTGCCATTTTACAAAAGGACAGTGCTCGACCGCCCTCATATACTACTTCCCACGCGACAGTATCGTGGTGCCATTTTACGAAAGGACAGTGCTCGACCGCCCTCATATACTACTTCCCACGCGACAGTATCGTGGTGCCATTTTACAAAAGGACAGTGCTCGACCGCCCTCATATACTACTTCCCACGCGACAGTATCGTGGTGCCATTTTACGAAAGCACAGTGCTCGACCGCCCTCATATACTACTTCCCACGCGACAGTATCGTGGTGCCATTTTACAAAAGGACAGTGCTCGACCGCCCTCATATACTACTTCCCACGCGACAGTATCGTGGTGCCATTTTACAAAAGGACAGTGCTCGACCGCCCTCATATACTACTTCCCACGCGACAGTATCGTGGTGCCATTTTATGAAAGCACAGTGCTCGACCGCCCTCATATACTACTTCCCACGCGACAGTATCGTGGTGCCATTTTACAAAAGGACAGTGCTCGACCGCCCTCATATACTACTTCCCACGCGACAGTATCGTGGTGCCATTTTACAAAAGGACAGTGCTCGACCGCCCTCATATACTACTTCCCACGCGACAGTATCGTGGTGCCATTTTACAAAAGGACAGTGCTCGACCGCCCTCATATATTACTTCCCACGCGACAGTATCGTGGTGCCATTTTACAAAAGGACAGTGCTCGACCGCCCTCATATACTACTTCCCACGCGACAGTATCGTGGTGCCATTTTACAAAAGGACAGTGCTCGACCGCCCTCATATACTACTTCCCACGCGACAGTATCGTGGTGCCATTTTACAAAAGGACAGTGCTCGACCGCCCTCATATACTACTTCCCACGCGACAGTATCGTGGTGCCATTTTACAAAAGGACAGTGCTCGACCGCCCTCATATACTACTTCCCACGCGACAGTATCGTGGTGCCATTTTACAAAAGGATAGTGCTCGACCGCCCTGATATACTACTTCCCACGCGACAGTATCGTGGTGCCATTTTACAAAAGGACAGTGCTCGACCGCCCTCATATACTACTTCCCACGCGACAGTATCGTGGTGCCATTTTACGAAAGCACAGTGCTCGACCGCCCTCATATACTACTTCCCACGCGACAGTATCGTGGTGCCATTTTACAAAAGGACAGTGCTCGACCGCCCTCATATACTACTTCCCACGCGACAGTATCATGGTGCCATTTTACAAAAGGACAGTGCTCGACCGCCCTCATATACTACTTCCCACGCGACAGTATCGTGGTGCCATTTTATGAAAGCACAGTGCTCGACCGCCCTCATATACTACTTCCCACGCGACAGTATCGTGGTGCCATTTTACAAAAGGACAGTGCTCGACCGCCCTCATATACTACTTCCCACGCGACAGTATCGTGGTGCCATTTTACAAAAGGACAGTGCTCGACCGCCCTCATATACTACTTCCCACGCGACAGTATCGTGGTGCCATTTTACAAAAGGACAGTGCTCGACCGCCCTCATATATTACTTCCCACGCGACAGTATCGTGGTGCCATTTTACAAAAGGACAGTGCTCGACCGCCCTCATATACTACTTCCCACGCGACAGTATCGTGGTGCCATTTTACAAAAGGACAGTGCTCGACCGCCCTCATATACTACTTCCCACGCGACAGTATCGTGGTGCCATTTTACAAAAGGACAGTGCTCGACCGCCCTCATATACTACTTCCCACGCGACAGTATCGTGGTGCCATTTTACAAAAGGACAGTGCTCGACCGCCCTCATATACTACTTCCCACGCGACAGTATCGTGGTGCCATTTTACAAAAGGATAGTGCTCGACCGCCCTGATATACTACTTCCCACGCGACAGTATCGTGGTGCCATTTTACAAAAGGACAGTGCTCGACCGCCCTCATATACTACTTCCCACGCGACAGTATCGTGGTGCCATTTTACAAAAGGACAGTGCTCGACCGCCCTCATATACTACTTCCCACGCGACAGTATCGTGGTGCCATTTTACGAAAGCACAGTGCTCGACCGCCCTCATATACTACTTCCCACGCGACAGTATCGTGGTGCCATTTTACAAAAGGACAGTGCTCGACCGCCCTCATATACTACTTCCCACGTGACAGTCTCGTGGTGCCATTTTACAAAAGGACAGTACTCGACCACACATCGCACGTATCATTGTGAACTGTTTGCGCGATGTTGGCGTATTCCCGTGGCCACCAAGTTACTCAAGTCTGAAGATGTATGGAATTGGCTCGGACATCAGTTCCATGCCCTTACTCGTATCCATGATGCAGAGGACTTGCTTCAGGAAAGGAAAACCTTCCCAACCGAATCAGTGCATGCCTTCGAGCCAGAGGGGTGCAACGTCATATTGATAAGTGGGCTCAGTACTGACTCGATTTTGTAATCACTGCAATAACATCACACAGTGTCTTAACCCAAGAGCTTTCTTTTTGCTTCCTCCTCCTGGATGCTTTATGTTTTTTGTCAGGCAGTGCATATGAGGCAACTCATTAAAAACGTAACCTCACTGTACCATACAGGCCTCAAGTGAACAAGGCTGTCATCGATAAGGAGTGTGGTTTGCGAACTACCATGCTTCACAAGGCATGATCCTGTCGAACGATTTGTACTTTGGCCTTCCTTCAACCTTTAAAATGAACTACCCAGTTACAGAGGGACCAATATTTTGAATTATGAAGGACGTTCGGCTTGTGTTCGCCATTGGATTGAATAATATGAAACTATGTCAGTTCAGTTTTACACAGATTACGCCTAAACTGAGCTTCAATTAGACCTTCATAAAGGCCACTGAGATTAAATCGAAGAAAGACGAAAGTAATGAGAAATAATAGAAATGAGAAAGCGAGAAACTTAAAATCAGGACTGATGGGCACGAAGTAGATGAAGGAATTCTGATACCAAGACAGCAGAATAACCCATGATGGACGGACCAAGGAGGACGTCAAAATCATACTAACACTGGCAAAAAGGACATTTCTGGCCAACAGAAGTCTACTAGAATCAAACATAGGCCTTAACTCGAGGAAAAAATTTCTGAGAATGTACGTCTCGAGCACAGTATTCTATGGTAGTGAAAATGGACTGTGGGGAACTGGCGCAGAAAAGACTCGAAGCATTTCAGATGTGGTGCTACAGACGAATGTTGAAAATTAAGTAAACTTATAAGGTATAGAATGAGGAGGTTCTGCGAAGAACCGGAGAGGAAAGGAATGTATAGAAAATACTAAGAAGGAGGGGCAGGATAACAGGACATTTGTTAAGACATCAGGGAGTGGCACTAAAGGGAGTTGTAGAGGGTAAAAAATGTCGAATAAGAGAGAGATTGGAATACATCCAGCAGATAATTGAGGACCTAGGTTGCAAGAGCGCATAGCTAAAAAGCAAAAGATTATGCTGTACTCTTTAGAATCACCCTCTACTGACCTGTGTATGAGGTGAGCAGAACTGCGCTGGCCTGTTTTGTTGTGTTATGTAGCCTGTTACGGTGATAAAACTCTCGTATGGGTCGCACTTTCTTCATTCCATTTACAGAACTTCACATGTGTTACCAATTTACTCTTAACTACTCTGGTCGTGTTCCCACAACATTTTATCTTTTCCACACAGCTCTCTAGATCGTGACACATATTTTTGGGCGTGATACAGCTGTACAATGCCAAAAAGACTAGAATGGTCACGAGGTACTCTTGCGTGTTGCCTATCTAACGGCTTTCAGAGAAAAACAATTCGATATTCAATATTAAATATAATTATTTACCAAATTAAAAATGTAATATGCTGTAATAATCCATCATTAAGCGTTATAATGTTACGCTAAAAATTTAACACGATATGTCAAGTGTTTGTCCTGAGGCTGTGTAGCTCATGGCGCAAAAATTACTAAGAACATATTCATCCAGTATTTGAGTATAAGAGCCCTTCGCGAGCTTCCAATTTACGCATAATTTGAAAGCTTGCTGAAACGGTTTCTCGCTAACGTTCGTAAAAAATGGTGAAAGGAAGAAAAATGCTTATTATAGCCGAGATGATGTAAGAAGCACCCTGACAGTTCGATACTCTGTTTCCAGCTTTCAACAGCGAATGGTAACGGCAGCAAGCGATAATAGTAGCCGTCAACAGAGCTGTGACAATACTGAGTCGTTGTCATAGAGACGTTTGGTTGAGGTAGGTCGGCGAAGCTCATGTGCCCAGCTTGCTGTAAATGTCACCGATCAACTTCCGCCAACTATACATTTTCATTGTTCATGCGCTAAAACTTCAACATAGGACATGGAGTTTGAGTAGTTGTATTTTTACTACTAACCCTACTTACTGCACATTTTGCAAACGGTGTCCAGAGACTCCGCTGAATGCACCTGCAAATTTTTTGTCATTGTACAAGCGGATACGAAGTCATGAACATTTATTTGCATTAAAAACTAGATATTCTTAAAAAGGAGCGCATAGTACAACCGTTTGGCAAGGAGAGCAGTTAACGACTTCCTAAAATCTTTAAACATTATTAGCGTTTTGAGCCCGCAGCCATGGAGATTTTACATGTTTAATGTCAAATGTTTAACTGTAAGACGTTTGAAGCTGTTTTATGCATGGGAGGTCAATTCTTTAAAGAATCAGTGATATGTAAGAAAAATCTCAACATATAATTCATCCAACATATTTGTACAAGCCGTGGATACGTGCATAAAAAAGACATCCCTTCCGTAAATGTAATATCTATTTATCTAAAGGCTATAATTAAGGAACAACCCTCACTCTGTTTTTCCGTGGTTTCCTGAATAATTCCAGACTAATTTCGGAATGCTTCGAGGAACAGACTAAGATTTTCACTTCCACAATCCCTGTCCGTTATGCGAAACTTAATTTTAAAATTAAATATTATGTAATCAGACTTTTCCGTCATCATCATCATCTCTCTCTAATGAATGGTGTTCGGTCGTCTGAACACGTTATGATGATCAATGGAATGTAAAATAAAGTTCATTTTTGAAATATCAGAAAGACCAGTATTCAATTTGCATAAGGGCGGAATGCCGCTGCCCAAACCGGCCGGTGTGGCCGAGCGGTTCTAGGCGCTACAGTGTGGAACCGCGCGACCGCTACGGTCGCAGGTTCGAATCCTGCCTCGGGCATGGATGCGTGTGATGTCCTTAGGTTAGTTAGGTTTAAGTAGTTCTAAGTTCTAGGGGACTGATGACCTCAGAAGTTAAGTTCCATAGTGCTCAGAGCCATTTGAACCATTTTGGAACCGCTACCCAAAGACGAATTAGTACTGAAAGTAGGTATGAAAAAATAAAGTATACTCAGAAAAGTATGTTTGGTATCATCAATAAAGTTTACGAGGAAAATGTCTGGAACATGTAAAATACTACAGGCTTACAGTGATAATAATCACGATATAAACTTGCTAATAAAATACACAAATATACGATCTACGACGAAGCAATTGCTAATTAGCTCTCCGGACAAAATATGTTAGAATTTTCGCAGGATTTTCGATACATTAACGAGAAGCACACGCTGGGAAAACTTGTACCCACATGACAAATAGATGTCACGTATTGGCGCTCCGTGTTTGCGTGTACGAAAAGTGGAATAAATACGATGTGGGGAGCGACATCAGCCAGGACTATTCTGTGCCTTCAATGAAGGCAGACATTGTGACTGCACATTTGCTTCACTGTGCATAAAACACTGATCACTCGCAGTACATTTCCAACTCATAATATGTTGCATGAAGCACTTGGAGGTGACATTTACGCTAAACCACTGTTTCAAATGTATCGTTTTCTTTATCTTGCTTTCAGAATTTACAATATTTACTTTATATTAAGTACTTTTGTTCTAAAGCACGAGACAGAAATGTCTATCATATAGAATGTGAATTATATGTCCCATTATCAAAAAGTTAAACGAATGAACTAAGTATAGTTTCTGTAGTCATTTGGTCCCTCAGTACGTTAATGGTACTGAAGCCAGCTGAATGTTTATGTTACTAATCAGTGTTTGTGGTATGGTAACTAGCAGCAAATTGCAGATGTTTATTGGTGCCATAAGTTTATGTCAATGTTTATGTGATTGCCGCCAAGGTAATACTAGTACCTATCATTTCGTTACCATGACTTAATTGTAGACAGTGGTAGCAACTACGAAGAGCTGATGTTGGAATACATTCCTAAGGAAAAACGGTAGAAAATTTCTTCGAGCCACATTAAACAATTTGGGATACTAACCAGCCTAAACATTTATGCAAATTAACCTCTAAAGCAGAGGCTGCCTCCATACATAGAGAAATTTGCTAAAGCAGAAGCTGCCTCCATACATACAGAAATTTACTAGCGAGAAAACTAAGAGAAATAGGTAAACTTAATATTAACACAACTGTCGATTAAAACTGGAACACCATGATGGCGGCATGCAACGAACTTCAAACTCGCATGAAGTACACAACATTCGTGGATATGCAGATGATTAGCACTTCAGGAGAACCACGTGTAATAGTCACGCTTAAGATCACCTACAGGAGGGTGGACAAAAATACGGAACAGCCAATAGCACAACACATTATCAAGCCTAAAACGGTGTAGGAAAACCGTTGGCCTTCTAAACAGCTTCCAGTCGTCACGGAATGGAAAAATACAGATCCGGAATGGTTTTCAAGGGAATCTTGCACCATTCATCCTGCAAAATTGTGGCACGTTCAGGTAATGGTTTTGGATGTGATGATTATGATGATGATGATGATGATGATGCTTGTTTTGTGTGGCGCTCAACTGCGCGGTCATCAGCGCCCGTACAAAGCCCCAGTTATACACACTCCTATTTTTTTCCACAGTCCAGTCTAGCCACTGGCACGAATGATGATGATGATGATGATGATGATGATGATGATGAAATGATGAAGACACCACAAACACCCAGTCCTCGGGCAGAGAAAATCCCCAACCCGACCGAGAATCGAACCCGGGAGCCCGTGAGCGAGAGACAGCAAGGCTGCCCCCTAGAACACGATCTGCGGACATGATTTTGGAGGTGGATATCCTTCACGCACCCCTTTCTCCAATGATGATCACAAAGACTCGATAAACTTGACATCTGGTGACTGCACTGGCCAGGAGAGATGCGACAGTTCATCCTCTTTCTCACACAACTAGTCCTGTCCTGGGTAATGCGTGCTGTGTGGAGAGGGGCACGGTCGCCTTCGAACACAGAATCACTAACGGCGAACAAACACTGTACCGTGGGATGGGCCTGATCATCGAAAATGGTCACAAAATTCTCGGCAGTAGTGTGGCCTTGCATACTTTTCAAAGAGCCCTTGGAATACCACGGCATGGCTGCCCAAATCATCACCGAACCCTCGCCATATTTCACCTAAACTCGACCAGAGGTTGGAAACACTGTGAAACAAGAATCATCCGGCCAAATTATTTTGTAAAATTTGTTGTAAGGTCTTATGGGTCTTGTGCAGCAGGGGATACAACCCGTCGGCTTTGAACAATGACGTCACAAGTCGCCAGAGACCATGTATTACAAAGATGAAAGAGCTGAGGAGAATGTTGAGAAACAAAGGAATGCGAGAGAGACAAACATTGATCTTGTCAAAAGCCGAGAAGCGATTCTTCTTAGTGTTGTAGCTCCCTTCAGTAGCTGATAAGTGTTTTTTGGCTTTAAAAAAATCTCACGAGATAGAATAAACTGATCCTACTTTATTAAGCAATCAATAAAAAAACTAAACTAAAACATAACAGCAACAGTTTTTATTGATTGCTTAATAAAGTAGGATCAGTTTATTCTATCTCGTGAGATTTTGTTTTAAAAGCCAAGAAACACTTATCAGCTACTGAAGCATGTGTATATTCTAATGGGTGCGGGAGTTCCGACTCCTGGGGAGGTGGGTGGGTGTTATGCATGGCTAATCTATTCTATTTGCAGTTTACCATTTTCGCTTTTGCTGTTATGTTTCAGTTTCGTTTTTTTATTGATTGCTTAATAAAGTAGGATCAGTTTATTCTATCTCGTGAGATTTTTTTTTTTTTTTAAAGCCAGAAAACACTTATCAGCTACTGTGCCTTGGACGCTAATAGTGTCCCATTCGTTACTTGAGCTATATAGCTACACGCAACATTTTTATCTTGCTCGCGAATTGACATATATAGTGTCATTACCTCAATATCATTACGAAAAATATTAAGTACCGGCCGAATAAAAAACAAACAATTAAGTTAATTAAATCACACGTTTAATGATGTACCGAATATCAAGCGATCGCTTTTAGATTAACATTCAATTATTTTAATGGTAGTGCTTATTAGATCACAGAACTGCTTTATTATCTATGCCTCGAAGGGAAGACATTAAGATCTATGACTAAGGAATGACGTCATTGTTCAAAGCCGACGGGTTGTATCCCCTGCTGCACTAGACCCGGTCTTATGGGACCAAACTGCTGAGGTCATCGGTCCCTAAGCGTACGCACTACTTAACCTAACTTAAACTAACTTACGCTAAGGACAACACACTCACCCATGCCCGAGGGAGGACTCGAACGTCCGACGGACAGAGCCGCCCGGACCGTGACAAGATGGCTGAGAGCGCAAGGCTACCCCGCGCGGCCCAAATTTTTTTCTCCCACTGCTCCCTCGTCCAGGTGTTATGTCTTCGGTATCACATTTCCCTGTTACGGGCATTTACATCACTGTTGAGTGGTTTCGGAATTCCAGATCGTCGTACAGTTCCCTGCCTATGAAGCTTCGTTCGCGTTATGTTGGTGCTGGCGGGGTTCGCGAGTGTGCCATTCAGTTTTGCAGTGATTTTGGAGCTGTCGTCCCCTTATTTTCCGTCAGATCACTCAACACACACTTACGTCCACATTGTGACTTAGCGGATGATTTTTTTTAGCTTTCTCCGTACCTCGCATAAACCTTCGATGCGGTGCCTCTTGAGACAGCAAACATTTTGGTTACCTTGGTTACGGAAGCAACCATCATACGAGCACCAACAATTTGCCCACGTTCCAGTTACCTTAGCTCCGACATAACGCAATTTCAGCTACACAGAGCGCTGTTCTGACCAGGACTGACACTTGGAACGTATTGAGGACATTTCACAGGCTTGGATAACATCTACATTCATGTTCAAGCACACATTTCTCGCGCTTTTCCGCATTTTTGTCCAATTCCTATACATTCTGTATACCATGAATCGTTACGCAGCCGGTCTCTCATTCATAAAACTGTTTTGAATGTTGGTTGTCAGAAGCTCATATTGGAACTCGTATCAAAAAGAGGAATGTCTACCAGGACTTGTCCGAATTCGGTAGCAGTGGGATACTGTACTACCCGAACTACTGGTTATTGTTCGCCATACTGTTTCTTGCGTTGGTCAGCATCACGACTATCATTCGAATAAGCAGTTGACGAATTCAAGGCGCCATGCCCGGCGCAATGCCGTTTCTCAGCTATCGCGTGCGACTAGTGCCAGAGAGTATAGACACATTGTTTGCTCCGCTATGTACATCATGCACCTTGGGTCGGGAATACTAGTGTCCATACAGGCAGGACGTCGAGATTTAGAGCATCACTTACTGTCACCATAGTGACTGACTATCGTTGTGGTTTTTATTGACACAACAGCAGAGAGAGAACGAGAGAACGATAGTGTGTGTGTGTGTGTGTGAGAGAGAGAGAGAGAGAGAGACAGAGACAGAGAGAGAGAGAGAGAGAAAGGCGAAATAACAGTGGTACACTCAATGACGATGGACATGGAAGTGGCCCCACCTCGTCTTTGCAGACAAGTCCCGATGCTGCGTGCAGCATTACGATGGGCTTATCCATATGTGGAGGTTCCTAGAAGGTTTGTCACAGCTTGACTTCATTCCTCATCATCATCATAAGGGCACAGCACCTGCTGTGTTGGTGTCGGGTGCCATTCGGTACATAATATGATCACCGATGGTTCGCATTGCCGGTAATTCGGTCAGGAACTGTCATATTTCGTGTTAAGCACGGTGACTGTGCCCTATATCCGAGTCCTTCATTACTGTATCTTTCAACATCACAACGCAAGACTGCAAGTTGTCCGTGCTGTGCTGACCTACCACATTGTACGCCCACATCGATATTCTGCAAACACTGTGAAGTGCATGGCAGAGGGTACATCCCATTGCGCCAGTTATTAGGGCTTCTACCCGTTGAAATCACGTATGGAGGACTGGAAGAACGACTGCTTCAATGCCTCTATGAGCGCTGTAACTAATCTAACGACGTTCTCACAATCCATAAGGGAGCAATACGTCGGGCGTTGTAACGTATTCCAGGACTCATCATAGGCTTTCTCGGCACAGTGTACTTCAAAATGCCTGCTGGTTTGGATTTTTTGGCATCTCTGTGAGACTCTCCCACAAGTCCAACAGACCAGTGTCAGTTCGTACTGCCCCGTTAATCCTATTTGGTACAGGTGTCACACAGTTGAGCTGTCTAGAAAACAGATGAGGCTCACGAGTGATTTGAAAGCGATCTTCTTTACAGACCGACTGCATTTCCATAGTATTCTATCAATTAACCGAAGCCTGACGCCAGCTTTACTTACGACTGAGGCTATGTGATCGTTTCATTTCATGACACTGAAAAGTTTTAGACTCAGGCTTTAGTATGAGTTGACCGATTCAAGCTTCACTTGTTGATACTGTATTCACAGCATACAACTTTTTTTTTTAAATTTTGTGAAGTACACAATTTTAAGTTTTTCAGAATTTATAACAAGTTACCAGTCTCTCCACCACCTTCAAGTGTTATTAACATCTGACCGAATATTTATCCAGTTTTTTTTCCGCAGTATTTCATTACATATAATTGCACCATCTGCTAAAAATCTGAAATTGCTATTAATATTGTCCGCAAGGTCATTAATATACAGCATGGACAACAAGGGTCTGAGCACACTTTCCTGCGACACAATTTTAATGGACAGCAGTGTAGGCTGGTTTTAAACCAGTCTAAAACAATACAGAGAGTTTAAAAAAGAGTATCACATATTACTAAATGTGTTAGTATTCGTCAAAACTGGAACATATGTTCTTATAATGATGTGTCCGGAAACCAGTCTGTTTTCTCATTCCCATCTGACGGTCATCGAGAAGTAGACGCTACCACTAACTCGCATGTACAGAACAGCATTCAGCGTCTGATTACTGTACAAAATGAGTTAATGTATTAAATGGGTATTTGACTAAAGGCAAGTAAGCAAGAAATAGTTTAGGAATGATTTGAAATTGTGCTTAAAGTTTGCCGGAAGTCGCCCAGCACTCTCGTTATCAGGCTATAGATGAATATAGTCTGGGCAGTATGCGCTTCATTTTAAGCGAAAGCTTTTCTCGCATCTCAACGCTTATGACGTCATATCTCCTGAACTACATGTCGTACAGTGATTTACTTTTGCAGGTACATTCAGTGCCGTAGAAGGTCTGATCAAAAAGCAGCGGGGTTTTTAGTTCTTCTTAAAGAATATTTGTTCAGCAGTATCAGCTTTGCCCGCTTCAAAGTAATCCATTGTCAGAAGCACTTCTGGCACTCACTTTTCATTGTGGTGTTCAGCTCTTTCAGTGATTCTGTTTTTATCTGATCAGTGGCGGCAAAACGACGTCCTTTTGTGGTCCTCTTCAGCCTCGGAAATAGGAAGAAGTCGCTGGGGGCCATGTCCGGTGAGTAGGGTGGCTGATGAAACAATTTTTTTATTGCCATAAAATCAAAAAGCAGCATTTAGGTGTGAGCGGCAGCATTACCGTGATGCAATTTCCACTACGATTTTGCTACAATCCTGGTCGTTTTCTTCGAATTGCTTCACGCAAACGGCGCATAATTTCCAGGTAGTATTCCTGATTAACAGTTCGACCATAAGGCAGGAACCCAAGATGCACTATCCCATTGTAATCGAAGAAAACGGAACCTTCACGTGTGATGGTACTTAAGGCATTGTTTTTTTCGTTCTTGACTCTTCAGGCAGTTTCCGTTGGGACAATTGGGCCTCAGTTTCGACTTCATACCCTTATATCCATGTTTCGTAACCTGTTTTAACCTTCTTTCGAAGTTCTGGATCGTTGTCGACTTCAATCAGCAACTCCTGAGCGATGTCCACGCGACGTCATTTTTGGTCGAAATTCAACAACTTCGGAAAAAATTCTGCTACTGCACGTTTCATGCCCGTAACATCCAAAAAATTGCATGAGCCAAAGAATATGTCGACATCATCAGCAACTCTTTTCTTACTCATAGCAGATTCGCTAAAAACCACATCAATAATTTAATGCAAATTCTCTAATCCATTTGTTTCTGCATGAAAAATTCAGCGAGCACTCGAAAACACATATTACTTTGTCGACTGTGAACAATAAACTAAATATTCGCAAACAGCTGATGCAAAAATACATCAGGGACATATGTACCGAGAAGTTAAAAAATTTAAAATTGAATTATGAAGACCGGGAAATTGAAAAATTCCCGTTGATTTTTCATCACACTTTGTATGTACATACTGTTTTCAATGTGTTTTGTGAAGAGAGAAAGTACTAAAGAAATAATAAATTAAAACATCATGCGCAATTCTGAAATTTTACTGCCCGCCATTTTAGGCAAAAGCTAGTTTTTCAAGTATCTAAATGTTTATGACATCTTATGTCGTGAATTACAGTATACAGTATATGTCGTACAATGATATAATTTTACATTAAGTCGTAGATGTTGATACTGCTGCAAACTATGTTGCAAATAGAGCCCGTAGTAAAAAAGTTATAAATTAAAACGTCGTGCCTGATGTTGAAGTTTGAACAATGAACAACGAAAATGTAGTCAGCGATAAACTTTTTTTCCTTTCATCAACTTGTGGGGATGTCAGCGAGAAAAGTTTGGTAAAAATTTGAAATTATCTGTACAGTTTGTTGGAAGCCGCTAATGAAGAGAACGCTGCAAGCGTCATAACTCAATTTCACAGAAACGTAGCTCAGTGGAAGAGGGGTCAATATAAATGAACACGTGTCTTGGCTTATGGCAGACACTTGACCTTTTCTGAGAAAACGACGGTCAAAGTTTTCGAGTTACAGTATGTGCGTTTTAGCGAATAACTCGCTCAACTGAAGCTGTGGCGCACTGACTAGCGTCTCGGCTTCACACTTCTCCGCCGCAAGTTCGAAACCCGCTTATTATTTTTATTTTTCATTTATCTACCGATGTCCGTAGAAGATCAACACACTAATGTTTTCCAAGCGCATATTGAAATAACATTGTCATTATTCGTCTACCAACTGCATGTCTGGTGAGTGAACTAAAAAATAAATAAATAAATAAAATGAGAAATTGTTTGGAATTATTTTCGTTCAGATTCCCGTAATGTAACTTTCTTCAAAGTCAACTGCAATGGCTGTTTATCGGAAAAGTGGCCCGATATGTATGGTTTGCCTTGAAATTATTTCCAACATGTGAAATCTGCAGCAATGTTGACGACGTTTCTTTACCGAGTGAGATTCATATGAAAAATGTCACTGTGGCAGACCTGCCTTCACGCGATGCTCGTGGTGTTCGAAATTTCTATGTTTCGAAAGTTTCTGTCATCGATATCATCCATGCGAATGCACCAAACTGTCCAGAAGAATAAACATAAGAATAATATGTATGCATTAATGCAAGAAATGGTATAAGAATGAAATGTAAGAATGTGAGAATTTAAATGTTTGTAACCCTTCAAAATGCCATACACACATATATATTATGTAATACACGTATGCCACTGTGAAACCGGGTTGTAATTTCACACTTAAAATAACGCCCTTTTATCGCATACCTTGATAAGAAACATTCGTTTAGTAATCTTCTAGTGACATGAGTAGATAAATTAAAACAATAAAAAATAAAAAAATACAACATGGGAAATAAAATTTTTAGGCGAACCTCCAAAGCTTTTGAGACTAAAACTGACGTAGAAGGGCTATTCTCAGTGCTCTTCAACTGTTTGCTAGAAAGGTAATCAGGGAATTGAGGAAATGAAGAAAAACGAATCAGAACAATCAGAATTGGGAGAAAAGGGAATAACATGAGTTTTGATTATCTGGCTGTTGCAGATGATCTTGCCATCTTTGCTGAATCTCTACTAGACGCAAAAAAGCAGATTAATCCACTATAAGAGACAGCTTCAAAAGCAGACCAATACATACCTCATGAAAGAAACACACTACATGACATATGTTAAGAAGGACCAAAATATATAGAAACTGATTGTGGTAGAATAAAAAAGGTTACAAAATTTAAATACCTACAACCAAATGCATTGGACAAAGAAGCTAACCTAGCAAGGGCACAGAAAATGGAGGCGCTTTTTAACTAAGACAAAACCTGTATAACAAGAAATCAATTTCCATAAACACAATACTTCGACATTAAAAATGCTGTCATTAAATGAAAATACCTTCATGCATCAGAAAGCCGTTCGTTAAATACTGTCTATTTTTTTTATTTGACATAGAATTAGTGAAGTTTGGATTACTCATAAAAATAACGAAGATCCCAGTAACTAAGCAAATTTTTATCTCAACATTATTTTTTATTTGTATGATGTAATGTTTTATTTGTCATGTGGATTGTTGTAAATTTGTATGTGTACGTTACTCCGGATTGTGGAGAGTACAATAATGCAACAACTGTGTCAATAATTTGGTAAAGTAAGAGCATTTTGTCGTCTATTTGAGGTCACCAGGGGCTAAGGTCTCCTCCTGGTTATTTTGATGACTTGCTACGTTTGTTCTAATACAGCTTTCTTAAAAAAATGTTCGGAACTACCCTCGTATTGCAAGGATAGTACCGTACATAGGCAATCTGGTACTGGGTTCAGAAATTCGGTTTGGCGGACAGGTACTGCTGCAGCCGGTTACGACAGAGCCTGGTATATCGTTCATCCATTCTTCTCAGTGGATGACACACTCTCTCAAAATACTCAGAGCGCGTCACATGCGTTTTTTAGTCGTTCCTGTAATGTCTGCACATTGTCAATGGGTTGGGCATACGTTTATCCTGCAAATGTCCCCATAGCTAGAAACACAGTGGGTTCAGTTCCGATGATCGAGGTGCCCATGCTACCGGATCTCCTCGACCAGAGTATCGTATATGAATGGCTGCAGTGAGGTACTGTCACACGTCCAGTTGAAAATGGGGTATATAAACCACGTTCGTCTTTCTGTGGGAAATTCACTGTGTAGAAGGGCTGACGGATGTGTCAAAATGCGTGTTAACCACTTGCGGTACTGCCATGTACCGGACAGATGGTAGTGAGAGGACAGATTAGCCCAATCTCAATATGTTTGCTTTCCGGAGATACGAGAGCCTGCTGAAAAGTAAGGCCTCAAAATTCCTGAAGTGAAAATTCTTACAACTTTTTAAATAAAATAAACTTTATTAATACTCAGCATCTTTATTCTTCATCTCTCCATATTAATTTTTCAATGACATCGTCATGGTCAAGGGCAGGGTGCTCGATGTGTGACCGAACTCTTTGAGCTCGAAACTCGATTAAGCGTGCTGTTTCTCACACACCGCCATGGTACACGTTACAATTTGGGGCTGTCTAAAGTCTGAGGGTTGCAACTATGTAGACATGAAGAACAAAGATGTAGAATGTTAATAACGTTTGTTTCCTTTAAAAAAGATTTAAGAGTTACAAATATCGGAGGAACTACTTTTAGGCACGCCCTCGTACAATTTAGAAACTTATCTTCTATATTTGACCAATATTACCTCCCACAGTAATGTGTGAGACGTTTTTAAAAATATGCTTCGTAGCAGCAATAGAGCGAAGTGCTGTGTCGCAAAAGTTGCAGGTGGAGATACGGAAGGGTGTAACTGGACTGAAGTATCCCGTATTGCTTCTCGGTGAAGGAAATGCTTAAAGCGCCAGGCTTTATCCCATGTAAACTTCACCCTAACCTGAATATCACCACCACGTATCTGGACGGTATTGTGCTGGTGAGAGGGATCCATAGCCTCAGTCGTTTCTCGTCGTATTCAAATTTCTCTGAGCACTATGGGACTTAACATCTGAGGTCATCAGTCCCCTAGAACTTAGAACTACCTAAACCTAACCAACCTAAGGACAGCACACACATCCATGCCCGAGGCAGAACTCGAACCTGCGCCCGTAGCGGTCGCGCGGTTCCAGACTACAGCGCCTCGAACCGCTCGGCCACAGCGGCCGGCGACGAACTCTTTTATTTATCATGTCAGTACTGATCCCTGTTTGTTTTAAATCTTCTTCTATTTCTTGAAACCAACTAGTTGTTTTAATTGAACTATTTACTACATCAAAAATCCTCTTTGTGAGTCTCTTGATATTCATTCTATATAAGTGTCTATAGAATAGTAGTCGCCGTTTTCTGATCACGTCTGTGAGCGTGTCTGTGTTTTCATGTAATTCTTTCGTTGTCTCTTCATCCACATGCAGTCTCTGTGTACTGCTCCAAAACTTTTTCTAGGAATTTTACGTTCTATTTTTTCTGTCTCTGTGATGCCTTATGCTCCGATTGTGGTAGTTTCTGATGTGTAGAGTGCTTCTGATAGTACATCTGTACTGTAGTGCCTGAGTTTAACCTTTATTGAATTATTTCTTTCATTGTAGTGCGTCCACGGAAATTTGTATGCTTTCTGAAGTTCTTCTGTTTTCCATGTTAGATGCCTTGTTTGATGCCTTGGGGCATCTAACAATCCAACACGGATTTTTACTCTTTTCTGTTTATGTTACGGATTGAAACCTCTTCAAGTCAAGATTGCACATGAAAACTTCTTTATTAGATTTGATTACTTGTTCTGCCCAACAATCCAGCCATCTTCGTGTCATGACTAGATTGTTAGGTGAAACTAGTAACTAACCCGAATAAATAAGATTTCAAGCGCGATCTTGATTTCATCGGTTTTCAGTCCCCAACATAAATAACATATTTACAACAGATAGCGTATCTCACGGCTGGCAATGTTAACAAACTTGACTTGGTTTTCACTCCTGGTGTGGGGAGCAGCCGGATATGATTCCCGGTCAATCGCGCGGAGGGGCCGCGTGGTTTGAGGCGCCATGTCACGGATTGCGCGACCCCTCCCACCGGCGGTTCGAGCCCTCCCTCGGGCATGGGTTTGTGTGTTGTTCTTAGCATAAGTTAGTTTAAGCTGTGTATATGTCCAGGGGCCGATGACCTCAGCAGTTTAGTCCCTTAGGAATTCACACACATTTGAACATCTGATTCCAGGTCACGGTTAGTAGTCACTGAGGGAACTGGCAGAGCAACGGTATATTAAGGAAATCCGGTGGCGTATTGCGTTACGGCCTATGTTAGTTCTGTTTCTCAAGAGAACAATGCTCGTCCTCAAATGGCACGTGGCACTATGAATTGTTCGCGTGATGAGGTACTCACGTGGCGAGGAACACCACCAGAATTGTCCCAATAGGACATGTATGGGAGCAGCCATGACGTTAACTCCGCCCCATTCTTAGTACCCAGGACATCACGAATCAAGTCACATGGATTATGAGAGAAGACGCAACAACTGACGCTCTTCCCAACAGAACCAGCGGTTGCATCTAGGCCAGAAGGGGTGCAACGTCGTATTGATAAGTGCGCTCGTACTGCCACGCTCTTTGTAAATTTTACTGCACTGCGTAACCATTGAAATATCACATATCTTCTCAACAAGTGATGTTTCATTTCCTTTCCTCCTCCTCTTCTGGGTAATCCACTTTTGCTGTCAGTCAATGTATCTCAACAGTGGTATCAAATTTAGCTCAACCATTTGAATCCCAACAACATGAAACACCATGCAGTTTTAAAAGTTGTTACAAAATTAACCTTTATTGTCGTAGTAAGCAACGAATACAGGAAGATATTGGCAAAAAGTAAACAATACGCTGCTTTATGGAGGTGCTTTCACTTTGGAACAATTAGGATATACAGGTTTCAAACACCCATCATTTCATGCGTTTATTTGAAAGCAAATTCGCAAATTTCCTGGATACAGCCTCCCGTGAACTTGTAATGACTAATACAAATTATAGTCCTAAATAACAAGAAATAAATTTTGTGTCAAAACTACATACAACTAGTAAAGGCAGTAGTACAAACTCAAATTTTCGTTACAATAACTATAGATACACCTCCTTTCACTATCAATGATTTCCTCAATATGGCTACTATAAAAGAACCGCATGTTACAATCTCCTACAGTCATGTAGCACAACATTCGCGGCGGTTCTTGCTTGCAGCGCTACCAATGACTGCTGTAATGCACAAGATTCGTAGAAGTAGAAGTACTTCAGTTTTATGCTAAAAGTACTGGTACTTGAAAACAAAATTACTAGCGTGGTAGTTTAAGGCAGAAACTACAGAATTTGAAAGGTTAGTAGTGTACCTAAAGCCTGGCGGAAAGCTGTTTCTGCCTTTCTGTGAAAATTAAATAAGGACCAAATACATATGTAGAAAATAATGGTTAGAAATGCACAAAGATTTGGACAAATTTTTTCCCTGGTTTAATGAGTGGCAGATCTCTTTAAAAGTGGACAAATGCAGGGTAACGACTACAACAAGGAGAAAGGTCTCGATAGTAGTTTATTACGCGATTACTAGAGAACATCAGGAGTAGGTCATATCGTATAAATATTTTATGGAGATTGCAAGTGTAACATGTATTATTTTGCTTCCAAGGTAATAGATTTTCTTCTTCGTGGTTTCCAAGCTTCAGTTTAAATTTATCGTTACTCTCTTTTCTCATTATAGTACTGGAACAATAATGGCACGTAAAAGTGCATCACATATGTTTGACTATGTGAATAATTCTGTCTGGGAAGTTCTGGAAAATGGGACATTCTGTCCATGGAGAAAAATGATTGGCATGCAACAACAGTTCTTTTTGTTACTTCTAGACACAGTCACAGTGCAAGCCTTTTATCGTGACCAGTTATTCCTTAAAAGATCATAACAACTTAATAAAACCAGTGCACTTTGGCATTCGTCCCGTCCTCCCCTCAAACGTAGTTACTTAGTCTTTTGTTACGAGGCAGACACAGCGCAAAGCCAGGCAAACAAAATACAAACAGGAGCAACTCGACACACCGCGTTGCTAGAACGCGGAAATTTTCTTCGAGACAAGCAGAGGTTACGTATTTCTTGCTTACTCTATTGACACGTATATTTAAACAGTAGATGTAACACTCAAGTACTACATCTTGAGGGAGTGACAGCCTTGGAGAGATTGCTGACAATTAGAGCCTGTAGAACATCTCAATTTAATTTTGAAGTTTAACATAATTACTACATTTTGATGTCGAATTTTGACACATTCGATTTATTCCTCTTCGGTGTTGCTACATAAATGATTAGATAATAATGTTAATTTCCCTTTGTTGGTGGAACCAATAATTGGTCGTGGTGGACAGAAAATTTGAGCATAGTTCGATTAAAAATACCGGGGACGAAGCTCTCTTCTGCCTTCTAATGTCCTTCTTCTAGTAATAAAATTCTCCGAGAGGGATGTGTCCTGCGGGAATATGGAATAGATCTCGGGTTGAGTGATATTATATGTCTGAGAATCCAAGACAGTTCTGCTGTATTAAAAATTCCTCTGGAATATAAATTCCTCTGCAGATTCAATTTGTTCTACTTGAATGAAGCGACAACGAAAATACACTTCGGCTACATATATCCACAAAAAATGCTGGAATACGTTGGAAATAGTGATCCGGTAAGTTCCTTCTAAGTAATAAAAGACGGCAAAGACACACTGCGGTTTAATGGTGCCATTCGATGGATTCTGCGGAAAACAGTGACTAAACTCTCGCTACTAAAGAGTCTCCAGGTACTCTGACCAAAAAATGTTAGTAGTAATTCGTAAACGTAGGCTTCCGAGGCCGTTGTCACAGTCAATAAAATTCTTCTCGGTTTGAGGCCACATTGTCGTCTATAAAATTCCGACGTTTCGGCGACTGTTGCAAGGTGCCTTCTTCAGGGTGTGACCCTGAGGAAGTCGCCTTGAGACAGAAGCCGAAACGTCGGAATTTTATAGATGACAATGTGGCCTCAAACCCATAACAATTTTATTGTCTTAATAGTAATTCGTTCACCCATAAGAAGAGTCAAGTCTACATTAATTTTTCAATATACTTGCAGTGCTTACTTGGCTAAGATGCTCTAGCTGGTTATGAAACATTGAAGCTGTATGGAACGAACAATAAGTGGTATATGTATGGGCAAATTATATATTCGAAACAGTGAACTGTTTGTTGACACCTAAAAGAATAACGATAAAACTATCTGGAGTACAATAAGGACTGTCAGTAAATGTCAGTAAAACCCGGACAGTTAAAAACAGAGAAGAAAAGTACTGTGCTTGTTTTGAAATGGGGATTTGGAAAGAAGTGGAATGGAGTGATAGAATGAGGAACGAAGAAATGAACGAAGAAGTACTTGAAATATAGGAGAGGAAACGAAAACAGAGGGAAATATAAGGACGGAATGAGATGTATATTGCAGGGAAATAGTATGCTAATAAGAGTAATGGAAGGACGGATTTCAGGGAAGGAATCTCGAGAAAAAAAAGTGTCTAAAATGCTGGAGGACAAAATGGACGTAGTTACCAGCAGCTTAACGAAGAGGCACAAAGAAAGGAAAGTAGATGTGATATCTATTCGAATCTGAATGAAAAATTTCTTGACTTTTTCACGACTGATGTTTATGTGGCTGTTGTTTCTAATTTTGTGTTCACCATCATTTCGGTAGCTTTGCGTCGGATCACAAAGTTTGTTCGTATATTCCACGCTGAAATTGGTTTTGATATTGTCTTCAGAGCACCGTTTTCGGGAATCTAATATATCTTGAATGTTTATTGAGTTTTATTCGCTTCTTATACGGTGCGTTTCTCAGTTACCCTCAGTCTGGTAGTGCGAGTGGAGACGGCTGGGCACACTGTGGTTAACGCTGGCATTCATGTCCGGAGACGGAAAGTTTCTATTCCTGAAAACAGAAAATTGATACGAGGTTTATCATTCTCCTGTATCTATAGCACGACGGTAAACATTATTTACTTATTTAAAAAACTATTAAAAGTAACAGTACTGTCATTATTTACGATTTTCCTTGATTGGGTCGCATCACTGAATAAAGCCGAACGCCGTCTATTAAAGTACAAGCCCTACCTCGCAAATATTAGGCATACAGAGGGATACCGGCTAATCGGATAGTAACCGTTACTGTGTGTACATGAATAAGAATTATATTAAAAGTTTTATTTACGTTTGAGGTCAATTGTGCCATGTTCTCGTCGAAAACTTCAATCACGGAGTCGTTGAATAACATTTGTTGTTTCGCGGACCTGAGCAGTTGTTTTTCAACGGACAACGGAGCATGGTGAGAAAGTCTGGTTTGCCGGCTGGGGTGGCCGAGGGGTTCTAGGCGCTACAGTCTGGAACCGCGCGATCTCTACGGTCGCAGGTTAGAATCCTGCCTCGGGGATGGATGTGTGTGATGTCCTTAGGTTAGTTAGGTTTAAGTAGTTCTAAGTTCTAGGGGACTGATGACCTCAGAAGTTAAGTCCCATAGTGCTCAGAGCCATTGAAAGTCTGGTTTGTGACAGTGTATTTCGAAGATAAGACTCATTTTAATTCTGAATATTTAATGTTAAGGCATTTTTCAAACAAAAATTTATCATTTTATTTAATGTGTGCCCATGCAGGATTAATATGGTACTTGGAATTTTCGTGATTTTTTTTTTTAAATTGATGAAACTGTTCGTGTCATTCATGCTATTTTTTGTCTACAGCATATCGGAAGGAAACAACATACATGGCTAACAGTACAATTTGTGTGACCCTTTACAGCCACATAATCATTTGTAACAGGGGTACCAAGATTATCAAAATGCCTGACATAATTTTTATTTACTGTAATTAAATGTGGAAGATTTAGTGTGGGCCGTCCCTGTTTGATCACGTCACTTTTCCCATCAAAACTCAGTACTCCAAATGGATCTTTGGACAGATTTCCTAGCACTGATTTACAATCTGATACGTTTGCATCTTTTGAGGAGCCCGTTACTTCATCCACATTGCGTAAGTAATCCAACTTCGCACTTATGCAGAAACTAATTTGAAATCATTAAAAATATACCTTTTCACTAAAACTGTAATGAATAAATAATAATATGTACTAAAACGCTATGAAACAATGAAACATGTACCCTGGTTTACTCTTTACTTGAAAACTTTCAACACTGAAGCGCGCGAAAAAACAATTTAGGTGTATTTAGAAAAACTGCCTTTAGCAGCTCCGCAGCCCGCCTTTTTCTCCAGTGGAAGCGTAAGAATCGACGGACCTTGCAGTGCGATGCGCGCGCACCTTTAATCGCTGTTGCTGGGAAGTTACAGGAGTGTAGCAGGTAGCGGACGAGCCCCTGTGACCTTCAAAATTGGCGCCTGTCACACTGACAGCCGTTAATGTCGTAAATGCCCCTCGGTTCACAGTACGTTTTACAAGTATGAGGTATGACCGCAAATGAAGGTGAAGAAAAAGTACACTCATGTTCAGAAAAAAAAAAACAGAACACTTTGAACGACTAGAGACTGGACGTTCATATTCAAGGGACACAAAAATGTTCCACAAAAATGATTAGCATTTGTCACCTCGGTTGAGCACGTGCGCCGTTGCCTAGTAGGTACAGGGTCAGTGATGGGCCCCTGATAACTTGTTCCATGCGTGGTTGCTTCGACGCTTATGAGGCGCGAATGGCCCTCTGTTATATAGCCATCCATGCTGAAGTCAACTGGTTCCACATTTCATCTGTGGAGGTTGTCATTGTGTCACAGCGCTGCACCCGTCGTTTCACCATATCCCACACATTTTCGATTGGCGACAAGTCTGGTGCTCTGGCAGGCTGACATCCTGAGACACCAAGAAGGCACATGATCGCGCAGCAACATATAATCGTGTATTGTCTTGCTGAAAAATAGCGTCTGTGATGTTGTGCAGAAATGGTGTGGCTACGGATCGCAGCATTTTATTCATGTTGGTCTCCTGGTCACAGTACCCTGGACAGGAACCAACTGTGATTTGTGGTTTTACTGAGTAGTACCCCTACCATAAGGCCTTGAGTTGGCGCCGTATGTCTTGTGCGAATAGAGTCACTGTGATGCCGTTCCCTCTATCTGTGGTGAACCAAACTTCTGTCATCATTTTCAAACAAACAGAGCCTGATGCCAATCCTGTCCCCAGCGACGCCGTTCTGTACATCCCTGCCGTCTAGCATGTTTCTGCACATTCGTCAAAGGTAACCGTAAAAGTGGACAACGCTCGCGTAACCCATGCCAACCGAGCGAGGTGGCGCAGTGGTTAGCACACTGGACTCGCATTCGGGAGGACGACGGTTCAATCCCGTCTCCAGCCATCCTGATTTAGGTTTTCCGTGATTTCCCTAAATCGTTTCAGGCAAATGCCGGTATGGTTCCTGTGAAAGGGCACGGCCGATTTCCTTCCCAATCCTTCCCTAACCCGAGCTTGCGCTCCGTCTGTAATGACCTCGTTGTCGACGGGACGTTAAACACTAACCACCACCACCACGTAACCCATGCCGTAATAAATGGTGACGAACTGCCATCCTTGACAGTGTACGATGTGTTACAATGATCCACTGCTGCGCCAGTTATGGTGCTGTGACACTCTTCTTCCGGGTTCGCCAGACACCGGAGAGGATTAATCTCCTTATCATACTGTTCCCGCGCCCAGGCTACATCTGAAGTCCTCGTGATGTGTTTACCCTCCAGTCAATCACTGAACAGTGTCGTGACCTGATATTGGTCGTGCTTTGATAAGTTTTAAATCAGCAGCTATTGTGTAAAACAGTTACCACTAATTCGGTCCTCGTTTAGTGTACAAGTGCCTTCCCTTATATGCTTGTGGTAACAAACTGATATGTCAGGTATTTCTACCCGAATGTCCTGCTCTGTTTATTGCATTGTAAAGGCCACATTCGTGACAGATGTTTTAAGCAATGCACGGGGCAGCCATTTGACAGTAGGGTCTGCATCTGTGCATTACTATTTGAAGCGAGTCTCTGAAGTTAAGTGATATGTTTTTTTTTTCTTTTCCTTTTCGGCATTCCGTTGTAAGTTAGTCAGCTGTAATTATTACTTCGTTTTTCAAGTTAGTGTATCGTGGCATCTGTTAGTTACTGAAATTTACGACTCAATTTCAAACTGTCGTTACTGCGTTTTGAACTGTCTGATTGAACCGAATGCCTTGTAATATATCGTAAGTTGACTCCTATAGGTAGATACCACTTTGAAAAAGCTATGTGCCTGGGATAAATATTATTTCGTATTTGTGTTCTGACGCTTTAAATTTTAATAGCTGTTCACTAATTGCAATTACATAACTGCCGGCCGCGGTGGTCTCGCGGTTCTAGGCGCGCAGTCCGGAACCGCGGGACTGCTACGGTCGCAGGTTCGAATCCTGCCTCGGGCATGGATGTGTGTGATGTCCTTAGGTTAGTTAGGTTTAACTAGTTCTAAGTTCTAGGGGACTGATGACCACAGCAGTTGAGTCCCATAGTGCTCAGAGCCATTTGAACCATTTTGAATTACATAACTACTGTTGTGCTTTCTTTTTAAAACCCTGTTTACTGCACTGAACTTTGCTACAACGTCATTTACAAGGTTTCATATTCAATATTTTAGCTGCTTAATCAGGAAGAAATACTGTACTTGGATTACGTCAAAATTTCGTAAGCAAAGTTACGTTGCTCAACTCAGGTTTAACTTGTATAGCTGTTATCTAAAGTCTTTGAAACTCATTTGAGTTTCGACCCCTTCTCTTTTCGTGAGCAATTGTCATTGTGTGAAATTTATCTTCACGCCTTGGTTTCATGTGGATCGTCATGAGACTGTTAAACTGTTGTTTCTTCTAGCACCATCTCTTCAGAAATTATACGATGAAGTACAGAGCATGTGCTGGTACATCTAGGCAAAAAGTAGCTAGTAACAAGTAAAACGAGTTTAGCGGTGAGCGGTGAGAATATAGCTGAAATTGCTTTACCATAAAAAAATGTTCATTTTACAGGGGTTGGAACATAGTGAGGCTGCACTGAAAGTTCTTGATCTTCATGACAAACGCCTAAAATTAGCAATAGATGCATCGCTTAGTGATAGTAGATGAATGTCACAAGATGCATAAAAAATGTCGTGTGACTAGGGCCTCCCATCGGGTAGACCACACTTCGGCGACTTGCGCGTCGATGGGGATGAAATGATGACGATTAGGACAACACAACAACCAGTCCCTGAGCGGAGAAGATCTCCAACCCAGCCGGGAATCGAACCTGGGCCCTTAGTATCTACCGGGGCCGGACAAAAATGCATATGTTCACTATACAAGTCTGAATCAACGTGAGAACTAAAATACTTCTTTTGCGTGTCTCCAGAATGAATTTTCACTATCCACCAGTGTGTGCACCGATCTTAAACTTCGTGACAGATTCAAAC
This sequence comes from Schistocerca nitens, assembly GCF_023898315.1. Taxonomy (NCBI): domain Eukaryota; kingdom Metazoa; phylum Arthropoda; class Insecta; order Orthoptera; family Acrididae; genus Schistocerca; species Schistocerca nitens. Next base: position 230,387,462 of record NC_064615.1, read on the forward strand.
TGTGTGCCGGTCCGGTGTGCTGAAGCTGGGATCTTTGCCGCCGAGGGTCAAGTGTTCTACCGACTGAGGTTACCAAGCACGACTCACTACGCTCTCACAGACCTACTTACGGCAGTACCTCCTCTCTTACTTTCCAAACCTCCGCTTCAGAACGAAAATTAATTTGGGAACAATCCATTAGCTTGTGGCTAAGACATCTGCCTGCAGTTTCCTCTATTCCTGGAGTTCTAGTCCTGGAAGGTATGCAGAACAACTTCTGCGAAGTCCGTAAGGTAGGAGAAGAGGCGGAGGCAGACGCAAAGCTGAGGCAAGCTGGGGTAGCTCAGTCGGTAAAACACTTGTCGGCGTGAGGCAAAAGTCCCATGTTCGAGCCCAAGTCCGCCACACAGTTTTACTCTGCCAGGAAGTTTCATACTCATGTCCGCATTTGTCTTAAAGTAACCAGTCAATGGCGAGCGTTCATGCTACAGCGAGTCCACTAGGATCAAACATGGTCTTTAATTTCAAGAAGAAATATCTGAAAACTTTCACCTGGGTCATAATATTGTATGGAACCGAATAATGGAGTATGGGAATACGGAAAAAAGGCAACAGAAGCGCTTGAGATGTGCTGTTACAAAAGGGTGCTTGAAATTAAGTCCACTCATAAAAAATTAAGGGGTTCTTCTCAGATTCAGCTAGGAAAGGAATGTTAAAAAAGACTGAGACAGCAAGGTAGGACATTTCTTATTTCGAGAGCCATTCAATAAGTAAAGCAACACTTCTTTTTTTCTGAAATCAGATTAGTTTTATTCAGTATTCCAGTGCACCATATTTTTCCCCATTCTTTTGGCTACAAAACCATATTTTTCAACATAACCTCCGTTCAGAGCTACAGTCTTCCTCTGTCTCACTGGGACGACCTATATGCCAACTTGGTATCACTCTACTGGTTGATTTCGGGCCAACGTCTCGCTGCATCAGTAAACTCTCCATCATCCGCATACTGATCCCACGGACTGCATCCTTCATGGGGCTAAATAGATACTTTTTATGGTCTTTTATTGGGTGCCCAGGAACCTAGCCGGCTCACGTCTTTGATTATCCGAACTGGTGGACTAGTGTGTCAGTGCTACCAACAGAGACGTTCATTTGTGCACCTCGAATGAGAGTGTCCGCACGTCCCAACACTGCAGCAATCACAGCTGTGTGCGGCCGGTTGGGATGATGACAGACGCCTCGCCCAACAACTCATTGTGCTTGTTTTGACTGCCAGGTCTCCGTAGACATTCTGCAAGAGCCCATGAATATCTGCGATGCTCTGGTTTCCCGTCAAAAGAAGCTCTACTTGGAATGCAGCTCTATTACACACGCCATCTTGAAAACTGTGTGTAGCGCTGTCACCTATCGCAATTTTGTGAAACCATAGCAGCTAAAGCAGGAATATTCCACGATGTCCCACAATGGAGGAAGTTGGTTGTAGCTGTTACAGTTTCCGTCCAATACATCCAGTGCCTTGTTGTCCTTATGACACATCAACAAATCCTTTATCATGATACATGGTTCCATAGATTTCTTTCCTTGCCTATTCATTTAGTGATTCATCTCCAGACACAATTTCTCAGATCTTTCTGTAACATCACACAGCAGACGCTGTTAGTTTCTTAAACAACTTTTTACACAATCTTCTTTCCGTTTCATACACTTTCAAATACCCTTTCCGCAGTTTTATGGTAATATATGGTTTGATTAGTTGAGGAAGTTTTTATCATCTGCTGTATCCTACTAGGCTGAGCGTCTCGTGAAATCATGCTCTTCAGTCAGATGAATTATTTCACTAACCATGCAAAAGTAGGAAACAGTACTTCTCTATTAATTTTCAGCCCGACGTGGAACATTTTACAAGAACTGCTACTTATTACATTTGACGCACAATTTTAAACGTTGGCAAGAAATATGCTGCCGGTTCGGATAGAAATTTCTGTTGTGGATCGGACTGGTTGTGAAGTATCATCATCAAACGCATCGTTGCGTCTAATTGGAGCTGACTGTGTTTGTTAAATATATAAATATATGACCTAACGTGTTGCTGCCGTAGCTAACGCGAAACAGATTTATAGGCACAGTAGATTATATAGGAAATGAAACTGTTACAGACGAAGAACCTTTCTGTTGTAAGGTTATACAGGGTGTTTCAAAAATGACCGGTATATTTGAAACGGCAATAAAAACTAAACGAGCAGCGATAGAAATACACCGTTTGTTGCAATATGCTTGGGACAACAGTACATTTTCAGGCGGACAAACTTTCGAAATTACAGTAGTTACAGTTTTCAACAACACATGGCGCTGCAAGTGATGTGAAAGATATAGACGACAACGCAGTCTGTGGGTGCGCTATTCTGTACGTCGTCTTTCTGCTGTAAGCGTGTGCTGTTCACAACGTGCAAGTGTGCTGTAGACAACATGGTTTATTCCTTAGAACAGAGGATTTTTCTGGTGTTGGAATTCCACCGCCTAGAACACAGTGTTGTTGCAACAAGACGAAGTTTTCAACGGAGGTTTAATGTAACCAAAGGACCGAAAAGCGATACAATAAAGGATCTGTTTGAAAAATTTCAACGGACTGGGAACGTGACGGTAGGGCGACCGCGTACGGCAACCACAGAGGGCAACGCGCAGCTAGTGCAGCAGGTGATCCAACAGCGGCCTCGGGTTTCCGTTCGCCGTGTTGCAGCTGCGGTCCAAATGACGCCAACGTCCACGTATCGTCTCATGCGCCAGAGTTTACACCTCTATCCATACAAAATTCAAACGCGGCAACCCCTCAGCGCCGCTACCATTGCTGCACGAGAGACATTCGCTAACGATATAGTGCACAGGATTGATGACGGCGATATGCATGTGGGCAGCATTTGGTTTACTGACGAAGCTTATTTTTACCTGGACGGCTTCGTCAATAAACAGAACTGGCGCATATGGGGAACCGAAAAGCCCCATGTTGCAGTCCCATAGTCCCTGCATCCTCAAAAAGTACTGGTCTGGGCCGCCATTTCTTCCAAAGGAATCATTGGCCCATTTTTCAGATCCGAAACGATTACTGCATCACGCTATCTGGACATTCTTCGTGAATTTGTGGCGGTACAAACTGCCTTAGACGCCACTGAGAACACCTCGTGGTTTATGCAAGATGGTGCCCGGCCACATCGCACGGCCGACGTCTTTAATTTCCTGAATGAATATTTCGATGATCGTGTGATTGCTTTGGGCTATCCGAAACATACAGGAGGCGGCGTGGATTGGCCTCCCTATTCGCCAGACATGAATCCCTGTGACTTCTTTCTGTGGGGACACTTGAAAGACCAGGTGTACCGCCAGAATCCAGAAACAATTGAACAGCTGAAACAGTACATCTCATCTGCATGTGAAGCCATTCCGCCAGACACGTTGTCAAAGGTTTCGGGTAATTTCATTCAGAGACTACGCCATATTATTGCTACGCATGGTGGATATGTGGAAAATATCGTACTATAGAGTTTCCCAGACCGCAGCGCCATCTGTTGTTGAAAATTGTAACTACTGTAATTTCGAAAGTTTGTCTGCCTGAAAATGTACTGTTGTCCCAAGCATATTGCAACAAACGGTGTATTTCTAACGCTGCTCGTTTGGTTTTTATTGCCGTTTCAAATATACCGGTCATTTTTGAAACACCCTGTATATACTTGTCACTATAGTCCCTGCTAGACATTATGTCAAGGTCTGTTCATTTTCACAGTTTGAAATCGTTCTCACTACCGTTTCGGCTTTATTTGTATTTCGTGTTTCTTATCTCTCTCTTCAGCTTTTCCTGTCCATGTCTCTGTCTACTGTCATATTGATAGTGTACTGATTTATAATGGATCTGCCATCAACTACTCTCTTCCTTTGAGAAGGGTACTGAAACTTCTTTCGGTTACTAGTCTTCACAGTACCTCCTGGTTTTGTGCCTCTTGATCCTGTATTGAATCTATGAGATTTAAAGTGGTAGATATTATTTATTACAGCAGTTTCGAGAAAACATGCTTAGAAAGTCCTCTCATGATGTTTCTGCCATTCCGCCACCCACTAAATCATCGCTTTAATGGTATTCAGTTTTATACACGGCGGAATTCTTTCATTGAAAAAGAACTAATAGTAATGGCATGTGCAGCTGAAAATAGTCACACGGCCGATGAACAGCGACAACGTGTGAGCAGCAGTTAACCAAACTTACGATTAAATTTACACAAGACAACACAATTGCATATTCAAAGGCAGTGTGTAATGTGATCTTCACATGGTGCGATAACGACTTTCACATCGCATGTAATCGAAACAAACAGACGCTTAATGTACTCTTGCGGGACTATAATTTGATTAACTTTCATCCAAGACCACAGTACCGCTTAAATGCGATCCAGCTGAACGATGCGATAGAATCGTTCTGCTGCACGATCACAGAAGGAAAGAATGTCGGGTCGACAGAAGCGTCCGATCCCACGCGTCGGCTTTGACCCGTGATGTAAGGGTGTTGTCGTGTGTGACGTCATGACGGCGCGGAGTTTGGTTTGAGTGTGGTTGTCTCCAGTTCTGTTTTATCTTATTTTATTTACTTTTCTGATCTGTTCGTTCTATCCCGTGAGATTTTTTTTAAAAAGACAAAAAACACTAATCAGCTACTGAAGCATCTTTTTCTATGGGTTGCAGGGGTTACGACCCCTGGGGAGGTGGGTGGGTATTCATGCATGGCTGTCTTCACTTACACGTTGTAGCTACGCAAGGCGTCTAAATTTGTTTATATTTAGTTTGCCCCCCACCCAAAACACCCCATTTCCCGCGCTTGTCCCGTTAGTGTCATTAGGCTTCTTGTGGAAAGTGTGTGTGTTTGTTTTTGTTTCCGCCATATTTGTGACGTCATGGGTCAAAGCAGACGGGCGAGATCGGACGCTTCCGTATTTCCAAGAATGTCACGCGTCTCTCTCACAGGCCGTATATTTGCCACACACCTACATTTTATACACCACGATTAACTATACAGCTCCAAATTGTTCCAAACCCTTGCTAACAGAAGAGAAGCCCATTATTTGTGTACTGACCGCGGTGTTTCTTCAATGTTGCAGGATTGATTACAGGAAATGCCAGTACTATGCAGGACTATAGACTGGTTATTCGTAACTTTGAGAAATTCTCTGTAGATGGACGATACTGGCCGCAACCGATCAGCATTTCCAGTTAGGAATGCCTGTGCCCAAATCCCACTCTGCTGGAATATTTGCCTAGTAAAAACGAAGTTCTATAACAGCTTCCCATACTCTCACGAGTTGGGAATGACAAATGTAAAAAAAAAAAAAAGAGAGAACAACATCTGAAATGTGTCTTTGGAAGTTCAGGGGCATCCTCGGTGCCACTGCAATTCCCTTTGTCCCATCTCTGTTTCTCATATTGTACTATAATTAAATGGGAGAAGGTAAAGTGTTACCCGACTGTTCTTGGAATTTACGCTCTCGAAATTTCAACATTATATCTCTTAGTTATATACATACGTACAATACGTCTCTTGTAGCGGCCGCCACTCGCATTTGTTGAGGATCTCCGCAACGCTCTCGTATGACGAAAAGTGTTGCTTTTGTTGGATATTCTCTATTTTTCCATTAATCCAACATTACAGTGGGCCCAGACCGATGGTCAGCACTCAACAATCTGTAGAAAGAGTTTATTGTAAGCCATATTGCTCCGGGTAATTGCCAGGATGGTTTCTTTGCAAGGGCGTGGCCGACTTCCTTACTAATCCTTGAAACATACTGACCTTGTGCTCCATCTTTAATGACTCCGATGTCGACAGGACGTTAAACCTCACTCTGACTCCCAGTCAGACACTTAATACTGAGAAAATGAGACGTTCTCGATCCTTCATTTCGCATCCACGCCACTGGCAGATCGTTTGTAGCCGACTGGCAAAGGATGGCAACGCCACTGCCATCACAGGCTTTGCTGTAACCGGTTTTCGGGAACTGCGGAAAACTCTAATCTTAAGTCTGAATCCTGAGACAGTGATTTGCAATCAGCTCTCCTCTCTCTCCTCCAACCCCCCCACCCTGAATGACAGACCATTGTCTTGACCATTTTGCTATGTCATTTGGTGGAAAATGATTGAGTATATAACAGTTTTCCTGGAAGAAACCTTACAACTTTTAAACAAATTTCATATGGCAACAGACTTCATATGATTCAATTGTACCTGTTCTTGCTATTGTACATGTCAGCATTATTTATTTTGCCGGCCGGTGTGGCCGTGCGGTTCTAGGCGCTACAGTCTGGAACCACGTGACCGCTACGGTCGCAGGTTCGAATCCTGCCTCGGGCATGGATGTCTGTAAGGTACTTAGATTAGTTAGGTTTAAGTAGTTCTAAGTTCTAGGCGACTGATGACCACAGATGTTAAGTCCCATAGTGCTCAGAGCCATTTGAACCATTTTTTTAAACATTATTTATTTTCGTGTAACAATTTAGTGTGTTTATAAAATGTACGGAACAAGCCGCGAAAATTATGGAGAATCCTCTTCTGAGTGCAGAACACATTCATCTCTTATACAGCGTTTACTGGCGAAAAAGTGTCAAGGATATACACTACACACACACACACACACACACACACACACACACAATATTTATGAACTGATATACATGCACAGGTGCCACATTATAACAACAGTTAAAGATCTAACGCACGTATGTGACAACAATATCTATACATGTATTTTTATATGTGCTAAAGCACACTAATACGACTTCATAACGGTCAAATGGCAAAAACTCTAAAAGTGAGTTGTACAAATAAATAATTTTACAGCCATATCATTTGCAACATATTATATTTCAGCGTTGTTCCCAGTATATTACATCAATTTTTAAGACTAGTGTCTCCTCATTACAACATTCGGTAGTGTCAGTACAGATGCATAAAATAAGGCACTATAAAATTTATTGAAGAGCCATAGAAACTGGTACAACTGCCTAATATCGTGCGGGGCCCCCGCGAGCACGTAGAAGTGCCGCAACACGACGTGGCATGGAGGGAACTGACACAATGAATCCTGTACGGCTGTCCATAAATCCGTAAAGGTACAAAAGGGTGGAGGTCTCCTCTGAACAGTACATTGCAATCTATCCCAGATATGCTCAATAATGGTCATGTCTGACGAGTTTGGTAGTCAGCGGAAGAGTTTAAATTCAGAAGTGCGTTCCTGGAGCCACTCTGTAGCGATTCCGGACGTGTGGGGTGTCGCTCTGTCTTGCTGGAATTGTCAAAGTCCATCGGAATGCACAATGGACATGAATGGATGCCGGTGATCAGACAGGATGCTTACGTACGTGTCACCTGTCAGTCGGATCTAGGTGTACCAAGGGTTCCATATCACTTCAACTGCACACGACCCTCACGATTACAGGGCCTCCACCAGCTTGAACAGTCCCATGCTGACATGCAGGGTCCATGGATTCATGAGGTCGCCTACACACGCGTACAAGTCCTTCCGATCGATACAATTTCAAACAAGACTCGTCCAACCAGGCAACATGTTTCCAGTCGTCAACAATCTAATGTCGGCGTAGACGGGCCCAGGTGAGGCGTAGAGATCTGTGTCGTGCAGTCATCAAGGGTACACGTGAGGGCTTTTGGCTCCGGAAGCCCATATCGATGATGTTTCGTTGAATGGTTCGCGGCTGACACTTGTTGATGGCCCAGCATTGAAATCTGCAGCAATTTGTGGAAGGGTTGCACTTCAGTCACGTTGAACTATCCTCTTCAGTCTTTGTTGGTTTCGTTCTTGCAGGAACTTTTTCCGGCCGCAGCGGTGTAGGAGATTTGATCTTTCACCGGATTCCTGATATTCATGGTACACTCGTGAAATACTGGCACGGGAAAATCGCCACTTTATCGCTACCTCGGAGATCCTAGTTCGAGTTTCGGCCCAGCACACAGTTTTAATCTGCCAGGAATTTTCACCTTGGAGATGTTCTGTCCCATCGCTCGTCTTGTAGGGAAGCAGCCTACTCACGCCGTAGTAAATTCACAGCAGTCTTTCCATTGTGTGCCAGCCTAGTCCACTGTAACTAGCTCTGACGTCATAAATGTTGCGCAAGACTTTAAAAATCAAGTAAATAACCTGAAACGGTTCTAGCATGTCACGAGTAATACTAAACCAATATGTGTTGAATATCAGTTCAATAACTTTAACCACTTTCGAAATTTGGACGTTTTTCTGTAAAAATCATTGGCGCTACAGAAAAGAGCTAGATATTTAAAAATTTATATTTAGATTCCTTTTTCATAATAATTTAATAGAAACAGTACTTTGGATCTCACAAATTAAGATTTTAGTTGAAATTCATGATTTTCTGGTTTTTGTCTTAAAAATTAAGGAAGCAAGATAGATTAAGAGGGCTAATAAATAAGGCTAGGATGTTTATATTTAAGTAGAATGGAGATCCGCTATAATCATAAAGATGTGAGAAGTTTCAACTGAATAACTATAAAACTATAGTGATAGCGTATCTCCAAAGAGCAAGTTCAGAGCTCGTCTACTGCGTGTAGTGTAATTAAATTAATTCTCTCGCCCAAAATATTTTACTTAGCCACGTCAGACTTTTATTATGATTATTTCCCTGTGTGCTGATTGCACAGTTAAATTGAGAGCTTCATCGGCCATCAGCAAAGGAAGCGATGATTTATTCAGTAACTTAATCTGGTGCATTACTAGCGCAGCGGCTAATAGGGAGAGCCGATTTGATCAGGCGTTCCCTTAGCCGTCCACACCGTGGCTTTATATACACTGCTGGCCACCGTAAATGCAACACCCTGAAGGAAGCATCCGAATCAAGTGAAATTTACACCATGAGTTTGCAGCGATGAGATATGCAACTGATTAGAATTTCAGCGCAGACGCACATCACGCGCGCCTGTGGCGCCACCTCATAGCGCCATTTAAGGCTTGGCGATTTCGACGAGTGTACGTTCGGCACGTGTGTTTACCTTGTGGTTGTTTCACAAGACGATCAGTTATGCCTCGTAGACAACAGCGACATCTTTTGATCAAGTATCCGAGTTCGACAGAGGAAGGATAGTGGCTTACCGAGATTGTGGATTATCATACAGAGAAATCGCTAGTCGTGTTGGACGAAACCAAACAACTGTAATGCGGATATGTGACCGTTCGATGCAGGAGGGTACGACGGACCGACGTGGTCGATCGCATTCACCTCGGTGCACCACTGCACGTGCTGATAGGCGAATTGTGCGCGTGGCAGTGACGGATCGCTCAGTGACATCCCGAACCATAGGACAGCACATTGCGTCTGTAACGCATCATCCAGTGTCTGCGCGTACCATTCGACGCCGTTTACAGCAGAGTGGTCTGTCCGCAAGACGTCCATTGCTTCGTCTACCATTGACGCAGAACCACAGACGTCTCCGTCGACAATGGTGTGATGACCGACGGATGTGGACGGCAGAACGGAATGACGTTGTCTTTACTGACGAGGCACGCTTCTGTTTGCAGCACCACGATGGTCGGATTCGAGTGTGGAGACACCGTGGAGAGAGGATGCTGGACGGCTGCATTATGCACCGCCACACTGGACTTGCACCGGGTATTATGGTATGGGGCGGTATTGGATATTACTCTCGTACGCCTCTAGTACGCATTGCCGGTACTTTAAATAGCCGGCGCTACATATCCGAGGTGCTGGAGCCAGTTGTCCTTCCTTACCTTCAGGGCTCGACCACAGCTATATTTCAACAGGATAATGAGCGACCACACGTGGCACGCATTGTCCAAAGGTTCTTCGTCAATAACCAGATTGAATTGCTTCCCTGGCCGGCTCGCTCTCCGGATCTTTCGCCGATAGAAAACATGTGGTCCATGGTTGCTCAACGAGTGACCCAGATTACATCCCCAGCTGCCACACCAGACGATCTTTGGCAACGTGTGGAAGCTGCTTGGGCTGCTGTACCCCAGGAACACATCCAACGTCTCTTTGACTCAATGCCGAGACGTGTGGCAGCAGTGATCTCCAACAATGGCGGCTACTCTCGCTACTGATTCTGGCAGGAACCACATGTCACAGACGTCTGTAAACGTAATCATTTGATACTTGGTCAACATGTTATCTACAAAATAAATTTTGTTGTGCTACCTCTTGTCTTGCTTGGTGTTGCATTTACGGTGGCCAGCAGTGTATAAGAACGCTGCGCGAGGAAGCAAGGCCCCAGTTCTCTCCAGATGCTGATTAGCGCACCATCTGTGCCGGGAGTCGCGTCGCATCGGTATCATTGCTATAAACAGCCTCGGATGCCGTATTAAGTTACTCGGGATATGCGTAACCATGAAATCATTTTCGAGTGAAGTGTTAAAAAATGGTTCAATTGGCTCTGAGCACTATGGGGCTTAACATCTATGGTCATCAGTCCCCTAGAACTTAGAACTACGTAAACCTAACTAACATAAGGACAGCACACAACACCCAGTCATCATGAGGCAGAGAAAATCCCTGACCCCGCCGGGAATCGAACCCGGGAACCCGGGTGTGGGAAGCGAGAACGCTACCGCACGAGTGAAGTGTTAATTCTGGGATGACTTTAATTATCTGTCTTCAGTTTGCGTATGTCGTTTTTTCACGTGCCGTCGTGGGACAGACATTCCACCATTGTGGCGTGGCGTGGCGTTTGATGAACATTCTCATCAAATTATGGCGAGCATTCACTTAAACATTTAATTTGGACAGTTATAGTTGCATCAGCGCATTAGACTCTGAACTGCTCTGTTAGTCAGATTGTGTGGATTCTTTTTTTTTTCATCTGTGACTTTCAGAATATAGCAAATTTTTTTTCCACGATCGTTTTTGATTATAAATCCCAGACAATCTCCTAATTCCTCAGAGCTATAAGCTGTAGCTGTAAGTGTATTTCTCAGATGAAGTGGTCACTAGGAATTCTAATTACAGGCTTCACGTTTTGTTAATCACTTTCTGGTTGCCAATATTGTAGTTAGAGAGCCAGTGTTGAGAACGGCAAAACAACAGCATAAATAATAGGAACATTTATATAACAATTAATTCCACTCGCCGCCCCACATATGGTTAGAACGGCAGGGAATGCATCTTTTCCCCATTACAAAACATTTTTATTGAATAACAACATTAATTTCCACCCGCCGCCCCACGTATGATGCATCGGCCGGGAATTGCATCTCTTTGCTACATTACAATTCTACATTTAAAGAACAATTTTAATTCCACCAGCCGCCCCACAATTGGTGCATCGGCCGGGAAATGTTTCTACATTCTACAAAATTTTTAATAACATTAAATTCCACCGCCGCCCCACAGTCTGCCGACTATAACACCACGTTTAAACTGACTTTAATCTTAATAACCTGCCACTGTAGCAGCTAACAACTGTGCCAGACACTTGTCTTACATAAGCGTTGCTGATCGCAGCGCCGTGTTCTGCCTGTTTATACACTCCTGGAAATTGAAATAAGAACACCGTGAATTCATTGTCCCAGGAAGGGGAAACTTTATTGACACATTCCTGGGGTCAGATACATCACATGATCACACTGACAGAACCACAGGCACATAGACACAGGCAACAGAGCATGCACAATGTCGGCACTAGTACAGTGTATATCCACCTTTCGCAGCAATGCAGGCTGCTATTCTCCCATGGAGACGATCGTAGAGATGCTGGATGTAGTCCTGTGGAACGGCTTGCCATGCCATTTCCACCTGGCGCCTCAGTTGGACCAGCGTTCGTGCTGGACGTGCAGACCGCGTGAGACGACGCTTCATCCAGTCCCAAACATGCTCAATGTGGGACAGATCCGGAGATCTTGGTGGCCAGGGTAGTTGACTTACACCTTCTAGAGCACGTTGGGTGGCACGGGATACATGCGGACGTGCATTGTCCTGTTGGAACAGCAAGTTCCCTTGCCGGTCTAGGAATGGTAGAACGATGGGTTCGATGACGGTTTGGATGTACCGTGCACTATTCAGTGTCCCCTCGACGATCACCAGTGGTGTACGGCCAGTGTAGGAGATCGCTCCCCACACCATGATGCCGGGTGTTGGCCCTGTGTGCCTCGGTCGTATGCAGTCCTGATTGTGGCGCTCACCTGCACGGCGCCAAACACGCATACGACCATCATTGGCACCAAGGCAGAAGCGACTCTCATCGCTGAAGACGACACGTCTCCATTCGTCCCTCCATTCACGCCTGTCGCGACACCACTGGAGGCGGGCTGCACGATGTTGGGGCGTGAGCGGAAGACGGCCTAACGGTGTGCGGGACCGTAGCTCAGCTTCATGGAGACGGTTGCGAATGGTCCTCGCCGATACCCCAGGAGCAACAGTGTCCCTAATTTGCTGGGAAGTGGCGGTGCGGTCCCCTACGGCACTGCGTAGGATCCTACGGTCTTGGCGTGCATCCGTGCGTCGCTGCGGTCCGGTCCCAGGTCGACGGGCACGTGCACCTTCCGCCGACCACTGGCGACAACATCGATGTACTGTGGAGACCTCACGCCCCACGTGTTGAGCAATTCGGCGGTACGTCCACCCGGCCTCCCGCATGCCCACTATACGCCCTCGCTCAAAGTCCGTCAACTGCACATACGGTTCACGTCCACGCTGTCGCGGCATGCTACCAGTGTTAAAGACTGCGATGGAGCTCCGTATGCCACGGCAAACTGGCTGACACTGACGGCGGCGGTGCACAAATGCTGCGCAGCTAGCGCCATTCGACGGCCAACACCGCGGTTCCTGGTGTGTCCGCTGTGCCGTGCGTGTGATCATTGCTTGTACAGCCCTCTCGCAGTGTCCGGAGCAAGTATGGTGGGTCTGACACACCGGTGTCAATGTGTTCTTTTTTCCATTTCCAGGAGTGTACATTATATCTCTGTATTTGAATACGCATGCCTATAGCAGTTTCTTTGGCGCTTCAGTTTATATATCGTATGCATGTCACCTGAATATGATGGATCAAAAAAAGTCTCGAAATTCGTCTTGGACAAAGTCAAATATAGTTGGCATTGTTTGTCATGTGTTTCGTTTTTAATTTATAAGGAATTGGGTTAACCATAAACCAAAATATAGATATTAAGTATGTAGTGAAACGATGGTATATGACTACAAATCAGGCCTTCAGCCACATTACGTGGTACTTGGCGAATGTTTACACCATTTTTTTTTACAGTTTTAATCACATGCATCCTATATCCTGCTTTGTTTACCTTATACTGTCGTTTGAATTCAATTATCATGGTGGTGTAATTGTGAACATATTAGCGCTTATACTTGGAATTATTTTCAAACTCACTTGTGGTAAGTTTCTCCACGAATCGCGCAAAGAAAAGCAGCCAGGTGCAAATGATGAAACTTCGTCTTACCTCTGCGAACGTAGTCTTTACTTAGATGCGACAGCTGCTGTATGCGAGCTGCTGGCGCAACTAAATTCTCTCCTGAATTTATGCCGCGGAATATTACTCGACTTTGCATGTTCAGGTGCACCAGAGAGGCTTTTCTTTTCTTGTAAAAGAAAGAAATTCTTTATTCGTAGTAGTAACATTTGTTTTCAGATATTTGACAATGCCCCCCAGAAAGTGTCGCATGGCAAATAAAAAATATAACGGCGAAACGTTTAACTGAAAATAATAAAAATTCACAGTTGTTTAAAAATACTTTTCTTGCCATTCTATCTTGAAAGTTTATAAAACTGGTATGAATATTTTTTAATGGCTGAGTAAATAGTTACTAACTTTGAGAAACAAGCAGTCTATCACGCCGAGAAAGACTCAGACTACAACCAGATACAGGTATCTCAAAGACGATTTGAAAATGTGACAGGTGAACTGAAGAAAGTTAAAAATCTTGAAGTCAACAATTCATTAAGAAAACATGACTGATCCTGAAGTAACGGATGAAGAGACATGTGTAATTTGAAAAATGTTGAAGGTATCGCATATGGTCACGCAGAAGGGCACAGAATTGTACTATGACTGTAGTTTCCGTTTCACCGCAAGGTTCTCGGACTTGTTTTCCATCCATACCTCAATATTTCCTGATTGTCTAATTAGGTGAGAGTCGTAAATTTCTGTTTTTGATGATGTGACATCTTTTTTTTAACTTTTATTGCTTCAGTGAAAAGATGTCTCCGTAGTTTTGAATTCACAAGTGTAGCTTTGCGCCCATGGTGTCCTGTACAGGGTCACAGTACACGGTAAATGTTTAGAAGATAACCGTGTCGAAATATGCGATGTTACACATCAAAAGCGACCCAAAAGTGACAGATCTTTCACAAGCAGACTCCAATCACTTTAAAGACGAACAAGCACCAAAACTGAAATGAACGCGGATTCGCAATTCTCAACACTTCAAGAACTTGCAATTTTTTTCTCCGCCGTAGGAAGATAATGAAGCTTGTCTGTGTTCCGATAAGGAAAATTTTTCACTCAGAGAAAGTCATATTAACGAACATGAGTAACTGACTCAATAAGAAACATTTTCACAGGTGGAATTTTTCACTCTGTAGAGGAGTCTGCTCCGTTTTGAACCTTATTTGCAGATTAAAATTGTGTATCTGGCTGGGACACCTGCTGGCGACATTTGCCTTTCATGGGCAATACGTTGAAGGTGGGTTTATACAGGCCGTATTTTGCGGCAATATTTGCCCTAGTTGTGTTGCTGCCAACATTGCTTCAATTTTTGGATGAAATACACGGCAATACTGCGGTTTTTTTCCCTGCTGGTGGGGCAGCCCGCTGCAAGTAATTGCTTAGGCGTTGCTCCACTAAGGGTGGAACACATTTCGTATGACTCAAATGGCTCTGAGCACTATGGGACTTAACTTCTGAGGTCATCAGTCCCCTAGAAATTAGAACTACTTAAACCTAACTAACCTAAGGACATCACACACATCCATGCCCGAGGCAGGATTCGAACCTGTGACGGTAGCGGTCGCGCTGTTCCAGACTGTAGCGCTTAGAACCGCTCGGCCACTCCGGTCGACTATTTCGTATGACCGGGCCACTTACCTTCCTGGAAATGGAAAAAAGAACACATTGACACCGGTGTGTCAGACCCACCATACTTGCTCCGGACACTGCGAGAGGGCTGTACAAGCAATGATCACACGCACGGCACAGCGGACACACCAGGAACCGCGGTGTTGGCCGTCGAATGGCGCTAGCTGCGCAGCATTTGTGCACCGCCGCCGTCAGTGTCAGCCAGTTTGCCGTGGCATACGGAGCTCCATCGCAGTCTTTAACACTGGTAGCATGCCGCGACAGCGTGGACGTGAACCGTATGTGCAGTTGACGGACTTTGAGCGAGGGCGTATAGTGTGCATGCGGGAGGCCGGGTGGACGTACCGCCGAATTGCTCAACACGTGGGGCGTGAGTTCTCCACAGTACATCGATGTTGTCGCCAGTGGTCGGCGGAAGGTGCACGTGCCCGTCGACCTGGGACCGGACCGCAGCGACGCACGGATGCACGCCAAGACCGTAGGATCCTACGCAGTGCCGTAGGGGACCGCACCGCCACTTCCCAGCAAATTAGGGACACTGTTGCTCCTGGGGTATCGGCGAGGACCATTCGCAACCGTCTCCATGAAGCTGGGCTACGGTCCCGCACACCGTTAGGCCGTCTTCCGCTCACGCCCAAACATCGTGCAGCCCGCCTCCAGTGGTGTCGCGACAGGCGTGAATGGAGGGGCGAATGGAGACGTGTCGTCTTCAGCGATGAGAGTCGCTTCTGCCTTGGTGCCAATGATGGTCGTATGCGTGTTTGGCGCCGTGCAGGTGAGCGCCACAATCAGGACTGCATACGACCGAGGCACACAGGGCCAACACCCGGCATCATGGTGTGGGGAGCGATCTCCTACACTGGCCGTACACAACTGGTGATCGTCGAGGGGACACTGAATAGTGCACGGTACATCCAAACCGTCATCGAACCCATCGTTCTACCATTCCTAGACCGGCAAGGGAACTTGCTGTTCCAACAGGACAATGCACGTCCGCATGTATCCCGTGCCACCCAACGTGCTCTAGAAGGTGTAAGTCAACTACCCTGGCCAGCAAGATCTCCGGATCTGTCCCCCATTTAGCATGTTTGGGACTGGATGAAGCGTCGTCTCACGCGGTCTGCACGTCCAGCACGAACGCTGGTCCAACTGAGGCGCCAGGTGGAAATGGCATGGCAAGCCGTTCCACAGGACTACATCCAGCATCTCTACGATCGTCTCCATGGGAGAATAGCAGCCTGCATTGCTGCGAAAGGTGGATATACACTGTACTAGTGCCGACATTGTGCATGCTCTGTTGCCTGTGTCTATGTGCCTGTGGTTCTGTCAGTGTGATCATGTGATGTATCTGACCCCAGGAATGTGTCAATAAAGTTTCCCCTTCCTGGGACAATGAATTCACGGTGTTCTTATTTCAATTTCCAGGAGTGTATATCTCTGTTCTTGACTGTGAATTCCTTAGTCTTCTTCTCAACCGTTCTTTCTCTTTCTGCCGATGACAGCGCTGCAGTGCCAAATCACGAAATCTAAGCAGTTCGAAAGATGGATCATTGTCAACAAGAATGTAGAAATGGACAATAGGGTGAACCATGGAACATCCACAGTATTACATACAAAGACTGCAGTTTTAATGACATTCTCGATACTTCCATCGCAGATCTGCAGCAGTGAGCCGTAATTGTATTTTGCATACGTTAAGACAACAAAACTTTTTTTGAGATTCACCAAGTGTGTTTATGTGTTTATCGGCAGCAACATGACATTTGCCCTCTTATTTTCATTTTTTTATTTCGTTCTTCGTATTCATTACTTGTAACGTCCCATAGCTCTGGTCATACTGCATATGTTACTGTCACGACGCAGTAGATTTATGTATTATAATATCACTGTACGACGCTTTTGCTCTTTGGTGTAAATAAATGTTTTTGTCGTTGAGAAAACGGGTAATACACAACAATTTCCCAAATATCGATGACCGCATGACGGGGTAAAGACTTTGTGAGAAGGAAGAATATGACTATTATTGCTCCTCGATTCACTCGCAGCGATTTGAGCTGTCCTCTTGGGTTTTTGCCTGGGCACACACTCTGTAGTCACTAAATGTTCGGAAATAGAGAGAGAAATATTTATGAGAAGACAAATACAAAGTTTATTGTTCAAATGTGTGTGAAATATTATGGGACTTAACTGCTAAGGTCATCAGTCCCTAAGTTTACGCACTACTAAGACCTAAATTATCCTAAGGACAAACACACACACACATGCCCGAGGTAGGACTCGAACGTCCGCCGGGACCAGCCGCACAGTCCATGACTGCAGCGCCTAAGACCGCTCGGCTAATCCCGCGCGGCACAAAGTTTATTGCAGCTCGTTTTAATTGTAGCATTTAAAGCTGTCCTTTTAGGTTCCAGCCTAGCTACACACTCAGAAATCGCCACATATTCGGAAATAAAGAGTGAAAAGGCAGAATATGAATTTTATTACTGCTCTTTTCAGTGGCAGCAATTAAAGCTTTCCCGTTCGGTTCCTGCCCAGCCTCACATTCTAAATATGACACATACTCGGAAATAAAGAGCCAAATATTTGTGAGAACGAAGAATATGAATTTTTTATTGCTCATTTCTGTCGCAGAAATTTAAGCTATCCTCTTAGGTTCCTGCCTGATTATACACTGGAAAATCGCTAACTATCTATTTCATCCTTCGTTCTCAGATCAGACTGAATGTAAATAATAACCAGAATTTGGAGAACATATTTGTATTACATTCATAAGAAAGAAACAGAACGTGTTAACAACGCTAACCTGAAAAAAAATTGCATGTAACAGGATGCCAACCAACAACTTTAGACTCCAGAAACCACGACGTTATTCATTACGCTAGCACTTAACGATGCGATGTTGAACTCCGGTCCTTGTTATCGTATTCTATCTTGGAGGCTGTATCGTTGATGCTTTACTGACATTTAATGATAATGGTGATGTGTGTGTGTGATAAATTTTCTGCAAATTAAAGAAAAAGTGTGTTTCATTCTTAATTTGTAAATAACTAGCGAAAATAACCCACTGCGAAGAGAGCATTCTTATATGAAAGCATAACCGTCGATAAATCGTTACGTGACATTTTACTATAGCAATAATTATAATAAATCAATCAGAGAATGGTGTGTTTTGTAAATCTCCGGTACGCGTGCCAGGAATCTTGTGACAGGCCCGTATCGAATGCTAACGAAAGTCGATAGCCGGTCATGTGGCCGTCGATATTGTGCTATGAAAGCAAATGGCGCTTCTGGCTTATTTAGCCTGGAGCTACGCCGAATATTTTAGTTCCCATAACCGGGAAGCTTCGCCGCATACGACGCGAGGAAGAATTTCTGCGAGCAGCTTTTCCACACTTGCTAAAATCCGCTTCACGTATGAAGGCGGTCCAATTTTCAGCCGTCCTGCGCATACCCCTCCAGTTACCATTGGCAGCCAGTAAGGTTTATTCTCTATCCGAGCGGCAAGCCGCGAGTTAACATGGTAGGCGCGAATTGCGCTATATATAAAATGCGTGTTTGACTACTATTTATAAGTGTTACAATTGTGCAAAATATTGGGGAGTTGGTCAAAGATTTTTACAAAATATTTCCGTCTTATGTTACAAAAATTTCTCGATGATAAGTTTCTTGCTAAATATTTTGTACAGTTGTAACACTTATACCTCTGATCTTCTCTTCAGTACTGCTCTGTTTACGCATATTATTAGCATGTTTGCCTCGAAAAGTGTTGTGTGCTATACTGGAATTCATGGCATACTCTGCATATTAGACGTGGCCATTATTTAAGTAATGACAGATGTAATGATGTGACTTAAACTGTTTTAACTCTGGAAGAGAATTTGTAACATTTTCTGTACACTACATGTATTTTTTTGTATCTTTGGATAGAGTCTGTAAAGATGACCTCTGACTAAAGCGGTCAGTACTTGCGTTTTAAATTGAAAAGCAGCTGATACTCAGACATGCATTTGATACGTCACATGACGGCTGTTAATAGCCACCTTCCAAAAGATGTTTGTATTAAGTTATGATGAACAACATTACATTCATGCTCACGGAAATGGTCTGTTTCACGCCTGTTATGTAATATGCCTTGATTTGCCTTTTGAGATAGTTAAAAGTCCATTACTGTTGCTAATATTGCTGTGGAATATTTACTGCCATGGGTGTAAAAACTAGAGAAGGTGGCGCTGCAGGCTTACGCTGCACGTTGTTTTGAAGCCGGCGCCGCCATCTTAGATGTCCCAAAACAATAGCAAACTATTGTTCACGTGGCTGTTGTTTACAGTTGCTGTTTTTCGTAATTTCTGACGTGTGCACGCGATAAACGTTTTAAACAGTAAATATTACAGCGCTTACGCTAATAACATTGGGTGAAGAAGGCATTTTCAAACGTTTTTCTCGTATTAAATGCGTATTTGATCCAGTATGACGAGGCATTTTCCCTCGTAAGTGTAACTTTATTTTTGTTTATGCATTTCAAATAACCAACGAAAGTGTGTGTTATGTGGAAAGGACACTCTCGTAATCGATTTAAATCCTCTGTTGCTATGTATGTGTCGATAGCCGATGAAGCTAGAGTTCCGAAAACAATGCTTGTTTGGTCGTTGACACTGATCATAGTTTCAACTTTCAAAATACATGCACAACATGTTTAATATTCATGTCTGATAAAAATTTACCTACGTTTATCTTGTTAGCGTGTTAAATGTATGCAATGAGGAAAGACGTAAGGTATGACTTCATGACTGGTGGACGTGAACAAAGTGAAAGATTCTTGGATTATCGAAGGAACAGAACTGCCTGTAGGTATACATCCATACAGAGTGAATTCTTATTTTATTAGACTGTATATGACGGGTACACTGGGATAACGATCAAGATCCATGACAATTTAAAATTTAGTTCGTAATAGAAGAATGGAAGTACTATAATACGGCAAGGTTTATTTTTTGTGAAATTGATCTAGGTGCTCGGAAATCTGTGCTAAAGTTTTGATGTACTTGAGAAAAACGACAAAGGTCTCTGTGTTGTTGGGGAAGAACGATCAAGATCCATTTCCTACTAACAAGTTTTTTCTTGTCTTTTTATGTGTCATCTTATAATGCTGTTGCTTCATGTAACTGACTTTCCAACAGCGAGTGACAACATATTGGAATTATCATCCGATGACTGTCTCTCATTTTGCAACTCGCCAGACTTGATGCTTGAAAACATTTCGTGCACGCTGTTGACATAGTTATGCGTTAGTAGTTTCCACCACAGCTTCTCTATTCGAGTGAATACTGGTCGTTTCTTTAGGGAAGGCGCATGCTGCATAAGGTCACCGAGAAGAACGCAAGTTTGTCAATATCTTCATTCATCAGCAATTAGATTAGTCTCATGTGCGTACTGTCGTTAGTACCTAACATAGTTTTGATGATAGCGGCAAATGGGATCATCGTAATTTATTACTGACTAACAACCGCACCCACAATTCATGGACATTACAATGAATAGGAACCAAAGCAGGCGCTTGATGGCGTCCCATATATGCTCAATGCGACAGCGGTAATACGATTCATGTTTCAGGAGTGTTTGTGATGTTACGTGTCTAATTTGACTGCGTTACACACCGTTGGGGAAATGCACCACAGTTGCTCGCGATCGTCGTAGTGTCGCGTGCGTCGTCTGCTTTACGCCCAGAAGCTAAACTCGTTACAATAACTGATACAACACTTGACCCTGTAATGTAAATAGTCTAATTCTGACAAGTTTTGCGAATTTAATTGATTATAAGTTAAGAAATCGATGTAGAAAACAAATATGATAATAAGACAAATGACGGTAGGCTACACCAACGGATTTACTTTTAATGAACTGATGATTTAGTCATCCAGTTACACACAAAAAGATTTGAAATGGTTCTCCTACAAAATATGGACGTAAGCTTTAAATAAATGTAAGAGCAATAATCCAATGCAGTAAAGATTGCTTATGTGTGAAGCGAAGTGGAAGCAGATTCCCAAGTATCAAATAAGCATCTGTAGTGCGCGAAATGCGAAGTCCCATTCCAATGAAGTATTCACAAAATAATTGCCATTTCACAAATACTTAAAGTTCAGCAAAGCGATTAAGATATCTAAATTCCCGTAATGATGAATATTTTCCAACAAGCTGACCCACAACAATCCTTAAATACAGCAGCAATAATTCGAAGTCCAACGCTGCACATCGCCAGACACTCGCAAAGGGAATCTTGGCAGCCTCAGTCTTTCTTAGTCCAATTCAATTTCAGCCGAAAGTTAAAGTACTCGCACCGCCACTGACAACTCAAAACCTAATACTGTACAAGTTCCAAACTACCCTAACTTCCAAGCCGTGACTTACGTCAGTGTCCGTCTTGGAACAGAATGACCCTCTGTGGAGGTTCGTGTGCCCTTTTTTGCCTTCGTTGAGCCCTCGAAAATTTACAACAGTCAACGATATCAACAAAATCTTTAAAATGGGCCACCATTTTAAATATACACAATTCACAGTTTCAGAGAAGCATGTCTCTCTGCCCGTCGTCCTCAGACCACACACACAGTGATCTAAAACTAATGATTATTTTAAATATGCATTTTTTGCGCACGCACTCAGCATTAATAACGACAGTACTGTTAATACATGATTGTCAGTAAAGATGGCCTGCCCAATAGAAGTCTCTTTGAGCTCTGCTCACTGGCAGTTTCAGATTTTAGATATAAACTACCACTTTCAAGTGACTCGTTTCTTTACTGTAGGGCGACATTTAATTATGGTTCAAATGGCTCTGAGCACTATGGGACTCAACTGCTGAGGTCATTAGTCCCCTAGAACTTAGAACTAGTTAAACCTAACTAACCTAAGGACATCACAAACATCCATGCCCGAGGCAGGATTCGAACCTGCAACCGTAGCGGTCTTGCGGTTCCAGACTGCAGCGCCTTTAACCGCACGGCCACTTCGGCCGGCTACATTTAATTAATTAGAGAAGGAATCACTTTATGAACTATGCATATGATACATGGTTAAAGAGGGAAAGGTTCACGGAATGTCATTTTCAGTTCAACTTGTGTGTTCCACCGGGGGAGTCGATGTTCTGACACATTTTGACAATCAAAAATCAATAAAACATATGATTCACTATATAAAATAGATATAGAAGCGTGACCATCCGTGACGCTGGCTGGTGACCTAAGCTATCCTCCACCAGCTTGACGGTCAAGAATGCTCGAACCGTTCAAGAAGGTTTGAGCAGTTGTTTACACTGCCGACGTAACTTCTATAGTTATTACAATGAAGTTGTCATTAAAGAGATACATGCACTTCAGAAGCGTTATAAGCTGATATGCATGAAATATTTTTCGTCATTTTTATTTTTCTCGCCCTTTACATGACGAAAAGCTACAATTCGTAATACTGAACAGTGAATGGTAAAAGATAATGATGGTGGCGATACTGCTACTGCTGCAGATGATAACGTTTTGGTCTCAATGTCCCGTTAAAAGTGCCAACGCTACAAAAACCAACAAGAATTGAAGTACAGCAACTACCAAAAAAACATGAGCACACACACACACACACACACACACACACACACACACACACACACACACACACACACATACTCTCAGTGTGTGATGCCTCTGGCATGCAAATCACTGCACGCCACATTTTATTGAGTGCATTTGTTATTTTGAGGACAGGGCAGAAGCTAATGTAAGTGGTGACGTACGCCCTATTTTAGCTAGCAACGAACGAGTGTAGTAAAGGCTTTTAAAATTATGTCTGCTGATGGGACCCTAGGCTAAGCTTTATGTGTACTGCAGAGTGGACGGCTCATCACTTTTTAGGCCAGAAGTCAGCCAGCCACAATTACGTGATAATCTAATTTAGCTGAAATGGGATTTAGTCACAATCAGACAGACACTATCAAAACGATTCGTGAAATAATCACGTTGAACTGAAGAAAATTCTAGAAATACATCTGAAAGAAGACCTGTGCAAGGGTTTTGCGTATGGAGGTTAAGCACGGGCAACAAGAGGACGACAAGAAAGTAGCACACACTCTCAGGAAATGAGATTTCTAAAGAGAGTGGAAGGATGTACAAGGGAAGATTGAAAAATAAATAAAGATATAAGGAAACATTTAGGAATATACAAACTGAACAAGAAAACAAAGGAAAACAGGAGAAAATGAAAGGAACATGTAGTCCGGATGGGTGGAGAAAGATTCCTGGTGAAGGACCTAATCCAGTATCCAATACCAAAGCCCCGTAACAAAAATCTTCTACACCCCCAAGAGAAGAAGAAATTATCAAACACATAAAGAAACTCAAAAATAACAAAGCTTCTGGGATGGTTGGAATTGTAGCAGAATTTCTTGAAAGTCTAGGGCCTAATACAAGAAAGGAGGTAGTAAGAATTATTCAAAATATATGGGTCACCGAAGAAATCCTAGAAGATTGGAAGTGTGCCTTAATACACCCATTACATAAAACCAACGGACAAATATGATATGGATAATTACAGAGGAATTTCTCTACTCCCTGTCACATATAAGATATTATTAGCTTGTTTTCTTGAAAGAGCACAACAACTGCTAGAACCCAAAATCTCAGATTCCCAAGCTGGTTTCAGGCGAAACAGATCGTGCCCACAGCAAATTTTAAACCTAAAATTAATGACAAGAATAAGGAAGATACGAGGCACGCCTATAGTATATGTCTTTGTCTACTTCAAAAAGTCGTATGAGTCAATTCATTGAACCACACTAGTTAGGATTCTTGAAGAAAAAGGATTGGATCGGAATATACGGAAAATCATTCGGCAGACATTAACAAATACAACATCCATGCGAGATAAAAAAATTGGGCTAAAAAAGGTAATGGGTTATGTATCGCCTCTGTCGTTCAGTGTAATTCTAGGTAGAGTTATGGAAGAATGGGAAAAGAAACTTGAAGAAAATTGCTGGAAACCAATTTCATTAGGAACACACACACAAAAAAAAAGAACTACGAATCCCTAACTTAGCCTTCGCGGACGATCTCACAATAATGGTAGATTCTTGTGAGATGGATATAAAACAGAAACTCTAAAAGAATGCACAGAGAAAGTCGACCTACAGATTCATTTGAAAAGATAGTGTTTACAGCATCAAATTTAGAAATTTAGAAATTTTTTTTTTTTTGTTCATCAGTCTACTGACTGGTTTGATGCGGCCCGCCACGAATTCCTCTCTTGTGCTAACCTCTTCATCTCAGAGTAGCACTTGCAACCTACGTCCTCAATTATTTGCTTGACGTATTCCAATCTCTGTCTTCCTCTACAGTTTTTGCCCTCTACAGTTCCCTCTATTACCATGGAAGTCATTCCCTCATGTCTTAGCAGATGTCCTATCATCCTGTCCCTTCTCCTTATCAGTGTTTTCCACATATTCCTTTCCTCTCGGATTCTGCGTAGAACCTCCTCATTCCTTACCTTATCAGTCCACCTAATTTTCAACATTCGTCTATAGCACCACATCTCAAATGCTTCGATTCTCTTCTGTTCCGGTTTTCCCACAGTCCATGTTTCGCTACCATACAATGCTGTACTCCAGACGTACATCCTCAGAAATTTCTTCCTCAAATTAAGGCCGATATTTGATAATAGTAGACTTCTCTTGGCCAGAAATGCCTTTTTTGCCATAGCGAGTCTGCTTTTGATGTCCTCCTTGCTCCGTCCGTCATTGGTTATTTTACTGCCTAGGTAGCAGAATTCCTTAACTTCATTGACTTCGTGACCATCAATCCTGATGTTAAGTTTCTCGCTGTTCTCGTTTCTACTACTTCTCATTACCTTCGTCTTTCTCCGATTTACTCTCAAACCATACTGTGTACTCATTAGACTGTTCATTCCGTTCAGCAGATCATTTAATTCTTCTTCACGTTCACTCAGGATAGCAATGTCATCAGCGAATCGTATCATTGATATCCTTTCACCTTGTATTTTAATTCCATTCCTGAACCTTTCTTTTATTTCCATCATTGCTTCCTCGATGCACAGATTGAAGAGTAGGGGCGAAAGGCTGCAGCCTTGTCTTACACCCTTCTTAATACGAGCACTTCGTTCTTGATCGTCCACTCTTATTATTCCCTCTTGGTTGTTGTACATATTGTATATGACCCGTCTCTCCCTATAGCTTACCCCTACTTTTTTCAGAATCTCGAACAGTTTGCACCATTTTATATTGTCGAACGCTTTTTGCAGGTCGACAAATACTATGAAAGTGTCTTGATTTTTCTTTAGCCTTGCTTCCATTATTAGCCGTAACGTCAGAACTGCCTCTCTCGTCCCTTTACTTTTCCTAAAGCCAAACTGATCGTCACCTAGCGCATTCTCAATTTTCTTTTCCATTCTTCTGTATATTATTCTTGTAAGCAGCTTCGATGCATGAGCTGTTAAGCTGATTGTGCGATAATTCTCGCACTTGTCAGCTCTTGCCGTCTTCGGAATTGTGTGGATGATGCTTTTCCGAAAGTCAGATGGTATGTCGCCAGACTCATATATTCTACACACCAACGTGAATAGTCGTTTTGTTGCCACTTCCCCCAATGATTTTAGAAATTCGGATGGAATGTTATCGATCCCTTCTGCCTTATTTGACCGTAAGTCCTCCAAAGCTCTTTTAAATTCCGATTCTAATACTGGATCCCCCATCTCTTCTAAATCGACTCCTGTTTCTTCTTCTATCACATCAGACAAATCTTCACCCTCATAGAGGCTTTCAATTTATTCTTTCCACCTATCTGCTCTCTCCTCTGCATTTAACAGTGGAATTCCCGTTGCACTCTTAATGTTACCACCGTTGCTTTTAATGTCACCAAAGGTTGTTTTGACTTTCCTGTATGCTGAGTCTGTCCTTCCAACAATCATATCTTTTTCGATGTCTTCACATTTTTCCTGCAGCCATTTCTTCTTAGCTTCCCTGCACTTCCTATTTATTTCATTCCTCAGCGACTTGTACTTCTGTATTCCTGATTTTCCCTGAACATGTTTGTACTTCCTCCTTTCATCAATCAATTGAAGTATTTCTTCTGTTACCCATGGTTTCTTCGCAGCTACCTTCTTTGTACCTATGTTTTCCTTCCCAACTTCTGTGATGGCCCTTTTTAAAGATGTCCATTCCTCTTCAACTGTACTGCCTACTGCGCTATTCCTTATTGCTGTATCTATAGCGTTAGAGAACTTCTAACGTATCTTGTCATTCCTTAGTACTTCCGTATCCCACTTCTTTGCGTATTGATTCTTCCTGACTAGTGTCTTGAACTTCAGCCTACTCTTCATCACTACTACATTGTGATCTGAATCTATATCTGCTCCTGGGTACGCCTTACAATCCAGTATCTGATTTCGGAATCTCTGTCTGACCATGATGTAATCTAATTGAAATCTTCCAGTATCTCCCGGCCTTTTCCAAGTATACCTCCTCCTCTTGTGATTCTTGAACAGGGTATTCGCTATTACTAGCTGAAACTTGTTACAGAACTCAATTAGTCTTTCTCCTCTTTCATTCCTTGTCCCAAGCCCATATTCTCCTGTAACCTTTTCTTCTACTCCTTCCCCTACAACTGCATTCCAGTCGCCCATGACTATTAGATTTTCGTCCCCCTTTACATACTGCATTACCCTTTCAATATCCTCATACACTTTCTCTATCTGTTCATCTTCAGCTTGCGACGTCGGCATGTATACCTGAACTATCGTTGTCGGTGTTGGTCTGCTGTCGATTCTGATTAGAACAACCCGGTCATTGAACTGTTCACAGTAACACACCCTCTGCCCTACCTTCCTATTCATAACGAATCCTGCACCTGTTATACCATTTTCTGCTGCTGTTGATATTACCCGATGCTCATCTGACCGGAAATCCTTGTCTTCCTTCCACTTCACTTCACTGACCCCTACTATGTCTAGATTGAGCCTTTGCATTTCCCTTTTAAGATTTTCTAGTTTCCCTACCACGTTCAAGCTTCTGACATTCCACGCCCCGACTCGTAGAACGTTATCCTTTCGTTGATTATTCTATCGTTTTCTCATGGTAACCTCCCCCTTGGCAGTCCCCTCCCGGAGATCCGAATGGGGGACTATTCCGGAATCTTTTGCCAATGGAGAAATCATCATGACACTTCTTCAATTACAGGCCACATGTCCTGTCGATACACGTTACGTGTCTTCAATGCAGTGGTTTCCATTGCCTTCTGCATCCTCATGTCGTTGATCATTGCTGATTCTTCCGCCTTTAGGGGTAATTTCCCCCCCCCCCCCCCCAAGGACAATAGATTGCCCTGAACCTCTATCCGCTGCTCCGCCCTCTTTGACAAGGCCGTTGGCAGAATGAGGCTGACTTCTTATGCCGGAAGTCTTCGGCCGCCAATGCTGATTATTTATCAAAATTTAGGCAGTGGCGGGGATCGAACCCGGGACTGAAGACGTTTTGATTATGAATCAAAGACGCTACCCCTTTTTTATTTTTTTTATTTTTTAATTTTTTTTTTAAATCTCGTTTTGTTCGTATTTGTTCGTTGTATCTGCTCGGGGCGGACGTTACAAGACACCCGTTTCAGTTCGTCATTGATCCATTAACTCAGTTTTTTTTATTACAGAGGTCAGCTAACCCTCTGACCGAACACGCTGAGCTACCGTGCCGGCGTCCTAGACCACGGGTAATTTTCAAATTACAAGCCAAATATGGAGAAATTAACAGAGTATCACATTTTAAACACAAAGGAGAAATTATCTCTGAAAAATATGCACAACAAGAAAGAATTCAAAAAGCTCTTAAGTGAGTAGGATTAGTGCAAAACTTCTATAATAAAAAATGCTTATCTTTAAATGCCAAAATTAGACATTACGAATCACTAATTAGACCATCAATGTAATATGCCAGCGAAACCTTGGCACTTAACTGGAAAACCGATATAGAAAATCTAAAGAAAGAAGAAAGAAAAATAATTAGAAAATTTTGGGACCAAGATGGACCGAGAATGGATATAGACTACGAAAAACATCCAAAAATGAGGAATATTCTAACACAGAGAGAGACAAGGAAAAGACGACTAAAACTCTATGGCCACATATGAGGCTCCCCGAACACAGACTAACAAAAAGAATAGTAAGATACATAGATTCCTTCCCTAATGGAGGAGAATGGACTCAAAATGTTAAAAAATACTAGGAATTAGCCAAAATCACCAAAGAAGAAATATACGTAAGAAACAATTTTAGAATAAATGAAGAAAAGTGGGAGGTTAAACCAGCGACAAAATCCCGAAGAACCGGAACAAAATGGAGCGAAGAAAGAAGAGCTAAATTCTCGCAAATAATGAAAAACTGGTGGACAAATAAAGAGAACCAGGAGAACAAGAAGAACGGAAAATGAGCCATCTTTACTTACCGTCTTCCACTCTGGGAGCTTTGCGACTAATAAGAATAATAATAAATGTTCTGGAAGAAGAAATATAGGGAGACCATGAAAGAGATGTAGACCGTAACAGGCTATTTTCCTAATACGTGAAGATAGGAGGAAGAAGAAGAAGAAATTTAAAACATTTTCCGAGCAGTGGGCCAAAGTTTCCCGGAAAGGACCAAAGTTATCCCACACCGGCTCACGATACCACCAATTTTAAAGCGCTCGTGTACATTGCGTAAATAGAAAATACAACAGAAAAAACTCGTACTACTGTCCGAGGAACAAGTTGACAGCACAAACCACTTCATACTGCGTATTATTAGCCTCCCTGGAGAAGAAGTGCAGATGAAGAATCTCAGGGCTTCGCTGAGTGAACTGGTCCCAGATGGTTCAAAATGTCACCGTTGTCCGAGCAAGTACACATTTCGGTTACTCGGTTTACAATTAATCCACGCCTATTTCAACATTAATGAATCACAAAGAATGGACCTGTTTTCCTTCATGAAAGGAAGTTTTTGTTACCACGCGCCGGCGTGATTCACGGGAAGTTTCGCTACCGAGAAAGACAACACCGGTCGCTGCCGTCATGCGTGTTTAACTCAAATACGCATCACTTCCTCCGCTGAGTCACAGACTCGCCACGTGCTGTGGCTACAATAACAGCTGAGGGACTGTTCTGGACGCTTCATCCGCTTAATACGTTTAAGATACCCACGTGTCCCAATCAGACCTGGAAATATAGTCCTGTACCTTCACTTCATATGCTATTTCGACCTCGCGCACTTTATTTATGTTATTTTTTTCAACAAAACTCTATTACGTTTTTAATACCATTGTATTTTTCAGTCTCGTTAAAGATAAAACAACTCGCACACTAGCGTGGAAGTCCTTCCAGGTACAGTGTTAGGTCATTTCAATGCGGTCACTATGCTGCGTGGCAAAAAAGGATCACGTACAATGTTTGTATACTGGAAGATCGCGTAAGTTCCAGATACCTGATAAAAGCGTTATGAACCTCGTTTTCCTAGGTGCAGCGTGCTGCGGAATACGCTTGCGTCTTTGGCTGTCCCATGCAGACTGCATGACGCTGTGTCCGAACGTAAAAAATGAAAGTGACGTTTTTGATAATTTGACTACTGTACATGACAGACTGAAACGAGAACTACCTTCTGACACGTTTTTTTTAATTCAATGGAAATTTTGTACTACTGAAATAGAGAAATACTTAACCTTTTAAGAAATGTTGGTTTTTCGCGCTACTCAATATTTATCACGCAATATCTTCTAAACCTGTGGTTCCCAGTCTTTCTTAGACCATTATCCCTGAGTGCGATTAGACATACGCTAGTACCTTCACCCTCCCTCCCCCCCTCACGCGGTATCTGTTGCCCTCTCCCCCCTCCCCACCCTCCACTATATTATCACCAACATCAGCACCTAACTAAACTGTAGAGTGAAAGACATTATTTTAACACTTTTATCTTTAAAATGATGAACGATCAATAATACTTAGTTTTCGTGTGTGTGTGTGTGTGTGTGTGTGTGTGTGTGTGTGTGTGTATGTGTGTGTGTGTTTGCGTGTGTGCGTGTGTGTGGGTGAGTCAGAATGAATGACGAAGGAATTCGAGGTGGATCGCAACTGCTACCCACCACTCCTTCTCAGATAAGAAAGCTAACTATCCACAGTGAGGGTAGACACTTGTTACAAGACATACTTCCCCTGTATTACTCCTCTCCCCTGCGGCACACTGCAGCCCCATTTAAAACCAACCAAGTTAAAATATGTGCACTGTACTTACTGTTCGTAAATCACTTGATTGCTGCACTCCTTACTGCTGAACTGCCAGAAACTGGAAGAATTCAGGCTGTTAATGCTCTGTGTCTGACCGCAGCCACTAATGATAATAACAATAACAAATAATAATAACAATACTGTCTACAAGACTGTAGTAGCCCTTATGTTGTCACTGCTGCGTCTTGCTGTCAAGTTATTCATTTACCTGTCTCGATCGCGTAATGAAGCTCAGGACCACTGCAGATATTGTTTGCAACTTTGAGATGAAATTCTTTTGAGATATTTAGCATTTGTTACCTATATATCTCACTTTTATCATCAGCGATGCACAGGACAAATGACAAAATGTGTGTAGCGGGTGGAATATGTGAGGAACCTGTAACTTCCACCGCATTAATTCCACTAATTGAGAAAAAGTAATTATTGATAACTTATACAATCAGTATTCGCGTCTTACAAAATTTTGATAATGGTAATGATCTTTCGGAAATAATTTCGTTGCGTGACTGAAACAGAATCGAATCGTTTAGTTTTTAGCCCTCAGAAAATTTCGTTTTATCCCTCAGGGAGTAATTACCCTCGGATTGGGAACCACTGTCCTAAACTAAGTGTCTTACAATAATTTAATTTTGTATTTGGCTTCAGCAATACATGTCGATAGAGCGAAGCAAACTTTCTGGCCAATACATGAAGTAATACCTTACTATGTCGCATATGACGTGGAAGCTTTTCCAAACTGACAACCGAAATGTAGTAAGCGACAAACATTTTTCCTTTGCACTTTTTTTTGGAGGGGGGGGGGGGAGGAATATCAAAGCAAGAAAAACTTTCGGAAAGGTTTGAATTTACTTTTTCAGTTTGTTAGAAGTCGGTCGGTGCTCCAGTTTCCCCCGCACGAGAGCAGTATTGTGCGGTTCCTTGTCACGACGTGAGTTCCAGAGCGCGCTGTGAGAACATTTTGCTATAATATGCGCGGTGCAGTGCGGCGCGGCGGTAGTGGCGGAGGAAGCAAAGGCAAAACGTGCCGCGCAGTGATCAATCTAAGAACCTGTTAATTCTGGCACTCTGAAAGCATACGGAAGTTAGGGAGGAGGAGGAACACGTTATATTATTGGGAAGACTACTCAGAGAGCGCAAAGCATTTACAGAAATGTTCTTACGTCGTGGAGAAGAAAAGGCGCTTAACATTTTAATAACAAAACCGTTCCTCGACGATGTGAAGGAATGCCAGTTCCCATTGCCTTATAACGCAGGCATATCAGAAATTAATGACCTGCCCAAGGACAACATGATACCGTTGGTAGCTGTCGGCAGTTACGCCTAAGCTGGGCAATTCACTGTGAGGAGCGAATTCGCTGATTACTTCAACGGGCCGAATTTTAATCGTTGTTCACAGTACTGATCACAATAAAACAAAATAGAACTCACTATAACTGTGGTTAAAGGCTCAGTATGAACTTTACAAACGCATTACATTAGACATAATCAAAGGCATTTATTCTTGAATTTTTGATTCATTTTTCCTCCGATTTCTGTCCAAATTAACTCCTTTTGCATTTAGTTTTCCAACTCGGCGTCAGCCAAGTTCCACACGATATGCTGTTCGGATATCACCTCGATAACCTGCTTAACCTCTGAGGGAGAGAAGCGGTCAGCCCACATTTCTGCTGAATGTTTCAGTAATCAGATCGGATGAATTAGCTTCTCTGATACTGCCCTTGAGTGAGAAACAAATACTGCAGCAGTCGTCTGGTATTTTGCTGCTGCTTAGTTCGACTTCCCCACTCCTCCAACCAAGTAAATCACTGTGACATACGGGACAGACTCCTCCGGAAATACGCAAGCGTTTCCGGCAGATAGAGCCCGCAGCGCCATGCGTTGCTCGAGCCTAGGAAAACTGTCTGGAATGTTTGTATTGTGCAAATTGGGTGCTCGGTTCAGATGGTTCAAATGGTTCTGAGCACTATGGGACTTAACATCTGAGGTGATCAGTCCCCTAGAACGTAGAACTACTTAAACCTAACTAACCAAAGGACGTCACACACATCAATGCCCGAGGCAGGATTCGAACCTGCGACCGTAGCAGTCGCGTGGTTCCGCACTGAAGCGCCTAGAACCGCTCGGCCACGCCGGCCGGCAGGTGCGCGGTCTCGCACGTGTTATAAAGCTGTGCGTTGGGGGAAATTGCCACAGCTACTTAAATGCAACTTTATGTCTCGAGATTCTTGAAAGATGTGTCCCTAGTCGTTTCATCAGACGACTCCTTTCAATAGAAGTAGCATCGGTCAGTGCCTTGACCAACATAAGGTGCCGGAATAAGAGTTACGTACTTCTTTTATGAAGAACATAATGTCTTACTTTTCAATAGGGTCTGCGTTGAAGAATCTGTAGCTATTATTCGTAATGCCCCTGACTGTTCCCAGATCTTCCATAGTCATAGATGCTCGGGCATCACAGCTATACACTGAAGAATCAAAGAAACTGATACCCCTGCCTAATACCGTGTATAGCCCTCGCAAGCACGCAGAAGTGCCACAACACGACGTGGCATGTACTCGACTAATGTCTGAAGTAGTGGTGGAGGGAACTGACACAATGAAACCTGCAGGGCTGTCCATAAATCCGCAAGAGTACGAAGGGGTGGAGGTCTCTTCTGAACAGCAAGCTGCAAGGCATCCCAGATATGCTCAATAATGTTAATGACTGGGGAGTTTGGTCTCCAGTGGAAGTGCTAAAACTCAGAAGTGCGTTCCTGGAGCCACTCTGTAGCGATTCTGGTTGTGTGGGCTGTCACTCTGTCCTGCTAGAACTGCCCAAGTTCGTCGGAATGCACAATGGACGCGAATGGATGCAGGTGATCAGACAGGATGCCTACGTACGTGTCACGTTTCAGAGTCGCATCTAGAGGTATCAGGGGTTCCATACCACTCGAACTGCACCCGCCCCACACCATTACAGAGCCTCCACCAGCTTGAACAGTCCCCTGATGATATGGAAAGTCCATGGATTGAAGAGGCTGTCTCCATACCCGTACACGTCCATCCGGTTGATACAATTTGAAATGAGACTCGTCCGACTACGCAATATGTTTCCAGTCATATACAGTTCAATGTCGGTGCTGGCGATGCAAGGCGAGACGTAAAGCTTTGTGTCGTGCAGTCATCAAGGGTATACGAGTGGGCCTTCGGCAGCGAAAGCCCATATCGAAGATATTTCGTTGAATGGTTCGTACGCTGACTCTTGTTGATGGCCCAGCACTGAAATCTGCAGCAATTTGCGGAAGGGTTGCACTTCTCTCACGCTGAACGATTCTCTTCAGTCGTCGTTGGTCCCGTTCTTGCAGGATCTTTCTCCGCCCGCAGCGATGTTGGAGATTTGATGTTTAGCCAGTTTCCTGATATTCACAGTACACCCGTCAAACGGTCGTACGGGAAAATCCACACTTCGTCGCTACCTCGGAGATGCTATGTCCCATCGCTCGTGCGCCGACTATGATACCACGTTCAAACTCACTTAAATCTTGATAACTTGCCGTTTTAGCAGCAGTAACAGATCTGACAACTGCACCAGACACTTGTTGTCTTATATAGGCGTTGCCGACCGCAGAACCGTATTCTGCCTGTTTACGTATGTGAATAAGCTTGCCTATACCAGCTTCTTTGGCGCTTCAATGTATTTTGTTCACAGAAAATAGTTTGAATGACATCTCTGAAACAATACATAGTAAACACGTGAGAATCTGACGATCCACACATCTCAACAAAATTCTGGAATATCATATACTACAATGACTTCTTATAGAACACCCATTGAGGTTTGTACAAGACCTTACTAACAAAATAAACATAATGCCTTCCGAAAACAAGAATGATTTTGGTTAGATGAAAAAAATTATTACAAACATACCAGTCAAACGTAGTGAAAATCTTTATCTCATGATAATGACTATCAGTCTTTAGTAGTGAGTATGTCCACCCCACACACGGAAGAGCTCGTACGCTCTGCGAGGTATGCTCTGGATGAGACCATCAATTTTATCTTGGCGTCTGAGGCCCACTCCTCAGTGTTTGTATCGGTGAAGTCCTGAAAATTGTCAGGTGGATTCGGACGTTGTGCAATGGCCACCTCCAACATGTCCAATGCATGCTCAGTTTCATTCATGTCTAGGGACTGTGCTGGCCAATGCATTCGGATAATGTTGCATTTTTTAACACACCGAGACACTGCTAGAGCAGGGTGCGGTGTTGTACTGTCGTCGACAAGGATGAAGTTGTCACCGACTTCATGTCTGTAGGGCCTTAGAATCGATTGTAGGGCCTCTGGATGTGTCGGGGTCCAGATAAGTTGCCATAGATGGGAATTAGAGTTGTCCGCCGTCCCGTCATTATTGCCAACCATGACATAACACTTCCACCTGCAAACAGATAGACATCCTGAACGTATCAGCGTCTAGTGTCAGGTCGCAAACCAATCCTGGTATCGTCAGAAAACATGAAATTACTCTATTCTGCAACGGTCCAATCTTGAGGTAGAAGAGCGCAGGTCCTTCGAATGCGTCTGTTCCGTTGCTAAAGTCCAAATTTTCTCGTTGGTCTTCTGGAATGAAGACCGCCACGATCCAATCTTCTGCGCACTGTTTGGTCTGAGATACGAATTCCTCTGCCCCAGAGATGTCATTTCCAATACTTCTGGCAGCTGAAGCTGGACGTCTGCGAGTCGACAGTTGGACGGTACTGTCCTGCATTTGAGTCGTCATTCGAGGAGGACCATTTAGAGGTCTATCGTTCACATTTCCCGTCTCTCTGTGCTTTCTTCACACCTTAGACGCACCACTTTGAATGACATGCAACCGATCGGCAACATATTTATATATGTGACCTGCTGAAAGTAATGCCACAGTCCTGACTCTATCAAAGTGTTGTATGCTTCTAACAAGGGAACCTCCCTATCGCACCCCCTTCAGATTTAGTTATAAGTTGGCACAGTGGATAGGCCTTGATAAACTGAACACAGATCAATTGAGAAAACAGGAAGAAGTTCTGAGGAACTATGAAAAAATAAGCAAAATATACAAACTGAGTAGTCCACGGGTCGCATAGTCAACATCATGGACTTCGTGAACTCAGGAACGTTGTGGTCCCGTGGTAGCGTGAGCAGCTGCTGAACGAGAGGTCCTTAGTTCAAGTCTTCCCTCGAGTGAAAATTTTATTTTCTTTATTTTTGCATAGTTATTATCTGTCCGTTCATTGACGTCTTTGTTCACTGTAATAAGTTTAGTGTCTGTATTTTGCGACCGCATCGCAAAACCGTGCGATTAGTATACGAAAGGACGTACCTCTCCAATGGGAACCAAAAACATTTGATCGCAAGGTCATAGGTCAATCGATTCCTCCACAGGAAAACACATCTGATATATTCTATACGACACTCATGACGACACTGGTGACGGCATGTGCGTCACATGACAGGAATATGTTGTCAACCCACCTAACTTGTACACTTGGCGAATGGGTAAAAAGATTCTTCTGCCTTGCCCGATTTAGGTTTTCTTGTGGATGTGATAATCACTCCCAAAAAAGTGATGAAAACATAAGAGTTTGTCACATAAACTGAAAATAAAAAATTAAACTTTTCACTCGATGGAAGATTTGAACCAACGACCTTTCGTTCCGCAGCTGCTCACGTTACCACGAGACCACGGCGCTCCCGCGTTCCCAGTGTCCTTGACGTTGCCTATCTTCCCATGAACTACTCAGTTTGTATATTTTGCTTATTTTCTCACAGTTCCACACAACTTCTTCCTATTTTCTCAATTGATCTATTTTCAGTTTTTCAAGGCCTATCCACTGTGCCAGCTTATAACTAAATCTGAGGGGGGTGCGATGGGGAGGTTCCCTTGTAAGTGGCACGTTACCGTAGTGCTGAACACAGACTAAATGTTGTTGTTGATACTGGACTGCTCAAGGTGTGCCACTGCGACAGCGGTATGTTTACATGAGTGGGAAACGGCCAAGAACCATGCCCGTAGTAAACACCATCCAGTATATGGGCTCTAAATTGCTAGTGCATGAAGCGCCTATGTCAGTGAGACCTTTGGTATCGTAAATTACATTTTACGACAGTATTTAAAACTTTTGTTGAGCAGTGTATTTTACTAAACGATCACCCGCTTGCGGGTTGTCTTAAATGGGACTTCCTGGAGGGAAGATGGTTCAAATGGCTCTGAGCACTATGGGACTTATCAGCTGAGGTCATCAGTCCCCTAGAACTTAGGACTACTTAAACCTAACTAACCTAAGGACATCACACACATCCATGCCCGAGGCAGGATTCGAACCTGCGACCGTTGCGATCGCGCGGTTCCAGATTGAAGCGTCTAGAACCGCTCGACCACCACGGCCGGCTGGAGGGAAGACACTATTGAGAAAATTTACAGAACCGGTATTTGCGGATGACTGCAGTATGATTCTATTGTCGCCAACATACATTTCACGGAAGGACCGTAGAGACAAGGTAAGAGAAATCAGGGCTCTCACGGAGAGTTGTAGACGGTTGCTTTCCCTCGCTCCATTTGCGAGTGTAACACAAAAGGAAATGACTATAGTCCTATTCACGAACGGTGGGGGTTCTTGCAACTCGAGGCAAAAACGGGGTTCATTGTTGCCGGTTCTAAGCGGCAGTTGCGGTACGCGCATACATGTGTTCTGCGCCTGAAGAAAGCGTGTTTCCCACAAATTATATTTCTCGCTTGCCTATGTAGAATTTGTCGTTTACCGCCAACATCAGCGATGACAACTCGCAACAAGTGGAATAAAAATTCACTAAATAACTCGCCAAGATTACGTTTAATGTTCGCATTACTTACGGCATACACATAAGAGCGCTCAGAACGCTACTGAACGCTTATTGGCTGTTGGTCGATGCCCAGGAGAAAGAAAAGTCTGGTGCATACGTCACAGCACGTGACACTGCAGGTCCTACGAGTGCCAGCAGCGCTCTCAGGTACGGAGCGAATAACTTTTTCAGAGGAGTTTAATAATTCTTAACGGCGCGTTTAAGGGAGTGCAAGTTACGAATAGCACACGACAAAATTAAGATCTTCAGTGGGTACCTTTTCAATAAAATATTGATCTCCCGTGGGCCCTGCGCGGAGCCGAACATTCCTGAAGAGTGGCGGACAACCCTACTAGCGTGACGTCACAAGTTCGTTGCTGGGCCCGTGCATCTCTTTGGCCTTGCTGTTGGTGAATGCGTGTTGTGGGTGCACCGAACAAGCTTAAAGTCGACAGTTGTCGTTCATGACTCTAACCATTGCAGTAGTAGTAGTAGTAGTAGTAGTAGTACAAGGTGCCGTTTGCCATGTACCCTACGGTAGCTTGCAGGAAATTTATGTATGATGTAGATGCAGGCAGAAATTTCAATATAGTGAGGAAGTTATGAGAAGAGGATGATGTGATATCCCGAGAATTAGGCAAAGAATACAGAGTTCTGGGAGATAAATAGGGAGCCGGCCGAGGTGGTCTCGCGGTTCTAGGCGCGCAGTCCGGAGCCGCGCGACTGCTACGGTCGCAGGTTCGAATCCTGCCTCGGGCATGGATGTGTGTGTTGTCCTTAGGTTAGTTAGGTTTAACTAGTTCTAAGTTCTGGGGGACTGATGACCTAAGATGTTAAGTCCCATAGTGCTCAGAGCCATTTTGATAAATAGGAAGATAGGCAGAGACAGAGAAAGAGAATGAGAGAGAGAGAGAGAGAGAGAGAGAGAGAGAGAGAGAGAGAGAAGCAGGTGCAGGAACGGAGAAATGATTTTACAACGTCAGGCGAAAATGTTTCTGAATATTAGATGTTGGAAAGTTGTGAATTGTGGGAACTCGGAATCTTATCTGCACTTGTACAGTCTGAAACTTGTTATGCAACGAACAAAGTATCTGCATTAATAAGATACTAGTGTTGACAGATACCGACAGTGATGCGATACCATTATCTCCACAGGCGCGTAAATTGCTCCGTTCTTCATCGCCGATAGTAGCTGCAATCGTTCACACTAATCAAGAGTTCTCTTCAAGTTTCTCTTCAAGCTGCTGAACTCGATTTGCAGACCATCAATTTCGCCCGGAATGGAATACTTGTTAGAATTACTACACGTGCAAAGGTTCCGGCGAAGGAGTTGAAAGGAGATTCGAAAATTAAGATGTTAAAAGCACGTACACGTGACGATTGCGTCACTGCTTACCTTTAGCAGTCAATCAAGTGGACTTTAAATAGTTGTGGAAGATAATTGGTTAGAATAAATGTTACACAGTAGACAACATAACTAGTTCGCCTAATTACACAACGCTTGAAGTGAAGTATCCAAGTGCGACGGAAATTGTCGTATTATGTAATTGATATGTGTTAATTTCACAGTAGTCTCTTTTTTTTTTTAATTGCCCTTTTTCCCATGTAAAGTTATTGCATATGTATTTACCGATTTTTATTCATACAAACATAAAATGTTCACGAATGAATGCTGTTGTGTCAAAATTTATTCGTTAATATATTCTTTTGTTCTAAATTTATGCAGTGTACATTTGACGATTTTTCCTAGTCAAATACTACGCCCGTTAGGTCAAAATTAATACCTGTGTACTGGTCCCGGCGGAGGTTCGAGTCCTCCCTCGAGCATGGGTGTGTGTGTTTGTCCTTAGGATAATTTAGGTGAAATAGTGTGTAAACTTAGGGACTGATGACCTTAGCAGTTAAGTCCCATAAGATTTCACACACATTTTGAACATTTTGAATACCTGTGTTTTGTAATCGAGGGGGAGACAGAAGACGGTTGGTAGTGAGAGGAGTGAGATGATAAATTTTCTTTAGTGCGGGGCCAGTCACGTAATACGGTGAAGGAGAAGTATGTTGGTTGAATATTTAGACTCTGACGTGACGACAAAATATGGGAAGAAATATTGCACCGGGAAGGAGACGAAGTAATGCTATTTGGAAACCTTGTCAGTGTAATGGGGAGTTTTGTCGGAGACACTGTAAAAGCGTAATAACAAAATGTGAAGGTGGACCGAGAAAATGAGCAGATTGACATACGGGAGAAGAAGCCGAGTTAATTTGATGAAGAACGACGTTTTCAAGAAAGTAGAGAAGAACACAAGAGATCGGTACTTGTTTAATGGCGGTCAACAAGTACATCAGATTTGGAGGAGTTTATTAACATGTTTGGCTCTTATTGAAAATGTGTGTGCGGAGCGAGTGGTAGAAGAGTATTAAGGCAGGAACAGCCAGAAGTACTTTTATTTGCCATTTTAGAGGAATATGTGTGTATGAAATGTGGAAAAGAGTGCATAGATTGCTTTTCGTTAGAAAGGATTAAACTTTACGTGAGCTTTCGGAAATTAACTAACAAGCCTTAACTATTTATTTTGTGAAGACTTTTCTTGAAAATTAAACTAAATAAATATACACGCAAATTCGTAATAAAAGTTCAGCTGGCATGTAAACAATATCATAAACACTATATCGAAATCATTCTGACGCTCTCTCTGGATCATTAGAGAAATTTAATGTTCATCAGGAGTGGGGAATTGAATCTAGCAGGTGGTTTAATTAAACTTTCCATATTTCACACTTTATTGCACGGAAACTAATTACCGTACAAGGACCAAACTTGGTAGCCTTAATGTCAAGGACGTGGGGAAGAGAAAAAACGCAGAATCAATGCAACTGAAACACTTTTAATGTGCTGCTACGGCACATCATACCATTACACACTGGGCCGGCCGCTGTGGGCGAGGCGCTTCAGTCCGGAACCGCGCTGCTTCTACGGTCGCAGGTTCGAATCCTGCCTCGGGCATTGATGTGTGTGGTGTCCTTAGGTTAGTTAGGTTTAAGTAGTTCTAAGTCCAGGTGACTGATGACCTCAGATGTTAAGTCCCATAGTGCTTAGAGACATTTGAACCATTACACACTGGTACCATTACTGCTCAACATGGCGCGCATCAGTGTCCAGAAGAGTCTGAAACCGCACGATTGCATTCTGCACAGCAGAACAAAGCATGTCCGTAACGTCCGTAGGTATGCTGACTACCTCTCTTGATATGCTGCGCCTCTGGTCAGCACCTGTGTGAATGTCCCATTAGTAAACTCTGTCGTTCAGGTAGCCCCACAGCCACAAATCACAGGGAGTGAGATCAGGTGATCGTGCCGGCCAAGCATTTGGAAACGATCGGCTGATAATTCGATAGTTTCCAAAAGCGTTTCGGAGAAGCAGGTGAACTTCACGAACGAAGTGCGGTGTGGCCCCATCTTGCATGAAAACTGTTGAGTTCAATGCGTCTCTTTCCTGTGGGGCGGGTTTGAGTGAAGCATATCGCAGTAAAGTTGACCAGTCACACTGCACGTATTTTGTCCTTGAACGCCATCCTATTCAAAAAAGAATTGGTCAGTGATGAAAGTAGCCGTGAAGACACACCATACGGCGACACGTTTACCATACAGAGGAACTTCTTGCACAGTGACTGGAGATGAAGATCCCCACATTCGGATATTCTGTGTGTTCACCTCATCCAACAGATAAAAATGAGCTTCGTCTCCTCATAGCATGGACCAAGGCCAGCTCTCGTCACCTTCAATTCTTGCGAGAAAGTGGAGAGCGAAGTCAACACGTCGTTGTGCGCACTGTGGCGCAAGCTGCTGTACGGTATGCAATAGCTAACTCTCTTCAGTCAGACGTAGGAGCTTTTCAGAGATGCATCTCTGACAGCAGCCTTACAATAACAAAAACATCCATTTACGATAAATCTCATTTATTTTTCCATGTCAGGTGCACATTTTCAATTAGAGTACATGTTTCGATCACTCTGTATCATCTTAAGTGTTAAGTAGCTGCGTCAGCAACCGTTCTTGCCGACTCTTATACGTGGTTCTGAGTGGACAAGACGCAAGGCGCAACTGAAGACAATCCAAAGTGATCGAAAAATGTAACTTAATTAAAACTATACAATTGAGACACAACAACAAATGAGAATTACCGAAATATATAAACGGTTGTTGAATCTCCCGAGACGATTGTGTCTACTTAAGTGATAAATATCTATAATACATCTCTGATCATCGCTATCATCACTAAAATCAGTTTGGACTAGGAGAGTTAATTGAAACTCATCACACTTTTATATAGTAGAAATTGAAACTTCCCCTTTGAACAATTATAAATGACTGTGCTTAAACTGACACACAATATTTTTAGCGCAACGCAATCTGACTTTCAAAATTCCCTACAAAAGAATGAACCTGTCTAATATTAACCTATACCTTTCACAAATCACTTACCTTACAAAAAATCTTCGCTACTCAAGCTACTGCAATACAGCGAGCGCCACTACTGCCAGCTAAATAAAAGATTCAAACTACTGAAGGCACTAACTACTGATAGGCATAGTTAGCAAATGAAAGATTTTGATGGAGAACAAACAATGTATTTACCTTAATAGTCATAATATATATAGCAGTTCATGACAAATTACAAAACTCCGCCATCTCTCTCCCCACATCCACCACTGCTGGCGGCTCACCTCCAACTGCGCAACGCTACGCGCTGTTCACAGCCAGCTGCCTAACACTACAATGGCGAGTATTACAACAATGCAAAGCAGCCACAGACTGCACACAGCACAGCCAGTGATTTTCATACAGAGGTGGCGTTACCAATAAAAAAACCTAAACAGCCTACTTACATAGCCCCCATGCTCCCCACAAAAAATTTTGCAAATTGTTTTGGGCACTGGGCAATACAGATTTGAAAAAAATTTTTCGTAATTACAATAACAAAGAAATCAAATGCACACACTTATTGATACAATGTTGGTCAAAAGCTAAACTTTCTCACAGTCCGTAAAGACAGTCCTAATCGTTCATCACAGTAAAATATCAGTGTTTTTCTCAAAGTCTGAGCAGTAAAACAAAATGCACACGGGAGTAGTGGATTTCCATGCAGTCTTGAAGAAGTAGTGTTGTCCTACCAACGGAAAGACAGTGCAAACAGCCTACTTACAAAATGAACTAATAAAAGGAAATAAACTTGCAGTACAACACTTTGAAAATAGGTTCAAATGAACAGCAAGTACTCCTAACTTAGGAATTAGGCGAGAATTTGTGTGTTTTCTATTATTGATTAAGGGTATGTACAAATAGGAATACTAATTTATTGTGATTTAAATTTGACGTTGTATTAAAGTGGCTACAGAATGTATGAAATAACAAAAAATATAGGTGTTATATAAAAATTCTTACATGATACTAATGCATTAAATTCAAACTCGGATTGGAATAAACCATATACTTATACAAACTGCATATCATAGTGCATTATTATTGTTATTATTATTATTATTATTCTCCGTTAATGATTTAGTATCTGGCTTGAGTGTATGAAATGGTGCTCGTGTATAAATTGTTTTGCCGCCGAAGTGGCCGTGCGGTTAAAGGCGCTGCAGTCTGGAACCGCAAGACCGCTACGGTCGCAGGTTCGAATCCTGCCTCGGGCATGGATGTTTGTGATGTCCTTAGGTTAGTTAGGTTTAACTAGTTCTAAGTTCTAGGGGACTAATGACCTCAGCAGTTGAGTCCCATAGTGCTCAGAGCCATTTGAACCATTTTTTTTTATAAATTGTTTGTGTAAAGGTTGGACGGAGAACAGAAGTTCATTCGGCAATACGTTCCGTTAGTGATTATACGGGCTTGAGCCAAATGATAACGATGTTTTGGTTGTGTTCAGATGAGTTCTAAATAGGCTAAGAAAGAGTACACTGAAATACACTCCTGGAAATGGAAAAAAGAACACATTGACACCGGTGTGTCAGACCCACCATACTTGCTCCGGAGACTGCGAGAGGGTTGTACAAGCAATGATCACACGCACGGCACAGCGGACACACCAGGAGCCGCGGTGTTGGCCGTCGAATGGCGCTAGCTGCGCAGCATTTGTGCACCGCCGCCGTCAGTGTCAGCCAGTTTGCCGTGGCATACGGAGCTCCTTCGCAGTCTTTAACACTGGTAGCATGCCGCGACAGCGTGGACGTGAACCGTATGTGCAGTTGACGGACTTTGAGCGAGGGCGTATAGTGGGCATGCGGGAGGCCGGGTGGACGTACCGCCGAATTGCTCAACACGTGGGGCGTGAGGTCTCCACAGTACATCGATGTTGTCGCCAGTGGTCGGCGGAAGGTGCACGTGCCCGTCGACCTGGGACCGGACCGCAGCGACGCACGGATGCATGCCAAGACCGTAGGATCCTACGCAGTGCCGTAGGGGACCGCACCGCCACTTCCCAGCAAATTAGGGACACTGTTGCTCCTGGGGTATCGGCGAGGACCATTCGCAACCGTCTCCATGAAGCTGGGCTACAGTCCCGCACACCGTTAGACCGTCTTCCGCTCACGCCCCAACATCGT
This sequence comes from Schistocerca nitens, assembly GCF_023898315.1. Classification (NCBI taxonomy): domain Eukaryota; kingdom Metazoa; phylum Arthropoda; class Insecta; order Orthoptera; family Acrididae; genus Schistocerca; species Schistocerca nitens. The sequence continues at coordinate 230,431,262 of NC_064615.1, forward strand.
GCAGCCCGCCTCCAGTGGTGTCGCGACAGGCGTGAATGGAGGGACGAATGGAGACGTGTCGTCTTCAGCGACGAGAGTCGCTTCTGCCTTGGTGCCAATGATGGTCGTATGCGTGTTTGGCGCCGTGCAGGTGAGCGCCACAATCAGGACTGCATACGACCGAGGCACACAGGGCCAACACCCGGCATCATGGTGTGGGGAGCGATCTCCTACACTGGCCGTACACCACTGGTGATCGTCGAGGGGACACTGAATAGTGCACGGTACATCCAAACCGTCATCGAACCCATCGTTCTACCATTCCTAGACCGGCAAGGGAACGTGCTGTTCCAACAGGACAATGCACGTCCGCATGTATCCCGTGCCACCCAATGTGCTCTAGAAGGTGTAAGTCAACTACCCTGGCCAGCAAGATCTCCGGATCTGTCCCCCATTGAGCATGTTTGGGACTGGATGAAGCGTCGTCTCACGCGGTCTGCACGTCCAGCACGAACGCTGGTCCAACTGAGGCGCCAGGTGGAAATGGCATGGCAAGCCGTTCCACAGGACTACATCCAGCATCTCTACGATCGTCTCCATGGGAGAATAGCAGCCTGCATTGCTGCGAAAGGTGGATATACACTGTACTAGTGCCGACATTGTGCATGCTCTGTTGCCTGTGTCTATGTGCCTGTGGTTCTGTCAGTGTGATCATGTGGTGTATCTGACCCCAGGAATGTGTCAATAAAGTTTCCCCTTCCTGGGACAATGAATTCACGGTGTTCTTATTTCAATTTCCAGGAGTGTATATTCAGTGAAATAAGCAGTAGCTTTTACAGGTACAGATTAGCAACGTCGGTGAAGGCAGAACAGGTTTGCAAGTTAGTACAGAGAACGAACGATCAATACTATTATTCTACAACCTTCCTAGCAAGCAGCGTAAGGATGTCTTCTCCACAATAACAAAGTCTGCACCGTTTGCTTTCCACTACTGCGCCGTTAAGACAAAACGTTTGCGAAGTGACAGTGAAAACTGTGTTTCTTAGCTGAGAACTTTTTTAAGTTTCGACGTAGTCCCATATTTGGTCAGTGGATAATGGGGAGATTCAGTCTCGAAAAGCGATGTTCGAAGGCCTGTAAAATATCAATCAGCAACTTCTGAAACGCTGTACTATTCTGTAGACGTTTATCAGCCACAAAAGTAGTAATATCCAGTAAAATCTTGCCATATGTCGACCTGCTCTTACTGTAGAGGAATGTAAAGTTACGTTAATTTTCGAAGTGCAGTATATTAGCACATTTCCACTAAACGATTAAAGAATCGCAGAGAGAGTGAGTCATGTCTTTCAGTTATCTGAAAGTAACCATGTGGAGATATATGGAGTAGAACGAACCTATTGGCTAAGTTTAGGCAAGAAAACTATAATCCGTTTTTCACTTGTGGATTCCATATCGGGTTGGACTAGCTGGGGGTAATGGCCACAGACGTGTTTGAACGATGGGAGAGTGGGGCGGAAACGTTGACAAACATTAACCGCACTCACTCGCAGAGAGAATCACTGTTTATCTCTCGAAAAAGTGTTTGGTACCTTTACGAAACGTCATTCTGTTCGGAAACGAAGAATATTCTTCAGTCCACTACGTAGCGATGCCGTAGAGAAAATGAAGCTTCAGTTAGGCCAGTAACAGCTCGCCCAGAGCTGCACAAGCAGATTTTCTACTCACCCCCTTTCCGTAGGTGGATGATGATGATGATAATGATGATGATGATGTTGGGTTTGTGGGGCGCTCAACTGCGCTGGCCCGTACAAATTGCCAACCTTTGCTCAGTCCAAACTCGCCACTTTCAGGAATGATGATGAAATGGAGGACAACACAAACATCCAGTCATCTCGAGGCAGGTGAAAATCCCTGACCCCGGTGTATGGTGAAGAAACATCCGTATACACCCTAAGACAGTAAAATAACGTCACAGCTAAAAGGAGTTTGGCAAATTGAGTACAAACTGATATTACTGATATTCGTACAGGTATCGACGGAAAATGCAAAATTGTAAACTTCGGCGGCCGATCGATGAATGTGTTACACTGCACCACAATTCCAACGAGCAGCCGGCAAGGGTAGCAAGCAGGGAACATGTCGATGTCAGAGCATCAAGTCATTCCGAATTTCATTCTGTGTTCTCAGATGGGTAGTAACTGTGTGTCACAGACAGGCTCGTGGACAATATACGCTGATATCAGCATTTGACACAGAACGTGTAGCAGGGCTCATAGAAGCTGGCTGGAGTAATCGGCGAATCGCTCGACATTTGAATAGAAGCGATGTCACTGTTCGAGGATGTTGGCTGGGAGGGGTGAACCATTGCCGAACACGCAGCCAAGAAGGAAGCTTTCGACCTAGAGAGACGACAGATCGTGAGGACCGTACTAGTGTCCGAGAGACAGAGCCCCGGGTTCGTCAGTATCGTCGACCCGACGTGCAACTGGTGTTCAGTGACTACAAGGACCATTTGTAGGCGCTCACAGAAAGGGAGCTGAGCTCATTACGCCCCTTGCGCCGACTGCTATTGACGTCTATACACCAACAGGCCAGCCGGCCGGAGTGGCCGAGCTGGTCTAGGCGCTTCAGTCCGGAACTGTGCTGCTGCTACGGTCGCAGATTCGAATCCTGCCTCGGGCATGGATGTGTGTGATGTCCTTAGGTTAGTTAGGTTTAAGTAATTCTAAGTTCTAGGTGACTGATGACCTCAGAAGTTAAGTTCCATAGTGCTCAGAGCCATTTTTGAACCAACAAGCCTATCTGCAGTGGTGTCGGGCACATTCGGCCTGGAATATCATTGACTGGAGTAGTTTTCAGTGACGAGTCCCGCTTAGAATAGAGCCCCGATGACCACCGAAGACACCCCAGACAGCGGTGGGACACGAACCTGTATATCGCCCGCCATACGGCCTGACAACCAGGAGTGATGGTATCGGGTGCCATTTGTCTTCATAGGAGAATCCCTTTGGTTGTCATCCACGACATCCCTACAGCACAGTGGTATGTTGACGATATTCTAGTGCCCGTTTCGTTGCCCTTCATGGCAAGCCACCTTGGACTTATATTTCAGCAAGATAATGCCCTTCCGCACACGGCTGGGGTTTCTACTGCTTGTTTTCGTTCTTGCCAAACCCTTCCTTGGCCAGCAAGGGCACTGGATATCTCCCTAACTGAGAACGTTTGGAGCATTATGGCCAGGACCGTCCAACCAGCTCGTGATTTCAAGCCGAGTAATTGCTTGCATAAGGGCAAGAGATGGACCAACGTGTTACTGATTTGCTCAAATCAGAAAAACTCTTTCTGTTGAATAAATCAAACAAGTTTTCTGAAATTCTAATCATTTGTCTGACTGTACACGTACATCACATATACCGAATTTCCTCCCATTCGTTTACTTCCTTTGTTGAGCGTCGTTTGTTTCAGTGTATTACAAGAAATGCTAGTAAAGTTTTAACGACTGCCGCGAAATGGTAGCGCCACGTAATTAACTTTTTATTAGTTTGTAGGTGTAAGTCTTCGTTCCTAGTGCACACACAAATCTCCAGGCCACATTACCGTAGCACAACGCTAGAGGACCAAAAATGAAATGAAGAAGTCCAGAGATAAAGTGGAGTGTCTGCATTTAACATGGAGCGACAATGCATCGATCCGTGCCTAATGAGTGGAATGGCATGGTAATAATGCAACATAGCATCACACAATTATTCTCAGGTGACCCTGACGCGTCAAATGTTGCCAAATAGGTCTGAATGAAAATACCAAGTGGCAGACCACCTGTCTGTGAAGAACTGAGAATCACGAGAAATATCTCGGTGCTGAACATTGGCGTATCGAAGTGGGGGGCGATAGTAGGAAAAGGGAAAGCAATCACGGATCAAGATTAAACAATTTTGGACGTGACAAATGTCGCTGCCCGCTGGATTTCGCGACTTCTCACATCATTTCAAAAAGCCCGGCGAACCAAGCCAGAAGCAGTAAGTTTGCAGCTGTGTCAGGGAAAAGCAGATATTTTCTTTAACCACCAGTTCGTCGTTGATAGAAGCTAAGTGTTTCACCAAGATCGTTCATCAAAGGAGCAAAAATATAGTGGGAACATGTGAATTGACCACCGACGAGGAAGGGGAAGACCCAAGAATGTTTAGGCGGTGTAGCGACTTTATTTTGGGACGGTCACAGTGTAGTCCCTTGCCTTCGCGTCCACACCGGCTGCGCGGACCAAAACCTAGGACAGAGATTCGGCGCAGTGCTGCGCGAACGGTGTGGACGGCAACCCACGCCACTCTGCGCTGCGCATCATTGAACAAGTGTCGGTACCTGAAAGGAAATAGTTTATGCGTTCGCGGCTCTGTTTGGAAGGCAATTCGCGTTTTCCATTTCTATTGACGCGCGCACGCACACACCGGAACATAGTTGTGCACACACTCGCTTAGGAATGAAATAAATAGAAGTGCTGGGAAGCAAAGACAAAATGGATGCAGGAAAAATGTGAAGACATCGAAAACGAAATGACTGTCGGAAGGTCAGACTCAGCATACAGGAAAGTTAAAACGACCTTCGGTGACATTAAAAGCAAGGGTGATAACGTTAACAGTGCAACGGGGATTCCGCTATTAAATGCAGAGGAGAGACCGGAGAGGTGGGAAGTATACAATGAAAGCCTCTATGAGGGGGAAGATTTGTCTGATGTGATAGAAGAAGAGACAGGAGAAGATTTAGAAGAGATATGGGATACAGTAGTAGAATCATTATTTAAAAGAGCTTTGGACGACTTTAGGTCAAATAAGGCAGAATGGGTAGATAACATTCCATCAGAATTTCTAAAATAATTGGGGTAAATGGCAACAAAACGACTATTCACGTCGGTGTATAGAATGTATGTGTCTGGGGACATGCCATCTGACTTTCGGGAAAGCATCATCCACACAATTCCGAAGACGGTAAGAGCTGACAAGTGCGGGAATTATCGCACAATCAGCTCAACAGCTCATGCGTCCAAGTTGGTTATAAGAATAATATACAAAAGAATGGAAAAGAAAATTGAGGGTTAGCTAGATGACGATCAGTTTGGATTTAAGAAAGGTAAAGGCACGATAGAGGCAATTCTGACGTTGCGGTTAATAATGGAAGCAAGACTAAAGAAAAATCACGACACATTCATAGGATCTGTCGAACTGGAAAAAGCGTTCGACAATGTAAAATGGTACAAGACGTTCGAAATTCTGAGAAAAGTGGGGGTAAGCTATAGGGAGAGATGGGTCAAATACGATATGTAGGACAGCCACGAGGGAATAATAAGAGTGGAGCACCAAGAATGAAGTGCCCGTATTAAAAAGGGTGTAAGAGAAGGATGTAGTCTTTCGCCCCTACGGTTCAATCTGTATATCGAGGAGACAATGATGGAAATAAAAGAAAGTTTCAGGAGTGGAATTAAAATTCAGGCTGAAGGGATATCAATGATACGATTCGCTGATGACATTATTATCCTGAGTGAAAGTGAAGAATTATATGATCTGCTGAGCGGAATTAACAGGACAGACTCAGAGTAAATCGAAGAAAGACGAAGGTAATGAGAGGTAGTAGAAATGAGAACAGCGAGAAACTTACATGAGGACTGATGGTCACGAAGTACACTCCTGGAAATTGAAATAAGAACACCGTGAATTCATTGCCCCAGGAAGGGGAAACTTTATTGACACATTCCTGGGGTCAGATACATCACATGATCACACTGACAGAACCACAGGCACATAGACACAGGCAACAGAGCATGCACAATGTCGGCACTAGTACAGTGTATATCCACCTTTCGCAGCAATGTAGGCTGCTATTCTCCCATGGAGACGATCGTAGAGATGCTGGATGTAGTCCTGTGGAACGGCTTGCCATGCCATTTCCACCTGGCGCCTCAGTTGGACCAGCGTTCGTGCTGGACGTGCAGACCGCGTGAGGCGACGCTTCATCCAGTCCCAAACATGCTCAATGGGGGACAGATCCGGAGATCTTGCTGGCCAGGGTAGTTGACTTACACCTTCTAGAGCACGTTGGGTGGCACGGGATACATGCGGACGTGCATTGTCCTGTTGGAACAGCAAGTTCCCTTGCCGGTCTAGGAATGGTAGAACGATGGGTTCGATGACGGTTTGGATGTACCGTGCACTATTCAGTGTCCCCTCGACGATCACCAGTGGTGTACGGCCAATGTAGGAGATCGCTCCCCACACCATGATGCCGGGTGTTGGCCCTGTGTGCCTCGGTCGTATGCAGTCCTGATTGTGGCGCTCACCTGCACGGCGCCAAACACGCATACGACCATCATTGGCACCAAGGCAGAAGCGACTCTCATCGCTGAAGACGACACGTCTCCATTCGTCCCTCCATTCACGCCTGTCGCGACACCACTGGAGGCGGGCTGCACGATGTTGGGGCGTGAGCGGAAGACGGCCTAACGGTGTGCGGGACCGTAGCCCAGCTTCATGGAGACGGTTGCGAATGGTCCTCGCCGATACCCCAGGAGCAACAGTGTCCCTAATTTGCTGGGAAGTGGCGGTGTGGTCCCCTACGGTACTGCGTAGGATCCTACGGTTTTGGCGTGCATCCGTGCGTCGCTGCGGTCCGGTCCCAGGTCGACGGGCACGTGCACCTTCCGCCGACCACTGGCGACAACATCGATGTACTGTGGAGACCTCACGCCCCACGTGTTGAGCAATTCGGCGGTACGTCCACCCGGCCTCCCGCATGCCCACTATACGCCCTCGCTCAAAGTCCGTCAACTGCACATACGGTTCACGTCCACGCTGTCGCGGCATGCTACCAGTGTTAAAGACTGCGAAGGAGCTCCGTATGCCACGGCAAACTGGCTGACACTGACGGCGGCGGTGCACAAATGCTGCGCAGCTAGCGCCATTCGACGGCCAACACGGTGTCAATGTGTTCTTTTTTCCATTTCCAGGAGTGTAGATGAAGTTAAGGAATTCTGCTACCTAGGCAGTAAAATAACCAACGTCGTACGGAGCATGGAGGACATCAAAAGCAGACTAGCAATAGCAGAAGACGCATTCCTGGCCAAGAGAAGTCTGCTAATATCAAATACCGGCCTTAATTAGAGGAAGAAACTTCTGAAAATGTACGTAGATATTGACTGATGAAAGGTGGATGTGTTGTACGGTAGTGGAAGATTGGGGAAACCGGAACATAAGAGAATTGAAGCATTTGAGAGGTGGTGCTACAGACGAATGTTGAAAATTACTTGGACTGATCAGTTAAGGAATGAGGATGTTCTACGCAGTTTCGGAGAGGAAAGGAATAAGTGGGAAACACTGATAAGGAGAAGGGACACGCTGATAGGAAATCTGTTAAGATATCAGGGAATTACTTCCATGGTACTAGAGGGAGCTGTAGAGGGCAAAAACTGTAGAGGAAGACAGAGATTGGAATACATCCGGCAAGTAATTGAGGACGTAAGTTGCAAGTGCTACTCAGAGATGAAGAGATTAGCACAGGGGAGGAATTCATGGCGGGCCGCAACAAACCAGTCAGAAGACTGATAACAACAAAAGGTAAAAAAAGAAACCTATGAAGTATGGACGCAATATGTTGTACATAATACTAGGCTGTGTGTGGATGGATGTTCTGCTGGCGGAATTGTTGATTAAAGCGAGGAGTTCAAATCTGTGCGAACTTTCGTGAATGCACTACGCAGTGCGCCTTCTATATGGACTGCGGACTAGATGTACTGTCGCCTGTGTCACGGAGCGACAGGCCTCCTCGATGCGTCGTCCGGTCTCATCTGCGGTCTTTTTTTCAGTGACATAAACACAATTGTTTAGATGTCCCTACTAAAAGACATCGAATGTGTTAAATCAAGCGACCCTGTGGGCCATTCCTGAGGCCGACAGCTCTTCAGCCATTTTCCGTGGGATCTGTTATCGAGTTCTTGCACAACATCATTACAGAGTGGGCTACGTGACAATCCACATACAGCCATCCACATACAGTCTTTAATGCAGTGGTTCCCAACCTGTGGTTGATTACCCCCTTACGGGTAAAATGAAATTTTCTGATGGGTGAAACTAAAAGACTAGATTCTGTTTCAGTCACGAAACTTAATTATTATCAAACTATCATTACTATTATCGCAGTTTTGTAAGGTTCTAACATTGATTATATAAGTTATCAATAGTTACTTTTTCTCAATTAGCAGTATTAATGCGGTGGAGGTTAAGGTTTCCTCACATCGTCCACCCACTACATACCTTATTTTGTGCTTTCTCCCGCATATTGTTGACGATAAAAGTGAAACATATACGTAACAAATGCTACATATGTCAAGAAAATGTCTTCTCCAAGTTGTAGACAGTAATTGCAGTTGTCCAGAAATTGCTTCATTACTCGCTTCGAGGCAGTTAAACGAATTAATTGACCGAAAGACACAGCAGGGACTACGTAAGGGTTACTATAGTGCTGGACACAGTTTTATTATTATTACTATTATTATTATTAATATTATTATTATTTGAGTGGTGAGACACAAAGCATTAACAGCCTGAAGTCGTCCAATTTCTGCCAGTTCAAAAGTAAGGAGTGATTTACGAGCAATAAGTGCACTGCACACATCTGAATCCATTTGACTGTTAGTGGGGCTGCAGTGTGCAGGTCAAGCAACTGCCTCAATGGAGAGGAGTGATGCAGGCGAAATACGTCTTGTAAGAAGTGTCTACCCTCACTGTGGATAATTAGCTTTCTTATCTGAGTTGGAGTTGTTGGTAGCACTTAAGACGCACCACGAACTCCTTCGTCACTCATTCTAACGCAAACACACACACACACACACACACACACACACACACACACAAACTAACTAACTAAATATCATACATCTTTCATCAGTTTGAAAATAAAGGTGTTCCGAGAAAAGTCTTTCATCTTACAGTTTAGTTAGGTGCTAAGGTTGGTTAAAATGTGGGTGACGGGTGTGTGTGTGTGGAGGGGTGGGGTGCGGGGGGGGGGGGAAGGAGGTATTAGGTAATGTCTGGTTGCACTTACACCCAGGGATAATTGTCTAAGAAAGGTTGAGAACCATTGCTCTAATGTCTAGACATTTTCGCCGGCCAGTGTGACAGAGCCGTTCTAGGCGCTTCAGTCTGGAACCGCGCGACCGCTACGGTCGCAGGTTCGAATCCTGCCTCGGGCATGGATGTGTGTGATGTCCTTACGTTCGTTAGGTTTAATTAGGTTTAAGTAGTTCTAAGTTCTAGGGGACTGATGACCTCAGCTGTTAAGTGCCATAGTGCCCAGAGCCATTGGAACCATTTGTCTAGACATTTTCCATTTTCAAAGAGAGAACCTAACTCGTTGACGATAAAAGCTCGATACATTTCATCCGTTAGTAAACCTGTGAAGTAAGATGGATCGATGTTTTCATCCCGAAAGATACCACACCACACACTCATTAATGGACCACCTCCACTGACGATCGACAGGACGTATCCACCAAGTGTCTTCTGCGGCCCAGTAATGCACATTATCGCGGTGCACTGTACCATAATTTGTTAACATGGATTCAGTGGAGCACATAACGCTTTGTAAGGCATCCAGAGTGATATTCCTCTCGGCCCATTAGCAGAAACTAACTCTGCAGTTGAAATCGTTACCATGTAGCTCCTGTGTCAGCGACAGGTGGTACGGGTCCAAACTGTAACACTGTACTATACGCCACGCAGATGTAAGGCAGACACTAGTGACAGCAGCAGCGTCTGGTAAGCTGACATGAGGATCGTGGTATATCGCAACTAAAACACCTACGTCACCTCACCTCTTGCTGAAATTCGTCTGGTACTGCAGCAGCTTCTCAACGTATCACGGCATACGTCATTGCTGTTTCATTCGCACCACGTCGGCACTCGCCGAACATCAGCAGCATGTCAACGTTGGATTTGTATGCCATGTTTATTCGACGGCAGTTTTCGCGGCACACAGAAAGCAGTTTGTTTCTGCGGTAGGAACTGCTGTGTCTACGGTGGTGTAAGGCATCGGTTGGTTGAGTAACAAACATGAGATCTAGCAGCGGATGGTGGAATCTTGTTGCTCCATGCCACCAGCGAGCTTACATCCAATTCGCACGTCGTTTGGAAGGCGTCTCAAATTTCGCATTCAGGAACATGAGCACACATTTGAACACCTCACTTATATCAACAATTCCGCCTGCAGAACATCCATCTGTACACAGCCAAATATTGTGTATATTTCATCCACCCCCCACAATTCAAAGATTCCTAGCTCCCAAAGTAAAAGTGACAGATGTGTGATTTAAATTGATCTGTACACATTTAAATACATCAGCTACATGATAGAAAAAACTTATGTTCTGTTTAAAATACACTGATAAGCCAAAAAATTATGGCCACTGCCCATCGCGACGCTGGATGCCGCTTGGTTGCGTTGCGGGCGTGTGACGCGCAACAGGATTATGTAAGCTGAGCAGACACGGATCTCCCTAGCGAGGATATGGGCTGCCAAGGTGGAAATCCTTTGAGATAAGCGAGTTTGACAAAGGGCTTACTACGCAGAGCCTGTGAACGCGTATCTTAAAACGGCGAAGCTGGTCGAATGTTTACGTACTACTGTCGTGAGCATCTACGGAAAGAGGTAGGAGGACAGTGAAACTACCACTACTGTGAAGTAGAATGAATGGTGATCTGCGGCATCTTCAGCGAAAGTCTACAGTGCTGGTGCACGTATAAGTGTTTCAGAGCACATCGTTCATCGTACACTGTTGAACATGAAGCACCGCAGCAGCCCACTATTACGTGTTCACAGGCAGTGGCCACGGGACCATCGGTATTCAACTGTCGATCACGAGAAACGCGTCGGTTCTTCAGGTGAAACTCATTTTTGCTACACCGGATCGACGGTCGTCTCCACAAACTCCGTCATCGAGGTGAATGGCGGATCGACACGTGCAGCGAGCTAAGGAGTCAGGCTGGTGGCAGCAGTATTACGCTTTGGGGGACCTTCTCCTGCTCTCACATGGGAGCTGTAGTAGTAATCGAAGACACGCTGACAGCTGTAAACCACATGAATGCCATCATGCTTGATGTGCTCCCCGTTGACGATATCATCCTTCAGCAAACCATTCTCCGTGTCTCTCAACCAGAACAGTCTTACAGGTTTGAGGGGCTTTACGGTGAACTATCGCTGACGTCTTGTCAAACAAATTCTCCTGGTGTAAACCCCGTGGAACCCACCTGTGTTGCTATCTGGCACCACCCCCGGGTACGCAAATCAGCAGCCCGTTATTTTCACGAGTTTCATCATCTGTGCTTAGACATCTAATGCCACATACCTCCACAAACTTACCGACAAACTGTCGGATCTCCGATACGCAGAATTAGTGATGTATCTCGTTCCAAAGCCAGAGCTATTAAGCAGGTGGTCACAATGTTTTACCTCATATGTGTAACTGGATCTCGTTCTTATAACTCTCTGAAAAAAAACCGCAATAAATTATGTTCATAATGCCGCAGAATGCGCAACGCTTCCTATGTGTGCCTGTCTCAATAAATATGGCTGTCACCTACTATTTTGCAAGTTACAGAGGCGTATCCTTTAACTCAAACACCCGGTAGATATTAAATTACTGAGATGTGGGGCACTGTAAGCGGAACATTAAAAAATACACGAAGAGACATAAAAGGGAAATTCTGAAAGGTGCTCGTGTTCCCTGCTCTACTGTATGGCAGTGAATCCTGGGTTATGAAGAGAAAAGACTGCAGTGATGTTCTGGTGTCTGTAATGAAGTTTCTATGAGCATAAAAGATTGCACTTAACTGGACAAGATCCCTAACGAAAGCATTTTACAAGAACTGAATATTTTTGAAGAAAATGACAAAATAGAACCACATAAACAACACTGGAAGGCACATTTGGAACTAATGGGAGAAGCAAGGATTCCAAAGACGGCCTTACAGTACAAACCCAACGGAACGAGAGACATAGGACGGCCAATTAAATGATGGAACTAAGGCCAGATCAGATCGACAGGCCTAATTTGTGAAACGCAGAAGAAGAAAACTGCGTGGTGAATGTGAACGACTAGCACCATCACCAGCTTTCATACTGGCAACTTTTCTTTTTTTTCTTTTTTCCCTTCTTCTTCTTCTTCTTCTAAGGTATAAAATATTACCCCATGTGCTGAACAATGAAAAGTACACAGTACTACACAACTTAAAATGGTATTTGCAATACATATATAAAGTTACCTTCTTCTTGCCTATGGCAGAAGCGAAGAGGTGGCGTGGGAGTGTAATTTTGACTGTTACATGCCGCATAACAGCTGTAATGCCATGTACAATAAGATCATACGAATTAAAATACTGTGAAGTTTACAGTAGCGGTCGCTATGCACTACTGTAAAATTTCGACTACTACGAGAGCAGCGAAAACTGTGCTTTGTTTCCGAGTACTAGTACTCAATATGACAATAACGCCCGTCGGTTCTGGAGGCAAATGCCATTGGAAAATACTTCTAATTATTGTTAAACTTTAATTTGAATAAGCTGAACGTTTATATTTGAAGTGCGGAGCACTAGTCTGAATTACAACTGTGAAATTGCAGCCTTCAGGTTAAGATCACCAAACTTGCATATCTATTCTCAATTAATCACGGTTGAACTGCTATCAGTATTTTTCAGCTCTTCGTTGATGAGGGTAGGTAAGTAATACGGGTGAGTAAGTTCACACTCTGGATACTTTTATTAGTTCACGTTAACGTTACCTTAGAATGGTTTCCGCATAACTACACTAAGTCCGAAACCTTATCAATAAATAGTTCTCAATATTTATTCTAATTATCAGACTCGGACAGCGCTAGTACCCCAATTAAACCTAAGCAAAATCTATTTCATAAGTTGGCTATTGCAGAAGAAGCTATCACGTGTGTTATTGAGGAAGTGGGCTGTGGAAGAAGTGGGATTCGTGAACGTGTAACGCCGGAAATGCATATCCTCCTATTTCCATCTATTGTACTATAATTTTTTTCCTTGGTTTGTTACCTCAAGATATGACATTTCTGTGTCTTTACATATTGTAATTGTTTTACTATATATATATATATATATATATATATATATATATATATATATATATATATATATATGCATTTATGTCGATGTATAATTGGTTTGTTTCGTAAATATTATTTGTATTTTTACGCTGGGTCTTGCCTAGGGAAAACTGCAATCGAACGATTACATCGATAGGTCGTGTGAAGACTCAAAGTGTGTAGGATCTTTGGTAGTGTTAATTCGGCCGCGTGGAGCGCGGGCAGGGAGAGTCTGGCTGAAGTAGCGAGTGGAGCAGGTGTGTTGTGTGAAGCTCCCGCGAGTTTCCGCGCTTTCGGGGTTTGGCAGCATGTAATTGCGCTCGACTTGCGATGATAGTTTCTGACATGGTGTCGCGGACGGGAAGCATTAGCTGGCGCACATCAAGAGCCCGTTTCGTCTGGTGACCGTGTCGAGAAGAAGGCGCGCCAACATCCAGCTTCTGCAACAGCGACGGCCGACAATGAGTGACTGTCGCCACCTCCTCGATCGACGGCTTCAAACCTTCAATCAACCAACAAGGAAGACTGGAAGCACGTAAAGTTTTAGAACTGTATGGCAGACCTCAGCTTTTCAAACTTTTAAAATTGTTGCATCACAAAATTACAGCTACTTAGCATGAACCTTTGTTGCTCATTGTCCCAATTGCATTGCCGGCCGAAGTGGCCGTGCGGTTAAAGGCGCTGCAGTCTGGAACCGCAAGACCGCTACGGTCGCAGGTTCGAATCCTGCCTCGGGCATGGATGTTTGTGATGTCCTTAGGTTAGTTAGGTTTAACTAGTTCTAAGTTCTAGGGGACTAATGACCTCAGCAGTTGAGTCCCATAGTGCTCAGAGAGCCCAATTGCATTACCAAGCAGGGTCCCTTCCTTTTCCGGAATGAACCCGAGTGTCGTTCAAATTCAGACGCCAGCATTAAAATACAATCATTCCATTTCACTACTTTAATTTCAAAGTTCAGTTAAAGTATTCATAGCTGGCTACAATACTTAGATTACACAAGCACAAATTAAGAGTGCTAGTTTTGTTACCGTATTTTAGCTTACCTGTGACTGCAGCTCAGCTTGGTACGTACTAAATTTTACTATTGTTAATTGTTCAGAATCATTTAATTCAAGTTCAAAGTTAAATCTCTTATTTCTAAATTGCGCAGATTCAAGTAACTTTTGAAATGATTGTTGAGGTAGTCCAAGACTAACCGTATTTTACTGCATTTCGATGTGCTTCAGAAAGAAAGCTCACTATTAACTTCAGTCACTAAATTAACTTTCGATTTTCCGGTTTTATTAATTCTTTTGCCAAATTAAGTCAGAGTGTAGCGAAATTTATTACTTCTGACAAACTTTCAGTTTTCATACTACACGTGTCAACCTTCAGTTGCCACGCTTCTAGTGCTAATTATATGTGTAATAACCTTTCTTTTTCAGTTTTTATAGTAATTGTCCATAGGACTGGCGACCGTAATTTTCCCCAAATCTCAAATATCTAATTGCCGCTAGTTAATTGTTAACGTAACGGCCGCACATTTACTTTCTTTATTAACTTTACCCCTTTTCAAAATTAATTTCCACCAGTTTCATTTGCATTTTCCCTTTCATTTAGATGTAACCCTTTCCTCCCTCTTTACCGACAGATTAACTTCGGTGACGATTGCTATTCCCAAATTTCCATTAGGTACACGCGGTTTAATTTTTCACTGTCATTAAGGTCGATAAGTGAGGGGGAGGTTACAAACGACAGTTACGTCTTTTATATTCACTAAAAGTCATCGAGCAGAACGAAAATGACTACAGCGATGTTTTAACTACGCGTTTAAGAGTCCCTGGGATCTAACCCGATCTACAAGGGGCGTTCTGTAAGTAATGGAAAACATTTCTTTTCTGAAAGCAGTTTCGTTTTATTCGTGTTTCCAATACACCACATTATTTCCCGCTCTTTTGGCTACAAGACCCTAATTATCACCGTAATCTCCTTTCAGTGCGATCGCCTTACGCCACTTTACTGAGAGGGCCTGACTGTCGCATGGTACCACCCCACTGGTCGACATCGGAGCCAACATCATGCTGCATCAATAGCCTCCCAATCTTCCTAGTACTGCTTCCCGCTTAGTCCATCCTTCATTGGACCAAACAGATCGAAGTCGGAAGGTGCGACATCAGGGCTGCAGGATGGATGGCTCAAATGGTTCAGATGGCTCTGAGCACTATGGGACTTAACTTCTGAGGTCATCAGTCCCCTAGAACTTAGAACTACTTAAACCTAACTAACCTAAGGACGCCACACACACCCATGCCCGAGGCAGGATTCGAACCTGCGACCGTAGCGGTCGCGCGGTTCCAGACTGTGGCGCCTAGAACCGCGCGGCCACCCCGGCCGGCTGCAGGGTGGATGAGGAAGAAGAGTCTAATGAAGTTTTGTGAGCTCCTCTCGGGTGTGCATACATGTGTCAGGCCTTACATTGTCACGGAGAAGTTCGTTTGCATTTTTGAGGGGATGAATACGCTCGAGTAGGTTCTTCAATTCCCTGAGGGTAGCACAATCCACTTCTGAGTTGATGGTTGTACGATGAGGGAGTATATCGAACAGAATAACCCCTTCAGATTCCCAGAAGACCATCGCCATGACTCCTACGGCCGAGGGCGCAGCTTTGAACTTCGGAGGAGAGGTGGTGTAGCGCCACTCCATGGACTGCCGTTTTGTTTCCGGTTGGAAGTGACGCATTCATGTGACGATGCATCCATGTGACAATGTTAGACAACGAACTGCCCGATCAGCCTTGCAACGGTCAAGCAATTTCACACAGATGATCCTTTGTCGCTCTTTATAGTTTTCTCTTAGGCGGCGAGAAATCCAGTAGGCACACAAATTTGAGTGCCCCAACTGCCGTACGCGCGTGTCAGCACTGCCAACAGAGACGTCCAGTTGAGCAGCGAGGTGTTTGATTGTGATCCGTCACTCATCTCGAGTGAGGTGTCCGCACATTCCAACATGGCAGGAGTCACAGCTGTGCACGGCCGGCCGGCAGAGTAGCAGTCTGAATGGCTGCGCGACCTTGTTGCAATGGTAACAGACGCGACGCTCGACGAGTCACCGTGCTTTTACTCACTGCCAGTCTCCATAGGTATTCTGAAAGTGTCTATGAATACCTGCGACGCTCTCGCTTTCCGCCAAAAGAAATTCAATGAAAGTTCTCTGCTTGGACACAGCTCTGTTACAGACGCCATTTTTAGGGCCCAAAAGTGGGAACATTACACGCTTACCCACACTCAATTTTTTTAGTGGAAATTAGCCGAAAAAATGTGTTACCTTATTTGTTGAACGCCCTTTGTACAATTAAAGATAAGGAAATTATGTAAAAATTACTCGAAGTAAAACGATATGTTATATGTTCAAATAGGAGTGTAAAGTTTTTTTACAGCGCTCCGCTGAATATCCGAAAGCTGTAGAACTAAAGTAATTACGTAGATGTAAACATGATGTTTTGCTGCTCAGGATGTGGTTGGTCCGAGGGAAGGCAAACTGCAGTCTGGGCGTCACAGCTTACCGCGTATCTCCTGTAACTGCGCGCCGGGCTCATTTACCGAAGGTCGCGCAACAACACGGCGCTTGTAATTGGGTTCTCCTGTGTGACGAGAACAAACACCTAGTGTGCAATTAACTGACCAGCACAGGACGTATAGAGGCAGTGGGATTAGCTGGCCGGACGCTGCGCACAACTGCAGCTAACGTAAGCTGTGGTAGCAAGCTTCCACTGTTGTGCCAACGCAGAGATGAGTTTATCATGGTACGTAAGCTGTGAAACTAAAGTTCACGGCTACGGAAGGTAAACTTTCGGTTGTATGGACGGGCAGAGTAATGGCTGTGCGCAGTTTTCCTACGACGCCACATACATACATGAGTAGGTTGTAATACTACATCCAAATCAGTATTCTACGAAAGGTTAAGGCGATTGCGCAGACGGCTAGATGTAGTGGTTATGCACAATTTTTATACGATGCCATATACACACCGTAGGTTGTAATATTCCATCGTAAACAGTATCCAAGAAAGAAAAAGTTTAAACCAAGTAAGTGCATTTTAGGAATAAATATTAACGACTCTTGCACTCCTTACCATTGGAAAGAATTAAAAACAAAATCTATTTCTGTCTCTTGCTTCCCTCTCATCGTCTAACGTCGAGTTTGTTATGTGGTGACTGAAATGCATTTCTCCGCGTTTTTCGTCATTTGTTAATGTGAGATCAGTAGTTCTTCTACAGACAGGTCAGACAAACAACGAACATATCCAGACAAGTAGAATAGTACTTTTATAGTGATATAGCTAAACACAGGACCGCAGAATTGGCGTGGAACTCCCACGTTTATAATGTCGCAGTTCCCGCGAGACTTTCCTCCATACAGAAACTTTTAATTTCAATAATTAGTAGTTAGTACGTAACTTTGGACGAAAGAATACATTTTTAGAATCATGAGAATTAGAGTTACAAGAGTAATGTATAGGTTATCCAAATCTTATTCAGTTTCATAAAAGAGTTTTGTAGAATGCGAAAGTTTTTATCATCAATAACATTCAAAATAAAAAGTATTTTTGGAAAAGAAAATTGTTCTTTCAGAAGTGGAGAAAAGAGGTTTCAATTTTTGCACGTCAAGGCTAATATTAGTAACGTTAAACTGTGTAGAAATTTTAGGTAATACATATTTTGTAGATGTTGTATTTTAATCATATTTCCTTAAATAAGAAGGTTTTTAGTAAAGTTTTCTACTCTATTACAATTAAGAGGCTGATAACTTAGTATTTGATAAAAAATACTGTAAATATGTCATATTAATAATTAATTGTTAGACGTTCTGAATAATATAGTTTAACGTGAAAGTCCTTAATAAAATTTCGACAAATTCTGGAACCTACTGATGACACATTATGTATTTAAAAGACAATATAAACGAAATGCAAAATGTTGTTTAGATCATTGGTTCCCTCCTTTGTTTTTAATTTCGTCCTTTGTTTTAAAATAAATGGTGTGATTACGAATATTCATTACTTTTTTTTAAATATACATGTTGCTTTTACTAAACACCTGTTGAATGAAATAATTTCTTATATATGATGAAATCTATCACATAATTCAGATATAATTTACTGTCGAGAGCTTTTATAGCCACTAGTACAGACTACTACAGGAATGGAAATTTACCTTCCCTCCAGATTCAGTATCATGATGCACTGTCGGAAATGGGAAGTATTACATCATGAGTCCCTTGACCCAACGACACCAAACTAATACTCCGGCATTTCCGTGTCTCGTAGGTTAGTCAACATTTCATCTTCAAGAAAACTTATTTTTAATGCTAAGAGAGTGAAAGGGTTAGGATGCGGAACCCGAGTGCGCTCAGCTGCTGAACCCATACTCAGCAGAAAAAGTTATGCAATTTACCGCAGACAATTTACATCTTATATACGGTCATATATATCATGTAATTCAGATATAAGTTACTATCGACAGCTTTTGTAAACATTAGTGTCGGCTACTACAGTAATGGAAATTTACCTACCTTCCATACATTTTGCAAGGTACACTTTCAGAAATGGAAAGTATTACACCATGAACACCTTCACCCCACAATACCAAACTGATATTTCTGTATTTCCCCGCCTCTTGATTTGGTCGAAATTTACAATGCAAAAAAATGAAATAGTTAGGGTCGAGGATCCGGGAGTGTTAAGCGACTGAATGCATACCCGGCAGAAAAATTTCCCATTCATCGCAATCAGACACACCCTGGTAACATGCGCATTTTTAAGTATTAACTCAAGCGCCCTTGAAATTGTTATTAAAGTTTCTACAGTACATCAAATTCTACAAATATGAGAAGGTTGAAAGGTGCAATGAAGAACTGATAGTGTAACCCCAAAAGAAATATTTAATAGCGCCACTAATTACAGCTTCAACTTAACATCAAAATTTATTTATAAGCGCCAACGATTGTTGTTGTTGTGGTCTTCAGTCAGACTGGTTTGATGCAGCTCTCCATGCTACTCTAGCCTGTGCAAGCTCTTCATCTCCCAGTACCTACTGCAACCTACATCCTTCTGAATCTGCTTAGTGTATTGATCTCTTGGTCTCCCTCTACGATTTTTACCCTCCACGCTGCCCTCCAATGCTAAATTTGTGATCCCTTGATGCCTCAAAACATGTCCTACCAACCGATCCCTTCTTCTAGTCAAGTTGTGCCACAAACTTCTCTTCTCCCCAATCCTATTCAATACCTCCTCATTAGTTACGTGATCTACCCACCTTATCTTCAGCATTCTTCTGTAGCACCACATTTCGAAAGCTTCTATTCTCTTCTTGTCCAAACTGGTTATCGTCCATGTTTCACTTCCATACATGGCTACACTCCATACAAATACTTTCAGAAACGACTTCCTGACACTTAAATCTATACTAGATGTTAACAAATTTCTCTTCTTCAGAAACGATTTCCTTGTCATTGCCAGTCTACATTTTATATCCTCTCTACTTCGACCATCATCAGTTATTTTACTCCCTAAATAGCAAAACTCCTTAAGATTGAAGCATACAAATAAACATCATAATTATTCAAAGACGCCAATAACTGGATAAAAATTGCTATTTGCAAAATAGTCTATACGCGCCAATAAGCACTTAGTACAAAGAGAATTGCCGTGACATCGGTCAAATTACATCCAATAATTTAAGCCAAAACGTCGGCCAGTTACCGACGGAAAACGTCAAGAACTCGTCCTGTAAACTTTGTTCAGAATCTGGTACAAACACATTTATATTCAGCATAAGTCCCAACAGGCCGTCCCACCAATAGGACAAATAAGTTTTAGGGCTCTGAAACAGAAAAAACAATGACTGTAGAGTGTAGTAAAAGGAACAGACAGAAACCTGGAGTCGGCGTACAGTACATCTAGAAACGATTAAACAAAATTTAAGAGAAAGTGTAAGTTTTGCACGTCTACCACACTTCGACAATATAAATGCGTTTATAAAAATCTGTGTTACGGTACATAGTTAACTACACGTCCCCTTTGGCCAATATGTAAACACTGACGCCAAGTGATCCATAAAATTTCGAGCATGCAGCCGCATAAATTTGACTTCTTCATCTAATATTCGGCTGAATACCGTCCAGCCATCTTCAGAGTGAGCCGACGTGACTGTAGCTCAGTCACCCCGGCTCACTCTGCTAGCTTACCCATAAATAGCAAGACGAACGTATCAGAAAAGCTACTCCTACAGAAGAAAGGCGTATGACCGTATGTGTGTGTAAGGAGGTGCACTTGCAGTTTATTGCCGTCTTTCGGACTGAGACAAAAGCTGAATTTTTGGAGTGACTAGATGGAGCAGCATGTCATGGACAAGTCACTCAGACGTTTGAGTTTAGCCCCAATGACCGCAGATCGAAAGGCATCCAGGACAATAATTTGACAACAAGAGTAGGGACAGGTCTCTAAAGAATGATTGCACCACGAGAAGCTCGTCGGATTATTCGAAGAGTTAAGACGAATAGGTGGATAAAAACAGCTGGGTTGCGATCAGAGTTTATAGACAGAGTGCAAGCCGTCGGGAATACGTTACTGAGGTTAGGTTAAGATCTCGTGTTACCAGTCATCGGTTACCACTGACATCATACCACAGGTAGCAGAGACTGGCATTGTCAAGTAGTACATTGCGTGGCGTTTAATGTTGTTCGGCGATGAGGCTTGCATATGTCTGTGGCGATCAGGTCGACGCCAACATGTCAACAGTCGACCAGGCGGAAGATCTTGGGAAGCAACGATTCTCGTGAACTGACATCTCAAATTCCTGGCCCTGGAATCATGGCGGGGGAAGCAGAATTACTGATGCCTGGGTGTGACAATAGTACTGATTTGATAATTCTCGAAATGTGGTTTAATGCTCGGCAGTATGTGTCACGAACTGTAATACCTATTGGCATACCGGGATACTATATAGTATACTCCAGCGGGATAATGCAACATCCCATACATTCGTTCACACCAAAAACGTCTTGAGGAATGTACGGCTTCTTCACCGGCGTGCCTAGACCTTAGATTTATTAACTGTAGAGCATGTCTGGGATGCGATGGGAAGTCATGTAACTCTATGCAAGCCTCCAGCCAATAATCTTCGAACTGACACAGTATTTGTCATAACGGGACATTCCTGAAGACGTAAAACCAAAACCAAAATGATTACGTAATGCAATGAACATCACCCCGACTGATAGGTATTGTGCTGGTGTTTAGTGGTATACAGATTTTCATTTCTGGCAGCGTATCATTCAGTTTTACAGGTTGTCCTCCAGAAACGCCAACTTAAATGAACGGCCTATTTCGTGTACAGTTAGATGAGAGCAACAGGCAATAAATAAATTTAGTTTTATACTGGTTTTTTACTACATTTTGTAAAGAATGCAACTGTTGTTCACCCCAAGAAAGCTAGAGCGGACAGGTGTGAAAATTACCATGCAGTCAATCTAGTATCATATGATTGAAAAACTCTCACAACAGTTCTTGACGGTAGAACGGAAAGAAAAATTTATGAAGGTAGTAGTTATAAAAGAAGAAGGTGCTCTCGACATTTTGCTACAGCAGGTGATTGAAGATAGACTGAATTGAATGATTATTAAATTAGGGCACTCTATAACGAATGAACAAGAGAAAAATACTGAATAAGAACTTGTTGAATCGAAGAGACGACTGTGCCAACAAAAGGCGAGAATCGTTGCTGTAAACTGCAACTGAAAGGATGATGTAACGAGAGAATCATAGGGCCATACCTAGATGTAAAAATATAAGGAATTGTAGATAATATAGGCTACAACAGAAGTTACGTTGAAATGAAATGGACAGCTGTCAAGTGACAGAACTGCGTCAAACTAATGTTAGGCCGACCACCGAAACAACAGTCATCTTGTTCGCTAGCGACGAGCCGTGCTTTATTTTGTAGAAGCTGGCTGTACGCAAACTAACGTGTCACGTCAGCAAAAGGGGAAGCGTCCTTTGTTCGCCAATTTGACACCTATCTTTCGAAATGTACCATTGACCTATCGTGATGACTAATGACTGTAGGGTGTCGTAATTACGAAACTTCCTGGCAGATGAAAGCAGTGTGCCGGGCCGAGACTCGAACTCGGGACTATTGCCTTTCGCGGGCAGGTGGTCAATTATCTAAGCTACCAAGCATGACTCACGACCCATTTTCACGGCCTTACTTCCGACAGTACCTCGTCTCTTAAATTCCAAATGTCAGAGAAACTCTACGTGAAACTTGCCGTACTAGCACTTCTCAAAGAAATGGTATTGCGGAGATATGGCTTAGTTTCATATTACTGCACACTCCGCTACACAGTGAGAATTCATTCTCGAAACATCCCCCAGTCTATGGCTAAGCTACGTCTCTGCTGTATCCTTTCTTCCAGAAACCCACAGGTTTCGCAGGAGAACTTCTACGCTGTTTGGAAGGCGAGAAACGAGCGACTCGCTGAAGTAAATCTGTGAGGATCGGTCGTTAGTCGTGCTTGGATTGCTCAGGTGGTAGGGCACTTTCACGCGAAATACAAAGTCCCAAGTTAATATGGTCCGGCACATAGTTTTAATCCGTCATAAAGATTCATAACAGCGTACGCTCCGCTGCGAAGTGAAAATTCATTCTGCAAAAATTATGTTTGTGCTGATAATCACGCTGAGAGAAGGAACAGCTTAAAATCAGTACACTGCCGCTAAGCCTGGTGACGAGGAGATACATTTTACACCAACACTGTCTTCCATTTGTCGACCAAATCAGATGATTAGAACTGGTTACTTCGTTGCCGATTTTGTTGACACTGTTCATGCCTAATTCGCAGGCGGATACGCACCAAAAATACACTGCTGGCCACCGTAAATGCAACACCCTGAAGGAAGCATCCGAATCAAGTGAAATTTACACCATGGGTTTGCAGCGATGAGATATGCAACTGATTAGAATTTCAGCGCAGACGCACACCACACGCGCCTGTGGCGCCACCTCATAGCGCAATTTAAGGCTTGGCGATTTCGACGAGTGTACGTTCGGCACGTGTGTTTACCTTGTGGTTGTTTCACAAGACGATCAGTTATGCCTCTTAGACAACAGCGAACATCGTTTGATCAAGTATCCGAGTTCGACAGAGGAAGGATAGTGGCTTACCGAGATTGTGGATTATCATACAGAGAAATCGCTAGTCGTGTTGGACGAAACCAAACAACTGTAATACGAATATGTGACCGTTGGATGCAGGAGGGTACGACGGACCGACGTGGTCGATCGCATTCACCTCGGTGCACCACTGCACGTGCTGATAGGCAAATTGTGTGCATGGCAGTGACGGATCGCTCAGTGACATCCCGAACCATAGCACAGCACATTGCGTCTGTAACGCATCATCCAGTGTCTGCGCATACCATTCGACGCCGTTTACAGCAGAGTGGTCTGTCCGCAAGACGTCCATTGCTTCGTCTACCATTGACGGAGAACCACAGACGCATCCGTCGCCAATGGTGTGATGACAGACGGATGTGGACGGCAGAATGGAATGACGTTGTCTTTACTGACTAGGCACGCTTCTGTCTGCAGCACCACGATGGTCGGATTCGAGTGTGGAGACACTGTGGAGAGAGGATGCTGGACAGCTGCATTATGCACCGCCACACTGGTCTTGCACCGGGTATTATGGTATGGGGCGGCATTGGATATTACTCTCGCACGCCTCTAGTACGCATTGCCGGTACTTTAAATAGCCGGCGCTACATATCCGAGGTGCTGGAGCCAGTTGTCCTTGCTTACCTTCAGGGCTCGGCCACAGCCATATTTCAACAGGATAATGCGCGACCACACGTGGCACACATTGTCCAAAGGTTCTTCGTCAATAACCAGATTGAATTGCTTCCCTGGCCGGCTCGCTCTCCGGATCTTTCGCCGATAGAAAACATGTGGTCCATGGTTGCTCAACGAGTGACCCAGATTACATCCCCAGCTGCCACACCAGATGATCTTGGGCAACGTGTGGAAGCTGCTTGGGCTGCTGTACCCCAGGAACACATCCAACGTCTCTTTGACTCAATGCCGAGACGTGTGGCAGCGGTGATCTCCAACAATGGCGGCTACTCTGGCTACTGATTCTGGCAGGAACCACATGTCACAGACGTCTGTAAACGTAATCATTTGATACTTGGTCAACATGTTATCTACAAAATAAATCTTGTTGTGCTACCTCTTGTCTTTCTTGGTGTTGCATTTACGGTGGCCAGCAGTGTATCTTTTGCGCGAAGGAAGACGACTATTTAATGTCTCATCAACGATGGTCCGACAGAGACGGTGCACTAGAGCTGACTGGGAAGAATGGGAAAGGCAATCACTTGCGTTATTTTCAGAAGAACGATCTTGTCTAGCCGTTTAGGAAAACCACGTGAGGTCGAAATCTGCCTGGCAGGGCCGCGATTTGAACTACTGCGCTACGTGTCTCGGCGAAAGATCTCTGGAGCGAATCTGAGACGAGAGTCATTGCTTTCGGGGTCATTATTTTATCCCTCACAATCAACAAATATTCGATTGTTTTAAGGGATGTTAAAGGCTTGTCAAAGATCCCACTTAACAGTACAAATCTTCTGTCAGAGCTTGAGAAAATATAAGTTGGTTAAGGTGCTGGTGACTGTCTCGTAAGGTACAGGAAAATTGGTAATATAATTCTCTTCAACACGCCGCGCTATTCATAAACGCGAGATCGACTGCGACCAATCTACCTGTTCCGCGTCGACTGTTTCAGGTGAAAACTGCTTTGTTCGTCGGAACCTGAATTCTACGTAACAAAAGTTGGTTCTGGTGTAATATAACCGACATTGTCGACCACTATTCAAAATTGCTTTGAATTTCCAGTCCCTTTTCGTATCGGTCCTTTTGCTTGTATTTAGTTTACTAGCGTTCTTCGTGTGTTTCAAATTCTCGTATTCGATTTCTCCTTTCGATAGTAACTCTAGCATTACTAACATTCATTGGAAGTCAGAACTACCTCTTTTTCGCAGTGACACAATAGTTTTTTTTTATTGGCGGGATGAAGGGTGTCTGCCATCATCTAATCCTGCAAAATCTGAGACGAGAACACTGCTCATCTTGATTTTCACACAGTTTTAAAAAATCCTTTTGGAGCAATTGCTAATTTCAGTCGAATCAGAAGTTCAAAAGATACCTCGCTTCTGACAACTAGTTTTGCTTCACGGGCGATATATTAATCACTAATATATTTTCTATCGTGTGGCTCAATGGCCTCCTGTAAGCCCTTTAATTGGACACCACGTCAGCGGCTTGCGTGTCTTTAAGCTACTATCCTAATCACCGCACCACTGAAAGGGGACCAAGAATTTAACGTGGAGTCCGAATCACGTGTCGTTTCTTGGGGTCCCCACATTGTTTATAGGTGAAGCCTGTGTCAAAATGCAGACCGAGATTCGAACGAACTGTCTTTTTCGAGGCACGCGCTTTACCGCTACACCACCAGGCCCGACAAAAAATGGATAAAGTCGTCTCAATAACTTTCATAATTGCCTAGACCATATCCATTTGCTGTTTTTTAATCGTCTGATCCGATTGAATCATGTAACAACAATTCGATTTTTATTTTGGCCTGTTTTAGTAATTGTTGTTTTTGTATGTTTTCAACACTTGCCAAAGCTTTAAACCATAATCAATCAGGACATTGTCACATTTATCATGCAAACAGAATTATCAATTTGTGAGGGATTCCCAGTGTCATCTTCAGGCACTGAACTATTTGTGTTGTTATCCACCAACATAACTTAAAGTTAGACGATATTTAATTTGAGTCAGAAGTCACGTCGTAATACAGGCGAAGGGCTTGTCTGGTGATCTGAGAATGACGCCACCCGGCACTAGAACAAAACAACAGCATCAGCTGAAGGGCGATGGAAGTGAGGGGGGAGGGGGCATTTTTGGCAGTAGCACTTGCGTAGGCAGCTGCTGTGGTGTGAGTCTTGGCAGTCTATGGCAGATGACAGATGTGCGTGTGTTTTCCGCGATGGCACTACATTTCTTTGCCTATGGTGCAGGTGGTAACACTGACTCACTCAAAAAGCAGAACACTGCAGTCATTCTGAGAATTGATCTCATGCTATTCACGTACATAACAATAATAAAGCAAGATTATTCCAATTTTTGTCATTTATATCGCTAAGCACCACCTCAAACGAACGTGTGAAACCGTGAATCTTGTCATTCTATGTGAGTTTTACATTTGGGAATCTACGTTATTAGCGGGGGCTCGAATTAATGGCAATTAAAACAAACAATAAATATATCTCACGTCTGCATACTTTACCTAGAAACACAGAACTAGACTAAATAGTAATAACCTGTTGAATGTACGTTGGCATGTGGCAAAATTTTCGGTTGCTCTGAAAACAATGTGTTTGTGGAGTAAATTTTCGCTCTGTATCGGAGTGTGCGCTGATATGAAACTTCCTGGTGGATTAAAACTATGTGACGGAACGGGACTCGAACTCGATAACTTTGCCTTTCGTGGGCAATTGTTCAGCGAATGAGCACTTGAGCCCGCGGCTGCCAAGGGTCCTAACCTCGAGTTTATCTCCCAGGAAGTTTCACTGTGTTTCTACTTGCTAAATATTCGAGTACGGTAAGTGTTTGATGCATGTTTGTTATGGCGTGTTACCGAAACGCGAGCGTTCGCTACTACGACGATAGCGCATTCTCCAGACTTTTACATCTAGGTTCCCACAAACAAACATAGCTGGAAATCCATGCAGGCAAAAAAGATGTTGGTGCCAACTGAAGAATCATCAACTAGAACGAAGGCATCGTTTGCCAAATTTCAGTTCCTACTATTGCTCTTTATTACGCGAAATTGCTTACCAAAACTGGTACGATACTGTCTATGATTGACCTCCTTTTGTAGAAAATATATATTATATACTGAATCATGATATACGAAATATTTCACTGGTAATGTGAAGAAAACTTGTGGACTACTTCGATGTCTTCATATATTGAAAATTTACTTATTTCTGAGAGACGCTGATGCAGCTCCTTGTGCTATGCCAACAAAGACATACGCAGTGGCTAGTAAAAGTTATTCAGATTCTAATTTTAGATGACTTATGGAAGTATAATTGACGTCATCCGAAAAAAAAGGAAATGCGGTAGACGTATTACGGGAGCTAGTGTAGTTCATTCCAAGATTATGAAATCAACGAGCTAATCTTCTCCAGTAATTACAGTTACTGTACGGTTGTCATTCAGTAGAGCAAGGAAGGAATACAATTATCGGCTAGTAAAATGTACTAGAGTATACAAACTTTCAGAGAAAATAAGCGTTTCCATTAAAAAGACTTATAGTTATGATTTTCCATCTGCAAACGGCCTTTTATAAAATACAATGTTTTAATAAGTGCGAACTACAAACAGACGTGTCACACAAATTCCATGTATTAGTACCGCTTGGCACAATTGAAGCAAATGTTAAGTTTTCGGATATTCAGAAAAATCTACTAGAATACTAAAAAACTAAAAGGCGATATTGATTGTACATAAAGCGGGCCGCCAGCTCAACAATCACTGGCTCTGAAACTTTCTGGCAGACTGGGGCCCGAACCTAGTCCTTCGCTGTTACTGCTCGTATCAAACGAGCAGCCAACATAAGTCTCATAAACTTCCATGAAAATTTCAGTGCAGCCAGTAGTACTCTTGATTTCTTATTTTGTTGGATGGATGGGATGGGGGGGGGGGGGAGAGGGAAGGGGTGAGGGGGTTTCTGCTGTCTTCTGAGTGGACTGATGCGGTCCGCCACGAATTCCTCTGCTATGCCAACCTCTTCATCTCGGTGTGGCACTTACATCTAACGTCCACATTTGTTGGAGATATTCCAGATTCTACCTGTCCTCACAGTTTTTAGCTACTGCTCCTTCATGTACCATGAACGTTATTCCCTGACGTCTTAACATATGTCCTATCAAATCGTTCCTTTTCTTGAAAGTGTTTTCCACGAATTTCTCTGCTCGCCAACCCCGCTGAGAAACAACTCATTTTTTATCAGTCACCGTAAATTTTCACAGCCTTCTATAGCACTACATTGCGAACACCTAGATTTCTTTTCCGGTTTTCCCACAGTCCGTAATTTACTACCAAACAATGTTGTTTTCTAATCGTCTGATCTCACTGTGAAAGTCTTGTTGTTTATTCTCCCTTGTTTCGTCCGTTATACGGTATATCATTTTTTTTCGTCTATTTCGCAGACACTAATTTTCATATTAAATTTCTGCTATCGCTGATAAATTTCGTCTTTTATTTTCAGTTTACTCTAAATCCTTATTAGATTGTTGATCCTTTGCAACATGTCCAGCAGTTCTTCCTCGCTTTCATTGAGAATATGAATGTCGTCAACAAATTTTTTCATGGAAATGGTTTTACTCTGGATCATGTTTGAAGCTTTCTTTTATATCCGCCATTGATTCTTCGTTGCATTGATTGGACAGAAGTGGCAAAAGACTGCATCCCTATCCTAAATGGCCCTCAAATTCTGCGAATTGCTCAATAGCATTAAGCGTCTGAGAACGGTACTGACGGTTTGCACAATATATTGATATACTGAAGGAAGCAAGACTGAATAAAAATCAAGACACCTTCATAAGGTGTGTCTACCTGGAAGGAGCATTCGACAAAGTAAAATTATGTTAAAATGGTGCAACATGTTCAAAATTCTGAGAAAAATAGGGTTAAGCTATAGGTAAAGACAGCTAATATAAAATATGCACAAAACGAAGAGGGAGCAAGAAGACTGAAAGACCGAAACGAAGTGCTCGGATTACGAAGGGTGTAAGATGAGGATGCAGTCTTTCGCCCCCAGTGTTCAGTCGAGAAATCGAAGAGGCAATGACGGCAATAAAAGAATGGTGCTGTCGGGCGATCTGTGTGGCTGGAAATGAAGCACACGTATACACATCGTGATAGAAACCCAATTCCAAAATTGTACACAGTTGATAAAATCCTCATACCATCCACGCACATCCCAGCGAACATCACTCATCCGTGCTTCCCGCACACCACAAATGGCACGGGCTGCTCTTCGACCAACTTGGCACAGTCTAGTTCGTCGCCGATATGCATGGATGGAATGTGGATTTCATGAACTGTGTGCATTTTATCAACTGGGAATTTGTCGATAGTAGTGCCTTTTATGCTTTGACTTCACGTACTGCAGCATGGCGATTTTATCATAAGTTGCGTGAGGTCATATGATGGCAGCATAAGGTTGTTGAAAGCGTCATCTTCGAACAATAAAAGCGCCTACACTGCGATCACGGCGTGCGATGTGTATTCTTCATTTCTAATAAAAGGAAGGTGCAAGGCAGAAATTAAAATTCAAGGTGGAAGTCCATTCGATGTAAACACAGCCCACATCGTTCCGGAGACATCACCAGCTTGCACAATGCCTTGTTGACAACTCGTCCATGGTTTCGTGGGATGTGCGCCAGATTCGAACCCTACCATCAGCTCTGACCAATTGAAATCGGGACTCATCTGACCAGGCCACGGCTTCCCATTCGTCTAGGGTCCTAACGATATGGTCACAAGCCCAGGGGAGGCGCTGCTGACGATGTAATGCTGTTAGCAAAGACACTCACGTCGGCCGTCTGTTCCCATAGGCCAATAACGCCAAATTGCTCCCCACTGACCTAACGGATACGTTCGTCGTCCGTCCCACATTGATATCTGCGGTTATTTCACGCAGTATTGCTTGTTAGGGTTAGTGTTGTTTTAACGTCTCGTCGACAACGAGGTCATTAGAGACGGAGCGCAAGCTCGGGTTAGGGAAGGATGGGGAAGGAAATCGGCCGTGCCCTTTCAAAGGAACCATCCCGGCATTTGCCTGAAACGATTTAGGGAAATCACGGAAAACCTAAATCAGGATGGCTGGAGACGGGATTGAATCGTCGTCCTCCCGAATGCGAGTCCAGTGTGCTAACCATTGCGCCACCTCGCTCGGTAGTACTGCTTGTTTGTTAACACTGACAATTCTGCGTCAACGCTACTCCGTCGCCCACTGCGTTGTCCTTAGTGAGAGGTAATGCCTGAAATTTGGTATTCTCTTGACACTGTGGGTCTGGGAATATTAAATTCTCTATCGATTTCCGATATGGAATGTCACTTACGTCTACCTTCAACTACCACTCCGCACTCAAAGTGTGTTAATCCCTGTCGCGTGGCCATAATCACGTTGGAAACCTTTTTACAAGAATCATCTGAGTACAGAGGCGCCCTTTTATACCTTGAGTACGCGATAAAAAATGGTTCAAATGGCTCTGAGCACTATGGGACTCAACATCTTAGGTCATAAGTCCCCTAGAACTTAGAACTACTTAAACCTAACTAACCTAAGGACATCACACACACCCATGCCCGAGGCAGGATTCGAACCTGCGACCGTAGCAGTCCCGCGGTTCCGGACTGCAGCGCCAGAACCGCTAGACCACCGCGGCCGGCTGAGTACGCGATACTACCGCCTTTTGTATGTGTATATATCGCTATCCCATGACTTTCGTCGCCTCAGTATAATATTGTGTGGTACTTGTCTTCCCATTTTGCCGCAGTATGTTGAGACAGTATTACTGCACAATAAATAATGAGCGGGTGACAGCCTCTTGATACAATTTCTAATCCGACATTTCGTTCTTGGTGTTCCAAGAGCTGTGAGGTGACATTCAAATTCCAAGCATTCCTTTATGCTGTCGATAATGCTAAATGTGATGTTTGTAGAACCTGCAGGATGCGGAAAGTAAAACTGACCCGTAAAGTATTTCATGCACCTTAAAGTACGCAACCGATTTTAAATCATTCGCGAGACTATTGGTTGAGGGGTGGGAGAGGGGGGGGGGTATGAGGTATGATTTAAGCTGGGTTACGTATCTTAACGTGCATGAAATACACTACTGGCCAATAAAATTGCTACACCACGAAGATGACGTGCTACAGACGCGAAATTTAACCGCCAGGAAGAAGATGCTGTGATATGCAAATGATTAGCTTTCCAGAGCATTCACACAAGGTTGGCGCCGGTGGCGACACCTACAACGTGCTGGCATGACACATACACAAACAGCAGTTGACCGGCATTGCCTGGTGAAACGTTGTTGTGATTACTCGTGTAAGGAGGAGAAATGCGTACCATCACGTTTCCGACTTTCTAAAGGTCAGATTGTAGAATATCGCGATTGCGATTTATCGTATCGCGACTTTGCTGTTCGCGTTGGTGGAGATGCAATGACTGTTAGCAGAGTATGGAATCGGTGGGTTCAGGAGGATAATACGGAACGCCGTGCTGGATCCCAACGGCCTTGTATCACTAGCAGTCGACATGACAGGCATCTTATCCACATGGTTGTACCGGATCGTGCAGCCACGTCTCGATCTCTGAGTCAACAGATGGGGACGTTTGCAACACAACAACCATCTGCACGAACAGTTCGACGACGTTTGCAGCAGCATGAACTATCAGCTCGGAGACCACGGCTGCGGTTACCCTTGACGCTGCATCACAGACAGGAGCGCCTGCGAGGGTGTACTCAGCGACGAAACTGGGTGCACGAATGGCAAAACGTCATTTTTTGGATGAATCCGGGTTCTTTTTACGGCATCATGATGGTCGCATCCGTGTTTGACGACACCGGGGTGAACGCACATTGGAAGCGTGTATTCGTCATCGCCATACTGGCGTATCACCCGGCGTGATGGTATGGGGTGCCAATGGTTACACGTCCCGGTCACCTTTTGTTCGCATTGACGGAACTTTGAACAGTGGACGTTACATTTCAGATGTGTTACGACCCGTGGCTCTACCCTTCATTCGATCCCTGCGAAACCCTACATTTCAGCAGGATAATGCACGACAGCATGTTGCAGGTCCTGTACGGGCCTTTCTGGATACAGACAATGTTCGACTGGTGCCCTGGCCAACACATTCTCCAGATCTCTCACCAATTGAAAACGTCTGGTCAATGGTGGCCGAGCAACTGGCTTCTACAATACGCCAGTCACTATTCTTGATGAACTGTGGTATCATGTTGAAGCTGCATGGGCAGCTGTACCTGTACACGCCATCCAAGCTCTGTTTGACTCAATGCCCAGGCGTATCAAGGCCGTAATTACTGCCAGAGGTGGTTGTTCTGGGTACTGATTTCGCAGGATCTCTGCACCCAAATTGCGTGAAAATGTAATGACATGTCAGTTCTAGTATAATATATTTGTCCAATGTATATCCGTTTATCAGCATTTCTTCTTCGTGTAGCAATTTTAATGGCCAGTAGTGTATATATTCTGATCAAGTTTCGTTTGCTCATCCTAAGCAAAGGCGTCAGAATTCGGAATGAATAACACAAGGTACGTCTGGAAAGTTCGGTCGATATTCCCATACGTGGTAGTTACGATGGCACGCCTGCGAATGTGCACCGAGAGAAATGTCAACAAGTGCTCCCTATCACGCAAATCACCGAAGTGAAGCAGTGGTGCCCGCTGAGACCAAGCTAACGGAGTCCGTGTGAGAGGTCGTGGCATTGTAAAATTAAGAGCAAAATAGACCAACGCTTTAAACATTGCTTCAAATTTAGGAAAAATCGACGGAGACTCCTGGAGTAATAATGCGAGTAGGCGATATTGAAGTAGCGAGTAAAATGCATGTATCTGAATGATTTAAACGCTTTAGAGGTGGAAAGAAAGATGTCGAGAATGAGCGACGTTCAAGTCGACCGTCAACATGCACAATCCCAGACAGTCTCGAATGAGTGCGACGAATACTTGCGGCTAGCTTTGTGAATGACAGTAGAAGAGTTGAAGATGAGCAAATACACTGCAAGCAGTATTATTCAAGAAGATCTGGAAAGGAGGGAGTATTGTGTCCGTTTCGTACCGCACACGCTGACGAACGATCAGAAGCAAAGTCTAGTGAAGTGTATGGAGATTTCATCGACATGCAGCTTCTGAAAATCATCACTATAGAAGTGCTACCAGTACGTTCCGGAGACAAAGCGACGGTTTATGGCACTGTGTTCATTGTCTTCTACGCCTTCCTAAAAACTCGTCGTCTGATGAAATCCAAGATTAAGGCGACGTTGACCGTCTTTTATCGACAGCAAGAGCTTGATCCATCCTAGAGTTCTACCCGACATCAGACTGCCAATCTTCAACAAATGCCTTAGTTTCCAAATCAAGTGCCAGCCGACTTCTTTTTGTTTCCCTGCCTTAAATCAGCCCCGAAACGCTTACGTTTTGCAGACGTTGTGGATTTCCAGCAACGCGTAATCACGGTTCTTCGAGTGATTGCATAAGAAGCGTCTGCTGACAGTTATCGACAGCTTTACAACGGATTTCAGTAGTGTACTGCAACTAATGGTGGTTACTTCAAGGAAAATATGCCATTTTGCTTGTAAGTATATATGCTTGGCATTATCAGGTTAGGGCCATTCTACACAGAATAGCCAAAGAAACTGGTAAGCCTGCCTAATGTCGTGTAGGACACTCCGAGCACGCAGAAATACCGCAACACGACGTGGCATGGACTTGACTAATGCTGGAGGGAGTTAACACCATGAATCCTGCAGGACTGTCCACAAATCCGTAAGAGTACATTGCAAGGCATCCCAGATATGCTCATGTTTGGGGAATCTGGTGCCCATTGGAAGTGTTTAAATTCGGAAGATGTTCCTGGAGCCACTCTGTAGCAATTCTGGACATGGTCGGTGTCACATTGTCCTGCTGGAATCGCCTGAGTCCACGGGTATGCACAGTGGTCATGAATGGATGCAGGTGATCAGACAGGATGCTTACATAGGTGTCACCTGTCAGAATCGTATTTAGACGTATCAGGGGTCCCATATCTCACCAACCGCTCTCGCCCCACACCATTACACAGTCTCCACCAGCTTGAGCCGTCCCTTACTGACATGCAGGGTCCATGGATTCATGAGGTTGTCTCCATACCCGTACACATCCATCCGCTCAATGCAATTTGAACCGAGAGTCGTCCGACCAGGCAGCATGTTTCCAGTCATCAACAATCCAATGTCGGTGTTGACGGACCCAGGTGAGGTGTAAAGGCTTTTTGCTGTAGAGTCATCAAGGATACAAGAGTGAGCCTTCGGCTCCAAAAGCTCATATGGATGATGTTTCGTTGAATGGTCTGCACGTTGACACTTGTTGATGGCCCAGCATTGAAATCTGCAGCAATTTCCGGAAGGGTTGCACTTCTGCCACATTTGAAAATTCTGTTCAGTCGTCGTTGGTCCAATTCTTGCAGGATCTTTTTCCGGCGGCAGCGATGTCGGAATTTTGATGTTTTACCTGATTCCTGATATTCACGGTACACTCGTGAAATGGTCGTCGCTACCTCGGAGATGCTGTATCCTATCGCTCGTTCGTCGACTATAGCACCACGTTCAAACTCACTTAAATCTTGATAACCTGCCATTGTAGCAGCAGTAACCGATCTAACAACTACGCTAGACACTTGTTGTCCAATAAAGGCGTTGCCGAGCGCAACGCCGTGTTCTGCCTATTTACATATCTCTGTATTTGAATACACGTGCCTTTAACATTTTCTTCGGGGCTCCAGTGTAGATTAATGTAGAAACCGAGTAACAACTTTAGACAGCCAAAATTGCTATTGTACAACATTTATTGTGATGTCTGGTTACAGAAAACTGTGTGACCATCATTAAATCTTCTGAGGTACATTTCACTGAGTTTTGACAACTGTATATTATACTCAGTCATATCATCGAACGATACTTCATGAACTAGAGGAGAATAGGATATCAGCAAGTCAAGGGTGGACGGTTGGTTGTTGGACTGATTTTGGAGGTGAGACCAAACTGTGAGGTCATCGGTCTCATCGGATTGGGGAAGGATGGGGAAGGAAGTCGGCCGTGCTCTTTCGAAGGTACTATCCCGGCATTTACCTCAAGCGATTTAGGGAAATCACAGAAAACTAAATCAGGATGGCCAGACGCGGGATTGAACCGTCGTCCTCCCGAATGCAGTCCAGTGTGCTAACCACTGCGCCACCTCGCTCGGTCAAGTGGGGAATAACAATTATAAAACAACATATATATTGCATTGATTATGCAAGCTCACGTTCGTCCATTAGCAGAATTCTGTTAAATTACTAATATAATCAGTGCAATATGTACCTTGTTTCATGTAATAGTTAGTCCACGGTTGACTTGCTGATGCTGTATTGTTCTCATGTTCATGAAGTATCATTCTGTGACATGACACGGTATGATTGAGGTTCAGTGAAATGTTTTGCAGAAGATCCGATGATGGCAACGTATTGATGAAACCATTCTTCACACTACGTGCTGAACAATAGCGAGCTTGGCTGTCTGAAGTTGTACTTCTGTTCCTACATTGTTTGTAACTCGTGTTCCCTTTGTATTCTGAGGTCATTCACCGAACTTTTCAGACGCACCTTGTAATCATGAACAGCCAGCCCTCACCGCAAACAGGGATAAATTCCACCTTGGACATATCCAGAAGATTGTTTGCGATTTTGGGCGAAACATGCCAACGCCTACGTGACAGACTATTACTTGTTATTATTGATTCAATACCTCCTACTGCATTAAACACACATATCCGGCTATTAAAGTGTGACGCAGATAGTATCTACCAACATCAAAAGATACCAGTAACATTGCAAGTAGTCGTTCATTCACCATGAAATACGAGTTCACAATTACTTCAGCACGACATCGGCAGATAGACAGATAGAATATACTGTAAATCAGAAACCACGGCTAGTTGTTTAGCACTCCACCTAACTGTACTATTGGGCGACATGTTTTGTTTGGTTGTTCGGCAGTTGTTGTAAAAGCGAGAGAATCCGTATGTATTGCTGTCGGATAAAGAACAGCCGAATTTCTTTTCTAAATCATGCCCCTAGCTTTCTCTGCGTACAATTGCACACACAGAAGCAATAAAACAACAAATGTATCTTATTTCAAATTAATACTGTACAAAAATATTATATTCAACAGTTTCTTTCTTTTCCTAATGGGCTCGCAGCATGCACGAGGTCGAAGAACGACATCTTTTATTTTTGGTACCGGTTTCTGTTATACTGCTGATGTACTTGCGCACAGTGTTTAGAAAGTTGCACGAGGAGCTCGTTTCGGCATTTTTCCCACTTTTCAGATGGTGTAATGAGATTCTGAAAAAAGTAGGGGTAAGCTATAGGGAGAGATGGGTCATATACAATATGTACAACAACCAAGAGGGAATAATAAGAGTGGACGATCAGGAACGAAGTGCTCGTATTAAGAAGGGTGTAAGACAAGGCTGTAGCCTTTCGCCCCTACTCTTCAATCTGTACATCGAGGAAGCAATGATGGAAATAAAAGAAAGGTTCAGGAGTGGAATTAAAATACAAGGTGAAAGGATATCAATGATACGATTCGCTGATGACATTGCTATCCTGAGTGAAAGTGAAGAAGAATTAAATGATCTGCTGAACGGAATGAACAGTCTAATGAGTACACAGTATGGTTTGAGAGCAAATCGGAGAAAGACGAATGTAATGAGAAGTAGTAGAAATGAGAACAGCGAGAAACTTAACATCAGGATTGATGGTCACGAAGTCAATGAAGTTAAGGAATTCTGCTACCTAGGCAGTAAAATAACCAATGACGGACGGAGCAAGGAGGACATCAAAAGCAGACTCGCTATGGCAAAAAAGGCATTTCTGGCCAAGAGAAGTCTACTAATATCAAATACCGGCCTTAATTTGAGGAAGAAATTTCTGAGGATGTACGTGTGGAGTACAGCATTGTATGGTAGTGAAACATGGACTGCGGGGAAACCGGAACAGAAGAGAATCGAAGCATTTGAGATGTGGTGCTATAGACGAATGTTGAAAATTAGGTGGACTGATAAGGTAAGGAATGAGGAGGTTCTACGCAGAATCGAAGGAATATATGGAAAACACTGATAAGGAGAAGGGACAGGATGATAGGACATCTGCTAAGAGATGAGGGAATGACTTCCATGGTACTAGAGGGAGCTGTAGAGGGCAAAAACTGTAGAGGAAGACAGAGATTGGAATACGTCAAGCAAATAATTGAGGACGTAGGTTGCAAGTGCTACTCTGAGATGAAGAGGTTGGCACAGGAAAGGAATTCGTGGCGGGCCGCATCAAACCAGTCAGTAGACTGATGGAAAAAAAAATGAGTATAATATTGTTCCATACGTCCATGTTAGTTTCCACAGGTTGGCCAAAATAAAAGAGACCTGTACCATACCCTGGAACTAACTTTAGTAAAGACTTTACATGTACGTTAAAAATACTCTGCCTAATTTCAAGTTGAACTGAACCAAAGATGTAATATTGAGTAGCGCCTGTGTGTGATCTCGTGGAAAAACACAAAGACATTACAAAAACCAGATGGAAAACTTTCTTTCTGATAACATGTGTCATCCCTCTGGCTAGTACGGCTGAACTGAATGAAGGCACTAACATTTTCCTCAATGTATATCTCTCAAGGTCTGTGGCAATAATTTATTGGTTTGAAAATACGTTTATTATTGGAAAGTATAAAATAATATTCTTTTGTTTACGTAAAAGTCGCGTCCTTTCCAGGGTTGTACGATATTATCAGTGCGGACTATTCCCATTGTTGGTCGCTTTTACGGCGCATGAAGTCAAGTTTGTTAAGTAACGAACTAGAGAGCGAAAGAGGAGTGATGAATTCTTAACATCTAATAACATGTTGACTAATATTCGTATGAATTTCCACATTTTGCTTCAACTTTCACTCGTACCGGATTGCAAATATCGAGTCCATTACCTAACACCAGCTAGAACGGGGAAATTTCACATTACGTTAAGTACGAGATCTGTTCAAAAAATTCCGAAACATTTGTAATTTCGCGCCAATGGTGTGTTGAAGCGTAACGCGGTTGGCATACCTGCACACGCCTGTGTTTAATGTGTAACCGCCGAAAGTTTCTTTGTTGTATGTTTGTTAGTTATTATTCTGTGCTGTATTGAGTGGAACGTTGTGTGGCACAGTTTGCGAATTTCGAGATGGCAGAGTTAAAGGAACAACACGTCTGCATTAAATTATGCGTGAAGCTCAAGGAAACCTGCACAGAGACACACCAAATGATTCAGGAAACCAACTGTGATGAATGCTTAAGACGTACTCGTTGTTACGAATGGTTCATGTGGCTTAAAAATGGCCAGTTGGAAAAAAGATGTCCTTCGTTCATGAATATCTTCGACGTCTAACGACAACGATCAAGCCTCAGTTAATCCTGAATTCGTGCCACACAGACAAGCTGTTAATCCATGGTACCGTCGGGAGCTGCGGTCCGCAGCTCGTGGTCGTGCGGTAGCGTTCTCGCTTCCCGCGCCCGGGTTCCCGGGTTTGATTCCCGGCGGGGTCAGGGATTTTCTATGTAAGTTCTGGGGGACTGATGACCATAGATGTTAAGTCCCATAGTGCTCAGAGCCATTTGAACCATTTGTCGGGAGGTGCTGGGCCGCTTTCGAGAAGATGTGACAAGGGAACGGCCTGAATTGTAGTGAGACAATTCATGGCTCTTTCATCACCATAACGCACCCGTACATTCTCCCTGTTGGTGCGTGACTATTGCACAAAAAACGAAATCGCTGTGACGCCTCAACCTCCGTAGTCTCCAGACCTGGCCCCTGCAGACTTTTTTTATTTCCAAAACCCCGTTAAAACAACGAAGATATGCAACTATAGACGAGGTAAAAGAAAATTCGCAGACGGCGCTTCGCGCTATCCTGCAAGATATGTGCCAATACTGCTTCCGGAAGTGGAGCCGTCTGTCAATTTTCGATGAGAGTATTTCGAAGAAGACCATGAACTATGAGTAAAGGGTGAGCGGAGAATAATTTTATGGACAAAGTTCCGGAATTTTTTGAACAGACTTCGTCAACGATGTTGAACGAGCTTAACCAAGTAGAAGGTGTATTGCCTACATATTCATTGAACCAGATACCTGAGATAAATAACAGAGCTCATATTTCAAATAATTTGTAGCCCCTGGTGTGAGAAAAAAGGATTGTGTGTTAAGTCATAATTTCACAGCTCTGCAAGGACATTTTATAGAATTACTGGAAGCAATTCTGCTTAAAGTTTATTAAAAAGTGAAAGTGAAAGTTACCATTTGGATTTTTAGCCTACAACGAGTTTAAAGCAAAGAATATTCAACAAGTGTTCTTCACGCTATACTAAGATTCGTAACAAATCACACGAGAGTAAAAAGCCTTTTTGTTTTGTTATTTCACGCTACAGGCCTCATGTCATACAAATAACATACAGAACACACAGTAGTAAATTATTGTTACGAAAAACACAATACTGAACGTATTGTAGGTCAATATTTCACAGGAGGTGCTGAAAATGTTCACCACAAATTCAACACGTTTCTAGAAACTTTTGTCAATTCGTTTAGTCTGATTTCCGCTACCGTACCGCGAATATTTGTTTTCAATTCTTCAATTGTATGCCGGTTGCTACTGTAGACTTTACCCTATAAACTACTCCACAAATAAAAGCCACTGATAGACAGACTAAGCGATCTGAGAGGCCATAAACCTGCAGAAACTGTACGTTCATCTCAGAAAACTTCAAGAACGTGTGACACTGAAAACCGTAAAGTACGTGTCGTAGCGCCAACTGGCTAGAAAATGGGGCGTACAATCCTTTGGCGTGAAACTGCACACCAAACACTACTTTGATATACAGAAGAGGCACTTCAAAGCATTCCCTGGGATTGTCTGTTGACCAAAAGCGTGTGTTTAGAGGATTAACGTACCGGTATCCGTTAAGATAAAACAATGCTTCATCTGAGTTGAAGTAAACATCTGGATCCAGATAACCATCCGCGACATGGCGGGGGTTTAGAGTCGCATGAGTAACCATTTCCATTAGCGTTGTGGTTGTACGTAATTCTAGATTTTAGTGCTTGCAACAGTGCACACAGAATATAGAGAACTCAAGATAATATTCAGGTTGAACAACATCTACACATCTGTGAGAAAGTAGCCCTTGCGTAAGGACATATCAACAAAATCTAATTGTCAATAAGGTAAGCTGTCAAAATGACAATATAAATACATCTGTGTGTCAAGTCAAAGTATAAAAAGCTGAGGGGCAAAACTTAGAGAGCCATACTTATGCCTAATACATAAAATGAATGTCCAAGACGGGTCAAAAGTCCAAATATAGAAAACCACCTATATAATAGCACATGCAGTCTGTATGGAAAACCCTCAAAACCAACTATTCAGTGTGAACAACATTCATGTGTGAATGCACCCAACCATCATGTATGACCATGAAACAAATATCACACAAGGACAGTAATGTAATTCATGTAAATGTCAGATGCTGTTAATATACATCCACGTAACATACAATATCTGCAGATCGTATTATGCATTATCAGTAATATCAAAGGTGCAGAGAGTCGTATATATCCAATGTCACGCTAAAGAGTTACAGACCGATGGAAAACCATATTTTACCTAATAATATGTAACTAATCCAGCAATCCTAACCAGACAAAGCAATCAACAACCAAAACATAATATCACAAAAATATTATGACCTATCCACACACCCTTAGCGAATATGGTTAAACATGCTCAGCATATACAAAGACAATAGTTATGTGGTAAAAGAAACCACGGAGTTCCTGTATGAAACCAATATATTTTATTGGGTAACGTTACCAAAAGCTGCAATGGAGTTGAATAACAGTCTAAACCAACCCCTTTACGACTTGTGTAGCCAGGTAAACAACTGGTCAATAACATAATTTAATGTCAGGAAATGTCATTGACATTAAGGATGCAAGGCTAACTAGGAGTAGACAGACAATGTTAAGGCGGCCACCTTGTACTAAATATACCGACTAGAAGGCACACCCAGACCATGTGTATCAAGCCACACCAAAAAGAATGCTACTAGTCTGCGAGGATGCAGTACGTCAGTTCGCTAGTTGTCCTCGTGTGATTTTTGCTTTATGGCAGTACGTGATATATGGATGCATTCACACATGAATGTCTTTCACACTGAATAGTTTGTTATGAGGGTTTTTCATATATTCTGCATATGTTGTGACACAGGTGGTTTCCCATATTTGGTCTTTTGACACGTCTTGGACATTTAAATTACGTATATGACGTAAGCATGGCCTTCTGCGGTTTGCACCTCAGCATTTTATACTTTGGCTTGACACAGAGATATATTTTTATTGTCATTTTGATAGCTTACCATACTGACACTTAGATTTTTTTGAGATGTCCTTACGCAAGGCCTACATTCTCATAGATGTGTAGATGTTGTTCATCCTGAGCATTATCTTCAATTCTCTATTTTCTGTATATGGCATTACATAAGTGGTCTCTTTATATGTTCTTCGACATTACTTTTATACAAATGATATAAATATGCCTATATTCGGTTTTCGGCCTAGCATTTTATAACTTTGATGTGATGCTGTCCTTGTGCGAGGGCTATTTCCGCACAGATGCGTATTTCTTTAGTTTACTTATTTCTGAAGTTGTACTCTCTTCCATAAATCTATTATTTTCTGCAGTTATTTTTCTCGTTTCGTAGGTTATTTCAGGATTGTGCAGTTTACTATATCTTCCAACTGACCAATAAATATGAAGGAACACTTAATTAATGAATTTATTAATAAATAGTATAACTGGATAATGTACAGAACGGAAATTCGTTACGGTATACCTTAGGTATGTAACGATTGTTATATGAGTTAGTTTTATCAAATGATTACTGTAATTCACTTGTAGAGTATTGTGCTTGATCCTATTTTTAATCTGTCTTTGTACTGCATGGGTGATAATTTGATGATGCTATCACCACTGTTTATGCATACAGGCCTGAATATGGTGCACTGAAGCACTGAAACTGGTAGCCATGTAATAAATAATATCATAAGGACGGCTTTAGCTGTTACATGTTACTACATTTTTTAA
This sequence comes from Schistocerca nitens, assembly GCF_023898315.1. Classification (NCBI taxonomy): domain Eukaryota; kingdom Metazoa; phylum Arthropoda; class Insecta; order Orthoptera; family Acrididae; genus Schistocerca; species Schistocerca nitens. Next base: position 230,473,487 of record NC_064615.1, read on the forward strand.
ATTCTGTTTTCCAGATACGCATTATTTCAGGTACGTAAATGTTGAACGATGTTGGGGAGGTGCTGCAGCCCGTTGAAATCTAGAGCACCTGTCGTGTTCTGATACAAACATTTCATCGCATTTATCAGATGTTTCGGATATCCACGATTCGTCATTCCAAAGTCCCTGTCTACTGACGTCATCAAAAGCCTTTTTAAAATCATGAAAAGCAATGTGTGTCTCTGAACTGTATTCTCTACGTTTCTGTATAATATGATGTAAAATAAAAACTGCATTTATTGTAGAGTGTCGTTTCCCAGAACCAATTTGTTCCTCATGCAGTACTACTTTCGTTATGTTTTTAATTCATAATATTAGCATACATCTTGTACGCTGAGTCTAGTAAACTTATCTTACTGCAGAGGCTTTTGTCTCCTTTCTAAAACAACTGATATCACCCGAGCAATCTTCCAGTGTTTGGGGATACTCTTGCTCTTCCAACATTCGTCTGAGAGATGTAGCAGTTGAAGGTGTAGCATTGTTCCTCCATATTTTAGCAATTCAGCATTAATATCATCTGTACTTGTGGATTTTCTGTTCTTAATTGATGTTAAGGCAGATTTTATTTTGTCAGACTATTTCATCTAACATCGTGTCAACTATTATTTAAATATCAGTTTGGTCTACTGTAACATCATACCATAATACTCTGTAAAAATTTACCCATTGTTCCTCAATACTGTTTATTTGTACCTTCTATTTTTATGTTGTGTTGGAAGTTTTTTCAATTTTATAAGCCATATGCTGTCTCCCGTGAACATCACAGTCGATGTTAGAAATAAATCGATTCCAATGTTCTTGTTTCCACGAGTTTTACAGTCAGTTACAGAGCAGGAATGCAGAAGCACAACATCGTGCATTTCGACCACAATGTTCACGTCCACCGGCGTAACAGTTTGTGCGTGTATGCGCTGAATGACGCTAGTAATGCGAACAGTTAACTAGCATATCACGTTTTCCGATGATTATCTACGTCGTAATGCATGTTAATTGTCGTTTAACGACGAAAACGCTTAAAATGTTCGGGCGCTAAACTCGAAGTCTCCACCGCGCTGCACACAACGGCGCAAAGTTAGCCGTGCTGGCTGGCGCGGAGAACCGCTGGTCGTTAAAGCATGTTTTATGAGCGGCGACCGGCCGCTGAATGTCCGAACAGAACGCTGCGCGCGTTACTGGGCTGCTAGAAACCACACGCAATGTTTCTCTGCTCGTCAGCCGACCTCCGTCGTTGGCAAAACTCTGTAGTAGCTATGACAGTTCGTGCGGTTAGTAAAAGCAGTAACTGGCGCGTTAAAACTTAAAGGAAATTTTCGATACCGCTTTGTTCGGCACACGTATTAAGTATTGCGACCCCTGTCCGCATCTATATTTACATCAACGTATACAAGGAGATTTTTTTTCCACTATGTACAAACTCTAGGGATTTATCGATGGGAGGATACGAAACTAAACACGTCTAATGAACTTATGTCCGGAAATGTATGGTTTCCAATGCTATAAACTATTTATTCAGTCATACAGTGTTACAGAGCCTGCGGTTCAATACGAGCTCTGTGTTCCAATACGCACTGTACCATGCAACCACAGTTACAGTATCTGTTGAAAATGGTTTCCATGTGCCTCAAAGCATGCGTGTACGCGCCGTAGTATGTTCTGTCTCACACGTTCATATCGGCCTCGCTGCATCCGAACAGTGCCAAAGGCAGCATAAATATGCTGCTCCAGTGTCTCGACATCTGCAATAGGCTTTGCATACACGACACTTTTAAGATAGCCCCATAACTAGAAATCGCACGGGTTGAGATCCGGTGAATGAGCAGGCCATGCAGCTTGAGCCCCTCGTCCGATCCACTGACCAGGGAAGACACAACTGAGGTGCATCTGGCCGTTAACGGTGAAGCACCATCGTGTAGCAGCCACACAACCCTTCGAATCATCAATGGCACTTCTTCCAGCAGGGGAGACAGAGTCATCCGCAAGAAACGCCGATAGTTCCGGCCTGTTAGGCGACGTGGAAAGAAGACTGGTCCCAAAAGACGGTCGCCAATTGTCCCAGCCCTCACATACCGGCTGCACTAACGCTGATGATTCGCTATTACCATTCATGGGGGTTCTGCATACCATCCCACCGATGACTGTTACGGATGGTCTCATCTGTGAAAAAGACGTATGACACAAATCCTGAACCGGCCGCTGTGGCCGAGCGGTTCTAGGCGCTTCAGTCCGGAACAGCGCTGCTGCTACGGTCACAGGTTCGAATCCTGCCGCGGGCATGGCTGTGTGTGATGTCCTTAGGTTAGTTAGGTTTAAGTAGTTCTAAGTCTAGGGAACTGATGACCTCAGATGTTAAGTCCCATAGTGCTTAGAGCCATCAGAACCATTTGAACAAATCCTGAAATCGTGGTTGCCTGGTGAAGAAACGAGTGACAGAGCTGCTTCCGACGTGGCAAGTCTGTCGTCAGTAAGCCCTGCACACGCTGTGAGTTATAAGGGTATTAACCATTATCATGGAAAATATATCGCATAGTCGATTTTTTTTGTAGTACGCAGCTCATATCCAGTGCATTTCTGTAGAATGAACAAGATTAGCATACAAACGTGCAGCTGTGCATTGCTAAGCACACGTGAAAATGTTTTATTTGAAAGTGATCAAAATGTGCCGTGCTCTCCTAAGACACTCCAGGAGAAATGGCTCCTTACGAGTGCATTGAGCATGCGGTGTTCGATGCAAGCACACGTGACCCTGAGATTGCAGAGCCACCGGCGTGATAGCAGGGAAAACTTTCCTGATGACGCGTTGATCAGAGAAAGAAATCAGCCTCGTGTCAGTAAGACTTCCAGTGGGCTTAGAACTACTGTACAGAGATATTCTTAGTGATCTGACTGTAGTAATATAGCGTAAAATTAGAGAAGTCATACTATGTTTTCCCTGAATAGTTTAGATCCTCAATTGGCCATAATTCTCATATATGACACAGCACATCTATTCAGAATGACATAATCCTGGTATTTACTTTGCAGGGATTATTTGATGACTTCTCGCTACAGATTATTCCAATTGTAACAGCTTAATTCGACAGCCAATAATGATTGCATGAATGAATACCTTAGCATTTGTCCAATTACAATTTACGGTACAGAAATTTCATCAGGCGCCTAATCTGCAGATATCGTTTGTTAGCAGCAAAAATGCCTCAGACCTATGGAATGTCACAGGTTCCCTGTGACGTGTGACAAATGCTTCCAAGCACATTCAGACACTTCTTCTATAAGTATATAACCACTAGGATTTTATTTCACAACGGGAGCTGTGACCAGCCTTTGTGTCTAATTCTGTGATATCACATGGCACATGTAAAACTTATTCGTAAGACTTACTACAGGGGTAATATTCGAAATCAGTTTGGAATAAACTGAAACCGATCACCACAAAACTTCTATTTCATGACTATGTAAATAAAAGAACCGCTGTTAATTTTCTTCTAGATGGGAATGTATATCCTCACAGAATATTTAAATGGTTGTCAAAGGATTTCCACTGAATAAGTCAGAAATGATGAGATACCTGGAAAAAAGGCCACACGGTATAATAGACACGAGCTACTCAAAAATGTTTTGCCCGACCCGTATACCCCCGAAAGTCTGCGGGCTTGGATTCAAGGGCAACAGCAAAGAAAGACGAAGCCCATTTTTCCTTAAGAAAATTAGCTTGCTGAAAAATAATAACAAAACATAGATTCGTAGATTTCACTGTCCAGTGTCAATGTAAATAAAATCTTTTTGGGCCTTAGGTCGCGTCATTCTAAAACACTAAAACGTCTATACAACCGACGTTTTATATGGGGGCATCTGGAACCAGAAATAGATTACTAAAACACAGAGGTCACGCTACAAATAACAACGGGTCGATTCCTCTGACATTGACATTTAGCGGCAATTTAGAGCATAAAGTGTATAGGAAATCGACGCACACCAACATATATCTGCATTCGGAGTCCCACCACCACCCACGAGGAAAGAATGCGGTGGTATGTACGCAGACAGCCCCAGCTCACCTCTGGGACTGTCCTCGATTACTAAGCTAACAAACAATACCAGTAAAACGTGTTTTCTGCTCGCGTATCATAGCGTTTCTGGAGACCGAAATTCTGCTCTGAAGTAATGAACGTGGGTTCCGAAAACAAAAGTCATGTGAAAAGCAGCTTTGTCTGTTCGTACACGAGACTGGGAGATCAGTAGATACAGGTTTCCAGGTTGCCCTATGGAGGTGTTATAGAACAACTACTTTTCACAATACGTGTAAATGAACTAGTAGAGAAGTTCCGTGAGATTTTTCGCGGCTGATGTTGTTGTATAAAGAGAAGTCGCAAGGCTAGAAGATTCTACAGAAATGCAGAGGATGCGTGCTTGGTGCAGGGATTAACAGTTGACCCTCAATAAACAGATGTAACGTACTGCGAATATACAGACAGAAAGACCCTTTATTGGTTGATTACACGGCTGCAGAAGAGTCACTGGAAATATACGACATTGTAGTGCCTCTGTTATTCTGATTACGATGCAAAGTTACGTAAGTTACTTTGGACATGTATGCATGTCCAAACGAACAGGCACTGCGGCGACTACAGCCGTTATGAAATACATTAAATGTATTCGCAATTGCGAATAAGGACAACCATCAGCTGTAGAATTCAATGACGAAAATGAAAATTTGTCCCGATATATAGCATTCTTTTTGGTGTGGCTTGATACACATGGTCTGGGTGTGCCTTCTAGTCGGTATATTTAGTACAAGGTGGCCGCCTTAACATTGTCTGTCTACTCCTAGTTAGCCTTGCATCCTTAATGTCAATGACATTTCCTGACATTAAATTATGTTATTGACCAGTTGTTTACCTGGCTACACAAGTCGTAAATGGGTTGGTTTAGACTGTTATTCAACTCAATTGCAGCTTTTGGTAACGTTATCCAATAAAATATATTGGTTTCATACAGGAACTCCGTGGTTTCATTTACCACATAACTATTGTCTTTGTATATGCTGAGCATGTTTAACCATATTCGCTAAGGGTGTGTGGATAGGTCATAATATTTTTGTGATATTATGTTTTGGTTGTTGATTGCTTTGTCTGGTTAGGATTGCTGGATTAGTTACATATTATTAGGTAAAATATGGTTTTCCATCGGTCTGTAATTCTTTAGCGTGACATTGGATACATACGACTCTCTGCACCTTTGATATTACTGATAATGTATAATACGATCTGCAGATATTATATGTTACGTGGATGTATATTAACAGTATCTGACATTTACATGAATTACGTTACTATCCTTGTGTGTGATATATATATATATATATATATATATATATATATATATATATATATATATATATATATTTGACATTGTATTTGAAAGCGGCCTGACCAGTCTCGGCAGAAATGTAAGACATTGCAGTGCCTGTGTTATTCTGATTACGATGCAAGTCCTGCGGACATATGTAATGGATGTACTAGTACAGGTCGTAGACGCATGGTTGACGACATAAGGAAGGTTTGGTCTGGTCGTGAGTCGTGCATGGATAGCCAAATGATAAGGCGACCGCTCGCGATAAATGAGGAAAACCGGGTTTGCGTCTCGTTCGGGCACAAATTTTCGCTGTCGTCATTTCATTCTATAGCGGATGGTTGTCCTTATTCTCAGTTTCGAATACATTTAATGCACAATCACTGGGAGTAGTTACCACCACAACACATGTACGTGGAGCGATTCCAAGTGAAAAGATCGCAAGAAGATCTGACACCAGACTGAGGTTCCTTGGAAGAATCCTCAAGAAATGTAGTCCATCAACAGAGAGAGTAGCTCACAAAACACTCTTTCGACCAATAATTGAATATTACTTGCCAGTATGGTCTCCATACCAGACAAGATTGTTGAGGAAATACGGAAGATCAAAAGGAGAGCAGCACGTTTCATTACTGGTTCATTTAGTAAGCGTAGAAACGTCGCAGAAATGTTCAGTAAACTCTAGCGGCAGACGCTGAAAGAGAGACGTTTTGCAGTACGGTATGATCTGCTGTTAAAATCCCGAGAGCGTACGCTCCTACAAAAGCCAACAGATACATTACTTCCGCCTACATATACCGCGCTCGAAATCCATGTACACAAAATCAGAGAGATTCTAGCCCACAAGGAGGCTTACCAACAATCGTTCTTTCTGCGAGCCATTCATGAAAATGGGGAAGTGATACTGCTTTACAAAGTACCATCCACCACACACACACAAAGGTGGCTTGGGGAGTACATATTTAGATTCAAACGTAGACATATCTAGACTTCTCCTCAACATACCTTCCACTGCTGAGCGTTAAGTAAGAATTTTCTCCCCGGTTCTTTCTCCTTTCTTGGAAGCAGTCTCGGTCCAGTATGCCTTCCGCTAACTCAGAGCAACGAAGTGACTGGCAGTCGAGCAGAGAAGTGGGTGGAGGGGTGATGTCGGTTCATCGTTACGCCCAAGTGCAGTGTGGCTGCGGTAGGATACAGCTGTGCCGTTCCATTGCAACACGGGAAGTGTGAGATCTCGAATGGTCACAACTGCTCGAAAATACGCTTAGAATATAAACCATCATCTCAAAAGCAGTGGTATAAGCCATTCATATGCAAAACGCATCTGTTATCTGCTAGCGTCATTCCTGGTCACACCATGAAGATCGTACTTTGTTAGAAGGAAGTTTTCTTGTGATGAAAGTTTTCCTGAGGAGAATGTTACGCTCAGGATATTGCCACCAAAAGGTATAAAATATTACCCACCTCTTGATGGCAATATAACCTCTCCATGGGAATAGTGCACTCCGAAAAACGACAAGCAAAAGTGCACGATCGTCATTTCGTTAGCTGCCATCCTGTGTAGTGGCAACAGTGAGGAGGTCGTGTTAAGGTAGAGGGATGCTTTTTGCGGTTGAGGTGTGATCGTCTTACTGTTCTTACGAAAACTCTAAAGGCGGAAGCATATGAAAAAAAGTTACAACAAAACAGTGGAAGGACATTTCAGAGACAATGGTTGAATCAGCATGACACTGTACCATGTCACAAAGCAGCATCTTTTAAATTATGGCGTTCCTGCAATGGACTGATATGCACAGAGTGCCGACTAGAGCTCAGTGAAACATCTTTGGGATGAGCTGACATCGCTCCAGAACCCCAACGTTCAACATCAAAATGAATGAGATTTTCACTCTGCAGCGGAGTGTGCGCTGATATGAAACTTCCTGGCAGATTAAAACTGTGTGCCCGACCGAGACTCGAACTCGGGACCTTTGCCTTTCGCGGGCAAGTGCTCTACCAACTGAGCTACCGAAGCACGACTCACGCCCGGTACTCACAGCTTTACTTCTGCCAGTACCTCGTCTCCTACCTTCCAAACTTTACAGAAGCTCTCCTGCGAAACTTGCAGAACTAGCACTCCTGAAAGAAAGGATATTGCGGAGACATGGCTTAGCCACAGCCTGGGGGATGTTTCCAGAATGAGATTTTCACTCTGCAGCGGAGTGTGCGCTGATATGAAACTTCCTGGCAGATTAAAACTGTGTGCCCGACCGAGACTCGAACTCGGGACCTTTGCCTTTCGCGGGCAAGTGCTCTACCAACTGAGCTACCGAAGCACGACTCACGCCCGGTACTCACAGCTTTACTTCTGCCAGTACCTCGTCTCCTTGGAAGGTAGGAGACGAGGTACTGGCAGAAGTAAAGCTGTGAGTACCGGGCGTGAGTCGTGCTTCGGTAGCTCAGTTGGTAGAGCACTTGCCCGCGAAAGGCAAAGGTCCCGAGTTCGAGTCTCGGTCGGGCACACAGTTTTAATCTGCCAGGAAGTTTAACATCAAAATGGTTCAAATGGCTCTCAGCACTATGGGACTCAACATCTGAGGTCATCAGTCCCCTTGAACTTAGAAATACTTAAACCTAACTTACCTAAGGACATCACACACATCCATGCCCGAGGCAGGATTCGAACCTGCGACCGTAGCGGTCGCGCGGTTCCAGACTGAAGCGCCTATAACCATTCGGTCACAGCGGCCGACGTCCAACATCACTAGTTCCTCTGGTTTCGCCTTCTGAAAAATGGTTCAAATGGCTCAAAGCACTATGGGACTTAACATCTGAGGTCATCAGTCCCCGAGACTTAGAATTACTTAAACCTAACTAACCTAAGGACATCACACAGATCCATGCACGTGGCAGGATTCGAACCTGCGACCATAGCAGTAGCGCGGATCCGGACTGAAGAGCCTAGAACCGCTCGGCCACAGCTGCCGGCCGTCTTTTGAAGAAGAATGGACTGTCATTCCTTCACAGACATTCAGACACCTCACTGAATTTGTGGCCAGCATTGTTGAAGTCATGATGAAAGTGAAGGCTTGATATATAGGGTGTTTCCGTAAGAACGTGCAAAAATTTAACAACACTTAGAGGATGCTCTACTGAACAATTTGAGATAGGGAACTTGGGTTCGCAGAAGCCAGCTTAAGCAGATGATAGGGATAAAATCATATTACTGTGTACCTTCTTATTTACATTAGTTACAGTTAACTGCAAATACCATCACTGACTCAAGGAACGTACCGTTTGTTCTGTATCTTATAAAATGTGCTGAAACCGAAGGCTATCAACATGAATACGAGCATGACATCGACGAACAAGATTCTAACGTACACTGACAAACATCCCTGGTGTGTTTCAAATCACATCACAGGCAGCTACAATTCTGGCAACTAATTCCATCGTCGGGTATCCACTGGGGTCTCCTGCACAAGTGACTTTAGATATCCCAATAGGAAACAATCAAGGGGATTCGCGTCAGGTGACCTTGCAGGCCATGGAATAGGACCTCCCCTTCCAATCTAGTGACCAGGTTAAACATCACAGAGACGGCTGCGAACACCCAGTCTGAAGTGAGGCTGCGCGCCGTCATCTTGTATTCACATCATTTCACGAACACCCAGGGTACGTTCTCCAAAACATCAGGTAAAACTCTTTGCACGAACCTCAAGCACAGTTGTTCAGCCGGCCAGGTTGAAGATATGGCCTAATGAGATTGTCACCTACAATTCCGGTCCAGACATTCACAGCTAAAAGTACTTGATGGTAAAACTCTACTATAGCGTGAGGGTTTTTCTCATCTCACACGTGGCTATTCCTGCTATTCGAATTGTCATTGAGATCAAATGAGGCGTCGTCAGTAGGCAGCACAATTTGGAGGAAACCTGGTCGATGAATCCATTGTTGGAACAACCACTGACACAATTAGACTCTTGGTGCAAAGTCAGTCAGAAGCATTGCTTGGTTTCGTTGTGGATGACATGGATGTAATTGTTGTTCGTGGAGGACTCGAAACACGTTAGTATGTGCAGCGCCCATTTAACGTGCAGTACGAAGAGTACTTGTAGTGCGGTCCGCTGCAATACGTTCCAGCACCCCCTCTTCAAGCTCGGGTGTGCGAGTGGTCCTCATGTTGCCAGGTCCATCGTTTCTTCCTTACAATGAACCGGTCTCCCACATTCGTCGAACGAGAGAAATAAACACTCGTCGTAGCGGAAGATACTAGTTAGGGAATGGTTCTGTATACAGCCTTTCAGCAGCGAGAGCATTGCAACGTACTTCCGGATACACAATGTGCATCTCAGTGAGTTCTGCAGAACTGTACCAGTACTGCCCCTATCGTAAAGTACTGCACGTCTCTGAATAGCACTGAGTAATGAATGGATCTGTCGTTAATTCTTAGCACGATTTGTCATGTACTCCGTCTTCAGGCTACAAGTGGCCCATGGGGACCATCCGACCGCCGTGTCATCCTTAGATGAGGATGTGGATGGGAGGGGCGTGTGGTCAGCTTACCGCTCTCCCGGTCGTTATGATGGTTTTCTTTGACCGGGGCCGCTACTATTCGGTCAAGTAGCTGCTCAATTGGAGTCACGAGGCCGAGTGCACCCAGAAAAATGGCAATAGCGCATAGCGGCTGGTATGGTCACCCATCCAAGTGCAGGCCACGCCCGACAGCGCTTAACTTCGGTGATCCGACGGGAACCGGTGTATCCACTGCGGCAAGGCCGTTGCCATGTTCTGTCATGGGGCAATGTAAATACGATACAACAGAGGCCACGTTATGGACAAGTAAGGTAAACAGAATAATCAGGCTCGTCACCCTCATTTCCTTGCAGGAAATAAGGAATGTACATGTAAATAAACACCACAGGACATGTAAAGTTGTAAGCATGTTAGTTGCAAATAAGATGAAAAACAGTAATGCTAGACGAATTGGTAGACAAGTTTACTTTCATATCGCCTTAAACTGGCTTCTCTGACCCCACGTTCCCTCGTCAAATTTTTCACTGGAGCATTCTCTATATCCTGTTACATTTTTGCACGCTCTTACGGAAACACCCTGTATCCATATTAATGTATAGTAATAGCTGTCGAGATACTTCTGATTAGAAAGACTACGCCTTGGGCCATGGACTCACGCAAATAAAAGAAAAATCTCCTGGAAGCTTACAAAGTGTCTCAGCAACAGCGCAACGACACTCGCTTCGCAAATAAAGGTTCGGTTGGCGCAGTAAAATATGAATCGTCGAGGGTTCGCTGACCTTCTTTAATCCTGTTTCGAGCCAAAATTAATCATGTTCGGGAACCAGGGACGCTGTCGAGGCACTAATTGCCCTGGCTTCCCCCAGATAATAGTGACGGCCGATCCGGCTCGGGTGCGGAATTACACGATAACGCGCGCTACTAATATACGGGGGTACTCGAGCAGTGTGGGCGCACGCATTACGCCGACTGGGAAAGAACGAGATAACGCTTGATTGGCGGACGGAGTGCGCCGATAGCGAGGCAGCGCGCGTCAGACGTAATCTCCGGCATCTGCAAATACAGACGCGCTCCGGCCCGTTTAGTGGGTCGCGCTTGGTGGGCCAGATTTGGGGGACGTGTGGGGTGGGGGCACTTGCTGGCTTCCAACTCCGACGCGTACTCTTCAGACCGCCTCGGGGCTTCTGGCTGGGATAAGATATCCGTCCGTCGTTAGCTCAGACTGACACGAGCGAGGCAAGACGGGCTCCGGATGAACCGCAACTTAGCCAAAGGGGTTAATTAGCCGGAGTCACTCCCCCCTTGCCTCTGCTAACAAAGTTATTTTAGCTGTGCTATCCACTTTAATAATTACACAGTAGTGTTCGATAAGATCAGTATTTTTATCACAACACATCTGTAAGGTCTGACCCAAAAAATTTTGTAAGTAGGCTGTTTAGGTTTTATATTGGTAACGCCACGTAGCGCTCTGTATGAAAATCACCGTATGTGCTGTGTGTAGTCTGTGGCTGGTTGTCATTGTTGTAATATTCGCTATTGTAGTGTTGGGCAGTTGGCTGTTAACAGCGCGTAGCGTTGCGCAGTTGGAGGTGAGCCGCCAGCAGTGGTGGATGTGGGGAGAGAGATGGCGGAGTTTTGCGAGCGGACGATCTGGACGTGTGTCCATCGGAGACAGTAAATTTGTATAAATTTGTAAGACTGAATGTCATGAACTGTTATATATATTACGACTTTCGAACACTATTAAAGTAAATACATTGTTTGTTCTGTATCAAAATCTTTCATTTGCTAACTATGCCTATCAGTAGTTAGTGACTTCAGTAGTTAGAATCTTTTATTTAGTTGGCAGTATTGGCGCTCGCTGTATTGCAGCAGTTCGAGTAATGAAGATTTTTGTGAGGTAAGTGATTCGTGAAAGGTATAGATTATTGTTAGTCAGGGCCATTCTTTCGTAGGGATTTTTGAAAGTCAGATTGCATAGCGCTAAAAATATTGTGTGTCAGTTTAGTGATGATCAGAATAAGTAAAGATAGAAACGTCTGAGTACGTTCAGTTTTGCTCAGCTGTTTGAAAATCAAATAACGTAAGGGGTTTACCAGCACAGTAATTCACTAACTTTTCTAAGGGTACGTTTCATATGTCGACCCTTAGCCGAGGATATCTCACTGGAATCTTCTGATTTTTCCTTGTAGTTTGTGTAATTAGTGTAGCTATTCTTTATTGCTAGCGCCTAATTATAGAGAGAATTTCGCTTGTAGACGACAGGCGATATAATCGTAACGACAGACCTGAATTTCATCAGAACTGGCGGGATTCAAACAGGGCAGGGCCCTTGCGACAAGGCGAATTTGTAGAAGTTAGGTCTCCAAATCCCAATAACGACGCGCGCCAACAAAGAGCACTGCAGGCAGCCACGTGCGCTGGCTGGCTCAGAGAAAAATAACACAGACGCTAACCTTGAGAAAAATTTTAGCATTCCTTACCGACGTATACAACATGAGAATTCCTTTCAAGTGGAAACTCTGAGTACTAGGAAGAGAACAGGATTACACTACATTTCACATGTAAAACCATTTATTGAAAGATAATCTGCTTTTTAACTTAGCCTTTGCTATGAAATTTTTCACTTTACATTACTACTATGCTTTGTCAGACTTAGAACCTGTTAACATGGAACAATGTTTGAAGTAAAATATCCAGTCAACAACCAAGAGAACTTATTTAAACAGAAATTACGAATGCATTGTTATAGTGAACAGACAACACAGTGTTGTTATTTGTACATTCTTGCTTGTTAGTTGCACGATTACGTAACGGATATACGGCTTACATACTTAGAACATATACTGCTAATGAGATTTTAATGCAACATTTTGGTTTACTTGAAAAGATATTCTTTATTTGAAGTACATTCTGTGACATTAAAGATGACTTAGCATTTGGTTTCTTTGCTAGCTACACGATTTTATCACGACGCTACTAATATGTGACACAATTTACATTGTTGCTTTTGCGGTGTATCTGTTTTATATCTGCACAGTTTTTCTGTATTATTTTGGAAAGTAAAACATGTTTTAGTAGTTTTACATAGTAAATACTGGTGTCAGGTAACGGAATAATTACAAAATACCACTAAGCCGTGACATGCATAACGCTCGTCAGCCATCAGTACAAGCTCCAGGATTTAAAATCACAATTATTAAGTAACCTAGAACACATGGAATAAATAGAAGCAAAGCCTCAGAACAGATAAACACATAAGGTTTAAAAGTAACCCGTTAAGATTTCCATTAATTAACAAAATATAATTACTTGTGCTTCAGAAACTACCGTGTTCATTAAGCAACCGACTCAAAACAACCATTTAAGCTGGTCGTGTGGCCGAGCGGTTCTAGGCGCTACAGTTTGTAACCGCGCGACCGCTAAGGTCGCAGGTTCGAATCCTGCCTCGGGCATGGATGTGTGTGATGTCCTTAGGCTAGTTAGATTTAAATAGTTCTACGTTCTAGAGTACTGATGACCTTAGAAGTTAGATCCCATAGTGCTCAGAGCCATTTGAAATATTTGAACCAACCACTTAAATGTATCAAGGACTCCAAGCAGTGTCTTACACAAGGAGGTAATTAATTAACCAACGTGACTATCTCAGTCAACAAAGTGCCCGCATTCAGCACACTTTAAGTATTTCACAAGTGTCAGAACAAAATTTATAACAGTCTGGATAACTACACTCAACACGCTCCTAGAACCTCTCCATTTTTTCCTATCTAAGAAAAAAGCAGGGTGGCAGACATCAGAGCTCACCATTTAACAAAGGAAGTCTCAGCAAGCAACACGCGGACCAGTCAAGCCGGATCCACAGGATGCTGACGCTCCAGGTGTGAAGTCGCCATCGCATTGCTACCTCACATCAGCTATAGCTCCTCACAAGATGTCCAGTAGAAGTTTCCGTCCACTATGCCCTGTGCCAGCGAGCCCTCTCGCTGCGACGAGCTTCGAAAGACCACGGCATCACAGCCGTATTCCACCCGTTCGCCGCTCAAGTCCGTAGCGAGCGCCCAACTACCACTAGGAGCGCACCAGGGTTCGTGCCGTCTCAAGGACTGCAATCCCCTCTTGTTTGAATGGCGGCCAGCACCAAGCGAAACATGTCGACTATCGGCTACCAGCTTTTAATGCTTCTGCTTAGTGGCCGCAACCAAAGATTTGAAACGAAATGAAATGGCCATATGGCACTCATGGTCCCCACCTGGGGAAGTTCGGCCGGCAAGTTGCAAATCTTTTCAGTCGATGATGATTATAATGATGATGATGAAATGATGGTAGAGGTAAGGAGGATAATTGCTAAAGAGGCAAATCGAACTGGTGCACCACGACTCATGTCCGAATCATTCTAAAATGGGACAATGTGTAGAACAGTGGAACCATAATAAGCAATAAAGACTGCAGAGAGATGACGTGCAGTAGGCCTATCAGCGCCCTCTTTCTAGTGACCGGTCAGAACCTTCAAAGAAAGTTGGAAACGTGCAAGCAAGTATTGGTCTGCATCGTCGATGTCAAAAGACGCAATATCAGCATGTGAGTGATTTAGATTGGGACCAAATGATCGGTGTCCAGGAATGATCACATAAAATGAATTGTTGGTAAGGTGGGTGCCAGGTTTAGATTCATTGGAAGAGTCCTTAGGAAATGTAGTCCATCAACAAAGGAGGTGGCTTACAAAACACTCTTTCGACCTATACTTGAGTATTGCTCATCAGTGTAGGATCCGTACCAGGTCGGGTTGACAGAGGAGATCGAGAAGATCCTAAGAAGAGCGGCGCGTTTCGTCACCGGGTTATTTGGTAAGCGTGATAGCGTTACGGAGATGTTTAGCAAACTCAAGTGACAGACTCTGCAAGAGAGGCGCTCTGCATCGCAGTGTAGCTTGCTGTCGAGGTTTCGAGAGGGTGCGTTTCTGGATGAGGTATCGGATATATTGCTTCCCCCTCTTTATATCACGAATGTAAATTTAGAGTGATTCGGGCGCGCACGGAGGCTTTCCGGCGGTCGTTCTTCCCGCAAACCATACGCGACTCCAACAGGAAAGGGAGGTAATGACAGTGGCACGTAAGTGCCCTCCGCCACACACCGTTGGGTGGCTTGCGGAGTATAAATGTAGATGTAGATTTGGGTTTGTCATACCATGAAAATGCAGCTCAAACACGGCAGCTGCAACGTCAATGATGCTTGTGTGGAACCAGTGGATAAAACAGGGCTGTACGCAGCGACTGGGTTACTCAAAGTGACCACAGCGCGGAAAGCACGCCATCTTGTCTGCGTGGCCGTAACCGATAGACCATGTTCGTCAAGAGTGTTGACTCGGCGGTTAGAGCACTGTAGCTGGTGTGGTCATGCCTGCATCGACAGTTCGACGTCGTCTGCTGAGGACTAGACTGGTGGTACGCAAGCCATTGTGTCGGCTTCCACTGGCCAAAAATTGCCAACACCTCAGACAACTGTGGACACGTGAACGGCTTCATTGGCCGAGCTAAGTGGCAGAATGTAGCGTTTATGGACGTGTTCCGCTACAGCTTAACCTACAGTAACGGCTGTGCATGGTTGGATGGTATCGTGGTGAACACAGTCTGGCCAAGATGGTTTGAAGTACCATTGGCTACAAGATGTGATTCTAGCCTCCCATGCATTGCAAACGATTTGAGCAGCAGAGAGACTTGAGACTGCTGTCCATCTTGCAGTCAACTTCAGTTGCCATATTTCAGCAGAACAATGCCGCGTCACCTGTGGCAAGGAATGTGCAAGTCTTTGGCGAAGAACGACGGGTACCACTGCTTCCTTGGCCTTCAGTTTTACCTGTCATGTTGCCCGTCGAACATATCTGAGATATGGTCGGTCGCCAGCTTGTTTGTTCTCGTCCTCCTGCAACTGCTGTCAACGATTTCTTGCCACAGCTACAAACTGCGTGGCAATGTGTCTCCCAGCAGCACATCAAGGACCTCTTTGAGTCCACGCCACGATGTACAACTGCTCTGATTGCAGCATATGGCAGTTTCACGCCCTACTGAATTTTTCACTGTTAGGAGTATACGTTAAGATTTATAATTTCCATAATTGGTGTGTTTCATGTCCTTAATGTGTGGGATAAATTTCATTGTAAACGTACGTCCCCTTCTAGGTGTTGCAAATTTCGCAAACAGTAGTGTACATCTACGTGAAGGACAGTGGGACACAGTAACAGTTTATCTTCCGATATGTGACTGTTAGCCATACCGCCATTGTCAAGGCTGCTTGGTGACTGAATTCTGCCTGTCCGAGGCGTCCTGTTTAGACCACGTCTGTCCAAAAGGTTTCCAGACTGAATCAGTATAAAATAGAGAAAAGTTAGGATGGCTGTTTAATGCTTTTAATGCTTCTGCGTAGTCTCCCCTCCCTCCACCCCCCTTTTGAGTACAACCTGCAGAACGTTCGTACAGCCGTACCACCATGTATAGTACTTAACAATGCCTGCTGACAACTGACTGGCCGAATCCACATCTGTAGTTTATAGTCGATAGCTCAAGCCGCCACCCTAGTTACTGCACTGACGCACTTATACTCCAGGAGAAATATACTGTATATACATATTTCTGTAATAGCGCAACGATTGCTTGACGTTTGTTTCGGTGGGGATGCACTAATATCGTCCGAATTCTAACGGGAATCGATAATATTTGCGACTAGGGGTTAATGGACGAAGGACGCTACAATGCAGCGTCCAGCGAGTTGGAAATCTGAGTGGATCAGGGACCGTGTCCAGAGGGCTGAAGCGTTTAAGGGCTTTATGAGAAGCGGTAAATCCGTGTTTGAATCCCTGTCCGGGACGTATTTTCAATTTCCACCACTGCGTTACCACAATGCTCTGGGCGACTGAAGCTACGAATTCCTACCCATACCTTCCCTTCCTTTCCCAACTTTCTACTTCGTGTAAATGAATACTATCAGCACGTAACATTTACGGCGGACGGTGCACCTCTTCCACATTCGCACATATCCCTTTCCTTTCTTTCCCCATTCTCTAATTCACATAAAGGAACAGTATTAGCCACGGAACGCTTTGGATGGATGGAGTACATACTCATCATGGTGGTATGAGCAAATCACAGCACCGGTGCGGCCTCAGCGATGGAGTATCCTGTGTACCGGACACCCCAGATCTGGTCACTATCAAACGCGCAGATGTAGCGTGTCTCGCCCATCCTATGACCGACTGTGACGCTGATGCGAGGTCAGACGACATTCAGTCACTTGAAGCGGCCGACTGTTTCATTGCCCGTCTCTTGCCAACATACTATCTCTGATTGAGCCGCTCAGGAGTGAATGCCTCTGGTAACAGAATAAATTCTCAATGATTTGTGCACACCTCGTAACAGAACATGATGTACATTATACAGCGACAGGCATTATCGAACACCGATGCAGTTTGGAAAAGTCATATTCCTTCCGAGGCAAGGCACCTTCTTCGATCGTTATATACGTGGTATTTGGCTGCTCAGGTTTTTTTGTTTACGAAATCTTGACAAACTCGCATGTGTTAGTCCTTTAGCGCAAAGACGATGTACAAAATGTGAACAAGCAAATTATTAAGTTAGCAACCACGTGAAACAGCTTTATTCTGTAGGCACGATTCAGTAAGTGTTGCAGTCTCAAATATTTAGGAGTAGTGGTAGCCCACTCAAAAACCACGTAATCCATTTTGTATGGAAAACGGAAGCGAAAAATTTTATTGGCTTTTGGCCTGAAGGTCGCAGAGCCGGGGAAGAAAGACTAGAAAGTGCAGTTCATTTACGATAGAGGCTCGTTATGAAATTCTCTTCCAATTATTTTAAGAATTCTTTTCTGTCTACGATCCTCGCAGCTAACAGGGCGATTTCACGGGATTCAAAGAAAAGTTTTGTACTCTTTCAGAGGTTATTATGTTATCTCGGGTACACTCAAAGGCCAGTGAAACATGCGTACACTTAAAACTTCTAGAAAGTACTTTCTTTCGTGATTCGAAACACCCTCATCAACGATTCGCATAAAAATTTTGAATAATAAATTAATGACATATGTGGCACTCGTCCACGAGACGCGTACCAGTAGATTACAACTGCGGAAGCATCCTTCGACAAACACACCCAGTATCTTAATAATAGTGTAAAAAAGATAAAATAAAACAGTAATGTTATCATTAATAGTTGCATTACTGCTTTAATTTGTGTGGTCATCTATATGTATGTTCGCAGTTTGTGGTGTGCAACGATTCTTAAATCGTAGAAAGCTTCCGTTTCTGCACGTACTGATGTAAAGAGGGGATGATGGGACTCTAGGGCGTAGTGTTTACAAAAAAACACTGCATACGGGCCGGTATCTACATATTATGAGACGGCATCTATCATACCAACGCTCAGGGATCCTGAGGACTCTGGCACGGAGGCTCTACGCCCTCTCGGACGAGGAAACCTTGTCACAAGAGCTAGAACACGTTAAAGTTGTGTTCCTGTAGAATGGCTGCACTGATAGATTCGTTTTGCCTTGGCGTTTGACCAGCAGCAGACGTATGTAGACAAGATGTTTTCGTACTATATGCTGTGATCATACTTCAAAGACGGGAAGGATTTCAAAAATATACAGTTTAAAGCATGTTTCGTTAACCAGTCAAAATTAGAGCGCCCCTTGGCTCGGTGAAAAGTAATCCATGACAGAGGACTTCCGGCGTTTACAAAATCCATTTCGATTAGGGTAATACGTGTATTGGGCAGACAATTCACTCCTTACGCGACAGATGTTTCAAGCACCATCCTAACACACGATCACCACAAATTGAAAACTCTGCTGTGGTGGTCTAACCGAGGAAATCAGAGTGATGTATCATGACACACCGATAGTTCTCCATGCATCTCGCTTCTGGAGTACTACCTTACAGGAATCAATTGAAATTATACTGGCAGACATAGGGAGACAAGGCATACCCTTTAAGTAAGGTGACCGCTAGAATACTGTGTCTAGGTGGTCGTATGATCCTGCTGCAGACCCTACAAGGATCAATGCGTGCAGTGTTCAAAATGTAGCGTTTCACTTTGGCAGGTCCTTCGCGGTCTGTGAAAGGGATCACCAATTGCTCATACTCTTCCGTGTAAGCCGTAATTTTATAATCACGGCCATCAAGCGATTTACTTTTCATAGGAACTAAGTCTCTCTGTATTTTACGGGTTAGCTGTAAGAGCACGAGGTAAATATCGCCAGAAGTGTCTCTCAGTAGACTTTGTTGAGCATTTCCGTGCCGTTCTCGTCAGATGAGTCGTGATGCTCTTATCTGAATCCTTTCTAACTCTTCCGGTAATTCAGGCTGAAAAATAAAAGAAACGATTGGACCATGCGTACTATGTGGATGAATATCACGACCTTATGATCCTTGTAATGAATTATAATATGACATACAACCTTTTCTACAGCTACACTCATCTACTCGTTTTTCTACAAATCACTCATTGTGGAAACACATTGGTTTTAACTGTTGACGCTGATTCCCGCGACTTTTCAGCGACAATGTAATAAAATAATAGCGCTTCTTTTTACGTGAAGCTTAACTACCAATTTTCCACATGCGTTTTTCATCTGTACGCCTTTATCTCGTCGCAACATTTGTGTAGTAATGTGATCTTGCACGTAACTCAGCCGCTTACGAACACAGAAAAAGAGATACTGATGCTATTGCTATGTCATGTATACACATAGCAATCTGCAACGGTTTCGTTTTCACTTTCATGACCGACGCCTGACGTCACTTTCTTTTCACAGAATCTCATTCCATTGAGAATACCTAATAAATTTACGTTCGCCGTGAAGTTTCCGATCTTATCGCACGTCTCATCCGATATTCTGTTAATAATTATTTTCTTTACTTGGAAGAGTTTTCATAGATCTGCAGGTGTTCACCAAGGACACGTCCTAATACTGTTCCATTATCTCCTAAATAGATCGGGCAAACCTACTACTATTTTGTTTAATAGCTAGCGCATGTTTTCCATTCAACAGCAGGTGCAGGATCCGTCACATCGCCATCATTCTACACACATAAAAAAAAAATGTTTTGCATCATCTCGGTTCCGAGAGTTCCGGAACCTGTAAAGAAAATTGGAATAGAGATCAACATAAACATCATTTCCGCCCTTTTTATTGTTCATAAAAATACACATTGCATGTTGTACTATCATACAGCGAGACCTTCAGAGGCGTTGATGCATGCCTGTATTCGTCGCGGCATACTATCCACAATGCACTGTTGGTCCAGATCGTCCCACTCCTCAACGGCGATTCGGCGTAGAGCCCTCAGAGTGGTTGGTGGGTCACGTCGTCCATAAAGAGCCCTTTTCAATCCACCCCAGGCATGTTCGATAGGGTTCATCTTTGGCGAACATGCTGGCCACTCTATTGGAGCGATGTCGAAATACTGAAGGAAGTCATTCAAAGATGTGCACGATGGGGACACGAATTATCGTTCATGAAGACAATGCCTCTCCAATATGCTGACGACATGGTTGCACTATCGGTCTGAGGATGACATTCACGTATCGTATAGCCTTTACGGCGCCTTGTTCAAATGGCTCTGAGCACAAAAAATGGCTCTGAGCACTATGGGACTTAACAGCTACGGTCATCAGTCCCCTAGAACTACTTAAACCTAACTAACCTAAGGACGTCACACAACACCCAGTCATCACGAGGCAGAGAAAATCCCTGACCCCGTCGGGAATCGAACCCGGGAACCCGGGCGCGGGAAGCGAGAACGCTACCGCACGACCACGAGCTGCGGACGTTATGGCGCCTTCCATGACCACCAGCTGCATACGTCGGCCCCACATAATGCCACCCCAAAACAGCAAGGAACCTTCACCTTGCTGCACTCGCTGGACAGTGTGTGTAAGGGGTTGAGCCTGACCGGGTTGCCTCCAGAAACGTCTCTGGTTGAAGACATATGCGAAACTCATCGGTGACGAGAACGTGACGCCAATCCTGAGCGGTCCATTCGGCATGTTGTTGGGCCCATCTGTGCCGCGCTGCATGGTGTCGTGATTGCAAAGATGGACCTCGCCATGGACGTATCATGTAGCCTATTGCGCACAGTTTGAGTCTTAACACGACGTCCTGTGGCTGCACGAAAAGCACTATTCAGCAAAGTGGTGTTGCTGTCAGCGTTCCTCCGAGCCATAATCCGTAGGTAGCGGTCATCCCCTGCAGTAGTAACACATGGGCGGCCTAATCGAGGCATGTCATCGACTGTTCCTGTCTCTCTGTATCTCCTCCGTGGCCGAACAACATCGCTTTGGTTCACTCCGACACGCCTAGACACTTCCCTTGTTGAGAGCCTTTCCTGGTACAAGGTAACAATGCGGACGCGATCGAACCGCGGTATTGACCGTCTAAGCATGGTTGAACTACAGACAACACGAGCCGTGTACCTCCTTCCTGGTGGAATGACTGGAACTGATCGGCTGTCAGACCCCCTCCGTCTAATAGACGCTGCTCAAGCATGGTTGTTTACATCCATGGGTGGGTGTAGTGACATCTCTCAACAGTCAAAGGGACTGTGTCTGTGATGTAGTATCCACAGTCAAAGTCTATCTTCAGGAGTTCTGGGAACCGGAGTGATACAAAACTTTTTTTGATGTGTGTATTATCTTTCACACACTGTAGGCGTACCGTTTACGCTCTTCATTATGTTGAGGTCACTGTCTTCCCTGCCGTCCGCCCTATGCATGTTTCACTCCAATTATTCCCTCAGTTCCTAGTGAAACAAGTGGCACCTCATCAACCACGCAAGAATCCGGCCAATATGAAAGCACTATGTGCGTTCCGCCATCTGTACTGTTACCTGACTGACAAGCATGCCACTACGCAGGGTAACTTGGTATTACAATCTACTAACAATAAAAGAAAATTAGTCCATAATAGGCAGAAACCTCTGTATTATTGATAACAGATACTGATTTCCAAGACCAGCATTCACGACCCAGTGACAGTATATGATGGACCTCTGCCTGTCCCACATTTTACCACTCACCGAAAATTGAACAACATGCACTATACTTAACTTTCTGTTCTTGTGTCCGCTCACATACCTACAATATATTTGCTTCTCCTAGGTTAGCCACCAACACCCTGCCTTCGTATATTTCCGAACTATTCCTCCCCCTCCCTAAGGCAATACTGGAGGAAAACCATTGAATATGATTTGTTATCAGGCACCTCCACCGAAAATTTATTAGCCAAGAAGAAATTCTTTTCTAGAACAGTAACAAGGTACAACCATCACTCTTTTCCTTTCTATTTAAAAACGAAAAAATACTGAAGATCAGTTTCAAGAAAAATGATTAAACTCCAGATATTAGTTTTTTTTGAAATAATTTAGATACTCTTCCCAATTTTAAAAGGATTACAAAAGATCAATCAAGTTAAATATTAGTAAATTACAACTAACCAATCCGACGTCAGATTGAGCACAAGTCCGCTGGCGGCAGAACAGGTTCCAGATCTCGGGCCCCAGCCCCAGGTGACAACAAGGCAAGCGAGAGTACTCCTAGGTTGATCGCTACTGCAAACGCTCTTTTAAACCGTGATGGGGTAAATCAAAACTAAAGGCCACAGGCCAGCTCTGAAAAACATCAAATACAAAACGGATATTAACATGGGAGTAACGAAGAATCAAAGTGTCGCCATGATCTTGGTAAATTCAAAAGTCGCTCTCAGAACTAGTATCCACAACTCAAAACGTACCTTGAACCTTCTTACATGAATATCTCTTTTTAAGCTTTAATGGTCACTCAGACGTTTTTAAGTAGTCCAATTGACTTAATGGATTTCCTTCTGGTACAGTTTCATATACAATTTAACAGATGTAAACACCGTTTGAGTATCATATAAAATATTCGACTTAGTCGGCTAAAGAGTATCTAAGGAGGGAGATATTCTACTGGCTGCAAGACCCAAGTCACTGCCACTGATTTAAGTGGATACCCTTAAGTTTACCACAGTGACCAGAAGAAATACAAGCTTACAATGGAGCACAGGCCGCAAGGTCTTAAAAACAAAATCACAAGAAAACGGCAGTGTGAACTTTTACTTAGAATCAGGTGGCCAAAACTTAAAAAAAGAAAAAATTACACTCTTAACAGATATGACAATTTCCACACAGGAAAGACTTGAGCACATTCTGTAGTGTCTAGGAAATCTGCATACTCGGTTCGCTAGACAAACAATCAAACAACTCGTAGAAATGAGTTTATTACAAAAAGAACAATTACAGATACTTAACTTTCAATTACAGATACTTAACTTTGGCAGTTATGCAGAAGCGTCGCAAGCAAAAGGCGACATACAAAATAATCAGTCTATGCAGTGACTGCTGATCACTAACTGACAAAACTCTTTCCTCAACTGCTATCGAAGTGCCTTAACGTTCATGATGCTACACAAGTGGGTCCACCAGTCGGGCGTTGTTCCTATGTCGTCTTCACCTGGGGGCCGCTGCTGTCGCTTTGACGTCCTGGAAGACGGGTCGATCAGTGTGTGATTGGTTGACTTCTTCTCACAGTCTTCTCTTCCTTGTCGTTCCCGACTGTCGTGCCGGCTCTTGACTTTACGCCGTAACGTATTCCAGCGGCCCCTTCAAATAATCACCAATTAAATGCAAAACGTGGGAACGCAGCACAACTGAAGATGAAAATCACAAGGAAGGCAAGCGCCAAGCTGCTTCATTCAAACTGCAGACAACCGGGACAAGTTGCTGGCGAACATTATGACGCTTACCCATAAACAGAAAGAGCAGGACGTGGCTCTGTGCTCAACCGGAAAACTCAAGTAGGCGTTAACCCGGTGTCCCGCTAAATTCCACGACGAGGGCGTTTCGAGCGACTAGGGCAGCCCAGGGCAGTACCCCTAGGCTTCACCGAATCGCCTTGAAATCTGCTGGAGGCACCCAGAAAACACGCGAACTCGTGCAGCCTCTCCGAGCATGTCATGTGAACAACTGCACCGTAAACGTCAGTTCACGACGCTCGCACCACAAAATAGGAGCGCCAGCAATACTGGCCAATTGCTCCCCAAGAATCACACACGCTCCGCCAGACACCACTACCAAGCCCCGCCAGCTTCGACTATTACCATCTCACTCTCCCCACTCCTTCCTTCCTACCATAGAGGGAGACCAAAGACACTCTAACCAGCAAAGAAAGTGCTCAACTCGACGGGCGCGAGCTGTAGACTTCGAAGCAACACTCAAAATGGTATGAGAGCTAGTGGTAATATAGTTGGGGCACGTAACATATTCCTCATAACCCACTAGACCAACATGTATGTGGCGCAGCATGTGAATGTTGCTGTGTATGGACGGGTTACTCCTGTAACCGAAATTGCAGATATGAAGATGGTTCTAGAGGAACCGAAACCGGTCATGTGAATAAACATGTTTTGCAATCAAGACGGATTATAAACTGGAAAAAACCAGTGATTGCGGTTATGTCTGTTTTTGCAGTGCTTGGGAACTGATGACCAAGAGCCCCAAGACTAGTGCAGGGACGTTATGTGATAAGGGTTCAAATGGTTCTGAGCACTATGGGACTTAACATCTGTGGTCATCAGTCCCCTAGAACTTAGAACTACCTAAACCTAACTAACCTAAGGTCATCACACACATCCATGCCCGAGGCAGGATTCGAACCTGCGACCGTAGCAGTCGCGCGGTTCCGGACTGCGCGCCTAGAACCGCTATACCACCGCGACCGGCTGATACGTGTTCCGAAGGCGCTGTAGAAACATATGGTTTGGATCTTCTTCCTACCAGCAAACACAGGGGGTGAGGCTATATAGGCGTCTGTTCAACTTATAATGGCTGTATTTCACCCGTGTTACCACCGTCGTGAATCTCAGTGATGTTTGTGCCTTATTACACCATGGTACCCTTGAAATCGTGGTATGAGCTACTGCATAGTGACTGCCTTTGGTTTTAGATGTCCGCGACGATTTTTCTTCAATGGCAGGGGTTTGGAGATGAAATGGGCAGCTATATCGTAGTACTGCACGTGTCCCATTTTTATTCTGAAAGGTCGAATTCCTGTCAAGAATTATATGACCATTCTGGCTAATCAGGTCCTTCCCATGGTACAATGTTTGTTCCTCAGTGGTGATGCTGTGTTCCAAGACAACAAGGCCACTTTTCACGCAGTTCGCGCCGTTCTTGACTGGTTTTGTGAGGATGAATCGTCGCGTCTCCCATTGCCACCACAGTCACCAGATGTCAGTATTATTGAAGCATTATGGTCTACTTTGAAGAGCGGAGTGCGTGATTGCTATCCCTCTCATCACCGTTCCTGGAATGTTCACTATTTTGTCACAAGAACGGTGTAAGATTCCCTTGAAAACCATACAGGACCTGCATTCATCCATTTGAAGACGACTGGAAGCTGTTTTAAATGCCACCGATTTTTCCTAAAACGAATTAGGCAAAGTAATGCGTTGTGGTTTTGATGTTTTGTTCACGAATCTCGTCATAGTTTGTCGACTTTCCGATTCCGGTCACGCTGCCGTTGCCAAGATACGAATCAAAGTAAAGATTCAGCTGAAGCAACCTTAGTCTTCAGTTAATGCGAAACATTCGAACACAATACGTTTGTTGCATTACACTTGCTTTCCTCGGTCAGTTGGATCGAGGTTTCTACACAGCGACCTCTTCATATCTCGAGAGTAACGGCCTTTGTTATCCCGTCATGACGCACCTCGTACTCGGTTTAAATTCACCCCTTAGGTAAACTAATTACCATAATTAAAAATGAAGAAGCCGGGAAGCTCGTGTTGTGTAAGACTTTGTAGAGCACACGTTCTCGTCCGGCTTGTGTTACGCTGGAAAAAATATGAAGTCACACAGTGTAGGCTTACTTGGCCGGTGTTAGCTACAGTTAGAACTTCCGTGCTGAGAGGCTGTGTTCGGTATGAAAAATTATTCCCTGACGTTTCGTTTACGATTACGGGAAGTAAACGGCGACTGGTACCCTGGAAGTTTTAACTGAAATGTAAATGTTTACAAATTTGGGGTATTTCTCATTTTCCTGAGGGACAGCGATTTGAAATCTTAGTTTGCTTTTGATGACTATGCTTATCTTTTTAGGGCTATAGAGTGCAAAACGACCAGCGCTCTTAAATAAAAGACTGGCAGATTAAAACTGTCTGCCGCACTGAGACTCGAACTTGGGACCTTTGCCTTTCGCGGGCAAGTGTTCTACCCACTGAGCTACCCAAGCACGACTCACGACCCGTCCTCACAGTTTTAATTCCGCCAGTACCTCGTCTCCTAGCTATGAGGACGGGTTGTGAGTCGTGCTTGGGAAGCTCAGTTGGTAGAGCACTTGCCTGCGAAAGGCAAAGGTCCCGAGTTCGAGTCTCGGTCCGGCATACAGTTTTAATCTGCCAGGAAGTTCATATCAGCGCACGCTCCGCTGCAGAGTGAGAATCTCGTTCTGGAGACTTACAGTTGTTTGGTTAGAAACTATTAAAACAACAATAAGCTCTTAAACCAATGTACGCAAGGAAAAGATTAACAGCACAGCACTGACCTAAGGAATGTCAAAAAATTAGTAAGACACGGATTAAAACAATGCATAATATGTCCATAAAACACGGAGACGTAAGAAAAGGAACCATATTGCTGTGGAAAGGTAACCACTTAATGATAACTTCTGTCGATAGTTTGGGGAAGAGTCCAGGTAGATTAGGCCAGGCTGTACACGCACAGACCGCAAGTAACGTACCGGGCTCGAAACTTTTCATATAACATGGCGCGCAGGGTCTTTGGGAAAGAAAGGTCATCCCTCAGGTAATAAAAGATATTCATTTAAATTGTTGTTCATCTAAAGTCGTATTCCGTACATTTCTCGTACTGAGAGAAGACCTCACCGTAGATAAGAACGTTATCTATCTGAAAATGAAATTAACCATTTTGAAGGCACCTATCAGTCATGGGAATTCGAGCTTTGTGGTTTCCTTTTGAGATACACAGATCTCAAGATACTTTGATGTCTCACCCTGTACATGTACAAATCATTAACAGGTAGTCGGTTAGCAATTACTAGGTGCTATTGCACGATCTTGAATCGTATCAAATGACCGATTCTCTAGATAGAAGACTAAAAACCCAAAAATCCACTAACATATGGCTATTCGAAAATGTATAAACGTCAACATATATTAACACAATGTAATTACGATGAACATTATGAAATGGTTCTGAGCACTATGGGACTTAATATCTGAGGTCATCAGTCCCCTAGAACTTAGAACTACTTAAACCTAACCAACCGAAGGACATCACACACATCCATACCCGAGGCAGGATTCGAACCTGCGACCGTAGGGGTGGCGCGGTTCCGGACTGAAGTGCCTAGAACCGCTCGGCCACTGCGGCCGGCGATGATCATTATGAACTTCATAAAAAGGTAAGCAGTGATAATCACTAATTTGTACTTCATTTTTGACATGTGTGTTTCATAAATGATTTTGCGCAAATAGATATATGATAGTATTTTCATTGCTTCATGTATCTAGAGGTAAATTTTTGTTTTTTGGCAGTTCATAGTACGAGTTTGAAGTGTGAGGACGGAGTACAAGTTATGTTTGTGATGTGTTAGCATGGTGACTGATGTTGATTTGTATTGTGAAGTGAAATGACTGAAAATATATCTACACTCCTGGAAATTGAAATAAGAACACCGTGAATTCATTGTCCCAGGAAGGGGAAACTTTATTGACACATTCCTGGGGTCAGATACATCACATGATCACACTGACAGAACCACAGGCACATAGACACAGGCAACAGAGCATGCACAATGTCGGCACTAGTACAGTGTATATCCACCTTTCGCAGCAATGCAGGCTGCTATTCTCCCATGGAGACGATCGTAGAGATGCTGGATGTAGTCCTGTGGAACGGCTTGCCATGCCATTTCCACCTGGCGCCTCAGTTGGACCAGCGTTCGTGCTGGACGTGCAGACCGCGTGAGACGACGCTTCATCCAGTCCCAAACATGCTCAATGGGGGACAGATCCGGAGATCTTGCTGGCCAGGGTAGTTGACTTACACCTTCTAGAGCACGTTGGGTGCCACGGGATACATGCGGACGTGCATTGTCCTGTTGGAACAGCAAGTTCCTTTGCCGGTCTAGGAATGGTAGAACGATGGGTTCGATGACGGTTTGGATGTACCGTGCACTATTCAGTGTCCCTCGACGATCACCAGTGGTGTACGGCCAGTGTAGGAGATCGCTCCCCACACCATGATGCCGGGTGTTGGCCCTGTGTGCCTCGGTCGTATGCAGTCCTGATTGTGGCGCTCACCTGCACGGCGCCAAACACGCATACGACCATCATTGGCACCAAGGCAGAAGCGACTCTCATCGCTGAAGACGACACGTCTCCATTCGTCCCTCCATTCACGCCTGTCGCGACACCACTGGAGGCGGGCTGCACGATGTTGGGGCGTGAGCGGAAGACGGCCTAACGGTGGGCGGGACCGTAGCCCAGCTTCATGGAGAAGGTTGCGAATGGTCCTCGCCGATACCCCAGGAGCAACAGTGTCCCTAATTTGCTGGGAAGTGGCGGTGCGGTCCCCTACGGCACTGCGTAGGATCCTACGGTCTTGGCGTGCATCCGTGCGTCGCTGCGGTCCGGTCCCTGGTCGACGGGCACGTGCACCTTCCGCCGACCACTGGCGACAACATCGATGTACTGTGGAGACCTCACGCCCCACGTGTTGAGCAATTCGGCGGTACGTCCACCCGGCCTCCCGCATGCCCACTATACGCCCTCGCTCAAAGTCCGTCAACTGCACATACGGTTCACGTCCACGCTGTCGTGGCATGCTACCAGTGTTAAAGACTGCGATGGAGCTCCGTATGCCACGGCAAACTGGCTGACACTGACGGCGGCGGTGCACAAATGCTGCGCAGCTAGCGCCATTCGACGGCCAACACCGCGGTTCCTGGTGTGTCCGCTGTGCCGTGCGTGTGATCATTGCTTGTACAGCCCTCTCTCAGTGTCCGGAGCAAGTATGGTTGGTCTGACACACCGGTGTCAATGTGTTCTTTTTTCCATTTCCAGGAGTGTATTTACCAACAGAAAGACCACCAGTGTTCACATCACTATTAAAAAACAAATAATGAAGCCGAGCACGCTCTAGACCAGTATACTAAGTTGCATTTCAGAATGGACAATAAAAGACGAATAAAATGAAAATTGTTCCTACAAGTACTACCATTGAGAGTTAGTGTGTAACTAGCTCACTGTACCAAGTTCTGTGGAAATGTGACCAGTCGCTCAAATTATTAATTCAAAAATTGATAAATCGACTTTGGGCTGCGAGAGGGTGGTGGCGGTCAGAACGGATTTGGCAGGAAGTTGCCGTGAGCATTGCCATACCCGCTCGTTCTTCTGCTTTTCTAGCCGATACCAATCACGTCTGCAACTGCTGATTAATAGTAGATACGAAGTGTGCCGAATGGGTCCGCTACATCGTATTTGTGATGGTTCCATACAGACACTGCTACTGGTATCGACAGAGTCAAATTACGAGGGGCGATCAGTAACTAATGCATCACTTTTTTTCCTGAAACAGGTTGGTTTTATTCAGCATTGCAATACATCATATTATTTCCCACTCTATTGGCTACAAAACTCTTTCAACATAGTCTCCGTTCAAATTGACGACCTTACACTACCTTACTGGGCAGGGATATATGCCCGCATGGTTTCTGGTTCGAAGTAATTAACCCATGTTTCATCAATTGTGACTACGTTTGACAAAAAATTGACACGAGGAGCCTCGTGACGCGCAAGCAATTTCGCACAGATGATCACCGTACAATAAGCTTAATGAGTCACACCTTAAAGATATTTCTAAAAGTTATACACCAACGAATATACAAAAAAGTAGAAGAAGGTATAAGTGAAACACAATTCGGTTTTAGAAGTTCCCTCGGTACAAGAGAAGCATTGTTTGCTTTTAACATATTAGCGCAACGATGTATGGAGGTTAACCAGCCACTATATGTGTGCTTTCTGGATTATAATAAAGCATTTGACAAAGTTCGTCATGATCATCTCATAGAATTGTTAGAAAAGAAAACACTTGATAAGAAAGACATCCGCATTATATACAACCTCTACTACAATCAAACCGCAACCGCGAAGGTAGAAAATGAATTATCGAATGGTATAGAAATAAAGAGGGGTGTGAGACAAGGTTGCGTTTTCTCACCCTTATTGTTTAATATGTATTCAGAAGACATAATCCAGGCAGCTCTATCAGATGAAATAGCTGGCATTAAAGTGAATGGGCTAAACATTAACAATGTTAGGTTTGCTGATGACACTGTACTACTAGCTGGAAACCTCAAAGATCTACAAGTACTTCTTGACAAAGTCGCAGAAAAAAGTGAAGAATTTGGCTTGACTCTTAACGTAAGCAAAACTAAGTTCATGGTGATATCTAAAACACACCAACAAGAAAATCTTACAAGCAATAGGGAAAGAGTCGATCAAGTACGTAAATTTAAATATCTCGGAACAATTGTAAATGAGGAGATTGAAAGCTCAGAAGAAATTAAATCGAGAATAGGACAGGCCAGAAGTATCTTTAATAAGATGAAAAATGCATTCTGTTCGAGAGACATTTGTTTAAACACAAAAATGAGGTTGCTAAGATGCTATGTATTCTCAAAATTATTATACGGAATGGAAGCGTGGACATTGAAAAAGAAGGACATGAACAGTTTAGAAGCTTTTGAACTGTGGGCATATAGAAGAATACTTAGAATTAGTTGGGTATCGAGGATTACTAATCAAGATGTCCTAAGAAGAATGGGAAAGGAAAAAGAATTAATTAAAACTATTAATGTAAGGAAGCTACAATATTTAGGCCATGTTATTAGGGGAGTAAATTACAAAATATTGCGAATAATACTAGAAGGGAAAATTTGTGGGAAGAGAACGAGGGGTAGAAGACGGACATCCTGGATTGACAATCTAAAAAATTGGTACAACTGTTCAACGTCAGAACTCCTTAGATCGGCCAAATCAAGATCAGAAATTGCCATGATGACAGCCAACCTTCTTAGAGGAGACGGCACATGAAGAAGAAGAAGTTCTTCACTGCTCTTTATGGTCTTCTGCTAGGCGACGAAGAATAAAATGGTTCAAATGGCTCTGAGCACTATGGGACTTAACTTCTGAGGTCATCAGACCCCTAGAACTTAGAACTACTAAAACCTAACTAACCGAAGGACATCACACACATCCATGCCCGAGGCAGGATTCGAACCTGCGACCGTAGCTATCGCGCGGTTCCAGACTGTAGCGCCTAGAACCGCTTGGCCACAACGGCCGGCGCGACAAAGAATATCTTCGAGTACCCTAACTGGTGCAGAGGTGTGTCAGCACTACCAACAGAGTCAACTAGATGTGCAGCGAGGTGTTTGATTATGATCTTCACGGTGTTTGATTATAATCCGCAAGTTCCATCATTGCAGGGGCCGCGGCTGTGTGCGTCCGGCTGTCACGCTGGAGGTACGACAGGTTGGCGCGCCCTTTCTGCGGTCATGACAGACTCCTCGCCCAACGACTCACCGTGGTTTTGTCCACTCATCGTGATTTTGTTCACTGCCAGGTATCTGTAGTCATTCTGCAAGGGCCTATGAATATCTGCAATGCTGTGGTTTTCAGCCAAAACAAACTCAATAGTAGCTCTCTGCTTGGATCGCATCTCCGTCACAGACGCCATTTTGAAGGCTACGTAAACTGATGAGCCGAAACATTATGGCCACCTGCTTAGTAGCTTCCATGTCCATCTTTGGAATGAAATAAATGATTCTGCGTATCAGGGATCCGACAGTTTGTTGGCAGTGTTGTTAAGGTATGAGGCAGTAGATGTCTCTGCGTAAATAACGGGCCGCTGATTTGCGTACGCGATGATGGCGCCCGACAACGACCCAGATGGGTCCCGGAGGATTTACATCAGACGACTTTGGTCGCCGAGACATCGACGTGACTTCACTGCAATACTGCTCAAACCAGTGTGGCGCGGTTCCGGCTCCGAGACACCGACAATTATACTGCTGGATGGTGGATATCGCCATCGAGGAAGACGTCGAGCGTGAAGGGACGCAGGTGGTTCGCAGCTGTCAGCGTGTCTTCGATTAGTGCCTCAGGTCCCACACAAACCCAGGAGAACGTCTCCCACGACCACCAACCTGCGTCCGTGCTGCCCTCCACGTTTCGAGCCGCCGTTCACCTCGATGAGATGGAGACGACCGTCGACCTAGTGCAGCAAAAATGCGATTCACACGCTTCCATTAATCGATGGTCGAATCCCGACAGTGCCCATTGAAATCGTAACTGACGATGTCGTTGGGTCGACGTACGAACACATAAAGGTGGTCTGCTGCGGAGCTCCGTATTCCACAACGTACAATGAACCGTGTGCGTGCACCGGCATTGTGCTCTTTCGGCAGAGATACCACAGAGCATCATCTAACCTACTTTACAGAGCAGACAAGCCTCCCAACCCCAAGTTCTGTGAAGAGTCGGCGACAACCAAACATTTAACGCCTAGTGGTAGTTTCACTGCCTTCTACATCTTTCCGTAGATGCACGTGAACATTCGACCAGCTACGCCGTTTTCGAGATACTCGTTCACAGGCTCAATGGATTTCCCCATCTGAAGCCCATATCTTTGCTAGGGTGATCCTCCGTCCGTGTCTGCTCCGCTTACGGTAGCACGCATGTCCAAGTAACTTTGCATCGTAATTCAGATTGAGACAGGCACTGCAATAACGTATTTACCGGCGACTCAGGGCAAGCCACTTTCAAGTAAAATGTCTCCCGTGTACGGGGAATATACATGACGGATGTACGAGTACAGGTTGAAGTCATATGGTTGATGACCTGTGGAAGTTTGGGTCTGGCAGTGGGTAGTGCACGGATAGCCAAATGCTAATGAGAGCGCTCGCGATAAGAGGGAAATCCGGGTTCGAGCCCTGGTCGGGCAGAAATTTTCACTGTCGTCATATCATTCTACAGCTGACAGATGTTTAATTGAAATTCACTACACCGCCAACATCCCGAACACGAATAGAACGTAATAACCGCTGCGCCATCTCCTTCGGTCAGGGTCAGTGTCTTTAGTGACATCTCTACGTGCCGCTAGTATTGTAAGTATTCATTAATATTTGTGTGTCATCTACGTGATTTTGTGGCAAGTTGTTTCTGGGTCGTTTCCCAAGTATATTGTGTAGCTTCTGAAGGGTGCTACTTTACGTTTCAGAGTGTTCTATTAGTCATTGTTCTCCAGAGCCGCCAATTAGTTAATCCCACATGCAATCAGACCGTGTAGTGTTAACTAATTAACATAGGCCTACATACAGAGGGGCGGACACGAACTCGGCAATTCAGAAAAGATCGAGGAACGGTCCACTAATTCCCAATTCCAGAATTCTGCAGCTTATACGGAAATTGTCTGTCTTTATTTCTTCAAATATATAACACGGTTCGGCAGACTGCATTGAACTTAATACGTCCTAAAACGAAAAAGTAATAAACACGGGGTACACATAACTCATATATTACTAGAAAGAAGATTTGCTCACTTATTTCTTTTCTGTCTTACAAAATATCTGAGAATGTTATCCATTTGAAGAAACAAAGTGCCATCTGGTCAGACAGGTTTTGTAGTAAGTACATCACGGTCTTAAACCTCTAGAAATACTTCGTGTCTTTCATTATTCTCCAGCTTAGGATTCAGTTATAAGGACGCTTACATATAATCGGTCAGACGAGTCCTCTGTGCTCTGGAGGGCACCACACGCGTGCGAGAGTTTTCATTTTTGTCTTAACCTTATGTTTTAATCCGCTCATCCTAACATTTACACTTTTGTGAGAATTTGAGAAGAGTGCAAACAGACTTTCGGTTGAATAGTGTAGGCTGTGGTCTAGTATGAAAAACTGACACAAAAGTAAAACATGGACAAGTATTCATCCAGAACAAAATTTTGTAATTGCAAAACCGTGAAATAGACTTACTGTACTTTTTGAAACGTATTTCGCACAAAGCTTAAATGTTATCTTTAGCTTACGACTATCTTCTGAATAAAAGTACTAGTAACTGAAGGGCTTCAGCATATACTTTCTTTTCTTTGAACACCCTTTCGTCACCCTTCTATCACTCAGAGAATTTAGTACAATTATTCAGAATTTTTTAAGCAGTATAAAAATAAAAAGTACCCTTTTGCTTAATACAGCCACACACCTACAATATGCCTTACTGAGGCGTTGATGGAGTGGACAATTAAAGAGCAGATTACTGGTCTGCTGTTCGTTGCAGAGTCTAGGTACTGGCGAAAAGTTTTGCACAGGTACCGTATTCCGGGTGCTGAACGGATAATGTTGTGGATTTACTGTAGGCCGGTTATGTCACCGCAAGGATTTTGCGCCTAAACAGCAGAAATCCGTAAGTAGACATTCGAGTGATGATGGCAGCTCATTGTATTCCTTATTTGTTACCGATGCATGCTATAAAAGCGATTTTGGAGTTAATCAGAGATAGTATGTCTCAATCAAACTCAAAACAAGCGAAACAACACATCTTTTTCAAAACTCCAGATTCTGCTTTGAAACGCAGCGCTTCACCGACACTCTGGAGAGAAAATGCTCTGTTTTCAACGTCTTAAAAATAAGTATGATTTTATGTAACACCTAGTTAACAATAAAGTCTACTCTATAGTTGGTGAAATGTGGCTCTGTGTTTCTTATCTTACGATAACGTAGAACACCTGTACGTTCGGTCTCAAATAATTCCACTATATTAAGACAACCAAAACGTAGCCACTTTTCCTTGCGACGAAAATATTCCTACAGTCATCTGTTACA
The DNA here is from genome assembly GCF_023898315.1 of Schistocerca nitens. Taxonomy (NCBI): domain Eukaryota; kingdom Metazoa; phylum Arthropoda; class Insecta; order Orthoptera; family Acrididae; genus Schistocerca; species Schistocerca nitens. Next base: position 230,508,377 of record NC_064615.1, read on the forward strand.
CATCTGCAGAACAATAATTTCCTTTATGCACAGTGGAAGAACAGTCTAGTTCAAAATTGGCACGAATATCATGGCGTTATGATACTGGAAGCTGATGGTTTCTTTCTAAGACTCTTCTCAAGTTTCAAGCTGTGGCACTATTTCATTCCTCCTCGAAAGTAATTCTGTAGTAAGTCTCTGTATTTGGAAGGACGTGACGCAGCGTGAACATTTCAAGGGACTCGTATGAAACGTCAGGTTAATTGCATATTGCTGGCACAGAACAGATCATATCCCGATGAATGGTAAACATCTGTTACAGGTTTCAGAACCTTGTGATACTCATGAGCCCGTAGCTACCGGGTTGTCGTTTGTTCGACTGTAATATACCTGTGCTAGAGTAATAGCGACGTGTTGCAGTAGTAAAATGGACGCGATTTAGGGACATAAGACCAAAAGATATATAATATTAAAATTAAGCGATAATATATTAAAATTAGAGAGCTGCGGGACTGAACAAACGTACTACCTTTATGTTGCAGTAGTAAAATGGATGCGATTTAGAGACATAAGACCAAAAGAGATATAATATTAAAATTAAGCGATATAATATTAAAATTAGAGAGCTGCGGGACTGAACAAACGTACTACCTTTGTGGGCTCAAAATACGCTGTTCTAGGGAATTGTGGTTTGCAAATCAGTCATTCAAAATTAATAAATAGGCACTAAGGGTATAGAACAGTATTGTTAATAAGGAAAAATGCAGTGACACTGGTAAAGCATTTTAAAGTTTGACTGCCCCACAATTATGTATGTACGTATAAATATGTGTATTACTCTGATTAAGAGGGAATTTTTGGAGATAAACGAACAAGTCCAGAACTTAGTTTCGTATAGAAGTGTGTAGCAATGCCCTACTCATAAAAGTGCGCTACATCAGATTAAAATACTCTCCAGCGAATTGCTTGTGTAAATAAATAACAAAAATCTTGTTTTAGAATGAGTGGAAAAATATGCTAATTGCAAATAGTTTCTATAACATAAACAATTTCGTAAATTATTCATTTTTACACATGTCTGCTACTTTTTCAAGAATACATGTTATATTATATTTTCCGGTATTTTATATGAGGAATGGCATTTTCCTTATGCTTCTCTGTTTTGACGGTTGAAGCGAGCTTGGTGAAGAGCAATAATAACTTTGCTTGTGAAGTATACCACTGGCGTGATTTCACTCATAAAAAATAAGATTTTCGCTGTTTTTGTACATAAATTTATTTCCAAATTATATTACCTACGAGGAGTGTGACAAAAGTAATGCGACTGTTTTTTTATCTACCAAAGTTTTTATTTTTTTCGGATAACAATATTGTCCCTTGAAAGTTGTCCCTTCGGCAGCTATACACTGGCAAAGTCGTTGTTTCCAGTCGTGGCAACAGCGCTGAAAGGCTTTAACTGGTAGGGCCTTTAACATGTTGGTCACATTCTTTCGATGCAGCATCCACGTGCCTGCAATGTTCGGCCTCGCTCGATTCACTCTTTTCCTGACCCTTTCAACGAAATCTTTGTGAAATACTTGGTTCGCAGTCTGTCCTGGAGCAGCGAATTCTTCATGTACGACACCGCTGATGTCAAAGGTCGACGTTTCTATCAGTTTCTAAAGCTGAAGGTCTCCCTGAGGAAGTCGGCCGGAGTGGCCGAGCGGTTCTAGGCGCTACAGTCTGGAACCGAGCTACCGCTACGGTCGCAGGTTCGAATCCTGCCTCGGGCATGGATGTGTGTGATGTCCTTAGGTTAGTTAGGTTTAACTAGTTCTAAGTTCTAGGGGACTGATGACCTCAGATGTTAAGTCCCATAGTGCTCAGAGCCCCCCCCCCCCCCTTTTTCTCCCTGAGGGAGGTTCATCTTCAAAGTGTAGTCGGCCTTCCAAAAATGATTTGTGCCAGTGAAAACTTGTGATCTGGATAAGAAATATTCCCCAAAGGCCTTTTCAGAAGTCATGATCGCGGATTTCCCACGGTCAACACAAAACCTGATGGCATGACGTTGCTCTAAATTCCGCTGTTTCATTTTCGTAACACACAACAAATAGCTCTTTCAAAACTAACGTGGTGGCTGTAACGAGCTGAAATCCGGACTGAGCTTCAGGAACTGATAAAAAGACCGCTCTGCACAAGCAGAACAACACAGTGTTGCCAGATCGATCAGTCTAGTCGGTCTCGTTACTTTCCTCACACACCTCGTACATTCTGTGTTATGTACCTCGTTATCATTACACAGAGTGATCAAAAACAAAATAAAAGTGTTATAATTATGTTTTGTACACATGTCGACTGTCCAAATGCTAGTTGACTATAATAGCACCGAAACGAAATATGACATAGTGTGGCAAAAATGGCTAGACTCTTTCTTCCGAAAATGGTTCATCGAATAAGATCACAGTGCAAATCCTAAGATCGACTGTCGCGCATATGCAAAAATGACATGTGGAAATAAGATAGTATGCAACTGACAGACAGCTCGAATAACTCGACAAAGGCAGTACCAAGACCTGATGGGTTACCAGTTGGATTCCATATTGAACATGCAGACGAACTGGCCTCATATCTATCTTCAGTTTACCGTAGCTCGTTCAAACAACGAAGCGTGTCAGATGACTAGTAAAACGCGGAGAGTGTTCCAGTCTATCAAAAACGCCTTTGGACCTACAGAGCTATCTCAGCGACGTCGATATCATGTGGAATTGTAGAATATTAAGCTCACATACGACAACTTCTATGGAACCCTATGTAGGAGTCAGTATGGTTTCCTCAAGCACAGAGCGTGTGACGCTGAACGTGCTCTGTTCGTTAATATGATACAGGTGACACTAGACAGCGCAGATCGGGGTGTGGTGTGTTTGTTCCATAAAACGTGCCAGTCAGTTCTGCACTTTTGCCTGCCAAACAGAATAATTGTTGCGATTGATTTGAACAGAATTCGGCTTGCCGAATTCGATCACTGGCATTATTAAAAGCGAAACAAGAGTTTGGTGTACCTCAAGGTAGAGCGGCAGGGTCACTACCACTCCCCATAAACAGAGTGAATCAAAAATGAGTGAAAAATATTTTGTGCCCAGTGTCACACATTGAGCCACAAACAAGAAATGGTGTTTTCCATATTAAGGTCAAGAAATGGCAATTCATCTGAACTGCATGATCCGGAGGAATGTGAGACGAGATCCTGTGGATTTCTGTGCTCCTGAATAGGACAGCAGGATAGAGCGGCACTTCACCACATAGTTTGTGGTGACTTTAATTTACCCTTGATATGTTGGCGAAAATACATGTTTAGTTCCGGAGGTACGCATAAAACATCATTCGAAATTGTGCTAAACGCATTCTCTGTAAATTATTTCAAGCAGTTAGTTCACAAGCCCACGCGAGTAGTAAAAGGTTGTGAAAACACGCTTGACCTCTTAGCAACAAATAATCCTGAAGTAATAACGAGCATCAGAACCGATTCAGGGATTAGTGAACACAGGGTTGTCGTAGAGAGACTGAATATTGTAACCCCCAAATCCTCCAAAAGTAAACGAAAAATCTACCTATCTAACAAAGCAGATAAAATTGAACTTGATGCCTTCCTGAGAGACAATCTCCACTCCTTCAAAATTAATAATATGAGCGCAGACCAGATGTGGCTTGAATTCCAAGAAATACACTCCTGGAAATGGAAAAAAGAACACATTGACACCGGTGTGTCAGACCCACCATACTTGCTCCGGACACTGCGAGAGGGCTGTACAAGCAATGATGACACGCACGGCACAGCGGACACACCAGGAACCGCGGTGTTGGCCGTCGAATGGCGCTAGCTGCGCAGCATTTGTGCGCCGCCGCCGTCAGTGTCAGCCAGTTTGCCGTGGCATACGGAGCTCCATCGCAGTCTTTAACACTGGTAGCATGCCGCGACAGCGTGGACGTGAACCGTATGTGCAGTTGACGGACTTTGAGCGAGGGCGTATAGTGGGTATGCGGGAGGCCGGGTGGACGTACCGCCGAATTGCTCAACACGTGGGGCGTGAGGTCTCCACAGTACATCGATGTTGTCGCCAGTGGTCGGCGGAAGGTGCACGTGCCCGTCGACCTGGGACCGGACCGCAGCGACGCACGGATGCACGCCAAGACCGTAGGATCCTACGCAGTGCCGTAGGGGACCGCACCGCCACTTCCCAGCAAATTAGGGACACTGTTGCTCCTGGGGTATCGGCGAGGACCATTCGCAACCGTCTCCATGAAGCTGGGCTACGGTCCCGCACACCGTTAGGCCGTCTTCCGCTGACGCCCCAACATCGTGCAGCCCGCCTCCAGTGGTGTCGCGACAGGCGTGAATGAAGGGACGAATGGAGACGTGTCGTCTTCAGCGATGAGAGTCGCTTCTGCCTTGGTGCCAATGATGGTCGTATGCGTGTTTGGCGCCGTGCAGGTGAGCGCCACAATCAGGACTGCATACGACCGAGGCACACAGGGCCAACACCCGGCATCATGGTGTGGGGAGCGATCTCCTACACTGGCAGTACACCACTGTGATCGTCGAGGGGACACTGAATAGTGCACGGTACATCCAAACCGTCATCGAACCCATCGTTCTACCATTCCTAGACCGGCAAGGGAACTTGCTGTTCCAACAGGACAATGCACGTCCGCATGTATCCCGTGCCACCCAACGTGCTCTAGAAGGTGTAAGTCAACTACCCTGGCCAGCAAGATCTCCGGATCTGTCCCCCATTGAGCATGTTTGGGACTGGATGAAGCGTCGCCTCACGCGGTCTGCACGTCCAGCACGAACGCTGGTCCAACTGAGGCGCCAGGTGGAAATGGCATGGCAAGCCGTTCCACAGGACTACATCCAGCATCTCTACGATCGTCTCCATGGGAGAATAGCAGCCTGCATTGCTGCGAAAGGTGGATATACACTGTACTAGTGCCGACATTGTGCATGCTCTGTTGCCTGTGTCTATGTGCCTGTGGTTCTGTCAGTGTGATCATGTGATGTATCTGACCCCAGGAATGTGTCAATAAAGTTTCCCCTTCCTGGGACAATGAATTCACGGTGTTCTTATTTCAATTTCCAGGAGTGTACATGTTTAGTTCCGGAGGTACGCATAAAACATCATTCGAAATTGTGCTAAACGCATTCTCTGTAAATTATTTCGAGCAGTTAGTTCACAAGCCCACGCGAGTAGTAAAAGGTTGTGAAAACACGCTTGACCTCTTAGCAACAAATAATCCTGAGGTAATAACGAGCATCAGAACCGATTCAGGGATTAGTGAACACAGGGTTGTCGTAGAGAGACTGAATATTGTAACCCCCAAATCCTCCAAAAGTAAACGAAAAATCTACCTATCCAACAAAGCAGATAAAATTGAACTTGATGCCTTCCTGAGAGACAATCTCCACTCCTTCAAAATTAATAATATGAGCGCAGACCAGATGTGGCTTGGATTCCAAGAAATAGTATCGGCAGCAATTGAGAGATTTACACTAAACAAATTAACAAACGACGGAGCTAATCATCCTTGGTATACAAAACGGTCAGAACACTGTTGCAGAAACGACGAAACGAACATGACAAATTTAAACAGACGCAAAACGGCCAAGATTGGCGATCATTTACAGATGATCGAAATTTAGCGCGGACTTCAAAGCGAGATGCTTATAACAGTTTCCACAACGAAACATTGTCTCGAAACCTGGCAGGAAATCCAAAGAGATTCTGGTCGTATGTGAAGTATGTTAGCGGCAAGAAACGATCAGTGCCTTCTCTGCGCGATAGCAGTGGAGATACTACCGAAGACAGTGCTGCCAAAGCAGAGTTACTAAACACAGCGTTCCGAAATGCCTTCACAAAAGAAGACGAAGTAAATATTCCAGAATTCGAATCAAGAAGAGCTATCAGTATGAGTAACGTTTAAGTAAATATCCTCGGAGTAGTGAAGCAACTTAAATCACTTAATAAAAGCAAGTCTTCTGGTCCAGACTGTGTATCACTTAGGTTCCTTTCAGGGTATGCTAATGCATTAGCTCCATACTTACCAATCATGTTACAACCGTTCCGTCGACAAAGATCCGTACACAAAGACTGGAAAGCTGCACAGGTCACACCAATATTCAAGAAAAGTAGTAGCAGTAATCCACTAAATTACATGCCCATATCGTTAACGTCGACATGCAGCAAAATTTTGGAATAAATAATGTGTTCGAACCTTATGAATTAGCTCGAAGAAAACGGTCTATTGACACACAGTCAACATGTATTTAGAAAACGTCGTTCTTGTGAAACACAACCAGCTCTTTATTCGCATGACGTGTTGAGCGCTACTGACAAGGGACTTGAGATTGATTCCGTATTTCTGGATTTCCGGAAGGCTTTTTGACCCTGTACCACACAAGCGGCTTGTAGTGAATTTGCGTACTTATGGAACATCGTCTCAGTTATGTGACTGGATTCGTTATTTCCTGTCAGAGAGGTCACAGTTCGTAGTATTTGATGGAAAGTCATCGAGTAAAACAGAAGGGATTTTTGGCGTTCCCCTAGATAGTATTACAGGCCCTTTGCTGTTCCTTATCTATATAAACGATTTGAGAGACAATCTGAGCATTCGTCTTAGGTTGTTTGCAGATGAAGCTGTCGTTTATCGACTAACAAAGTCATCAGAAGATCAAAACAAATTGCAAAACGGTTGGGAGAAAATATCTAAATAGTGCGACAATTGGCAGTTGACCCTAAATAACGAAAAGTGTGAGGTCATTGACATGAGTGCTAAGAGGAATTCGTTAAACTTTTGTTACACGTTGAAACAATGAAATCCAAGTGCCGTAAATTCAACTAAATACCTAGTGATTACAATTACGAACAACCTAAATTGGAAGGGACACATAGAAAATGTTGTGCGGAAGGCTAAACAAAGACTGCGTTTTATTGGCAGGACACTTTGAAAATGTAACTGATCTACTAAGGAGACTGCCTACACTACGCTTGTCCGTCCTCTTTTTGAATACTGCTGCGCGGTGTGGGATCCTTACCAGGCAGGACTGACGGAGTACGTCAGCATGTTTTGTATTATCACGAAATATGGGAGAGAGTATCAATGAAATGATCCAGGATTTGCGCTGGACATCATTAAAAGAAAGGCGTTTATCGTTGCTACGAAATCACGGAATTCCAATCACCAACTTTCTCTTCCGAATGCGAAAATATTTTGTTGACACCGACCTACATAGGAAGAAACAACGAACACGATAACATAAGGAAAATCAGAGCTCGTACGGAAAGATATAAGTGTTCTTTCCGCGAGCTGTACGAGACTGGAATAACAGAAAATTGTGAAGTTGGTTCGATGAGCCCCCTGCCAGGCATTTAAATGTGACTTGCAGAGTATCCATGTACATGTAGATGTAGTAGTATTTTGCAACATAATTTCCTTTCAATGCGACCGCATTACGCTACCTTACTTGTGGAACCTGTAGGCCAAGTACACCACTCTACTGGCCGAAGTCGGTGTCAACGTCATGCTGCATCAGTAACCTCCCGAACATCCACGTACTGCTTCCTCAGCCTTCATTGGGTCAACAGATGGAAGTCGGAAGGCGAAAAACCCAGCGGGTACACATCTCTGAGTACCAACAGAGATACCAAGTTGAGCAGCGAGGTATTCGATTGTGACCCGTAGATCACCTCGAGTGAGAGTGTCCGCACGTTCCAACATTGCCGGACTCACTACCGTGTGCGGTCGGCGGGAGCAACAGGAAATCGGACAGGCTTGCGCGACCTTGATGCGATGGTGACTGATGCCTTGCCCAACGGCTCACCGTGCTTTTGTTCATTGACAGGTCTCCTTACACATTCCGCAAGCGCCTATGAATATCTGCGACGTTCTGTTTTTCCGCCAAAAGAAACTCTAGCTCTCTGCTTGGAACGCACCTATATTATAGACGCCATTTTGAAGGCTACGTATAGTGCCGCCATCTATAGTAAGTTCATGAAACTGTAGAGGCTGAAGCGGAAATATTCGTGAAGCGGAAATATTCCACGATATCCCAAAACAAATTCAGCATTTTTCCAACCGAAATTGGCCGAGAAAAAAATGTGTGTTGCGGTACTTATTGAACACTCTCGTAAAACTTCACCGAGACGTGTAACCAATGGCACCCCATACCATCACGCCGGGTGATACGCCAGTATGGCGATGACAAATACAAGCTTCCAATGTGCGTTCACCGCGATGTCGCCAAACACAAATGCTGTAAACAGAAAAAAATGACGTTTTGCCATTCGTGCACCCAGGTTCGTCGCTGAGTACACCATCGCAGGCGCACCTGTCTGTGATGCAGCGTCAAGGATAACCGCAGCCATGGTCTCCGAGCTGATAGTCCGTACTGCTGCAAACGTCGTCGAACTGTTCGTGCAGATGGTTGTTGTCTTGCAAACGTCCTTATCTGTTGACTCAGGGATCGAGACGTGGCTGCACGATCCGTTACAGCCATGCGGATCAGATGCCTGTCATCTCGACTGCTAGTGATACGAGGCCGTTGGGATCCAGCACGGCGGTCCGTATTACCCTCCTGAAGCCACCGATACCATATTCTGCTAACAGTCATTGGATCTCAAGCAACGCGAGCAGCAATGTCGCGGTACGATAAACCGCAATCGCGATAGGCTACAATCCGACCTCTATCAAAAAATGGTTCAAATGGCTCTGAGAACTGTGGGACTTAACTTCTATGGTCATCAGTCCCCTAGAACTTAGAACTACTTAAACGTAACTAAGGACATCACACAACACCCAGTCATCACGAGGCAGAGAAAATCCCTGGCCCCGCCGGGAATCGAACCCGGGAACCTGGGCGCGGGAAGCGAGAACGCTACCGCACGACCACGAGCTGCGGACACACCTCTATCATAGTCGGAAACGTGATGGTAAGCATTTCTCCTCCTTACACGAGGCATCACAACAACGTTTCACCAGGCAACGTCGGTCAACTTCTGTTTGTGAATGAGAACTCGGTTGGAAACTTTCGTCATGTCAACACGTTAATGGCCAGTAGTGTAATAGACCTAACAGAGGCTTTAGTCATCAATAATATGTTCCCCTTCCCTATTTACAACAGTTCGCCAACGCTGGGGTAGCTTGTCAAATGGTTCAAATGGCTCTGAGCACTATGGGACTTAACATCTATGGTCATCAGTCCCCTAGAACTTAGAACTACTTAAACCTAACTAACCTATCACACAACACCCAGTCATCACGAGGCAGAGAAAATCCCTGACCCCACCGGGAATCGAACCCGGGAACCCGGGCTTGGGAAGCGAGGACGCTACCGCACGACCACGAGCTGCGGACGTAGCCTGTCGATTCTGCGACAGTAGAAGTCACTTGGCTTTGAGGGGAAGAACTCATCGAACCATTTGGGGACGCAAGATCAGGTGAATGAGGTGGGTGCGCAATGACTTCCCATCCCAACTCCTGTGCAGAGATTTTTCTCAGCCAAGTAGAATGCTTGCCGGCGTTATCGAGGAGCAGCGTCTCTTCACGCAGTCTTCCTGGTCGTTGTTCTTGGATTGCTCTGCAAGACGTCTCAGTTGTTGACAAAAAACGTCAGCAGAGACGGTTACACCTCGGAGAAGCAAATCGTAGCATCACACACCGTCGATGTTCCACCAGTTGCATAACATTATCTTTTGTACGGGGAGTTGCTGCTTTTTTTTGGGCTGAGCCGTTCCCTTTATTTTCCTACGTAAGCGTGAAGACACCACTTCACATCACCAGTAACGTTCGAGGATAGCAATGGTCGGTGTTGTTCACGATCCAATTGATGACAAGCAAGCAGAGATGCACATCTGGTCATCCGCTGATTTGATTTTTGTGTTTGTGGCATGGTGTACCCATACACTAGATCCTTGAACTTTTCCCATTGCATGCAAATGTCGCATGACAGTAGAATGATCACAGTTAATCACATCTGCCATTTCTCGAGTACGCTGGCATGGGTCATTATAGATTAATCCGCCCAAAAGATCTTCATCAGACCCCGGCGGTCTTCCTGAACGTGGAACGTCATTAATGTCAAGACGATCCTCCTTAAAACGAGGAAACCGTTTTGTTGCCGTGCTATGTCCAACGACATTGTCCCCATACACGGCTCAAATACTTCTGGCTGCTTCCGCTGTTGTCACTCCTCTACTGAACACAAACAGAAGAATATGTCGGAAATGAGCCAATTTCTCCACTTGGCCCCATATTTTCTAACGCTCACGGCTCCACTCACAATCTCCAAATGACAAAATGACAAGATGTAAACTGAAACAGCAACAGTGAACTACAAATAAAAATGACAATCGATAAATAAACACATAGCAACTGGAATACCGACATGAAAAACAATAGCTCTACGAACTTACGCAGAAACCCAATAAATTACTTTCTATAGGCGACAGAAGATTGGGTCGAGATTTACCAGATTGCTTTAATAACAAAGCATCCAGTTTCGCAGACAGGGAAATTACTTGAATATTGCCTTTTTGCTGATAGCTTCGCACAAGGACTGTAAGGAGTTGCTCGAGGAAATAACTTCTGTTCCGTTGCACAGTTATTAACAAGTGTTTTGCCGAGCGTGTAAATTGTTCCTCGCGCTGGCCTCTTAAATGATCCCTGGCAAGTCTGCCGCTTCCTTTCCTCGCTCCTTCCATCCTTTCTTGTGGTTACGGCACCAGCGGTGTATCGCAGTGCATTCGCCTTGTACTCTCCTAATAACGCTTTCGGCGCGGCTCGCCTTAGCCGACATTAATGAGAGCCAAAAGTGTTTACGGAGGATGCTGCCTAAGCGCACTCACGAGGAGCCTACAGCCGGCGCGTTTTAGAAAGTGAATTACGGCGCGAAGCAGCTGATTGGTCTGTTCCGGGCGCCGGGGCGAGGGGGGAGGCGTCACGTGGTACAAACAGGCTCGAGTGACGAGGCCTGCCTCATTCGGGAAGCGACTGCGCCGGCCGTGGCGAGAGGAACCCGTTTGGCACACGAGCTGCGTCACCTCCGCACGCGTTGCCAGGGGTCGCTCCCGCCGCCGCTGAATTATCTCTCCGCACGGCGGCGTAACTTTAGGCGCAATGACCATAAATTTGGCCCCAGGTTCCGTGTGAAACTCAGCGGCAGTAACCTGGTCAGCGAAAATGAGCCGAAGAGATATACGACTAATGAAAAGTCTCACAAGAGCGGTAACCTCTAGCTCCCGAAATACCCTTACGTTGCGCAAGCTTACTAGAACGGGCAGTGACACCAGTTCACCACAGTTTATTCAACAGAAATTACGCCACCACTCTGGATTTGCAAGTTAATCCGGAAACGAGATGTTGTCAGCTGTTGATTAATTTTTTATGAATACAAATTGTGAAGAATATACAAATAAAGAGACGATACTGGTTCAGGTTATTGTAGCTCAGTTGTCAAGCTTAGAGTGTGGGCAAAATCGTGACAAACCTTAAAAACGAGTCAATTTCTTTAAAGAAAACCATTTCACAACAACGCTCGTAACAGACTGTTTTCAAACGGCGTGTTTCCTAGTTCACAAAATTTGTTATGAATGAAAGAAATACACGATACTGGTGTATTTTAAAAACTGGCTCTCACCTGTTGCGATGGCGTAACAGCTGAAAAATGGTTCGTAAAATAATGAATATTGTAGAATATTACGCCAGCGTTCTGTGTTTCTTCATTCATGACATCTAAAATATTCAACCAAGAACCAGTGATGAAGTCCATTAATTTTCAGAAAATTTGGGTAAAAAACTGTTTTTTTTTTGCTGCGTGTTTTATTTAGAATTGGCATACTCTTTGTCACATACAAACATTATATTTAAATAGGACCTTGATATCTAATATCTCAAGACATTTTCCTCGTTGCAGTGACGATATATCGTCCTTAATCTCTCATTTTCGTTCGTGTTTCTTATAATGAAATTGCTCATGAAGCAATAACATTCGAAATGTGGTGCTACACAAGAATGCCGAAGATTAGATGGCTAGATCAAATAACTAACGAGGAGGTATTGAATAAAATTTGGCAGAAGAGAAATTTGTGGCACAACTTGATTTGAAGAAGGGATCGGTTGGTAGGACACGTTCTGAGGCATCAAGGGATCACCAATTTAGTATTGGAGGGCAGCGTGGAAGGTAAAAATCGTAGAGGGAGACTAAGAGATGAATACACAAAGCACATTCAAAAGGATGCAGTTTGCAGCAGGTACTGGGAGATGAAGAAGCTTGCACAGGATAGAGTAGCATGGAGAGCTACATGAAACCAGTCCATGGACTGAGACCACAACAACAACAACTTCGTTATGTAACAGAGTAGCACCACGTCTTAAGACGTGTTTACAGCTGCACGCAAATGCTAAGTATCCGAAAGTTTCGTATGCTGTGCCGTTTAGTGGAGGGAAGAAGATACGCGTGTCTTCCCTGAGGACAGAAATTTCTCGATTCGTAGCGTAGTTCTCACTGCCTACATGTCTGCCGATATAAATATGCTGAACTCGGACATACTGTCTTGCGGCGTAGATGGATAAACAGAAACCAAAAGATGTAGCAGTAGTCACTGGCAAAACGTAGAACGCAAGCAAAGTGGCAGCATTTTCCGAAAGCCATGCAAAGGAAAATGACACTCGTCCGCTGCGTAGGAAAGGGAAGCGAAGTGCGTGCAGCGACAAGCGACCGGTGCGTAACAGTTACTACGCACCTGTGCGTGTGAGTAGAGCACGTGGTCTTGCGAGGAAAGCCGGCCGACGCCGCCCTCGGTCGGGTCGATATCCCAGAGGCGGCCGCGAGAACGGGACCGACAACAAAGCGCGCTCACGACCACTTGGCGGTCGGCGGGAAGCACTTGTTCAAGGTGCCGGTAGCACAGCAACCACTGGACGCCGCGGCGCGCTATACTGATAACTGATAACACAGTCCCGTGATCAGCAGCGCTGAAGAATAGGGGCCCGGTGGCCGCGTGTCACGTCACAACATAGCCGCCTGTTGATTGCACATACTAGCCAGAGGCAGGTGGCGCGCGTGGAACGACGGGAAACAGCTGACTGCCGCCTTCTGGCCTCTCGTACACACACTCAGCTCATCACGGTCCGCTTGGCAAGTTGCCGCGTCCTTGCGAGCACATGGTCGCCAGTGTAGGGGGAGGGGTGAGGAGGGAGGAAACGGCGTTTCGCTTTCGTCGCGTCGCTCAGGGAATACTGGCAAACGACCTCGCTTCCACACTGGGTCACGGACGACAGTGCCTCACCCGCGCGTGCTCGCCTTCGGCAAGTAACGTGTTGCTCGCCGGCGCATGCGCAGTAGCGACAGTGCGCAGTACCGACCGTTCAGCTCAGTCAGCGAAGCTCGACTGAGGCCTGGTTGCCGCCGCGTCTGGTCCAGCAGCATGGGTTAGTCACACGAGAAGAGGGGAGGGGCGGGTGGAGGGGGAAGGAGGTGCGCGCGCAGCTCTGCCTCCCCGCCCGCAACCGCTTGCTTGGCACCGAACACCGAACGAGTTCGCGGCGTTTTTCGCCAGGAGGCTTTGCTCGTTGCTACTGCACCGACGCCGGTTGGGCGCGGAGCTGGAACACCACGCTCAGATGTTAATCGCAGCGCCGATACCTGAAATCTCTCTCCGCACCACTCGTGACACAGGTTGTGCGCGAAAGAATAATGACCCCTTCTTGGGGCCCGGTTTCTCGTTAATCGCGGAAGGAAGTGTGTTCCGAACAGCTTTCATGAACTCAAAAAGTAAATAAAACTACAGTACGAACATATCCCAGTGCTAATGACCACAACAACACTGCCGTTCTGACCCATATTAGGAGTAAACATAGATCTTCTGAAATGAGATAGAGAGCTATGTATAATTTCAAGAAGTGATCGGCTGTACTATTTATTATCATCATAATCATCTTGAACATGTTTGGAACATGAGCCTCGCCATCTAGTCCTGTTTTCCAACCATCTTCCTGTGTCATCTTGCTGTGTTCATGCTGCTGCAATCCTCGCCTATTTTTAAACACACTCCTCTACACCTTTCACCCATCTATACCTTGGCCTTCCTCTTGCTCCTTTCCTTCACATTTCAATTTCGTGTATATTCGTGGGAAACCTCTTGTTTCCCGTTCCCTTCACGTGCTCATACCATCTTATCCTTGATTTTTCTATCCTGCTCTGCATGGGTTCCTATTTTAATATTTCCTTTACACTTTCATTCTACATTCTATCTCTTCTTGTTACTCATAATCTATCATTATGTTTGTGAGGAATTTCATTTCATATTCCTGTAGTCTGGTTACATCTCTTTTCTTCATTACCCGTGTTGAAGATGCGTCGGTCAGCACTGGGATGTAGTAACTTAGATATACTGCTTCTTTGCTTCCTTGTAGGACGTCTTTGTTCCAAATCAGGCTCCTGACACTACGCAGGAATGCTTCTGCGTGTCTGCCACATTCACTGATATCTTTCACCTTTCTTCCATTTTCCTCTATCACACTTCCCAGTTACTTGATACTTTCCACTTCCTTCAATTGTTCACCTCCAATTCTTATTTTGCTAGTTGGTGCGCCATTCTGTCTATCTGTAACCAGAATTTCACATTTGTTGGCATTACGTTTCATTCCAAACTATCTCAATGTTTCTTCCCAAGCATCCAGCTGTTCCTGGATCTTTTTCTCCCTGTTCTCCCAGATCATCAAGTCATCCGCAAACACTACTGCTTTCATTCTGTCTTCTCCAGTTTTTGCTGGCACCTTAGTCGTTGTCTCATCTAAGAGCACGATGAAGAAATGGTTCAAATGGCTCTGAGCACTATGGGACTTAACTTCTGAGGTCATCAGTCCCCTAAAACTTAGAACTACTTAAACCTAACTAACCTAAGGACATCACACACCCATGCGCGGGGCAGGATTCGAACCTGCGACCGTAGCGGTCGCGCGGTTCCAGACTGTAGCGCCTAGAACCGCTCGGCCATTCCGGCCGGCACGATGAAGAAGAGAGTTGACAGTGAAGTGCCTTGTTTCACACTACTAGTTAACTGGAACCAATCCGTCGTTTCATTTCCCACTTTCACACCACTCAGGCTTCCACAGTAATCTCCTCCACTTTGCTTATTGTCTCTTTCCCATTCCATTCTTTTCTACTGCTTTCCAGACCTTTCTAGTATAGACGCTATCAAATACCTTTCCTGTATCGAGAATGGCCATCGCAAGGTCTTCCCTAAATTCGTAGTGGCAATCCTCGAGCTGCGTAGCTGCAGATATGAAGTCAAAGGTTGATTTCCCTGGTCTGAAGCCATGTTATTCCTCTCTCGATTTGTTCTCAACCGTTGTTCGAACTCTGATCTCTAGGGTCGTTTCGTATATCTTGCCACAGTGTCGTATCACCGTGATTTATTATAATTTCCACAATTGCATTTACCAATTATAAGTTATTATCAAGTCGTTAGTAACATTAGTGAAATAAATAATTCTGCTCTCTAGGGTTTTTCATATACCTTGTCACAATGTCGTATAACCGTGATTTATTATAATTTCCACAATTGCATTTACCAATTATAAGTCATTATCATTATCTACATCTACATCTACATACATACTCCGCAATCCACCATACGCTGCGTGGCGGTAGGTACCTCGTACCACAACTAGCATCTTCTCTCCCTGTTCCTTTCCCAAACAGAACGAGGGAAAAATGACTGCCCATATGCCTCTGGACGAGCCCTAATCTCTCTTATCGTATCTTTGTGGTCTTTCCACAAAATATAAGTTGGCGGCAGTAAAACTGTACTGCAGTCAGTCTCAAATGCTGGTTCTCTAAATTTCCTCAGTAGCGATTCACGAAAAGAACGCCTCCTTTCCTCTAGAGACTCCCACCCGAGTTGCTGAAGCATTTCCGTAACACGTGATGATCAAACCTACCAGTAACAATTCTAGCAGCCCGCCTCTGAATTGCTTCTATGTCCTCCCTCAATCCGACCTGATAGGGAACCCAAACACTCGAGCAGTAAGGAAGAATAGGTCGTATTAGTGTTTTATAAGCGGTCTCCTTTACAGATGAACCACATCTGCCCAAAATTCTCCCAATGAACCGAAGACGACTATCCGCCTTCCCCACAACTGCCATTACATGCTTGTCCCACTTCATATCGCTCTGCAATGTTACGCCCAAATATTTAATCGATGTGACTGTGCCAAGCGCTACACTACTAATGGAGTATTCAAGCATTACGGAATTCTTTTTCCTATTCATCTGCAATAACTTACATTTATCTATATTTAGAGTAGGCTGCCATTCTTTACACCAATCAAAAATCCTGTCCAAGTCATCTTGTATCCTCCTACAGTCACTCAACGACGACACATTCCCGTACACCACAGCATCATCAGCAAACAGCCGCACATTGCTATCCACCCTATCCAAAAGATCATTTATGTAGATAGAAAACAACAGCGGACCTACTACACTTCCCTGGAGCACTCCAGATGTAATTACCAAGTGGTTAGCGTGCTGAAAACACAGGAACGTTAGTAAAATAAGTAATTCTGAGGGTTTCGTGCTTTCAGTACTTTATCTACTTGAAAATTACTTACTAGTCGAAACTGCGTCACTTAGGTAGCAGTATGTACAGGAGGACGCCATAGTGGTAATAAATTATCTGCGGGTAACTTCCTCGTGTATCAGCCTGTTAGCGAAACCTTTATCATCATTACAGTAGTTTCGGAGATTAACTTTGAGATTAACTTACTCACACAGACAGACTATAAATTATAGCGGTCCTACCCGGGCTTTTTTCTTTCTCTAGTAATATTTCGCTCGCGAGAGATGAGCTGAAGAGCAAGTTGGTTGTACAACTTGCCCTTCAGCCAAAATACATCTAACGTACATCAGGAGGAAAGGAGCAATAAAGTAAAAGGTGAGAGATGGACGGGGGATTTTAAAAGGATTTTTAAAGTCGTAAAGACGAATTGATGGAACTTTTTTGTACAAAAATCTTGATTTCTTCGTTGTTAATTTAAAACAGGAATACCAATAGGTACAAAGCAAACAGTAAGAATATATTTAAAACATATAAAACAATACAAAACACTGGCCTTAGAAATGAAGCACTGCACTGTCACTTTAAGTTGAAAGAACCATTCCTCTTGGTAGAGGAGAAAAATTCAGACGTTTCGTAGGGTAGAAGGCTGCGGGTGCTACGATGAGCGACTGATGGGTGGTACTGGTAAAGAAGGAGTGTATGTTTAGTAGACGGGTAGAGGGGGAGTAGTAAGTTGTGTGGTTAAGCCCAAAATATGAAGGGGGAAATGGGATAGGGAAAGATGTGGAGCGAAAGGGAAAAGTGTTAGAGTAGGTTGTGGAGGGGAACTCGTACTGCTGATTTTTCGTGTAGTTTCTTTCGCAAGCCTGGACTGATCAGGCAAAACAAGCGTGATCGGTTTTCTTTTTCTCGTTAATGCATTCCTTCTCTTCAGCTCTATCAACAGGAAGCTTGATACAGCTTTTTCTTCCATTTAATGGATCATAGGCGTGTATATGGCCAAAAGACTGAAATGGATAGGGCATGTCATCAGAGCACCACCAAACAGGACCATCAAGAAAGTGACTGAAGAGATTCCCACCGGAAGACGACCCCTTGGACGCCCACGCATGAGATACTTGGACAATATTCAAGACGATCTCAGAAAACTAGGACATGACAGACAGTGGCAAATTACTTGTAAAGACAGAGCAAAGTGGTTCAACATTGTCCATTCTGCAGCAAAAAGCCTTCATGGATTGTAATGCTTAATAATAATAATAATAATAATGTGTAGTGTTCGGCGGAGTGCCTTAGCTGACACTCTAACTTCCATCTCGGAAAACTGGTAATCGATCCATTATAGCACTCAAGGCGTACTCACGTAACCATTTGGCGATTGATGTACCCCGCAATATCACGCCATCATCCTCCCCCCCTCCCCCCCAAAAAAAATGTATTGAACAGTCTTTTCCTCAACACCCATTGCTGTTTCGGGGGGTGGGGGTGGGTGGGTGGGTGGAGGGGGGGGGGAGATGCATTAACTCACAGCAGAGAACAGCACTGCATTTAATAGTGAGATACTGGGCATCACTGAGGACGTTGAGGAGCTCTGCTTCCAACACAGAAACCTTGCTTCCAGAAACCTGGATGGGTCGTGGCACTCTCCTCCTGGAATCTAAGTTCTGGTGAAAGAGACTGGACGCTTAAAGGCTTTAGCAGCATCAGCGTATTCTGATGGTGACATTTAATTATTGTATGTGTGTATTTTCAACATGACGCCACTAATCTGAGGTCCTTCAGTAAACGACAGAAAAGGGAACTGTGGTGGTCACAAGATTACTATTACTATTACTACTACTACGATTATAACTACAGCTAGTTGATGACGATTCTACTGTTGCTGGCTGCGTGGAGGAGCAGGAAAGTGGACGTACTATCACTCGCAAAAGTATCCGAACGACCTCAATTGTGAGCCGCCTGATTTGCTTGCAACCAACATAACGTAGCTGTCTAGCGTGTCCTCTAATCGCAATGCAGTACAGTCGTTCGACTATACAAAATGGATACCACGAGAGACCACTGGACAACACTGTTCTTTGAGGCAATCAGTGCGATGTCACATCACACCATGATACTGCAAAAACTAGAAAAACACGCAATTAGAGATGAGTTACTCCCTAACGCTTGTACAGGTTACAATGATTTTCGAAAGCGTTACCATCTCTCTACACACTGAAACAACTAATTATGCCACATAAACTATGTAGAAATCCTAAAACAAAGTAAATGTTTGCACGAACAAGATATTCTGAGACAATGTCTGGACTAATAAAAGTATATGACAGTTACAAGTATTATTCCTCTGTATAAGGTTTCCCGCACCTGCTGAAAGTCCCAGTGGCGATTGGTTTTGCATGAACTGGTTGTTAAAGGAACTAATTAAAGAAAACGCGATAAACAGCGATAAACGCTCTATAGAAACCGCAATATAAATGGAGTGTAATCAGTAACGTCCCTGTAGTAATTATTCATGAAGAATTATTTGCCCACATGTTAAAACTATAAATGACATGACGAAATTTTTTGTTCAGGATCTGGACCGAAACCCTGCAGACGTAGTCACTACTAACTAAAATACACTTTCGCACCCGCCCGGGACTTGATCAAGGCAACGATCATCAATGCTGACTAGCCGTAAAGAGACGTGAAAGCCGCGCTTGATTAGCCGAGCGGTCTAAGGCGCTGCAGTCATGGACTGTGCGGCTGGTCACGGCGGAGGTTCGAGTCCTCCCTCGGGCATGGGTGTGTGTGTTTGTCCTTAGGATACCTTAGTTTAAGTAGTGTGTAAGCTTAGGGACTGATGACCTTAGCAGTTAAGTCCCATAAGATTCACACACATTTGATTTGAAGAGACGTGAAATATAAAGATTTTCACCAGTATTAGTTAACACATCTGAACTTGAAACGAAATGACGAAATTATTTCTACTACATCAAAACCATTATCGCCCTGTTAACTAACCACGAAAGATGTTTAATATATTCTCCTTCACAAGTAACATAGTATGCATGTGCTGATTTAAAATGTTGTGACGGCATTTTCTACCCAGCACGTTATCGGATTGTTAACTAGGTAACTACGGATGTTAGGAATCGAATTTATTTACCAGCAGCGAGCTGTATCAATATGAGATGAGGGTACAATTTGTTTTGCTTGCCCGGGAATCGAACACGGCGAGTACTGTCGCCGTTTAAACAGACGTTAAGTATCAACTGCTTGCTCACCAGTAGTGAGATGCTCGCATGTTTCACTAGAAATGACGGTACCTGTCGTTATTGTTGACTATTCATGAACAGACATTAAATATGCAAATAAATTTTCGGCGGTAGGTCAGTGTGCACGTGTTAGGGTGTAAAATGAAATTATGAATATGTCTGTGCTGGACCACGCTTGCAAACCAGATACGTTCCATTTCTAGAGATCCGAATTAGAATTCCAGTGGAGGACCAAAAATTGCAACGTCTCGAGTTTTTTTATTTTTTTTATGGTCTCCCTTCTCCCCTCACAGCCCTTCCACAGCTTCGACTAGCTTCTATGCTTTAGTCGTTTTTATTATTAAGAGTCCATCTTCCTACCAACTTTGTTTACTTTTTTATTTTATGTACTTTTTTATGTTTTTGAACCCAATTCCTAATTTTTCTTACTTCTTTTGCGAGTGCTCGGCGACATTTTTTTCCCCTTCTCGTCGGCTTCCTATTTTTTCTGTAAGCCGGACGCCTTAACCACCTTTGCTAACATAAAAGAGAATAAAAATTTCTGCTTAACATTAATTAAAGGAAATTAATCTTCCTCTTGATAATGGAAAGACAAGTGTATTGAAATAAACTGAACGTGAAGTCTTTCATCTTCGTAAGGAAAACATAAAATATTGTATCGCCTTGAAGTTAAAACTGTGCTCTCGGCGGCTGCCGGCTTTGTTACGGCGCCAATTAAACAGGCTCTGACGCTGTTGGTAGTGAAGGGATATTGTGTTTATTGCGGGTTCTGAACCACTATGCGACCTAACATTCTGGACTTGGCGTTACCATAGGTGAATTAGATCTTTTCGTGAATGTTAGAAATGGATGGCATGAATGAGAATCGAACCTATACCCCGCAATTATCAAACTACGATCAATCCAGCAGACCACTGCAACTCACAATTGGCAACGCACTGATTGTGTTGTTGTGTCTGACGATGCGCCTAGAAGCTGTGAAAAAATCCGGCTCTCTCGATTAACTGGTTAATTACCTGCTAGTTTCTGATGTGGGTGTTATTCTAATCTCATGACTGCGTGTTATAAGAACCATTCTAGTCTTCATAGCTCCGATTTGATGCCAATATGAAATTTTTTCTATGACAACTAATGTTTTATTTCGAGAAATACAACTGCAGCTTGTGAGGTTACCAGATAATCCGATTATTACTATCATGACTGCTATTATTATCTTCATTCTGCTACTACTACACATGTGACTGAAGGAAAGGTATATGCTCTTGGATCATTTGCAGAAACATCTGCCCAAATATAGTAATTATGTAGTTCCTTCCATATAGAGGGAATACTTTTCGATTTGATGTCGGAAATCTCCGATTCATCGTTAATCACATTAAAATTAAATTGATTTCTGAAACCTTTATTTGAGAGTAGAAGTCGTGTTGCTTTCCTTTATTTATTTGCGCTTAGCAACGATGCTTGTAAAACGCGAAATCTGGAGGTAAAACACTATTCACAATGCAGGGATGTTAATGTCTGCCGTTAAATGTCAAGTGTATGCTTTACAGACGACTTGGTCAGACTGTTGTGAATCATATGGGAGTTACATTGCTACTGATTAATATCTCCCTCATTTTTGTGTGTCGTGTTTAATAAACTACCGAAAAGACCATTTGCAGTATGCAATATAGCAATAGAAATTGATTACAACTTATCATGATAACGGTACAAAAAATACTCTAAATCATTACGAATTAGCAAGAGAAAGTTAAAAAATCATTCAATCCCACACTTAAGTCAATATTATTGACAAAAGCAGAAAAAAGGGATTAACACGTGTGCAATTCTGTGAATGTTGTCTCTATACATCCACGGACTAGAGAATAGTGGTATCGATATAATTGCGGGGAGGTTTTCATTACATGTCTTTACTGATTGTTGATCTGCCTTCGAGATTCTATTTTGCAGAGGAGGAAAAAGTATTGTTGCCACCAGTATTTGAAACGACAGCAAACGCAGTTTGCAATTTCATGTCCAAAAACTTTACCCCGACGGTAGCAGTCATCTGCGACAAACTTTACCTTCTTGTCGCCTCAATCGTAGATTCGTCAGCTAAACAGCGACGTAAATAGCGAAACCAGCTACAGTTTCTGTTGAAACGAGCTTCGTGGAATCAAAATTATTCATTTGATACCTTCTACATCATCCTTTAAGGGAGACTCATGCAGGATAATTAATGAGAATGACAAGATATTAGTGAGTAAATTTAGAAGGAAACTTTTGCACCAGCCCAGGAAGTAGTTCGAAGACTACATTGCTGCCAAATGTATGCTGCAATAATGCCAATTCTACATTTGGCTGGTGACAGGCAGAAGACGCCTGCTAACGCGAAAAGTCTCCTCAGCTTGTAACCATAGGACAAGCTCGCTCAACACAGACGTCGCAGGGACGACGTTGGCGCTAGGCCGGTTGCTACCACTTTGACGGGGACCTGAATTAACAAACGTAAAGGCCAATTAGCTAGCGATTGCAACTTGAACATCAGAAATAAATATCGGGGGAATAATTTACGGGGCCTTCCTTTTAAGTAGCTGTCGTAGCAATTTTTGTTATTATGTATTATAAGAACTGCAAACTCAAAATAATTATTCTCCAGATCAACTACGTTTTATAGTATCACCTGACGCCGTTAACAGAATGAGTAAATAATATTCTTTTTCCTATTAAATACGTGAAAATAATTTTCATTACGTAGAATTTCTTTGGCACTACTGCTGACACATAATAAAACAGATGAAACCACAAGATAACACTAATTACAAAACACGAACATCAACAAAGACATTTCATAAGCTGCGAACAACACATTGTTTCATCTACATCTCACAAGCTGTGTTACGGTGTGTGATAAAAGGCACTTTCTACATCACTATCACTGCTCAGGTACAAGTGTTTCGTGGGAAGGACGATTGCTGGTAAGCATCTATGTGCATAGTAATCTCTCTAATTTTATCTTCACGGTCTTTCTGCGAAGTATAAGTAGGAAAAATCAATTTATGTCCCGACTATTCAAGTTACCTACGGTCTAGGTATTAAACAGTAGATCAAATAAGGCAGAAGAGATAGATTACATTCCATCAGAATTTCTAAAATCATTGGGGGAAGTGGCAACAAAACGACTATTCACGTTGGTGTGTAGAATATATGAGTCTGGCGACATACCATCTGACTTTCGGAAAAGCATCATCCACACAATTCCGAAGACGGCAAGAGCTGACAAGTGCGAGAATTATCGCACAATCAGCTTAACAGGTCAGGCATCGAAGCTGCTTACAAGAATAATATACAGAAGAATGGAAAAGAAAATTGAGAATGCGCTAGGTGACGATCAGTTTGGCTTTAGGAAAAGTAAAGGGACGAGAGAGGCAATTCTGACGTTACGGCTAATAATGGAAGCAAGGGTAAAGAAAAATCAGGACACTTTCATAGGATTTGTCGACCTGGAAAAAGCGTTCGACAATATAAAATGGTGCAAGCTGTTCGAGATTCCGAAAAAAGTAGGGGTAAGCTATAGGGAGAGACGGGTCATATACAATATGTACAACAACCAAGAGGGAATAATAAGAGTGGACAATCAAGAACGAAGTTCTCGTATTAAGAAGGGTGTAAGACAAGGCTGTAGCCTTTCGCCCCTACTCTTCAATCTGTACATCGAGGAAACAATGACGGAAATAAAAGAAAGGTTCAGGGGTGGAATTAAAATACAAGGTGAAAGGATATCAATGATACGATTCGCTGATGACAGTACGGTCCTGAGTAAAAGTGAAGAAGAATTAAATGATCTGCTGAACGGAATGAACAGACCGGTGAGTGCGCAGTATGGACTGAGATTAAACCGAAGAAAGACGAAGGTAACGAGAAGTACTAGAAATGAGAACAGCGAGAAACTTAACATCAGGATTGATGGTCACGAAGAAGATGAAGTTAAAGAAATTCTATCTAGGCAGTAAAACAACAATGACGGACGAAGCAAGGAGGACATCAAAAGCAGACTATCACTGGCAGAAAGGGCATTCCTGGCTAACAGAAGTCTGCTAATATCAAATATCGGCCTTAATTTGAGGAAGAAATTTCTGAGTATGTACGTTTGGTGTACAGCGATGTATGGTAGTGAAACATGGACTGTGGACCGGAACAGAAGAGAATCGAAACATTTGAGATGTGATGCTATAGACGAATGTTGAAAACTAAGTGGACTGATACAGTAAGGAAAGCGGAGGTTCTGCGCAGAATCGGAGAGGAAAGGAACATGTGCAGAACACTTATAAGGAGAAGGGACAGGATGACAGGACATCTGTTAAGACAGGAGGGAATGGCTTCCATGGTACTGGAGGAAGCTGCTAGGACTAACAATCTCCAAGGCACAGACGATTTAAATCTTTGACATTGTATCTGTACGTTTGCTGCCACGGGAAGCGACACGACGTCGGAGAAAATCATCTCTCCCTCGTCTGCAAAAACTTAAACAAGCCAGTAATCGGCAGTGTCCTTTTTTTTTTAGAGACTCAGGTTTCTTAACTCTTGCCCTGGTTCGACATGATTTTGTGCTGTTGTTTGGGATGGGAGATTTAGCACCTCTAGAGCCCTGTAATTGGCTCAAGACGGGGTGAAGGCTGCGCATTTTGCGGGAAAACGGATTTTTTTTTTTGCTGGAAAGGTGCGAAGCACTAGTGTGCAGGACTTTGACCTGGTAAGGTACCTCTGGTGAAGCTCTGGCATGTGTGTTGGTACTTGGAACCTGTCCTGAGACTGACTTCACTTGCGAGTAGTTTACACTGGGGAGCCTGTGGTGAAGTCCTTACCGTACAGGCAGTGTGACTTCAACCGTCTCGGACTACTCGTTTGCCGAGGGAACACTTACTCGTTTTTGGTTTACCAGTCTTGACGTTTGGTATCTTTGTGCGCTCTGTCGAATAAGTGAGACAAATTGGTACTTGGTACGACGAACGAACTTGTGTGTCACTCACTGAAATCTGTCGTGATCTCAGGGCTCTGGTAGTGGAGTAAATTGCGTTCCGTCTTCCTGATCGCTAGACCGTGAGATTTTTGCATTTCTTTCGTGACCGCTATAGATTCACAGGTGCCGCCTCCACGTCTCACCTCGTCCACTGCACAAATCTCGCCAGCTGCAAGTCACGTCGCCGCACAAACTATACAGGGTAACGTACTGCCGCTCCGGCGTTGTCAGGGCGTACAGCTCTCAGTCGCCAGTTACTCTCAGCAACACCCATGTAGAGAAACTTCAGTAGATTTGATCAGTCAAAGTCTGCTCAGCGTCAGATCAATTCAGCTGGCGTTATCCACATTTCTAGGGCCAGAGTACTTGACTCGCTGATCACCTAGTTAAACTGTCTTCTCCAACCAAGCTTTAAATCACCGGTTAGTTGTTCAGGGTATTCAGTCTATAACTAGTTTGGTATAAGTTACGTCTTGTTTGAAAAAAATCAATATTTTTAGTACACTAAAGTTTGCCACCATTTCCAGTCAATTAAATAGTCCAAACAAGTTGCCTTTAAAAACCATATCGATGGTTTATACGCCATACAGTGAAACCGCCATGAAGCCATAAAACCTGAGCTACAGACTAGAAGAAAGTTATTTTGTCGGGTGAACCGTGTTTCACGCTGTTCCCAACCTCTGGTCGAGATTACGTCCAGAGAGTGGGCTGTGGTGTGGATTTAGTGATGATCTGGGCAGCAATATCATGGTATTTCATGGATCCCATGGGTACGCTGCAAGGTAACATTACCGCCAAAGATTATGCGACCATTGTGGCTGATGAGGTGCATCCCATTGCACAATGTCTGTTCCACAATGCTGTGAAGCAAGCTGGCAGGGCTACTGTCCACACAGTTCGCATCGTCGACAACTGGTTTTGTGAACACGAGGATGAATTGTCGCAACGTCTTTGGCCTTGAGGTCTACTTTGGAGAGAAAAGATGCGTGATCACTATCCACCTCAGCCACTCGCAATCAAGGTCGTCCTCGTTCATGGCGTGCAGTGATTTTGGAATGAACACTTTCGACTTTGCAACCTTTAGATGTCGTCATAACCTTGATCGGTTTACGCCGCTTTCACGTGCACCCTGCTTCACAGATTTCTGAGATGACCTAGTAAAATGTTGCAACACAATAGCGCTGGAAACTGGACTCGCTGATGTTTTTGGTCAGCCATACTTTTCCTTGTGCACATCCTGAACAGTACCGTTGGCTTCAAATTTATCCAGACCACGATAAATTGTACGTGTTGGTGGCCGAGTTCCGTACACATTGCGCCATTGCCGTTGTACCTTTACCGTGTTTTAGTACTTCCAGTACCATTTCAATACTTCTTTGCGCTGGTCAAATGACAATCTCACTTCCAGTCAATAAAATTTTACTGGGTTTGTGAGCGCGTTGTCAATATGCAAAACTACCGACGATTCAGTCACTGTTGCAAGCGACTTCCTTCAGAACCTGAAAAATTTTGTTGACTTTGACAATGGCCGCGGAAGCCCATATTTACAGACAATCTTACGTCCTTCATGCTGCACTGTCATCTGCTGGAAAACGCGCGCCAAAATCCGTTGAGAAAACAGTAGACTACGCTACAGTGCGAAACTGCAACGATGTGTCACTTTTTTTCAAAGATATTAGCTATCAGAGAGAATCTACTTTTTTCTGGTCCCCTTTGCATTCTAATCTGGATGACCTAGTTGTCCGTTATAGAGATTATTCTTTGATGGAGTCATTTTGTGATAAACGTTGACTCCTCAAAATGAGCTTGAAAGCGGTCTTGCTAAATAATGGAAATAAATTTCCATCGATTCCTACGGTTCACTCAGTTGGTATGAAGGGAATTTACATGAACATACATCTCTTGCCGTGCGGTATCCGATATGCTGACTTTTCATAGCAGATATTTGCAGATCTCAATATAATACTTGTTTTACTTAGATTACGATATGGTTGCACAAAATATCAATATGATACTTGTTTTACTTAGATTACGACATGGTTGCGCAAAATTTTACTGCTTCTTCTGCATATGGGATAGCAGACACAGAATAAATGATTATAGTTTTAAAAAAGCTAGCCAAAGACACAATCATTCACTCCAGGACAGCAATATCTTGCTCAACAATCACATGTAAATGCTGACAAAATCTTATTGCCTACATTACATATCAAACTAGGTCTGATTAAGAATTTTGTGAAATCAATGGATCGTGACATAACTACCTGTCTCTTTCTGAAACCCTAGTTCTCAAGGAGAAATGAACATATGTTGGCCCTGAAATTAGGGAACTTAAGAAAGCCTGATAAATATGCAAGAATTGGCTGAACGGTACTCTTTCTAAAACTCTGCCATAAACTTTCCAGGAAACTTCGAAGAACTAGAAGATCATGATGTGTAGTACGTCGCTTAAAATATACATGATGGATTTCCATCTTCATTTCTTCCCTGAGAATGTCGCACTGGGACCGACGACCATAGGGAGCGTTTCCAACCCCACATCGCTGAAATGGAATAACGCTACCCGGAAAAATGGACACCACACATTCTGGCAGACTACTGTTGGACTCTCAGGAAAGATGACCCTGAAACAAATTATAGCCGAATATCTACTACACATATATTTTAGCTAAGTAAAATGTATTCTAGATAAGTTATGATACCTACCCAACTGAATGATTACTACACATGTGAATGATATGATTACTCACAATGTTGTGGACTGACAAGGCAGCCAGTCCACAGTGACGGGTAACCGAAAGGCACGCGTACACACACGCCGACTGGCGTTAAGTCTGAAACAGGATACGTGATGAAAGCTATAAAGAAAAGAACGGAGCTTCTCGTATACTTAACTTTAATCATTGTGGTACATTTCTCTTGATAATACAAGTGAGACTCTCTCCAGATATGGTTATTGCGCCTTGCTAGGTCGTAGCCATGGACTTAGCTGAAGGCTATTCTAACTATCTCTCGGCAATTGAGAGAAAGGCTTCGTACGTGTAGTCGCTAGCAATGTCGTCCGTACAACTGGGGCGAGTGCTAATAAGTTTCTCGAGACTTGCCTTGTGGTGGCGCTCGGTCTGCGATCACTGCCAGTGGCGACACGCAGGTCCGACATGTACTAATGGACCGCGGCCGATTTAAGCTACCACCTAGCAAGTGTGGTGTCTGGCGGTGACACCACATTCCTCCCCCGCAAATCGGCGAACGGTCGTGTTATAAGGCTTCCGCCCGCCGTGGGGAGGACCCCATGTTGACGTATGCGATGAGGTGGGGAGCCAAACAACAGGCGAGGCCGTGCCACCCGCACCCTGCCATTCGGACCGAGGGGAGCTAGGAAACGCCTGAAAACCTAGTCCAGGGTGCACGTCAACATGCGGGGTATGCGCCCATAGAGAGACAGGAGGGACCGAAGGGTCGACCTCCATTGCGTCGGGGGATCCGACGCGCGATGACGACATCTGGTCCGGAGCGGGCAAGAGTTCCATGGCGGAGGACAGCTGGTCACGGGAAGCTATCGGCGGCGCGTGACCCAGGGAGGCGCCAGGCGGTTGCAGCGACGCGTCCACTGCAGGCGGCGCCGGCGGGAGAACAGGCGGCGGCGGCGGCAGCGGCGCGTCGCCATGGGGCAAAATGGAAGGCAGCGTCGGTAACACCTGGGGATGAGGCGAGCCAGTAGATGGGTCCCAAGGGCGCTGACCGGACGGCACCGTCGCTGAAAGCAGACGGGGAGCGGCAGAATCCAGGCGACGACAGAGGCGCAGCTGATTGAGATGCCGACGCACCTCACCAGAGGCCCCCAAAACCAAATACATCGCGCGGCCGAGGCAGCGAAGAATGCGCCCTGCGAGCCAACGCCGTGAACCTCGATAGTTGCGATAGAAGACAATGTCGCCAGGAGCAAAAGCAGGAGTCTGCCGCTGCACAGGAACCTGATGCGGCAGATGCAGCAAAGACATCAAGGTTCGATGAGGACGACCGTGGAGCAACTCAGCCGGCGAGCGACCATCGCGGGGCTGAGAGTGATACGAGGACAAAAAGGGCAACAATGCGTCCTCCCAAGAATGCGACTCTTTCAACTTCAACATCTGTGACTTGAAAGTCCGGACCAATCGTTCAGCGGCACCGTTTGAATGAGGCGAAAACGGCGCGGACGTCAGATGTTGAATACCATTGGCCTTGCAGAATGACTGAAATTCTGCGGACATGAATTGTGGGCCATTGTCGGAAACAATAGTCTGCGGAAGACCTTCAATGCAAAAAATAGCAGATAACGCTTGTATGGTGGCAGATGACGTCGTGGAAGACATCTGGACAACAAAAGGAAAATTACTGAAAGAATCGACCAAAACCAACCATCGAGCATTCCAGAATGGACCAGCAAAATCTATGTGCAAGCGTTGCCAAGGGGAAGTGGCTTTCGGCCATGCAAAGAATTTCCGCGGCGGTGCGGATTGTTGTTCGGCACACGCCATGCAAGAAGAGCACATATTCGTAATCGCAGCATCGATTCCGAACCAAGTATAGTGCAGACGAGCAAGTTGTTTCGTGCGCACTATACCCCAATGTCCTTGGTGAAGAAGCCGTAAGACAGAGGACTGTAACGAACGTGGGACCACGACTCTGGACTGATCATTATCAGAACGCAACAAAAAAACACCACGTCGTATAAAAAGTCTCTCCTTGTGAGCAAAAAATCGGCGAACCAACGGATCCTCGATCCGTGACTTTGATTAGGGCCATTGCGTAGCAACAAAACGCAAAACAGTAGCAAGGACAGGGTCAGCAGCTGTGGTTGTAGCTACACGACGAAAATCAATCGGAAACGATTCGACCACGTCATCGGTTTCCGAGTCAATGAACATGCAAGCAAGTTCGGAAGAATCGAATGCTTTATCCTCAGCAACAGGCAAACTGGACAACACATCAGCGTTTCCGTGCTGAGCAGTGGACCGATACAAGATATCGTAGCGGTACTGCGAGAGGAAAATAGACCAGCGAATGAATTTCTGCGCTGTACGTGGAGGTACAGGCTTGTTCGGATGAAAAAGCGATGTCAAAGGTTTGTGGTCTGTGATGATGGTAAAGTGACGACCATACAAGAAATCATGGAACTTAGTAACACCAAATACGAGAGCCAAAGCTTCTTTCTCCATCTGTGAATAATTCCTTTGCGCAGGTGAGAGCAATTTGGACGCAAAGGCGATAGGGCGATCATGCGATCCATCTTTGTGCGCAAGCACAGCACCGATCCAGAATTCCGACGCATCTACCATCAACAAAAGGGGTTTCTGGGGATCGAATGGCGTAAGGCAAGTAGTTGAAAGCAACGCCGATTTCAACTGGCGAAAGGCGCGTTCGCATTCCTGCGTCGAGACAAACGGAGCACCTTTACGGCGTAAGCGATGAAGCGGAGCTGAAATGGAAGAGGCATTGCGCAGAAAGCGGTGATAATAATTTATTTTACCCAGCACACTCTGCAGCTGCTGCAAAGTCTGCGGCGAAGGCAATTCTTGTATGGCACGGAGGTGCTCTGGACTCGGATGTATGCCTTGGGCATTGATGACATGTCCCAAAGAGGGTAAGTCACGAGCAAAAAACACACATTTGTCCTTCCGCAAGTGAAGACCATTTTGTCACAAGACCTGAAATAATGTTCGTAGATGTTCTAAATGTTCGGCTGCTGTCCTTCCGGAGATCACAATATCGTCCAGATAGTTCGCAGCAGTAGGAACCGACGCACAAACAGTTTGTAAATATTGCTGAAACAATGCAGGGGCGGATGCACTCCCGAATGGCAGTCCTTTGAAGCGATACAACCCAAGATGCGTGTTAACCATCAAGACGCGCTGGGATTCTTCGTCCACAGGTATTTGCAAGTACGCATCTGCTAGGTCCAACTTTGAAAAATATTTACCCGGGCACAGTTCATCAAAAAGATCTTCCAGGCGGGGTAAAGGATAAGTGGCTATCACCAGTTGTGGATTCGCTGTAGCTGTGTAGTCCACACAAAGTCTCAGTTTGCCGGAAGGTTTTGGCAAAATTACTAAGGGTGATGCCCAGAGAGAAGCTTGCACACGTTCAATGACACCTTGTGATTCTAAGTCGTTTAATGTTCTTGCGACCGCATCACGCAATGCGTGGGGAACATTGCGCACTCTGAAAAATTTCGGTTGCGCGTTGACTTTCAGTTCCAAATGTGCTGCCGGCCGAAGTGGCCGTGCGGTTAAAGGCGCTGCAGTCTGGAATCGCAAGACCGCTACGGTCGCAGGTTCGAATCCTGCCTCGGGCATGGATGTTTGTGATGTCCTTAGGTTAGTTAGGTTTAAGTAGTTCTAAGTTCTAGGGGACTGATGACCTCAGAAGTTAAGTCCCATAGTGCTCAGAGCCATTTGAACCAAATGTGCTTCATAGTTCTTAGCGCAACCAAGGCCCGGTGCAAAAATGTCTGCACATTCCTCACATAGACGAGAAACACCGTCTGAAGGCACAGTCTCGTTCACTGATAGTACCTGATTTACTATAGACATGTGAAACAACTGAAATAAATCCAAACCAAACAAGTTCACTGCAGAAGAAGAACGAAGGATGTAAAAAGACACAAGTTTTGTTTGTCCCTTGTATGTTGCAAGAAGGCTGCACTGTCCAAACACAGGGATAGCTTGTCCTGAATAACTATTTAACTGAACACGTGCAGCACGCAACGGAGGTCTGCCCAGTTGTTTGTACGTGTCGTGATTGAGTAGTGAAACTGCAGCTCCGGTATCGAGCTGGAATGGGATCACTTTGCCTTCAAAGTCCAAGTCTACAAAAAGTTTATTGTCCCGCTGATGACAAGAGCGACTTTCACGTGCAATTTGAACTGATACAGGTACAGATGCACTTGCGACTTTACGAGATTTCCGGCGACGTCGACGCACACGGTGTGTGGGACGAACACAGTCACTGTTTGAGATAGTGGCACTGGACGGGGTGGAATTAACTACATGAATGTCCATGGGCGAAGGTTCACGAGCCTGATTGTCCTTGGTTCTATTCCGGCGTGAAGCAAAGGGCCTGGAATGGTTGTGATCGTCAGATCTGAGCTTTTTCTGACAAACACTTTGAACATGTCCTTTCTTATGAAAGTAAAAGCAAATAGCTTGGCGTGATGGGCAATTGTCACGCGAATGTCTAGTTGCACACCGCGGGCATGATTTCACTGCATTTGCTTGCCTACGCGACACACGTGTGCGAGAGCTAGGCCGCAGCTGCGCGGACGTGGGCGAGGGCTGATTAGCGGTCTGTGCAGCGCGCCCAGCGGGCCGGTTAATGTGACACACGGCTGGCGAAGTTTCAAATGATTCCTGAGCAAAGTCAAGTGTATCTTGCCTATCTAATATGTCTATCACTTGTTGAAGGGAGGGATTGACTAGTTTCAAAATCTGTTCCCGTATGCGAACATCTGAAACGTTCTGTGCAATTGCGTCACGCACCATAGTATCTGAATAAGGGAGTCCACATTCACATTCAAAAGCACAATCCCTTGTAAGGCCTTGCAAAGTTGCAACCCACTCCCGATTAGTCTGACCGGCCGTACGTTTTGTACGAAAGAAAGTATACCTTTTTGCAACGACATTTACTGTTTCTTTGAAATAGGCATCTAAAGCAGACAAAATTTCTTCGTATGACAGGGTTGCTACGTCGCGCCGGGGAAACAATTTCACTATCACACGGTAGGTGGACACACCGACACACGAAAGCAAAAACGGCTGCCGCTCATTACCTTGAATTCTGTAGGCGGCGAGATGAAATCCAAATTGTCGTGACCATTCCGTCCAAGACTCCTCGTCCGCTTTATACGGACGAAACGGTGGTGCAACTGCGTGTTGTGGCTGCGGGAGCGATGAAGCGGCGGCGGCCGCATCGGTTTGCAGCGCACGTTGACCCTGGACAAGCTGTCCAAGTGCATCCAATAACGCCTGCGTCTGCTGATTCTGCAAGCGATAAAATTCGGACAGTACATCTGGAGAATGTGGCGAAGACATGACACAAGCAAATTAGTGCAAAGTAGAAAGAACACGTTTACACTCGTCGCCAATGTTGTGGACTGACAAGGCAGCCAGTCCACAGTGACGGGTAACCGAAAGGCACGCGTACACACACGCCGACTGGCGTTAAGTCTGAAACAGGATACGTGATGAAAGCTATAAAGAAAAGAACGGAGCTTCTCGTATACTTAACTTTAAGTCATTGTGGTACATTTCTCTTGATAATACAAGTGAGACTCTTGCCTAGGTCGTAGCCATGGACTTAGCTGAAGGCTATTCTAACTGTCTCTCGGCAATTGAGAGAAAGGCTTCGTACGTGTAGTCGCTAGGAATGTCGTCCATACAACTGGGGCGAGTGCTAGTAAGTCTCTCGAGACCTGCCTTGTGGTGGCGCTCGGTCTGCGATCACTGCCAGTGGCGACACGTGGGTCCGACATGTACTAATGGACCGCGGCCGATTTAAGCTACCACCTAGCAAGTGTGGTGTATGGCGGTGACACCACACACAAACTGTGGGTGATGAAAGAGTTCTGTGAAAAAATTTCAGGTCAGCGCAAAGACCTCAATAAGACTCATCCTTTAGACTTCTTTTACTCTTTCTTTATTTTTTGAGTCATCAGTCTCCGACTGCCTTGATGCGGCCCGCCACGAATTCCTCTATTGTGCCAACCTCTTCATCTCAATGTATTATTTGCAACCTACGTCCGCAATTATCTGTTGAGTATATACAAGTCTGTCTTTCTCTACAGTTTTTGCCCTCTAAAGCTCCATCTAGTGCTATGCAAGTCATTCCCTGACATCTTAACAAATCTCCTATCATCCTGTCCTTCTCCTTGTCAGTGCTTTCCTCACATTCCTCTCCTCTCCGATTCAGCGCAGAACCTCCTCATTCCTTGGCATTCCAACTAATTTTCAACACTCATCTGTAGCACGACATCTCAAATGCTTCGATTCTCTTCTGTTCCGCCGGCCGGTGTGGCCGAGTGGCTTTAGGCGCTTCAGTCTGGAACCGCGTGACCGCTACGGTCGCAGGTTCGAATCCTGCCTCGGGCATGGATGTGTGTGATGTCCTTACGTTAGTTAGGTTCAAGTAGTTTTATGTTCTATGGGACTGGTGACCTCAGATAGTGCTCAGAGCCATTTGAACCATTTGAACTTGTGTTCCGGTTTTACAACGGTCAGTATCTCACTGTGGTCCAAAAGTACATTCTCACAAATTTCCTCCTCACATTAAGGCCTATGTTTGATACTAGTAGACTTCTCTCCGCCAGGAGTGCCCTTTTTGCTAGTTCTCGTCTGCTTTCGATGTCCTCCTTGTTCCGTCCGTCACTGGTTATTTTGCTGTCTAGGTAGCACAATTCCTTAACTTCATCTACTTCGGGACCATCAATTCTGATATTAAGTGTCTCGAAGTTCTCATTTCTGCTACTTCACATTATTTCGTCTTTCTTAGATTTATTCTAAATTGATATTCTGTGCTCATTACACTGTCCTTTCTTTCATGTCCATCATTGCTGCTTCGATGTACGGATTCAAAATTAGGGGCGAAAGACTACATCCCTGTCCTAAACCCTTTTTAATCTGAGTACTTCGTTCCTGGTCGTCCACTCTTATTATTCCCTCTTGGCTCTCGTCATCTTGTATATTACCCGTCTCTCCCTATAGCTTACCCCAATTTTTCTCAGAATTTCTAACAACTTGCACCAATTTACATTGTCGAACGCTTTTTCCAGGTCGACAAATACTATGAATGTGATTTTTCTTTATTCTTGTTTCCATTATCAACCGCAACGTCATAAGTGCCTCTCTGGTGCTTTTACCTTCCCTAAAGCCAAACTGATCGTCATCTAACACCACGTCAATTTTATTCCCCATTCTTCTGTATATTATTCTTGTCAACGACGTAGATGCATGAGCTGTTAAGCTGATTGTACGATAATTCTGGCCCTTGTCAGCTCTTGCAGTCTTCGGAATTGTGTAGATGATATTTTTCCGAAAGTCAGATGGTATGTCTGCAGATTCATACATTCTACATACCAACGAGAATAGTCGTTTTGTTGCCACTTCCCCTAATGATTTTAGAAATTGGGATGGAATCTTATTTATCCCTTCTGCCTTATTTGAACTTAAGTCCTCCAAAGCTCTCTTTAATTCTGGTTCTATTTCTCTTTCCATATCTCTTCTAAATCGACCCCTGTTTTTTTCTTCTACACTTCAATCTTTCCCCTGCTACACGCATTCATTATACTCTTTCCACCTATCTGCGCTCTCCTCTGCATTTAGCTGTGGAATTACCGGTCGCTCTTAATGTTACCACCCTTGCTTTTAATGTCGCCGAAGTTTGTTTTGAGTTTCCTATGTGCTGAGCCAGTCCTTCCAACAATCATTTCTTTTTCGATTTCTTCGCCTTTTTGACGCAGCCATTTCGTCTTAGTTTCCCTTCCCTTCCTATTTATTTCATCCTCAGTGACTTGTATTTCTATATTTCTCTGAGCATTTTTGTTCATCTTTCTTTCATCGATCAGCTAGAATATTTCTGCTGTTACCCAGGGTTTCTTACCAGTTACCGTCTTTGTATCCATGTTTTTCTTTCCAACTTCTGTGACAGCCCTTTTTAGAGATTTCCATTCCTCTTCAACTGTCCTGACTACTGAGCTATTCCTTGTTGCTGTACCTACAGCCCACTTCTTTGCATATTGGTTCTTCCTGATTAATCTCTTAAACTTCAATCTACTCTTCATGACTACTACATTGTGATCTGGGTCTATATCTGCTCCTGGGTACGCCTTACAATTTAATATGTGATTTCGGAATCTCAGTCTGACCGTGATGTAATCTAACTGAAATCTTCCCGTATCACCCGGTCTTTTTCAAGATTATTTCCTCCTCTTGTGATTCTTGAACAGAGTATACGCTATTACTAGCTGAAATCTGTTACAGAACGCAATTAGTCTTCTCTCGTTCCTTGTCCCAAGCCCACATTCTCCTGTAACCTTTTCTTCTACTGCTTCCCCTACAACTGCATTCCAGTCTCCCATGGCTATTACACTCCTGGAAATGGAAAAAAGAACGCATTGACACCGGTGTGTCAGACCCACCATACTTGCTCCGGACACTGCGAGAGGGCTGTACAAGCAATGATCACACGCACGGCACAGCGGACACACCAAGAACCGCGGTGTTGGCCGTCGAATGGCGCTAGCTGCGCAGCATTTGTGCACCGCCGCCGTCAGTGTCAGCCAGTTTGCCGTGGCATACGGAGCTCCATCGCAGTCTTTAACACTGGTAGCATGCCGCGACAGCGTGGACGAGAACCGTATGTGCAGTTGACGGACTTTGAGCGAGGGCGTATAGTGGGCATGCGGGAGGCCGGGTGGACGTACCGCCGAATTGCTCAACACGTGGGGCGTGAGGTCTCCACAGTACATCGATGTTGTCGCCAGTGGTCGGCGGAAGGTGCACGTGCCCGTCGACCTGGGACCGGACCGCAGCGACGCACGGATGCACGCCAAGACCGTAGGATCCTACGCAGTGCTGTAGGGGACCGCACCGCCACTTCCCAGCAAATTAGGGACACTGTTGCTCCTGGGGTATCGGCGAGGACCATTCGCAACCGTCTCCATGAAGCTGGGCTACGGTCCCGCACACCGTTAGGCCGTCTTCCGCTCACGCCCCAACATCGTGCAGCCCGCCTCCAGTGGTGTCGCGACAGGCGTGAATGGAGGGACGAATGGAGACGTGTCGTCTTCAGCGATGAGAGTCGCTTCTGCCTTGGTGCCAATGATGGTCGTATGCGTGTTTGGCGCCATGCAGGTGAGCGCCACAATTAGGACTGCATACGACCGAGGCACACAGGGCCAACACCCGGCATCATGGTGTGGGGAGCGATCTCCTACACTGGCCGTACACCACTGGTGATCGTCGAGGGGACACTGAATAGTGCACGGTACATCCAAACCGTCATCGAACCCATCGTTCTACCATTCCTAGACCGGCAAGGGAACTTGCTGTTCCAACAGGACAATGCACGTCCGCATGTATCCCGTGCCACCCAACGTGCTCTAGAAGGTGTAAGTCAACTACCCTGGCCAGCAAGATCTCCGGATCTACCCCCATTGAGCATGTTTGGGACTGGATGAAGCGTCGTCTCACGCGGTCTGCACGTCCAGCACGAACGCTGGTCCAACTGAGGCGCCAGGTGGAAATGGCATGGCAAGCCGTTCCACAGGACTACATCCAGCATCTCTACGATCGTCTCCATGGGAGAATAGCAGCCTGCATTGCTGCGAAAGGTGGATATACACTGTACTAGTGCCGACATTGTGCATGCTCTGTTGCCTGTGTCTATGTGCCTGTGGTTCTGTCAGTGTGATCATGTGATGTATCTGACCCCAGGAATGTGTCAATAAAGTTTCCCCTTCCTGGGACAATGAATTCACGGTGTTCTTATTTCAATTTCCAGGAGTGTAGATTTTCATATCCCTTTACATACTGTATTACCATTTCAGTATCTTCATACACTTTCTCTCTCTCTTCATCTTCATCTTGCGACGTCGTCATGTGTACCTGAACTATCGTCGTCAGTGTTGGTTTGCTCTCAATTCTGATAAGATGAACCTATCGCTGAACTGTTCACAGTAACACACTCTCAGCCCTATATTCCTATTGATAACGAATCCTACACCCGTTATACCATTTTCAGCTGCTGTTGATATTATCCTATACCCATCTGGCCAGAAATCCTTGTCATCTTTTCATTTCACTTCACTAACCCCTGCTGTATCTCAATTGACCCTTTGGGTATCCCTTTCAAGATTTTCTATACTTCCTACCACATTCAAGCTTCTGAAATTCAACTCCCCGACTCGTAGAACGTTATCCTTTCGTTGATTATTCAATGTTTTTCTCATGGTCACCACCCCCTTGGCAGTCCCCTCCTGGAGAAGCGAATGGGGCACTATTCCGGAATCTTTTGCCAATGGAAAGATCGTCATGACATTTCTTTTTTTTCACTTTATGATACTTCAATTTTGCTAACGAGAGTTAATAAGAAAAAATACAATAGCAGTATTAAAGAATATAGTCCATTACCGTGGCACTTCTTGCTTGCAAAAGTCGAGGTAGAAGGTTTTAATTTTTTATGTTTTGTATATTGTATGTTTAATGTAAGTTTTTGACCTCCAAAATCCTCAGGACAACTTTTGTGGCCAAAAACAAAAAAAAACTTTTGCATTTTCCTCTGGTTGTCGCCTATTACTTGGAAAGTATCTATCCTGCTGAAATTGTTACCCTTACCATAATGAAACAGGATTAAATTTTGCGTCGAATGAAATATTTAAATGGAAAAACCGGTGCGTTTGGCCACAATCAGTTTTTCGAACTTGGCTAAAAAGTTGGCTCCAACGCCTGTAACTCAAAAAAGGGCTACTGGTACTGCGAATGAAAAATGTCGAGTTATCAAAGATTCAGAGCATGAAATCCTATGTTACATAATCGTGTAGTTTCTCTGTTTTTGGCACTATTAAGCGTTCCTACACTGGGAAAGCTTAAGTAAATCCATTTATTTTTCTTTTAAGTCAAAGTTACTCAAAGAAATGAAATTTACAGTGGAAAGGCTGCTCTCTAATGAGCAAATATGTGTTCTCTAAGTATATCTTCCTAATTTCCTTCATTCACATGTACTTTTATTCGTTTCTAACCATGCCTTAATTGGTAATAGTGGGTTGCTAAAATGAAAACCAAGTACTTGGTAATCTTCAATACGTATGTACGTAATAATTACGCAAAAAGTTTGTATAAATGAACAAAAAAAGGGCACGACAGCATTAAAAACAATTTTAGTAACAGGTATTAACATTTTATTAAATTCCAATTCCATTGAGATCGTTTGGGAGACTGCGGCAGGTCCCGTTCCAACTTCCAATCTTCAGGACCTTCACCACACTCCTTGTCTTGGAATGTATCTTCTATCTCGACCTCATGCTTGTCGAGCTCAATTTCTGGGGCCTTCTTGCAAGATAGACCACAACAGTATTTGCATGTGTAGCAGCAGTTCAGTCCAGATTTGCGATGTCCACATACTGCTGTGCATCCTGTTTTGCATGGACCGGGAAACATCTTCAGTAGCATTTGTGGTGCTACATCTTTCGTTATCATCAACGGAAACAAGCCCTATATGTTTTTCTTCCAGGCCCACTGCCATGGATAAGTTTTCTTCCCTAGACAAGATTGCGCTTGATGGTAGGATCGCAATGACTTCCACCATGTTGCGCCCGACGTTGGCGAAAGCTTCATGTTTTTATCGGGCGGATTTTACAAAAAAACTCATACATGAGTACGCCTAAAGTTGCGCAGCCTGAAGACCCATGCAGTGCTAACATTAGCTGTTCTCCTGCCTGTGCTATTAAGTCTTGAGAGACTGAGGGTTTAACAAATTCAGCAGCTTCCACTCTGAGGTGTGACTGTTGCTCCATAAGGTTTAATAATTTCCGTTTTCATTGGTTAAAAAAGAGGATGCGTTATCTCATTCTGTGAAGGCATGGCCGGAAAGGGCAAACGCAAGATCGAAATTGAAAAATCACTGGAATACCATACCCCTGCTGATTTACCTCTTCCAGGTTTTTGGAAACACAAGTTGTTGTGTTTGTTTCCTCGACCCATTAGGAGAACAAGCACGTCAGTGTCCTCACTTACGATAGCCGCACTATCAGAATCAGCAACTTGAGAAACAGCTGTTTTCACAATTAAGGAATCTGCACCTTATCTGCTTCCAGCACTTTAATACCTCCATCCTCAAATTTCCCGATGAGCATAAAAAGCAAGTGGTCCTTGTTGCTCTTATTTGTCACAAACTTCTACTGTGCGACTGTAGCACCTGTATCTTCATCGAAAATGATATCTGATGAAGCGCCTGGTGTCTTTAAACGACGAGATCTTCCAGAGGTCTTTGTTCCCCTTTGCGAAGAATCACTTTGGTAGACAAAAAATCGGAAGTTGAACGTCTTGTCAGATTGCACAGCTACGCAGGAGGAGAATAGAGCGTATTCATCCCGTCAGTCGTGCAGATGTTAAAATCGGCGTTATCAGAGATCAGCTGGGTGAATCCTTCACTGGTTAAGTTACGATGCTCAGGTCGTGCGATCGAGGATTTCCCAAATAGGGAAGCTTCCATATATATATATATATATATATATATATATATATATATATATATATATATATATATATCGACAATACGTCTTGATCCGTATCTTTTGTACATGAATGTACTGAGCCCAATCAATTGTGAAGACAGAAATGGCTATGGCCTTACTGCAGAAATCACTGCATGTGACTTTTTCCCATTTATCTAGAGTTCATCGTTTGTTTTTCGAACCAACGACTCAAAGAAACGGAGCAACGATTCAAGAATCACTGACTGGACGTCTGGCAAGAAATAGTCAGGTGGTAGGTCTTGCGATGTATCACAGACCTGTGTACGGATGTCCTCACGAAGTATATCTGCAGCAGCGCGTACAGTTCTCAGACACTCTTCTCGTGGATCTGATAGCTTGCTGCGATACAAACTATCAGACAGCATCTTATAGCCTGTACTTTTGAGACACGCTACTGTGCTCCTTTTATGTCTGTCAAAAATCATTATTTATTCACCATACTCCCGGAAGAGTCGGGTTTTTATGGTCCTTACATTTCCCTCTCAGCCGTTCGTGATTTGGTCATCTAACCACTGCAAAGTAGACTGGTACTCTCCTGATCGTTCAGTGTAGGAAGAAATCGTTTCCATTGCTTCATTTGTCTGTGTGAATCCAGGACTTCCTTGTTTTTCTCCACCAGTGAGCGGCCGGTAAAAATCTCTCTGATAGAAGCTAAAGCATTGAGCATTTTTAGCACAAAGGACCTTTTCCCGGATACGTTCCAACAATTGGCGAGCCCAGTTATCCTCGCCTTTCAGCAACTCTATAAACAGTACCTGTTAATTCGAGGTTCATCACTTTACGGAGAATATTTAGCTTTTCATAGGGATGCCTGCTTAGTTTCTCCCGTATAGCACCAATTGCATCGCCACAATAAAATTAGTGTTCATTAAAACCAAATATCTTCTCGTATGATCGAAGATTCAACTTGACGATGCAGTGCCTTTTGCCAAATATCATTTAATCAGTTTTGGGTTACTGTACTTCTTCTGACAAGCACTGTGTACTTCGGCTTCTGTCAGACCAGTTAATAACTTACTATGTGCTGCAATTGTCTGTCCTTACTGGATTGTAGTCGCGTTTCCAGTACTTTCTGCCTCACTTTAACTACGTCACCATCTGCCAAATTGCCGTCGCATATAAAACACATCTCCATAGGATTTAGAGCACTTATTTTAAATGCACTGACCGCACAACAAAAATAAACTGGAGCGAGGAACGAGAATTTTGCAAGACACAAGTCGTTTTGAACGAATCCCTCCCACAACACAGAGAGACTGGGCGTGGATATTGGAAACAGTAATAAAGGAACGGAAAGGACGGTTGCCACGGCTGTTTACGACATGTCAGTTGTTGGTTGTTGGTTGATCTGGAGGAGTGGACCAAACAGCGAGGCCACTGATCCCACAGGATTAGAGAAGGATAGGGAAGGGAGTCAGCCGTGTCCTTTC
Source organism: Schistocerca nitens (assembly GCF_023898315.1). Classification (NCBI taxonomy): domain Eukaryota; kingdom Metazoa; phylum Arthropoda; class Insecta; order Orthoptera; family Acrididae; genus Schistocerca; species Schistocerca nitens. The sequence continues at coordinate 230,549,923 of NC_064615.1, forward strand.
AAAGGAAACATCCCGACATTTGCCTGAAGCGATTTAGGGAAATCACAGAAACCCTAAATCAGGATGGCATTACGCGAGTTCGAACCGTCGTCCTCCAGAAAGCGAGTCCAGTGTGCTAACCACTATGCCACCTCGTTGGGTCATGTCGATCGAGGGAATCTATAGATACCTCTATACACGAAGGTGGGGCTGATTTATTTCCTTTTAGAAATTTCATTTCGTTGAATAACTTTGACTTACAAGAAAAACAACAAAATGGAATTACAGCGTGTTTATAAATTAAACTTACAGTTATAAATGATATATCAAATGAAAGAGCAAATCAGTTTTACCAAGAACCTTATAAATGTTCAGTGTGAGCACTGGCATAGCGAAATAAGTAATTGGTTGAACTTCACTTTACCCAAGCGCTGGATAGGCCGCAAGGGGTCCAATGACAGTGATTGCTTTGCGTGGCCTCCACGTTCACCCGACCTAACGCCATGCGATTTTTTTCCTTTGGGGCTTCATCAAGGACCGTGTGTACGTGCCTCCGCTACCAGCAAACCTCTCTGAATTAAGAAACCGGATTGAAGCAGCTGTTGCTACAATCACCGAAGACACACTTACCAACGTTAGGGAAGAACTCGGCTATAGACTTGATGTGTGCCGTGTGACAAATGGTGCTCACATTGAACATTTATAAGGTTCTTGGTAAAACTGTTTGAGTTGCTTTTTCGTTTGACATATCATTTATAACTGTAAGTTTAATATAATAAATATTATAAAGCGCTAAAACCCCGATATTCATTTACAAGCACCCTGTACTTTGACTTGCAAGTGTATGAACGCTTAATAGTGCAGAAAACTGAAAAACTGTCATACGAAATTTTGTACTTTAGAACTTTGATAACTAGAAATTTTTCGTTTGTAGTAGTCAGTTGTGAGTTACAGGCGTTGGAGCCGACTTTTTAATGAAGCTTGTAAAAATGAACGAAATTTGACAACTGATAGCGGCCATACGGCTGCACTGACATACATTTAAGCAGTTCATTTGACGCAAAATTTAATGCTATATAATTTTCGTAAGGGTAACATTTTCAGGAGGATGCTTACTTTCCGAGTAATGGGCGAAAACCTGAAAAAAGGGCCAAAATTTCTTGGCTTTTTGGCCACAAAAAGTTGTTCAGAAGGTTTTGGAGATCGAAAACTTGTATTCAACACACTCTGAACTAATGGTGTGTGACGAGGGCCTCCCGTCGTGTAGAACGCTCGCCTGGTGCAAGTCTTTCGATTTGACGCCACTTCGGCGACTTGTGCGTCGATGGGGTTGAAATGATGATGATTAGGACAACACAACACTCAGTTCTTCAGCGGAGAAAAACTCCGACCCAGCCGGGGATCGAACCCGGGCCCTTAGGATTGACAGTCTGTCGCGCTGATCACTTTTTTTTTATCGTTGTGTTTGGCCGTTGCGGACGTCACAATGACATCCGTTCAAGTTCGTTTGGTGATCCTCCCACTCAGTTTTTTATTACAGAGAGCAACCGGTTCTCTTACCGAACATGCTGAGCTACCGTGGCGGCAGACCACTCAGCTACCGGGGGTGGACACATTGTGACGGATCACGTGGTATAGAAGTCCACAATACATGAAAAATTGAACAAATAAAAACTCTAGATATACTAGCAGATCCTTGACATCTGAATCTGTGTCATGAACGGGACTCGCGTCATATGTCACCTAACAAAGACAGTTAAGTTTGAACATAAGCGAATACACATTTAGGTAACCTCAGTTATCCAGAAAAGAACCACGATCAGACAGCTGAAAGAGCAGCCACTGAGTGCAGAATGAAGAATGCAGAAGCCATTGTCCACCGTTCAAAGGGTCACACAAACACGCGAAACGGCCCGTGCAGGCCTGTGGCTCGTTCGTACGTTCTGCCTCCAAATGAGGTAGTATGATATAGGACTGAATGAGGGGGAGATAGGCAGGGACAATACAGAATGGTATACTATGGGAAGGGAAACAAGTAAGATGCTTAACAGGTGTGTAGAGAACAGAGTGGAGAATAGTTTAACTTGGATAAAACAGGAAAAGAAAAACGCTCTTTTACTGTACCCACTGAGAAGTTATTGTTAAAACTACTTGGAAAATGAATGAAGCGTATAAGGCCGAAGCGACTCAAAGAGGAAGTTGGTCAGATTAGTCGTACTGTTTTGATTCGACATGGATAACATGAATAGGTTCTCTTGGGAAAAACCTAGAAAATTATTTGCTTTTGCACTCCTTTACGAGACTACAATGAGGTACGAAATGCTCATACTGTTTTACTCCTCAGGAAACGGGCAGAGCAAGAGGAATTGCTGAACTTGCGTCACCGAAAATGCGATGTAGATGTGAAGTACATTGAAGTTACGAGCGGTTGTAATAGGTATAAGACACTGTTAAGCTTTCTTTGCGAGCGCCATTCATCTCGCACACTCATTGGTCCAGTTTATGGCGCGGAACGAATGGCAGTTCAGTTTATCTCTTCTTGCCCGCTACCGTGACCGAATGACGTAAGAAGGAAGCGGGACTTGCGCGTAGCCTGCTAGAATTACTCTGATCGTATGAGTTTTCTACATGAGAACGTGAAAATTAATTATATTATAGCATCTTTTCAAGCAAGTAACGATCTAAGGTAGGCCTACACATTTCGGTGTGTGTCTGGACACGTAAGAGTTGTTACCATTGAAAATCACTCTATACTCGGAAACCTATGTTACCGTTTCAACTTACTTCATTAATACGATTTAATATATTTAAGATTTAATACACTCATTTTAATTCAATAGTAAGATCTAATGTCCAGTTTTCCTAACCTATCTTTGCCACCTCAAATATTTCCAAAATGAAAGAAAATGTGAAAATTGCAGTTGGCCTGGGATGCACCCATATCACGGGCTCACACAATGGGCAGAAATGTACAGTCTATAGAAATAAACAAACATCTCTTTCAACAAAAAGTTCAGTTTCTTACAGGGAATATGTATGTTTCTTCTACCGAAATGAAAACTAAAGGTACATTCTAAACTTGCTAAGTACCTTTTTTCTCAAAACTGATTTTATTTGCTCTAGAGGTGCCCATCCGCCCTACTATTTTGTAATCAAAGCGCTTCATCATATGACGAAGGTAACGCTGGTGTCAGCTCTACGGGCTACTTCATTCTAAACTTGCTTGGTTATCAGCCGCCGGCCGCGGTGGCCGTGCGGTTCTGGCGCTGCAGTCCGGAACCGCGGGACTGCTACGGTCGCAGGTTCGAATCCTGCCTCGGGCATGGGTGTGTGTGATATCCTTAGGTTAGTTAGGTTTAAGTAGTTCTAAGTTCTAGGGGACTTATGACCTAAGATGTTGAGTCCCATAGTGCTCAGAGCCATTTGAACAACTTTTTTGGTTATCAGCCTCGAATTATATCAGTTTAACGCGTGAACGTAACAGTTGCCATACTGTCTGTCGTGTCGTGGAAGTAGCACTTCTACATTAGCAGTCGATCTGTAGCGGGTATTATTTGTTTCAAGTCTTATACGCTCCGACTTGGTGTTCTGTTTACGCCAGCTTTTATATTACCTCTATGTTCATACTGTTGACGAGAGTGAGGCAGTAATGTAATCATGGCCTGAGGATGAAGGGTCTCGTGGAGCTAAAAACGTAGTATCAAGTCTACCCCATGTCCTGAATTACACTAAAAATACCGTCAATGTAACTGGTAACAAATGGAAAGGTGTGATTTAGAGTGACAACTGCCGTGAACCAAATAAAATCGCGTACTTTTATATGTGTACATGTTCGCAGCGTCTTATGGCCTATTTGACTTCATACAACGTAATTATCCGTGTGATTGAAATTTTGCATTGATAGAAAAGGGAAAGAAGGCAAAAAAATGCTGAAAATAAAACGCATCCATAAATGTTCAAATGTGTGTGAAATCTTATGGGACTTAACTGCTAAGGTCATTAGTCCGTAAGCTTACACACTACTTAACCTAAATTATCCTAAGGACAAACACACACACCCATGCCCGAGGGAAGACTCGAACCTCCGCCGGGACCAGCCGCACAGTCCATGACTGCAGCGCCTCTGACCGCTCGGCTAATCCCGCGCGGCCGGAAAGAAGGCAATTTAGTATTATGCATCTGATGATTTACAACAATTAATTACTTCAATACGCCCTTCTTTATCATTAAACGTACTTAGAATTGAGGAAAAGGACTTTACTGACTTTCCGACTGATGTTGATGAAGTCATGAACACAACAACGCTCCACATCAGTTTTGGTGCACAAATTAAGATAATCTCAACAGTGAAAATCAAAATGACATTAAGCGACATTTAACGGTGGGAAAGTGTATACATCCTAGAGAAAAGGCCGGCCGCGGTGGTCTCGCGGTTCTAGGCGCGCAGTCCGGAACCGTGCGACTGCTACGGTCGCAGGTTCGAATCCTGCCTCGGGCATGGATGTGTGTGATCTCCTTAGGTTAGTTAGGTTTAAGTAGTTCTAAGTTCTAGGGGACTAATGACCACAGCAGTTGAGTCCCATAGTGCTCAGAGCCATTTGAACCATTTTAGCCTAGAGAAAATGAAGTATTTTGGCGATTACATTCATAAACGACTTTCGACATTGGAAAATATTTTACAAATGTCTGCTGAAAAAAAGGAACAGCTTACTTTATACGACGTCACAATCGGAAGTTTTTTACTGATTTCTTTAATGATACTGGAAACTGCTGTTTTTTGTTTCTTATTGCTTACGTATCTCGTGATTTGCATATTTAGGTGTGTTTGTCAATCACTGTAACATGATATCTCTGTTGGAATTAGCCAGTTTAGTCTGAAGGACGTTACGTGTAAGACATTTTCTGTTCGCAAGTTTTTAATTTTATTTTTCTGGACAATTCAATGATATGTTCTCTCATCTTGCGCTGTAGTTTGTATTTCCTGGCTGATAATAAATATTTAATACTACTCTGAAGACTCAAAGAAACTGATCCACCTGCGAGCACGCAGAAATGCCGCAACACAACGCGGCATGGACTCTACTAATGCCTGAAGTAGTACTGCAGGGAATTGACACCATGAATCCTGCAGGAATGTACGAGGGGGTGGAGATCGCTTCTGAACAGCACGCTGCAAGGCATTCCAGATATGTTGAATAATGTTCATGTCTGGGGAGTTTGGAGGCCAGCGGAAGTGTTTAAACTCAGAAGAGTGTTCCTGAGCAACTCTGTAGCAATTCTGGACGTGTAGGGTGTCGCATCGTCCTGCTGGAATTGCCCAAGTCCGCCGGAATGCACAATGGATATGAATGGATGCAGGTGATGAGACAGAATGCTTACGTAAGTGTCACCTGTCAGAGTCGTATCAAGACGTATCACGGGTCCCATATCACTCCAGCTGCACACGCCCTACACTATTACAGAGCCTTCACCAGCTGTAACTGTGCCCTGCTGACATGAAGGGTCCATAGATTCATAAGGTTTTCTGCATACCAGTAGACGTCCATCCTCTCGATACAATTTGACACGAGACTCGTCTGACCAGGCAACATGTTTCCAGTCATCAACAGTCCAATGTCGATGTTGATGGGCCCAGGCGAGGCTTAAAGTTTTATGTCGTGCAGTCATCAAGAGTAGACGAGTGGGCCTACGACTCGGAAATCCCTTATCGATGAATGGTTCGCACGCTTACACTTGCTGATCGCCCGTCTCTGATCTCTGCAGCAATTTGCGGGAGTTTTGCACTTTTGTCACGTTGAACGATTCTCTTCAGTCGTCGTTGGTCCCGTTCCTGCAGGATACTATTCCGGCCGCAGCGATGCCGCAGATTTTATGTTTTACCGGATTCCTGATATTTAAGGTACACTCATGAAACAGTCGTACAGGAAAATCCTCGCTTCATCTCTACCTCGAAGATGTTGTGTCCAGTCGCTGGTGCGCCGATTATACAGGGTGATTCAAAAAGAATACCACAACTTTAAAAATGTGTATTTAATGAAAGAAACATAATATAACCTTCTGTTATACATCATTACAAAGAGTATTTAAAAAGGTTTTTTTCACTCAAAAACAAGTTCAGAGATGTTCAATATGGCCCCCTCCAGACACTCGAGCAATATCAACCCGATACTCCAACTCGTTTCACACTCTCTGTAGCATATCAGGCGTAACAGTTTGGATAGCTGCTGTTATTTCTCGTTTCAAATCATCAATGGTGGCTGGGAGAGGTGGCCGAAACACCATATCCTTAACATACCCCCATAAGAAAAAATCGCAGGGGGTAAGATCAGGGCTTCTTGGACGCCAGTGATGAAGTGCTCTGTCACGGGCTGCCTGGCGGCCGATCCATCGCCTCGGGTAGTTGACGTTCAAGTAGTTACGGACAGATAAGTGCCAATGTGGTGGCGCTCCATCCTGCTGAAATATGAATTGTTGTGCTTCTTGTTCGAGCTGAGGGAACAGCCAATTCTCTAACATCTCCAGATACTGTAGTCCAGTTACAGTAGCACCTTCGAAGAAGAAGGGACCAAAAACTTTATTGGCTGAAATGGCACAGAAAACGTTCACCTTAGGCTAGTCACGTTCATACTGAGTTGTTTCCCGCGGATTCTCAGTGCCCCATATACAGACATTGTGACGGTTGACTTTCCCGTTAGTGTGGAAACTTGCTTCATCACTAAACACAATCTTTGAAACGAAAGATTCATCTGTTTCCATTTGAGCAAGAATAAAATCACAGAAATCGATTCTTTTAATCTTATCAGCTGCAGACAGTGCTTGAACCAATTTCAGACGATAAGGTTTCATAACTAACCTTTGTCGTAGGACTCTCCATACAGTTGATTGTGGAATTTGCAGCTCTCTGCTAGCTCTGCGAGTCGATTTTCCTGGGCTGCGAACAAATGCTTGCTGGATGCGTGCTACATTTTCATCACTCGTTCTCGACCGTCCAGAACTTTTCCCTTTGCACAAACACCCATTCTCTGTAAACTGTTTATACCAACGTTTAATGCACCACCTATCAGGAGGTTTAACACCATACTTCGTTCGAAATGCACGCTGAACAACTGTCGTCGATTCTCTTCTGCCGTACTCAATAACACAAAAAGCTTTCTGTTGAGCGGTCGCCATCTTAGCATCAACTGACGCTGACGCCTAGTCAACAGCGCCTCAAGCGAACAAATGTACAACTAAATGAAACTTTATAGCTCCCTTAATTCGCCGACAGATAGTGCTTAGCTCTGCCTTTTGTCGTTGCAGAGTTTTAAATTCCTAAAGTTGTGGTATTCTTTTTGAATCACCCTGTATAATCCCACGTTCAAACTCTCTTAAATCGTGATAACCTGCCATTGTAGCAGCAGTAATGTTGTGTGTTCAGTTTGTGATGGCAGACTTGGTTTCGCTTCTTTGAACAATATGCCTTCAGGACTGCATAGATTTTAAAATAGTGGCAGCGCTGCTGCAGGTCGTGCAGTAATGTTGTTACGCCGTAAGCAGGGTTGCCTGGACTGTCTTGAGTCCCGCTGTAGGAAACCCTGGCTCTGCGCATTACGGCAGAAACTCTGGCGCTTTTGCCATCTTTTAAAGTTTATATGTATGAGATTTACAACAATGAAAACATGTTTTCCGCCTCTAATTGTGCCAACAGTTTTCATTTTCGAAGAAGAAACCTATAAGTGCCATTAAAAAAACATCTTAACTTTGTCATGAAAGTGATGTTTTTTCACATTTATGGAGTGCGTATTCCTGCCCATTCTGTGAGCTTTTACACAAGTGCATCCCTAGCCAACTGCGTTTTTCACGTTTTGTTTCGTTTCGGAAGTATTGTGGTGACAGAGATAGGTTGGACACCCGGTGTACATGGGCAACAAAAATTTTCTATTCGAAGTTTGGTCAGTCCAGAATCGGTATACCAATGGGGCAAAATCACAGTGAACATTAAGGCAATCATTCCAGCCACAAACGAGGTTGAAAATAGCCATTGGGTGAAACACTGCGTCCTGCTGCGTGAAGAACACCCCTTGCACATCCTCATGCAACAGCACTCGTCGACCCATTAAAGTCCATTCTTAAGGGGGAGAAGGCATGAAAATCACATAGGGAGGGATCAGGACTGTAAGGTCGAGTGTGTCCCACTTGAGTAGGCGTAACTTCTGCGTTATGACATTTGCGACCTGGGGACGTGCGTTATCATGAACTTGGCGCACCATTGTGCAGCGGTGGTTTTCGGCGGACATGCTGCCCCATAAAAATTCTTCATTCTTCGAAGGATGTCTGTCGGTGTTCGTCTTTCGGCACTCAAGCAAAGAATAACAGCAAGTTGGTCCTGTTTGAATGCGTTTGGTCGGCACAGTTCGCGTTTCTGCTTTTCCCGAACACACGTCGGAAAAACACGAACGCTATACTGATCCTTTGCCTACATGTCGGTGCTTATAAAACCGCATCAGAGTCGGACTACGTTGCACATACGCTGCTGCAACACCGTCGAACGGAAACTTTTTGACTGTCCCTTCTCCTTGTAGACTGGTATCAAAATGATGAACGGCTTTTTATGACTTCGTGCACAACGGTAAGGAGAGATGGGGTACAGGGTGGTGCTGCAACCGTCGTCACAGGAAAGCTGGACAGGAGCAGAAATGATCGGCGAACAAGTTAACGCAACAAACAGAACATTTATTTAACTTCTGTTTCTCCAAGGATACGAAGTCTCAACTCAAACAATAGCAACTAGGATGAGGCCCACTGTACGATGCACGAACGATGGTGTCGTAGCGATGAGGCTTCAAGAGCAAGTGGGCTATGTGTTCATTATTCCGACAGTCTTCTTCGAGAGAGTACCTCATAAATATCAACTTTCATTAATTCGAGCCTTATTTGTCTTTGAACATAGTTTATGGCCACATGACCGTCATGAAAATGACTGTACTAATGAGTTGTTCGCTGCTAACTTCAGACACTGTTTGTTTGAAGAAAGCAAGAAAGGAAGATTTGAGTTTAGTGTCCCATCTACAGCTAGGTCATTAAAGTCAGATTAAGGAAATATGAGGAAGGGAAACGGCAATGTCCTTGTCAGAGAAACCATCCGAGTGATTTATGGAAACCCTTGATGACCGGGAGGATATTTGAACCGTCGTCCTCCTTATATTCAGTGATGTCTGAAACCAGTACGGATTCTTAGCTGTTGCTCATTGACTTGTGACACTCGCCAAGAAGTATCATTAGTGAAAACTGAGATGTTCCACAGCTTGTTCCGTCATAGGTCCTTTTACAATCGCGGTGAATACTCATCGAACTACACTGGAAGACTCTACAAGAGGCATCGTGTAAGTATCACTCCAACCTGTGTTGCTTTGAGGATGGAAAGAACGGGACAAAACTAGCATATTATTGAAACCTGCTATTTTCACTGTTGTTGCACCATCCAGTACTCTCTGTCGATATTCTGCGAATTATTTACGAAATTTCCCTCGCAAAGCTTGCATTAAAAATGGTAAGATTATTATGTCCCAGAATGAGATTTTCACTCTGCAGCGGAGTGTGCGCTGATATGAAACTTCCTGGCAGATTAAAACTGTGTGCCCGACCGAGATTCGAACTCGGGACCTTTGCCTTTCGCGGGCAAGTGCTCTACCATGTCCCGAGTTCGAGTCTCGGTCGGGCACACAGTTTTAATCTGCCAGGAAGTTTCATTGTTATGTCCGTTTGCATGGCCATCTTCCGCAGCAGGCGTTATAATCAGTTATTATTCGTTTTTGTCTCTTAAGCTTACTGAAAATAAATGTTTTTCACCAGACGCGTTTCGCTTTTATTAACAAAGCACTTTCCGTGGGCAGTCTGGAAATGTGAAGCAGTATACGTATTGAAAACAATATTTTTGTATAAAATTAGGGCACAATTTACTGATGGTGTTTCTTTCCGCATCTTACATATTTCTTGTCGCTTCAAGTTGAAACAGAAAAAGAAACATGGATGGACATTCACTTTTCGTAATTTTTCACCTTTTACGAACCTGCATTTTTCTTACGCTCGTTTGTAATTTTTACACGTCGCCTCACTTTCTTAAGCTTTGTAGTACTGTAATTTTTACGTGTTCACACTCAGAACAGTTTGTATGTTTGTTCATTTTCCTTTGTAGGTTGTACTGTCAAAGTTGAAATTGCAGTTTTTGGTAGTCGTATGTTTACGTCTCTCTCTCTCTCTCTCTCTCTCTCTCTCTCTCTGTGTGTGTGTGTGTGTGTGTGTGAGAGAGAGAGAGAGAGAGAGAGAGAGATTAGATTGATGGGGAGGTGGTAGTAGCGGTGGTGGTAGTGGTGGTAGTGGGGCGCGAGGAAGCAGTGTGTGTGTGTGTGTGTTTGTGCGTGCGTGGGTGCGCGTGCGTCTGTGGGAGCGTAAATTAGAGAAGAAGTGTTAAATGTTCAGCTGGGATGTGAGTACCAGCTCTTCCAGTTGTTTTTCCTATAACCAGTGTTTTACACCAGCCCCCTGCCCCCAGAAGTTTTCCACCAATCTCGCCCCACCGCCAATCTACCTACATCTCTGCTAAATATCTAACACATCTCTAATTTGCACTCACTCTAACCCACACCTACATCTCTGCTAAATATCTAACACATCTCTAATTTGCACTCACTCTAACCCACACCGCTCTCTGCATCACTCCTCACCCCAAACCCAAATCTATTCTCTCTCTCTCTCTCTCTCTTTCTCTCTCTCTCTCTCTCTCTTTCACACACACACACGCGAGAGCGTGCGTGCGCCTCTAAAATACTCACAACTCACGTAGAGAAGAAATGAATGAACATAAACACTAAGTTCACAGCGTAACATGTGAAAGTTACAGTACTCTTGTGAAGTTTACGAAAGAGAGAGGAAACAGAAAACGTCACTAATGAAGTGAAAGAAAGCTAGACTATTTAAAAGACCAAAAACTGTGGAAATCGAATATTTAACTACATTTTTCTTGTTTCAGCTTCTCCTAGCAAGAGAAGGAAAAACGTAGGACTTCAACACATGCGACCAACGAGAAAAACACCATAATTAAATCGTACGCCAATTTTATAAAGAAATTGTATTTTTTATCTATAAATACCAAAATATAGAGACATTTTGTATGTACGGTACCATATTTCCAGTACGTTCACAGAAGATTCTAAATAAAAACAAAACGCGTCTGGTGAAAATCTACTTTAACTGCGCCAAACTTGAGTCATAAAAAGCAACTCTAGTTGATAAAAGGTTTTTGTTTCTTTACTTTACTTAGTTACGTTCATTTTTGTAACGTACTTTTTTCATGTGATTAATGAAATAATTTCTTAGCAAAATAAGTTTGAGACGGGCAGTGTGACCGAGCAGTTCTAGGCGCTTCAGTCTGGAACCGCGTGACCGCTACGGTCGCAGGTTCGAATCCTGCCTCGGTCTTGGATATGTGTGATGTCCTTAGGTTAGTTACGTTGAAGTAGTTCTAAGTTCTAGTGGACTGATGACCTGAGATGTTAAGTCCCATAGTTATGTTAACCGGGGACCTAGAAACGACGGAGAGGCTCCGTCCCCACGACGAATACCGCAGTCCACTTCACCCCTTCCGCCGCTCCACACCGAACCCAGGGTTATTGTGCGGTTCGGGCCCCGGTGGACCCGCTAGGGAACGTCTCACAACAGACGAGTGTAACCCCTATGTTTGCGTGGTAGAGTAATGGTGGTGTACGCGGACGTGGAGAACTTATTTGCGCAACAATCGCCGACATAGTGTAGCTGAGGCGGAATAGGGGGAACAAGACCGCACTCGCCGAGGCAGATGGAAAACCGCCTAAAAACCATCCACAGACTGCCCGGCTCACCGGACTTCGACACAAATCCGCCAGGCTGATTCGTGCCGGGGACCAGGCGCTCCTTCTCGACCGGAAAGCCGTGCGTTATACCGCACGGCCAACCGGGCGGGCCAAGTCCAATAGTGCTCACAGCCATTTTTTTGAAAACAAGTTTGAAAATTATGTACCCTCGATGTTGCTATCTATTTGACACTGAGTCGTTTGTAGTTTTTTTTTTTTTTTTTTTTTTTTTTTTTTTTTTTTTACCGGCGTTATCTGTGTTCGCTTGTGTTCTTGCCTGAGGTGTACACATTCCGCTTTTAGCCTGCCCAAGCTTGCAGGTTATCCAGGCAAGCAAGGTGCCATGCGTTACCAGCATAAACGAGCAGGCTGCTTTATTCCCATCCACGCCAAGTTATGCCCAACCAAAGCGGTCTAAAGGAGTTTTGCTTGTCTGCCCGTGTTCCCACTGTGCTACGCTAAGTAATAGTTTATTCTGTACGCTTTCAATGTAGTGTTTGATCAGCATCCGCAAACTCATGAAAAGTATTTTTTCACCCGAGATTCACAAGACGAAGCTCAATGAAATACAGATTGCTTTGGGTCACTGTAGGCCACAAATGGCGGATTTTGTTTGTCCTTTTTTAGTTATTTATACTTATATGAAGAGTTTTATCTACATCTTCATAATTCTTTCGACCAGTCCTGGCTATTCTCAATTCTAACCATAACTACGTCACCTCTAATGCATGTTTACTTTAGTAAGGGGAACCATCTCTGAAAGTGGAGATCCTTTGCACCTAAGAACCTGAAAATGTATATTATACTGCAACGCCAACTAATGTAAGGTTTTGGAAATCTAGTTTCTACACCTTCTACACGACACCATTTATACGAATTTTCATTACTTTTTTCTGGATGTGTATTGCGACTTCTCTAAATTCATTCTAAGTGTCCAAACTGATTTATTCTGAATTCCCCAAAAGCACTGTAGCCAACACGATGTTGGTTTTTCATATCACGGCAATCTGAAAAGTAAATGTCTGAAAAAACAATATAAAACTTTCTTCGCACTACGTTACATACCATCAGAATGTGGGATTTTAATATCCACTAAGTCATATTTTTTTCCTATTTCAGTCAATTTTTGCCCAAAATTTGGCGAGCCTGCATACTCCTAAGTTCTTGGTACACATATACACACACTTGTCAGCCATTAAGTCTTTGTCCCCTTTCAAAGTATTTCTGGAGTGAGGGAACTGCTGGTCAAATTTACAAACATGTTGTAGCATACTCAGGGTTCCAGAATGAGTGTTCAGTAACTTTTTACGCACTTTGCAATGCGAGACAACTACCGATTTTTTTGAAGATGTTTCATGAACACAAGAAAACTTGAGCTCTGTTTCGTGACGAGAATATATTTCTAAATTCTTACTTTCTCTTCGGCCTCCTTTAAGTCTGATTTGTTGTTTTGACGCTCTCAATGTTATGATAAATGAACTACAGTGAAACTAGCATGTAAATGTATTCCTGGCTAATTACAATGGTTTGGCAATTCTATCTATTCTATCTATTGTCAGGCAGAGCAGGCTGAAAGAGTACCGTGGACATTCCCAAGCTTCAAGACGCCTAAGATAGCCGGCTTTAACAACTGTGCTTCAGTACACATATAACCTTGTGTCCGCTGCGGCAGGCTGAGCAATTTTAATGTTTAGGGCGGAGATAAGGGCAGGCAGGCTCAAAGGATTTGTACACTTCTGGTTATTGCGGGCACCCGTCGTAGCAGAGTACTAGAATGCCTCTGCTATTTTTTCAATGCTACCTCTACGAGTATCTTTCCAATATCTAACAGCAATATCTGCAGACAAGTTTTACGCAGTACTTACATCAGCAACTAATCAGTGTATTACATAACAGTTGGTAAAAATATTATGTATAAAATCCATTAAGATGTCTTAAAAATCTCTAATACCATTGTAAAAAAGGGATTTTCAAATGTTTATTTAATGCATAAATACAACTAAGACACAAAAATATTTGTTTCTCTTGTTATTGTGGTCTTCAGTCCAAAGATTGGTTTGATGCAGCTCTCCATGCTGCTCTAACCTGTACAAGCCTATTCATCTCCGAGTAACTACTGCACCCTACATCCTTCTGCATTTGCTTATTGTATTCATCTCTTGGTCTCCCTCTACGATTTTTACCCTCCGCGCTTCTCTGCAATACTAAATTGGTGATCCTTTGATGGCTCAGAACGCGTACTACCAACCGATCCCATCTTCAAGTTGTACCACCAATTCCTCTTCTCCGCAGCTTTGTTCAGTACCTCCTCCTTAGTTATGTGGTGTATTCATCTAACCTTCAGTTTCTTTCGTAACACCACGTTTCAAAAGCTTCTATTCTCTTCTTGTCTTCAGTGTTTCACTTCCGTACATAGTTACGCTCCATACAAGTATTTTCAGAAAAGACTTCCTGATACTTAAATCTAAATTTGATGTTAATAAATTTCTCTCCTTCAGAAACACTTTTCTTGCTGTTCCTAGTCTGCATTTTCTATACTCTCTACTTTGTCAATCATCAGTTATTTTGCTGCCTAAATAGCAAAACTCATCTACTACTTAAAGTGTCTTATTTCCTAATCTAATCCCCTCAGCATCTCAGATTTAATTCGACTACATTCCATTATTATCGTTTTGCTTTTGTTGATGTCCATCTTATATCCCCCTTTCAAGACACTGTCCATTCCGTTCAACTGCTCTTCCAAGTCTATCACTGACAGAGTTACAATGTCATCGGCAAATCTCAAGGTTTTTATTTCTTCTCCATAGATTTTAATTCCTAAGCTAAATTTTTCTTTTGTTTCCTTTACTGCTTGCTCAATATACAGATTGAATAATACTGGGGATAGGCTACAACCCTGTCTCACTCCCTTCTCAACCACTGCTTCCCTTTCATGCCCCTCGATCCTTATAACTGCCATCTGGTCGCTGCATAAATTGTAAATAGCTTTTCGCCCCCCTGCATTTTACACCAGCCACCTTTAGAATTTGAAGGAGAGTATTCCAGTCAACATTATCAAAAGCTATCTCTAAGTTTACCGATGCTATAAACTTAGGTTTATCTTTCCTTAAACTATCTTCTAAGACAAGTCGTAGAGTCAGTATTGCTTCACCTGTTCCTATATTTCTGCTGAACCCAAATTGACCTTCCTCGAGATAGAATTCTACCAGTTTTCCATTCGTCTGTAAGGAATTCGTGTTAGTACTTTGCAAACCGTCACTTATTAAACTGATATTTCGGTAATTTTCTCATCTGCCCGCAAGTACTTTCTTTGGAATTTGAATTATTATATTCTTCTTGAAGTCTGAGGGTATTTCGCCTGTCTCATTTATCTTGCTCACCAGATGTAAGAGTTCTGTCATGGCTGGCTCTCCCAAGCCTATAAATAGTTCTGATGGCATTTTGTCTAATCCCGGGGATTTGTTTCGACTTAGGTCTTTCAGTGCTCTGTCAATTTCTTCAGTCACTATGATCTCTTCCATCTCATCTTCATCTACGTTCTCTTCCATTTCCACAAAATTGCTCCCTGGTATAGACACTCTATACACTCCTTCACCTTTCTGCTTTCTCTTCTTTGCTCGGGACTGGTTTTTCCACTTGAGCTCTTGATATTCAGACAGTTGGTTCTCTTTTCTCCAAAGGTCTCTTTAATTTTCCTGTAGGCGGCATCTATTGTACCCGCTTAGCCATTCTACATTTCCTGTCGACCTCATTTTTGAGACGTTTGTATTTCTTTTCTCCCGCTTCATTTACTGCATTTTTATGTTTTCTCCTTTCATCAATTACATTCAATATGTATTGTATTACCTAAGGATTTCTACTAGTTGTCTTTTTTACCTGTTTGAACCTCTGCTCCCTTCACTATTTCATTTCTCAAAGCTACCCATTCTTCTTCTACTGTATTCCTTTCTCCTGTTCGTTTCGATCGTTCTCTAATGCTCTCTAAAACTCTCTACAATATGTGATTCCTTCAGTTTAACAAGGTCCTATCTCCTTAAATTCCTATTTTTTTGCAGTTTCTTCAGCTTTAATTTACAGTTTATAACCAATAGACTGTGGTGAGAGTCCACATCTGCCCTTGGAAGTGGCTTACAATTTTAAATCTGGTTCCTAAATCTCTTTTTTCCCATTATATAATGTATCTGAAACCTTCCAGTGTCTCCAGGCCGCTTCCACGTATACAACCTTCTTTCATGATTGTTAAGCCAAGTGTTAGCTGTGATTAGGTTATACTCTGTGCAAAATTCTACCAGGGGGCTTCCTTTCTCATTCCTTACCCCCCCCCCCCCCCGTTCATATTCACCACCTACTTTTTCTTCTCTTTCTTCCTATCGAAATACAGTCCCCCATGAATTTTAAATTTTCGTCTTCCTTAGCTATTTGAATAATTTCTTTTATCTCATCATATATTTCTTCGATCGTTTCCTCATCTGTGGAGTTAGCTGGTATACAAACCTGTACTAGTGTGTTGAATGTGGGCTTCGTGTCTATCTTGGTATAATACTGCGTTCACTATACTGTTCGTTGCAGCTTATCCGGGTTCCTATTTCTTTATTCGTTATTAAACCTACTCCTGCATTGCCCATATTTGATTTTGTATTTATAACACTGTACCCGCCTGGCCAGAAGTTCTGTTCCTCTTGCCACCGAACTTCAATAATTACCACTATATCTACCTTGACCTATCCATTTCCATTCTTAACTTTTCTGTCCTACCTGCCCGATAAAGTGATCTGATATTCCACGCTCCGATCCGTAGAACGCCAGTTTTGTTTCTTCTGATGATGACATCCTCCTGAGCAGTTCCCCTTCGGAGATCCGAATGAGGGACTAATTTAGATCCGGAATACTTCACCCGACAGGATGTCATCGTTATTTTGCCACACAATAGAGCTGCATGCCCTCGGGAAAAACTACGGCTGTAGTTTCCCCTTGCTTTCAGCCGTTCGCAGTACCAGCACAGCGATGGTGTTTTTCTTGATGTTATAATGCCAGTTATGGGTTAAAGTTAGATATAGTGGGAATCAGTGAAGTTCGGTGAAAGGAGGAACAAGACTTCTGGTCAGGTGACTACAGGGTTATAAACTCAAAATCAAATAGGGGTAATGCAGGAGTAGGTTTAATAATGAATAAAAAAATAGGAATGCGGGTAAGTTACTACAAACAGCACAGTGAACGCATTATTGTGGCCAAGATAAATACGAAGCCCACACCTACTACAGTAGTACAAGTTTATATGCCAACTAGCTCTGCAGATGACGAAGAAATTGAAGAAATGTATGATGAAATAAAATAAATTATTCAAATAGTGAAGGGTGACGAAAATTTAATAGTCATGGGTGACTGGAATTCGGTAGTAGGAAAAGGGAGAGAAGGAAACGTAGTAGGTGATATGGATTGGGGCTAAGAAATGAAAGAGGAAGCCGCCTGGTAGAATTTTGCACAGAGCACAACTTAATCATAGCTAACACTTGGTTCAAGAATCATAACAGAAGGCTGTATACATGGAAGAAGCCTGGAGATACTGTCAGGTTTCTGATAAATTATATAATGGTAAGACAGAGATTTAGGAACCAGGTTTTAAATTGTAAGACATTTCCAGGGGCAGATGTGGACTCTGACCACAATCTATTGGTTATGACCTGTAGATTAAACCTGGAGAAATTGCAAAAAGGTGGGAATTTAAGGAGATGGAACCTGGATAAACTGAAAGAACCAGAGGCTGTACAGAGTTTCAGGGAGAGCATAAGGGAACAATTGACAGGAAAGGGGGAAAGAAATGCAGTAGAAGAAGAATGGGTAGCTTTGAGGGATGAAGTAGTGAAGGCAGCAGAGGATCAAGTAGGTAAAAAGACGAGGGCTAGTAGAAATCCTTGGGTAACAGAAGAAATATTGAATTTAATTGATGAAAGGAGAAAATATAAAAATGCAGTAAATGAAGCAGGCAAAAAGGAATCCAAACGTCTCAAAAATGAGATCGACAGGAAGTGCAAAATGGCTAAGCAGGTATGGCTAGAGGACAAATGTAATGATGTAGAGGCTTATCTCACTAGGGGTAAGATAGATACTGCCTACAGGAAAATTAAAGAGACCTTTGGAGATAAGAGAACCACTTGTATGAACATCAAGAGCTCAGATGGAAACCCAGTTCTAAGCAAAGAAGGGAAAGCAGAAAGGTGGAAGGAGTATATAGAGGGTCCATACAAGGGCGATGTACTTGAGGACAATATTATGGAAATGGAAGAGGATGTAGATGAAGATGAAATGGGAGATACGATACTGCGTGAAGAGTTTGACAGAGCACTGAAAGACCTGAGTCGAAACAAGGCCCCCGGAGTAGACAACATTCCATTGGAACTACTGACGGCCTTGGGAGAGCCAGTCCTGACAAAACTCTACCATCTGGTGAGTAAGATGTATGAAACAGGCGAATTACCCTCAGACTTCAAGAAGAACATAATAATTCCAAGCCGGCCGCGGTGGTCTAGCGGTTCTGGCGCTGCAGTCCGGAACCGCGGGACTGCTACGGTCGCAGGTTCGAATCCTGCCTCGGGCATGGGTGTGTGTGATGTCCTTAGGTTAGTTAGGTTTAAGTAGTTCTAAGTTCTAGGGGACTTATGACCTAAGATGTTGAGTCCCATAGTTCTCAGAGCCATTTGTACCATTTTGAATAATTCCAATCCCAAAGAAAGCATGTGTTGACAGATGTGAAAATTACCAAACTATCAGTTTAAAAAGCCACAGCTGCAAAATACTAACACGAATTCTTTATAGACGAATGGAAAAACTAGTAGAAGCCGACGGGGAAGTTCAGTTTGGATTCCATAGAAATGTTGGAACACGTGAGGCAATACTGACCCTACGACTTATCTTAGAAGCTAGACTAAGGAAGGGCATACCTACGTTTCTAGCATGTGTAGACTCAGAGAAAGCTTTTGACAATATTGACTGGAATACTCTCTTTCAAATTCTGAAGGTGGTAGGGGTAAAATACAGGGATCGAAAGGCTATTTACAATTTGTACAGAAACCAGATGGCAGTTATAAGAGTCGAAGGACATGAAATGGAAGCAGTGGTTCGGAAGGGAGTGAGGCAGGGTTGTAGTCTCTACCTGATGTTATTCAATCTGTATATTGAGCAAGCAGTGAAGGAAACAAAAGAAAAATTCGGAGTAGGTATTAAAATCCATGGAGAAGAATTCTGTCAGCGACAGCAAAGGACTTGGAAGATCAGTTGAACGGAATGGATAGTGTCTTGAAAGGAGGATATAAGATGAACATCAACAAAAGCAAAACGAGGATAATGGAATGTAGTCGAATTAAGTCGAGTGATGCTGAGGGAATTAGATTGGGAAATGAGACACTTAAAGTAGTAAAGGAGTTTTGCTATTTGGGGAGCAAAATAACTGATGATGGTAGAAGTAGAGAGGATATAAAATGTAGACTGGCAATGGCAAGGAAAGCGTTTCTGACGAAGAGAAATTTGTTAACATCGAGTATAGATTTAAGTGTCAGGAAGTCATTTCTGAAAGTATTTGTATGGAGTTTAGCCATGTATGGAAGTGAAACATGGACGATAAATAATTTGGACAAGTAGAGAATAGAAGCCTTCGAAATGTGGTACTACAGAAGAATGCTGAAGATTAGATGGGTAGATCACATAACTAATGAGGAAGTATTGAATGGGATTGGGAAGAAGAGACGTTTGTGGCCCAATTTGACTAGAAGCAGGGATCGGTTGGTAGGACATGTTATGAGGCATCAAGGGATCATCAATTTCCAATTTAGTATTGGAGGGCAGCGTGGAGGGTAAAAATCGTAGATGGAGACCAAGAGATGAATACACTAAGCAGATTCAGAAGGATGTAGGTTGCAGTAGGTACTGGGAGATGAAGAAGATTGCACGGGATAGAGTAGCATGGAGAGCTGCATCAAACCAGTCTCAGGACTGAAGACCACAACAACAACAATAACGCCAGTTCTATCAATCATCCAGACTGTTGCCCCTGCAACTACTGAAAAGGCTACTGCCCTCTTCAGGAACCACACGCTTGTCTGGCCTCTCAACAGATACCCCCCCCCCCCCCCTCCAGTTGTTGCACCTACGGTACAGCTATTTGTATCGGTAACACACGCAAGCCTCCCCACCAGCGGCAATGTTCATGGTTCATGGGGGCACCACAAAAGTATAGAAACAATAAAGTTTCTGGTATTTCTCTCAATACAATGCTGGAATTTCAAAAGTTGAAACCGTATTTTTTTTTGTGTGTGTCAGTAGTTATGAAATGTGACAATCGCGTAAATTACGCATAATGTGTGTGTTCTATATGAACCTTTATGTTTCTGTCCTGTTGGGGAGGGGGAGGTGGGAGTTTCTCGATTGTAATTTAGGCGATATATGCACCTATGATGTTGAAGAGATCTAATTTGGTAAGCGTGACAATGAAAGAAGAATACTCTCGGAAGATAAATAAGAAAGACTGTGGAAATATGCGAGAACAATGGACAGAATACTGTATTATGGAAACCTAACAGACACAACCCTGGATAGCTGCTGTCGTCACATTAACGATGAGAGCGCACCACTTGTTTCCGTCGTTTCGTGTTTTCTTCTACATGTGTGTCAGAAGAGCGTAATACTTATTAATAGCAAATAGCTACAATGAAAGTAAGTGATTTGTAGATCACTTCAACTTCTTCTTGCGCACTTGGTTTTAGTTTTCGTTATTAGTAAGCCCTCAGGAGTCAGACCATCGCAAACGGTCATAATTGTCTTTTTTGTATTTTATCATACGGCCCAGATGAAGTTTGTTACTTTTTCTGTTAAACTCGTATGTCGATTAGGCAATGAAGGAAATAAAAATTGGGGGTGAAAGAATATCATACTATACACTAACACCATTGATCTCCTGTGTGAAGTTTAGGCAAAATCACAGTCGCTGTTATTTGCAGTCTGCTGAGCACAGATTGTTGAGTGTGGGCAGAATTGAGATTAGCGGTAAGTTCGGGACCACGTTGCAGAGCAGTGGTTCCTAACCAGTAGGTAATTACTCCCTGAGGGATTAAATGAAATTTTCTGAGGGCTAGGAGCGAAAAGGGCTCAGTTGCGTCCCAATCACCGAACTAAATTATTTTTAAAGGTCATTTCGACTAAGGTACCTATATTACTGTTCATATTATTGTTATTATTATTATTATCATTGTTATTATCAGTGTCAGAGGTAAGCCACAAAGCATTGGCAGCCTGAAGTCTTCCAGTTTCTGCTGCGTCAGAATAGGGAGTCAATCAGTGAAGTGAGTTGCAGATAATAACCGATAACAGCGTAATTGTTTTTGAGAGCTCATATCGACAAAGCAGATTGCGACCTCGATGTATGCTCGGTTGATTGTAAATGGACATACAGGGTGTGGTGCAACATGTTTTGTGATAAGTGTCTACCTTCGCTGTAGATTACTAGCTTTCTTTTCGTGGAAGAAGTGCTTCAGGAACTGCTTCAACATTCTATCACGCAAAGTACCTGAACACAGCATGTAGAATAGAAACAAGTTCTCCAAGATTTTTAGCTCTAAAAATAGGTTTTTCACTGTGGCAACACTGAAAAGCAAGAAAAGAAATTTAACCGAGTGGACTTGGAACATGGCTTATGAAGTGCACCGACTAAGACCAAATCAAATACAGAAAGGTTGTTAGAAATAAGCAGTATCAATCGTCTCTTTGATTCATTAGTTCCTGGTTTTATTAAAAACACATAGAAAACTGCATTTTATTATATCTTTGGTAATTTTAATAGTAAGAGTGTTGATATCTTCTAATGTTAATTGAGCGTAAATGTTGGTGACGGTGATGGGAGGTGTGTGATATTACCTAATACCTGACTGCACTCGGAGGTAGCGGTCTCAGGATAGCTGGGAACCACTGCTGTAAAGGACGCGAAGAAATTCTGTTATCTCGGAAGCCAAACAAGGCTTCACCGACGAGGTAAGGAGAACACGGAAAGCAGACTAGCACAGGCAAAGAGGGCACTACTCCGAAAAAGAACTGAAACACAGGCCTTAATTTGGCAAAGAAATTTCTGAGGCTGAACGAGTATAGCATTGTATGAAAGTGAATCATGGGCTGTGGAAAAATGAGAAAAGAAGAGAATCAAAGGGTTGCAGATTTGGTGATACAGAAGGATCCTTAAAATTAAATAGAGTGATAAGAAACAAAGAGGCTTCCAGCAGAATCGCTAAGAAAATGAATGCTTGTAGAGGGAACTAGAAGAAGGGGTAGGAAGGTAGTATACAGAACATCAGAGAAAACCTTTAGTTCTACTTGACGGATGCGGAGAGGGAGAAGACAGAGATTGGAATATGTCCCACATATATCTGTAGGGCATTGGTTGTAAATGATTTTCTGAGAAGTAAAATTTGATACGGAAGCGGAAATAATGATGGGTTGAAGTACAGCACGCTGCACGCAAGGTGAATATATAAATTTAAGGAAACTGACGAGGGGCCACCAATCATTCGAAGGAGGGGTAATTTCAGAAAGCAAGTGTAAGACTTTCATTGACACAGAGGGAGTATGGTAAAATTCGTCTTAATGCGTGTAGACTTTAGATGCTAGCGGCGGAAATTAGGATGTAGCTGTAAAATTCTCAAAACCACCCAACCTTCGTGTTCCAGCTAGCAACGTAGTGTCCGTTAAACGTTAAGTTTATCATATAGGAAGGGCGACATTTCATCTACGGTTACATTATCTGTGTCTTCTACAACGAATCATAGACCTCTCGCTATGTTTGTGTTACGTTGAGCTTAACGAGTTTTTCAGGTCAGGTCTCCTACGCTGGGCTATTGTTTTATAATTTTACATTCAAATGACAACATGCGCTATACTGAGAATCGGCCCTGCTACTGAAATTTCCTTTCAATCTCATTGCATATTGCAAAACAGAAAAAAACGCCGCAAATAAAACATTGTATGCCCGTGGCTATGAGTGATACCATATTTTCTTACTGACAGAGAATCAAAATACTAGCTTAACGTACTTGGAATTACTTGTCCATGCAGCCATGTGCAATAGATAAACATTGCAGTCGTTTCACAAACGAATGTGAAATGCAATGCCAGTAGAAGAATAAAAAAAACAAAACACTTGCTTTCTAAATCGACCACAACACTGTTATTCTAACTGTGAAAGGGCTGTTAATTTTCATGTGGATACTGCTCTAAATTCATTTCTGCAGATGTTCTGCACCAACATCCGCAATAACCTGTACTTCTTAATCCAACCTTCAATGCCTTTAGCTGGTTTCTCCCTTACCCTTCCAGACCTCTACCTCAACCTACATAATTGCCAGATAAGCGCAACCTACACGGCACAACCTACTTTCACTTCTACCGGAAATGGTTTTCATAAATTTCTTTCTCCTTTATTTTAACTAATGTCTCCTCATTTCATTATTTACCTAATCACTTAATTCATAACTTTTTTCTGTGTGACTACATTTCTAAATGCATTAGGAACGTTATTAGCATATCTGTGTCGACCGTGTCACTCAGTTAAAGTTTGTACCCGAGTCTCCACTGCTAGTTATGGCACAGCAGTCGCTGAATGACAAAATCAAAATGGTGGACATCAGGAAATTTAAACATCCAAGATGATGGATGGTTGGAAATTTAAAAATCAAATGTTGCTCATGGCAATAAATTAAAAAGCCATGATGATGTGTACTTTAAAATAATCGAAAAATCCAAGATGGCTAGCTAGCCCAGCTGTACTTTGTAAAACCTCACTCTCCCGTCCCCTCTCCTCAAGTCATAGCATAGTATTTAAAAGATATTAAAAGGAAACGTTGACACACAATGGAGCCCTAGAGCAGCCATCTTGGCTGTGCTCAAAAGCATCCAAACTTTGAACTTTTTTGCCCCATGTTCAAAAGAATTTACCCAAAAAAGTATGTAAATGGTGTAACTTGTAGTATTTGGAAATCTAAAAATACCTTACAGACCATTAAAATGAAACAGGCAGTCACATCCCTGGCATGCTGAAAAGCACCTGAATAGTCTGAAATATTTTTGCATCATTTTCAAAAGTATATATGTAAAAAATTGGCATAATGTAGCATGAGCGTATGTACAAGGTTTTGACTTTTGTACTGTAGATGGTGTAAAGCTCAGCGGAGCCTCAGATTAATTATTTGCCACATATAAATTGGCCTATGATACTTGTCAAGTGTCTCAAGTCAGGCAGACTGGCATCAGCCAACTTGAACTCGCTGACTGAGCATTGTGCTTGTGCTGATGAGTCTTGTCTTTTGACCTCAAATGCAGAATGGCATCCACCAGAAATACTTAATGGTTTTGACTTTCAGCCCAGCATAATATGACCTGCACGCTGCTTTTGGAGCTATGATTGCTGTGTACAGATGCGAACTGAGTTAGTGACCCTTCGCTCATAGCTCCAGGCTGCGCTGGCTTCCATCACACAGCTTGAGGCTGTTGCCAAGGGGCGCCACTGTGGGGGGTCGGACGCTGGGATGCGAGGGACGTCGAGCACGTCTCACATGTCCCCCGATCGGTCCACGGCTGTGGCAGCCCCAGGTACTGGCTGCAATGAGGTTGACCCCTCACCTGTGGTCGAGTGGGAGATCATTCCGAAGTCTGGCAGGCGGCGAAAAACTTTCCGAGGAGCCGATCATACGATTTCCCCGTTCATATCACGAACGGGCTTCGGGCGTTATCTGTGACTGACGATGCCTCTAAGCCGGATGCAGTCGTCCACCCTGTTCCAGAGGGAGCTGCTCGGCCCGTAAGGTGTGGGCATTCACGGAGGGTGGATTTTAAGGCGGAGCTCACCATCTGCAGCATCTTAGTTAGAAACGACTTTGATCGTTTGGCGCAGAGCCGAGTGGAGGGTCTGAATCTTAGGCTCAGGCGGTTCTATGACGATGTAGGCTGCAGATTTCTTGACTTGCGCCATCGGGTGGTGGGTTTCCGGGTTCCGCTTAATAGGTCAGGAGTCCACTACACACAGGAGGTGGCTACACGGTTAGCAGGGGCTGTGTGGAAGGGACTGGGCAGTTTTTTAGGTTAGATTGTCTCAGGGAACCACAGAAAGGGTGTCCGTCTAAAAGGGGGCAGGTAAAACATAGTAAGGTAGTTGTAGAAACGATCAGTATTGTAGTTGTAAATTGTCGTAGCTGTGTTGGGAAAGAGCCAGAGCTCCAAGCTCTAATAGAAAGCACTGAAGCTCAAATAGTTATAGGTACAGAAAGCTGGCTAAAGCCAGAAATAAGTTCAGCCGAAAGTTTTTCAAACGATCTAAGAGTGTTGAGAAAGGATAGATTAAATACAGTTGGTGGTGGAGTATTTATTGTTATTGGAAGTAGTTTACATTGTAGTGAAATAGAAGTAAATAGTTCCTGCGAAATAATATGGGTAGGGGTTATACCTGACAGTCAGACTAAACTATTAATTGGATCGTTTTACCGATCCCCCGTCTCAGAAGTATAGTTGCTGAACAGTTCATAGAAAACATGAGTCTCATTTCAAATAGGTACCCCACTCATACAATTATAGTGGGTGGTGACTTCAAACTACGCTCGATATGCTGGAAAAATTATACTTTTAAAGCCAGCGGCAGGCATAAAATGTAATCCGAAATTGTACTGAATTCTTTCTCAGAAAATTATTTTGAACAATTAGTTCATGAGCCCACTCGAAGCGTAAATGGTTTCGAAAGCATACTTGACCTCTTAGCAACAAATAATCCAGGACAAATCGGGAGTTTCATGACTGTTACAGGGCTTAGCGACCAGAAGACAGTTGCTGTTAGGCTAAATACCCAACCATCAAAACGAAACGGAAAGCATATCTATTTTGAAAAGCTGATAAAAATGCTCTTAGCGCCTTTTTAAGAGACAGTCTTCACTCCTTCCGATATGATCGTGTACGTGTAGAAAAGTTGTGGAATGATTTCAAAGAGATAGTATCGACGGCAATAGAGACATGGTACTGATCCTCCATGGTACACCAAGTGGGTCAGATCGCTGTTGCAGAAGAAGCGAGAAAATCATGTTAAATTTAAAAGAACGCTAAATCCCCAATACTGGCAAAGTTTTGCAGAAGTTCGAAACATAGGGAATACTTCCATGCGAGATGCTTTTAATACTTTCCACAACGAAATTTTGTCTCGAAATCTAGCAGAAAACCCAAAGAGATTCAGGTCATACATAAAGTACACCAGAGGCAAGGCGCAATCAATACCTTCACTGCGCGATAATAACGGTGAAGTCACTAATGACAGTACCACTAAAGCAGAGTTATTAAAGACGGTTTTCCGAAACTCCTTCACCAAAGAAGACGAAGTAAATATTCCTGAATTCCAATCAAGAACAACTGCCAAGATGAGAAACATGGAAGTAGATATCCTCGATGTAACAAAGCAGCTTAAATCACTTAATAAAGCCGAGGCTTCCGGCCTAGATTGTATACCGGTCAGGTTCCTCTCAGAGTATGCTCTTACAATAGCTCCATATTTAGTAATTATATACAGCTGCTCGTTCACAGAAAGATTTGTACTTAAAGACTGGAAAATTGCTCAAACACCAATACCCAAAAAGCAATGTACGAGTAATCCGCTGAATTACAGGCCTGTACCACTAACGTCAATTTGCAGTACGACATGTACTGTATTCGAACATTATGAAGTACCTCGAAGAAAACGATTTATTGAGACATAGTCAGCACGGATTCAGAAAATATCGTTCTTGTGAAACACAACAAGCTCTTTAAGCTCATGAAGTAATGAGTGCTATAGACAGGGGATGTCAAATTGATTCCATATTTTTAGATTTCCATAAGGCCTTCGACACCGTTCCTGACAAGAGTCTTGTAACTGAACTGCGTCCCTATGGAATATCACATCAGTTATGCGACTGGTTTTATGATTTCCTGTCAGAAAGGTCACAGTTTGTAGTAAAAACGGGAAAGTCGTCGAGTAAAACATAAGTAATACCCGGTGATCCCCAAGGGAGTGTTATAGGCCCTCTATTGTTCTTGATCTATATTAAGGAGTTTCAGTGCCAAGAAAAATCTTTCTCCTGTTGCAGTTTACACTGGAAGAGAAGAAGGGATCAGTAGTATAGATCTATTTAAAGAAAAAAATTCTGGAATGCAAAACTACAGACACTCGATTGTATAGCCTGGTAGTGGTGTTTTCTTTGCTTCTTCTGTTTTCCATGTTGTCACCCATAGCTTCACCTCTGCATTCAGCTTAGAAATGCAGTCACTTTCATCATCCCCAGTCCCTTCGTACTACTCTGTAGCAGGAAGTTCTGTATCCCTAATCAATGGCTCCACAGACTTTGTAGAATACGAGCAGAATTTTGGTAGAAATGTGTTGAGAGTGTAGAGGCTGCGTGACCAGAAGAAAAAAGAAATTTGAAACTGTGACAATTAATATTGTTAAACACTGAACACAATAATGATTAATCATCAAAGAAATTTCTTATAACTACCCATGTTTCCGTATCACTTAAATAAATTCGTGTGGAGAATATTGTGCTTTGTAGCTAGTGTGTGTACTTAATTGCTACACGAAGTGTGGAAACATGGCAGAGTATTTGTGGCAGGTAACAGTCACATATGCAAGTATCAATGGTGTGTGTAAGTGGTATTCTGATGATCTAACATGTAAAATTTTGCTCATTCAAAACAATTCATTGGCAAAATATACATGAAATAATGAATTCGTCAGACAACCAGTTCAATAAGTAAATAAACATATCATCAATATTCAGCTGAAATGACAGTGATCTGTTGTCTTTTTTGGGATCTTTTGTTAAATGACAAACGTGCATTGGTTCACTGATACACAGGTATTGTGGGATCACTTTAATGTACACCAAACAAATGAAGGGTACGTTTAACAGATCGACGAAGCCACCTCTTTGACTCGTGCATTCCTATGTTGGGGCAGTCATTCCTGAGGACAGTGGCGGGCCTCCTCCTACCCCCTGACAGTTCATAACCATTCTAGACTGGTCGAAGTTAACCTTCATAGCATTATAGTTCTTGGACCTCAGACATGTGGTCCAGAATATCACTCATTAGAGGCCCCAAGGTGTGCAGATGCAACTGCTGCTGTTAGCTCATGTCGTTTCAACCGTGCCATGACTGTGATCATGTTGCTTGACTGACCAAAACAGGTATATTGTGGGCTATTTGGCCAACAACCCATTATCCAGAGTTGTGGCCAATCTGCATCATTAGCTGTGTTAGACTGCTGTAGGAGATTCTCTGCATGAGGTTAGGTTACTGATTATGGTTGGCTGTGCTATGTTCCCTTAACACTGTGGTCCTTCACACGAAGCGAATACTAAAGGTACTAGATCGCAGCTGAGTCATGCAGCAGACCAGTTGCTACAGCTCTCCCAGTTTCAGGAATCCCTTCGTCACCATGCGCCACCTGTGGCAGGCCAGCGTTTACCTCGGCCGCCATGTCAGTCACCTTCTTCTCACCACTGCGTCTCGATGAATGACTGTTGTCTCCCATCCCGTTCGGCTCAATACCACGTGTAAGACACCCAGCCTCTGGGGCCAGGTTGGCCGTCTGAGGTGGCACGCGACACTGAGGCGCACCCGCAGCTAAGTGCTGTGACGTCATCCTGTCACTGTTACACTCTCAAGTTGTGTCTGGCTGCCACCACACGTTGTGTTATCAGCGCTCCCACTCCTCGTCATCACGTAATCCTGCATAATCCTTTCCAATCAAGCTCCGTACGCGGAAAGCTTACTGCCTAACAGTCGGCTGGGGTGGCGGAGCGGTTCTAGGCGCTACAGTCTGGCACCGTCCGACCGCTACGGTCGCAGGTTCGAATCCTGCCTCGGGCATGGATGTATGTGATGTCCTTAGGTTAGTTAGCTTTAAGTAGTTCTAAGTTCTAGGGGACTAATGACCTAGATGTTAAGTCCCATAGTGCTCAGAGCCATTTGCACCATTTTTTTTACTGCCTAACACAAGTTAATAAATATTATTTGCAATGTTTCCAGCGGCATAAATGATTGGCTTCCACAAAGTAAATAATCTGTTAAGGTAATCTCAGTTATTCTAAGGTTATCAGTCAAGGAAATTAAGCAATAAAGTGATCACATTGGGTCTATGTTTTGATAAATAAAATTCAGAATTGAAACTGAATACTGCAGAAACATTTTTCTAAATAAGTAAAATCGGACGCTTTAGCCTCTTTTAAAATTTAATGATTTTTGTATCTCAATGCTTTTAATTGTTATTGAACTCTGCATGCTGTGCTGTTGATGGCAGCTAAATTTTTTATTACAGCATGTACAGAAGATAGCCCATCAGTTGCAATAAATGGTGGTTTTCAAATAACCTTTACCATGGTTTCGGCGGATTTAAATCCGTCTTCTGAACGTAAAACAAACTTCACATTAGTAATTCATTCAGTAAAGCTGTTCCACATGATATGTATCGGCAATGGTCTGTATTTCCATATGTAAAAATTACGGCACCTAGAATGAAGGGCTTGTCGTGTCAATAAAACCAATGACTTAAAATAACAGACTATGTTAGCAGCTACATGCCGACTAGACAGCTTTACTGAATGACTTTTTTATTTTTATTTTTAAAAATGAACAGTCGAGATTGCAATAATATTTCTTTTTTAACCGGATTTTGCTTACCTACAAGCCATATTCAGAAATTTTTTTTTCGTGGTATCACGAAACCTCTGAGGAGCCACTAGCACCAGCCATAGGGGGCAAAACCAAAAAAAATCTGAAAATAGCTTGCAGATAAGCTGACTCCGGTTAATAAAGAAATACAGGGCTATTACAAATGATTGAAGCGATTGCATAAATTCACTGTAGCTCCATTCATTGACATATGGTCACGACACACTACGGATACGTAGAAAAACTAATAAAAGTTTTGTTCGGCTGAAGCCGCACTTCAGGTTTCTGCCGCCAGAGCGCTCGAGAGAGCAGTGAGACAAAATGGCGACAGGAGCCGAGAAAGCGTATGTCGTGCTTGAAATGCACTCACATCAGTCAGTCATAACAGTGCAACGACACTTCAGGACGAAGTTCAACAAAGATCCACCAACTGCTAACTCCATTCGGCGATGGTATGCGCAGTTTAAAGCTTCTGGATGCCTCTGTAAGGGGAAATCAACGGGTCGGCCTGCAGTGAGCGAAGAAACGGTTGAACGCGTGTGGGCAAGTTTCACGCGTAGCCCGCGGAAGTCGACGAATAAAGCGAGTAGGGAGCTAAACGTACCACAGCCGACGGTTTGGAAAATCTTATGGAAAAGGCTAAAGCAGAAGCCTTACCGTTTACAATTGCTACAAGCCCTGACACCCGATGACAAACTCAAACGCTTTGAATTTTCGGCGCGGTTGCAACAGCTCATGGAAGAGGATGCGTTCAGTGCGAAACTTGTTTTCAGTGATGAAGCAACATTTTTTCTTAATGGTGAAGTGAACAGACACAATGTGCGAATCTGGGCGGTAGAGAATCCTCACGCATTCGTGCAGCAAATTCGCAATTCGCCAAAAGTTAACGTGTTTTGTGCAATCTCACGGTTTAAAGTTTATGTCCCCTTTTTCTTCTGCGAAAAAAACGTTACAGGACACATGTATCTGGACATGCTGGAAAATTGGCTCATGCCACAACTGGAGACCGACAGCGCCGACTTCATCTTTCAACAGGATGGTGCTCCACCGCACTTCCATCATGATGTTCGGCATTTCTTAAACAGGAGATTGGAAAACCGATGGATCGGTCGTGGTGGAGATCATGATCAGCAATTCATGTCATGGCCTCCACGCTTTCCCGACTTAACCCCATGCGATTTCTTTCTGTGGGGTTATGTGAAAGATTCAGTGTTTAAACCTCCCCTACCAAGAAACGTGCCAGAACTGCGAGCTCGCATCAACGATGCTTTCGAACTCATTGATGGGGACATGCTGCGCTGAGTGTGGGAGGAACTTGATTATCGGCTTGTTGTCTGCCGAATCACTAAAGGGGCACATATCGAACATTTGTGAATGCCTAAAAAAACTTCTTGAGTTTTTGTATGTGTGTGCAAAGCATTGTGAAAATATCTAAAATAATAAAGTTATTGTAGAGCTGTGAAATCGCTTCAATCATTTGTAATAACCCTGTATTATTGCGAACTTGACTGTTCATTTTTAAATATAGAATCAGGTCACCGCTCTCCATGGAATGTTGTCAAAATTTATTTACTGAATGAATTACTGATGTGAAGTGCGTAATTCTGAAGAAGGTGGGCTCAAATCTGTCGAAACCATGGTAAAAGTTATTTGAAAACCACCATATATTGCAACTGGTTGGCTGCCTATTACACCAGCTGTTATGTAACCGTTCCTATAGTACAGCCGTGCCCAAAATACTTATCGTCACATTTATCATGCATGCTACTAGGACCTTTTCTAAGTACTGCAGTTAATTATCGTACCCTGCAACTCATGCCTTAGCATTAGATTACTTAGGCTGATCAGTATGCATAATCCCCCTTTAGACAAATATCATACTATTAAACATAATTAATCCCACCGTGCATATAATCATAGTTAATCGTAACATTTTAGCTACATATGTTGACATGCAAACATTAATCCCACATTGCAAAAATTTTTACTTGAGACTTCAGTACCGATGTACCATGGCTGACCTGACTGAGCCTCTCTCCTTTAGTAAGCTCTTGTATTCCCTGTGGAAAAGCACCTATACAACTATGTGTCATATTTAATATGTAGAACTAGATGTTCGCTGTGTAGTTCGCAAAGCTGCATGTAGATGCATTTATTTACCTATTGTCCATACCGTCAAACCCATAGTTAGATTGTCAAGTTCATTTACTGATTTGAACGCCATTTTAAGTGTTGTTCAATCCATCACTTCCTCTTTGGTCTTTCACAGATACACAGAAATTTCGTTTTCCTGAATACTATTAACGCATAATATGAATGAAGAACATTATAAATTATATATTATCAAATCCTAACACTGACTATAGGATGGCTAATGATGAGTCATTATTTTGGTAGTTTCTGCTCCACAAAGCGTCTGACTACAGCCATTTGGTTTTGTGTCTATTATCCTTCAATCGACAAACGACCTCTTTTGCCACTCCAATATTGCACCACATGCCCCTAAGAGAATACAAAAACATTGCTCATTTCGAACGTATATTAACCTCTGGCCTTCCCTAATGACAAACACATACAACACTCAACTGCAAATTCGTCCATCTGCATCATTGGTCAGGACAAAAATAGTCAGAGCATCGTCTGTCATATGGGTCTGTGCTGCCACAATAAACAAGAGCATAAATCTCAGTTCAGACCCCTGACAAAGAATTTATTATTGATTACCAGACACCTTTGCCGACTACTGAAAAGTGACTGCATTACAAAAGAAACAGTCCCAGTAGTTTATCCCCTACTACAGTCAAACGACATGGTTAACTCCAGATGTATAGCATATTTCTTAATCGGACACTTCTTCTGCAACGTCTACTGTGCATAAGTACGATAGTTGCTGCTACTACTGGCATGCACCGTGTCTTCCAGACTTCCTTTTTTGACTGACTGCTGAAGTCTGATAAATAGTTCTTCTTGCTGCGTGGCGTGTAGTGGTGTTCTGCCCCTAGATCACAGTAAGTTTTTTAATCCTCTCTTGCTTTGCTATTACTACCTAACTTGCTCACTGGATAAAGGGTTTGATGTGGCACATATGATGCACACCGACTGATTTTTAGGACTTTATGGTCTCCGATCCATATGAATTAGCATGTCTGATGCTGCATATATAAAATGCTGCATTACATACCGAAAAGAACTTGTGGTAGAATATATTCTGTTACTGGAGAGACGGAAAGACTTGACCAGGAGTTTCTGTCCAACATGGTACTCCCTCACTTGTGCATTCTGGTCTACCTTCTCCTTCCTCTTCCTTCCCTACTCAAGGATACTGTCCAGAGCCAGCTTTATTAATGTCTGATGCGGAACCCTCGTCATTGATGGGAATTCCACCAGCTCTCTAATCATCTCAGGAGGACACCGGTTTCTCAATACTATTAATGGCAGAAACAGGGTAGAGCTATAATGCATCTCATACATCGCATTTTGAAGTTCCCTGGGAAGAACGTCCAGTGCCCTGTGCTGTTTATGGCGGCATATGCAGCGTTAATTTCCAAGTTCTCTCATGTTCTGTGGGGTTCAAACTTGGATGGTACACAGATATTTATGTGGGTTGCATTCTATGCCTTCGTAGTGTGGCCCTCCACCTTTCTGACTTGAACTATGGTCGATTGTCAGATATGATTCTGTCCACACATCCCACTTGTGACAGGAAATCCTTGCGTAGTGAGTGGAACAGAATCAGTGCAGTAGCCCTGCACAACTGTGTGGAAGTCACTGATTCAGATGTTAACTTTACAACAACTGTTGCCTGGGTGCTTGGTTTAGCCTTCTGACCAGTCTTGCAGACAGAAAGGACTTTCCTGATCCTGCACTCCACATTTTTCAAATGGCATAAAGTTCTTCAAGTTAAGAAACACTTTCTTGCACCAAAATGTCCATAGCTGAGATGGATACACCAAAGCATTTTATTAATTGTATCATGTGGCATGCGGAGTCCCTATAGTAATTCTGTAGCACTTCTCCATTGCAACGAAGGTTCTTAGTTTCCTAATAATGTTAATAATAAGTGTCCAGCGATTATTTTTGAGGCTAACCGTACTGCTAATGTTCCTTGTCGGATTACATTTCTAATTGTCTCAGCTAGAATGATAAATGATATTAGCGCATACTACGTAGAACAGCCGGATATACATTTCACCACAGTTTTGCCATCTTTCCTTTAGAGGTCGAAGAGCTGGGTCCTTATGCTGTTCCATAGCTATGTCTTGCAAAGTTAGCCTTATATAGTTTTCGAAGGTCACATTCCTCAGATAGTATAGGCTGAAGCGATGGTCTTCTGCATCCTCTACTACTTTGTGTTTCCTTCCTACCGACGACTGTGACAGTGTGTCAGCAATAACATTCGTTTTTTCAGGCATGTACATAAAGAAGAAGTCAAATTCTAGAGCACCCATTAGGTTAACCTATCTTAGGTGCGTTTAAGTTTGAAGAAAAATTGTAATGTTCAGTGGTTCATGTAAAGGCTCATCTTCCACCCAAAGAGCAAGTGTCAGCACTTCTCGAATACCCAAAACACAGCTAAAATCTCAAGCGCGGCCACAGAGTAATTTTTCTCATTTTTCGCCAATACTATAAAAAGAAACTGTCTTTAGCTTGGGCACTCTGTGCTTCTCCTTGTTTTGAAATATAATGATTCCAACTCTCGATTTGGTGGTGTCTGTGATCATGGAGAAATCTATCAACAGCTCAGCATGTGCCAATATTGGTGGATTTATTAGTGCTCTCTTTCGTGTTTGGAATTCATTCTCTGTTAGTTCGTCCGATAAGTACGGCGTATATTTGCCTGTCAGTGCACAGAGCTGTGGCGCCGTTATACGTCGATCTTTACAAATTTCTTGTAGACCTTAAGATACCAAGGAACCGTCTCAAGACCATCCGGGTCTGATACGTCGGAAACTGTGTGGTGGCTTCTAGCTTCTCTGGGTTTGATTTGATCCTTTGCCCGCTACCATACGTCCCACAAATGCAGCTCCCCGTGTGCTGAAACATAAATTTGACGGTTACTCCATGATCCTTCTGTGCACTGAGCAATGAGTTCAAGGCTCTGTTATATTCCTTCCAACTTCCCATGGCGACTAATAGGTCACTGACGTAGCATGTGATATCTTCTATTACTGCCTCGTCGAGAATTCCATTCCATCTGCAGATGAATAATGTCAAAAATATCTTCATGCCAAGGGTTAACAGCGAAATTTCTTAGCAACAGCCAAAAACTAGGAACGACATGTACTTCTGACAGGACGGGTGTAACTCGACTTGCCAGAAATATGAAGGGTGGTTGACTGACGAAAAAATCTTAACTCCATGAAACTTTTGTGACAGTTATTTCAGATTTTCTGGTATGCCTGTTTCTAGTGTTGTTATTGATTTATCTGGAGTCTAGTACCAGACGAATCCATACATCTTTCTTCTCAACAATGCACGATGGGCTGTTACATGTCGACAAAACGTGTTTAAATATCCCTTCTCATAACATGTGCAAAACATCCTCAGGTCGCAGGTTCGAATCCTGTCTCGGGCATGGATGTGTGTGATGTCCTTAAGTTAGTTGGGTTTAAGTAGTTCTAAGTTCTAGGGGACTGATGACAGAAGTTAAGTCTCATAGTGCTCAGAGCCATTTGTCCAGCCAAAACATCCTCATGCACCTTTAACTCGTAGGCTAGTGGGACAGTGTGCGGAATTGCAAGGACTTTGTGGTGTTCGTCGACTCTGAAGACATACTGGGACTTGTCGACTGCACCTGGCTTCTGCTACTATGTGCGTAATTTGATTTACACATTTGTGTTCTCTTCTCATTTGTTCTTCCTCAGTCCTCGAAACCTAATCTTCTTCTTTCTCGCCATAAATATTCCCTATTTGCCTATTACAATGGTCCACATATAGACACAAATAACTTCCCAGTATCTGTCCCTACATTGCTTGATCCTCATATCACAGTCTCATCTTTCCTTCTTTATACTTGAAAAATTCTCCTCTTCCCAGATCAAGTAATGCACTACAATCACTCAGGAGATCCATTCTTATTATGAGATGAATTGTCAATATTGGAACCACCAGGAAGTTTCCTATCGACATTGGTCCTTAGCACACTAATTCAAGTCTTACTTGTCCATGATTTTTCCTACGACAAAACCCTTAATTCTAATCTTTCTCAATGATAGCTCTGGCTGAATGTGATTTATCTTACATCTGTTAAATAATCCTGCAACTTTCGAAACTTGGCTTCCACTATCCAAATTTCTGTATAATTCCACATCCTGTATACAAATTTAATACTGGATGTACGCTGATGAGCCAAAACTATGCACTGATCATGTAACTCGCGTAAATAACTAGCTGCTGATTTGAGTACGTGGTGATGGCATCCGATAGACACCCAGATGGGTTCCATAGCATTTACATTAGGCGATTTTGGTCGCCGTGACATCAACGTGATGTCCCCTGGAGAGTTTACTATAATGCTCCTTAAGCAACTGTAGCAGGATCCTCGCTCCGAAACAAGGACAATTACACTGCTGAAAGATCACATCGCCGCCGGGGAAGACATCAAGCATGAAGGTATGCTGGTGATTCGCAGCTGTTTGCGTGTCTTGGATTACCACCACAGGTCCCACACACCTTCAGGGAAATGCCTCCCTTAGCATAATATTGCTCCCACCAGCTCGTGTCCGTGGCACGCTGCAGGTTTCAAGCGGCGACTCACCTCGATGGTGGCGTTTTGGAGATGGGTATAGACCCAGAGTAGGAAAAATGTGATCCATTCGAAGTGCCGAATGTTTCCACTGATCGACGATCGAATCCAGATGGTCCCATGCTCACTGCAATCGTAATGGACGATGTCGTTCGGTTAACATCTGAACATGTAGGGATGGTCCGCTGCTGAACTCCATGTTGAGCATGTACGGTGAAAGGTGTGCTCCGAAACAGTTGTGCGTGCACCAGCACTGTGCTCTTTTGGTAGATATTCCACAGATCACAATCTATCCTACTTTACAGAGCAGACAAGTCTCCGAGCCCCGCGTTCTGTGAGGAGTTGTAGACGTCCAACCATTTAGCGCCTGTTGGTAGCTTCACTGACCTTCTACCTCTCTCTGTAGATGCTCACAACAGTAGCACGTGAACATTCGCCCATCTTCACCGTTTTCGAGATACTTGTCCACGGGCTCTGCGTAGTAATAATTTGCCCTTTGTCAAAGCTGCTTAATGGGTTTCCACATTTGCAGCCCATATCTTCGCTAGGATGATCCCCCGTGCATTTCTGCTTCGCTTAGATATACTTTTGTTGCCGTGTCAAGTGGCCAAAACGCCACCAGGCGACATCCAACGTCGTGGTGGGCAGTGGTCCTTATGTTTTGGCTGACGTGTATGCTCCTTGTCGTATCTGATTTCTTCTCACCAAGTAAGACTTCCAAAATGTGATCGTAATAGAGTATATTTTGGCGAAGTTGTGTCCAGTTTATGATGTAGATCAATTATTTGCCTTCATCTCACTATCCAAACATCAGTTATTAGGAGGGCTGTAGTTGCATTGATGGGGTTGTGGGTTTGGATCACAGATTTCCACTATCTCTACTGTGTTTTGGTTCACCACAACATCTCCATTATTAGATCTGAAACGTTCTCCACACTTATTATTCCCCGGTTCTCAGCCATCTGCTGTTTTGTGGTTCACCGTTACAATTTTTCTGTTTGTGCCATCCATCATTGCAATATCTGTTATTGTTTCTCCTTCCACCATTCCGCTCTCCATTATTCGGCCCATGAGTTTTCCCAAAGACTGCTTCTCCCAATGTATTCGACTGATGGTAGCCATTTCCTAAATGTCTATCCGTGTCTCGTCTCTATTCACCTGACAGTCCTCGTCAAATGCCGCCCTTCGTGGCTGTGCTCGTTACGGAAAGTGTTTACGTCCACGTGGCATCTCCCAGCTAACTTGTTGTTAATGAGGTATAAGTTTTGTGTAGCAGTGCCTGATTATCTGGTTCGCATGGCACTTTGAGAAACTGATTTTTCTTCACATTAATTCCAAGAATTTTACTGTGCTCGTACATCCTGATCCTACATAATCTTTTGAAATGATAATCTTGTGCTTTATTCATTCTGGGGTCTCTCTAGATCAATAGCTCTACACAAATGAGAAATGTATCACGAAATTCTTGGTAAGAGCGGCTCACTGCGGCAATTTTGTGCTTTTTTACCACTGACATTCCTTTTAAATGACCGTAGATAAAACCATGTTGGTACTTTAACAGCCACTATGGTAGTAGTGATCCTTCAAACTGGGAAATCCAAGTTTTAGGATGAAGTGAACCCCTCATCCTGGTACATTCTGAAACATCGAACCCGCAGAAAATGTCTGACATCAAATGATACTTCCAGTGCTAAATTCTTCGGCATACTCACCTGTACCTTTTTCACATCGTCTTGCCTCTGTATTACTTCGATCTTCATCTGTTGTCAGTATCAAAGCTAAATTCACTTACGTTTTGATCCTGCCACCTTTGCCATCATTTGATACTTCTTTCATACTGACCATCCTCCTACCTTCTCCATGCTGTTGGATAAAAATTTTAAACTCACCTATATCTTCTTCTCCAGCTTTGAATTACTTACTTTCTGTTAATTCTTAAACATTAAAAGCTTATTTATATCTTATCTTTGTGCTATTCACGTCAAGTTTGTGATGTCCAATCCCACACTACACAGTTCAAACTCGATTTTGATTTCGTCTCTGGTTTCATTACACTACTCTGTGCTCTCATCACTGTGGTCTATTTTTGATACCGCTTCGTGACTATTTTTGTCCGTTTGTTTACTATCTACCCTTCCTGCTTCCTCTGCTTTATTAACAGCCTGATACATGTTTTTCTGAGATTCCTCTGGTACTCTGGCCATTTTTTTTTGTTTCTTCCCTTTGTTACCTCCCCCTCACTTATCGACCTTAATGACAGTGAAAAATTAGACCGCGTGTACCTAATGGAAATTTGGGAAAAAGCAATCGTCACCGAAGTTAATCTGTCGGTAAAGAGGGAGGAAAGGGTTACATCTAAATGAAAGGAAAAATTCAAATGAAACTGGTGGAAATTAATTTTTGAAAAGGGGTAAAGTTAATAAAGAAAGTAAATGTGCGGTCGTTACGTTAACAATTAACTAGCGGTAATTAGATATTTGAGATTTGGGGTAAATTACGGTCGCCAGTCCTATGGACAATTACTATAGTAACTGAAAAAGAAAGGTTATTGCACATATAATTAGCACTAGAAGTGTGGCAACTGAAGGTTGACACGTGTAGTGTGAAAACTGAAAGTTAATTTAGTGACTGAAATTAATAGTGAGCTTTGTTTCTTAAGCACATCGAAATTCAGTAAAATACGGTTAGTCTTGGGCTACCTCAACAATCATTTCAAAAGCTACTTGAATATACGCAATTTAGAAATAAGAGATTTAACTTTGAACTTGAATTAAATGATTCTGAACAATTAACAATAGTAAAATTTAGTACGTACCAAGCTGAGCTGCAGTCACAGGTAAGCTAAAATACGGTAACAAAACTCGCCCTCTTAATTTGTGCTTGCGTAATCTAAATATTGAAGCCAGCTATGAATACTATAACTGAACTTTGAAATTAAAGCAGTGAAATGGAAT
The DNA here is from genome assembly GCF_023898315.1 of Schistocerca nitens. Lineage (NCBI taxonomy): Eukaryota > Metazoa > Arthropoda > Insecta > Orthoptera > Acrididae > Schistocerca > Schistocerca nitens. The sequence continues at coordinate 230,589,186 of NC_064615.1, forward strand.
AATATTACTTTAATGCTGGCGTGTGAATTTCAACGACACTCGGGTTCATTCCGGAAAAGGAAGGGACCCTGCTAGGTAATGCAATTGGAACAATGAGCAACAAAGGATCATGCTAAGTTGCTGTAATTTTGTGATGCAACAATTTTAAAAGCTGAGTTCTGCCATACAGTTCTAAAACTTTACGTGCTTCCAGTCTTCCTTGTTGGTTGATTGAAGGTTTGAAGCCGTCGATCGAGGAGGTGGCGACAGTCACTCATTGTTGGCCGTCGCTGTTGCAGAAGCTGGATGTTGGCGCGCCTCCTTCTCGACACGGTCACCAGACGAAACGGGCTCTTGATGTGCGCCAGCTAATGCTTCCCGTCCGCGACACCGTGTCAGAAACTATCATAGCAATTCGAGCGCAATTAACTGCCAAACCCCGAAAGCGCGGCAACTCGCGGGAGCGTCACACAACACACCTGCTCCACTGCACTACCCCCGCCAGACTCCCTCTGCCCGCGCTCCACGCGACAGAGTTAACACTACCAAAGATCCTAAACACTTTGGTTCTCCGCACGACCTATCGATGTATTCGTTCGATAGCATAGTTTTCCCTAGGCCAGACCCAGCGTATAAATACAAATAATATTAACAAAACAAACCAATTATACATCGACATAAATGCATATATATACAAATAGTAAAACAATTACAATATACAAAGACACAGAAATGTTGTATCTTCAGGTAACAAAATAAGGAAAAAAAATTTGCAGTGCAATAGATGGAAATAACAGGATATGCATTTCCGGCGTTACACCTTATCTCCCATATTTCGCTTCTCAGGCTCTCACCCTGTCTTCATTATCTTGTCTGGTCTCCCCCCCCCCATGCCTTTAATTCATTTTCTCATGTCTTCTATTTGTGTGAGCGTCTTCCCTATGTTCTTATTTTCTTTCCTCATTGGTTTAAAAAGTCAGTTAATTTGAATTCATCGTTCCCTGACACACTACTTCTACCTGACAAAACTGCTCAGGAATGTACTGAATCTCTCTCTACTCACCTGCATTTGATTTGCTCATCTTTTCCTTCTAGTCGATACAACGTATTGATGGCTCCCTCTATTCTTTCTCCTTTACTACTGCTTACTAAGCTTCCACAGATCGCCAGAGTGCTGTCGTCTGCGTTACGCATCTTGTAGGGATTTCCTTCATCTTCTCCTGCTCTACATTACTCCTCTCTGTGCTTCCATCCTCGTCATTCACCCAATTTCCGAAACGTCTTGCACTGCCAAGCCCCTCTCGCTGCTCCCTGTTTACCCGGTTCATCTGTTTGAGTCAAATTTGGCCATTGAATCCGTTGTAAGTTTCTTCCGTTCTATCGATATCGTCTTTAAATTTGTTTTTATCAGCATGGCACTTGTGTCTGTCTTGCTGTGGTATCACACAGGTTAGAAAACCGCACACAACATGTAGCGAAAAACGAGTGTGGTGAATTCTGCCACCGTAATGTTGATTACGCTATTTATTGCAAAAAGTACGAAATATATGACAGTAGGTATTCACCTCCTTTGAATTCTACTTTGTCAACTGTCAACATGTTGGTTTATGTGTTCTCCTTGAATAACTAATACTTTAATATTCTCACAACATACTAATTAAGTACTCCTAATGCCTTCTTGTCAACGATACTTCCCTCCTGGACTGCAATACTAGCCAAAATCGGTTATCTCTTGACTCTCAATCTACCTCCATTGCTGCTCCCTTACGTCCCTCTCCTAATACAGAACCATCCACAGCTTTCACATTCTCATTCAGAACTCTCTTATTGCCTGTATGTTCCGCACATTAAGTGTTACATTTGGCTACACGGTACGCTGTGTCTCATGAGACTGCACTGGCTGCATTTCATGGGGCGGGAGTTTTCGGTTTCTTGTGAGTTGCCCTGAATTCATCGAAGTCAAGTTTCCAAGTTTCACGGACCACGCGGACGCGAAATATTTGATACTGCGATTTTTTATTTCTTTATTATGAACCTATAATGGTTCTCACACCCCCACTGCTAAATCTCGCGCTCTATGTATGGGATGAAAATGGTCCTTGTTCCACAAACAATAGAACTAAAGTCGTAAGTTTTCGTGGTGGTCCCGGATTGCCGCACACCCCAAATTACTTACGTCATTTCAAATATATATAACACATCCAAAATAACCACAACGCTCTTTGCAATGCAGGTGAATCGCCTGATGCGGGACAGAAATCACAAAACCTTTATTAGAACCTAGAGGAATGAAAATACAACTTAGTAAATGGTGCCAGCTTGGACTACAATAAGGATATTGTCTCTTAGTTTAAGTCCCAAACACCTATATGAAATGTATAAGACTGAAATTATAAGTGGCCACAAATTACGTTAATACAATGACTCATGAATCTGATTACTTTCCTGAGAACCTTAGATATAACCTCACCAACTTATGTTAACCTACAATTAAAGTAACTGACTGCTTCCCAGATAAACCTAAACGTGACCCTGGCAGAGCCGCTAACTGCGGCAAAAGTGTAGAATTTCCCTTAACTCTGCAAACCTAATTCTGGGTGGGCTACTACTTGAAACAACTAACCTCTAAATTTTTGTGCATAAAGGTAGATGGATAAAATGATCACTTTTACGGGATCAACATAAAAAGAACAACTGAAAATCTGTGACAGTTATATCTATCCAAATTTATATGAAGATTAAATGGAAACCGTGTCACTCCCATATCAGATAAATTACTTCCTGCCCTCTTACGAATTTACTCCCTCTCAAAAGTTCAACAATAAATTAACTATTTAATCCTCTAATTCTCAATTGGAACATTGACTGGATGTTGGTGACTAAAAAACGGAAGTCCACACATTCACTACCACCGCAAAAGGAGAAGAGACAAGTGATCGTTCTAGAGTCCACAAACGTGAAATCAAATTGAACTTCGCTGCTAGCGCTGCGACTTAGTTCGCAATGAGAATGACTGTGGCACTGAGCTGTGCATTTCAGATGAGCTGGCCTCTTCGCGATGACGGCATCGCCAGGACCTTTGCGGAATTCAGAAATGTGTTAGCCTTACTGGGGTGTTAACTCCAGCTCTGTCAGAAAACAGCAACGTCGTAACCATAATTCTATGAGGACACCCTCGCATGCTACTACAATCAGCGTCTCTAGCCATACTGGCTTACACCACGTCTATTCCTCGCTCCCAAATGGCGCCAGTCGCCAATCCCAAAATCACAAACCACTGCAGTCCCGTCTCAAGGTTTCACGCCAACAGAGAATCCCACCAAAAGTTGTGCATCTTGAAACACGTATGTATTCATTACCAGCGATGGCGAGGCATGACAGAATCTCTGACCAGAGAGTTATTTATCGTTGCTAGTCTGCGCTTGACCGCGCGAGTCGACAGTTGGGTAGTAGTAGCAGTCTGGTGCAGTTGCGTGTAGCGAGTCGGCAGGAACAGTTGCACTCTGTCTGCAGCAGTGTGTGGCGAGTCGGCAGAGGGAGTAGTCAGTCGACAGTAGTAGCGAGTGGACGATTGTACTGAGCGGGCGTCGTCATGCGTCGACGGCGTGCTCTTCTTGTGACTCTGGTCAGGATTGTGGTGGACGATGAGTATTGTTGCAGAAGGTAATGAAGCAGCGTTGCGCAAATCTAGTAATGTATGTTAATTGTAATTAATTTGTTCAAAAAATGCCCCAATAATAATTTTTTATAAAGTAACTCTTTTAAAGAAAACATGCATTTCAATTTAAAGAATATTTCCTATGCATTTCCTCCAAGAATCAAAATTAAAAATACGCCAGCATTGCACGAAGCTGTGTCGATAAATAAGAGCAGATATAGATGCAGTTTTTATTGAGGGAAGAGTTTTTGCTTAACAATAGACGTTTTTCCCAACAACAGCAACAAAACCAACCGGTTAGCATACCTAACCAACAATGTAATGTACAAGGTCAACCAAGCTTTAATGTTTCGCCGCGTGCACGTATAGTCTCAGCCCCAACAAATAGTAACACACAGTAGCAAGGAAATAACTACGTACAGAAAACACACTATTTCAATTCCTATCGCAATGCACCGTATAGAAATGACTATCACGACAGACGTAAAAACAATGAGCACAATTTTCGGCGTACATTTAATAACAGTCGATCTCATCAGCAGCAAGAACATCAGCAACAACATATTATCATGAATGAACCAGACAGTAGGTATCATCCAGAGCGTGATACGTCAGGAAGAAATAACAGAACAGTTCAAATAGTCGAAATGCCACAGCATCCTCCCTAAGACAATAACACGTCTGATAGAATTTGACTAGATATAGTACAGGTTGCATCTTCCAGCAACGTAAGCAATACTTCAGATACACAGAATGTTGTTCACGAAAATGTTATTACTTTTGACGACATCCGAGACACTCTTTTGCAGGAAAGACCAGTTGTTCAAAAAACCGTTTCACACCCTGTCATCGAAATTAAAATTGGATCATCGAAATTTTCAGCAGTAATCGATTCTGGATCACCTATGTCAGTAATAAATGAAGAAACTTTCAACGAGTGTAACAAAGAGAATACCTATCCTACATAACCATTAGGCAAAACGAAAGTAAAAGGAGCAGTATCTAGTAAAGGAGTAGATGTTAAATTACAGACGCATTTATCATTTTGTATTGCAGGTCACACATTTCACTCAAATTTTTGGATTGTTTCCTTATTGACAACAGACGTTATTCTAGGTACGAATTTTCTGGTACAACACGACGCAGTTATTGATTTTCAAAATTCCTATTTAATGTTAAAGGATGAAAATGTACAACTAGCTTTAGAATTTCAGCACTCATTATCTGCAGAAGAACAAACAATTAATCGTACAGAGGTCATTTCCGTATCACGTAACATAGACTGTAATTCCACATTGTTCACAGATACGTACGTACATAACTATAATACTCCAGAAGAAGCCGACTATGACGTTATACAGATGATTTCTGATAAAGTTAAACAGAGCAGTGCAAATACAGACGACGAACGCACGCAACTACACAAAATTCTTTTACAGCAAGCTCCAGTTTTTGACAACGTTCCTGGTACTATGTCCGGTTTTATGTATGAATTTCAAGTTAAACAGCACGACACATTTAAAGCCAAGCATTATCTCATTCCATATATTCACGGAGAACAAATTAAGAAAGAATTGCAAGCTATGCTTGACCAGGGAATTATTGAACCGGCAGTTAGTCAGTACATAAACCCGCTCCATATTGTTAAGAAAAAAGATGGTTCACTTCGCCTCGTACTTGATTCGCGTCACATCAATGACATTATTATTAATCAAACAGATCGCCCACAGACACTGGAGGAACTTCTACAGAAATTTCATGGTACTGCTATTTATTCCACACTAGATCTGAAATCGGGATTTTGGCAAATTCAGCTCCATCCGAACTGCAGAAAATACACAGCATTTCTCTGTTTTGGCGACTGTTATCAGTTTTGTAAATTACCGTTCGGTTTAACTATTTCTTCAGCAGCTTTTATTCGCGGTTTGAATACAATACTTCCGACAGAACTTAAAGACAGAATTACAACGTACGTAGACGACATTCTTGTTGCAGAAGCTAACTGGTCTGAACACAATCTGATTCTTGAACGACTGTTGCAAACTTTTCGTGCACAAGGACTCACAGTTAATCTCAGTAAATCGCACTTTCGCAAAACTTCTATAAAATTTCTTGGACATGTAATTTCAGCAGAAGGAATTGCGCCTGACCCAGAAAAACTTCAAGCTTTACGTGACGACGAAGAAACAACTACGCAGCTTTTTGGGTTTAATTAACTTTTTTCGTAAATTTATTCATTACTCTGCCTTAGACACCCCTAGATTATGCCAATTGACAGGTAAAAACACTATTTGGTCCTGGGATAAGCAAGCACATTCTGAATTTGTGAACCTGAAAGAAGCCTTGTTGAATGCACCACTTTTATCGCACCCAGATCTTACCAGAAATTTTTCCATTGCCACCGACAGTTCTAACACCGCTTTAGGCGTACATATTTTTCAGGAAATTGAAGAAGATGGTTGTACTGTAATTAAAAACATCGCTTTTGCAAGTCGCATTCTGTCACCTGCTGAACGAAATTATTCTGTTACTGAACTTGAAACATTATGTGCTGTTTGGGCTTTTACGAGATTTCGGCATTTTCTTTATGGAAGACATACTATCGTTTACACAGACCACAGAGCGATACAATTTTTACTTTCGGCTAAATTCACACACGACAGATGAAGCAGATGGAAACTTTATTTGCAGGAATTTAATTTCACAATTGTTCACATTCCCGGCACACAAAATGTTGTAGCAGACGCACTATCCCGTTCTCTCAGCAACAATCAGGAAGACATCGCAACCAACTTCTGCAAAGCAAATTTCAGCGTCATGTACATTCAACAAGTTGCATTTGAAAATTTTATTTCGTCGTCATTACAAGACATAGCACAAGAGCAGAGTAAAGACAACGTGTGGAAAGATATTAAACACCTTTGGCAAGATAGGAATAATGTTACGATTAGAAACCATTACACTGTACGCCATGACATTCTGTTTCGCCGCTCTCATCCTGACAGCAACAATTGGTTATTAAGCATTCCTGACGATCTTGTTAACAAACTAATCTGGTATACTCATTTAAGTTACGCACATTACGGAGCCAGAAAATGTTTTCTTATACTAAGACAGAATTGTTATTTCATGGAGAAACGTTTACGACGAGGTTTTTGCTACATCTTTGTCGCTGTTGAACTCACTTCAAAATTTGTTACGTTCATTCCGTTACGCAAAGCTACTGCTAAAACTGTTTCGAAAGCATTTGTAAAACATTTTTTATTTCATGTAGGGCATGTGTTGAAAGTAATTTCCGACAATGGACCACAGTTTCGATCTGCTATATGGACACGTTCGTTACGAGCTAGATACATTTCTCCGATATATATATCCAGGTATCATGCTTCCTCGAACCCTTGTGAACGATTAATGAAAGAAATTGGTAAACTGTGTAGAATTTACTGCCATAAAAAACATATTGATTGGGACACACACGTACTCTCATTCCAAGATGTAATTAATTCCATACCGAATGAATCTACTATGCTATCTCCGTCTGTTATACTGAAAAATGCTGAACCACCTAACAAAATTAAAGAATTAGTAACATTTCCTGCATCTCGTCGACTACGACACCATGAAATAATTGACATTGCGCTGAACAACATCAAACGTGCCGCAGAGCGCCGGAGAAGACAGCAAAAACAGATTTGTACACACCGTGAATTTCACGTTGGACAGAAGATATTAGTACGTACACACTATTTATCCAATAGAGTAAAATGTAGGTGCAGTAAATTTGAACTTCTATACGCAGGTCGATATCGGATTCGCAGCATTACTCACCCCAATGTTGTACACGTCGAAACTTTGAGAACCAGAAAAACCAAAGGAAACCACCACATATCGAATATCAAACCTTTTATTGAATGAAGATACTTTATGATTTAACACGCTGTAATGCCATTTGATAATTTTTATGACCACTTATGCAGTTATATTCACATGAATACTTACTGATGATTGTCGTATTTTTTCTTGGCAAGTGCCCGGCAAGGTACACATCAGACCGTGCATATTTTTCCAGATGAACTTATACATTTTATGACCATTTATGCAATTATATTTATGTGATTACTTACTGATGATTGTCGTATTCTTTCTTGGCAAGTGCCCGGCAAGGTAAGGTTAGCAGGTCGCTTTTGTTGTTGTTATACACCCTAGACCGTCCATATTTTCCATTTTTTATGTATGTATGATTGTTTTCCTGTTTTGTTTGTATGTACTATGAAATATTTAAGATATAGCAAACACCAGTTCACTTTGACATTTTTGCCTTATGATATCTCAACATCGTGACTACTTTACTTCTTTTTTTTTTGCTGCTACATTGTGATACAGTGGGTACATTTTTGCCTCTGAACACTATCTATGTTTTTGACATATTACGTTTTCTGTCATGCTATGCTGTATGCTCAGTTATGTTACTATAAACCAGTTTTCATTTAATGGGTATATGAATTAAATGCAAGACATTAATCTTTGTTCATCATTTTCAGAAAGAAATAACGTATAAAGGAAATAAATTAAACAGAAATGGGAATTTCACCTTCGGAAAGAACGAAATAGAATGCAATACCTCATGAGGAAGAGTAAATGGATCAGGATTAACAAGCATTAACAAGAATATACTATACACATCGTAGAATAGCAGTCTTAACTAATTTTTTCTTTCAGGATACGAGGCGATTGATGCAGGCTTTCAGACAGAACTACACATTTTAGTTTTAGTGAGCAAATATGCTAGACACATGGAATAGTTGTATAATGAATAATGAAGTGATTTTTTTTGCAGATGATAATGAATGGTGATGAATAATGATGAAGAATATGCTAATGAAGTTTTTCTTTACAGGTGATGATAATAATGGAATTATGATAATACGGATAATGAAGTTTTTTTCTTTACAGATGAGGATAATGTTGAAGTTTATGTATTTATGCTATGTAGTTATTTAAGTATTTGTTGCAGTTCGTTTGACAGTATGTGTTATATTGCATAGTATGATGACTGAAGGTTTTGGAAAGGACAGCTAGGGGACACACATATTTTTTATACACATTTCACTACCTGTTAATTCGAAGTTCACTACCTTTCAGCATAAAATGCGTTTCCTCTTTCAGTTTAATAATCCATTTTTGTATTTTGCAGGAGAAATTATTTATGAAATTAATGTGCTATAAGCAATTGTTCATTAAACCTATGTCATTTATGAATGTGATTACATATACTCTACTTGTTTCATAATCTTGCTACAGCTGACTCATGACGAATGACGTTACACATCTTCATTTGCAGCAACAACTCAAAAGCAAATATTTTCATTCTTCAGTAATTACCCAATGCATATATATATATATATATATATATATATATATATATATATATATATATATATATATATATATATATATATATATATATATAATACTTGGTAACTGGCCAATGAATGCGAATGATTACTATAATTAGATTAATTATGTGCATTATTCTGTAATACTGTGTCATTTATTACCTCCTGTTTTCAATGATGACTTCTGATGGTTTATAATTAGGCATTGAGTACCAATGTTCTCTGTAAAACGATTTATGTACATTATTCTGTAATACTATGTCATTTATTAGCTTCTGTTTTCAATGATGACCTCTGATGGTTTCTAATTAGGCAATGAGTACCAATGTTCTCTGTAAAACGATTTATGTACATTATTCTGTAATACTATGTCATTTAGTAGCTCCTGTTTTCAATGATGACTTCTGATGGTTTATAATTAGGCAATGAGTGCCAATGTTCTGTGTAAAATGACTCATGAACATTAATCTGTAATACTATGCCACTTATTAGCTCCTGTTTTCAATGATGACTTCTGATGGTTTGTAATTAGGCAATGAATGCCAATGTTCTCTGTAAAACGTCTCATGAATATTATTATGGTTCAAAATGGCTCTGAGCGCTATGGGACTCAACTGCTGAGGTCATTAGTCCCCTAGAACTTAGAACTAGTTAAACCTAACTAACCTAAGGACATCACAAATATCCATGCCCGAGGCAGGATTCGAACCTGCGACCTTAGCGGTCTTGTGGTTCCAGACTGCAGCGCCTTTAACTGCACGGCCACTTCGGCCGGCCGAATATTATTATGTAATACTATGTCATTTATGAGCTCCTGTTTTCAATGATGACTTCTGATGGTTTGCAATTAGGCAATGAATGCCAATGTTCTCTGTAAAACGTCTCAAGAATATTACTATGTAACACTATGTCATTTATTAGCTCCTGTTTTCAATGATGACTTCTGATGGTTTGCAATTAGGCAATGAATGCCAATGTTTTCCTTCAAAAGTCTCATGAATATTATTATGTAATACTATGCCATTCATTAGCTCCTGTTTTCAATGATGACTTCTGATGTTTTGTAACTGACCAATGAGTGCCAATGATTACTATAGCTAAGTGAATTATGCTAATACTATATCATTTATTAGCTCCTGTTTTCAATGATGACTTCTAATGGTTTGTAATTAGGCAATGAGTGCCAATGTTCTCTGTAAAACGTCTCATGAATATTATTATATAATACTATGTCATTTGTTAACTCCTGTTTTCAATGATGCCTTCTGATGGTTTGTAATTAGGCAATGAATGCCAATGTTCTCTGTAAAACGTCTCATGAATATTATTATATAATACTATGTCATTTGTTAACTCCTGTTTCCAATGATGACTTCTGATGGTTTGTAATTAGGCAATGAATGCCAATGTTCTCTGTAAAACGTCTCATGAATATTATTATATAATACTATGTCATTTGTTAACTCCTGTTTTCAATTATGACTTCTGATGGTTTGTAATTAGACAATGAATGCCAATGTTCTCTGTAAAACTACTCATGAACATTATTCTGTAATACTACATACATGGTACAGAAATGTTCAATAACTGGGCAATGAGTGCCACCAACTATTAGTGTAATTCTCAATGAAGACTAGTATGTGACTTAATGTCCTTCACCTTCTGACCTAATTACCTAGAATTACTGCAATATCCGTTTGTCCTGTATATCCTCATGATGATGGAGCACTATATTTGGTTTTTGCACTAATTCTACGTTGGCGTACCTTACAAGAACGTGGTGTTGACACGACATGCTGTCCACCACCATGAGCGATGGAGATGCTATTATGGTCCCACTGTTTGGTGTATCTAATGCACTACCAAAAGGATAACATGGAACATTACTACGACATTTCAGTGTCTTGGCTACGCTGATTAATACTTCTGGGAAAAGAACTTCAGATTGTCTCACTTGGTGTTGTGCTTCTGCAGCTGCGTGCAACCTAAAGTGCTACAACCATGACGCAATTCTTCCCTTTCCTCTCCTAATTCTTGTAACATAGTAAAAATCATTTTGTTATCATGATTTGTATTCATGGCCTATACATTTTGTGATTTGCTGATATGTTCTGAACTACAGTGCATGTGCACTTTTGTCATTTTGTTAACAAGATTTCTACTCATTGCATATACATTTTTTGTGATTTGCTGATATGTTCTGTACTCAGTGCATGTGCACTATATTTACTTCATGTTCTGCACCTATATATCTGTATATATTTTGTGATTGTAAAGTTAGTTAGTTAAAAAAGGTTTGTTGCTCATGGCAAGTCCAAATGACTCACCATCGCTGCCAAATTTTTGCCCCCCCCCCCCCCAGTGGAGGGTTATGAAACACGTATGTATTCATTACCAGCGATGGCGAGGCATGACAGAATCTCTCACCAGAGAGTTATTTATCGTTGCTAGTCTGCGCTTGACCGCGCGAGTCGTCAGTTGGATAGTAGTAGCAGTGTGGTGCAGTTGCGTGTAGCGAGTCGGCAGGAACAAAAAAAATGGTTCAAATGGCTCTGAGCACTATGGTACTTAACATGTATGGTCATCAGTCCCATAGAACTTAGAATTACTTAAACCTAACTAACCTAAGGACAGCACACAACACCCAGCCATCACGAGGCAGAGAAAATCCCTGACCCCGCCGGGAATCGAACCCGGAAACCCGGGCGTGGGAAGCGAGAACGCTACTGCACGACCACGAGATGCGGGCAAGGCAGGAGCAGTTGCACTCTGTCTGCAGTAGTGTGTGGCGAGTCGGCAGAGGGAGTAGTCAGTCGACAGTAGTAGCGAGTACTGAGCGGGCGTCGGCATGCGTCGGCGGCGTGCTCTTCTTGTGACTCTGGTCAGGATTGTGGTGGACGATGAGTATTGTTGCAGAAGGTATGAAGCAGCATTGCGCACATCTAGTAATGTATGTTAATTGTAATTAATTTGTTCAAAAAAATTCCCCAATAATAATTTTTTTATAAAGTAACTCTTTTAAAGAAAACATTCATTTCAATTTAAAGAATATTTCCTATGAATTTCCTCCAAGAATCAAAATTAAATACACGCCAGCATTGCACGAAGCTGTGTCGATAAATAAGAGCAGATATAGATGCAGTTTTTATTGAGGTAAGAGTTTTTGCTTTTTTATTCAGAATACAGGGCCGAAGGTCAGCGCTGCTGCCCTTATGAAATTTATCAGGTTTAATTATTTCACAGGGCCGACTATCAGCGCTGCTGTCCTTATAAAATTTATCAGGTTTAATTATTTCACAGGGCCGAAGGTCAGCGCTGCTGCCCTTATAAAATTTACCAGATATTATTATTTCTGTTAGGAAGTTACATTTCGTTCATGGTTCATTATTTAATTGATATTATTGTGGTTTTTGGTCAATTATCATTTATCAATTTTGTGGTGAGTTACGATTGGTTCCATTTTGCATTATTATTTAACATAATTTTGTGGGGAGTTAACATTTGGCTCATTATCATTCTTTTACATTTCTGCGGGGAGGTTACCATCTTTTTCAGTCTCCAGTGACAATATAAAACTCTGCCCTATTACAAAAAAGCATTCATTTCAGCGCTGTGATCTGATGTCATATATCTTAATACCAACTGCACATTCTGTCACCAATTTCCATAGCTTTAGAACTGGGTTTGATAATTCAGAGATGTTCGCTATGGGCCAGAGTTTGTTTCTTGTCTCCCTTGCTTTCTACAAGAGGCAGATGTTTATCCCCAGAAGAAGTTTGAAAACATGTAAAGGCTCCCCCCGACTCTCTCACATGGCACCATATTGTCCTCTGGCTGGACATTAACTCCAAGCAGTCTTGTGAAAGGACAGTGGATGCCGCCACTGTGGGTTCCAAGCCGATCCCGTCTCCAAGAATCCTATGCCATCCAGGCCAGGGACCCATCCACCTGTCACCGACTTGTTTGGCTGAAGCGTTTCCTGTTGCTTTATCTAAAGTCCAAAGAACTGCACATTTGCATTTGGCCCAGAAACATTTATACTGCATTAAAAAACCGACACCTAGTTAATAAAGAGAGACATGAAAATTACACAGGCCACACTATTTCCCGTCACCGCTGTTTACAATATAAATAAAATTTTCTCACCGATTATCCCTGTTGTCAGGCTCAGAATGATCAATATATTCTAGTTTCTTATGAAAACGGCATGCAAAACACTTTCTAATTTCCAGTATGATCGGTGTTAGCTTTTAGAATTAATTTTCATCTGAGTGGAAACAGTAAGTGTTTCCGAGAATCGCATAATTTTTTTAATAGAATTCTACAAACAGTGGACGCAATTTTAAGACATACGAATGCCATAAAAGGAAGGCACAGAATTGGAAACAAAATTAAGGGTGAAATATATCGATGATATGATTATTTGACCATAGCTCTTGTATCAGGGAAAGTTAAGTAAATGTGAAGAAGAATTTCAGATTCTGTTAAATAAACGGTCGGATAAGTGCACGTTTTCGGCTGAGTGTAAACTGAAGAAAGATGAAATTAATGAGTAAATTTAAAATCAGGATTGGGGACCACGAAATAGACACAGGAAATATGCTAGCTTCGAAGTACGATAATAAGTAAAGGAAAAAGCAAGGAAAACATAACTAACAGATTAGTATAATCCAAGAGGGAATTCTTGGCCAAGAGAAGTCTATTACTATCAAACATTTTTCGTAGTTAGAGGAAGAAATTTTGAGAACATCGATCTGGAGCAGAGCACTTTATGGAACCGAGTTATGAAATATGGCAAAACCGGAAGAGAGTCCGAAGCATCTGAGATGTTGCGCCGTAAAAGGATGTTGGAAACTAGGTAGACTGATTAGCAATGAATAGGTTCTCAGCAGAATCGACTAACACAGGAACAGTGGGAAGGCAGAGCTTGCAGAATATCCAACAAATAACTAATAACTGTACACATTGCGTGCAAGTACGAATACAAGAGGTGCAGAGATTGGCACATAAGAAGAATTGTGGGCTGCATCACATTGTTCACAAATCTGCTGACACAAGAAATGGCATACACTATCTGATGGAACATATTCTAACCCCATCACGTAACGCGAAACTGATCGCTACATGTTACGAGGGGACAACACCCCTCCGGTCCATCCCCCTCCCCCCCCCCCCCCCACACACACTTTTTACAAATTTATCATGGATATTCCGACATTCCTACAGCTACTCAAGTCGACTGTTCGTAATGTGATTGTCAAGCGTAAAAGTGAAGGAACAATCACAGTTACCAGTATCAGATTCGGCCTGTATCGGCTTTGTTCGGTCCATCTGCGAAGTAACCGGTACAGCGCTACATTTCGTTTATTATTACGATGTGGAGTTTTCCGGCCGGCGTAACTCTCTTCAGTTCAGCAGAATCGTGGTGTCAACGCTCTTTACCCTTTGCTGTTTGTTCGTATGAAGGACGTTCACAGGTCCAGTGGCTGTTTGCACAAAAAGAGACTGTCTGGTGATGTATTATCCCAGCACTTTAGAAATTAATGTGAATGACAGAAGAGAGGGTTGAGAGTTCTCAACATGTATTATGCAGCCGCAGAATCTACGAGTTCTTCAAAACTTTTGTGAAACAATATTCGAATTACGTATAGATTTAGTTGACAATGAAAATGGAACTATTACAACGATCTACAGGTGATGTTCATTGTTCGGAACATCAAGAAGCACTTTGAGCAAGTTTTCCAGGGATGGAGTAAAATTTCTGAAGTTGCACGCTTTATTCGACTGTCAGTTGCAACAGTTTTCGATGGTACTGAACGAAGAGTATCGAGACGATGCGTATTACTACAAAGAAAGTTGGTTAAGTCAAGGAGCATGTCTGTATCGATTTTTCGATTTAAAAACCTACTATCATTGAATTTGTGAAGAAAAAATGAATGCAGAAACGAAAGTTAGAACATCCAGAATTGATTGCAGACCTCGCATTATGCGTAGAGTTCACTACACACTGCCCACGGTAATACACTGCAAGAGAAGAAATAACTTATTTGTGATTTCATGGGGTTGAATTTAAAAAGAAGACCGTAGTTTAGAATGAATACAGAGTCGCCGAAATTACGAATAAAGTAATTTGAAGATTTCCACAGGCAAGACTAAAGTAATGACATTCAGGGGGAATATCATACAAGGATTAGGATAGCCACTGATGGAAAATTCATAGAGGGAACAAGTCGTTTTGAGCATTTAGGCTGTGATATATGATATAAAAGCTGCAGTGAAGGAAAAGCTAATTAAGTGCGGACTAATTTGTTGACCAATAAGAACTGAAGTTAACGAAAAGCTAAGCAAGTACAAGCTAATCTGTTGATAAATAAGAACATTAGAGAATTCATGATGTTTTATAGAGCAGTGGCAGTCCCTTGTTTAATATACTGCAGTGAAGCTTGGGTAATAAGGAAAAAAGAAGAACAATAAATACAAGTAGCAGAAATGAGATTTTAAGATCAGTAGAGGGACGTACAAGACAGGACAGAACATGGAATGAACATATTCTTCAGGAAGTGATATATGCTGAGTAAAATTGGTAGCTCAGGTGAATGAAATTCTGAACCGTCGGTAGAGCATTACAGTTACTTGACAAAACGGCCTTCCAGTCTTTGTAGTTACGTATCTCGTTGTACAAGCTGGTGGCGCTCCTTTCTTTAATTCGACGCAGTAAGCGGCAGCCGTTTTTACTTTCGGGACCATTTAATCATTGTAGCGGAATGCTGTTACAAGCCAAATTAACTGCTGCTGGATGCAAGTTGTTATGACAGCGCCCTCTGAGGTATCACGCCCCTCCTTGGCTGGACTGCGCCGTCCCGCATCTCGCACCATTTGACTGCTTCTGTGACAAGTGACCCACTCTCGCGTCGCTTCCACCACTCTGCTGCCGCAATCAAGAAACGTTCCCACTCGACATCATTTATGTTAGGTTAATACTTTAAACTTCCCCCATGAACCATGGACCTTGCCGTTGGTGGGGAGGCTTGCGTGCCTCAGCGATACAGATGGCCGTACCGTAGGTGCAACCACAACGGAGGGGTATCTGTTGAGAGGCCAGACAAACATGTGGTTCCTGAAGAGGGGCAGCAGCCTTTTCAGTAGTTGCAAGGGCAACAGTCTGGATGATTGACTGATCTGGCCTTGTAACATTAACCAAAACGGCCTTGCTGTGCCGGTACTGCGAACGGCTGAAAGCAAGGGGAAACTACAGCCGTAATTTTTCCCGAGGACATGCAGCTTTACTGTATGATTAAATGATGATGGCGTCCTCTTGGGTAAAATATTCCGGAGGTAAAATAGTCCCCCATTCGGATCTCCGGGCGGGGACTACTCAAGAGGACGTCGTTATCAGGAGAAAGAAAACTGGCATTCTACGGATCGGAGCGTGGAATGTCAGATCACTTAATCGGGCAGGTAGGTTAGAAAATTTAAAAAGGGAAATGGATAGGTTAAAGTTAGATATAGTGGGAATTAGTGAAGTTCGGTGGCAGGAGGAACAAGACTTTTGGTCAGGTGATTACAGGGTTATAAATGCAAAATCAAATAGGGGTAATGCAGGAGTAGGTTTAATAATGAATAAAAAAATAGGAGTGCGGGTTAGCTACTACAAACAGCATAGTGAACGCATTATTGTGGCCAAGATAGACACAAAGCCCATGCCTACTACAGTAGTACAAGTTTATATGCCAACTAGCTCTGCAAATGATGAAGAAATTGAAGAAATGTATGACGAGATAAAAGAAATTATTCAGGTAGTGAAGGGAGACGAAAATTTAATAGTCATGGGTGACTGGAATTCGTCAGTAGGAAAAGGGAGAGAAGGAAACATAGTAGGTGAATATGGATTGGGGGGAAGAAATGAAAGAGGAAGCCGCCTTGTAGAATTTTGCACAGAGCATAACTTAATCATAGCTAACACTTGGTTCAAGAATCATAAAAGAAGTTTGTATACCTGGAAGAATCCTGGAGATACTAATAGGTATCAGATAGATTGTATAATGGTAAGACAGAGATTTAGGAACCAGGTTTTAAATTGTAAGACATTTCCAGGGGCAGATGTGGATTCTGACCACAATCTATTGGGTATGAACTGCAGATTGAAACTGAAGAAACTGCAAAAAGGTGGGAATTTAAGGAGATGGGACCTGGATAAACTGAAAGAACCAGAGGTTGTACAGAGTTTCAGGGAGAGCATAAGGGAACAATTGACAGGAATGGGGGAAAGAAATACAGTAGAAGAAGAATGGGTAGCTCTGAGGGATGAAGTAGTGAAGGCAGCAGAGGATCATGTAGGTAAAAAGACGAGGGCTAATAGAAATCCTTGGGTAACAGAAGAAATATTGAATTTAATTGATGAAAGGAGAAAATATAAAAATGCAGTAAATGAAGCAGGCAAAAGGGAATACAAACGTCTCAAAAATGAGATCGACAGAAAGTGCAAAATGGCTAAGCAGGGATGGCTAGAGGACAAATGTAAGGATGTAGAGGCTTGTCTCACTAGGGGTAAGATAGATACTGCCTACAGGAAAATTAAAGAGACCTTTGGAGAGAAGAAAACCACTTGTATGAATATCAAGAGCTCAGATGGCAACCCAGTTCTAAGAACAGAAGGGAAGGCAGAAAGGTGGAAGGAGTATATAGAGGGTTTATACAAGGGCGATGTACTTGAGGACAATATTATGGAAATGGAAGAGGATGTAGATGAAGATGAAATGGGAGATAAGATACTGCGTGAAGAGTTTGACAGAGCACTGAAAGACCTGAGTCGAAACAAGGCCCCGGGAGTAGACAACATTCCATTAGAACTACTGATGGCCTTGGGAGAGCCAGTCATGACAAAACTCTACCATCTGGTGAGCAAGATGTATGAGACAGGCGAAATACCCACAGACTTCAAGAAGAATATAATAATTCCAATACCAAAGAAAGCAGGTGTTGACAGATGTGAAAATTACCGAACTATCAGTTTAATAAGTCACAGCTGGAAAATACTAACGCGAATTCTTTACAGACGAATGGAAAAACTGGTAGAAGCGGACCTCGGGGAAGATCAGTTTGGATTCCGTAGAAATGTTGGAACACGTGAGGCAATACTAACCTTACGACTTATCTTAGAAGAAAGATTAAGAAAGGGCAAACCTACGTTACTAGCATTTGTAGACTTAGAGGAAGCTTTTGACAACGTTAACTGGAATACTCTCTTTCAAATTCTGGAGGTGGCAGGGGTAAAATACAGGGAGCGAAAGGCTATTTACAATTTGTACAGAAACCAGATGGCAGTTATAAGAGTCGAGGGGCAAGAAAGGGAAGCATTGGTTGGGAAAGGAGTGAGACAGGGTTGTAGCCTCTCCCCGAAGTTATTCAATCTGTATATTGAGCAAGCAGTAAAAGAAACAAAAGAAAAATTCGGAGTAGGTATTAAAATTCATGGAGAAGAAGTAAAAACTTTGAGGTTCGCCGATGACATTGTAATTCTGTCAGATACAGCAAAGGACTTGGAAGAGCAGTTGAACGGAATGGACAGTGTCTTGAAAGGAGGATATAAGATGAACATCAACAAAAGCAAAACGAGGATAATGGAATGTAGTCAAATTAAATCGGGTGATGCTGAGGGTATTAGATTAGGAAATGAGACACTTAAAGTAGTAAAGGAGTTTTGCTATTTAGGGAGTAAAATAACTGATGATGGTAGAAGTAGAGAGGATATAAAATGTAGACTGGCAATGGCAAGGAAATCGTTTCTGAAGAAGAGAAATTTGTTAACATCGAGTATAGATTTAAGTGTCAGGAAGTCGTTTCTGAAAGTATTTGTATGGAGTGTAGCCATGTATGGAAGTGAAACATGGACGATAACCAGTTTGGACAAGAAGAGAATAGAAGCTTTCGAAATGTGGTGCTACAGAAGAATGCTGAAGATAAGGTGGGTAGATCACGTAACTAATGAGGAGGTATTGAATAGGATTGGGGAGAAGAGAAGTTTGTGGCACAACTTGACTAGAAGAAGGGATCGGTTGGTAGGACATGTTTTGAGGCATCAAGGGATCACAAATTTAGCATTGGAGGGCAGGGTGGAGGGTAAAAATCGTAGAGGGAGACCAAGAGATCAATACACTAAGCAGATTCAGAAGGATGTAGGTTGCAGTAGGTACTGGGAGATGAAGAAGCTTGCACAGGATAGAGTAGCATGGAGAGCTGCATCAAACCAGTCTCAGGACTGAAGACCACTGAAGAATACTTTAAACTCTTGCAAGTTCGGAATAGTAGAAACGCCTGTAGTTATTCTTTTTGGCTTTGATCCATTACGCTGTCACATAATGGTAAATCTAATAACTAAACATTTTACCTACGTAGGGACTACAGAAACTAACTTACACATTTCGTCCCACATTAGTAACACTCCGCAACACGAGTGGCACATTGCCAGAAAAGAGTAGACGTTCTGAGTTTTCCACAGGCGGAGCTATGCTGGGGTATGGATTACAGATGTGTCACCGTGTGCGGATGAAATGGTGCGGCAACTGGAAAGGTACTCCAACGCTGTAGTACGTGAGACAATACGATTCTTGTGGGTAAAATTTGTAAATTACACACACATTCGTTGTGAAATTCTGGCCGTATATGAACCAACTGCAGTGTCACATCAATAAGTAGTGAAATGGTGGTTAGAATCTGGACAAGACCTCAAAGCTGTCTGTGATGCTGATAGAGAAGAAAGCCACCGCCGTCGACCGCAGACGAACAATATCGACACAATGTAGAAACTGATTCGCGGCAGTCGCAGAGTGGTGCAGACATTGCTCAGTAGCAGGAGTGTTGATATTTTTTTGACTATCGGGAATCCAAACTATCGATATTTAAAAAAGTACAATTTATCGAAAAAATGTACAGATATAGCGACGGAGAAATATCGACACACCGGCCTATAAAAATATCTACATCTACATTTATACTCCGCAAGCCACCCAGCGGTGTGTGGCGGAGGGCACTTTACGTGCCACTGTCATTACCTCCCTTTCCTGTTCCAGTCACGTATGGTTCGCGGGAAGAACGACTGTCTGAAAGCCTCCGTGCGCGCTCTAATCTCTCTAATTTTACATTCGTGATCTCCTCGGGAGGTATAAGTAGGGGGAAGCAATATATTCGATACCTCATCCAGAAACGCACCCTCTCGAAACCTGGTGAGCAAGCTACACCGCGATGCAGAGCGCCTCTCTTGCAGAGTCTGCCACTTGAGTTTATTAAACATCTCCGTAATGCTATCACGGTTACCAAATAACCCTGTGACGAAACGCGCCGCTCTTCTTTGGATCTTCTCTACCTCCTCCGTCTACTCGATCTGGTACGGATCACACTGTCGAGCAATACTCAAGTATAGGTCGAACGAGTGTTTTGTAAGCCACCTCCTTTGTTGATGGAGTACATTTTCTAAGCACTCTCCCAATGAATCTCAACCTGGTACCCGCCTTACCAACAATTAATTTTATATGATCATTCCACTTCAAATCGTTCCGCACGCATACTCCCAGATGTTTTACAGAAGTAACTGCTACCAGTGTTTGTTCCGCTATCATATAATCATGCAATAAAGGATCCTTCTTTCTATGTATTCGTAATACATTACATTTGTCTATGTTAAGGGTCAGTTGCCACTCCCTGCACCAAGTGCCTATCCGCTGCAGATCTTCCTGCATTTCGCTACAATTTTCTAATGCTGCAACTTCTCTGTATACTACAGGATCATCCGCGAAAAGCAGCATGGAACTTCCGACACTATCTCTAGGTCATTTATATATATTGTGAAAAGCAATGGTCCCATAACACTCCCCTGTGGCACGCCAGAGGTTACTTTAACGTCTGTAGACGTCTCTCCATTGATAACAACATGCTGTGTTCTGTTTGCTAAAAACTCTTCAATCCAGCCACACAGCTGGTCTGATATTCCGTAGGCTCTTACTTTGTTCATCAGGCGACAGTGCGGAACTGTATCGAACGCCTTCCGGGAGTCAAGAAAAATAGCATCTACCTGGGAGCCTGTATCTAATATTTTCTGGGTCTCATGAACAAATAAAGCGAGTTGGGTCTCACACGATCGCTGTTTCCGGAGTCCATGTTGATTCCTACATAGTAGATTCTGGGTTTCCAAAAACGACATGATATGCGAGCAAAAAACATGTTCTAAAATTCTACAACAAATCGACGTCAGAGATATAGGTATATAGTTTTGCGCATCTGCTCGACGACCCTTCTTGAAGACTGGGACTACCTGTGCTCTTTTCCAATCATTTGGAACCCTCCGTTCCTCTACAGACTTGCGGTACACGGCTGTTAGAAGGGGGGCAAGTTCTTTCGCGTACTCTGTGTAGAATCGAATTGGTACCCCGTCAGGTCCAGTGGACTTTCCTCTGTTGAGTGATTCCAGTTGCTTTTCTATTCCTTGGACACTTATTTCGATGTCAGCCATTTTTTCGTTTGTGCGAGGATTTAGAGAAGGAACTGCAGTGCGGTCTTCCTCTGTGAAACAGCTTTGGAAAAAGGTGTTTAGTGTTGTGTCTAGACCATACAGCCTAGACAATGCTGTAGCCGATAGGGCACGCAAGGCTAACGCAGACGGGCGCGAAGTCTGGAACATGAGAACTTATAAATGAATAAGAAGAAAAGTACGTAGATGCTTGTTACTTAACTTTTAATTAGTCCTTGGAATACATCTCTCTTGAATATTAGTAAGCTATAGGCACTGATACAAATGGCGCCTTGCTAGGTGGTCGCCATTTAACTTAGCAGAGGGCTATTCTACTGTCTATCTCTCGGCAAATGAGAGCAAGGCTTAGCACGTCCAATCGCTAGCTATGTTGTCCGTACAACTGGGGACGAGGTCTCCTCAGTCTCTCGAGACCTGCCTTGTGGTGGCGCTAGGTTTGCGATCCCACAGTGGCGACACGCGGGTCCGACATGTACTACAGGACCGCGGCCGATTTAAGTTACCACCTAGTAAGTGTGGTGTCTAGCGGTGACACCACATTTAGTATTTCAGCTTTACGCGTGTCATCCTCTGTTTCAATGCCATCATCATCCTGGGGTGTCTGGATATGCTGTTTCGAGCCACTTACTGATTTAACGTAAGACCAGAACTTCCTAGGATTTTCTGTCAAGTCGGTACATAGAATTTTACTTTCGAATTCACTGAACGCTTCACGCATAGCCCTCCTTACGCTAACTTTGACATCGGGTGTACTTTGTAAATATACTGCCGGTTTTGGAACTGTATATTTAAGTATTGGTTTATTACTAGATATTGTGTAAATCAACAAGCTAGCAGCTTGCCTATCCCCCTTAGGACAAGAACTGAAAGGAAAACGATGCACGTTCACACAAGGCGATAACCACTTTGCTAACAATGGTAGCTGCATATAAGTGGCACAATAAAAGGTGTCCGATGGGTCCGTCGTTCGGTTTAGTCACGTATAGGGTATGTCCAGTACACATTAATCGACTTACCTGTTTTTCATTTCCGCAAACGCCAGAGAACTAGTAGTTACAGTGCCAAAACTGCGGGGTGAAGTTATACGCTGCAGTTTCTGTTGGTAGCACCCAGCGCCTATAACGTCAACATTTTCCCTAACACATCTCCCCCCACCGCAAAGATCAATCTTGTCATTTAGATTTTTGCAGAGGTTGAAGATACCGCATCAGTTGTAAATTACTTTATTTTCACTCGACCAGTTTCGGATTGTTATAAGGCCACCCTCAGGTGTCGCAGTTGTGCTGTTGTCCCCGAGAGCCGCGTGTGCTCACAGGCAGCACACTGTGCCTGGTACACGCGGCGTTCGGGGGCCACAGCACAACTACGACATCTGAGGATGGCCTTATAACAATCCGAAACCAGTCGAGTGAAAATAAAGTAATTTGCAATTGATGCGGTATTTTCAACCTCTGCTAAAATGCTCAGTTGCGGATGTTCTGCCAACAGGATTATTTAGATTTTTGTTCACCATTTTCAGTAACTGTTTTTGAAGAATGCCGATGTGAAGAAATAGCACACTAATTGCCTTAAAAACTCTTTTTTGACGCAGATGGTGTGCTATTTCTTCACATCGGAAATCTTGTTATTCCATTCACGCCGGCCAGTGTGGCCGAGCGGTTCTAGGCGCTTCAGTCTATAACCGCGTGACTGCTACGATCGCAGGTTCGAATCCTGCCTCGGGCATGGATGTGTGTTATGCCCTTAGGTTCGTTATGTTTAAGTAGTTCTAAGTTCTAAGGGACTGATGACCTCAGCTGTTAAGTCCCATGGTTCTCAGAGCCATCTGAACCATCTGAACTACATTCACGCCGCCATAGCCAGTATAATTGGACTTCTTCTTTGTGCCACCTAAACTTGCTTCAAACAAGAAATGAATGGACTGGACCTGATGGAAAGTCAAAACGTAGGAAGGCTCCTCCACAAAGTGAAAATAAATTATTTTCCGCTACAGTTTCACAAGAACAATTCCAAACATTTACCGAAAATTGCGGAAAAAATACAAAATAGAAATATCGGCACTCGATATAGCCATTTTGACGTCGATGTAACGAGCCATCGGTGAAAGGAAGTGGCATATACAGGGTGTTACAAAAAGGTACGGCCGAACTTTCAGGAAACATTCCTCACACACAAATAAAGAAAAGATGTTATGTGGACAAGTGTCCGAAAACGCTTAATTTCCATGTTAGAGTTCATTTTAGTTTCGTCAGTATGTACTGTACTTCCTCGATTCACCGCCAGTTGGCCCAATTGAAGGAAGGTAATGTTGACTTCGGTGCTTGTGTTGACATGCGACTCATTGCTCTACAGTACTAGCATCAAGCACATCAGTACGTAGCATCAACAGGTTAGTGTTCATCACGAACGTGGTTTTGCAGTCAGTGCAATGTTTACAAATGCGGAGTTGGCAGATGCCCATTTGATGTATGGATTAGCACGGGGCAACAGCCGTGGCACGGTACGTTAGTATCGAGACAGATTTCCAGAAGGGAGGTGTCCCGGCAGGAAGACGTTCGAAGCAACTGATCGGCGTCTTAGGGAGCACGGCACATTCCAGCCTATGAATCGCTACTGGGGAAGACCTAGAACGACGAGGACACCTGCAATGGACGAGGCAATTCTTCGTGCAGTTGACGATAACCCTAATGTCAGCGTCAGAGAAGTTGCTGCTGTACAAGGTAACGTTCACCACGTCACTGAATGGAGAGTGCTACGGGAGAACCAGTTGTTTCCGTACCATGTGCAGCGTGTGCAGGCACTATCAGCAGCTGATTGGCCTCCACGGGTACACTCTGCGAATGGTTCATCGAACAATGTGTCAATCCTCATTTCAGTGCAAATGTTCTCTTTACGGATGAGGCTTCATTCCAACGTGATCAAATTGTAAATTTTCACAATCAACGTGTGTGGGCTGACGAGAATCCGCACGCAATTATGCAATCACGTCATCAACACAGATTTTCTGTGAACGTTTGGGCAGGCATTGTTGGTGATGTCTTGATTGGGCCCCATGTTCTTCCACCTACGCTCAATGGAGCACGTTATCATGATTTCATACGGAATACTCTACCTGTGCTGCTAGAACATGTGCCTTTACAAGTACGACACAACATGTGGTTCATGCACGATGGAGCTCTTGCACATTTCAGTCGAAGTGTTCGTACGCTTCTCAACAACAGATTCTGTGACCGATGGATTGGTAGAGGCGGACCAACTGCATGGCCTCCACGCTCTCCTGACGTCAACCCTCTTGACTTTCATTTATGGGGGCATTTGAAAGCTCTTGTCTACGCAACCCCGGTACCAAATGTAGAGACCCTTCGTGCTCGTATTGTGGACGGCTGTGATACAATACGCCATTCTCCAGGGCTGCATCAGCGCATCAGGGATTCCATGCGACGGTGGGTGGATGCTTGTATCCTCGCTAACGGAGGACATTTTGAACATTTCCTGTAACAAAGTGTTTGAAGTCACGCTGGTACGTTCTGTTGCTGTGTGTTTCCATTCCATGATTAATGTGATTTGAAGAGAAGTAGTAAAATGAGCTCTAACATGGAAAGTAAGCGTTTCCGGACACATGTCCACATAACATTTTCTTTCATTGTGTGTGAGGAATGTTTCCTGAAAGTTTGGCCGTACCTTTTTGTAACACCCTGTATATAAATATAGATATATCTGGAAAAATATCGGTATATAGATATTTTATCAACAGCCCTACTCAGCAATTGCGCATCTCAATAGGCAGTTGTCATTCCATCATCACATATCGTTTGCGATATCGGAAATTATGCTCTGGCTGGATTTGGAGATCACTGCCACCTGTAGACGAAGGCGGAAATCTGACGGCGTTTCTGAACTTGTTTGAGCGTTACCACGTGTGTGGAAATGTTTTCCTAAGATACATCGTTACAGGCAATGAGGCATGTGCCCATAATTTCACAGACAGGAGTACAATAAACAGAACGTCTGGAGATGGTAGAAACATCTCCTCGCCTCCAAGAAAGAAATGTAAAGTTGTGACATCAGCAGATCATGTGCACCGTTTTGGCTCTGGCTCTGAGCACTATGGGACTCAACATCTTAGGTCATAAGTCCCCTAGAACTTAGAACTACTTAAACCTAACTAACCTAAGGACATCACACACACCCATGCCCGAGGCAGGATTCGAACCTGCGACCGTAGCAGTCTCGCGGTTCCGGACTGCAGCGCCAGAACCGCTAGACCACCGCGGCCGGCTGCACCGTTTTGTTCCAGCTATGTACACAGAGTTAATGTCAAATCACCCATAAAGAATAAGAGGCACGAAAAATGAAGTAAAGCCATTGTTCTCCTGCGTAGCAATGCAACACCACACCCAGCGTGTACAAGCTTCTCTTCAACGTTTTCGACAAAAGCTTTGGAAACATCCGACTCATCATCTAGATTCTATACCACGTGATTTCCATCTTTCTGGCGAGCTGAAAGAATATCGCAGGGGAGGAGGCGGAAGAGAGTTTTTCTCCAACGATTAGCACGTTGATTTTGCGGTTCTCGAATGGCTTCGAGATAAGATGTAGATTTCTGTTGTCGAGGAATTGAACGATTGGTAGAAATTTCCAACCTTTGCTTACAGAGATTCCTACATTTATATCTATATCGATACTCCGCAGGAGACCTTACGGTGCGTGGCAGAGGGCACATCGTACCACCACTAGTCATTTCCTTTCCTATTCCACTCGCAAATAGAACGAGGGAGGAATAACTATCAATATGCCTCCGTATTAGCCCAGATTTCTCGTGTCTTTATTCCATGGTCCTTACGCGCATTGTACGTATGTTGGCTGCAGTAGAATCGTGTGGCAGTCAACTTCAGATGCCGGTTCTCTTAATTTTCTAAATAGTGTACCTCGAAGGGAATGTCGTCTTCTCTCCAGAGATTCTCATTTGAGTTCCCGAAGGATACCCGTAACACTTGCGTGTTGTTCAAACCTACCAGTAAAAAATGTAGTAGCTCGCCTCTGCACTGATTCGATGTCTTCCTTCAATCCGATCTGGTGCGGGTCCGAAACAATCGAGCAGTACTCAATAATTGGTCGCACTAGCGTCCTATATGCGGTCTCTTATACAGATGAACCACAGTTTCTTATAATTCTCTCAATAAACCAATGTCAACCATTCGCCTTCCCTACCACAATCCTCACATGCTCCTCCCATTTCATATCGCTTTGCAGCGTTAAGCCCAGATATTTAAACGACGTAACTGGTGCATCCGAATTTACGGGTTTGTTTCTCTCACTCATCCGCATTAATTTAGGTTTTTCTATATTTAGAGACAGCTGCCATTCATCACATCAACTAGAAATGTTGTCTAAGTAATTTTGTATCCTCCTACAGTCACCCAACTTTGTCCGTTACCATACAACACATCATCATCAGCAAACAACCGCAGATTGCTGGCCAATCTGTCCGTCAAATGATTTATGTACACAGAAAATAATAGCGGCCCTGTCACACTTCCCAGGGGCATCCTGACGATACTCTCGCCTCTGATGAACACCGGCCGTCGAGGACAACATACCGAGTTCTATAATTTAAGAATTCTTCGATCCAGTCGCATGTCTGTGAACCTGTTCCATACGCTCGTGCCTTCTTTAAAAGCCTGCATAGAGGCACGGTGTCAAACGCTTTCCGGTAATCTAGAATATGGAAACTTCCTGTTGCCCTTTATCCATAGTTCGCAGTATATCATGTGAGAAAAGGACAAGCTGAGCTTCGCATGAGTGCTGATTCGTGGACATAAGATTTTCGGTCTCTGGGAAATGTTTTATATTACATGAGAGTATGTTCAAGGAACCTGCAGAAAACCAATATTGGGGATACTGGTCTGTAATTTTGTAGGTGCGTTCTTTTGCCCTTCTTATACACATCAGTCACCAGCGCTTTTTTCAGTCGATTGGGTCTCTTCACTGAGTCAATGTTGAAAAATAGAGTCATGAATCTGTTTCACTTCGAAGTGTAGTGCAGCATTCAATTAAAGTTACTTCTAACTTACTTCCTGAAGTTCCCTCGTAGTACAGAGAAGATCTTTGTTTGAATTTGTCTCTCAATTTTTCTAATAAAGACAGGTGTTTTGTCTCATCATAGACGGAAAAAAGACAGAACAAGTAAAGTCTGTATACCTGGGAAGTTTTAAAGACATGGAAAGGATGCTGTACAAAAGAAATAAGGAAGAGGACAATTATGGGAAGCAGAGCTTTTGAAAAAGTGAAGCAGTTACTAATAGCTAGAACAATTCCAGAGAGTCTGAAGAAAATACTTGCTAAATGTAGTGTAGTTTTACGTACCAGCGAATTATGCCCGGTTAAACAGAAAGGAGAAAGACATTTAAAAAGTTTTGAAATATGGCCATAGCGATGAATACTTACGGTGAAGTGAACTGACAGAATTAAGGGTGAAAAGGTAATAAAGGAAATGGGGATGAAAGGATGTTATTGGAAGCGACCAGACACACGAAAAAATATTGGCTGGAACATATATTGCTTTGGAACTGCTTTCAACAAAAAATTACGAAAGGAAAAGGGGAAAGAATGTGAGTAAGAGGTGGGAAGAAAAATGAAATGATGGACGACATTAAAAATGGGCCAACATACAAGATGCCAATTATTGAACTATATGAAATAAAATCGCCATAACGTCTGAACGGTTTGCCTTTGGACGTTCAAACTGCACGGTTGGCCACGGGGCATGATGGGAATTAGTATGCGCATACATGGTTTGGTTTAGCGTCGAAGCCCACTTCCACTTGGAGGGGATCGTCAACAAGCAACTGACGCACTTGAGAGACTGAGAATGCGCATTTCGCTTTCGAGAAGTCTCTTCACCCTCAACCGGTGCGATGTCCAGTTACGGAATAATCGGTGCGATATTCCTTAATGGCATGGTGAAGGTTTTGGAAGATGGTTTCATTTCATTATCTAAAATGTCCCTGATTTCGACAAGATGTGGTTCATGCAAGACGGAGCTCCACACCATCGAAACAGGAGAGTGATGTCCTGGTGGAGCACATTGGGGACTCTATTAAAGACAAGGTGTACAGCAGTAAACCCAAAACCATTGCTGAGATGAAAACAGCCATTCAGGAGGACAGCATCGATGTTCCGACACTTCAGCAGGTCATGCAGAATTTCAAATAGCCCTAAGTACTATGGAACATCTGAGGTCATCAGTCCCCTAGAACTTAGAACTACTTAAATCTAACTAACCTAAGTACATCACACACATCCATGCCCGAGGCAGGATTCGAACAGTAGCAATCTCGCGGTTCCGGACTGTAGCGCCTAGAACCGCACGGCCACCGCGGCCGGCTGCAGAATTTCGCTATTCGTCTGCGCCACATTATTGCCAATGAAGACAGAAATACGAACATACCATAACCTAAATCCGATCTGTAGTGACTTTTGCGTGTTGAATAAAGTGTGCGCACGCCGTAGTTTGTAAGTAATTTACGTTTTTTTCATACAGTTCAATAATTGTCACCCTGTACAAACAAATGAAGGAAGATGGTCAAAAGAGGACACGATGGACAGCCTCCCGTCGTAATACAGATGCACTCGTCCCGTTATCTCTTCGAGTGCCGCGTAAATAACTCGAAGGTATCAATCTTTGTACCATCCAACAGTATTCACGATATTTAATACGGTAACTTAAAAAAAAAAGTTCTGTCAATGTATAGTGTATGTGTGTTTGTGTGTGTGCGTGTAAGTGTGCGCACGCGGTGACGGAATATTTCGCAGTAGTGCACATTGTGACATCTTTCTGCGCTCTTACGAGACCTTCACGACGTTAGAGGAAACCTCAACTTTCGCAGAGCGCCGCCGCCCTTGAAGCAGACGCTATGAATACTATCTTATCTGCGGAAGGCGAGATAAGGCACCGCGCGCAGCGTCTGGAGCAAGCCGGCGATATCGCAAACCGGATGCGGCCGCTGCGGCGAAGCGCACGCGACGACTCCTTGAAGTGAGTCCCTGCTCCGCTGCAGCCGCTGCTCCTGACAGCTGCCGGGGCTCGGGTACGCGTCATCCTCCTGCGCTGTCAGCCGCCGCTGCGACTCCGAAAATATACACACGGGCTGCGAAGGCATCCGAGAGCAAGACTACAAAGCAACACGTCTCTGTTAAGCCGACATACAGACACCGATAGCCTCGCACCGATCAATCAAAGGTTTCGAGAAATGTCTAGGTGAAAATTTTACCGATAACTATCTCTGTAACTAAAATGTTAAAACCGTGCAGGTATAATAAGGGGAACGGCGCTACAGACTTAAGCCGTCGAGACACTGACTGTGCATCCGAACGGTGAGCGTTGAGCGTGCCGAGTTTCTGACGCAATAGCGTGGAATAGCACGTTGGGGAGTCTTACCGAAGGTGCAGAGCAATATCCAGTATGTCAGATACCCTAAACGAGCGTCTGATTGTTGATCATTAAGATGGCCTCCTACGTCACAAGCACGCCAACTCCATTCGGTGCATAGTTCTAAGGCGCCATATTGCCTCTCAGTTGAAGCTCGTATGTACCAGGCGATCAAAAAGTCAGTATAAATTTGAAAACTGAATAAATCACGGAATAATGTAGATAGAGATTTACAAATTGACACATATGCTTGGAATGACATGGGGTTTTATTAGAACAAAAAAAAAATTCAAAAAATGTCCGACAGATGGCGCTTCATCTGATCAGAATAGCAATAATTAGCATAACAAAGTAAGACAAAGCAAAGGCGATGTTCTTTTCAGGAAATGCTCAATATATCCACCACCATTCCTCAACAATAGCTGTAGTCGAGGAATAATGTTGTGAACAGCACTGTAAAGCATGTCCGGAGCTATGGTGAGGCATTGGCGTCGGATGTTGTCTTTCAGCATCCCTAGAGATGTCGGTCGATCACGATACACTTGCGACTTCAGGTAACCCCAAAGCCAATAATCGCACGGACTGAGGTCTGGGGACCTGGGAGGCCAAGCATGACGAAAGTGGCGGCTGAGCACACGATCATCACCAAACGACGCGCGCAAGAGATCTTTCACACGTCTAGCAAATACTTTGTTTTTTAATTTTTTTTGGTTCTAATAAAACTCCATGTCATTCCAAGCATCTGTTACCTCTCTATCTACATCATTCCGTGGTTTATTAAGTTTTCAAATGTATAGTGACTTTTTGATCACCCTGGATATACGCCGTTTCTGAGCACCGGTAAAGTGAGGAGCTCTCAAAATTCCACAGTTACTTGTATGATTCCTTGTAATAAAATGACAAGAAACATCATATTGATAGTAAAAGAATTACTGTAACTTGCGTATTGTGAGAATATGGTAGTTGAAGGCAGCCGCATCTTTAGGGGCAATTAAAACCCATTGTCCTTGGTACAATTTAGTGTAATTAAATTTCAGTAAGTAACATAGCTACGACTGCAACTCTCATTAGATCGTACATATTTGCCGGCCGTTGTGGCCGAGCGGTTCTAGGCGCTTCAGTCCGGAGCCGCTCTGCTGCTACGGTCGCAGGTTCGAATCATGCCTCGGGCATGGACGTGTGTGATGTCCTTAGGTGAGTTACGTTTAAGTAGTTCTAAGTCTAGGGGACTGATGACCTCAGATGTTAAGTCCCATAGGGCTCAGAGCCATTTTTATGGTACATATTTAGATAAGGTCATCCAGGATTTGTTGTCGGTTTAGCAGCATCAACCAGACTGTACGATAAAATCCGCTGTCTTGGTATCGACTTCACGGACGACATCTCACGCACGAGGACCATTAATTATCGGAGCCTCTTGCAACACATCCTTGCTGAACTTGTGAATCATCGTCATCGTGCACTGGACCTTCATCAACCGACCGAATTTGTTAATACCTATCAGGCATCACGAATTCCCCACGTAGTGCAAACACTACAGATGCCTAAACACATACCTCGGAGCATCATGGCGCCATTCGGTTCCTTTGTCAGCGCTGGAATGATATTTGAGGTTCGATAAGAGTCCCTCACTCTTCCTAAAGAATGGAGCGGACTTGACCTTGTCAGTGTTCGTGATCGAGAAGTGTCTCTATATATTAGTATGCACCTCAAGGTTTGGCGACGATGCCCGACCAGCCTCACGGTATTACTGATGGAGGCTCTCGCACTATATTCCCTTGACCCTCCGGTGGCGCTTACCTACTATGGGAGGTTTTATCTGGAGCACATCTACTACGGGATGCTCTCCCCGTCTCCCGGTTACCGTGGCCAGTGACATCTTTCACGTTGCCTCCGGTCGCCTAATGTTGTCGAAGTGACATGTCCTACCGTGCAATGGAGCGTAGTATGGTGCACAGCTAGACCTGGTACTTGATAGTGAACAGAAAACAAATTACTCGTGAGAGACTCAATAGGATCCATCTTGCAGATTCACCTTTATGTATGAACTGCAACGTCCAGGGTACAGACGAATACCGGCTAGATTGTGGGCCGGCGGAAAATACCTGGTATTTTGTGCGTCAAATTTTGGCTCTCTTTTTACGGATGTTCAAATGTTCAAATGTGTGTGAAATCTTATGGGACTTAACTGCTAAGGTCATCAGTCCCTAAGCTTACACACTACTTAACCTAAATTATCGAAAGGGCAAACAGACACACCCATGCCCGAGGGAGGACTCGAACCTCCGGCGGGACCAGCCGCACAGTTCATGACTGCAGCGCCTCAGACCGATCGGCTAATCCCGCGCGGCTTTTACGGCTGTCGCCCGCTTAATGTCGATTCCCACACTCTCCTCTACCAGGAAGCTGTTTATTCCCTAGGACGAAGCATAACTTTGTCACGTGGATCAGAGGCCACGCCATTCATTATTTATATTTATTTTGTGGTGGTGTCATAGGACTCCCGAATTTTTGGAGCTATTTAAACTATCGTCATTCCGCTATTGTGAGGAAACCCAAGCACAGTCAATACTTCAACTATCCGCCCCGTAGCTGGATTATTCATCGCAGGAGATAAATTTGATACATTCACACAAGGAGATGAACAGATAACGGTACCTACACGACATTACAAGAAGACATGCCATGAAAATGGGGCGGTGGCGTCCGTGGGGTATCGACGCCACATGTACGTGTTACAGAAGTGTACCAAGTGTACCTTTGTGTTTATTTTTCTTTTTTTCAGAGACAAGTCACGGAAAAGTCGGATTTATTTTTTGTCAATAAATAAATGAATATTCTCCTGTGCCCATTTACCCCTTACGTTCGTTCCTGTTTGGCGACGGTGACTTCGTGGCCAGGCCTCGTACAATGACCCCTGCCCACTTTGCCTCCGAGACCATTTCCTTCTATTCCTTAAAGAATGGTAAAAAACCAAACAAAAGGAAAAAGCGCAATGAATAGTGTCAAAGGTTTATCGAAATTTATGATGTGTCGATGGTTCGTGTCCCACGACGTCTAAACATTTGTTTCCAACTTTCGTTTTTCGTGATAGGTTCTGATACTTTTTTATTATTTTAATATAAGTGTATACCGTAACATTCGATGTTATGTAAATATAAGTTCGCTCTTTGTGGGAGTGAGTTTGCTCGGTTGGCTTAATCCACAGGACGCCTTGCTCTTCTTGCAGTAAGATATTTTGTCCTTCTTTCTTTTAAGCTTTGTAATTCACATGTTGTAGAGATTATGCTATTGAGTAGTTACAGTGATCAGGTAAAAATGAACTTTGGGTTTTACTACAAAGTGAGAATGATGAAATAATTTTCATCTCGTGTGGGGAACTATCGTAAATTTTACCGCAGTATTTGTAAGGGAACTTTTATACACCTACGTCCTTATTGACTGGATACGGTACTTTCTTTCTCGCCTTATAATGTTTTCACGGGTATTGAACTTTTTATTTGTGTATACTACGGAGAGAATAGGGCTAACGTAGGAATTTTCAGCCCATTTATTTCGTAAACAGTGTGATTTACGAGCCAGATACAGCCAACAACTGCCGCTAGAGTGCATTGTGATCGCGTGTACCACGTTGGGGCCCTCGTGCCGTGTGTGCAAGTCGCATCGTTTCTGAGCGTTCAGCGACACATTGAACTTTGCACGCCAAAGTTGATGTCAGACAGCACGGTCCGTGTATCGACAGCTTTAGGCTGTGCGTCGCTGCGTACAAGCCTGCTAGCTAGGCAGCCAAATTGCCGCACTTTATCAGCAGAACGTCCAGGCTGTTTTACTCCCATCCAGTCGAATCTATGCCAGACCCAAGGAGGCTAAAGGAGTCTTGCTTGCCTGCCCGTCTTCCTGCTGTGCTGCGCTATGTAGCAGTTAATTCTGTACACTTTCACTGTAGTGTTTTGAACAGGGATCGGAAGTTGATGAAAAGTATGTTTTCACACGAATATCAAATTCGAGCCTCAGTGATGTACAGTTCTAGGTTTGGTCGTTGTAGGACATAAAATGATGGATTTTCTCTTTTTCTCCATTTTCGGTGTATTTTGGGCTTATTTGTTTATTTCGATACCAACGGTTTTTTCAGCAGCCTCACCCTCTTCCGACAAGCATTGGCTATTCTCAGTTCGAACCATCGTCAGGTCACTTGTAGTACAGGTTTTCTGTAGTAAGCAGATCCATCTCTGTAAGTCGAGATCCCTTGCACCTAAGAACCTGAAGATGTCTATTATACTTCAACGCCAACTAAAGTAAGGTTTTGAAGTCTAGTTTCTGTGCTCCAGCCAAATATGACCCTAGTTATATCAATTTCAATTGCTTTTTCCAGGATGCGTATTGCGGTTTCGCTGAATTCATTTTAACTCTCCAGATGGTTCATTATGAATTCCCCAATACGTATTTCAGAAAACACAACCTTCGTTTTTCATCTTGCGTTAATCTAAAAAGTATATGTCTGAAAGAAGCTTTTTATTCATACTAGGCATTCTTCACGCTACGTTGCATACAGCCACATTGTGGTATTTAATATCCACTGAGCCATATTCTTTTTCTGTTTTAATCAGTGTTCGCCCTAAATATAGAAAGCCTATACACTGCTAAATGGCCTGAACTCCTAATCACACATTTCCACATACTTGTCAGCCACTGCGTCTCTGTCCTCATTCAAAACATTTACGGAGTGAGGGAACTGCTAGTCAAATTTACAAACATGTAGTAACATACTTGAGGTTCCCGAATGATTGTTTAGTAACTTCATATACAATTTGCATTGCTAAACACTTATCAGTTTATCTGAAGCTACCTCATACAGAGGATAACGTTTCCCCTGCAGTACTTGGAGTCTCTTTAGTAACTTGTATACATTCCCGTATTCTTAATTTTTGCTCACTCTCCTTTAACTCAGGTTTTTTCACATTGCAACTCAAAGCGTTATGGTAACAGAGCTACACTGGGGTCAGTCACATTCTATATTGATAGTACAATCTGTTGTGAGGTTCAGCCGGCTGAACGGTTTCTGTGAAACTTGCCAGGCCTGCGGAAACCCAAGTCGGCCTGCTTTAACCTCTGTGCCTCAGTACACACGTACTCTCTTGTCTCCGTTGTGGCGGGTTGAGCTGCTTAAACGGTTGCGCGGAGATAGGACCAGGCAGGCTGGAAGAAGAATTTGTACACCTCTGGGTTTTTTCGTAACAATGTTAGTTCACGATACATGTTATCATTCCGCAGTTCATCGTATGTTGCTGACTGATTTATAGACTGTTGTACTAAGCAAGTTTTCTTTGATCATATCTCTTTCATGCACATGTAGCTCACACATACGTTCTTATGGCAGAGCTCTCTTTAGGTTATTTACAAGAAAACCGTTGTTGTAGTTTTCGATGTTCTTTTGGTAATGACGCTTGCATTTCATACACTAGTGTATTACAGAAGATACTCTTCTACATACTTCAACTGTCTTTAGTTGCAACCACTGTTGATAAGAGTAGCGATAGCTGCTACACGGAAGGTGCTATGTCGCGCAGATAACGAAATGGGGAAACATGAAAAGTCAATTTCATGCAGAATACACAGATAAAACTAAACGGCGAGGGGCTCTCACAGCAGAATCGATATGCCGATCAAGTACCGACTAACTGCTCCTGCAATAATCTCGTAGATATATTACCGAGGGGGATAGCGCAGTGGTTAATACACTGGACTCACATTCGGGAGAATAACATTTCATGCCCGCGTCCGGCCATTCTGATTTAGGTTTTCCATGATTTCCCTTAAGGCAAGTGACAGGATGGTTCCTTCGAAAGAGCACGACCGCTTTCTTTCTCCATCCTTCCCTAACTTGTGCTCGTCTCTAATGGCTCCTTGTCGTTGGGACGTTAAAACTAACCTCATCTTCCTCCTCCTCTCTTGGGTACAGCATACTACACTTCACTGTTCTCCATGCGGAATATGTTCTTCGATATCTGTTCTCGTAGATCACAATAAGCAAGTATGGGAACACAGGAATATGTTGCAGTGTTATTGACAACATAAACAAAACACGATTTCCTGCTATGTGTCCCTGTGTGTGGATGTGCACCGTTTAAAAATTGGACAAAGCAACCACGATAAGGAAAGCAAGGATTGGTATGGCTTTTTTCGGTTGGGACCCCGAAATTTTATTCAGACCGCTAATTGGAAGGGGTTTTATTGTTCTGCACACAATGGCCCATTTTCTAGCGGTGACTGAGAGTCGTTTGCTAAGAGTATCTGTTGGGTGTAGGTGACTAATGGGCGTGTGTATAGTGTGGTCCCGTTATAGTGCTACAGCAAAGTGGTAACGCTGGGTTGAGCTGTGAGTGAACATGTCTTATAATATTTCAATATACTTGCATGAGTTTCCAGTTTACAATAAATACAGAAAAAAAACTTAAATCGCCAAACACAGTCGCAAATAAAAACCAATGGTTCAAATGGCTCTGAGCACTATGGGACTCAACTGCTGTGGTCATAAGTCCCCTAGAACTTAGAACCACTTAAACCTAACTAACCTAAGGACAGCACACAACACCCAGCCATCACGAGGCAGAGAAAATCCCTGACCCCGCCGGGAATCGAACCCGGGAACCCGGGCGTGGGAAGCGAGAACGCTACCGCACGACCACGAGATGCTAAAAACCAATATTTAGTAGCAGGCCAAGGCAAGCTCAGTAAAGGCAGCATGCAAAATTTATCATAAGAATATTTAAAATAGAACAAACCGCTAAAATAATAGGAATAATATACACATTGTTAAAATGAGGCAGTTCATTTGCACTGTACAAATCCACGGAATGAAAAGAATTAAGAAAGATAGTATAAGATGCGTAGTTAGGTCAAAGAAAATGGAACCAGAGGGCTACATAAAATCACACTACACAATAGACACAAAATACACATGAAAGTTGCCATAATTAATCATGCCCACAGGCCGCGTTAAATTACAGTGTTAGTACGAGGGTGAGTCAAATGAAAACCTTACATTTGTAATAACAAATCGAAATTTCGCGCTGTTATCCTGTAAGTTGGCGGGCGTGCTACAAACAGCGTGCAGAATGGCCTGTAGGTGGCAGCATAGTGCAGATGCACACATACCGTCGCAGTATCAGTATAAAGATGGCCTCCCCACTTGAAATATGGTGTGAAACCTATTGAAATTCATCGACGAATGAAGGTTCAGTACGGTGATGCATGTTTGTCACACCATCAGGTCTACGGATGGAGTAGAAAGTTCGCAAATGGTGTGACTTCAGTGGAAGATGCTCCTCGTCCATGTCAGGCACAACGAGTTGTGACTCCACGGAACATTGCAGCAGTTGAAGCCATAGTGAAGGAAAACCGCCGAGTGACACTGAAGGACATTGCAGCATGTTTACAGATTAGTCATAGGTCAGCACACCACATGGTGCATGATGTGCTCCAGTTTCACAAAGTCTCTGCAGGATGGGTGCCACGGCAGCTGACTCCTGAAATGAGAGAACGACGTGTTGATGGTTGTGAAGAACTTCTTCGGCCCTTTGAACGAGAAGGTGATGGCTTCCTTGCAAGAATCGTTACTGGGGACGAAACCTGGGTTCACTTCCACCAACCAGAAACGAAGAGAGCGAGCAAGGAATGGCGCCGTTACTCATCACCAAAACCAAAACCAAAGAAGTTTCGAATAGAACCATCAGCAGGGAAGGTTATACTAACTCTCTTTTGGGACGAAAAAGGCGTCATTTAGAGCATTACATGCCTAGAGGGACCATCGTCACCAGTGCATCATACACAGATCTCCTAAAAAATCATCTGCGGCCTGCAATCAAATAAAAGCGACGTGGATTGCAATCAGCAGATGTCCTTTTGCAACATGACAATCACAGACCTGCATTTTGAGTGTCTTCCTCATCCACCATACTCACCAGTCCTTGCCCCAAGTGATTTCCATGTGTTTGAACCACTCAAGGACGCAATGGGAGGAAAGTAGTTCCGTTCTGATGAAGAGGTACGCTACGAAGTGGATGAGTGGTTGGGCGGACTACCAAAAGAATTTTTTTCTAAATTAATTTATACACTTTGTAAGCGCTGGAGGACTTGCATTGAGCGAGGGGGAGATTATGTTGAAAAGTGATACTGCTTTGTACCACTTCTGCACAATAAATAATAGTTAAAAAAATATTTTAGATTTTCATTTGACTCACCCTCGTACATCTAGAAAGTTCATAGAAGAGCAGCATGTTTTACATTATCGAGAAATGGGGGAGGGAATGTCACTGACATGATACAAGATAGGGGGTGGACTTCATTGCAACAAAGTCGTTTTTCGTTGATGCGGAATCTTCTCACGAAATTTCAATCATCAACTTTCTTCTCTGGATGCGAAAATATTTGGCTGACGCGAACATACACAGGGAGAAACGATCATGATAATAAAATAAGGGAAATCAGAGCTCATACGGAAAGATACAGGTGTTCGCTTTTTCAGCGCGCTGTTCGAGATTGGAATAATAGAGAATTATTGTAAAAGTTTTCCGATGAATCCTCTGCCAAGCACCTAAGTGTGATGTAGATGTAGATGAGAAATCAGAGTTAGCACTAAATGTAATTCACTACAAAATAATTCTATTACCAAGACACACAAAAGCAATTTGTTTGACTGAACACTGCCGTATGAACGGTCCGAAGCAATCTTATCGTGTGTACTCGGAACCAAACTTGATCAATTACCCACAGCTCAGTTAACAGCAGTGTAATAATCAAATAGTCAACCCTTACACACAGTTACTGTCCATATACGCCACACAGTACTAATGTCTGCTTTTTCCCGCAAATACAATACCGGGTTTATAGCGGACAGACTTGCCAACAACTTGCTTTCCCTAGGGAAATGCTATACGTAAGACAGACACACCCACTTCAAGACGCTGTCCCAGTCCGCGACCTCCAGTAAACGCAAGAAACAATTTGCTGTATACCAAAACAGCACCCGACGCCCTGTACTTCCACCCATCGGCCTTGTGGACTGGTGTTGTCCGCCACCAACCTGATAACGAAACCCAGGCGCCTCTCCCACAAACCATCCTGTTCGGCTGCTCGACAGCATTCCCTCTTCCAATCACAATGGTTCTTCCTCATTGGCTCCGGACGGCGCACTGTGCCGCTACCGATTGTAACGCCCTCCCTTACAGTGTGCGGAACTACTGCGGCCTTAGTACCAACAAGTAATTTCGTGGCATTTTAAATGGCCGGAGACGAGTGATATCGAGTTAAGTCACAGTCATGTTGTTGGTATGAGATGTTCGTATGAGAACGGAGAGCTGGTGCTCAAACAAGTCAACTTCTCTCGAATACTGGCAAATCGAACACCACCATACGACGACTGTCTGCACATATCTATGTCCAAAGAACACGTGCTGTGTTGTGGTCTTCAGTCCAGAGACTGGTTTGATGCAGCTCTCCATGCTACTATATCCTGTGCAAGCTTCTTCATCTCCCAGTACTACTGCAACCTACATCCTTCTGAATCTGTTTAGTTTATTTATCTCTTGGTCCCCCTCTACAATTTTTACCCTCTACGCTGCCCTCCAGTACTAAATTGGTGATCCCTTGATGCCTCAACACATGTCCTACCAACCGGTCCCTTCTTCTAGTCAAGTTGTGCCACAAATTTCTCTTCCCTCCAATTCTATTCAGTAACTCCTCACTAGTTATGTGATCTACCCAACCAATCTTCAGCATTCCTCTGTAGCACCACTTTTCGAAAGCTTCTATTCTCTTCTTGTCCAGACTATTTATCTTCCATGTATCACTTCCATACATGGCTACACTCCATACAAATACTTTCAGAAACGACATCCTGGTACTTAAATCTATACACGATGTTAACAAATTTCTCTTCTTCAGAAATGCTTTCCTTGCTATTGCCAGTCTACATTTTATATCCTTTCTGCTTCGACCATCATCAGTTATTTTGCTCCCCAAATAGCAAAACTCCTTTACTACTTTAAGTGTCTCATTTCCTAATCTAATCCCCTCAGCATCACCCGATATAATTCGACTACATTCCATTATCCTCGTTTTGCTTTTGTTGATGTTCATCTTATATCCACCTTTCAAGACACTGTCCATTCCGTTCAGCTGCTCTTCCAGGTCCTTTGCTGTCTCTGACAGAATTACAAAGTCATCAGCGAACCTTAAAGTTTTTATTACTTCTCCATGGATTTTAATTCCTACTCCGAATTTTTCTTTTGTTTCCTTTACTGCATGCTCAATATATAGACTGAATAACATCGGGGATAGGCTACAACCCTGTCTCACTCCCTTCCCAACCACTGCTTCCCTTTCATGCTCCTCGACTCTTATAACTGCCATCTGGTTTCTGTACAAATTGTAAATAGCCTTTCGCTCCCTGTATTTTACCCCTGCTACCTTCAAAATTTGAAAGAGAGTATTCCTGTCAAAATTGTCAAAAGCTTTCTCTAAGTCTACAAATGCTAGAAACGTAGGTTTCCCTTTCCTTAATCTATTTTTGAGATAAGTCGTAGGGTCAGTATTGCCTCACGTGTTCCAATATTTCTATGGAACCCAAACTGATCCACCCCGAGGTCGGCTTCTACCAGTTCTTCCATTCGTCCCTAAAGAATTCGTGCTAGTATATTGCAGCCGTGGCTTATTAAACTGATAGTTTGGTAATTTTCACATCTGTCAACACCTGCTTGCTTTGGGTTGGAACTGGTATGGGGAACATTACAGGCGGAAAACTTGTACACATTTCATATACAGCGTGTCCACAATCATTCTATTGGGGAAATGCACACGATTTTAATTTTGGCAGTTGTTGGACGTCAACTGTCAATACTACTCTCCATTGAAGTCATGTTTACACGGAATAGAATCAACAACACACGTGATAATCATCGATGGTCGCAGGAAAATCCATATGCTGCTGTGGAAACCAGTTTCAAAAGACGGTTTCGATCACTTTTTGGTGCTACATGGTCGACAACATCTTTATAAGACCTGTAATTTTAGAAGAGAAAATCTCAAGACAGAATGACTTGAATTTTTTGGAAAATTTCGTTTGTGACTACCTTGAGGACGTTCCTCTGGCCACGCCGACTCTAATGTACTTTCAGCATGACGAAGGCTGTCCACATTTTACCAGACATGTGAGTGACCCTCACCGGCAACCATCCTAATCACTGGACCCGTCGTTGTAGTAGAAATAAATAAGGGGACACAGACCTTACGCCATTAGAGTTCTGTTTGTGGAGTTACATGGTGTCTGGGGTCTAGAAACGAAACGTGACAACGCGAGATGAACTGCGTGGTTCGATACGTGAACTGGCCGTCTGAAGATTAACCTTTTGGTTCGAAACCGTCAACGGCGCTATTTAAATAAATAAAACTATAAAAAGTGACTGGCTGTTGTTGTCTTCTGCGTAAGAGTCAACCATATTTTGCACACAGCCACAGGCTGAGAATGTCCGTTTTCGACAAAACAGCAATACAGAAAATAAATAACAATGTAAATTAAATGTGTTCGGTTTCGAAACACATTTACAATAGGGCATTTGCCCATTTGAAGTTTTCTCTGCTTCAAATGATTGTTCCTGATATATCCCTGAATAATGACCGCCGCGCTGGGACACTCAGCGTATAACAAGTATAATGCAACTCAGATAGAGAGAGAGAGAGACAGAGAGAGAGAGAGACAGAGAGAGAGAACAAACTACTAAGAATTTAACAATGAAGCTAAATG
This sequence comes from Schistocerca nitens, assembly GCF_023898315.1. Lineage (NCBI taxonomy): Eukaryota > Metazoa > Arthropoda > Insecta > Orthoptera > Acrididae > Schistocerca > Schistocerca nitens. The sequence goes on from NC_064615.1 coordinate 230,630,973, forward strand.
GTTGGAGAAACTTTTTCAAGTCTCAAACATCTATGAGGTACGTATGCAGATTGAAATGCGACGAATGACAGTTTGTACCTAGGACGGGATCTTCACCCGGTTCCCCTTCTCAATAGCTAGATGCGCTGACCAGTACTCCAGGCCTGACAGAATGGCTTTACTCAACTGCAGGGACTACCATAGCACGCCTCCTTCCTCAGTCGAAATAGCACGCCTCAGACCAGGTGAGAATGGGAATGTGCAGGAATTCTAAGAACATCTATTGTGCGCGTGATTACAACATAATCGATCCGTTTCATAAATTATTACATTTACTTCATATGTTTCAAAGTAATGATCTTTAAGGGACTCGTGGAAGCAGTAAAGAAGATAATGTATGAATTTAATTTTTTTAAGCAGTTCTGTTTTAAATGGATAGAGAAGAGTTTTTTGTTCTGACTGTCGTGAATACGCAATTGTTCATTCATAATACCAATTAGAGCCACGAAACTCAGCAGTGTTTTTGCGAAGACAATGCATTATCATGCGTTATTGCATAAAGAGACAACATAAAGTTACATAAGCTGACGAACTTTATGAACACCGAGATAATTTTAACATTAAGGAAAAGGGCGTTAAATGAAATAAAATATTGATGTCGAGACTTTACCGCGAGGGAAATTCTGAAGGTGGATTCGTTTTAATTGAGAGTGAACCAACATTGTTGTGAAAGAGCTGCTTAACAACTCAAAATGATTGTGTTCTTTTAATAAAAGTAAATCCTTTTAGGGATGGGATTCAAACACTTAACAGACATAATTATGCAAATGCTGGTGACCTACAGAACGCGTTTGATAACGTTATTTGTCGAGAGATGTTCAGAGTGCTGAAGAAAGCAGGTCTAAAACAATAAATAAATAAAAAAGCCATGCCGGTTATACTCAGGATCTAAAACAACGAGAGCGTGTGATTAGGAATTTTCATCAGGAACAAGAAGTAGAAATTAGTAAAGACGTAAGACAAGGTTGAGCTCTCTCTCCGCTTACATTCAGTGTCTAAATCCAGGAAGAAACAGACTAAGTTCACAAAACAACTGTCCTGGGGATCAAAATAAATGGGAAGAAGATAGATATGCTGCATTACGCAAATGATATTGATGCTGTCATGGAGACGAAAGAAGACGTAGAGACGGTCCTTAGCACAATTGAAATGATTTTCTATAATTATTATGGCAAGAGAATAAAAAAGCGAAAGACTAAATTGATGGTATGCATTACTGAAGAATAGTATGAACTGGAAGAGATGATCCAGAAGAGATAGAGACATGTAGCTATTTGGGAAGCAGGACCACAAAGGTTGGTAGAAGCAAGAACCAAATTGTGAGCAGAATATAGCTGGCTAAAACTGCATTTAATTTTAGAAAGAACTTATTCATCAGCAAGAACATCGGTCAGGAAATAATGAAACGGATCGTGAACCTATTTTTTTTTTTTTTTTTTTTTTTTTTTTTTTTTTGTAATGCGGCCCTATACAGGTGTGAAACTTGGACAATAGGAAGGTAAGGCAGTTAGAAGCCCTGGAGATTTGCTGCTGCAGAAAGATGATGAAGATCAGCTGGAGAGACAGGGTTACCAAGGAATAGATCCTGAGAATACGGGAATGGTGTACTGCTGCAAATCAGCCTCATGTTTGAACACTAAAGAGAGAGAGAATGTGCATTTAAATTAGAACCCTCTTGAAATTTTGATCGAGTTGCCAGCTTTATCTCAGAAGATACTTCCCGCACACAGGAACTAAACTGCAGGAAACAGTTTTATAAATAGGCCTCTAGGACCTGAAGTCTTGGCTAAAATAAGCATCGGACATGATAGGCTCTACTGTCCTATTACTAGGTTTCTGGAACGATTGTTTTCTGTCAAAATCATGCTGCACGGAATTCTACGTTCCCTGCGAATTATCAGGTTCCCTAGATGCCAAAATTAGAAGAAGAACATGCAGATAATGTTAGATTAATACTAAAAAATAAACATCTCGGTGGCTTTATGATCGGTTGTATTTCTTGACGCAGCAAAATTAAATCTTCGTCATTGAAAATTATCACCAGTGTTTATAAGTCTCATGAGATTGCACTTGGAAAACCTTTTTGATTACTTCTTTCTTCAGTGCTACAAACGCTGTAATCGATTCATCCATTGTGCTATCTACTCTGTTATTTTTTTGCAACTAATTTGCCTCTGTGCCACCTCCATTCTTAAAGAAAACAGTTTCAATGTTTGACAAAGATTATTGCGAAAAACATGTTGGCTTCGTAACTGGATTAATTTTTTTTTTCACCTGCATCGAGATAATTGGTCACGACCCCCACATTAGCGCCTGAGCTCTACTTGGTAGAGTTTTGTCAAAGCAATATTTTCTTTTCGTGGAGTTGATTATATTAAGAAGTTTAAGAGTTGGTTTCTTTCTTGTCCTGGTTCTGAAAGTTTCCCTTAATCCACGAAAATATATATAAAAAATAAAACAGGAAAACGTGCAGACTCGTTATTAATGCTATTCGCTGCGCGAAGCCTTTCTTTCGTACGATACATGACTGGTATAATTTAATAAGGTCCATGGTTCAGCATCCTACGGAAATAGCATTGAGGTTATTTTAAGCTGGGATCGTGTCTTATGCTCCATTCACACAAAAATTAGTGGTTAAAAGACAATTTATCTGTTTCTTGTGGGGCCACAAAAGTATGCTTCCATCAGGAATGTAAGTTACCTTCAAAAATTAAAAATACGGACATTTACATAGTAATGCATCACTAGTGGTCAGTTTCGAATCTACGAAGGGAAGATTGAAAGGATAGAAGCGAAATAAAATTATTTAAAAATACGGATATGTGTCAGTACATATGTCATGTCAAGGAAAACACGTGCACATGCTACATCATTGTCGGTGTATCCGTACTGCAGTAAGCCAACATCAAATGTCGCTGTTATCACATTATCTAAATTTTTGTTTCTCTATTGTGTTTTAATCACTTGACTGTAACAAACATATGCACTTCGATGATTGCTGTACGAACTTCTGTTCTGGGAAAACTATGTATCTGTACGTATTTCATGTATTAACGAGTATTGTTTAAAATAATTTGTAAAACAATACAATTATGACTGTCGTCAATTTCCTGGTGATAATTATTGTTACATGTTAATATTTGTTCAGCAAATTTTGTATCAGTGTTCCTAATTTTAGCTACCTTTCACTTTACAGGTAAATGAAAATGATGACATATTTTCACTCTATCGTCAAGTTATACATACTGAGGTGACAAAATTCATGGAACAGCGATATGCATATTGGCGGCAGCAACGCGTACACAAGGTTTAAAAGGGCACCGTTTACACTCAGGTGATTCATGTGAAAAGGTTTCCGTCGTGATTATGGCCGCAAGGCGAGAACTGGCTGACTTTAAACACGAAATGGTGATTGGAACTAGACAGAGGCGACATTCCACTTCGTAAATTGTTTGTGAATTTAATATTACGAGATCCACTGTGTCAAAAGTGTGCCGAGAATACAAACTTTCAGGCGTTACCTCTCACCACGGACAACGCAGTAGTCGACGGCCATCATTTAACGATCGACAGCAGCAGCGTTTACGGTAGAGTTGACAGTGCTAACAGACCAGCAGCACTGCCTGAAGTAACCGCAGAAATAAAAGTGGGATGTACGATGAACGTATCCGATAGCACAGTGAGGCGAAATGTGGCGGTAACGGGCTATGGCAGCATAGGACCGACATGAGTGTCCTTGCTAACAGAACAACATCGCCTGCAGCGCCTCTCCTGGGCTCGTGACCATATAGGCTAAACCTTAGACGACTGGAAAACCGTGGTCTAGTCAGATGAGTCCAGATTTCATTTGGTAAGAGCTGATGGTAGGATTCGCGTGTGGCACAGACCCCACGGAGCCATGCACCCAAGTGGTCAAAAGAAATGTTCAAATGTGTGTGAAATCTTAACTGCTAAGGTCATCAGTCCCTAAGCTTACACACTACTTAACCTAAATTATACTAGGGACAAACACACACACCAATTCCCGAGGGAGGACTCGAACCTCCGCTGGGACCAGTCACACAGTCCATGACTGCAGCGCCCCAGACCGCTCGGCAAATCACGCGCGACCCAAAGTGGTCAAGAAGGCACTGTGGAAGCTGGTGGTGGCTCTATAATGGTGTGAGCTGTGTTTAAGTATAATGGACTGGGTCATCTACTGCATCTGAACAAATCAGCGATTGGAAATGATCATATTCGGCTACTTGGAGATCATTGGCAGCCATTCATGGACTTCATGGATTTTTGTCGATGACAATCTACCATTTCACCTGGCCACAGCTACTAGCGATTAGTTTAAAGAACATCTTGGACAACTCAAGTGAATGATTTGGCCACCCTGATCGACCGACATGAATCCCATCGATTATTTATAGTATGTAATGGAGAGATCAGTTCGTCCACAAAACTCTTTACAGGAAACACTTTCGCTATTACGGAGGGCTGTAGAGGCAGTACGGCTCAACATTTCTATAAGGGACTTCCACTGACTTGTTGAGTCCATACCACGTCGAGCTGCTTATCTACGCCGGGCAAAAGGAGGTCCGACACGATATTGTGAGGTATCGCATGGCTTCTGTCACCTCTGGGTGTATTGTTGAGTGGTACTTAAGTAAATAAATTAGTGAAATCAAAGTGACTTAGAAATTAGAATATAAATGAAAAACTTGGTTTAGTTTAGAGAGTTACATACTGGCAAACAGCGGGCAGAACAGCAGAGCAGAAGAGACAATGACCGTGAAGTCAGCAAGTTCCACATAAGCGGGCGCTGTCGATTCAACCGTCAGGGCATCGCCCGACCGGCTCACGTGTTTCTCAGTTGTCGCATGTGAGCAAAGGCCCTCGCCTACATTCCAAGAGCCAATGACCGACGTTAAGAAGATTCTTCGAGAAGCTTCTCAACGTGACAGAAGAGGCAATGACCGTGAAGTCGTTCACCTCCAGTAAACTAAAGTGAATAAATACGCGAGATGCAGTGGGCCCGCGAGACGAGAGACGAAGAAGAGGAAGAAGTGAAGAAGCGTAGCAGTAGTTTTCAGTCAGTTTCGGTGCTGAAGACCGTCATGCAAGAAGAGACTGCATCATGCACAGACGCACCAAGTCCGCCGCTGTAATGGAATAGCAAGCAGCAGCCACGGCGCCAGAAGACAGAAGTTAAAAGGTATTTGAAGTCAGATTTTTACATACCCGGGTGACTCGTGAGGACGGGAAGGAGACGGTCTCACATCACCAGTCACCTGTGAGCTGGGATGAAGATCTGACAGCCGAAGACTGGCAAGCGGGAGTCCGTTGTTCGAGTCCAGGACACTGACCTTCCCCCACCGCGCGGCCCCGCTGGCCGACGAACAACACACGCGGCCGCTTAGAGAACAGAAACACTGGGACGCCACATCCAAGGTATCACCATCCGATGCACGACTTCGGTCGCAATAATTAAACGGGCCACCACGCGCTGCACGTCTCCAGTCAGCTGGGCGAGACGGCGACACGAGATACACACTGCCACGCATAATCAGACGCCGCCGCCGCTGCCGCAGCAGAAGACTTCGCAAATGACACAGCTGCCGCTCTCCGAGCCAGAACATCGAGTAAGAAATATTTGTACAAATCTTCAATGAAAGTTATCTTATGTAAAAATGATGTTTCATTTTGCCAAGGAAGAACCCACCCTGCCCACATGTTGTTAAGAGAGAAAAATTAATTAATTTAGTATTTTCACCCTGACATAATGCTTTAGAATGCTCATCCTGACAATTGACTAGCATGAAAAGAGAAAACCCAGTTACATTTAGTATCAGAACTGTTACATTTGGTGTCAGAGAAAAAACCATTGGCTCAATATGAGGTGTGAATGACAGTCACTAAAGGTCCACAGTAAGTGTCGTTCAATGTGGGAAAGGATAGAGGTGTACATAGCAGTCGTAATATTTTCTTTATTTAGAAGTGTATTCTCTCTCATAATTTTAAGAGTTTGTCGAAAATATTTAAACATCCTTTTCATTCAGTGTGGTAATATTGTGTAAGTAACAGTTTGTAAAATGATGACACGAAATCGTACAAAGTCAGAGTCAGCACCACAAGCGGTTTCTACTGAGGAAGCCTTTCAGAGCTTAGTTAATCAAATAGCACAGCTTAAAAGTGATAATAATGCATTATTTAAACTGTTGAGTGAGGTTAGGCAAACCAGTTCAATCCCTCCTACCCTAGATTCCTCAGCAGCAGCCTTAGTAACTCCTTTTTCAGAAAAACCTGGCGAGGACATAACAGCCTTTTTTGATGATTTAGTAGCAGCTGCAAGGTTAGGGTCATGGTCAGATGAACAGGTCTTACAAATGACAAAGTTAAGATTGCTAGGAGAGGCTAAAGCACACGTATTATACCATGAAGAATTACGGAATGCTCCAACATTTGAGGAATTGAAGAAAGGATTACTTACACGTTTTCAAAAACAGAACAGCTGTAGATTTTATAGGGAAAAATTAAACACTATCACTCATTGGCGAAACGAGTCGTTAGAAAGCTTTGTAGATAGGATTAGAAAAGTTAATATTAACATCTATCAGTTGACAACTAGTGATGAAGCAAATAAAGTTATTTTACAAGAGGCAGAAGATAGAGCTCTGGATACATTTTTACGTGGGTTACCTCCTGAAACGTTCCGTCGTGTCAGGGCAGAGTTTCCTAAAAATTTAGCAGAAGCAGTATCTGTGGGGACGGCTTTCGAAGAAATAATTGCCACCAGATACAAGGAGAAGCGAAATGTATTTTCAGCAGGATTACGAAGTTATAGGTGCGATCGACAGGGACATATAGCAAAAAACGGCAGACAACCTAAATGCACTAATTGTCAAAGAATAGGTCACACATTCAAGGAATGCAGGTCTAACAAAGTTTTTGGAAATAGAAATTAGTTAAACTCAAACGGGAATGTCGGAGCCGCCGCCAGGCGTTCCCAATAAAATTTCATGCCATTAAGGCGAATGTGAAGGCGGAATGCTGGTTATCTGCTACCATACAGGATAAAGAGGCAAGGATACTAGTGGATACAGGCGCAAACGTATCAATAGTAGGTAATGAATGTATTGGAGAAAAGAAATATGACCCTCCAAGGTATAGATTGAGTGGAGTAGGAGGAGGTACAGTGAAGTCATTAGGATGTACATCACTGATTTTCTATATTCACGGTGTACAATTTCAGGAAGATGTAGTGGTAACAAAGGTAACTGACGGGTACAACGCGATCCTAGGTTTGGATTTCCTGAATAAACATCACGCTAAAATCGACCTCAGACAGCAAACCGTAGAACTTGGAGGAATAGTGTTTCAACTAGATGACACCGCTGCAAAGGGCCCGCTGCCGCAAGATTTCCCTAACCGGAAGGCGAAATCAACTATACTGCGTGCAACGTCCTTGAAGGTTGATTCGCAGGATCAGATACCATCTGGCTCAGGAAACTTTTCTGGATGACCGTTGACCCCGAAGTACTTACAGATACAGTGTGTCTAATAGAGCCTTTAGAGGAAAATGAGGAATTAGATGTATCACATTGTTTTGTACGTAGGAGTGTTGTACGGGTTCAAGACGTTGAGGGAAAAAGAAAAGTACCGGTACATATTGACAATTTCGGATTGGAGGACAAAGAATTGCATAAGGGAATATTAGTAGCTACAGTCAGTACTTTTGAAGAAGAAGATTTCATTTCGTCAGATATTGCTGATGGTCAGAAACCAGACGCCTATAAAACCGCATTACGCCAGAAGATTGAGCATTTGAAAGGAAATGATAGAGACACGATAGAAGCAGTTTTAGTTGAGTTTCAAGATTTATTTAATGCAGAAGGTCCGTTGCCAGCAACAGATATCACACAGCATAGGATCCCAACAGGAAATAGCCCCCCAGTTTATAGGAAGCCTTATAGAGTTCCGCATCACTTACAGCTAGTACTGGATGAAATTTTAGAAGAGCATCTAAAAGATGAAATTATAGAATATTCTGATTCGCCTTATAATTCAAATATCGTAATTATTCCAAAGAAGTCTCCCGATGGTACGAAACGATATAGATTTTGTTGTGACTACAGACACCTTAACAAACAAACTATCTCAGATGTTTATCCTTTTCCAAACATTACAGATATCATTGACAGTTTGGGTAACAGTAAATACTTTTCAACAATCGATCTACGTAGCGGATATCATCAATTGGAAGTTGCACCTGAAGATAGGCATAAAACAGCATTTTCTACCCCTGGAGGCCACTGGCAATTTAAAAGAATGCCTTTCGGTTTGAAAAATGCACCAGCAACTTTTCAAAGACTACACGATGGAGTATTGCGAGGACTCAAAACTCAACAATGTAGTGTATATCTAGACGATATTATTGTATTCTCCAAAGACATTAATGAACATGCTGTGCATCTGCGTAATGTTTTTCAGAGACTTAGAAAAGCTAGATTAACATTAAATATGAAGAAATGTAGTTTTGCATTGACAGAGGTTACATACCTTGGGTATGTCATTAGTGAAAAAGGAATTAAAACACATCCTCGATTAATTTCGGCAGTTAAGGACTTCCCAACACCACAACGCGTTAAGGAGGTACAAAGTTTCATTGGTCTCGCATCGTATTACCGAAAATATGTTGAAAATTTTGCTGAGATTGCCCAACCCTTAACCCAATTATTGAAAAAGGGTGCAAAATTTCATTGGTCTGAAGATTGTGAATCAACATTTCAAACCCTTAAAGATAAGTTAACACACAGTCCAGTATTAGCCTACCCAGATTATAATAAAGAATTTATTTTATCCTGTGACGCAAGTGGTCATTCAGTAGGAGTTGTTTTGAGTCAGAATATTAATGGCGCGGAACACCCCATAGCCTACGCGTCGAGACAACTAACAACGGCAGAAAGAAATTATTCCACAACGGAGAAAGAATTGTTAAGTGTTATTTATGGCATCAAATACTTTGAATGCAACTTGTATGGTAGGAAATTCAAGGTTATTACTGACCACGCAGCTTTAAAATGGTTGCTTGGATTAAAGGATCCATCTAGTCATCTTACCCGATGGGCCCTATGTCTTTCCGAAATGGATTTCGAAGTTATCCATAAACCAGGCAAAAAACACACGAATGCAGATTGCCTAAGTCGGAAAATAGCACTTTTGGAAGCAACAGGCCGAGATACTGAGGACTGGATAAAGGCACAAGATGAGGATACAGAATGCAAAAAATACGCAACTCAAAAACAATTTTGCTTTGAAGATGGTGTATTATGCCATAAAACAAAACTTGGACTGCGAATTGTTGTTCCCCAACACCTTAGACAAGAAATAATGGCAGAGGCCCACGATCATATCCTTGCAGGACATGGGGGACAGCGGACAACCGAAAGACGAGTAGCAGAGCGATTTTGGTGGCAAACCAGAAAGCAGGATGTTGCGCAGTACGTTCGTAATTGCATTGCGTGCGCACAACGAGCTGAACTTTCTCGTTCAAAAATACCCTTACAGAGGCTCCCCGAGGCTTCATGTCCATTTCAAATCTGTGGACTGGATCTCTACGGGCCATTTCATAAAACACCTGCTGGTAATAAGTATGTTCTTACAATTATAGATCACTTTTCACGCTATCTAGCTATGGTGAGTCTCCCAGATCAGCAAGCAAATACAGTTGCCCAAGCTTTAGTTAACAACTGGATACTTAAATTTGGAGTACCTGAAGCTATTATCACAGATCAGGGATCTAATTTTATGTCTGAATTAATGAAACAGCTATGCAACTTACGAAAAATACGTAAATTACGCACAACTCCGTTACACCCTCAGTGCAACGGACGCACAGAAAGTGTTCATCGGACAATTGGCAAGATGCTTAGTTATTATATTAACGAACAACATTCTAATTGGGATACGTATTTACCAATAATCGTGTCGGTATACAACGCCAAAACGCATGAAGCAACTGGCATGTCGCCTTATGAAGTGGTCTGTGGGAGAAAAATGCCGTCCCCTTTTGATGTAATCAGGCAGAAAAACGGAAAAGTCGGAGAAACAGTAAAAGATTTCTGTCGAGTGATGAAGGATGTATGGAAAAGGGTTCAAAAATCTAATACAAAGGCTTTGGAAAGATTACAGAATACAAATTACAGAATCGGTCAGTGGGTGATGCTGTCAACACCATACATTGCGAAAGGAAAAACGAAGAAATTTGTAACAAACTACAGAGGTCCTTATCAAATTGTTGAGATCACGTCACCAGTCAACGTTAAACTGCAACTGCCCATCCGAACTACTATTGTCCATGCAAGTCGTTTAAAACTTTTTAAGGGCGCTCCAGATGTAATTCCATCAACAATAGTGTCTGCTTTTCCGAAGGGTGGTGGAAGTTCCCAAAAAGGAAAAAGAGTGGCCACGCCAGCACAACATACAGAAATGGCACCATACAATCTTCGACGAAGGGTGCGAATGTCCTAGTTAAATCATAGTAGTCTGTGGATAGTAAACAAATGTAAATAATTAATACATGTTAATGGTTTAATTTTTAAGAAAGAAAAGTTGAACATGGAAACATGTAGATCTTGTAGTTAACAATGTATTCCTTCTTTTCTTTGTTTTTGTTTTTACTAGGTTGTTAGGTCCATAAACATGTTGTTTGCTTTTTTCAGAAAACGCCATGGAAGCATTTCCTACACAAAACCTGTCCTACCTCAATGACTCCCTTGACAGTTCCCTTCTGAAGTCATTAGATACGTTCATAAACTCACAGCAAGGCAAACTTGATGCCAATGTTATGATGCAACATGTCTTAAAATTAAAAGGTGAACACAAAACTAAAATTATAATGCTAGGAACGGGTATATCTGGAACCTTGGTGTTGGTGTTTGTGCTTTGTACAGTTTTCTTTTATTTAAGACGAAAATATAAGCCAAATAATAATATACCACTTCATCAAATCCCTGTTAATTGGATACTACACTCTTAACTGGTGTACTTCAGTGGTTACTTTTGGGCATTAGTGTATTAATTTTGTTTATTGTACTACACTCTTTACTAAACAGTCTTATGTTAAAGTAAACAATACTGTAGAATAGATATTCTTGCATTATTTAGGGTAGATTAAACAGGTGTTGCTATGTAACTTTCTAAGTGAATAATCTATTTTTGTTTATTCATTGTCATCAAGATTTGTTACACTTATTACAACGATTTATGTGTACACTATGTGATTCATGACCGTACAGTGCTTTAGTAAAGTGATAAAGTATTTTCAACATGCTTAATGTGAAGCGTGTGTAATCTTCTAAGTCAAGAGTTTTCATTGCTTGTGTTACTGCTTTTGCCGTGTGAAGAGTGGAGGGATGTTGAGTGGTACATTCGAGGGCGAATTTCTCCGAAGGGTGGAGGAATGTTGAGTGGTACTTAAGTAAATAAATTAGTGAAATCAAAGTGAAGTAGAAATTAGAATATAAATGAAAAACTTGGTTTAGTTTAGAGAGTTACATACTGGCAAACAGCGGGCAGAACAGCAGAGCAGAAGAGACAATGACCGTGAAGTCAGCAAGTTCCACATAAGCGGGCGCTGTCGATTCAGCCATCAGGGCATCGCCCAACTGGCTCACGTGTTTCTCAGTTGTTGCATGTGAGCAAAGGCCCTCGCCTACATTCCAAGAGCCAATGACCGACGTTAAGAAGATTCTTCGAGAAGCTTCTCAACGTGACAGAAGAGGCAATGACCGTGAAGTCGTTCACCTCCAGTAAACTAAAGTGAATAAATACGCGAGATGCAGTGGGCCCGCGAGACGAGAGACGAAGAAGAGGAAGAAGTGAAGAAGCGTAGCAGTAGTTTTCAGTCAGTTTCGGTGCTGAAGACCGTCATGCAAGAAGAGACTGCATCATGCACAGACGCACCAAGTCCGCCGCTGTAATGGAATAGCAAGCAGCAGCCACGGCGCCAGAAGACAGAAGTTAAAAGGTATTTGAAGTCAGATTTTTACATACCCGGGTGACTCGTGAGGACGGGAAGGAGACAGTCTCACATCACCAGTCACCTGTGAGCTGGGATGAAGATCTGACAGCCGAAGACTGGCAAGCGGGAGTCCGTTGTTCGAGTCCAGGACACTGACCTTCCCCCACCGCGCGGCCCCGCTGGCCGACGAACAACACACGCGGCCGCTTAGAGAACAGAAACACTGGGACGCCACATCCAAGGTATCACCATCCGATGCACGGCTTCGGTCGCAATAATTAAACGGGCCACCTCGCGCTGCACGTCTCCAGTCAGCTGGGCGAGACGGCGACACGAGATACACACTGCCACGCATAATCAGACGCCGCCGCCGCTGCCGCAGCAGAAGACTTCGCAAACGACACAGCTGCCGCTCTCCGAGCCAGAACATCGAGTAAGAAATATTTGTACAAATCTTCAATGAAAGTTATCTTATGTAAAAATGATGTTTCATTTTGCCAAGGAAGAACCCACCCTGCCCACATGTTGTTAAGAGAGAAAAATTAATTAATTTAGTATTTTCACCCTGACATAATGCTTTAGAATGCTCATCCTGACAATTGACTAGCATGAAAAGAGAAAACCCAGTTACATTTAGTATCAGAACTGTTACAGTATACATGGTGTACCGAACCTTTGCCATGAAAATAATACGGATGGTTAAGGATGCTAAACAAATACTTTAAAATGAGGATCTAATGGTAGGAAAAGAAAACTTCTTTGTATTTGACATAAAATACTTACGCCTTGTAGCAATACCTTGAATCACAAAACGGCTTTTCAATGTGACAGTCACAATTCTCAAAGTGTAGAGTCTCTCAAATACTTTTTATAATGACACAAGGCCGTTGTGCTATACCAACAAGTCTCTTTTCATTTTCTGCTGCTTCAACTTCTTCAAGTCATCCTTACGAAAGAATACAGAAAGTCGAGGTCCAGCTATTGCGCTGGCTTGCGAAATGATCTTATCCAAGGACTTGGGTATCTGCTGTTCAATCATGGACAATATATCTACGTCCATACCATCATACATATTTCGCAAACCACCAAATAATGCATGGCGCACAGTACTTAGTACCACTGTTAGTAATTCCGTTTCCTTCTCCTCCCATAAATTTGGCAGGGAAGAACAACTGGCTATCTGGAAATGTTAACAGTATCCCTTATTTAATCTTCTGGGTTCTTACGTGAGATGACACACTGACGGCAGTAGAATCGTTTTGCACCCTGTCATAAATCTTACTTGTCCTTTTTCGGGGAAACATCGACCTCAATGCTTGAAAGATTCACTTCTGACTGCAAGGAGCATTTCCGTAATACTCTTAAGACGCCCGATAAGAAATTATTAGCACGCAAGTGCACTACTTCGATGTCTTCCACTGACCTGACGTAGTTATAACTCTAAACAGTCGAACAGTACTCAAGAATGGGTCAAAGAAGTGTTCTGTAAGCAGTCTCCTTTATAAATACGCTAGACTTTCCCAGAATGCTTCGTCTACAATTGACATTTTGCACTACATATTTGCCATGTTGTGGCGTAGAGCTTCCGCGAGCTCGCTAAGATTATCAGTTAATGCTCACACACTATTGTTTATTGGCTAGACTGGTTTCAACGGTGTTGTCACGTCCTCTGGTAAGAACAAGATGTTCCCTCCCATTGCACTCTGACGCAGCTATCGACTAGTAAGTAATATGGGCCACTGAAAAAGTCAAAAGTGTCAATGAACGATGATGTATCAGCACTGACTGGAAACCTTTTCATTTTTATAAGTTAGTTCAATGTCACATCTCTTTATCCAGATATTTAATAGATGCTACTGATTCAAGCAGCGAATTATTAATTAATACTGTATTCATGCATTACATCCAAAGTAATTCACATTTATTCGCATTTAAAGCAAGCCGTCATTCATTGTACCAAACAGAAAGTCTGTCCAAGTTATCCTGAATCCCTCAATAGTCACTCAACAACAGTGTCATTAGTAACCAGTCTGAGATGTTCGCCGAAACTGTTGTATAGATTATTTAAGTATATGGAGAACAAGAGTGATCCTATAAAGCTTCTCTGGGGCACAGCTTGACAGTGTCCTGATAAAAGTTTGTCGTCCAGGACAACGCACTAGTTTCTATTGCTGGAACATCTTAATATCACTCACATATTTAAGAACCCACCACAGCAGAACAACTGCTTTAAGCAATGTGATTGACGATATCACACATACCATGGAAAGACGAGATGCGACCATTTCAGCACTGATTTGAGCACGGCATATGATACACTTCATTTCAATACTTCGCTTATCAAAAGGAAACATTTGAATTTCTCAAACAGTGAAATAATGTGGTTCGACGGCTATCTCAAAAGCAGATGTCATCTTGTCTTCCGTGGGTCGGTGAAGTTATCATGGAAACGTGTGCTGTTTGGAGTCCCCCCCTCCAGGATCCATTGTTTTTCTCGCTTTGCGTAAATGATATTTCACCTATGCTTCAATCTTCTGAGTACCATTTATAAATCGACGATATCCAGTTGCACCTACGTGCTAGACTTAAGAACACTCCTGTACCATAACAAGTATGAATGATGATGTTTGTTCAGTGTCACAATGAGCACGAATCGTTAATCCTAAACTAAACCGAGAGAAGTTACATATGATCCTCACGTCATCCCAAAACTTTATCAGGGGGCATTTTTGTGGAAAAATTCCTCCAATACTTCTAAAAACAGTAAAATACCTTCGAATAACGTTGTATGAGGATCTAACGTGGGAAGATCAAACTGTTGCAGCATGCAGGAAATTTCTTCTGCCTATTTGCAAACCAGAAGCATAGAATACGTATTTTCACCTTACATTGTCAACTATCTAAGCTTTTCTCATCCCGTTTTATATCTGTTTTTCCATCTCATCTGTTTATCTTTCTCTACTACGCTGCGAAACACAAAGGATCACTTTTTCGGAATCCCGTAATTCCGACCCATTGCGACGCTTAATTATGGAATTTGGGTAAAAAGTGCTTACAGAATTCCTCTGTAATGGTGCAAAAGCGTGGCAACTTGCGCCGGCAGCCTCTTGGTCGATGAAGCTTCAAACTACAAAGTGACACTTGCGAAAAAAAAGCCACAACTGAGAAGTTCATATGGGGCTTAAGGAGAGTTAATGATGTCATATTGGCATCAAATTTCACCACAGTTTTTCCCAGTGCCACCGCGGACGTGTCACACAATCGGAAGTTCGTCACAACACTTCTTGCCCACATTTATCCCTTCTTTTGAAGTCTCTGTGGTGGATTTAAAAACCGAGAAACCTAGCGTTGAAATTACGCGGTTTTCTTATCAGCTGCCGACGAAGGCATTCTACGTACATCGCAGATCATAATTGACACGAAAAGGCATCAGGGGCTGGCACGGAGGGTGTCGATGAAACCACCTCTTTTCTGTGACGTTGATTCCCACACATTTCGCTGTCGAAAACAACAGTCCGTAGTGCGATGAGAAACAGGAAGAGGTTCTCAAATGGTTCAAATGGCTCTGAGCACTATGGGACTCAACATCTTAGGTCATAAGTCCCCTAGAACTTAGAACTACTTAAACCTAACTAACCTAAGGACATCACACACACCCATGCCCGAGGCAGGATTCGAACCTGCGACCGTAGCAGTCCCGCGGTTCCGGACTGCAGCGCCAGAACCGCTAGACCACCGCGGCCGGCGAAGAGGTTCTCCTCAACCTTTGACACTGCTAATACCTTCTGACGTTTAAGCCCTTCTTTAGGAACATTGTGGAGGTGCATCCCCACCGAAGGTGATCGCACCAATTTGGAGCGCAATATGACCGCAACTGTTGCTCTCACGTACAAGTTGGAACCACTCGACGAAATCTGGTGCAGCTAAGGATGTAATGCTTTTCCAGCGTTCCTACTTTCTGTCCACGTGGGGGGTGGTCATGGTGTGACTGACACATGCGTGAGTAAAACGACAAAGGGTCCCTGTGAAACACTCCAGTTCGACAAACCCGCCTTTATTGAGAATTTTAAAATTGCTCCTGCGCAGGCAGTATACATGAGTACCAGGCCCCTGTAGGCAGGTTAAGCTCCTGATTTTTCACACCTACAATGCTGCTCTTGAGCTGGATAGTATGCCATTGGAAATCGGTGAGCGCCAAAGCAGTTGCCGGTCGACTGTAGCGCCACATCTCAAAAGCTTTGATTCTCTTCTGTCCCAGTTTTTCCACAGTCCATGTTTCACTACCATATAGTGCAGCGATCCAAACATATATTCTCAGTAATATTATCTTGGAACTCTTCCATTTGGTCCGTGTTTGGATAGAAAAACAGTAACATCAGAAATCGAGTCCGCCTTGATGCAAAACACCTTCTTATTTGTTTATTTCTTTAAACACCTGGATCAGGAACGAAATGCAGAAGTTTTGTTTTTCTGTGTGTAAAAGCACCCAAATACCATTCAACGAACATGCCATGATGTTCGCTAACTAACAAGACGGCAACAGAAAAAAAGAGCACAGAAAATATGTCGCAAACAGTGCCAATAATTGCTTAAAACATGCTGTAACATACAATAAATAAGATTAAAAAACCTCACTGATGATGGTGATATTTGTCGCAGAGACTAGTTTGGGATAATAAAGAAATAGACGAATAACAAGGTGTTTTGCATCTAGGCGGACTTAATTTCTGATATTACTGTTTCTATATATTCTCAGACATTTCTCCCTCAAATTAAAGCCTATTTTTGATAGCAGTAGACTTCTCTTGGCCAGCAATGGCTTTCTTACCAGGGCTGATATGCTTTCTATGTGCTCCTTGTTCCGTCCATCACGTGTTATTTTGCTGCCTAGCTAGAGGAATTCCTTAACTCCATCTACTTCTTGATCCTCAGTTCTGCTGTTAAATTTCTCGGTGCTCTCTTTTCTACTACTTCTCATTTTCTCGTCTTCCCTCGTTTTTCTCTCAGTCATTAGACTGTTCATTCGATTCAAAAGATAATGTAATTCTTCTTCATTCTCACTGAGGATAGCAAAGTCATCAGATAATCTTACCACTAATATCATTCCAACCTGAATTTTTTTCCCACCCTCGAATCTTTCTTTTATTTCCGTCAATGCTTCTGCGCTGTTGAGACTGAACATTAGGGGCAGAAGACACATCCCTGTCTTTCATCCCTTTTAATTCGAGAGTTCGTTCTTGGTCTTTGAGTCTTCATCTTCCGTCTTGGTTTTTGTACATATGGTTTATTACGCGCCTTTCCCTATAGGTTATCCCTATTTTTCTCAGAAATTCGAACATTTTATAATGTCGAATACTTTCTCCCGGTCGGCAAATCCTATGAACGTCTCCTGACTTTTCTTCAGACTTGCTTCCATTATCAACGCAACGTCAGGACTGCTTCTCTGGTGCATTTACCTTTCCTACAACCGAACCAATCGTCAGCTAAAACTCGATCCCTTACGGGATTTATGTCTACCAGGTCCGCAAGAAGTACTGTTTACTGGATGGCGCTCACTGAATGTTTGTTCAAATTTTTCTATATGCTCATGTTCAATACTTCGGTATTAAGGATCTGAGAATATAGTCGCCTTGCATAGGTTCCAAGTGTGTGGTTTTCATGCACCCTGTTGTCAGTCTGCATATCTCATTTAGAATTGTACTGACTTGACTTCTTTGGCATGTGCAGATTTGTACCTTGCCGGGTAATCGCTGTGAAAAAGAAAAGTGCTTGGGCAATTGTTCTACATGCAATTGGTCTGGCTCGCTATTTGCTGTTCGCTTGTTTCCTCAAGATCATGTTCTTGGCTGCAACCTTTTGGAGGATCATGTCACAATGATATTTACGTATCAGAAAAACCTGGAAATTTGTGGTAAGTCCTTTGGGACCAAACTTCTGAGGTCATCAGTCCCTAGGCTTACACACTACTTAATCTAACTTAAACTAACTTATGCTGAGGACAACACACACACCCATGCCCAAGGGAGGACTGGAACCTCCGACGGGGGAAGCCGCGCTGACCGTGGCAAGGCGCCCCAGACCTCACGGCTACCCCGCGCGGCTACATATCAGAGATCTTCCAGCACAACACCCAGGAACATTGGTTTTTTGGTACGTTCCAGGCTGCTGCCATGCCAGGTGACGTTCACCTTTCTGTTCGCCGGTTTTGAGTGGAGGTGACAAAGCCCAACTTTTCTCTTGAGAGGGTCTGGTTTGAGGGAGTTCTCTCGGTAATATTGATTCTTAATGTTTAACAAGTTTTCCAGGTTTCCTTCTACGTACTCAAAGCTCTATCCTTGTGTGGTAACAGCCACATCATCTGCGTACAATAAATGGCTAATATTTGGTATTGGTTGATCATTGTGTGTAGATTAAATAAAAGTGGCCAGGACACTACCCCGGGCCACACTGTTCTTTTGCTAACACCAGCATAATTTTCTGTTTCTTATTCATCACACAAGGGAAGTACTAACTGCACAAAAGTTGCCTTCATCTATAGTCATTTTATTGGGAACTCTTCGAGGTGTTAGGTATTCTGACCGTATCTCCACAACGCTTGTAGTCTCTACTTCGTCTCAAATAATATTATAAGACTTTGAGAACAATATTTACGCCCACAAGCAGTATAAACATGACCAACGCACGCTACTGATACTGTGAGTGGCACTGTGAGGTGATCTGAATGAAGTTACAAAACTAATAACGAACATGAATTTTCTGTATGGGTCCGCGATCATTGTGAATATTTCATGAATAAAACAGTATAGACTTCTTATTGTAATTTCTTTATTTAATGTGATTTTCCGACAACTGAAATAACTAGGTATAAAAAATTAATAGCATTAATGAAAGAAGGGTCTGTGTCGGTAGTAAAACCTGTGACCATCTTATGAAGGCAGTACCCGAAACGTCGTAATAAATAAAAAAAAAAAATTGTAAGAAGCAAGAAAAGTCTTCAAACATATGGCCAATAAGATGAACTTATAACTCGTGGCAAAGCAAATATTGAATACAATCTTAAATCTTTCAGTTCAGCAAATGAATTTTTAATTAAAGGGTAGTAGTTGGTGTAGTAAAGAGGACCAAGTTTCCTTGTGTGTCACTAGTAGCTTGGGTGGTGTCAAAGCCTAATCTATTTACGAAAAGACAGCCATTTCGCAAATTGTTGCCCACCATAGTCGCGAACACATACAAATAATGAATAGCGCCGATATTGGGTGTGAACCATGGACCTTGCCGTTGGTGGGAAGGCTTGCGTGCCTCAGCGATACAGATAGCCGTACCGTAGGTACAACCACAACGGAGGGGTATCTGTTGAGAGGCTAGACAAACGTGTGGTTCCTGAAGAGGGGCAGCAGCCTTTTCAGTAGTTGCAAGGGCAACAGTCTGGATGATTGACTGATCTGGCCTTGTAACAATAACCAAAACGGCCTTGCTGTGCTGGTACTGCGAACGGCTGAAAGCAAGGGGAAACTACGGCCGTAACTTTTCCCGAGGGCATGCAGCTTTACTGTATGATTAAATAATGATGGCGTCCTCTTGGGTAAAATATTCCGGAGGTAAAATAGTCCCCCATTCGGATCTCCGGGCGCGGACTACTCAAGAGGATGTCGTTATCAGAAGAAAGAAAACTGGCGTTCTACGGATCGGAGCGTGGAATGTCAGGTCCCTTAATCGGGCAGGTAGGTTAGAAAATTTGAAAAGGGAAATGGATAGGTTAAAGTTAGATATAGTGGGAATTAGTGAAGTTCGGTGGCAGGAGGAACAAGACTTTTGGTCAGGTGATTACAGGGTTATAAATACAAAATCAAATAGGGGTAATGCAGGAGTAGGTTTAATAATGAATAGGAAAATAGGAACGCGGGTAAGCTACTACAAACAGCTTAGTGAACGCATTATTGTGGCCAAGATAGATACGAAGCCCACACCTACTACAGTAGTACAAGTTTATATGCCAACTAGCTCTGCAGATGACGAAGAAATTGAAGAAATGTATGATGAAATAAAAGAAATTATTCAGATAGTGAAGGGAGACGAAAATTTAATAGTCATGGGTGACTGGAATTCGAGTGTAGGAAAAGGGAGAGAAGGAAACATAGTAGGTGAATATGGATTGGTGCTAAGAAATGAAAGAGGAAGCCGTCTGGTAGAATTTTGCACAGAGCACAACTTAATCATAGCTAACACTTGGTTTAAGAATCATGATAGAAGGTTGTATACATGGAAGAACCCTGGAGATACTAAAAGGTATTATATAATGGTAAGACAGAGATTTAGGAACCAGGTTTTAAATTGTAAGACATTTCCAGGGGCAGATGTGGACTCTGACCACAATCTATTGGTTATGACCTGTAGATTAAAACTGAAGAAACTGCAAAAAGGTGGGAATTTAAGGAGATGGGACCTGGATAAACTGAAAGAACCAGAGGTTGTACAAAGTTTCAGGGAGAGCATAAGGGAACAATTGACAGGAATGGGGGAAAGAAATACAGTAGAAGAAGAATGGCTAGCTTTGAGGGATGAAGTAGTGAAGGCAGCAGAAGATCAAGTAGGTAAAAAGACGAGGGCTAGTAGAAATCCTTGGGTAACAGAAGAAATATTGAATTTAATTGATGAAAGGAGAAAATATAAAAATGCAGTAAATGAAGCAGGCAAAAAGGAATACAAACGTCTCAAAAATGAGATCGACAGGAAGTGCAAAATGGCTAAGCAGGGATGGCTAGAGGACAAATGTAAGGATGTAGAGGCTTATCTTACTAGGAGTAAGATAGATACTGCCTACAGGAAATTTAAAGAGACCTTTGGAAATAAGAGAACCACTTGTATGAACATAAAGAGCTCAGATGGAAACCCAGTTCTAAGCAAAGAAGGGAAAGCAGAAAGGTGGAAGGAGTATATAGAGGGTCTATACAAGGGCGATGTACTTGAGGACAATATTATGGAAATGGAAGAGGATGTAGATGAAGATGAAATGGGAGATACGATACTGCGTGAAGAGTTTGACAGAGCACTGAAAGACCTGAGTCGAAACAAGGGCCCCGGAGTAGACAACATTCCATTGGAACTACTGGCGGCCTTGGGAGAGCGAGTCCTGACAAAACTCTACCATCTGGTGAGCAAGATGTATGAAACAGGCGAAATACCCTCAGACTTGAAGAAGAATATAATAATTCCAATCCCAAAGAAAGCAGGTGTTGACAGATGTGAGAATTACCGAACAATTAGTTTAATAAGCCACAGCTGCAAAATACTAACACGAATTCTTTACAGACGAATGGAAAAACTAGTAGAAGCCGACCTCGGGGAAGATCAGTTTGGGTTCCGTAGAAATACTGGAACACGTGAGACAATACTGACCTTACGACTTATCTTAGAAGAAAGATTAAGGAAAGGCAAACCTACGTTTCTAGCATTTGTAGACTTAGAGAAAGCTTTTGACAATGTTAACTGGAATACTCTCTTTCAAATTCTGAAGGTGGCAGGGGTAAAATACAGGGAGCGAAAGGCTACCTACAATTTGTACAGAAACCAGATGGCAGTTATAAGAGTCGAGGAGCATGAAAGGGAAGCAGTGGTTGGGAAGGGAGTGAGACAGGGTTGTAGCCTCTCCCCGATGTTATTCAATCTGTATATTGAGCAAGCAGTAAAGGAAACAAAAGAAAAATTCGGAGTAGGTATTAAAATCCATGGAGAAGAAATAAAAACTTTGAGGTTCGCCGATGACATTGTAATTCTGTCAGAGACAGCAAAGGACTTGGAAGAGCAGTTGAACGGAATGGATAGTGTCTTGAAGGGAGGATATAAAATGAACATCAACAAAAGCAAAACGAGGATAATGGAATGTAGTCGAATTAAGTCGGGTGATGTTGAGGGTATTAGATTAGGAAATGAGACACTTGAAGTAGTAAAGGAGTTTTGCTATTTGGGGAGCAAAATAACTGATGATGGTCGAAGTAGAGAGGATATAAAATGTAGACTGGCAATGGCAAGGAAAGCGTTTCTGAAGAAGAGAAATTTGTTAACATCGAGTATAGATTTAAGTGTCAGGAAGTCATTTCTGAAAGTATTTGTATGGAGTGTAGCCATGTATGGAAGTGAAACATGGACGGTAAATAGTTTGGACAAGAAGAGAATAGAAGCTTTTGAAATGTGGTGCTACAGAAGAATGCTGAAGATTAGATGGGTAGATCACATAACTAATGAGGAGGTACTGAATAGGATTGGGGAGAAGAGGAGTTTGTGGCACAACTTGACCAGAAGAAGGGATCGGTTGGTAGGACATGTTCTGAGGCATCAAGGGATCACCAATTTAGTATTGGAGGGCAGCGTGGAGGGTAAAAATCGTAGGGGGAGACCAAGAGATGAATACACTAAGCAGATTCAGAGGGATGTAGGTTGCAGTAGGTACTGGGAGATGAAGAAGCTTGCACGGGATAGAGTAGCATGGAGAGCTGCATCAAACCAGTCTCAGGACTGAAGACCACAACAACAACAACACGTTATATCGATAAGAACTTTACAAATGACTAATAGAACACTGAATTAAGTGACTGGTTCATCCAAGAGATCATAGTAGATTCCCTGTCCGTTTTTCTTTTTCCTCCATCTGAGCTAGAGCATCGAATGTATCTGCCGATGAAACGTTGAAATCAAACCTTTCTTCTTGCTAAGTCGTTCGGAATTTTCCTACATTTACTCAACGTGGAAACTGTAGTGTGACCAGCTGCGCTACCTGTACCCAAACCATTCTTTGATATACTGAAAACCATAGCGGTCCTTTCACTGTTTCTTGGAGCAAATCTGCTGTTACTGCTGTTCCTGCTGATCATTGGGTTCTGTCACTGAAACCGTATTCGAAGCAACAGCATACTTGCTAAACTGTACCATATTTTATTTATCGACAGTTAGTTATAAATAAAACGCATCCAAAAATGTTCAAATGTGTGTGAAATCTTATGGGACTTAACTGCTAAGATCATCAGTCCCTAAGCTTACACACTATTTAACATAAATTATCCTAAGGACAAACACACACACCCATGCCCGAGGGAGGACTCGAACCTCCGCCGGGATCAGCTGCACAGTCCTTGACTGCAGCGCCCGAGACCGCTCGGCTAACCCCGCGCGGCTTTCGCATCCAGAAGACTGGAAGGGCAGATAAGTGTGAGAACTATCACACAGCCTGTTTAACAGCTAGTGCAAGTAAGTTGCAGACAAAAATAATATACACTAGAAGGAAAATAAAATCAGGCTGATAGATACCAATCAGTTTGGCTCTAGGGAACGTAAAGGTGCCATGGAGGTAGTTATGAAGCAGCGTATAATAATGGAAACAACACTAGAAAAGACACTTTTATCAGATTTGTCGACGCATAAAAAGCGTTCGACAGCGTGAAATGGTGTTAGATGCTCGAAATACTGAAAGAAACTGGAGAAAGCAATAGGAAAAGGCGGGTAATTCATTACTCCATCGGCAAACTTTCAGAGATTGTTCGGCAATACCTTCTGAGTATTTCGATGTAAGGAACATGTGGATTACAGTAGCTTGTTACGGAGTAATAACGTAATTATGATTTATTGGATCTGTTGCCCTTATTGTTTCTAGCAAAAACAAGAGTATAGCAGTGAAAAAAATCTGTGATATGCAATTACCAAAATGTGCAGCAGAAAATACAGATTAATGGAAAAGTACTGTGATACTGCTCAGCATGACGTCACTGTGCTACTCTGCTATTGCATTCACGGAATCATGAGATGCTTATCGGTCAAGACTTCATCAGTAAACCTACCCACACTCCTGTGTATCACTGTTAACGCAACTTACACTACTAGAAATACAAAACCATTACAGACAAGAGAAGTCCTGAATGCGAGTATGAAGATCAAGTGTGACGTCGGCATTAGTGTTGTCAACAGCAAAGTACTATGAGTGGATAGAACAAGTTTGTTGCTGCAATAAACCTATAGAACTTAACACTAATGTCTGCACTGTTGTGCAGATACTTTCAGTGCAAAACAGATAAATAGCTAACTGCGGAATGAAACCAAATGAAATGTGATAATTCTGCAATAAGCTTCCCTAAGCCGTGGGTCCGTTATACCAAAATACTCAAAAGGTATCCCCGAACAACCTCTGAAAGTTTCCAGAATGAGATTTTCACTCTGCAGCGGAGTGTGCGCTGGTATGAAACTTCCTGGCAGATTAAAACTGTGTGCCGGACCGAGACTCGAACTCGGGACTTTTGCCATTCGCGGGCAAGTGCTCTACCAGCTCAGCTACCCTAGCACGACTCACGCCCCGTCCTCACAGCATCAGGAGAGCTTCTGTAAAGTTTGGAAGGTAGGAGACGAGGTACTGGTAGAAGCATAGCTGTGAGGACGGGGCGTGAGTCGTGCTTGGGTAGCTCAGTCGGTAGAGCACTTGCCCGCGAAAGGCAAAGGTCCCGAGTTCGAGTGTCGGTCCGGCACACAGTTTTAATCTGCCAGTAAGCTTCTCTGAAAGTTTGTCGTTGAGGTGTTTGTTCAACATGTACAATATGTACAAGAACCAAGAAGGAAAGATGAGAGTGAGAGACCAAAAACAGTGATATAGTCTTCCGCTGCGCTATACACATTATATATCGAAGAACCAATGACGGAAATAAAAGAAAAGATGAAGAGTGGGATTAAAAGTTAGGATGAATGGATATCAATGATAAGATTCACTGATGATATTGCTGTCGTCAGAGAATGTTAAAGAGAATTACAGGAACTGATGAATGCAATAAACTATCTCATAAACTCAAAATATGGTTTAGGACAAAATGAAAGAGACCTGACAGAAATAAGAATAACGACAATGAAAAACAGACTAGCACAGGTGAACAGGGCATTCTTGCACTCAACAATACTGCACTGGTTTGCAAAAGTTAAGGTCGAGAAGCAAATTTCACATGATGTGTCTCTACCAAGCAACATAGCTCGTTCAAATGTGTCCCACACGTAGGAAGAACTGCTGCCTTATAGTACAGAAGGTGACTGAGGGAAATACGCAAAGAGACAAACAGAAGTGACACTTTTATCCAGAGCTAATAGTTATCTGAGGTCACCGCGGTTCATGATATTCCCCTGGACATTACTAACGGCGGTATGCTGTTCTTATTTGGGTGTGCGTAATCATCACGGACGCCAATGCAGGCCACAAGATTCCTAACGAGTTCTCGTGGTAGGGCGTTCCATTCCTCCATCAGTGCTGTTGACAACTAATGGATGGTGGCTGGTGCACATGGGCATGCTGCGATATGTCTCCCCATCGCATCCCACAGGTGCTCGGTAGGATTTAAGTCGGGACAAAGGGCCGAGTAGACGATTTCTCGAATAGATTTTCGTTACAAGACTACCTCCACCTGCGCCGTTCGATACAGTCGCGTATTGTCATCCATAAAAATGAGGTCGGGCCCGACCGAATGCATCCCCGAACAGACGCACAAAGGGAAGGAGTACAGTGTTACAACAACGCTGACCTCTTCTAGGATCTAGAGACCAGTACGTCCATGCAACATTATTCTTCCCCGCACCATAGCATTTGGACCACCAAAACGATGATTTTCGATAGTGTTCTGTATGCACTACGTGCTCCCACCTCTCGCTAAATCAGGGTAAGTCCACCACATTGGCGAACATGATCGTTTTGATCATACAGGTTAAATGGTGTGCGGGAGGGCATAACGTCGCGTGGGCGTATTGGCCTCCAAATCTTTGAACACGCTGTACTACCGGTGTACTATCAGGGGCTCATTCGGCCCATTTTTATAGATGCGAAGGTAGAGGAGCTCTTAGGACGAGAGAGTATTCCCTCGACGTAAATAAACCATGCCCACGTTTTGTAATTTCCTTCTACATCTATATGGATACTCTGCAAATCACGTTTAAGTGCCTGGCGGAATCACCTTCACAATAATTCTCTATTATTCCAATCTCGTATAGCTCCCGAAAACAACGAACATCAATATTTTTCGGTGCGAGCCCTAATTTTCCTCATTTTATCATGGTGATCGTTTCTCCCTATGAAGGTTGCCGTTAACAAAATATTTTCGCAATCGGAAGAGAAAGTTGGTGATTGAAATTTCGTGAAAAGATAGCGCCGCAACGAAAAACGCCTTTGTTTTAATGATGTCCACCCCAAATACTGCATCATTTCAGTGACCCTCTCTTCCCTGTTTGGCGATAATACAAAATGTGCTGCCCTTCTTTGAACTTTGTCGATGTACTCCGTCAGTCTTACCTGGTAAAGAACCCCCCTACCCTCGCATCAGTGCTCTAAAAAGTGTGGACAAGCGCAGTGTAGGCAGTCTCTTTAGTAGATCCCTTACATTTTCTAAGTGTCCTGCCAAAAACGCAGTCTTTGATTAGCCTTTCCCTAAACATTTTCTGTGTGTTCCTTCCAATCTGAGTTGATCGTAATTGTAATCCCTAGGTATTTAGATGAATTTACGGTCTTTAGATTTGACTGATTTATCATGTAACTGAAGTTTAACGGATTCCTTTTAGCAGTAATATGAATAACCTCACACTTTTCGTTATTTACGGTCAATTGCCAATGTTTGCACCATCCACATATCTTTTCTAAATAGTTTTGAAATTTGTTTTGATCTTCTGATGACTTTATTAGTCGATAAACGACGGCGTCATCTGCAAACAACCTAAGACGACTGCTAAATTGTCTCCTAAATCGTTTATATAGATAAGGAGCAGCAAACAGCCTATAACACTACCTTGGGAAACGCCAGGAAGCACTTCTGGTCTACTCGGTGACTTTCCGTCAGTTACTACGAACTGTGATGTCTCTAACAGGAAATCACGAATCCAGTCACATAACGGATACGATATTCCATAAGCACGCAATTTCACTACAAGCCCCTTGTGTGGTACAGGGTCAAAAAGTATTCCGGAAATCCAGAAATACGGAATCCAATTGAAATCCGTTGTCAATAGCTCTCAACAGTTCGTGAGAGTAAAAAGCTGGTTGTGTTTCACGAGAACGATGTTCTCTAAATCCGTGTTGAGTGCGTGTCAATAGACCGTTTTCTTCGAGGTAATTCATTATGAACACAAAATATGTTCCAAAATCCTGCTGCATATCGACTTTAATGATATGGGACTGTGATTTTGTGGATTACTCCCAGTAGCTTCCTTTAATATAGATGTGACCTTTACAGCTTTACAGTGTGTGGTTATGGATCTAATGTCAAGGGAACGACTGTGAATCGCATTTATTTCAGTGTAATTATTGTCTTTCAATAAAACTGCATTTCTGTGTCATTGCGTACTTCTTTCAGTTACCTTCTATACTACAATGAGGCAGTTCTTTCTATGCAGGTGAAACTTTCATCGATCTATGGTACTTGGCAGTAACCCATTATGCGAAAGCTCCTTCCGTCCTTAAGTTTTACATACCAGTTTAGCGTTGAGTAGATGCCTTGATTTGAGGAATGAATTTCTTGAAATTGTACTTTTGGGTCACAACATTGTATTGTCGTAACCTTGAGCTGTGGGGCAACCAAAGAAGAAAAGGGTGAAGAGTTTGAGATATGGTGCTCTAGAGGATGTTAAATTAGGCTGACTGATAAGATAAGGAATGAAGAGGTTCACTGCAGAATCAGCGATGAAGGGAACATGTGAAGAACACCGACGGAAGAATGGACTTTATGATACGTTCAGAGAACAGACATCAGAGAATAATTTTCGTTGAGCTGTGGAGGGTATAAACTGTAGTCGAAAAATTAGGACATGTGATGCAAGTGCTACTCTAAGATGAAGAGGAGACTGATGGTTCATAAGAAAAAAACACTTCCGCTGATGTGACAAAGAACATAATTCCTGTTATGGAGTCTGGTCATGGCATAAGAAACTGTCAGCAAATCGATTAGTGGACCGTGAGGAATGGCACTGTAAGCGCTGCTAAATTGTTACTTGTATCGGTTTAGTGACGCAACTCTACGCACGTGAAACATTTATGTTAATAGACTATTGTTGGAAACTGATGCGCTGGACAGTTTGCCGTAGTGGTTTAATGTCTTATGTACTCGAGTCCGTGGGACGTCTGTCGAATTGGTAGACCACCTGAAAGCAGCCCCAAATTAGCTGTGACGAAGACGAGGCTATTTCAGGCCGCATGCGGTCGGACGTTAATTTGCCGAGACGGGAAGACAGGAGTGTCCGGAGCGAAGAGTAATCATTCTGCCTCCTGCAGTTTTCATTCCGCAGTGGTCGCTATCGAAATCACGCACAAATCACGGCAACAGGAATGGTCAATGATCCTTAATGGCCGCCCACTCGCTCACGCCCACGCCCACCTTTCAGCCTTTATCATTCAGCGTGCCAGCACCGCAGGAGCGCACCCAACGCGACGACGCGTGGGCTGGCACCAACCTACTGTCCGCCTCTGCCGGTCGTGTGGGGGCTGGTGTGGCTGTAGGATAGGGCCGGAAGTGGGGGTGGGACATGATGACGTCAGCGCGGGTGGTGCCGGCGCCGTATCGCGCACCCAACATCCGGCGGCTCTCGGCGGACGCACGACTCTGAAAACCAGAGGGAGCCGGTGCACTCCTGAAATCATCATACGGGCTCGCACAACTCGTGCTTCCGCTTAGTTGGCGATATGTGGAACTGCAAGCGGTCGTCATTCGAACGAGCTACGTACCTAAATACTAGAAATTTTCAAAACTTTTCGTTGCACGAAATGGTGTGGTTGTTGGAGAGCACCAATTTAGCCACCTGCTGCTAACATTCTTTGCTTCTGCAGTATACCGTAACTGTTTGTCAGGTAGTGATAGAAAATTCCTTTCTTCTACACGTTTACTGTCGCAATGGTAGGATGTGCGACGTATACGCCATGCAAGGGGTTACTAAAAATGGGGGGGGGGGGGATTACTTATTAAAAACTATACATTTTCAAATTGCTTACAAAACAAACTTACCCCCTCAAAATACTGCCCATTACAACTCATACATTTGTCCCAACGGTGCTTATACTGTTCGAAACATTTTTTAAATTCATCTTTAAAAATGGCTGACAGCTCCTCCTTCGTCTTTTTCTCTTGCTTCTTTTCCAACATTGTCAAATCGGTGTCCTTTCGTGTCCCTTTCCACGCGTAGAAATAAGAAAAAATTCACGGAGACAGGTCAGGGGACTACAGTGCGTGGAACAGCGGAACCAAGCCATTTTTAGCCAAAAACTGTCCAACAGACACGGTTGTGTGTGCAAGTGCCTTGTCGTGATGGAAGAACCAGTCTCCTGTTCGCCACAAATCGCGTCTTCTTTTTACGAACACTATTGCGCAGTCTTCTTAAAACTTTTAAATAAAGGGCTAGATTGACGATCTGACCTAGAAAAACAAACTCCGAGCGAACTACGTCATAGGCATGAAAAAAGCAAATCAACAAAGTTTTGATGTTTGATTTGACTTGACAACATTTTTCTCGACGGGACGATGACATCTTCCACTGGCTCCACTGTCTATTTGTTTCTGGGCAGTAACCATGGATTTCAGTTACATTACGTCATGGTCAGACAGAGTTTCCGAAATCAGATACTGGACTGTAAGGCGTACTCAGGAGCCGATATAGAGTCAGATCACAATGTAGTAGTGATGACAGACGATCAGTTCGACAAGGGTGTCCCTTGTCAATGTATTTGTTCGCTTTAGCGCTGGACCCCATGCTGCGCGACATAGGACGGATGGTCGATGGTGTCGCTCTCCCAGGCGTCACCTTTCGCAGTGCGGCATACGCGGATGATGTCGGTGTGTTCGTCGCAAACGCTAGGGACATCGATTCAGTTCGCCGAGTTCTCAACGTTTATGAACGAGCATCCAGTGCCATGTTAAATTCCGACAAAACGGCGCTGATCCCGCTAGGACCACGATCATTGACCATCGAACGCCCATGGTACCGAGTTGTGGGGGAACAACGTATCTTGGGCCTTGAGGTGACTGCCTGCCCGCAGCGTATGTTAACACTCACGTGGAGGTGGCTTCTCACGCGCATCAGAGGACTTTGCGTGAGCCACGCTGATCGACGACTCGACCTCCATCAACGAATCCAACTGATTAATACTTACATCCTCTCGCGGGCATGGTATGTAGCACAACTCCTTACGCTACCGAAACAAATCGGCAGAGCCATCTCACAAGCAGTATATTGGCTTTTGTGGCGGCATGCACTGTTCAAAGTTGATGCACAGACTTGTACGCTGCCAAAGGTCGATGGTGGCCTCGGACTCATTGATTTTCCCCGCAAATGTGCGGCCCTCCTGATTCACCGTATCGCCACTTTGCGCGAAACTGACCCAGGTGGGACAACAGCGGTTCTTTTCGACCGTTATCGTCCACAATCGGCGCGTGCACCAGTATGTTTGACACATGTTCCGTTCCGGATGACGACAGTCAAGGACTATTACCTCAATCAAAGTTACGTCCTAACAGTGGCCACTGACAAGGCGCGCACGTCGAAGCGCCTTTACCAGGCACTTCGAGGCCAGCCCACACCACATAAATTAGACGACCGTCGGTCATCTGGCACCAAGCTTGGGCTAATATCAACAACCCAGCCCTTCCCACGGAAGTTTCAGCGCTATGGTATCGTGTCGTCAACAATTTAATACCCACTAATCATCGACTGGCGGCCATCCGCCTACGGCCCTCGGCTGCTTGCGGCCGATGTGGTGACGTAGACACCAGAGAGCACCGTCTCTTATGCCCTCACGTTACAGAAGTGTGGGACCTTGCACGTGTGCTATTAGCGCTGATTGGTGGGACGACACCAGACAATGTGTCAATCGACTGGTTCCTCGCCCCTGATATTCAGACCAACCCCCGAACGCGACGTAACGCCATGGTGTGGCTCTTGGGCCACACCATTTTCGCGATCTATGACCTTTCCCTCACCGATGCTGTCTCTTTCATGGACTACCTGTGGAGCCAGTATCGCCTGGCGGAATCTGACCGGAAATATACCACTACCTTTGCAAGATTTCTGAAAGTTGCAATGGTTCATGGTTACCAAAAAGTGTTCCGGGTTGACTAAGGCACCTCGTCCAGGAATTGCCTGAGTTTACCCCTGGAGCTATGTCACTCAGACTTTCAAACTACCCTTGACTTGCCTATACCCTAGATATGACATTGGCCTTCTGGGCATCACTAGAGTAGACTATTCTATGATACTAATGATATGACACAATTGGTAACATGGGAATTGTGTGAACTTTGTATGGAAAATTATTGGGAAATTAGAAAACACGTAATATATCTTAGAGGATTATTACTTCGTTAATTCTATGGGCGATGGGATTATCTCGCCAGTTTCGTTTTCATTTGTGTGTGCTGCCGTCCCTATTTTTAATTTGCCTTCATTTCTGTCTTAATTTATTTCTTCCTTTTTAGTTTCTAAACTCATCACTTGCTTCACACCTGCAGACAGAGGTGTATTTATGAGTAGTGTGTCGTCGCCCCCTGAGGCATAGACTATGCCTCCGCTTTTAGTTTCGGTTCTGGCAATAAGTCTTGCTACTAACAGCACCTTGCTTTACGTGCTGCGTCGACACTAGAGGATGGCGGCATTTTTGGAGAGGAAAAGGAAGGGCTATAGGGGAGGAAGGAGGCCCATAAAATAAAAGAAAAAAAACAAATAAAATAAAAAAAGAAGAAAAAAAAGAGTAGGCTGAAGTTCAAGAGATTAGTCAGGAAGAATCAATACGCAAAGAAGTGGGATACAGAAGTACTAAGGGATGACGAGACACGCTTGAAGTTCTCTAAGGCTATAGAATGAACTCAGCAGGCAGTACGGTTGAAGAGGAATGGACATCTCTAAAAAGGCCAATTACAGAAGCTGGAAAGAAAAACGGAGGTCAAAGAAGTCAACTGCGGAGAAAACATGAGTAAATAAGAAATACTTCAGTTGATCGATGAAAGAAGGAAGTAGAAAAATGTTCAGGGATATTCAGGAACACAGAAATACAAGTCACTGAGGAATCAAATAAATAGGAATTGCAGGGCAGCTAAGACGAAATGGATGCATGAAAAATGCGAAGAAATAGAAAAAGAAATGATTGTCGGAAGGACTGACTCAGTATACAGCAAAGTCAAAACAACCTTTAGTGACAGAAAAAGCAAGGGTGGTAACATTAAAAGTGGTATGGCAATTCCACTGTTAATTGCACAGGAGAGAGCGGATAG
This sequence comes from Schistocerca nitens, assembly GCF_023898315.1. NCBI lineage: Eukaryota > Metazoa > Arthropoda > Insecta > Orthoptera > Acrididae > Schistocerca > Schistocerca nitens. The sequence goes on from NC_064615.1 coordinate 230,663,271, forward strand.
GTGCAAAGAATACATTGAAGGCCTATATGAGGGGGAAGATTTGTCAAATTTGATAAAAGGAGAAATAGGAGTCAATTTAGAAGAGATAGGCGATCCAGTATTAGAATCATAATTTAAGAGAGCTTTGCAAGACTTAAGATAAAGTAAGGCAGAAAGGATAGATAACATTACATTAGAATTTCTAAAATCGTTGGGAGAAGGTGGGTACATACCATCTGACTTTCGGAAAAATATCGTCCACACAATTTCGAAGACGGCGAGAGCTGACAAGTGCGCCAATTATCGCACAATCAGATTAACAGCTCATGCATCCAAGTTGCTGACAAGAATAATATACAGAAGAATAGAAAAGAAAATGAAGGATGTGCTAGACGACGATCATTTCATCTTTAGAAAAGGTAAAGGCACCAGAGAGGCAGTTGTGACGTTGCGGTTGATAATGGAAGCAAGACTACGGAAAAATCAAGACACGTTCATAGGATTTGTCGACCTTGAAAAAGCGTTCGAAAATGTTAACTGGTGCAAGATTTTTTTTTAAATTCTGAGAAAAATAGGGCTAAGCTACAGGGAGACATGGGTAATATACAATATATACAAGAGCCAAGAAGAAATTATAAGAGAGGACGACCAAGAACTAAGTGTCCGGATTAAAATGTGTGTAAGGCAGAGATGTAGTCTTTCCCCCCTACTGTTAAACTTGTACACCGAAGAAGCAGTGATGGAAATAAATGTAAGCTTCAGGAGTAGAATTAAAATTGAACATGAAAGATATCAATGATACGATTCACTAATGCCATTGTTATCATGTGTGAAAGTGTAGAAGCAGTACATGATATGCTGAATGGAATGAACAACCTAACGAGTACAGATTATGGATTGCGAGTAAATCGAAGAAAGACCGAAGTAATGAGAAGTAGTAGAAATGAGAACAGCGAGAAATTTATCACCAGGATTTGTGGTCACGAAGTAAATGAAGATAAGGAATTCTGCTACCCAGGCAGCAAAATAACCAGTGGCGGACGGAGCAAGGAAGACATCAGAAGCAGACTAGCCCTGGCAAAAAGGGGATTTCGTTGCAACAGGTCTACTATTGTCAAACATAGGCCTTCATCTGAGGAAGAAATTTCTGAGAATGTACGTCTGGTGGACAGCAGTTTTTAGTAGTGAAAAATCGGCTGTGGGAAAACCTGAACAGAAGAGAATCGAAGCATTTGAGGTGGTGCTATAGGCGAATGTTGGAAAAGTAGGTGGACTGGTAAGGTAAGGAATGAGGAGGTTCTGAGCAGAATAGAAGGGGAAAGGAAAGTGTGGAAAACACTGAAAAGATGAAGGGACAGGATGATTCGACATCTGTTAATACATGGGGGAATAACTTCCATGGTACCAGAACGAAGTGTAGAGGGCAGAAACTGTAGGAGAAGACAGATTGGAATACATCCAGCAAATAATTGAGGACGTAGGTTGAAAGTACTACTCTGAGATGAGGAGGCTGGCACAGGATAAGAATTCGTGGTGGGCCGCATCAAACCACTCAGAAGACTGATGACCCAAAAAAGGAAAATGTAACTGTAGCACCATGACTCATCACCAGTAATGAACGTGTCCCGAAAATTTTGATAGAAAATTTAGATCAGTTTCAAGCTGTTGTTTCAAAGCACGACATGTTCCAATTCGGCATTCCCTTTGATTGTCAGTCAGAACCTGAGGAACAAACTTGGCAGCAATCCTTTTGATTTCCAAATCTTCTGTTAAAATTCGCTGAACCGAGCTCCAAGATAATACAATAATCTGACAGTTGATCAATTGTCTGTCGACGGTCTGTGAGCATAAACTCTCGAATGTTTTCAATATTATCGTCGATTCGGGCAGTTGATGGACGTCCACAACGAGGTTTGTCATCAATCGATATGTAGCCATTTTTAAAACTTGCAAACCACTCGTACACTTGAGTTTTTTCCATAGTGTCACCGTGGTAAGCTGGTTCAACATATAAACAATTTCAACGGCATTTTTACTGAGTATAAAAGAAAATCTCACTTGCCATCATAAAAAACGAAACAAGAACAAAACAGCGCTAGCGAAAACAATCCAGATGAAGAGGACAAGCCAGGTCGACAACACAGACGGTAGTGAACTGGCAATGAGTTGCGCTGTACCCTTCTAGTGGCAAAAACGCGTACTACACAACGTCCGCTCACGGCAATGTTATTCCCTTATTTTAGGGGGAGGGGGGGGGGGGAGCCCCTCGTATGTTCTCAGCCTTCGTCGGTGAACTTATCCGTCTCAATTCATGAATGCTATTAATAGTACCAACACCGTAATTGTTGCAGATGTAGGAAATATGTCAACAAAGCCAATGAACAAAAACGAAGCGGTACGACAAGGAGGCTACATTTCTCTTCATCATATGCAACTTGAACGTTCATAAACCGACAAAATGCACGGATGGATTCTTAATTGGAAATGGAGGAAAAAGGAACCTACTAACATGTGTCGGGAACTGCGTCGTTGCCACGGTGGATGGCTCTGACGAATGACAGTTTGCTGACCACATACCGTGCGTTCCTTGTGCATTTCAGGCAGTCTAATTGATGCAGCGTACTGTAAGCAGCACAATGATCGGGTATTCATGTCGCGAACAAGCCGAATTGGTATTTGTGTACGGCTAACGTGATGGAAAGGGTCGAGAGGCAGCACGGCTATACCAAAGCAAGTACCCTTGCAGACACCAACCATATCACACTATATTTGAATCCCTTTTTGGGGGTTTGTGTAATCATGGGTCCTTTCAGAAAGAAATGAACGTGTAGGGAGGCGGCGGACTGTGCGTATACTAGATCCGAAAGACCGGCTTCTACAGGATATGGAGACCAACCTTAGTACAAGTTCCAGGCAAATGACTCGCCAACGTGGTGTAAGCCAAAGTACGATTATAAGTATCCCGCATTAGAACCGCTGCTAGTCCTTTCTTCTTCTATCCCATTGAGATCACTTTGAACGTTTGTTGTGACATGGATGGAATGCTAGCATGTACTTTGTTCCGGGACGATTTGTTGTCGTTGCTCGCACACCGTCCATTTCCGGACACATGCTCGTAGGACCTCTTTTCCTCCAATTCTATTCAGGAAACCGTCCCTGCAGTTTGTCAGTATTGTTAATGTTCACCCTGTGTGTAGATGACGTTATCAGCAAATGGAAGATGCTGAACGAAACTGGAGTTGAAATTTCCTGACATATTAAAACTGTGTGACGGACCGAGACTCGAGCTCGGGACCTTTGCCTTTTGCGGGCAAGTGCTCTACCGTCTGAGCTATCCAAGGACGACTCACGCCCCGTCCACACAGTTTTACTTCCTCCAGTACCTCATCTCCTACATTCCAAACTTCACAGAAGCTCTCCTGCAAACCTAGCAGAACTAGCACTTCTGGAAGAAAGGATATTGCGGAGACATGGCTTTGCCACAGTCCGGGGGATGTTTCAGAATGAAATTTTCACTGTGAAGCGGAGTGTGCGCTGATATGAAACTTACTGGCAGATTAAAACTTTGTGCCGGACCGCAAAAGGCAAAGGTCCCTAGTTCGAGTCTCGGTCCGGCACACTGTTTTAATCTGCCAGGTAGTTTCATATCAGCGCACACTCCGCTGCAGATTGGAAATTTCATTCTGGAAATAATTGTTCTTTTAGATCTTGGCACCAAACTAAATATAATTTTATATGCTGAAGCTCTAATTCTGATTACTGAGAATGAAGTCAACCTTCAGATGGGTTCTACATCTACATCTACATACATGCTCCGCAATCCACCATACGGTGCGTGGCGGAGGGTACCTCGTACCACAACTAGCATCTTCTCTCCCTGTTCCAAACAGAACAAGGGAAAAATGACTGCCTATATGCCTCTGTACGAGCCCTAATCTCTCTTATCTTATCTTTGTGGTCTTTCCGCGAAATGCAAGTTGGCGGCAGTAAAATTGTACTGCAGTCAGCCTCAAATGCTGGTTCTCTAAATTTCCTCAGTAGCGATTCACGAAAAGAACGCCTCCTTTCCTCTAGAGACTCCCACCCGAGTTCCTGAAGCATTTCCGTAACACTCGCGTGATGATCAAACCTACCAGTAACAAATCTAGCAGCCCGCCTCTGAATTGCTTCTATGTCCTCCCTCAATGCGACCTGATAGGGATCCCAAACGCTCGAGCAGTACTCAAGAATAGGTCGTATTAGTGTTTTATAAGCGGTCTCCTTTGCAGATGAACCACATCTTCCCAAAATTCTTCCAATGAACCGAAGACGACTATCCGCCTTCCCCCCAACTGCCATTACATGCTTGTCCCACTTCATATCGCTCTGCAATGTTACGCCCAAATATTTAATCGACGTGACTGTGTCAAGCGCTACACTACTAATGGAGTATTCAAATATTACAGGATTCTTTTTCCTATTCATCTGCATTAATTTACATTTGTCTATATTTAGAGTTAGCTGCCATTCTTTATACCAATCACAAATCCTGTCCAAGTCATCTTGTATCCTCCTACAGTCACTCAACGACGACACCTTTCCGTACACCACAGCATCATCAGCAAACAGCCGCACATTGCTATCCACCCTATCCAAAAGGTCATTTACGTAGATAGAAAACAACAGCGGACCTACCACACTTCCTGGGGCACTCCAGATTATACCCTCACCTCCGATGAACACTCACCATCGAGGACAACGTACTGGGTTCTATTACTTAAGAAGTCTTCGAGCCACTGACATACTTGGAAACCAAACACATATGCTCGTGCCTTTGTTAGGAGTCTGCAGTGGGGCACCGAGTCAAACGCTTTCCGGAAGTCAAGGAATATGTCATCCGTCTGATACCCTTCATCCATGGCTCGCAAGATATCATGTGAAAAAAGGACGAGTTGCGTTTCGCAGGAGCGATGCTTTCTAAAGCCGTGCTGATGCATGGACAGCAACTTCTCTGTCTCAAGGAGATTCTTTATATTCGAATTGAGAATATTTTCGAGAATCCTGCAACAAGCCGATGTTAAGGATATTGATATGTAATTTTGAGGATCCGTCTTTCTACCCTTTTTATATACAGGCGTCACCTGCGCTTTTTTCCAGTCGCTCGGGACTTTACGTTGGGCAAGAGATTCGCGATAAATGCAAGCTAAGTAAGGAGCCAATGCTGTAGAGTACTCTCTGTAAAATTGAATTGGAATCGCATCAGGACCTGGCGATTTATTTATTGTCAACCCATTCAGCTGCTTCACAACCCCAGGAATGTCTATCACTACGTCCTCCATACGGGAATCTGTACGAGACTCAAACGGCGGTATGTTCGTACGATCCTCCTGCGTGAAAGATTTCTCAAATGCTAAATTTAAAATTTCAGCTTTCGTTTTTCTGTCTTCCGTTGCCAGGCCAGACTGATCAGTGAGTGACTGGATGGAAGCCTTCGACCCACTTACCGATTTTACGTTAAGACCAGAATTTCCTTGGTTTTTCAGCAAGATCTTTTGCTAAGGTATGACAGTGGTAGTGGTTGAATGCTTCGCGCATCGCTCTTTTTACAGCAGCACGAATCTCTACTAACTTTTGCCTGTCCTCATTCTCCCGATCTTTCTTGTACCGCGAGTGCAACTTCCTTTGCTTCCTGAGCATTCTCCGAACTGCGCTGTTAAACCACGGTGGGTCTTTTCCGTCCGTAACCAGCTTTTTCGGCACATACTTGTCCATTGCGTGATTTACAATGTGTTTAAAATTTGCCCATAGTTCTTCCACGTCCATCGTACCGGAAGTAAATGAAGTCGATTCATTTACTAAGTGGGATGCTAACAACTGCTTATCTGCTGTTTCTCGTAAGATTACTCTCGTAGCCGTCTTGAGCGACTTTTTAACTTTCGTAACCATAGTCGTAATGACATCATGATCACGAATCCATGTCTCTTATCTGCTGTTTCTCGTAAGATTACTCTCGTAGCCTTCTTGAGCGACTTTTTAACTTTCGTAACCATAGTCGTAATGACAACATCATGATCACTAATCCATGTCTCAACACTGACACCATCGATGAGGTCTGGTCTGTTCGTGGCTACCAGATCTAAAATACGTATTTCCATTACGCGTCGGCTGTCGATTTAGCTGCTCAAGACAGTTTTCGGATAATGTGTTCAAAAGTAATTCACACGACGGCTTGTCTGTACCACCTGTAATGAATCCGTAGCCATCCCAGTCAATACTAGGTAGGTTGAAGTCGCTTCCGACTAATACAGCATGATCAGGGTACTTCTGCGATACATAATGTAGACTCCCTTTGAATGATTCTAGAACTGTCACGGTGGAACCTGGTGGCCGGTAATAACACCCCACAATTAACTTTATTTTCCCTAGCCCTGTTAAACGTGTCCAGATAACTTGACAATAACACTCTACTTCGACCTCAGTAGTCACAATATTTTTGTCAACTGCAATGAAGACACTACCTCCTACAGTGTCTAATCTGTCTTTCCGATACGCGTTCCAACCCTCGCTAAATATTTCAGAACTTCATATCAGAGGGTTCAACCATGTCTCAGTCCCTAGAATAATTTCCGCGCCACATGCTTCCTGGAGGGCAGTAAATTCAGGAATTTTATTCCGAACACTCTGAAAATTAACTGCTAATGTCTTGATAGCTGAAGTGTCTTTATGCTGAGCGCGTCCTGATTTCCGTGCCTGCACGTCGATTGGTGAGTGTTCATCAGAACACCTCCCACTACTGTCTAGCCTAAAAAACCCCCATGTGCACGCCACAAGTATTCTGATGCCCGAGTAGCCGCTTCCTTTGTGTAGTGCACCCCTGACCTATCTAGGGGCGTCCTACAATTCCCCACCCAACAGCGCAAGTCAGCAGATAGCCTCAAATTACAGCCTAATACTGTCTGTAGTAAAACGAAAGTGTTGGCATTTCAGTGCACATAACCACAAAGAGCTAAAATAGTCTTCAGAAATAAAATCTTGGAGGAAGTCAAACATTTTAAATATTTAGAATGCAACATCACTTAGGAATATTACCATGGCGTGGACCTAAAATTAATTAAATTTACTTCCATATATGGAACCATCGTAAAAAGTTTGCAGAATAAAGCCAGGAAATAAATCCATCTGAAGTTTTACAGCACAACAGGAAGCATGGGCAAGAAGACACCAAGAAAGTGGAATACAGGCTCAAAGAATGAGATTTGTTAAAAGAGTGGTAAGGATGTACAAGGGAACATAGAAAACGAAATGAAAGATTTAGAAATGTATAATCTAAACGAAAAAATAAAGGAACTTTGGATAAAATGGAAGGAACATATAGATCATACGGGTGCAGAAAGAATACTGATAGAGGCTCTAAATTATAAGTACACTGAAAGAAGAAATGCAGGAAGCCCACACAAGAGATGGGTATCGTAATAGGCAGATTGCCCAAAACATCAAGTGAAGAAGAAAAGGAAAAAGGAGAAGGAGAAGAAGAAGAAAATATTCTTTACCTAAGTAGCCAACAGTCTACTTAGCGGAAGCCATTTCAATCAGGGAAACAATAAAATATGGAAGTCCCAAACACGGAACGGTATGGTGATAATAAACGGTTCTCTAAGTGTACTGAAGAGCTTAAAAAATCAAAATGGGAAAGCATGTGACGCCTAAAATTATAGACGTTACTAAAGAAGTAGCTACAAGTAATCAAAAGTAAGAACGAGTTGTAACGAAGTTTTTTATATTTAATGTTGACGTAAAAGTAAAAATTCCCGATTCGCTGGCTCAAAGTTTTGTGGTCTAAGGAATGTGTAACCAGATATGGGAATCACCTCTCTTTATTTTCCAAGCAGTCATTGGTTAAAAAGGGAATCGGTGTTAAAACAAATACTTAATTTTACTGCAACCGGGAGAGACCAGGTGCCTGGTCCGCTTCTAACACGCGCTACATCCGCCACAGTAAAAAGTTGTTCCCCCAAAAATTACAATAAATGTTCAAATTTCAGTTTAAGAAGGTGATGCCCCATAGCTCTTAAATGTTAGAAAAATGTAAATGTATTATGTGTATTGACACCGTCTGTTACATAACTTTGTGTCGTACTTCTATTTTCAACGGCGACTTTTTTACACCATTGATTTTTTATCACCGTATAACCTGCTGTTAGTGTTTTATGTAATGATCTGACATGTTGTTACGGTGGCTGTAAATTACAATGGTTTTATCTCCATGAGTTAATAATCAGAGCAGAAGCAAAAGCAGACGGTAGACGGTTATGCACATGCGCTAAAATTTATGCAACTTTCCCACCCCCTGTTACGAACAGAGACTTCCATTTTCGCGACCTATGCACTCAAGAAGGAGACGTGAACCAATTATTTGTTCGTGCACCACACACGCAACAAAAATCTTTTTTCCGAACGTTAGTCAAGGGAGAGCTTCTCCATCCAGCATCGGCTGCAGTCTTGCTGTTAACCTGAAACAGTGGTCTTGCGTTTTATGTGATGTTCAACCACTGGAATATGTGTGATGTATCTATAGATTCAGAAGTTCTACAAAAATAACGGAAACACCAAAGGCACAATGTATTACCATGCCCTATATGGTGTAGGAAATCAGCTGGCATTCAAAACATGTTCCAGTCGTCTCGGAATGGATAAATACAGGTACTATATTGTGTTGAAGGGAATCTTGTATCATTCTTCCAGTGAAATAGTGGAAAGTTTACGTAAGTAACGGTAATGAAAGCGTACAACGACCACTCACACTTCTTTCCATACTCATCTGCCACAACTACTTGGGAAGCAAGAGTGACGACTGCGTGCCAGGGGACGGCCTGAGGATGTCTCTGTGTACCGAAACCGGTGACTAACTGGCAAAAATTATAAATTGTGGCTACAGAGTAAAACACATATTATTTCAGAATTCTTATTCGTCATACAATTTCTTTATGCGTTGATTTTTAGTGAAGTCATACTTCAGGGATTTGTTCGTGTCTTAGTTTTTTCAGTGGCGTAGTAGAATATGCATTGAGAGTTATAGTGTGGTCATGTAATAGATACCTGTATGGCGGAGACCAAAAGCCAATGAAGTATAGAAAAAGAAAAATTTTCCGTAGGTGTTGACGTCGACAGTGTAGTAGTGACTCCAGCAATTACCTCATTAGATTCGAGAGGCCCTTGAAAAACTAATTTAGTAATTAATACTATGTATTCTGCTTTTGTCCATTACGCAGAGTATTATCGTGTTATTTTTTTCCCAGCGACTGTGCTGATGCTGGATGGTACAAGGTCATCTCCGGTTCCCACATTAGGTCAACGAAAGAAATGAACAAAAAAGGCTTGTATGACGTCCTGTAGAACAAAGGGCGCAAGTATAGTGTAATTTAGGTAACACGAAACCCAAATCTCGCCTGACCAAACGGGGATTCTAACAAACAGTGTGCGACTAGCTTTTTAAATTACGAAACACCTTCTTTGCAAGAATAGTTAAACGTAACAGTATGCGAGATACGAAATGATCGATGTTGCGCTGTTTTTAACGGACTGGCCTTGTATTAGAGAAGTTGGAGAATCTAACGCCCATCTGGCCATCCTGATTTGAGTTTTCAGTGGTTTCTCTAAATTACTTCAGCCAAATGCCGGGATGATTCTCGCTAAAAGTCCACGGCCGACTACTTGCCCCATTGTTGTCAAACTAGATCTGTGAGTATGCAAGATTTTATTCATTAACAGTACAGAGTAACCCACCCGTTTGAAATGTAACGCGGTCGGATGCTTCTAAATCCAACAGCAAAAACTTCTTATTATTACAGTCCTACTGATATACAGTTGTTAAAGCCTTTTTAAATAACATAAAGAACATAATATATAAAAACTTCTCTAAGGTTACGGAGAACTGAGTGCTTAATAATTGCTAATGTGGTTCTATATAATTTGTTTCTGCCTAGTTAAGGAGTATATAATTTAATAATGTAAACGTAAAAAAAGAAAAAAATGCAATATGAAGAGGGAAGTGATGTACTACATTTGGATGTGTAATGTAGTCTAATTAGCTTGTCGGTTGATGATAGACTATTTATACTTCTTTCAGGTGAGAAGATCTCTGGAAAACCTCGAGCTATGATTTGTGTTTATGTATTTTTATTGGATATGTGTCTATTGATATACACTCCTGGAAATGGAAAAAAGAACACATTGACACTGGTGTGTCAGACCCACCATACTTGCTCCGGACACTGCGAGAGGGCTGTACAAGCAATGATCACACGCACGGCACAGCGGACACACCAGGAACCGCGGTGTTGGCCGTCGAATCGCGCTAGCTGCGCAGCATTTGTGCACCGCCGCCGTCAGTGTCAGCCAGTTTGCCGTGGCATACGGAGCTCCATCGCAGTCTTTAACACTGGTAGCATGCCGCGACAGCGTGGACGTGAACCGTATGTGCAGTTGACGGACATTAAGCGAGGGCGTATAGTGGGCATGCGGGAGGCCGGGTGGACGTACCGCCGAATTGCTCAACACGTGGGGCGTGAGGTCTCCACAGTACATCGATGTTGTCGCCAGTGGTCGGCGGAAGGTGCACGTGCCCGTCGACCTGGGACCGGACCGCAGCGACGCACGGATGCACGCCAAGACCGTAGGATCCTACGCAGTGCCGTAGGGGACCGCACCGCCACTTCCCAGCAAATTAGGGACACTGTTGCTCCTGGGGTATCGGCGAGGACCATTCGCAACCGTCTCCATGAAGCTGGGCTACGGTCCCGCACACCGTTAGGTCGTCTTCCGCTCACGCCCCAACATCGTGCAGCCCGCCTCCAGTGGTGTCGCGACAGGCGTGAATGGAGGGACGAATGGAGACGTGTCGTCTTCAGCGATGAGAGTCGCTTCTGCCTTGGTGCCAATGATGGTCGTATGCGTGTTTGGCGCCGTGCAGGTGAGCGCCACAATCAGGACTGCATACGACCGAGGCACACAGGGCCAACACCCGGCATCATGGTGTGGGGAGCGATCTCCTACACTGGCCGTACACCACTGGTGATCGTCGAGGGGACACTGAATAGTGCACGGTACATCCAAACCGTCATCGAACCCATCGTTCTACCATTCCTAGACCGGCAAGGGAACTTGCTGTTCCAACAGGACAATGCACGTCCGCATGTATCCCGTGCCACCTAACGTGCTCTAGAAGGTGTAAGTCAACTACCCTCGCCAGCAAGATCTCCGGATCTGTCCCCCATTGAGCATGTTTGGGACTGGATGAAGCGTCGTCTCACGCGGTCTGCACGTCCAGCACGAACGCTGGTCCAACTGAGGCGCCAGGTGGAAATGGCATGGCAAGCCGTTCCACAGGACTACATCCAGCATCTCTACGATCGTCTCCATGGGAGAATAGCAGCCTGCATTGCTGCGAAAGGTGGATTTACACTGTACTAGTGCCGACATTGTGCATGCTGTGTTGCCTGTGTCTATGTGCCTGTGGTTCTGTCAGTGTGATCATGTGATGTATCTGACCCCAGGAATGTGTCAATAAAGTTTCCCCTTCCTGGGACAATGAATTCACGGTGTTCTTATTTCAATTTCCAGGAGTGTATTACTTGAAGTGTTGCATGTCAGGACACTACATGATATTCAGTAGTTGTTCGTTTGTCTTATTGTTGGTAGTCGTGATATATTCTGTGTGATACCTTAGATACGTACACCTGGTATTATACAGGTTAAATACTGACTGACCATTTGACACATGGAACACATGAATTTTTACCTTTACGTGAAGAATACACATATGGTTGAAAATTTGTTAGTAGAAATAGAATGTAGTTCATTGTTACTTGAGTGCAGTATTCCTTAAATTACTTAATACATTACATTTTTACTTTTATACATAGTAAATATATAATAAAATTCATATATAAAATTCATTGGTTGTAGCTTTACATAGAGAAGGGAATATACTTCTGTCTACACATAATAAGACGAATAATACATTACTGCTTGTGTACGGTATACTTTAAACTGTATCGAATGTGACGTTGGGGAGAAGGAGCCTCGTAGTAATAGTTCTTCGAGCCTTCTCCTCGCTAGCTACGTTACCTTATTACTACAGTCTTAGCATGTGGTGTAACTGTTTCTTTTAATGATCATTACTGCCTGTTGTGTTGTTTGTGACTGAGTTACGGAATGCAGTGTCGTGTTGCTAGTTTGATTCCCCTACGTGTTGATCCCTTCTGAGTCATGTTCGCTTAGTGCGTTGCTTCCTTCCTCGGTTTCGGAATCTGTGGTCGTGCTTATGTCCTCCCATGTGGTTTGTTGTGTTGTTTGTGCTTGTCTGCGCCTCCTCCCATATGTGTTTTGGCGCTTGTACTCTCCATGAAGTGTGTCTGATACAATATCGGTTACGTTATTTATTGCGTTCCAATCATCGGGATTACCTGTTATTCTGGCGACGTCATTGTCGTTCTGTATAGGTCTCACGTGTGCTGGCGTTTCGCCTAGCAGTGTGATACGTTCTCGTGTCACAGTTTCTCCTCAAATTCATGTTTCATCGTTAGTTAGTCCGAAGCGGTTGATGTGTACCAGGTACGGCCCATGACATGTCACGAAATGGACCATCCCCCTGCTTGGGTCGACATGTTGCAAGAGGTGTGTAACAGAATTTTTGTTCTTTTTTGTTGTTGGTTTTTAGCTGAGTGCTACATATGCAGTATCCTTGTAGAAGTGATCCACAGCTGAAAGAAATTACTACTGCTACTGCTGTTGCTGGTGCTGCTGCTGCTGCTACTACTACTACTACTACTACTACCGGTACTATTTGAACCCTGATCTTTCCAAATGCATGTCCAGTGACATCACCACTGCGCCATCTCGTCTGTACGGGTAGTAAGGTCACCCGGTCATCCAGTCTCCGCTGCAAGTTGTCAATCTAAGCAGGCTTCCAGGAGCAACAAGAATTTGGTTTGTGTTTCATATAGGGTAAAACGTTGATAGACGGCCATGATTTTCTCAACTGCCAATATCAACCCATAATACACAAAAAACACTGGGAAATTTAGATATATTGCTTTATGTATTCATAGAAAACCAAATAAGACTTTGTTCACGAAATTAACAGCGATTTTTTAAAGTTATGTAAACTTGAGATAGATGGCAAGAAGTTCAAGAAAGTATACCAGTTCAAATATTTGGTATCTTGGTTTGCCATGGACAACAACATAAAAATTGACATCAAGGAAAGAACAGCAGTAGGAATCAAATGCATGCACTCCCTCAGAGAGACGCTGGGCTCTAAATCGATCTCAGTGAACACAAGATGAAAATCAACAACACAGTGATGTTCCCGGTTCAGAAACATTGACCATGACTAAGCGAGAAAAGGAAAAACTATTAATATTTGAAATAAGAATAATGAGGAAGATATGGGGACCGCTTTTAGATAACGAAGAATGGAGGAGGAGTAAAAAGGAGGAAATCTACCTTCCGATGCAACGACCAACTATCATACAGAAGATAAAGAGCAAAAGAATACAATGGGTGGGTCATGTGGCCCGTATGCCAGATGCAAGACAGGCGAAGATGGCACTAGCGGGGAAACCAAACACCAAAAGCAGCAAACGATCAAGGCAGCGCTAAATGGAAGACCTGAAGAAGGACCAAGCAGCGCTTGGGATTAAAAACACCTGAAGAGACCGGGCACAAAGCGGGAAGGAATGGAGGCAGTTTGTGGAAGCTGCGTGTGGTCTGCTGGGCCTGTGATCGTTGGACATCTGCCTATCTATGCAACATATGGCCATTTCACCTGTGTATGAGGCATAAACGACCAGACAGGCTTTAAAGACACTTTAAAAACAAAGATGAAATAGTGTTGAAAGAGTATCTAATAATCTTAACACGTTTATGTGGAACTCTTCGTTACAGATAAATTTTCTATAGAAAATTATAGAAAATCAAACAAGTCATTCCTCATTGGCTGAATCCAGATAGGACTTCGACACATTGCGGTATTTTTACCACAACCGGTTTTCGTTTTGCCATTTAGGGTTTTCCTGTTTGAATAATTATCATCTTCCACTTCCTCCTCTCTCCATCTGCCTTTAGTAGAACCAATCTTGGCAACATATTTAGTTGCCATCTGCAAAAAAAAAAAAAAAAAAATAAAAATAAAAAATAAAAAATAAAAAAAAACAACGAAACGTTAAAACTAAAAAATTAAGAAACGTTTCACGGTGTGGCTAACTATCTCAGACACGGTACGGCAATGTCTCCCAACTGGCAGTGAGAGAGGTAACCATTGCGCCTCATAAAATTTGGTAAACAAGAACGCAAAGCGAAACAGTATGATGGTATGCAGCTCGACCTATACAGCCCTGACATAAGTTTCCGTAACTATTCACAGTCTAACTTACGGCAACATTGAAAAGTATTGACATACTACGTAATATTTACGTGTATTAAAAATTAAATTGTAATACTTACTTTTTACCAAAGTAAAGGGTCAAGCGAAGCATCGACGTGTCACTCGCTATAAAAACTCCATATGATCTGACCAGCAGCGCTGGAAAGCTCGTAGTTGGAGAACCACAACTGTTGGCCATCTTCCCCCTATGGTATCTATTCCTTTTCTACCCTAGTTATACACCAATTTAAAATGCGTCATAATACCCCCATTAAGAGGTATAATCTTACGTTTAAAACAATACGGCAAATATTCATGTCACAAATTGTGTTTACGGGTATTTGTTGAGGCAGCGTAAGTCATGGTGTGCAAATTACCCAGACTATATTGATCCAGGACTGGAGAACAAGAGCACTTAGCAGCTTCCAGTCAAATCTTTTAGAATATTCTCCTCACTGAAATTCCTCACAAAATAATGAAAGACAGAAAGTTTGTAGGTTACTACATTTTCGCACGACGTTTTAGATTTTTACTCCTTTACTGCTAGCTATAGTCGCTCCACAGTTTAAAGACAGTAACCTTATATACTACTGAATGTACCTGCGAGATTTTATCATTGTAGGACTCATAGTTCAGGAGGTATGACATCATAAACTTTGAGGTGCGTTAAACTTTTCTTAAAAGAGCTCAAATTACCCAGACTGTACTCATCCAGTGTTTGATAGTGAGAGTAATTAGCGACTTCTAACGAACTTTAAACATATTTTCAAGCCTTTTCTAAGTTTTTCCACTAGTCTATGGGTGAGTAATCCGAATCTAATAAAGCCGACATAAATAGTGTTTTACGTTTTCAACTACAAAGATTTACATCATGCATCGAATCATATAATTAACACATAAACTCATATGTAAAGTTATCAGCCATTTTATTCAAGCGAATACCATTCTTTAAAGAATTAGATATGAGGGAAGTGGGGCGTTAATGTTTAGGCCGCCTAACATTCTGTGTGGTGTCTGTTTGTTCTATATCGTGTCTCCCTACCACTTTCGCGCAACGACGCTCTGAGTGTGTTTTTTCGGGAATTGACTAGTTTGAACCTGGGACCTGTTGCTGGTAAGGAGACGCCAGACCACACATGACATATAGAATTCAGAAGAGTTCAGTGAGACTAGCGATGATGTAAACAAATACTTAATGATTTCAGCATCAGCTCCACTGCACTCCCTGTAAAAGAATCTTAATACTAACTAAATTTAGAGGAAGGGGTTCAAGGCTTTCCTATTTTTAGTTAGCTGGTAAAATAACGTCGTAAAAGCAGTTAAGTTTACCACTGGAAATTTTATTCTACTCACAAAACATTGTTTCTAAATTGCACTATTGATAAAAGGAAATGTTTTAATACAGGATGGTAAAAACCAACTGCATTCAACAAAAATGTGAATGAATATTCCTTGAATGGGTTTCCCTGTTCTACAATGGATTGAAGGATAACCTATGCCATATCACATCCATAATCTAGGTTGGTTGGTTGGTTGGTTGGTTTGGGGAAGGAGACCAGACTGCGTGGTCATCGGTCTCATCGGATTAGGGAAGGATGGGGAAGGAAGTCGGCTGTGCCCTTTCAGAGGAACCATCCCAGCATTTGCCTGGACTGATTTAGGGAAATCACGGAAAACCTAAATCAGGATGGCCGGACGCGGGATTGAACCGTCGTCCTCCCGAATGCGAGTCCAGTGTCTAACCACTGCGCCACCTCGCTCGGTCATAATCTAGATTTACATTAAGTTTCACAAAAGAGAAAACTATCAAAATGGTCTACAGTGACCCTCAATTATCTTTAATTACTTATCTAACTTGTCATAAAGTACAGTGGCTGATGTGGCTTCTGAATAACTATAAAACAGAAAAATCATCGCGTTTCAGATTTTTACAAGTGGCAAATGCGAACACCATGAGCTTTAATTGACGACCGACACTAGTATTACGCAAAAAGGGGATGTAACAGATGAGACTTCTGCAGTTCTGAGTCAAGCCTTATGCGCTCCAAAATGTGGCATCGCGTTCGTTCATTACCTTGTCGGTGTTCGTCAGGGGGCGGCGGACAGCACAGCTCTGCTCACCTCGCTGTCTCGGAAGCAACTGCCCCCGAACTTCTCCTTACTACAATTTACCGAAGTTGATTTGAAAAAAACTATATGGCTGTGTTTTCATCTGACCAATCAGGGTCTCAATGTTAACCTTAAGCTCCGCCTACAAAATTTCTGTCTATCCAATGAGAAACATTATACTTTTCGTGGTGGGGCAATGTTTTTAAAGTTTGCAACGTAACAGAGATGCGAAAAAGTCTTGCGCTAAAACGTGCGGGTGGTGTAGCCCTTTTTGTCTTATCGTAAGATCTATACTGTTCTTCTGGAGGGCTCTAGCTTTTAACATGGGCTGGGGGGGTGGTCTTGACATAACAGAGACGCGAAAAAGCCTCACGCTAAAACATGCAGGTGGTGTGGTCCCAGCGGTTAGCTGGCGACATACGTGTCCGTCCATCGCTTATCGTAGGGCCTTACAGCTTAACACGGTTCTGCTCTGGGCTTCTGTTCTCGTTTCTCCCCTCGGAACTGCGTCTGTCCCACGGTGGGAAGGTATGACATGCATTTAGGCATTCTTGTGTTAGTCTGTGGTATTCCATTTGCTCACTCGTTACTCGTATTACTATGGGTAATTTAATGTCACGATTTATTCGGAGCTATGTGACATACTACTGGATTTGCTTATCATGTCAGGGTTTTCATGGAAAGTGTTGGATTTGCCTGACACTTTACATATCACCACCCTTCGAATTTAATTTTTGCACTGAATTTAGGCAGTGATTGAATCATTGTCTAAGTTAGTCAAAAATTATTGCTTTATCTAAATTTTTTTGTCTACTGTTCAGCCACGTTATTCTGGTTCTATGCTAGTTTGTGTTACTAATTTATATTTTTATATTCTTCCACATTATTCTCAAAAGTGACAAGAGAAGAATATTTTAGGCTATTATTAATTTTTAATTATTTTCTTTCTTTATTTAAGTGTGAAGTTTGTTTTTAAGAAGTTTGTTGTCGAAAGTGAGGAGTCTTTCACATCGATTTTCCTAGAAGTATATATTTTTTTATAAATGTAGTAATTAAGTAAAATCTATTCCTAACACATTTTCTAAATATCATGTACGAGTAAAATGTTTTTGTTTCTAGACACTCATTTCAACATTGTTACACTAACAAATAAGAATTATTTCCAAGAATTGCTTTGACAAAGAAATATACATTCACAAGTATTGAGATATTGTCCTAACAAATGGTACAAATGTTAAAAAAAGGAAAACATCCGACAAGATAATTTTTTATTCTTTGTTTTTATATGGAGAAAATAACTAAAATATAGTTATTTTTTTATTTTTATGAGGAGAAAATGAGTGGCATATAGTTTTAGTGTTTATTATGCCTTACTTTTGTTCTTTATATACTGTTCATTTCAGAACTAGTGACTTATATTTATCGATAGTCTATTTTTTACTTAAGTCCATAGTCAATGACTGTTATTTTGTAGTTTATTAGCTGTCTGGTGTGCTTAACTTATTTAGTTTTCACATGTTTCTTTTGCACAATTCCTACATCACATAATTTGATTTCACACATTTACACAATCCTATGAATGTTGAAGCATGAGGTTGGCGAATGTTTTTGCACGAAGGTGACGGACTAGAGCGAGATGGATGTGGGCAAGTATTTGATGTACAGCTTCGTTCGTCGTTCCTTGTTGGCTTTGCAAGTGTGTGTTGCTGTTGTGGAGGTCCCATAATGGAATGAAGCTGTGAGTGCAGAATCTCGTGGTTTACTGACTTTGTATGTGTGAAAGTCATCGTTATGTGTCGCTGAAAGCGGTCGATTTTCGTTGTAATACTTCGCAGACGACTAGTTTACAATAGGATAGGGATTTGGGAAGGTATGTCGTCTATTCTTCACCCATCTTCTATCTTGGTCTCAATCTTGCGAATCTTCAACTTCTGTTCTTCCTGCTTTTTCTCTGCTTCTTACTTACTTCTTGGTTCTTCTCTGGGCAGGATATGGAAATATTTATTGATAACTAGTCGCTTTGAAGTTCTCCTCCTAGTAACAGTTCGATAAATTGTTTGGGCGTGTCATTTTTATTTTGTGGACGTTTTCTTCAATTTCGTGCATCAGCGTGCTGTTTAGTGGCGGTAGTGTGACTTTAACAAATATTTTTTTTTCCAGTGGTGGCTTGCCCTAGCGGTCTTCTCGTCGGGCCGTTTTTTTGCTCGCTCCGTTCATTCGGGGCGCTCGGAGACCCTTCTGGTGTTCAGCGTCCCGTCGAGTCACTGCAGGGTGTTCCATCTCAGCAGGGTTCCGCCTAGCGGGCAAATTTATTGCTCACTCTATGAGGGCCCTCTGTTGGTCTCGCTGTCCTTTCCCTTCTCTCGACGCTTCTGCCTTGTAGGAATCATGTCTTGCTAATTACGTCCTTTTCTTTCTTGATACTTCTCGCATTACAACTTGTGGGTCGTTGCATCTGGTCTTTGCTGGAGTTTTTTTACAATGGTTCTTACAAAAAGTTTTACTTATAATCATCTAACATATGTCTAGTACCCACATTGTTTTACGCCTTCTTAAAAAGCTTTACAAATTTCGGCGCCCCTTCCATGTTACAATTCTAAGATATTTTGAGTCTTAACTTATATAAGAAACCTCAAATTCGTTTTTTATTTTTGTGTAGTGTCGTGGGGTATAGCATTTTAGTATTTCATGCTGTTAGACTATCTACATTTTATTCCTTCGCCAGCCGGAGTGGCCGAGCGGTTAAAGGCGCTACAGCCTGGAACCGCACGACCGCTACGGTCGCAGGTTCGAATCCTGCCTGGGGCATGGATGTGTGTTATGTCCTTAGGTTAGTTAGGTTTAAGTAGTTCTGAGTTCTAGGGGACTTATGACCACAGCAGTTGAGTCCCATAGTGCTCAGAGCCATTTGAACCATTTTTTTTATTCCTTCACCTTAATCTATGGTACTATTGGTGTTATTATTGAAACTACTTTTTTTTCCCACCTTCCTCTCTCTTCATTCTTCTTTCTCCTGACGATCTTATCTGCAACATAATCTTGAAATATTGTGCTGATTATTTACCAGTAATAAAATTAATCATCAAACTTGTACTGAAAGTGCTTAATACTGCCAGCCTTAGGTAAAAATACCTCTGCTTTATCTCGTAAAATACCCTCTAATTCTCTTTTACTGTGTTCCGAAATACCTCGAACTTCTTGCAATTTTTCATCGATTTCTTCATGGACTTCTAACATGAGTTGAGGCGATTCCCCTTTTTGTGCATACCCTTCTAATTCTTCATCCTCTTTATCTCGCGTCATTCTTAATTGTTTGTTTATAACTGTTATTTCTTCTAATTTTAGCTTTTGCTCAAAGAGAAGTGTGACATTCCCGAATATTACGCTACCTTTCCCCATATCTACTATCGCTTGTCTCTCATTTAAAAAATTTGCACCTATAATCAAATCTACAGTTAGTTTAGGTATAATCACGAAGTTGGCTTCGATCTATTGACCTTGGCACGAAAGAGTTAACCTTGTTTGTCTCGTAACTTCCGCAGCATTGTTTCTAATAGGACCTCTTACTTTAATCTTACGTGTTTTCAGAACTGGCAATTCCTCACTGGCATTACACTGCATGAATAAATTTTCTGAGATCGCAGTTAGTTCACTTCCGCTATCAGTTACAATATTGACTGGGATATGCTTTACCATGGCCTTCACAATTAGTTGAATTTGAAAGGGTTGGTTCTGTTCTTCTTCTTCTTGCATCAACGAATCCTCCACTGAATCATACATGAGTCATTTTAGGAATTTCCCTTGTGAATTCGAACTTTCTGTAGGATAAGCTTCGACTGCTACTTCTCTCTCTCTTTATTTCCTCTTCTCTCTTTCTTCCTTCATTTACGCTTTCTTCAACATCCTCTACTTTTTCCTCATCCTCGTCTATCTTCTCCTTCTTCGTCGCTACTTCCACACAATCGCATCTAAATGCTCTAATTATCGCTTCATAACTTCCTTCATTACATACGTTGGGTTGTGTGCCCACTCGTAACTTATTTTCAACTTCTGTCGATTGCACATTATCCTCATTGAATTCGCTTTCCCTGGTTTCCATCTCAAATAGCTCTGCAATACTCATTACTTCATCCTTTCCTCCTACATTCGTTGTGCATGCCTCTGGTAATTCATCTTCCTCGTCAGTATTCTCCCAATTAATTTCGTCCAAACACGATATTGTTATTTTCCTGTCTTCGTTTTCATCTGGTCCCTGCGGATTTGTTTCTTCCTTCTTCTCTTCTCGTGATAAGGTTTTTACTTCTCTGTTCAAGGTGCTGCAATTGTCCTGGGTCGGTGCGTCATTCTCTTTGGCATGGGCGCTTAGCTATCAATTCGAACGTTTATCGGGGTTTGGTGGTCTTACCTCCACCTCTTCTATCTGTATTCTCTTTTCTTGTTCAGCTTGTTGATAGTGGTTTCTTTGTTGATAATTTGTCTGTCTATTGGTTCTCCAGTACCCGTTCCGGTTGTCGTTATTCCCTCTGTAATAGTTGTTGCCGTTCCTGGGTGAATTATAATAGTTATTGTCATATTCTCTTCTAAATCCATAACCGGTTATTTGTTGAAATCTGTTGTCGTTTCTTGGTGCGAAGTTATCATGTGGTTCATAATTATTGTTTTTTCGTACTGTGTCTTGCGGATTCCACTACTTTTTGCTTCGTTTTCACGTGCGCTTCGTCTTTTTCTTGCTTCATCTTCCGAAGATATGAACTCTAGTTCCCTTAGAATACCTTTAAATGCTTCGACGTCATTGCCTCTGCGACCTACTAATGATTGCTGGTATTTCAATGGTAGCTTCATCGCGCATAATTTAATCAACTCTCCGTCACTGTATTGTACATCTAAGCATTGATGTTTCTTTGCCATTAATTCGAAAAATTTTACGGGGCTCTTCTCTCCTGAATTTTCAAAATATGGGTTCTGTAATAATTCGTACTTCACTCTGTTCTGTGATTCGCTGGACCAATATTGTGAGAGAAACTTCTCTCTGAAATCTTCGTACGATCGGCATGTCGCTGCAACATTCTGCATGTTCCTGACATGTGTGCACATATAAAGTCTAATTTGTGTGCTAGCGTCCAGTGTTCTGGTAATCCTACTCGGAATTGATCAATAAAAGTTCGTGGATGTAATAAGTTTCCTTCTCAAAAGTGTTGAAATTTTCTGACTGTGAGGAAATGATCGTTGTCATACTTCGTCATAGTTCCACATGAAATTCGCGATTCTTCGCCACTTTTGTTTCTGATCATTTCTCCCATCGTTATTTCCGATTGTGGTAGATCCATTGGATATTGTCCACTGTAACTTTCGCCTACACTTGCGCAGTATCGTTGGAGTGGTACGCAATAATTTTCTTCCATTGGTTGTGAACGTGTAGCTGAATGGATTGCACTGTACTCTTCGCGACCTGGCTTTCCATTGTCAGGTATTGGTTCGGTATCTTGTCTGGCTAACCTTGCTGCTTCATTGCACGATCCAAACTGTCTTGAAACATACATTTGTGGTTCCGCATGTGTTTGTGATGACGTTTGTTCATCAAGAATTTCGAAACGTGTTTGTTGCTGTGCAGGCTGTCTGATTTCACGAATGTTACTTTCCGCCTGTGATTGGAATCGCAAATGTGTAAGATCTTCGTTAATTGCTTGTTTTTCCGGTGCTGTTACAGATAAGGATGTGGTTGCAGACTCTGTGCTTGTTCGATCCTGTTCACTACGCTCTTCAATGGTTTGAAACAACTCTGTTCGCAATTTCTGAAACTGTCGCTTCGTTTGCGCTTCTATTTTGACTATGCGGTTATCATATCTTTTCAGCGCTGCTTTCGTGATACGTTTGTGTAACACACTGTTTTCAACAATTTCACGCTTTGTACCTGCTGCTTGTTTAGTAATTACGTTTATCTGTTTCTCTAGTTTCTTGACATCTCCCTGGGTGTTGTTATGTAATGTTTTGATCTCGTCCTGAATGTCATTACGCAATGTTTGTACGTCCGCTTGTACCTTGTCAATGTCTGTTCTCAATTGATTGTGACCTGTTATTAAGTTTCCTATCACTTCTCGAGATTCTTTTGCCTCGTCTTCAATATGACTTAGGTGTAATTGAATTTCTTTGTTTCGTTCTTTAACTCACGCATTTGTCTCGTGGTTTCTGCATTTTGTTTCGTCATTTCTGCATTCTGAATTTTAATTTGGTTCGCAATTTCATTATTTTGTCTTGTCATGGTTTCCGTCATTAATTGTAATAATTCTGCCAGATTGGTGGGTCGTATTGCGTTTTCTTCCGACGTCCTACGCTCTGTGTTTTTGCCAAGTGTTGGTTTGCAACCGATTGCATTGAACTGTGCGGTGACACGTTTCTCTCGCATTCCTTGTACTCTGTGGTGAGGGAGCTCTGATTACTTGTACTATGGGTTCTACGTATTCAAGACGCAAGTTAGAATCCTCATCGACTGTCTCTCTACTTTCCTGCTCCTCTGTCGCATGCTGACTTACGTTTTCTATGCCTTGGCGTACATTATCCTCGTTATGGCGCGTTATATGTCCTATTTCTCGCGATACTGCATCGTCTATTGTACTGTCCTCTATTCTCTGTCCATTTTCGTGCTGGGTCTCTACCTCAATTCGGTCAAGGTCTCGATCTGCCATTGCTAATCTTTCCGAATCCCTTATTTTCTGTTTTAAAAGCAATTCACGCGCCCTACTTCGCGTCAACATGCGCTCTTACGATCTCACGCGTTTCATAAACTTTTTGTTCACACGACTTGACACCACTAAGACTGACAATCCATTCACTTACTTGTAGGGTCAGAACCAACTTGTCAACGATGTATCCGCCACCTGTGCACTTGCATTGGAGAGAAAACTTAATTCTAACAATATTAAAATTCATAACTTAATTATGCTATTGTCTCTGCCAGACTCACTTTCTATTGAATGCTTTTACTATCTATTGCTGCAGCTACTGTTTTCGGCTATGTATAACTTTAGAAAAAAAATTTTTACTACGAAAATTTTTCAACACGATATTTTTTCTGACCTAGTTAGGCACGTGGTTGACCTTCAATCATTGTATTTTACCATCCTGGCAGGGTCGCCATTATCTAACATTCTGCGTGGTGTCTGTTTGTTCTATATCGTGTCTCCCTGCCACTTTCGCGCAACGACGCTCTGAGTGTGTTTTTTAGGGAATTGACTAGTTTGAACCTGGGACCTGTTGCTGGTAAGGAGACGCCAGACCACACATGACATGTAGAATTCAGAAGAGTTCAGTGAGACTAGCGATGATGTAAACAAATACTTAATAATTTCAGCATCAGCTCCACTGCACTCCCTATAAAAGAATCTTAATACTAACTAAATTTAGTGGAAGGGGTTCAAGGCTTTCCTATTTTTAGTTAGCTGGTAAAATAACGTCGAAAAAGCAGTTAAGTTTACCATTGCACTATTGATAAAAGGAAATGTTTTAGTACAGGACGGTAAAAACCAACTGCATTCAACAAAAATGTGAACGAATATTCCCTGAATGGGTTTCCCAGTTCTACAATGGATTGAAGGATGACCTATGCCATATCACATCCATAATCTAGGTTTAAATTAAGTTTCACAAAAGAGAAAACTATCAAAATGGTCTACAGTGACCCTCAATTATCTTTAATTACTTATCTAACTTGTCGTAAATGTGGCTTCTCAATAACTATATAACGGAAAAATCATCGGGTTTCAGATTTTTACTTCGAGTGGCAAATGCGAACACCATGAGCTTTAATTGACGACCGACACTAGTATTACGCAAAAAGGGGATGTAACAGATGAGACTTCTGCAGTTCTGAGTGAAGCCTTATGCGCTCCAAAATGCGGCATCGCGTTCGTTCATTACCTTGTCGGTGTTCGTCGGGGGCCGGCGAACAGCACAGCTCCGCTCACCTCGCTGTCTCGGAAGCAACTCCCCCATAACTTCTCCTTAATACAATTTACCAAAGTCGGTTTGAAAAAAACTGTCTGGCTGTGTTTTCATCTGACCAATCAGGCTCTCGATGTTAACCTTAAGCTCCGCCTACAAAAATTTTGTCTATCCAATGAGAAACGTTATACTTTTCGTGGTGGGGCAATGTTTTTAAAGTTTGCAACGTAACAGAGACGCGAAAAAGTCTCACGCTAAAACTTGCAGCTTTTGTGGTCCTTTTAGAGTTATCGTAAGATCTATACTGTTCTTCTGGAGGGCTCTATCTTTTAACATGGGCTGGGGGGTGGTCCTAACGTAACAGAGACGCGAAAAAGTCTCACGCTAAAACTTGCGGGTGGTGTAGCCCTTTTTGTCTTATCGTATGATCTATACTGTTCTTCTGGAGGGCTCTAGCTTTTAACATGGGCTGGGGGGTGGTCTTGACATAACAGAGACGCGAAAAAGGCTCACGTTAAAACTTGCGGGTGGTGTGGTCCCAGCGGTTAGCTGACGACGTGGGTGTCCGTCCGTTCCTTATCGTAGGGCCTTCCAGCTTAACACGGTTCTGCTCTCGGCTTCTCGTTTCTCCCTTCGGAACTTCGTCTGTCCACGGTGGGAAGGTATGACATGCATTTAGGCATTCTTGTGTTAGTCTGTGGTATTCCATTTGCTCACTCGTTACTCGTATTACTATGGGTAATTTAATGTCACGATTTATTCGGAGCTATGTGACGTACTACTGGATTTGCTTATCATGTCAGGGTTTTCATGGAAGGTGTTGGATTTGCCTGACACCTTACAGCCGTAGCAAAGGCAGAGAAGTAGCACGCCAACCACTTGCGCAATTCTGCACTTGGGTCCTAAAATAACGCTGTCAAAGTGTTCAGCAATGCAGTGGTTTGCCGTAGCGGTGGACTGGATTGCTAAAGGATGTGTCACTACGCTGCATTTTGTAAGGTTTTTAGCTTATTTTTGGTATTCAAGAAGAAAGATGCATGCACTATTTTCATTTGCCATGTCACATTTCATATCTGCGTAATGAATATTTTTCGAAATGACACTCCACAGAGGTTCTGAGTACGAGCAATGTGATCTTTGCTTCCCAGTAGCATTGTCGTTGCTGTAGCACTCTAATGTAAAAGAAGCTAGCGAGTGAATCAGGCGTTGGTCATACTATTTAATAGTTTGGAAACAGCCTGCAGAACATTGAGATAAAGACACAGACGGTGTTGAATTTTTTGGAAATACGATTCGGTAGAGATTAATTTGAGGAGCGAAGATTTTCAGGTAATGTTCTTGCTGCATTGCTTGCCTGCGCGTAATTTATGATGTGGTTGATAAATGAAAAGTTATTGGGATTTTTTTTTGTATTGGTTCGGCTTAGTTAGTTTTATTTTCGATACCAGGTTAAGCAAAGTTACCAATTCACTTGCCTTGCACTCAGAAGTTATAGATTTACCATTCCTTCACCATTTCAATAATTAACTCCACAGCAAATCCATATTTTTAATAAAAGGTATTTTTTTTAGTAGCTAAAGAATGAGTTTCTATGTTCACAATGTACCCACTACAATCGACAAAATATTCTTCTAAGATTCAGCAACTATATAGACATTTTAGGTAATATTCATTTATTGTTCCTTCTCAGTTGCACACTTTTAATTAGATTACACCTTTCGATCACTCTGAATCATATCCACATCTAAGGAGTTGTGACAGCAAGCCGCCTTGACTACCCAGAACCACATATCAGAGTACAGTGTTATGTGGCTTCTGAGTAGACAACACGACATGCTGATACAACTGTTTACAACTGAAGATGATTCAGAGTGATCGAAACATGTGATCTAATTAAAATGTGCAACTGAGACGGAACAGTGAAAGGAAGTTATCTTAAATTCCAGTATAGCTCTATAAAAATTGTGTCTTCTCTATATCATGCAGCAAATTTAAATTCCTCCAAGCTTTCCTTACGAAAATTTTTGTTTTCAATTACGTGTCGCCGCAATGCACCTAGCGGAACGCACCTGCTTAAAAGCGAAACGTGCTCTGCGCAAGGCTTCCTTCCTTTTGTTTAGCTAGTTCGCTACTGCGCTGCATATTTTGATGTTCTTCACTTCGCGTAGTCCTCTGTTTCCGTTGGCACAGGAAAATTACGGAAGTTTGTTGGGGCCAATGTTACATTACAGGCAGGATAGTAAGATCATTTAGAATTAGCTGCTGCTTTTTCAAATTTAATGACCGTGCGGGGTCTTATGCAGAGGATTTTATTCTTACAGATCAGTGTTGCATTTGCATGCGTATCATTTAATGCTTTTAATTTAGTTTGAGTTTTTGTGTCTAAATTCACCGGGTATTTTAGCAAAAACATTATGGCTATTTATTCTTTCAAAATTCGTTTTGTAGTTTTATGTAGGATTTTCATACTGTTACATTTGTGCAAGTCATGTGCTGTGACGCCACGCACTGTAGCGCTGTTGACTGCGCCACTCTGTACAGAATTTCACAGGACGGCTTATTTAATATACAGTTTTAAGTTTTATGATTATTTTGTTAAAACATAAACAGTTCCAGATAGTTCAGAGATTTGTTTTATCAGATAGCGTTCTCTCTAATTACGCCACTTGCGTTGTTTAGTACAACTGCACTGACACACGACCTCATAGATAGGAAACCAGAACGGGTTTAGTTCACACCATCAAGAAAAAATATTATATTCGGGAAAGTTACAACTTTCGCAACCGGCTACATGATGGGAAGCGGGCTTCTGTCACAGTACATCCGACTGGGGCAATTATAAATGGTCTCCACTCTGCCGTTAGAGGCTCTTGCAACTTCCACAGGCGCCCTGATAATCTCCTCGCGAGTTATCGGCAAAATGTGTGGACAAGCGGCAACACCCTCATCAATCAGCATCGTCAGCTAGCCGGAAGTCATTGGCATACGAGCCATAAGCTAGCTCTGATGGTTCTAGAATTCGAACCGGTACCGCCGAGGTGAAACCACACATTGTGTGTTATCACACTCTTGTCAGTCTCAGAGAACCCTGGGTTCAACCTGACCATCGGGATGTTGACTCACCTACCTTGTACTGCGTACAGTGTTCACCAGTAAATCACACGTCACCGCTCAACGGGGCTACTGGAGAGGTGACTACCGTCTTACATCAGCATGCTGCCTGCCACTGTTATGGTGTCACAGCGTTACGCTGTCTCGGTGTAGCCACTTGCTGCTCGCTAGCTATCGCCGGTCACTGGCCACTGTCATTGACCTCACGTATGGAAGCAACGATCAGTAAAGAACTTCGTTCAGTAATTATTCTTGATTCCACGCTCGCTGTGGTACTGGTGGATTTCATCCCACAAACCCTGCTCGCGCCGTTCTGGAGCAGAAATAGCAATCCTGCCGCACTGGTGTTAGCACCGTAGTCAACAAGCACTCGATCCCATTACATGTGGTGTCTGACCATTACACACCCAGCATACTGTTCAGGTGGAAGGAATGCTGTGAATAATAGCAGTCTCCCGAAATGGTGTTCTACAAGGATTTTCTTTGAGAGAGTGCGACTGTTACAGAAATAATCCATTATGATGCAGTAAATTGTATTTCTGATCCCAACAGTAACAATTCTGTAGACATTCTGAGCGCTACCTTTGGCAAATGGAAAGCAATGAGTTTTGACGTGGATAAGTTACTGATAGATTCAGCAGCAATTAATGAATTTCCATGTGTTAATTCAGGAAGGAAATTGTAGCCATAAGTTGAAAAAGAATAGAGTAATGGTACTGACAGTATTTATTTACCTCTACTCACAGCTGCGTTAAAATGAAACTTTTCTGGGTATGGCAGTACTTCAGGCTGTCAAAAGCTGTTGCTTGTGAAACCGAACGACCTGATTTGAATTTTCCAAACGCATGTATCGAAAGGGTGCAATATGTAGTATTTTTCTACTTAAAAGTACTCTGTACGCCATTAAAATGAAGTACACAAACATAATTTAGTCATTTTGGCTGCGTTCCAAAGTATTCCAGTGGTCTGATTTTTTTTTTTTTTTTTTTTTTTTTTTTTTTTTTTTTTTGGGACTACGCTCAAGTATATTTATCTGAAAAATTACGTAAAGCAGCACCTGAATACATGCAGAGACTTCTGTACAGTAAATGGCGTAAGGTACAAATGGCGTAAGGTACAAAGGAGTCATAGATTATTTTCCAAATAAAAATTTTCTGTGTTGCTCTTCATGTATAAAGTATTTCCGATCAATCACTTTTTGTGACACAATCACAATTTTTTCGGCCTTAATGGCCGTCTTTAGATTCTACAGGTGAATAAATTCTCATACATTTGCTATTTAATCCGTGAGTTTGACAGCACATGGACATTTGTTCACCAAACGCCAACCGTAGCATCTGAAGGAGGCCTTTCAGCATGTCAGTTTTGACAATATATGAACGTTTGTTCAAGAAATGCCACCCACAGCATTGAAGACGGCCAGTGAGCAACGAAACCGGTTATAACTGTGTCATAAAGAGTGACTGAGTCAAAAATAAACAAAATGTTACAATAATTCAATTGGCTTCTCCTTACCCTGAATGTCAGTTTTTTCCCCACAGCAGGCAGGCAGGGAGTGGCAAGACTGAACACACTAAATGAGCATTTCGCTTGTTCAGACAAGTCTTGGGGCTGCTGACATCCAATGCATTCGAGTCATAGCTATGATATATTCCAAAATACACATATACCCTACTGTGGACCCAACTTACAGAAGAAAGTGCTTGTGTCAAGAAGTAAGAAATGTTACTCCAGGTCTAAATTTGCCTGAAACTCGTCTCTAAACCTCTTTTCAAAGTCAGCCAAATATTATAGAGATGCCATACATCTTGCAGTTCAAAACTTTTGTCATGTCTTGCTGACACACAGTGAAAACTACAAGATACTGTGATGGAAGAGCATGTCGAAGAGTGACAATATATCTTTATATAGCTAAAAAGAGATGTTGCTATGCTTTCGAAGTAAACTAAAGCTTACAACGATTCCATAATGACAACTGCTCTGTACTGCAAGTTAAAGTTAATAGCCCAGCATGGAATCCCTATGATGTTTGGCTACCACTGAAAGCATAGGAACACTCGTCAGGCAGCAGCAGCCGGCCGAGACAGACGCAGCAACAGGGAAGTAACCGATTTTGTGACTTTTACGAGTTCCTAACCTGGAGAGAATTTTATACTATCACCTTTGTGCCTTAATAGTTTAGTTTCTTGAGTTTCTGTGTGTTAATTTAATATCTAATAGCCGCAGTTCCCGCGTTTACGGTTTCGTCGGAAAGTAAACCGATTTGTGACATATTACAAGTTCCTAATCAGTAGCGAATTATTTAGTTTCACCTGAGTGCTTCGGCACTTAGGTTTTTGAACCTCTGTGTATTAAACTAATTTATTAGACACAGTTCCTGGGTTTTCGTCAGAGTCTACAGTAGAGATCCGCAGCAGTGCCGATAGTCCTTTTATCTGGATAGTTTAGTTTTCCACGGGTATTTAGTGGGCAGGGACTGTGATTGTTGTGTGCGGATGCGAACCGCTCATTTCCAGTCTGTGATGGCTTCGGTTACACAGCTTGAGGATGCGGTGGATGGCCACCACTGTTGTGGGCCGGCTGTGGGGCTCCAACGGACGTCCAGCACGTCCGAGTCCTCCGATCGATCCTCACCGGTGGCCAACCCAGTTACTGCTCGCACTGAGGCAGAGCTATCACTTGTGTTGGAGTGAGAGGTCACCCCGGGGCGTAGCAGGCGGCGAAAGACTTCCCAGGCGGCCGTAGATATGGCCTCCCCCGTTAGTCTGACAAACAGGTTTCAGGTGCTGTCTGTGTCTGACACTATCGCTGATCCTGTTTCAGAGGAAACATGTCAGCCTGCAAGATCTGGGCAGCCACAGAGGGTGGGATAATTGCTGGCTGCCAAGAAGGGTTCAAATGGTTCAAATGACTCTGATGGGACTTAACATCTGAGGTCATCAGTATCCTAGAACTTAGAAATACTTAAACCTAACTAACCTAAGGACATCACACACATCCATGCTCGAGGCAGGATTCGAACCTGCAACCGTAGCGGTCGCGCAGTTCCAGACTGAAGCGCCTAGAACCGCTCGGTCATAATGGCCGGCGCCAAGAAGGGGAAGAAAGGAAATGAGCACTCTACGTGCATACCGGATGGAGTCATTACAGGCGTGATACGGGTCCTCCCCGATGCCGGGAAGAGCACAGGTTACAGCCAACTGCAGGTGGTGGCTCACGTCGGTAACAATGATGTGTGAATCAGAAGAGATTCTCTCAAGCAGCTAACAAAAGTGGTGAACGCTGCCAGTCTTGCTTGCGAGGTGAAAGCAGAGCTCATCATCAGCAGAATAGTCAACAGGACCGATTGCGGACCTCTGTACAGACCCGAGTGAAGGGTCTGCATCAGAGGATCAGACGGTTCTGTGACCGTGTAGGCTGCAGATTCCTCGACTTGCGCCAAAGGGTGGTTGAGTTTCGTGTTCCGCTGAATAGGTCAGGAGTCCACTATACGCAGGAGGCGGCTAAGTGGGTAGCAGGGGCTGTGTGGCGTGGACAGGGCGGTTTTTTTAGGTTAGAGGGTCTCGGGAAAACACAAAAAGGGCTTCAGTCACAAAGGGTGCAGGCAGAACACAGGAAGAACGTAGATACAGGAACCATCGGTATAGACAGCTGTAAATTGTCGTAGCTGTGTTGGGCAAGTACCAGAGCTCCAAGCTCTAATAGAAACCACTGATGCTAAAATCGTTATAGGCACTGAACTCTGGCTAAAACCAGAGATAGGCTCAGCCCAAATTTATGCGAAGAACCTAACGGTGATCCGAAACGATAGACTAAATACGTTAGGTGGTGGCGTGTTTGTACTGTTAAAAGTAGTTTATCTCGTCTCGAAATTGGAGTAGATAGTTCCTGTGAGTTAGTATGGGCGGAGCACATTGTTGGCAACCGGAATAAATAATTGGATCCCTTTACCGACCTCCCAATTCAAATGATACAATTGCTGAAAGCTTCAAAGAAAACGTGAGTTTCATTTCAAACACGTACCCTACTCATATGTTTATAGTTGATGGTGACTTTAATTAACCCTCGAAATGTTGGCGAAAACACATGTTTAATTCCGGAGTTACGCGTAAAACAGCATCCGAAATTGTGCTAAAAGTGTGCCCGCGGCAGGATTCGAACCTGCGACCGTAGCGGTCTCGCGGTTCCAGACTGCAGCGCCTAGAACCGCACGGCCACTTCGGCCGGCCTTTCTGTATCCAGATAGGCCAGTACAGGACCTGCATCATGCGGTCGTACATTATCCTGCTGAAATGTAGAATTTGCAGGGATCGAATGAAGGGTAGAACCACGGATCGTAACATATCTGAAATGTAACGTCCCCTGTTCGAAGTGCCCTCAATGCGAACACAATGTGACCGAGCGTGTAACCAATGGCACCCCATACCATCACGCCGGGTGATACGATAGTATGGCGATTCCAATGTGCGTTCACCGCGATGCCGCCAAACACGGATGCGACCATCATGAGGCTATAAACAGAACCTGGATTCATCCGAAAACATGACGTTTTGCCATTCGTGCACCCAGGATCGTCGTTGAGTACACCATCGCAGGCGCTCCTGTCTGTGATGAGCATCAAGGGTAACCGCAGCCATGGTCTCCGAGCTGACAGACCATGCTGCTGCAAACGTCGTCGAACTGTTCGTACAGTTGGTTGTTGTCCTGCAAACGTCCCCATCTGATGACTCAGGGATCGAAACGTGGCTGCACGATCCGTTACAGCCATGCGGATAAGATGCCTGTCATCTCGACTGCTAGTGATACGAGGCCGTTGGGATCCAGCACGGCGTTCCGTATTACCCTCCTGAACGCACCGATTCCATATTCTGCTTACAGTCATTGGATCTCGACCAACGCGAGCAGCAATGTCGCGATACGATAAACCGCAATCGCGATAGGCTACAATCCGACCTTTATCGAAGTCGGAAACGTGATGGTACGCATTTCTCCTCCTTACACGAGGCATCACAACAAAGTTTCAGCAGGCAACGCCGGTAAACTGCTGTTTGTGTATGAGAAATCGGTTAGAAACTTTCATCATGTCAGCACGTTGTAGGTGTCGCCATCGGCGCCAACCTTGTGCGAATGCTCTGAAAAGCTGATCATTTGCATATCACAGCATCTTCTTCCAGTCGGTTAAATTTCGCGTCTGTAGCACGCCATCTTCTTGGAGTAGCAATTTTAATGGCCAGTAGTGTAGTTACTGGTTAGAATCCTAATAACTATTTTATGCACTTGTATTGTTTCCTTTGTATTATTCTTTAGTGTGTGCTACATTGTAAGTATTGTACAAGTGTCGGTGTGGGAAATTTTCAAAATACGATACCTCTTAAACGACTCGCCCCAGAGTCCTGCAATTAACACCTCTATAATTTTCCCTACTTTCAGTCTGTTAGTGTCAGAAGACATTGTTCCATTTAAAATAGTGCATGTCTGCAAAAAAATACACCTCTGAGTATTACTACAATCAGCCCGACTACCAATCCATTCTGTGAAAACCACACATCAGTAGAACTTTGCATTTCCAAGACATCTGAGGTGCAAATTTTAGGTGATTCAGCCTGTGTACAGGATGAACAGCCTGTAGGGACGGGTTACTGATTGGAAATGAAGGAAAAAAGGTCCCATGAACATGAATCCCGAAATGCATCGTTGCCACGGTAGTCGGCGCAAACGAATGACAGTTCATCTGACCACGTGCCGCGTGTTTCTTGTGTGTTGCAGGCTGTGTGGTTGACGAAGCGCACTATAAGCAGTAGTAAGGTCTGGTATTCAGGTCGGGCACAACCCAAGATGGTGCTTGTGAACGGCCAAGCAGATGGAAACGGTCGAGAGGCAGCACGGTTATACAAAAACATGTACTCTCACAGACGCGAGCGACATGTCACAATATTACAAGCCCTTTTTGGGCGTCTGTG
Source organism: Schistocerca nitens (assembly GCF_023898315.1). Classification (NCBI taxonomy): domain Eukaryota; kingdom Metazoa; phylum Arthropoda; class Insecta; order Orthoptera; family Acrididae; genus Schistocerca; species Schistocerca nitens. Next base: position 230,696,772 of record NC_064615.1, read on the forward strand.
TGATCACGAGCCCTTTCAAACATACGAACGTGCATGGAGGCGGCGGACTCTGCGTACACCATATTTGGAGGCCTGGGTTCTACAAGGTACTGAGACGAACCCTAGTGCAAGCTCCAGGCAAGTGGCCCGCCAACATGGTGTAAGCCAAATTACGATTATGTGTATCCTGCATGAGAACCGGTACTGTCCCCATCACCTGCAACACATGGCTTGTCAGGGGAACTGCCATTCGTCAGCGCCATCTACCATCGTAAAGATGTATTTCCAGACACATGTTCTTAGGAATGTTTATACCTCTATTTCCACTCAGAAATCGGTCCCATCAGTTTGTCGGTTTTATTAATATTCACCCTGTATCGAACTGGCAACGGCCTTGCTGCAGTGGGTACACCGGTTCCCGTCAGATCACCGAAGTAAAGCGCTCTCGGGCGTGGGCGGCACTTGGATGGATGACCATCCGAGCGGCCATGCGCTGTTGCCATTTTCCGGAGTGCACTCAGCCTCGTGATGCCACTTACGGAGCTACTCGACCGAATAGAAGCGGTCCGGTCAAAGAAAACGATCATAACGACCGGGAGAGCGGTGTGCTGACCACACGCCTCTCCTATCTGCATACTCACTGAGAATGACACGGCGGTCGGATGGTCCCGATGGGCCACTTATGGCCTGAAGACGGAGTGCCTTGCCTTGCCTTGCCTTGAATACGACTTAAAACGCTAAAATCAGACTCTAAATAAATTAAAAACTATATTTGTAAAAGTATTTCATTCTGTTTATTAGCTTTCAGTTTGCTTAGCAGTTCTGTGTTGACAGAAGAATTGTAGAGCTTGTGGTTTTCAGTTATGTAACAAAAAACACCTACAAAAAGGCTGTGAATGCTACATATTTCAAGAAAATTAAAACTTTTTCTCCTAAAACAGAGCACAATTTGATACTTAGAAATATCAAAGGACAGCTTAAAATAGTAGTTTTTGAAGTTTTTTCCGCGTAACTTTTGATGGTAGGGCACCTGGACCTTCTTTGTCTTTCAGGCGGCCGCCCCTCTAAACAAAATTTCATTAATTCTCCACCGGTCCTGATAGGTTTGATCAGATGCTGCAAAATCCATCAGAACGACCATATGTGGATTAGAATGCTAGAACTCACCAGTCCCCACATGTAATTCTGTATTTTATTGTTTGAGATTGGACACAATATTTGACTTCACAGTCAAAGGCATGATGGCAAATATGAAACTGTACAGTAATGGAAACAAAGTAAAGGCGTCTTACTTCATCCAGCATTTGCAGAAGTTTGTTACAATAGATCACACGTTTCTAAACTCTATCCGTAACGGCTGGAAAGTTGTTTGCCGCGCTGTTGCATCACTGGAGGCCTCTTCGAGGCATGTTGGCAATGCTGTACAAAAGGTATAGCTTTCCGTCTTGGTTAAAAAGAAAGGTCAGTGTTATAATTGTTCCGCACGAAGATCATGGACAATGCAGCGGGGACGGCTGTTAGAATAAAAGCGACGCGCCGCCTAGGCTTGGGCGCACTAGAAGAACCGTGACTTGTGATCCACATCAATTACTTGCGTCGAAATTGTGTACTTGGAAGGACATTGATTATTTGCATGTCGCCAATTGCTTACGACACCACCTTCTACATTCGCAAGTTAAGTATTGTCAATTGAATTAATATAAGAAATTCCATTAACATGATTTGATTGTATGTTGTCTAGCTCTCCGAGAAAGCAGTTTCTTGGGCACCCTATATTATAAGAGTGGGCAGGATTACACAACAATTGCTGGGGTGGGCGGAGGAAAGGAATGAGTTTAGTAAGGACTATTCTGATGACGTGAACTGTTTTGTTTTGTATATGTACCGTTAATAAGCACTGCCTGCTATAAAAATTGTTTTATCGAATTGTATTTATATTTTTTTTGTTTTTGTTCAATCAAAACATATAACCTGAGCTAACTAAGAACTGCCTTTTATGAGTTAGCATTTTCTTCCGCAGACTCTTTCAGTTCAACAGTTATATACGTAAAAATTGCTTGCTTACGCAGATAATTTGCTACGTTGTCTGTTATAATTTAGCTAAAACCACGCCTCGATATGTTTACTAATACATATGGGATTGCCTGTTTTGTTGACTCACTCTATATGGTGCTCCCTGTGTTCTCTACATGTGTCTGTGAGATAAGCTCTTGTTTGAAAGCGTGTGATCATTATACAGTTTTTGCTTATCGATTATTTCCTCCAGACAGGTGTAGTGCCTTCAAGTTTTATTCTTTTGTCATAGTATAGCTATTTGCTGCAAGAATTATATAGTTTCCTGTGACCTTCAAATTAGAGAACGTTCCGCCCTTGTGTCACGACATGTTACGGTTTGCACGTTGCAGGGCTTGGTGTCTTACGGATTACATGTATTAGATATAACGAGTTTTCACTGGACCTTACAAATGGTCATCATCGATGATTATTGAATTATTGCAGGTTATTATTTCACGACCTGTCTCATAAGAGAACACTTCCTCCCTCGTATCCCTGGTGACTTTATATGAAATCTTCTATGACCTAATCGTCTGCAAACAATTTTTTTTATTTTCGATCTACCCTGCAGTTTTGGAGATCACTTCTTGCAGATACGTATGCTGCTGTTAGAGCTGACCTTCAATGCATCAACAATTTCGCTAAGAAACAATTTTCTGGCACAGCTTGGTTTGACAGCGAAGGTTCCGTTGGGATACATTGACGTCAAATGAGCCACACAAAAGCAAAACGTCGACTGTAAATTCTTTGGGATGTAAAGTATGCTTCCAACGCAGCTTTTACTGGTTACCCAAGCTGTGCTCGAAAACTGACTTTAACCAAAACCAGCCAAATATTAATAAAAGACTTTAACAGTAGCTTTCGATGGTACATGACCTCATTTCTAAAACCAACATACTAGGAGATGGATTTTTGCCTGTCATTTGATTATTGTCAGTGAAGTGCTGTATCAGATTTGATTTACCAGACATTCGTATGTTTATACTGAGGCCATCGCTGTACGATTTTTTTTTAGGTAGGACCACTTGAAATTGGTATTTCCGCCTCGTAACTAGCAGTGAACAAAAATTTCTCACTATAGTAAGTACATCACATCAACTCTGGAAGTATATATATATATATATATATATATCTGTCAGATCACAATATAGTAGTGATGAAGAGTAGGCTGAAGTTCAAGAAATTAGCCAGGAAGAATCAATACGCAAAGAAGTGGGATACGGAAGTACTAAGGAATGACGAGATACGTTTGAAGTTCTCTAACGCTATAGATACAGCAATAAGGAATAGCGCAGTAGGCAGTACAGTTGAAGAGGAATGGACATCTCTAAAAAGGGCCATCACAGAAGTTGGGAAGGAAAACATAGGTACAAAGAAGGTAGCTGCGATGAAACCATGGGTAACAGAAGAAATACTTCAGTTGATTGATGAAAGGAGGAAGTACAAACACGTTCCGGGTAAATCAGGAATACAGAAATACAAGTCGCTGAGGAATGAAATAAATAGGAAGTGCAGGGAAGCTAAGACAAAATGGCTGCAGGAAAAATGTGAAGACATCGAAAAAGATATGATTGTCGGAAGGACAGACTCAGTATACAGGAAAGTCAAAACAACCGTTGGTGACATTAAAAGCAACGGTGGTAACATTAAGAGTGCAACGGAAATTCCACTGTTAAATGCAGAGGAGAGAGCAGATAGGCGGAAAGAATACATTGAAAGCCTCTATGAGGGTGAAGATTTGTCTGATGTGATAGAATAAGAAACAGGAGTCGATTTAGAAGAGGTAGGGGATCCAGTATTAGAATCGGAATTTAAAAGAGCTTTGGAGGACTTACGGTCAAATAAGGCAGAAGGGATAGATAACATTCCATCCGAATTTCTAAAATCATCTGGGGAAGTGGCAACAAAACGACTATTCACGTTGGTGTGTAGAATATATGAGTCTGGCGACATACCATCTGACTTTTGGAAAAGCATCATCCACACAATTCCGAAGACGGCAAGAGCTGACAAGTGCGAGAATTATCGCACAAACAGCTTAACAGCTCATGCATCGAAGCTGCTTACAAGAATAATATACAGAAGAATGGAAAAGAAAATTGAGAATGCGCTAGGTGACGATCAGTTTGGCTTTAGGAAAACTAAAGGGACGAGAGAGGCAATTCTGCCGTTACGGCTAATAATGGAAGCAAGGCTAAAGAAAAATCAGGACACTTTCATAGGATTTGTCGACCTGGAAAAAGTAGGGGTAAGCTATAGGGAGAGACGGATCATATACAATATGTACAACAACCAAGAGGGAATAATAAGAGTGGACGATCAAGAACGAAGTGCTCGTATTAAGAAAGGTGAAAGACAAGGCTGTAGCCTTTCGCCCCTACTCTTCAATCTGTACATCGAGGAAGCAATGATGGAAATAAAAGAAAGGTTCAAGAGTGGAATTAAAATACAAGGTGAAAGGATATCAATGATACGATTCGCTGATGACATCGCTATCCTGAGTGAAAGTGAAGAAGCATTAAATGATCTGCTGAACGGAATGAACAGTCTTATGAATACACAGTATGGTTTGAGAGTAAATCGGAGAAAGCCGAAGGTAATGAGAAGTAGTAGAAATGAGAACATCAGGATTGATGGTCACGAATTCAATGAAGTTAAGGAATTCTGCTACCTAGGCAGTAAAATAGCCAATGACGGACGGAGCAAGGAGGACATCAAAAGCAGATTCGCTGTGGCAAAAAAGGCATTTCTGGCCAAGAGAAGTCTACTAATATCAAATACCGGCCTTCATTTGAGGAAGAAATTTCTGAGGATGTACGTCTGGAGTACAGCATTGTATGGTAGTGAAACATGGACTGTGGGAAAACCGGAACAGAAGAGAATCGAAGCATTTGAGATGTGGTGCTATAGACGAATGTTGAAAATTGGGTGGACTGATAAGGTAAGGAATGAGGAGGTTCTGCGCAGAATCGGAGAGGAAAGGAATATGTGGAAAACACTGATAAGGAGAAGGGACAGGATGATAGGACATCTGCTAAGACATGAGGGAATGACTTCCATGGTACTAGAGGGAGCTGTAGAGGGCAAAAACTGTAGAGGAAGACAGAGATAGGAATACGTCAAGCAAATAATTGAGGACGTAGGTTGCAAGTGCTACTCTGAGATGAAGAGGTTAGCACAGGAAAGGAATTCGTGGCGGGCCGCATCAAACCAGTCAGTAGATTGATGACAAAAAAAAAAAAAGAAATATATCTGAGGCAACTTTTATATGAGCCTATCTGTTAGGGCAATTTCCACCCACCTCACGGAACATCAATGAATTTGAAGACAGAAAAGGAGACTGTACCTTTTTAAAGAGGACCACAGTAAGGGGGTGCTTTATTGAGTCCTACACAGCATTCTCCGAGAGAGGAGTGTGAACTATCTGGAGGTACTGACGTAGCGTCCGACTTAGTAAAAATAATGTGAAATGAATGCTAAACTGCAAAAATTGAAGTTAATATTTTATTCACATTACTTCACGCGATAATATACTTCAAAGTCTCAAATGTCGATCGAGGTTAGCTGTTATACTGCACAAGTATAAGTCAAATACAACGGGTCTAGCAAGCAAGTTCCTCGTAACTCCCACGCGTTCTGCGAGTACGATAATAGTAGCTTTTCTTGTCTCGCTGTCACGTATCCTCCACTACGCGAAAACGTCACACATTTAATTTCTTACTCTCTCAGCTGTTACACCAAAACAGATAAATGTACAGATCATTAACAATGAATGATTGAAGGTGGGGTATATACATAAAAGAACCAAGCGCAGTGGTACATTTTATTTTAATTTGATGTTTCAAAAATGTATTTCCATAAAGTACAGGAATCGCTACGTCATAAGCGTCATCCACGTTTCCGGAGTAAGAATTATATTCGCATAATATGGGCATATGAAAGCAGTCGTCGGTGGCTTCCTGCTCGCTTCCTCGATGATCACGGGAAAAGTGAAGACAGAAGCCGATTACATTGCTCATCGACACGAGAGGAAAATGAACGAAATTCCTATTCTGATGCAATAACGAAGCTCGGTGTTTCGGAGACTAATGACTGTGCAAAATGCTTTAATATTTACAAAAAATGGCAAATTATACTTTAGATGTTACACTGGAACGTATGGCTATTTGCACACTTAATACTAGATGATCTGGAACAGCTTCTTTACTCGCCATTTCTAACCGCAGGTAATGCAAATAAACTCAGCCAAAATTATCCTTCCGACTTATATGTTCCATATTTTACTTTAGTTCGCGTACTGTGCTTTCACTTGGCTTATAATTTTATTTTGTATACGAGTAAATACAGTTGCTTCACTTATTTGTTTAACCTAATCATGTGTCTCACACGTTATACACCGCCTACATTCGATGTCAACATGCAGTAAAGAATAGCAGTGGAAGGTATATAAAGGTTGTAGGGGAGACGTGGGAAACTGCAGCTGCTGTCGTAATGCGGAAACGGAGCGATTTATCTGATGTCCAAAAAGGCATGTTAATTGCCGGGCCATGGGTGGAAGCATTTCCGAAACGGCTAAGTTTGTAAACTGTTCGTGTGCCGCCGTGCATGGCAAACTGGCGCTATTCAGAATCGTCGCCGAGGAAACTGTTGTGCATCACGGGCCGTGGGTAACAGGGGTGAAAACGCCTGCAGAGATGTATACGGGCAAATAGACGTGCAGGCCTTAAACAACGAACCGCCCAGATGAACCAAGGAGCTACCAACAGTGTCTCCTCAACGACCGTTTAGTGAAAGTTGCTGCATTTGGAACTCCGTAGCAGGCACCTGGTTCATCGAGCCTCGCTGACTGCTTTTCACCGGCAACGGAGACTGGAATTGGCACGCCAGTACCGCAACTGCACGTCCACTGAGTGCCGACAGGTGGTCTTATCAGATAAATCGTTTTATGCTCCATCGAACAGATGGCCGTTGGCGTGTACGGCGTGTAACGTCTGAAAGCCAACGCCCTGCAACAACCGTCAGAACGGTCGCGGCCGTGGGGCATTCGCATGGTGATCTCATCTTTGTGGAAGGCACAATGGATGAACACAATTTGCACCTATCACTGGGGGGGCATTCGCAGGGTGATCTCATCTTTGTGGAAGACACAATGGACGAACGCAATTTCCATCTGTCACTGGGAATCATGTCGACCCTCACAGTCATTTTTTTTCTCACAACGACAGCATCTACCAGCAGAACAACACAATGTTTCACACAGGTTACAGTGTACATACGTGGTTCGAGGACCACCGGGCTGAGTTAACCTTGCTTCCCTGGTCACCAAAGTCCCCGGATTTAAACCAGATCGAGAATCAGTAGAAGCACCTCGGTTGGGCTGTTAGCGCCGTGGATCCTCAACCGAGAGACTTAATGCAGCTAGCCACGACACCTCACATCGCGATCAGTATCTTCGAGAACCTCATTGACTCTCTTCCTGCACCTCACGCACCGGTCCGCCCTGCTAAAGATGGTTATAACAGATGATCGCATTAATGTGACTGGAGAGCATTTCGAATATTACAGCAAAGTTCACCGTACTTTCGTCAATTCATGTTTCTTGTCTGAAAAATTGTAAATTGTAGACTTTCACGGGCAGAAATATCATGTCCATTATAATTATCCGGGCTGTTATGCCGTGGTTGGTTGATGAATTCTGTGTCAATTCCCAACGTTTCGTCTCCGACTGCGGGAGACATCTTCAAGGGGGTCCGTAGCTCGATGGAAGGTCCAACACAACCACTGGCTCAGTCAGTAGCGAGCACGTCGGTGTGTTGGACCTTCCATCGAGCTACGGACACCCTTGAAGATGTCTCCCGCGGTCGGAGACGAAACGTTGGGAATTGACACAGAATTCATCAACCGACCACGGCATAAAACCCCGGATAATTATAATGGACATGAAATTGTAAATTGTCATGCAGTTCATTAACCTGCAGTGTGTCATGTATTTTATAAAAGGTTAAATAGTTTTTACTTCAAAATTTCATCGAAGTAAACCTCACTTTATTCTTATATCTAATCCATTACAGCCTAGTGTCCTACGACGAACCAATGAAACAGTCCACTAACGCAATAAGTAAAGATATATTGCTGCTCTGGAGGAGTTTCTTTGTGGGAAAAATGCGGTCATTGTGGTTTAGTTGCAGAACCTGTTTCCCCAGCTACATCAGCCACTGTAAGTAAGGGTGCTTCCGCTTAGCAGGCTTTGCAGAAGCGGACGTGACTGGGGTTACGCTCTGGGGCTCATCCTGCGGGAGGAAAGGAGGAGAGAGGGAATTCTCAGTGGTTCACCACGGCTTCGCCGCTTAACGAGTCGTGCCTGCGTCTCGCGGCTGCTGGCTGGCCTTATCGCAGCGACGCAGAGGGCGTCGACGTGACACATAAAGTGGCGAGGTGCTCCCAGAGGTCGCGCCTGCCGGTAAGACAGATACGCAACCCGCCACACTGACGTCTCAGTATAACGCCTAATACACGGAGCAGTCGCCGTAACTCCTACATGATAAAAGATCGCCGCTCAGGCCGCAGAAACGATGAAGAGGAACGAGGGTGCTCCCCTCTAACCTCGGTTTACCTCCTCTGTCTCTCAATAGATCACAGTACGCTGATCAATCGTATTCAGAGGACCCCCTGGAGCACGTGGAAACCAGGGGACGAACTATTCGAATATGGTGTTTTGCTCTTAATTAGGGGCAGTGGAAAACACTCGAAAGCTGCCAGTGTTCAAAACATCAAAAGTTGTGTGGAATCTGTTCGGTGCTGGGTAAGCTGGTAGATCAGCACTTCGAAAGACAAATCATCATATGTGAAGATCATTTCGGAATTAATGCCTAGCACCATAAGTTTTCTAAGCAATTCATCTACATATCAAATACCGAACATTCTGTTCCAATAAAACTTGCTCCTCGTGTAACGTGTCCTAAGACACTGCTAAGCAATACTGATTGCTAGGTGGCCCTGTACTGCGCTTGTGAACATTGTCATGAAACAAATCTTTAATCTTAACGAAATTCTGAATTTGAAATAATGAGAAGTGAATCAAATTAGGTCCCAAAAGAAAGTCATTGTGTACTCAGAGAAGACAATTTAACTAAAACTCGATACTGAAGTGCTTTATAAAGCCGGCCGCTGGTGGGCGAGCGGTTCTAGGCGTTTCAGTCTGGAACCGCGCGACCGCTATGGTCGCAGGTTCGAATCCTGCCTCGGGCATGGATGAGTGTGATGTCCTTAGGTTAGTTAGGTTTAAGTGGCTCTACGTTCTAGAGAACTGATGACCTCAGCTGTTAAGTCCCATAGTGCTCAGAGCAATTTGAACCATTTTTTTGCTTTATAAAAGTTACGTAACATGAAGTACAATGTCTGACTAGAAGCATCTACAATATATAATACTGGTCAGATGGGAAGAAAATAATTGTTCACTCTAAATTAATCTGCTCACGTAGCATAAAACTAAAAATTCTGGCTATGTATAGCGTGCTCTCAAGAGTAGAAAGCAAGATCTACGTTAAAAAAAGTAACTTATCTCCTGCTCAGCATACTATTTTGTGTTTGGTATACTGACACTCTCGAAAGAAACCTGAAATCAGGAAATCCAGCAGCTAAAGAAAAATAATCTATCACTACTAAATTTTTATTTGTTTGTCACAAACAAAGTGTGGCTGCGTGTAGCGTAAGCAACAATGCACAGACGACAAAATATTGATAGGGTAGGATTTTACTTTAAAGAAAATCGTTCTTTAAGAATTGACGCTGTTTCTTTTCAAAAAAACTGTACAACATAAGAAAACTTTAACAGTTAATAAATTCACTCATTACAAAAATTACAGACCTTTAAACCAATTGCATAATTTGTGACATAATGAAAACAAGGAGATCCTCCAAATATCTTCTCCATCTATACAGTCAAGAAAATATCTTTACAAGAAATTTTTTATCTCCATATTAAAATATTCTAAATTTATCCCAGATTCACTAGATCTTCTTCTCTACAACTCAGCTGCTCGCTTCTGTGCCTCTAATATGAATGCCTTAACACTGCACAACTGACTGGCAACCAAGCGAATGACAGACTACATTAGACACAGAGTCAAGGATCTTATTTGTGGGGTCTTGCCCACTCGTCGCTAATAGAGTGCCTAAATGATGCAGCGTTCTCGGAATGTTATACAACAGTTCAAACAAATAACATTAGTTGCAGCGTTCTCGGAATGCTATACAACAGTTCAAACAAATAACATTAGTAGTTCTATTTTTAGAAAGTTCTATTTTTAGAAATTTCTATTTTTAGAAAGCAAATTGACAGTACTTAACTCTGATTACAGAAACTGTCGCTGGCGAGAGGAGACATGAAAACAGTAAAGTTCTTGCTACACACAAAGACCAAGTAAGCACTTGATACGGATCACGACAATCTGATAGCGTAGCGCTAATGTCCGTTGCAGACTGGGGCAACCTGAGCGGCCGAGGCTGGCAGGAGCGACCCTTAAGCTTAGTTTACACGACGACACTAGGTTGCAGGTAACTGCGCTACCGGCCACTGCGCATGCGCAACTCGTCGGTGAAACTAAACACTTACGGTGTGTTCCTACTTTGGTGACACTAGTTGCATGAGTTTGGAAGTTATGTGTATTCGTAGTGTGTAAACAAACTGAAATATGCAGTGAGGAACGGAGCATAATGTTCGCTTTTTCGATATCTCTGCTTTGAATAGGCGTTTGTGGGATTTCAGTGATGCTGAAAAAAAAAAAGAAGGTTCAAATGGCTCTGAGCACTATGGGACTTAACATCTGAGGTCATCAGTCTCCTAGAACTTAGAGCTATTAAACCTATCCTAAAGACATCACACACATCCATGACCGAGTCAGGATTCGAACCTGCGACCGTAGCAGTCGCACGGGTCCGGACTGTAGCGTCTAGAACCACTCGGCCACCGCGGCCGGCGCTGATTACAAAATTAAGCAATATATTGGTGCTCCTGAGACCTTCAAGTGCGATCACAACACAGAAAGTATGACAATATCTGAGCTGCAGAGCAAAATGTATTGATTTAGAGGCGCATATACAACTGAATTGTGAAAAATACAAACAAATGCAATTCTTGGTGTGGAAATGCTCTCCTCTACAAGACTAAAATCCCATAGTTCGAGTTGGTCGAGTTTTTTTTTTTTTTTTTTTTTTTTTTTTTTTTTTTTTTTAAAGGAATACAGTTGACACGAGGGAATGCTACATAAATCGAGAAGCTGCATTCTCTGTTCAATATTCATCTACCAGAAACGTCGCAGCAGTGCTCCCCATTCACACATTCACATATGTTTGAATTTTGAAATATTGCCACTGTACAGATCTATCTTCAAGAGAGTACTGAAGTTAAAATCCTCTGGGTTATTAGGCCGCGTCATGTTTCTTCTAAAATGTTCGACGTTTCGAGCCCTCTGCTGGGATCTTCCTCAGGATCTTTTGGTGTACACTACTGCTAGAACACAGCAGTAGTGGACACCGAAAGATCCCGAGGAAGACCCAACAGAGGGGTCGAAACGCCGAACATTTTAGAAGACACATGACGCGGCCGAATAAGCCAGAAGATTTTAACTTTAGTGACAACGGCCACGAAAGCCTGCAGACTTACATTCAAGAGAGTAGTTTGCAGACCATTCTCTTCGTAATGCGGCCTGTTCGAATAATTACTGCTGTTAATGTTAAGCCGGCCGAAGTGGCGGAGCGGTTCTAGGCGCTACAGTCTGGAACCGCGCGACCGCTACGGTCGAAGCTTCGAATCCTGCCTCGGGCATGGATGTGTGTGATGTCCTTAGGTTAGTTAGGTTTAAGTAGTTCTAAGTTCTAGGGGACTGATGACCTCAGAAGCTAAATCCCATAGTGCTCAGAGCCATTTGAACCATTTTTGTTAATGTTAATAATTGTTGCTGTTAATATAAGTAATTATTGGTGTTAATGAAAAAGTGTCATCACCAACTAAATCTGCATCTTATAGCATCCCGAGTGTTCGCGATTGTAATGCACGCAATGTGATATGTAATTTCAGTTTTGACGAACTGCATCGTGCATTACAGTATCTTTATTCCTTATTGCAAAATTAACTCTATTTAGGAGAAACGTGAAACGTTCTGGTGACTTTCTAATGTAATTACAAGAACTTCTTGACTCTTCCACTACAAATTATTTCAGCAAGAATACTGAGGAACCGAGCTGACGTCTTTTCTTCGTCCAGTCACGGATCGAAACACGTTTTTTATTTTTCCCTTATGCAGTGATTCCACGGAACAAGCTTTAATTCCATCACAAATCATGCGACGTCCAGTTGCCAAAACTTTCATTTCAGACACGACTCATGAATCCACAAAACGACGAAACTGAAGTGTATACTGCTTTCGGCGTGTCGACAGCCAAGTATGAAACCATTTGCGTGCAAATCATTCCGCGCAACCCAATGTCGTCGTATAAACTAGGCTTTATATACACTTCTTCCAGGTGTCGCTTTTGGCGCGGCGCGGTCCAATTCCGCGCACCATTGGGCGACGTTTCCTCACCGCTTTCTCTGGTCTTGGGTTCCTCATCTCCATTCCGGCGCTTGTGGTTGCGCCATAACGTTAGTCATTACCCGTGCAACGTGCTCATGCAGCTTTGCTCCAGTACAGCAAAGAGCGAAGCATTTATAATGGCAGAAAACATATGGAAAACTTACTGTACTTATTTCCATGGAAGTTTAAACAGGTATGGAAGGCACAGTAACACAGTGCAAATAGAAAGATTTCAACGACATGCTTTCATTTTTCGACATAGTCACCTCCATTCCTTTAGTGCTTTTGCCAACGACCAACATGAGCTCGCATAGCGCGCTCGTAAAAACCTGAACCACACTAGGCTAGCCATTGTCTTAGCGCTTTGACGCCAACCTCTGAATCTGGAAAATGTTACTCGCATAGTCCATGTTTCATAGGCCGAAAGCGATGAAACTCTGAAGGTGCCTATTCACGACTGCTCGGTGTATATGATAGGTCAGTCCAGTCTTCTTTCGCAACGAGTTCTTCTGTCGAAAAAATATTGCAGCAGATGTAGTTATCGCGTGGCAAGCGTAAATTTGTCTTCGTCTCTGGCCTAACTCAGGAAATTCTGGATCTCATCAGCATCATCGTGCTGAATTGGTTTCTTTAGCCTCAGCAACGTCAAAAAGAAACACACCGTGTCCGTCCCAGAAGTTTGCGGGCTTCACTTTGTGGCGTTCGCTGGGTTATTCTGTGGTCTGGTATTAAACTAATTTGTAAATGGAAATGATAATCTTATTTTATTACATTGAGTAGTTACTAAATAAATTTTCTCCCGGCTAAAGATTTGATCAAGTTGCTAAAGAACTCCAAGATAACGTCGTGTTAAAGTGTTGTCTGTAAGTTGTGTAAGTGTCACTAAATCACAGTTCATACAACAGATTCTATACAACTATTGATTAAGATGGAAGCAGTTAACTTCAGCAAAATGATCATTAAAACCACCTAATATCAGCCGCGCACAACACTGACGTATGTTACCTGCAACAATATTCTTCGCAACTCGTGCATAATTAATTTCGGCTCCATACATCAGCTAGAAAAGTTTGTTATAACGTTCGTGCTATGAGCACTGTTTTTTAAGAACCAAAGTGATTCGAATTATTTTCATTAAAATGAGTTCGGGACCACCGGTGCACATTTATTTTTACACATTTGTATCACCTTCGGCATTTATTCTGCGTAGTTGCGTAATTTGAATTTGCCGCTGAGATAATTGTTCAGATGGCGGCAGGCAATTGATAGAGACTTTCTATTGTCAGACCAAATAAGTAAGTATTTTAAATGATTATTAAACTCTATAAACTATACTTTCATATTGTGCACTATTTAGACCTCATCAAGCAAACATTCGATTTGTTTCTAAGGAAAACACAGACAAAAACGCGATACAAATCGCTATCATCAATGGCTGCGCTCCTTGCAGCGGAAGGAAATAATTAACACAGATAATGCTTACTGAGAGAGGAATTAAAGTTACAAATAATTATTCACTCGTGTTTATAATAATAATGAACTCTGTTTTCAAGTAACAGTTAATAAATAATTACAGTTTCTTAACAGACCTCAGTTTGATATGCGTCCGCAACTTACAAAAGCTAACCAACAAAAGGTAAAAACAAAGGAAGACAATCGCAGATGATAAAAGGAATTTACAATTATCATTGTCTATGTGTGATACACATCGATATGTCCAATTACATCATAGAATATTATATAAATAATAAATATTTATCATCGTATTCACTGTTTTTCCATACGTCGAATAGATAATGTTTGTAACCGTTAGAGCCATAATTTCCTCTCGTCGCACTGTAGCCAAAAATTTATCTCGTGGATGTTACAACTTTGGTCCGTATGTTGAATTACTTCTTTGTTGGGGAATTAGTATGGCACCCCTCTATGGACTGTCTTTTGAATTACGGCTCATAGTGCTGACTTCAAGTCTGGTCTCTGGTGATGAGGGTTTCTGTCTCGTATCCTGCGTCCAACCGCCCGAGAAATTGTCATCGATGAACTGTTTTGGTGTCGTGAAAGGATCAGGAAGATAGTAATGAGCATATAAGTGCGAGAACTCTCCCACAGCTCATGCACCCAAGTTGCTGACGAGAATAACGTGCAAAAGAATGGAAAAGGAAATTAGGAATCTTTTAGATGACGATCAGTTTGGATTCTGGAAAGGTAAAGGCACAAAAGAGACGCTTTTGACGTTGTGATTGATAATGAAGGAAACACTTAAGAAAAATCAAGACACTTTCATAGGAGTTGTCGGCCTGGCAATAATTAAAGTTTTTCACATTACAATGAATAGAATTTTACAAAAAAGTCAAATTCAGACTAGCAAAAATTTTCCCGTACACAAGGTGATTTGTATTTGAAATAAGTAAACCAGAATTTCTAGAATAAATTTTCAGAGGAGGATGGACCAAAACAAGGCAAAAATGTGCAGTAAACATGGGCTCTAAGGCAAAGATCTTAAAGGCTATGAGCACTTATTGATTTTAGTTATTGTAAAACGCATTCTTCTACTGAACAAGTGCTCTTAGCTCTTAAGGGATAAACTTAAGACCCCACTTTCTTCTTGTTTTGGTCCTTACAATTAGTCGACCACGAACTATCATGGCCTAACGTCGCGGGATCCGGCTGCGCACCCCAAAATTATTAGAAGAGCAAATACGCCGGGAGAATTTCAGAAGTTCCATTTTATTGCATATTTCACAACAATACGCTCAACTCCTTGATAGTATAAGCAGGACTGTCTTGAAATCATTCACAATGTGATGAGTTTTCCTTAGTCACCACTCCACTGAAACTTGTTTACTATAACCTCAAAAATGGCTCTGAGCACTATGGGACTTAACTTCTGAGGTCATCAGTCCCCTAGAACTTAGAACTACTTAAACCTAACTAACCTAAGGACTTCACACACATCCATGCCCGAGGCAGGATTGGAACCTGCGACCGTAGCGGTCGTGCGGTTCCAGACTGTAGCGCCTAGAGCCGCTCGGCCACTCTGGCCGGCTACTGTAACCTCACAGTGTGTTTCCGATAACGGCCACTGGAGGCCAAGTGCGATAATATCGTGGTCAGATAATACCACCTTAGAAAGTTTGTCGACACCCACCCAACAATATATATATATATATATATATATATATATATATATATATATATATATATATATATATACTCCTGGAAATTGAAATAAGAACACCGTGAATTCATTGTCCCAGGAAGGGGAAACTTTATTGACACATTCCTGGGGTCAGATACATCACATGATCACACTGACAGAACCACAGGCACATAGACACAGGCAACAGAGCATGCACAATGTCGGCACTAGTACAGTGTATATCCACCTTTCGCAGCAATGCAGGCTGCTATTCTCCCGTGGAGACGATCGTAGAGATGCTGGATGTAGTCCTGTGGAACGGCTTGCCATGCCATTTCCACCTGGCGCCTCAGTTGGACCAGCGTTCGTGCTGGACGTGCAGACCGCGTGAGACGACGCTTCATCCAGTCTCAAACATGCTCAATGGGGGACAGATCCGGAGATCTTGCTGGCCAGGGTAGTTGACTTACACCTTCTAGAGCACGTTGGGTGGCACGGGATACATGCGGACGTGCATTGTCCTGTTGGAACAGCAAGTTCCCTTGCCGGTCTAGGAATGGTAGAACGATGGGTTCGATGACGGTTTGGATGTACGTCCACCCGGCCTCCCGCATGCCCACTATACGCCCTCGCTCAAAGTCCGTCAACTGCACATACGGTTCACGTCCACGCTGTCGCGGCATGCTACCAGTGTTAAAGACTGCGATGGAGCTCCGTATGCCACGGCAAACTGGCTGACACTGACGGCGGCGGTGCACAAATGCTGCGCAGCTAGCGCCATTCGACGGCCAACACCGCGGTTCCTGGTGTGTCCGCTGTGCCCCGTGCGTGTGATCATTGCTTGTACAGCCCTCTCGCAGTGTCCGAAGTAAGTATGGTGGGTCTGACACACCGGTGTCAATGTGTATGTGTTCTTTTTTCCATTTCCAGGAATATATATATATATATATATATATATATATATATATATATATATATATCTGTGTGTGTGTGTGTGTGTGTGTGTGTGTGTGTCTGTGTGCAAATGAGATTTTCCTTTACAGTTACAATGTAGTCGTCATATCTCAAGCTTATGTTCCAATTATGAAGTCTTCCGGTTTATCCCAAGTTCTATAAGAGGAGAAGCCAAAGCATCTAAGCTGAGTTACTACTAGCTAAAGAATATCCCTTCTTGTACGTCGCAGATCGTTCGGTATGAACATAGTGTTCTTCGACGTATGGAACTGTCGAAGAATATCGCATGGGGATATCGGCAGTACTCTGTGAAGTGTGTCACTCTATTGCAATGGCGCGAAGCTTTAACCAAAATTTCGCAGAATTTCAACATGATCAGTATAAAAATATAACTTCGTTACACATGCCATTACCCTAGCGTTCGTATGCTATATGGGACTTCACTAATTTGGTTTGAGCTTTTCCTTACAGATTCTTCTTCATTTATTGTGGTATTGCTCACTTCCGTATGTAAAATCAACGTGAGTACTACTCGAATGTCGACTACAATTACCGTGTTAGTCTGAGCAGGAATGGTTGCTGCGACTCTTAGCTGTAATTCATATATGCAGTGTGATTCTGCTAGCGAGTCTAATAATTCAACACATAAAGAATTTTTTACAGAACATTTCGTCTATGTTATTCTATTATCTGCAAAACAGCATAAGTAGATATGGCTTTAGTAAGTATGCTAGCTTTGTAGATTTTGGTCGGTGTTGTCTAGTACTCGCAGCGCCACACTCTCAGTGTGGTTTCAATAACCGAGAGATGTTTCATACTCAACGACTGAGTTCTGTACGCCTTGGCTGTATGAGAGGAAAAGCCAAAGTAGCTAGACATTACCATCTAAAAAAGATCCCTTCTTGTATGTTGTAGATCGTTAAGAATGAATATGATGTTGTTGGACCTACGCAACTGTCGAATATCCTAGTTCCACAGACGAAGCTACTAACGTATGCCTGGCTGTGGTGCTCGCGTCGATGATAACCGCTTCAAATCTTGTTCGTGAAAGAAATTTTCACCAGCAGTAAATTGCCGGAAATGGGAGAACAGGTGCTGCCGTTACGTTTATAATCACCAGTCTCCCTGTCAAACATGTCGGTGTCTCGTGGATTTAGTTGTTGATGATCAGCCCGTCGGTTGGGGTCGTTAAGGTCTGTGGCACCCTCTGTTCTATGCGTGAGGAGCAGGCTAGATGCAGGCGCCTTCTCTAGTCATATGATACAAACAACACTCCACACTGTATCCACACACATTACTATTACAGTCGCTCAGCAGATACGTTTGGGGCACACCTCTCATGGAGCGCATAGAAAGGCGCCAAAGCGAGTGAAGGAAGAAAACCCTTTCCGATTATGCGGCTCAACCTACTCCTATATGTTATTCCAAACACTAATACACTAATGCCATAAGACTCTCTCTCTCTCTCTCTCTCTCTCTCTCTCTCTCTTGCTAATCTAAGGAACGCTAACCTGAAACAACTCATATGATCTTAACAGCAGAAAACTCCCTTTTTAAGTGTCTCCCTCCAAAACGAAGAGCTTTTACTTACCGTAAGTTAAGTCACTTGTCGCAAAAATTGACCAATTCAACATTTGTTGCATAAAACAGACAGTACGATCTGTTTTATACAACAAGGGATTGCCGAATTTCTCATAAGACCGTATGTCAGTATCTGCCAAAATTTTGCCATGTTAGGCAATGGGAGAAGTTACAAAATTCTTACATGTTAGACAAACCGATCATCACAGACAAATAAGCAAACAAAACTTAATGAAACCTGTGGGTCGTCTAAGTCTTTCGCGGGGGCATGCCCGAATAAAGTCTTCCCGATTTACCAGTTTTATCTTGAAATCTGTTTAGACGCTCACTCGTAACTGCGAAACTACTAAATTTATAAATATTTTTAAAAAATCATGTTAGACGCACAACAACAACTGTTTTCAGTCGTATATGATTAAACGGATCACTAAAATTCTTTTGATGATTTTTACCACGGCATGATGAAGTTGTAATGAAACCGAACAACTTTCAGCTATTGTCAAATACGAGTACTTTGTTCGGATCCGTTAAAAGCAGCCGCAACGTGGAATATTTACACAATCGCGCGGCCGCATAGAATAATGATCAGTCCCCGCATACGCCGTGGGTATTGTGGGTCAAGGTCAATCTCCTACGACGTTGTCCTAAACGTTTCAGTGTTGTTATTAATTGTGTACACTGCCAGGTGTTACTTTGTTACCTTATTATTGTGAATGGTGCGACACAAATTCACGCAAATGCCTTCTTTGCTGTTGATGTACTTGAGACCTTAGTGGCTTGGTATTTTTGAGCATTAATAGTTGTTCATCCTTGCATGTTGTCACAGCATTCACCCATGTCTCTTCCAAAACTCTCTTTCTGTTCCTTGGTGACCTGCCTTCTGTTCATTATACATTTCACTTTCTATGACCATGTGTTCAGCGGTATGTCCGTGGTCAGCAGCATTTGCTTTGAACGAGAGACTGGAGCGATTTTAATCAGAGCAAAAGTCCCTTGTTGAACAAATACTTCACGCAACTCTTACTGCAATAATTTTCGTTTTTTTTTAGTGTCGAGATCTCAACTGTGTCCTCCGTCGTCATTGTCAGGAGATTAAACTTCAATAGATTGTTATATTGAAAAATATGGCACAGCAAGAACTCCGTTAAGCATTTATTCAATAACGTGCCCGCGAAAAAGTACACTCTAAAAGTTACCTAGTTCCCTGGAAATCCCGACGCTGGGCACACCTCTACAATGCAATTTTTTTAAGGCTGAGGACAGACTTCACTCTGCAGCACAGTATCAAAGATCGCGGTGCGTCACTTCCGCTCCGGGAGCGTATTCATCATACGCCTCGTAACTTGGCTGCCATCAGCTGCAATGAAGCTGCACATTTCTCAGTGAAACGTCATGGAGAAAAAAAACGGCTAGGTTAACACGTCCCCTATTCGGGTCTCCGGGAGGGGACTCAAAGGGGAAAGTGACCATGACAAAAAAAATTTAATCACCAACGGAAGGATAAAATTCAACGAGTCGGTGCGTGGAATGTCAAATGTTCCACTTGGTAGGTAAAATGGAAAGTCAGAGGCTCAATCTAGATACAGTGGGGGTCGGTGAAGTGGAATGGGAAGAAGACAAACATTTCTGGTCAGGTTAGTATATGGTAATATCAACAGCACCAGAAAATAGTATCACAGGAACAGGATTCCGTATGAATAGGAAGGTAGGGCAGAGAGGATATTATGGTGAACAGTTCAGTGATGCGATTGTTCTCATCAAAATCGACTGCAAACTAACACCGACAACGATAGTTCAGGTACACATCCCGACGTCTCAAGCAGAAGATGAAGAGACAGAGATAGTTAATGAGTTTGTAAAGGTAGATGAAAATCTAATAGTGATGAGGAATTGGAATGAGGTTGTAGGGGAAGGTGTAGAAGAAAGGGTTACGGGAGAATATGGGCTTGGTACTGGGAATGAGAAAGGAGAAAAACTAATCGAGTTACACAATAAAGTCGGCTAGTGACAGCAGTTAAGAAATGGAAGACGGAAGTACTAATCAATGAAATGAAATACATGAAGTTTTCTAAGAGTATAGATGTTGCAATAAGGAATGTTCAGTAGGTAGTTCACCTTAAGAGGGTCTTCGCAGAAGTTGGGAAGGAAAACATAGACACAAAGAAGATAACTGCGAAGAAACCATGGGCAACAGGAGAAATACTTCAGCTGATCGATGGAAGGAAGTACAAAAACGTTCATCGAAATTCAGGTATACGGAAAAACCAGTCTCTTAAATGGGGAATGAGGAGGAAGTGCAGCGAAGGTATTGTGAAATGGATGCGTGAAAAACGTGAAGCAATCTAAAATGAAAACATTGTCGGAAGGACTGAATTAGCGTAAGTCAAAACAACCTTTGGTGAAATTAAAACCTATTCACATCGAGCGTAGGCATCTGCTGCAAGAGATGCTTACTGTGTACCATCCCTCTCCATTCTGACGATTGCTTCACCCCACCCTGCAACGCAATTTAAAATCAACCAAGTTAAAATATGTGCACTGTACTTAGTGCTTGTAAATCACTTGAGTTCTAGGCTCCCTATTTCTGAACTGGTAGAAATAAGAAGACTTCAAGAGCCAATACTTTGTGTCTGGCCACAGCTACTGGTAACGGTAATACACTACTGTTTGGAAAAATTGAAACACTCATACCAGTAGATGTGATCACAATGAAATTTGGAAATTTGTCGTAAGTACTATGGGACCAAACTGCTGAGGTCATCGGTCCATAGGCTTACGCACTACCTAATCTCACTTACGCTAAGGACAACACACACACCCATGCCCGAGGGAAGACTCGAACCTACGACGGGGGAAGCTGCGCGAACCGTGACAAGACGCCTAAGACCGCATGGCTACCCCGCGTGGCACAATGAAATTTATTCCACTCATTGCAGACATGGCACTACACAAATGTTAACACAAGCCAACGATGGAAAATTTTTTTTGAAAATACCTTATTCTTATGTTTTTTAGGGTGGGAAATCCAAATATAGTACCTAAAAAACTGTCACCCACCATTTCTTCACATTTTATAGTTAAATTTATAAAATTAGCAATTTTTTAAAGAATTTAACAGATTTTATGTAGTTAAAATGATTTAAAAAGGAGATGTAATGAATGTAGATGACGTTGGTAGCACTGCTGAGAAACATTTTCTGGCGAAAAAAGGTCGCTTCTATTTTTGTGTTAACAGATGATGTTTTGTTTACTGTCAACCTAACCTCACTTTCCAGTTTCCTGTACATGTGCTCAATACAATGACTATTCGTGGATGTAAAAACCCTGCTGACAGTTGTCATATTTGTGATTAAAAAACACCAAAGAAACATTAAAGACCTCTTGAAAAAGATTTATCTATCACACTTTGGATCTAAACTTGGTGATCAAGATAAATCTTGGGCGCCACATAAGGTATATTATGTGTGTTAAAGATTTGAGAAAATTGTCCAAAAAAGAGAAAAATGCCTTTACATTTGCTTTTCCTATGATATGGAGGGAGCCAAGAAATCATTCCGATGATTACTACTTCTGCAGTGTTTATATTACTGGTCATAATTCGAAAAACAACAAGGTAATAAGCTACCCTAAGCTTCCGTCCGCCATCCAACCAGTAGGGCATGGTGAAGATATGCCCGTTCCTGAACCGCCAGATGATTTAAATTCTATTCCAACAGAATTATTTTCTGATGTACAATCTGATTTGAATGAACCAGATGATGATGAATTCCATTGCAATGCAGAAAGTCTAGAGCCCAAATTGTTTACTCAGACCGAGCTTAATGATTTGGTTAGGGATCTGGGCTTAACGAAAGAAAAAGCTGAACTGTTTGGCTCTAGATTAAAATAAAAGAACTTATGGGCAGTTGGAACCAGTATTTACATATATAGAAAGAGAGAGCTGTAATTTTCCAAGTTTTTCAACAAGAAGGTGATTTAGTGTACTGCTCAGACATTCCTGGTCTGATGAATGAGTTTGGTATTGAATACAAAAATTGGAGGCTGTTTATTGATTCATCCAAAACTAGTTTAAAGGCTGTTTTACTACATAATGGTAGCTTGTATGCATATACATCTGTTGGACATTCTGTACATATGAAAGAAAGCTACGAAAACCTAGAAATGGTGCTATATAAAATAGGCTATTCTGCTCATGGTTGGATGACGTATAGCGATCTGAAAGTAACATGCATGCTCCTCGGTCAACAAGGTGTGTTTACCGAATTTCCATGTTTCTTGTGTGAATGGGACAGTAGGGCTAGGAGTCAACAATGGTGCAGAAAGAAATGGCCTGTGAGGGAGTCTTTAAAACCTGGTGAGAAGAACATTCTACGCAATAACCTTGTAGATAAAAAAAAGTTCTCCTATCACCTCTAATATAAAGTTAGACCTAATGAAACAGTTTTAAAGGCTTTACCTAAGGATGGACCATGTTTTCAATGTCTCTGCCAAACGTTTGCACACCTTTCAGAAGCAAAACTAAAAGAAGGCGTCTTTGTCGGACCTGACATTAGAAAACTAATGTTTGATGTTAACTTTGAATCCACAATGACCTTAAATGAGAAAGAAGGATGGGTATCGTTCAAGTAAGTCGTTAAAAAGTTCTTAGGACATGAAAAAGACCTAGAATATGCTTCTATTATAGCAACATTCTTAAAGAAGTTTAAAATTTAGGATGTTTATTGAGACTGAAAGTTCACTCTTTGAACAGTCACCTTGATTACTTCCCGGACAATATGGGAGATGTTAGTGAGAAGCAAGGAGAGCGTTTCCACCAGGACATTAAAGTGACGCAAAAACGCTACCAAGGCCGCTGGAACACCAACATAATGGGGAACTACTGTTGGTCACTTCACCGAGAATTTCAGCAAGCGACTCATCGTAGAAAAAGCTACACAAGAAGCTTCAATGAAAAACGGGAAAGAAAATGCAAACCAGTCCCAGCTGACAAGTGAAACCTCTAGTAACACATATCATTGTTTTAAGTAGCTTACTGTAATAGAAACCTTGCTTATGTTGTAATAAAGCGTTTCATTAATTTCCCCGTGTACTGTATAGCATAGGATTTTTATACTGTATAATGAAAAGCATATTGTTCGAAAACTACGTGTGATACAAAGAAACTAAGGCTAGATTTGGATTCATCTCATAAAACTACAATATAAAGATCATCTATCAAAGTAAAAAAAGTAAGTAGCGCCACCAATCAGAGCCGCTAGACGTCGTGGCATGCATTAAAATAGTACCTGAATATACTGCTGGGGATTACTGTGCCATAAGGTTTGCAGGTGCTTCCACAAAGTGTCAGTTGTGACTACAGGAAGAACTGACGAACATGATGCCGAACGACCATATCCCAGACATTTTCGACGGGTGACATTTGAGGCGAACGGACAGACCAGGGAAGCAGTGGTACCCTTCGTTCTTCAAATGAGGCTTGCAAATTCCTCGCCACATACTGATGGGCGTTGTCCTGCTGAAATATGGCATGTGGAACAGCCTGCAGGAGGGGCAGTGCCTCAGGCTGTAAGATTTTCCTGATGTAGCAGTAGCTATTCAGGGGCGCCCAAGACAAAGAAGGCGAGATCGTGTATTACAGGCAATAGCGCCCAGAACCATCATAGTTGGCGTTTGTCAGGTATGCCGCTCAACAACACAGTCTGCCCGATTGAGATCACCACGGCGGCGTCGGTCACGCATGCGGCCACCACTGTGGACAATTTGGAGCCACTCAGTACGCCAGTCGGCGTTCATGTGCCCATTGCTCTCTGCGGCATTGGTGGGTTCTGGTCAGTCGACGGTGACGTAGCGGCAAAGGTGCCAGCAGTCGAGCCCGCAGAGAAGGGCATCGAACTGTCGACTCAGACATGTCCACGTCTGCCGAAATGCCCCAACGTCGCGCCAGCGCTCTGGACGAAGCTGTTCTGTTCGTTGCGAACAAGCCTACGAGATGGCTGTCATTTCGCTCTGTCGTCCAGTACCCTGTCGGCGCTATGTGCGGTCCTCTTCTCTCCACTGGTGCCAGATACCTCACTATATGAGCGTCGTACCGTGCTCGAGCTGCAGTGTCTCTGAACTAGAGACCCGTCTGTCGGAGACCAATGATTCAGCCCTGTCAGAACGCAGAAACACGCCGATATTCCACCCTGTGATGTCGGCACTTGGTTATACATTTCCACTATGACGGCTCCGCACCGATTCAGCTTTGCGTAACCCTGACCTGTACGGCCACACCAAAGAGAGCTCCGTTAGGCCTATGTGCACGCTGCATCTCTGCCATTTAAATCACTTGTTATGAGTCCATCTGTTCTACACATCCTCTTGCGTTTTGCAGATGACTGTTTCTGAGTGTATCATGTTTTCAAATGCTCAAATGTGTATGAATTCCTAAGGGACCAAACTGCTGAGGTTATCGGTCCCTAGACTTACACACTACTTAAACTGACTTAACGTTAAGCAAAACACTCACACCCGTGTCAGAGCGAGGACGCGAACCCCCGGTAGGAGGGGCCGCAGGATTAGTGACATGGCGCCTCCAACCGCGCTGCCACTCCTCGTGGCGTTTCACTTTTTACAAAGAGCAGTGTAGTTATGCTGTGTAGTTACCACAACCATGTAGTAGCCATTACGTACTTACTGTTGAATTACTCTGTAAATTAGTTCATTTATCTGCTGTAAAGTGAATAATGAAGCAATTACTGATCCTTTGCGTGAACTATCTACACCTCGGAAAAGGCAGTTTCAAGAGTATGCGTTTGACGGGTGGAGTATGTGAGGAAGATGTTCATACATTCTTTTTACGGACTGTAACATCCATATCATTTTTTTTCTTTACACGTGAAGTTCCGTAAGACCAAACTGAGGAGCAAATCTTCAAGGTCCAGGGTCATGGAACGTGTCAGTACATGAAATTGCAACATAAAAGTAACAACAGATAAAAAGAAATGTTTATGAATCCTAAAAAAGTCAAGCCGTATGTTTAAGAAAACGCAATCGACAACACAACAAGAATCAGATTAATTTTTCGAGCAACTCCTCGTCAGAACGGAAGGAGTGACCCATGAGGAAACTCTTCAGTTTCGATTTGAAAGCAGGTGGATTACTCCTAAGATTTCTGAATTCTAGAGGTAGCTTACTGAAAATGGATGCAGCCGTACACTGCACACCTTTCAGCACAAGAGTTAAGAAAATCCGATCCAAATGCAGGTTTGATTTCTGCCGATTATTAACTGAGTGAAAGTTGCTTATTCTTGGGAATGAGCTAATATTGTTAACAAGAAGTGACGGTAAGGAATATATTTGGTCGAGAAGAGGTTCGTGAACTTACACCACATATTGCCCCAATCGCCCGTTTCTGAACGAAAAATATCCTTTCAGAATATAATACCATACGACATAAGCGAATGAAAATAAGCAAAGTAGACTAATTTTCGTGTCGAACGACCACTCACTTCAGATATCGTTCGATTAGTAAAAATGGCAGCATTAAGTCTTTGAACAAGATCCCGAATGTGGGCTTTCCACGACAGTTTACTACCTATCCGAAAACCTAGAAATTTGAACTGTTCAGTTTCACTAATCATATGCCAATTCTGTGAAATTAAAACGTCAGGTTTTGTTGAATTATGTGTTAGAAACTGTAAAAGCTCAGTCTTACTGTGATTTAGCGATGGTTTATTTTCTACAAGCCATGAAATTATGTCAGGATCTGCACTATTTGAAACCGCGCCAATGTTGCACACAACTTCCTTTACTTCGAAGCTAGTGTCATCAGGAAACAGAAATATTTTAGAGTTACCCATAATACTAGAGGGCATATCATTTATATTAATAGCCGGCCGACGTGGCCGTGCGGTTCTAAGCGCTGCAGTTTGGAACCGCGAGACCGCTACGGTCGCAGGTTCGAATCCTGCCTCGGGCATGGATGTGTGTAATGTCCTTAGGTTAGTTAGGTTTAACTACTTCTAAGTTCTATGGGACTAATGACCTCAGAAGTTGCGTCCCATAGTGCTCAGAGCCATTTGAACCATTTATATTAATAAGGAACACGAGTGGCCCCAGCACTGATCCCTGGAGCACCCCCACTTGACTGTACCCCATTCTGACCTCATATCACAGCCATTCTCGACACTGTGAATAATGACCTTTTGCTGTCTGTTGCTAAAGTAAGAGGTGAATCAGTCGTGAGCTACTCCCGGTGTTAATAATGGTCCGTCTTCTGGAGCAATGTTTTGTGATCGGCACAATCAAATGCCGTAGTTAAATCAAAAAATATGTCTAGCGTTCGTAACATTTTGTTTAACCCAACCAGTACCTCACAGAGAAAAGAGAATGTAGCATTTTCAGTTGTTAAACGACTTCTAAAGCAGAACTGTACATTAGATAGCCAATAGCGTGACATAAAATGATCGATTGTCCTTACATAAACAGCCTTTTCAATAACTTTAGCAAACAATGATGGCATAGAAATAGGTCCAAAATTTTCTACATTATCCCTTTCTTCCTTTTCATGTGAGTATTTTAATCGTTCAGGAAACTGACCATTCCGAAAGAAAAAATTACAATCATGGCTAAATTCAAGGCTAACATGTGCAACACAGTATTTTAATATTCTACTAGGCCCTCCATCGTATCCATGGGAGTCCTTTTTCTTCAGTGATTTAATTATTGACTCATCTCCCCCTTGTCTGTATCACAGCAGAGTATTTCAGACATCAGTCTCGGAAAGGCATTTTTCAAGAGAGTTATATGATTCCCTGTAGATACTAAATTTTTATTTAATACACCAGCAGTGTTCAGAAAATGATTGCTAAGTATTGTACATTTATCTGAGTTATCAGTAACAGAAATATTTTTACTAGAAACTGACTTCATATTGTCGACCTTGTACTGCTGACCTGACACTTCCTTCACAACTGACCATATGTTTTTAATTTTATCCTATGAATTAGCTATGCTATTTGCATACCACAAACTCTTTGCCTTGCTAATAACATTTTTAAGCACCTTAAAGTACTGTCTGTAATGGGCTGCTGCAGCTTGATTGTGACTACTTCTAACATTTTGATATAATTTCCGCTTTGTTCTACATGATATCACACTAGTTAGCGACCCAGACTGCCTTCTAGTACTAGAACCCCGCTTAAAACGTTCTAATGCAAAGCAATTCTCAAAGAGCACGAGAAATTTGTTAAGGAAGGCATTATCTTTGTCATCTATGTTATCAACAGTATAAACACCCCGACACTCTTGTTCCTTGACAAGGTTTAAAGACTCTGTATTGCTGTTGCATTAACTTCCCTACACAGTTTGTAACGATATGTGACATTTGTTTCAGTACCAAAGGCCTTTTACTGTTACAATTTGTGCATCGTAGTCTGAAAGGCCATTCAACCTTTTACTAACGGAATTCCCATCTAGTAATGAAGAATGAATAAAAATAGTGTCTATGGCTTAGCTACTGTTCCCCTGCACCCTACTTGGAATAAAAACAGTCTACATCAGATGATATGAATTTAGGAGATCTACCAGTATCCTTTTTCTTGCACCATCATATAGAAAATTTATACTCAAGTCACAATACGAAACTAATTTCTGGTACTTCCTATAAAGTGAATCAAGAACTCTCTCCAGCTTTAGCAGAAATGCTCTGAAGTGAGAGTTAGGGGACCTACAAACAACAACAATTAGAAGTTTACTTTCACTAAATTCAACTGCCCCTGCACAACGTTCAGATATCTATTCAGTGCGTTGCCGTGATACGTCTATAGACTCAAATGGAAAACTGTTTTTTACGTACATGGCCACTCCCCCAGCCGGCCGGTGTGGCCGTGCGGTTATAGGCGCTTCAGTCTGGAACCGCGAGACCGCTACGGTCGCAGGTTCGAATCCTGCCTCGGGCATGGATGTGTGTGATGTCCTTAGGTTAGTTAGGTTTAAGTACTAAGTTCTAGGGGACTGATGACCTCAGATGTTAAGTCCCATAGTGCTCAGAGCCATTTGAACCATTTTTTGAATCACTCCTCCACACCGCAAGGAACTCCTTGAAAAACAGCCAGCTAATATGTATCCTGGTAGAGGAAGCCTCTGAATTGTCAAATTATTTCAGTAGTGCTCCCATATACCTGTATTTTCAGAGTCAACATCTGTAAGCAGTTCACTAACTCTATCTCTAATACGTCTTATACTTTGATCAAACATGCTAATTCGTTCTCTACTTGGAAACGCGACGTCCTCTGAAGGTGAGCCCTTAGTTGGAGGGACTTCCTTTAAGCAGTTATACCTATCACCTGACTTCACTCTAAAAAAGGTGCAGCTCTGACACTAACTACTACAGGAATTTTTCCATGAGTGTTCCCACCACCACCTATTGCACTGTTACCTGTAAGATTTGCCAGCCACCCCTGCCCAAACCTATTGAGGTGCCGACCATGCCTAGTGAAACCCGATCTACTGATAGACTCAACTGGCACCACTGAAATGTATCCCATGCCCTCTGCCATCAGTGCCTTCTCCAGCCCCATGTTAACACGTCTATAGGCTAGACGAAAATTGAGACGCGTATTGCGCGTGTGGCGCGACGCAGCGCAGCGCGCGTTTTTGTAACATCACAGGTTCAAATGGGACCGCGCAAATTGTGACGCGACGCGACGCGACTGGGACGCGACACGCGCCTGCGCCAGGTCGCGCGGCGTTGTGGTTGAGGCACAGTTTCTCGCGCCGCGCGTCGCGCTTGCCTCGCTAGCACCGTCGGAAATTTGAGGCGGGGAGCTGAAAAGTAGCCCGGCCATATACTCACATCGGAACGGCGCATATGAGCAGTGGTAATATTGCCCATACGATAAATTTTGCCTTACTGTGTACTGAATTTTATTGCCTTTGGGTAGTGTTTCGTTTTTCGCCATTTAAACGCTCCAGCTTTCTTCGTTAGCACGTTATACTTTTCTGTTATTTATATCTGCATAGTTTTGTTTTGTTTTTCTTCTGTCAAGAAAAATGTATACTTCAGTAACTGATGATCCATTGGCCGCTGGAATTGCACCATATGCCTCCACGATGTTTTCAAAAAAATGGCTCTGAGCACTATGGGACTCAACTGCTGAGGTCATTAGTCCCCTAGAACTTAGAACTAGTTAAACCTAACTAACCTAAGGACATCACAAACATCCATGCCCGAGGCAGGATTCGAACCTGCGACCGTAGCGGTCTCGCGGTTCCAGACTGCAGCGCCTTTAACCGCACGGCCACTTCGGCCGGCCGATGTTTTCAGATCGCAAGAAGGGACAGAGGGTAGTGAATAAGGAAGCAAGGAATATTATAAAATCATGTGATTAAGAATCAAGGCAGGAAAGTAAAGCAAGGTTATCTTCTCGCTGCCTAGTAAGCTAGCGTATCTGTACGATCTGTTACAAAAATTTAGAAAAGGATAATCTCCACAGGTGTGATCGCTTTGTGCTTCTGGTAAAAAGCGTCCACGATCTGAAGTGTAGAAGTTTCATTGTGATTACTCTGATATGGATGTAATAATGTAATACGACACACTGTACTACATGCATGTGAACAACATATTTCCACTGCAAGCTAGAAACAATCGAAAAGCAGTCACAAATAGCAATGTTTTAATTGGTTCACCGTCATGAGAAAAAGCATTTCAATTGTTGCATGGACATTATCAGCATTAATAAACTAATTATACAACAAGAGGCTACACAAATGAAGAAAATGGTCGGTGTTATTACGAAAGTAAGAATATCCTAAAAGAGTGTTATGATTAGATATATTTAATTTGTTGAAATATGCTGCTGACAAAGGCAGATCTGCTTTCATGACATGGTTTTTCGAACTCCATCTCACAAGGCACACATGGCTAGCTTGTGCATTCCTGTCGCGCGCATTATCCTTCGCTGCTGACAATACACTGACCATTGTGTTGTGCGACAGATCAATTCTTTATTTTTCTCAATAACAACTATTTTATTCGCGATCACGCATTGTCAGTTTGGCAAGCCCTAGGTGAGTAAACAGTATCTGGCCTGTGCCTATCATTCCGCCTGAAGGAACGCTCGAAATTATTTTAATACTGCTCAGATCAAGAAAAGGAATAAAATCCTTTGGTAAGTTTCCATTCCAGTCGCTCAGTGTTAAAAATACGGGGATTCCACCAAAATTCCAAAAGAATTGCCAATCTGTTTTTGTGTGAGTTATTAACCTTTTCTCATTCGAAGAAGCATCACGATTTATGAGTAAAGGCCACATTTCTCTTGGTGACTGGTTTAATTGTACTTCCTTTGTCATAATGTAATTTTCCAAACTCATCTCACAGCAGCTATGGAGACAGAATTCCGAAACGGAGGGCCTCATTAAACCAGTAATTGGCAAACACAGAGCTCAATAGCTTACGAAAAACCTTACAGCATCGGTTTGCAGTAACATAAAAGAAGAATTTTCATGTTTATTTTCATACTAGGAAGCTCTTGTTTCGCTAGCTGTCGATAACTCTTAAAAAATTAGTCACTGGAATGAAATAAATAAGAAAAGAAGCAGTGATATATCGCCATAGATAAGAAAGTACCGTGTGTTTAATAATTGGCAAAACACTCTCCTCCTTGTGTGCTATCATTCGCCAAACTTTCTTTTCGATGTCTCGAGCGGTTTAGGAAATAAGAGAGATGTTGCGAGTATTTCATTCTCGCGGGCGTGAGATCGGAAGTGAGCGCGCTACATGGGATCCATTTTCTCGAGATCGGAGGCAGATAGAGATCTCCTCCCAAGTCTAAACAAAAATTCAGCATGTTAGCTAACTTTCATACGCAGCAACATATGGTGTAATACGCACCAAACGCAAAATCATAGCGACCCCTAATTTTCGTTGCAAACTTTTTGAGTTTAGCGTAGTGTCTTATTAAAATGTGTACATCACAATAAGAATGGTCATTAGCGAGGTGATTGGCACTTCCTCACGAAGCTGACATATAACGCTACAAGTTAGGCAAAAATCATATATTTTCAGAGAATAGTTTCTGTAAAATCGTTTGAGAAAGATAAGAGGTTGCGCGCGCTTCGGTTCAGTCAGCGCAGAGCGTCGCCAGTCGGCGCGTGCGAAGTATGGTGTACGCGTCGCAATATGCGCTGGACCCGCGCGACCCGTACGGCACGTGCGTGTCATGATCTTCCTTCCTAAAATTCCTACATAACTTCCCTATGCTGTCAGTCACCTGCGCCAACCCTGCACTAGGCTCCACAATGCTGGTGACCTGTGTGACGTATAAAAATTTTCGGTGCCTACAGTGTCACGCCTTGCAGTGTCACACAAATTTTTATTTTTAAAGGGGTTTACTTAAGACTATTTCCATGGGTTCGTCCCTCAAATTCCTCCCTCATATCACAAAATTGTCGTCTGATGTAGTACAAACTGAAAAAATAAATTCCTTTTAAAGCACAATCTCGTATACAATTTATATTCAAAACCTTACACCTGTGTCACAGAACAAATTCTACATCGAGAATACTTTCAAAATGGTTCAAATGGCTCTGAGCACTATGGGACTTAACATCTATGGTCATCAGTCCCCTAGAACTTAGAACTACTTAAACCTAACTAACCTAAGGACAGCACACAACACCCAGCCATCACGAGGCAGAGAAAATCCCTGACCCCGCCGCGAATCGAACCCGGGAACCCGGGCGTGGGAAGCGAGAACGCTACCGCACGACCACGAGCTGCGGGCGAGAATACTTTACACGAGTTTAAGGGAAGAAAGGCTTCCGATAATTATTACAGTATTTAAAGAACATTAAAGTATGAACAGGCTGAAATGAACAAACAGTACATGAGACTGTGTTATTCAATTCAACTGTAAAAAGCTAAGGAGCATATTATTGGCAAAATGAGAAATATGCCAAAGTGAATTGCGAAAATGAGCACTTCTCAATTGGAAGTAAATCAAAACAATCAGAATGGCTGAAACACAGCACAATAACATGAGCCATAAACGAATAAGAGCTAAGCAACTAAGCAAATAAGAGAATAGGCGGAAATGAGATGCCAACAAAATGAGAAATGGCCGAACTCCGTCGGCACTTATATACGGTTGCGCTCGTGACGACACCTCGCGGCCCGTACGCAAGACTCGCGCCTTTTTTTTTTTTTTGGGTGGTGGTGCAGAAGTCTGATCAACTTCGTTGATTTTTACTTCTGTAGGGAATGGAAAGGGTAAAATTTTCTCTTTATTTATTTATTCATCTTTCAGCTTTAGTTTGGGCACACAGAAGGGTCCTTTAACTTGCTGCTTTTGGTGTGTATTTGAAAACATGTGTGTAGAAGTGCTAAAGGACTATATTTTGTGGCGGCGTTCGTAGCGACAAACAATTCGCTGTAGAAACGGCTTACGAAGTCACCGCCACACTTTTAATAGCGGGCCGACCGGTCCGCTGGAACAGTGAACAGAAAGATGAAAACCCAAACACTCTGATTAAATGAAAGTCGGTACTTATCTTTATTAACGAAGATACAGAAACACAGTAGTGAACTCCGTGTCTGCAGAGATCTGTCTAGTTCGAGTCGGAGCGGCTAGGTCAGCGTCGGCTGACGACAAACAACAACTCTGCTGCGATGAACACACAACTGACTAGCAAGTACACAATTCGGTGGCGAGTATACAACTGAGCGGCGAGTACAGAACTGTCCTAGCGCTCACGACTCCAGCGCTTAAGAAACCAGAAGCCAGCGGTGGCGCGCGCAGACTTGCGGCGATTTCCTGTCTCGCTGGCGCTGCTTATGCGGACGGCGTCCGGACTTTGATGCTGCCAACCTTTTGGCAGCGGGCTCGGGTGGCATTACTGGCTAGGATATAACACTCCTCCCCCCCCCCCCCCAAATCGCCGCACCGTCGTTGAATAATGACGTGGCGAGCGTCGACGGCGGGGGAGGGGTCTGGCCGCAGGCGTAGCAGAAGAGACCGGGGCGGAGACTGTTGTCGGTGGCAGTCCCCGGTCCACACCCCAGCATTGGCTGCGCGGGGCCTCGGGAAACACCGACTGAAAACCGAGGTCAGGGTGCACGCCTGTGACCACGGGCGCAGCTTCTGGTACTGGACGCGACGGGGCGTCGGGACCCACAAAGAGAGGCAGAGCAGCTTGGTGTTCGGCACACGTCGAACAATCTGTAGACATCTGCGTAATCTGCTTATCAATGCCGATCCATGTACAATGACGGCGGGCAAGCTGCTTGGTGCGGACCACTCCCCAATGACCTTGATGCAACAAGTCGAGGACCTTGGATTGGAGCACTTGGGGAACCACTACACGAAGCTGGTCATTCTCGGTGCGTAACAGCAAAACTCCGTGCGAAACAGACAACAGATGACCTTGCGGATAATAGCGACGAACCACAGGATCCGATATGTCCTTTGCCTTGGACGGCCAACCACGTTGAACAAAACGTAATAGTAAACTCAGATGAGGATCCGTAGCTGTCTCACGTGCCATCTGACGATAATCAATCGGAAAATCCCGGAGGGATTGCTCATCGGCGTCAATCTGATGGCAAGAGTCGTCAGAGGAATCGAAGACATCATCCGCAGCAATCGGCAATCTAGAAAGCGCGTCAGCGTTTGCATGCTGAGCTGTAGGGCGATACAGTATCTCATACTGGTATTGTGATAACAAAAGAGCCCAACGTTGTAGTCTCTGAGCTGTCCGCTGAGGAACTGGTTTAGACGGATGAAACAGTGACGTCAGGGGCTTGTGATCAGTTACTAAATAGAATGGTCTACCATAGAGGTAGTGATGGAATTTTGTGACACAAATAGCCAACGCTTCCTTGTCAAATTGGCTATAATTACACTGAGCTTTGTTTAGCAATTTAGAGGCGAACGCAATAGGACGTTCGGTGTTACCGAGTCGGTGAGACAACACAGCACCGAGGCCGAAAGAAGAGGCATCACAAGCTAACACCAGAGGCTTGTTAGGGTCGTAATGGACCAGACAACGATCATTCAATAAAGCCTCTTTAAGCTGCTGAAAGGCTGATTGGCAATCAGCTGACCACACAAACGGAACATTCTTACGGCGGAGACGATGCAACGGTGCAGCAGTCTGTGATGCATTAGGTATAAACCTAATATAATATGTCAATTTGCCAAGAACTGCTTGCAATTCATGCAGATTGCGAGGGGCGGGCAAATCACGAATAGCTGCTAAATGTGACTGGGAGGGATGAATGCCTTGAGCATTAATAACATGTCCCAGATACTCCATCTCCGTAAGGAAAAATGAACATTTATCGATGTTGCAACGTAGGCCTGCCTGAGACAACACTGTAAACAAACACTCCAAATTACGGAAATGTTCAGCAGGCGTCCGACCGGACACAACAATATCGTCTAAATAGTTGCAACACGATGGCACATTAGCCAGAAGTTGTGACAAAAAACGCTGAAAAACAGCTGGAGCTGACGCACAACCAAAAGGCAAACGCAGAAAACGGAACAACCCCAACGACGTGTTTATGACAAAATACTGTTGTGATTGCTCGTCGAGGGGCAATTGCAAATATGCTTCACGGAGATCAATTTTGGAAAAGAAACGAGCT
The DNA here is from genome assembly GCF_023898315.1 of Schistocerca nitens. Lineage (NCBI taxonomy): Eukaryota > Metazoa > Arthropoda > Insecta > Orthoptera > Acrididae > Schistocerca > Schistocerca nitens. The sequence continues at coordinate 230,731,684 of NC_064615.1, forward strand.
TCCCCTAACTTATCCATCAGCTCGTCCGGTCTAGGCAAAGGAAAAGAATCAATGACAGTCTGAGGATTAACTGTCGACTTAAAATCAGCACACAAACGTAACTTGCCAGACGGTTTCTTTATAATAACTAAGGGAGAAGCCCACTGGCTCGCTGAAACGGGTTGAATAACACCGTTGTTTTGCCAACGACGAAGTTCATCTGCTACAGGTGCCCGGAGGGCGTGAGGCACTGGACGAGCACGAAAAAAATCGAGGCTCAGCATTATCTTTTAACGTAATATGAGCGGCAAAGTTCGCAGCACAACCTAGTTCGTCTTTAAATATGTCACTGTATTGTTTACACAAATTGGTTATGCTGTCTTGAGGAACAACAACAGAATTAATTTGCAACACATTGTCTTGGATAGACAGGCCAAACAAGTCAAAACAGTCTAATCCGAAAATGTTTACACTGTCTGTAGCGCGGAGCACTGTGAATGAAACTGTTTTTGTATTGCCACGGAATGTGGCTGGCACGCTACATACACCTAACACAGGAATTTGTTCTCCACTATAAGTAGCCAAAGAATGTTTTGCCGCTGAAAGTTTAGGGCGGCCGATAGCCGCATACGTAGCACTATTTATGAGAGTCACAGACGCACCAGTGTCTAATTGAAAATTGAAGGCCTTATCCTGGATGCGTAGCTTCACAAATAGTTTATTACACTGTCTCTGGATCGGTGCAGCGGAGGCGGAAGACACAAAATCAGCGCGTTTAGCGCGTGTTCGCTGCTTACGACAACTCGTGGGTTGAGCGGGTGGAACGACAACTCCCGCTTCACTTGCAGTCTGTACATTACTTTTTACAGCGTTTGAATTACGCTTGGGTCGCATAGCAGAGGGCTGGGTGGGTGGCTTATTGCGAACAAGTTTATTACCCACACGAACCGTGGAAGAGTCTTGAAACGCGACCTTCTGGGCGGGCTGGCTTTGAAGAACATGAATATCCATGGGCTGGGAAGCACTAGAATTGTTCTTGCGTTTACACAAACAAACAGTCTGGATGTGTCCTTTCCTTTGACAAAAGTGACAAACCGCGTTTCTTAACGGGCAACGTTCACGAGGATGAGCAAGAACACACTTAGGGCAAGACTTAACTCTATCATTTTGCACACGCGGCTGACGAATGTGTTTAACATGACGCGGCCGGCTAGTGTTTACAGTCTGACCCTGCCGGTGGGGCCGCGGGCGTGACATAACTTGCTTAGCACAGGCAATTTGAGAAATACATGGCTGATATAACTCACACTCAGCATAGTCAAAAGTATCTTGGGCTTCAATAATGTTCATCACAGTCTCTAATGACGGGTCAGGCAACTTTAAGATAGCAGCACGAATACGAGAATCTGCAATGTTTTGAGTAATAGCGTCTCGTAACATGACATCACTGTAGGAAGCTCCACACACACAATTAAATCGGCACTGACGGGTGAGGCCCCGTAAATCTGTTAACCACTGTTTATTAGATTGATGTGGCAGTTTCTTTAATCTGAAGAACTTGAATCTGGCTGCTGCCACATGAACTCGCGACTCGAAATACTCAGCAAGCTTGTTAACAACAACGTCATAGTCTAAAGCTTCTGGCTTGGATTCCGGGAACAACTTACAAAGTAGTCGATAGACTTCCACGCCTGCAGTGGAAATTAAATAAAGCTGCCGCTCAGTACCCGTGATTTTGTAGACTGTCATGTGCGCCTGCAACTGCGCGAAATATTCTCGCCATTCTTCTCTTGATGCATCAAAAGCACGGAAAGGCGGTGCTGCCTGTGCTTGTTCCTTTTGTGTTGGAGGATTAGCCGCTTGTTTGGCGATTGCTTCCACCAGACTTTGTATTTGCTGACTCTGTAACAAGATCAACTGTTGTAATTCGGCAGACATAGTGAACACAAATTAAACCAGCCCCCAAAATTTTATCGCTATAATTAGTATAACCAGAAACAAGTTGAACCAGCCCTGCACACGAGTTAGGAAGTCCTCGTCGCCAGTTTTGTGGCGGCGTTCGTAGCGACAAACAATTCGCTGTAGAAACGGCTTACGAAGTCACCGCCACACTTTTAATAGCGGGCCGACCGGTCCGCTGGAACAGTGAACAGAAAGATGAAAACCCAAACACTCTGATTAAATGAAAGTCGGTACTTATCTTTATTAACGAAGATACAGAAACACAGTAGTGAACTCCGTGTCTGCAGAGATCTGTCTAGTTCGAGTCGGAGCGGCTAGGTCAGCGTCGGCTGACGACAAACAACAACTCTGCTGCGATGAACACACAACTGACTAGCAAGTACACAATTCGGTGGCGAGTATACAACTGAGCGGCGAGTACAGAACTGTCCTAGCGCTCGCGACTCCAGCGCTTAAGAAACCAGAAGCCAGCGGTGGCGCGCGCAGACTTGCAGCGATTTCCTGTCTCGCTGGCGCTGCTTATGCGGACGGCGTCCGGACTTTGATGCTGCCAACCTTTTGGCAGCGGGCTCGGGTGGCATTACTGGCTAGGATATAACACTATATGTCCTTAAATTATGGAGAATTACGTAGGGATATCATTTACGGAGGCTCAAATACTATCGCCTTCGGTACTTTATATTTGTGGTTGCGTAAGGGTTCTACCGTACCTACTGTGGTGCGTTGTGGTGTACTGTCACCTATCATGTCCAACTTCCGAAATAAGGTTCGTGCCTTCTCCTTGACCTTGTCTGAGAGGTAAGATTCGCTTAAGGCTCGATTAATGTCATGATTCCGGATCCACCATTGGGCTTCAGTGATCCATCGTAGGCATCTGCTTTGTACAACCTGTAACTTCTTGTAGTTAGTGGCACACGTAGTACCCCAAGAGGTCGATCCATACAAAATAGATTGTTCGACTGTGGCATGGTACAACTGGAGTTTCGTGCGTTGGCTGAGGTATGAGCTCTTCAGAAATGGGAGGAGAGCTCCCAGCATTTTGAGGCCAAACGTCTTCTTCTCCATAATGTGATGACTATACAGCAGTTTGGCGTCCAGATGCACTCCCAGGTATTTTACAGTTGTTGCCCAGGGGAGTGGCTCGTCTGATATCCGTAGGCGTTCATTGACGATGGGTCTCTGACGTGTGAAGACAATAACTTTAGTTTTCTCCGCATTGACCGTTATTTTGTTCCTGTGGGTCCAGTGGTCCACTAAATCTAGTTGGCGCTGCATCCGTCTGACGAAGTGGTCCATTCTGGTGCCTGCAGTCAGGAGCGCTGTGTCGTCGGCATAGAAACTGGCAGTAACATGCGGCACCGTCGGGAGGTCGTTAATATATAAATTAAACAGCAGTGGAGATATGACCGATCCTTGTGGAAGTCCTTCAAGGAAAGGCCGTGTTATTGAATTCTCGTCATCAATGCGAACATATAATCTGCGATCCTGAAGAAAATTGTCGAGAAGTTGTAAATAGCAGTCTGGTAGGGGAGTGGTACTTCGGAGCTTTACGATCACGTTGCGTCGCCATACTTTATCGTAAGCCTTCTCTGTATCGAGAAAGACTGCAATAGTATGTCGTTTCTTGTTGAAATTGTCTTGGATAGATTCCGTAATGCGCAGTAGTTGTAACTCAGCCGATAGCTTCGCCTGGAAGCCAAACTGCTCCGGTCGGATGATGTTGTGTGCCACAAGGATGTCCAGCATGCGTTTCAGTAGGACACGTTCCAGTACCTTTCCCAGCGTCGGCAGTAAACTTATGGGTCTGTAGCTGTCAGGGTGTGAGAGATCCTTGCCCGGTTTTGGTATTGGCACTATTCTGGCAATCTTCCATGCCTCTGGGAAGTATCCAGTCCTGAGGCAGCTGTTCACTATCCGGGTGAGAAGCACAACAGGCTTTCTCGGTAGGTGTTTCAATTCCGTATTCTGATTCTATCTGTTCCAGGTGAGGTGTGTTTGCTATACTTGATAATCCTCCGAATTTCCTCCGGCGTTGTGAGCCGGGGCATAGTGTTAGTCGGGGCGTCCCGAATAGCTTCCCATTCCGCCGCTGTGTCCTCCTCTGCACGGTGGAGTGCACCATCTCCATCCTCCGTGGGGGGCGTAGTCATCTGTTGTTGGTATGTATCCGCATACAGCTTCGTCTGCGCCAGTGAGTCGTACAAGAGGCCATGGGGTCCTCGAATTGCCCTTTTGGGGGGCTGTTGCTGTCTGAGACTTTTAACTATTCGCCATTCATCTTTGGTGCGTAATAGAAAGTTGTCCATTTTGAGTTCCCACGTGTGTAGCTTCCAGTCCTGAACCTTCCGCCGGAGTTCTCGGGTTAGTCTGTGAGTCTCCCGTCTATCATCCGGATGGCGGTAACGGACCCATCGTTTCCGAAATCGATTGCGCCTTGTCTTAAGTTCCTGCAGTGGTGGTGGAAACTCGTCATAATTGACTTCTGGTTGCAGGTGCTCCGTGAGTGCTCGCTGTTTCGCACTGTTAATCTTCTTCGTGAGTACTGCGACTGCCACATCAATCGCTTCTCTGGTAGTAACAACCTGGGTTGGTCGCACATTGTTGTTGAGGTACGTTTGGAACTGCTGCCAGTCGTAAGTTCTTGTCGTCGGCAGTGGGAGTTGCAAAGTAGCCCTCTCTATGAGTCCTAACACCGGTCTGTGGTCCGACGAAAGATCATCCAGCGTCCGCAGATGGAGATTCGGGTTGATGTTCTTGATTATGACGATGTCTAGAACATCAGGGTCTTGTGTCTGGACGTAAGGTATCCTTGTCGGTTCCCGTGGTCCATGGACGGATACATGTAAATTCTCAGCCAGTCCAAACAACATATGTCCTTTTGGGTTAGTCTTACGGGAATTCCAGGCAACATGTTTACAATTAAGATCCCCTCCAAGGAGGATCTTGTCGTAACCCTCTGTAACGGCGTAAAAATCTTCTGGGTGGAGAGGCATCTTTGGGCTAAGGTAAGCCGCAATACAGGTAATGTTTCCGAGCGTCGTGTGGATTGTTACTGCCGTGGCCTCTAAAGTCTGGAGTTGGGGGTAAACGTTCTTGGTGGTGACGAATGCATTTTTTGATCAGAACTGCGGTCCCTCCACCCCGTTGGTCCCGTCTGTCCGTCCGGTAGATGTGCATGTTCCTCAAGCGGAGGTCGGTTGACTCGCGGAGATGTGTTTCGGAGACAAATGCTACGTCTATCTTGTGGCGATGTAAGAAGTCCGTGAATTCTATTTTCTTCAGTTTTAGGCCGTTGGCATTCCAAATGCTGAAGTTAAGATTCCTCGTGTGATGCCGTCTATCCATTTAGGGTGTTTGAAAAGCTGTCAGTACGCTTTCTACAAGCGAGAGGATAGACGTAAGCTTCTGCTGGAGGGCGAGGAGTAGTTGAAGAATATCTGTTAACGCTGGTGTAAAGGTGGTCGACCGGGTAGGTGATGTCTCCGCTGGTGTTGGCGTCGGTGAATGGGCATGTATTGCTTTGGAGTAAGAGCGCTGTTGTCTTGTCTGTCGTAGAGTCACTCTGGGTGCCGGTTGTGGTCGAGAGGCGATTGTTTACACAGGGAGAGGTGCCGCTTGTTGTTGGGTGGCCGGAATCGCTGCCATGGCCGAGTTCTTAACAGTTATAGGCCGTTGTGGGGTCGACTTCTTTGGTTCCTTCTAGTATATTTCCGTAGGAGTTCTTGAAATTTGGGGCAGCCACGGAAGGTCGCTGGATGTTCTTGTTCACAATTGGCGCACTTTGTGGGCGCCACCCTAGGATGGGTACAATTCGATGATTTATGGGATCCACCGCAGCGGACGCAGCGTGCTGGCATGCTGCAGTAGTTGGCTGTATGCTCGAAACGTTGGCAATGTCGGCACTGGACTGGTCCTTCTTTACTATTATAGGTTTCTATTATCACTCGTGTGTAGAGCAGGTATTTGACATCATATATATTGTCACTTTCTTTTCCGGATGGGAGGGTGACTCGGTACACAGGTTGCGGTATCAATTGTTTCGTCTTCTCGTCGCGTTCCTTAAATTGGTAGACTTGTAGCACTTTGAAGCCTTTTTCCTTGAGGGCACAGTAAAGTTGTTCTTCGGTAACTTCCGCCGGAAGGCGTTTGACAACTACTTTCAGTTCCCTGTCGTCTGGTGCTTGATGCGTAAAATAGGAGACGCTGTGGTTCGTGAAGAATTTTATTGCACGTCTTTGGTCTTCGAAGGACTCAAAGTGGTATTTGATGCGGTCCTTTTGGTATATAGCTTTAAGGTTGCCCTCTAGAAGTCCGTTGAGCGATTCATTGAGGTGAACGTAATCCTTTGTGTAATAAATTGTGACTGGGGGGTACTTTGCGAAGCACATTCTTGTCTCTGTCCACGGCTTCTGCGGCTTTAGAAGTTTGTGCCTGTGGCTTGTTGGTGGTTGATGGAGGCGTAGCTTGAGGTGTCAGTGGGGCGAATCGGTTCGTTGTGGGGATGGTCTCCGTTCGTCTCTTAGCCGGGTTGGCTAAGTCCTTGGCTAATGCGTTGCTTCTGCGCCGTTTGTGGTGTATGAGCGTAAAGTACCCCTCTGCGTGTGGGGAGTCGTTGTCGTTGTCTGCTGGAAAGGCCGCTGCCATCTCCGCGTCGTCGACCGTTTGGTGGGAGTGCTGTGATTCGACATCGGAGTCCACAGATGGAGATGCCAGACAGGTGCTGCTATCCTGCTCTTGCGTTTCCCGTGAATAGCGGATAAGGCGTTGTATGTCCTTCAGCGTCTCTTTGTCCTCCTCCCGACATATATCGAGTCTTCTGGCGTAGTCCTGGCGGTCGTCTTCATTGCAGCGTCCGTCGTGATGTGATGTATGGCCGACGTCCGAATACGGTTTCATCGTGTGGTGTGTAGTCTTCTGCGGTCGAATAGCGTCTGTCGATCGTCGTTCTATCCTGTCATGAACCGATGCTGTAGCCTGGGTCGTGAACCTGGGATTCGTACTGTGTGGAGCGGCCGCTGGAACGTCCGGCGGGCCAGGCCCAACCGACCGACTAGCGGCCGACTCCGGCGCGTCCGAGGCGGCTGCCCCGGCCGCGCGCGCATCGTCCTCGCTCGTCGGCATCGCGAACTCGACTCGCACTCGCGCCTGCGACCGCAATGCACTCTTAGCGCTCGCGGCGGCGTCTAGCGGCCAGTACGCAAGTTGTGCGATTGATGTCGCAGATCGACCCTTAATCTATGATGTTACACCTGGTACTTACTCCCCAACACTTCCTGCAACTGCTGGCCCACACCTCTACCGTGCGAACTACCTACCAGCAGAACCTTCTTCTTTCTGTTACTTCTAGTATCTTATGAAATAGTGATAAGCTATATCGACATCTACGTGACTACTCTAAAATTCAGACTTAAGTCTCAGATAGAGAGTTCGTCGAACCACTTTCAGGATATTTCACTACCGTTACACTCCCGAACAGCGAAGCAAAACAGGACCACTAACTTTTCTCGTGCGAGCTCTGATTTCTGTTACTTTATTACGATGATCATTTCTTCCTATTCAGGTTGGTGTCAACAAAATATTTTCGCATTCAGAGGGGAAAGTTAGTGATTAAATTTTCGTGAAAAGGTGTAGTCGCTATGATTGCCACCGCAAATCTTGTATCATATCCGAGACACTTTTCTCTGTATCTCGATAAAACAAAACGAGCTATACTTCTATGAACGTTTTTGATGTCTTCCGTCGATCCAATCTGATACAAATTCCATACGGCGCAGCACTGCGCCATAAGAGAACGGACAAGCATATTGTACGCAGTCTCTTTAGGAGGTCTGTTGCATCTTCCAAGTGTTATAGCAATGAACCGCAGTCTTTGGTCCGCGCGCCTCACGACGTTATACGTGTGATCGCTCCAATTTGGGTTGTTCGTAACTGTAATCCCTGGGTATTTAGATTTACGTGATTCGCCCGGTAGTTAAATTTTAACAGATTCCTTTTAGTATTCATCGATCACCTCCAACTTCCCTGTACTGTAGAGAGTTGTCACTTTTTACACCATACAAGTACTTTGTTCAAATTATTTTGCAATTGTTTTTGATCTTCAAATGGCTCTGAGCACTATGGGACTCAACTGCTGTGGTCATAAGTCCCCTAGAACTTAGAACTACTTAAACCTAACTAACCTAAGGACAGTACACAATACCCAGCCATCACGAGGCAGAGAAAATCCCTGACCCCGCCGGGAATCGAACCCGGGAACCCGGGCGTGGGAAGCGAGAACGCTACCGCACGACCACGAGATGCGGGCGTTTTTGATCTTCTAATGACTTTACTCGGTACTACATGACAGCATAATCTACAAACAACCTAAGACGGATTCTTATATCATAAATCGTTCCTTGGGGAACGATAGACGGCACTTACGTTTTACTCGATGAGTTTCCGTGATTAGCACGAACCGTGACCTCACTAGTAAGACAATACACAATTACGAATTCATTTCACGTATTTCTGATCAGAAATCACAAATGTGGTCGCACTGTTGAGACAATATTTTATACGAGGGCAGTTCAATAAGTAATGCAACACATTTTTTTCTGAAACAGGGGTTGTTTTATTCAGCATTGAAATACACCAGGTTATTCCCCAATCTTTTAGCTACACAACACTGTTTTTCAACGTAATCTCCATTCAATGCTACGGCCTTACGCCACCTTGAAATGAGGGCCTGTATGCCTGCACGGTACTATTCCACTGGTCGATGTCGGAGCCTCATTGGGCCAAACATATGGAAATCCGACGGTGCGAGATCGGGGCTGTAGGGTGCATGAGGAAAAACAGTCCACTGAAGTTTTGTGAGCTCCTCTCGGGTGCGAAGACTTGTGTGAGGTCTTTCGTTGTCATGAAGAAGGAGAAGTTCGTTCAGATTTTTGTGCCTACGAACACGCTGAAGTCGTTTCTTCAATTTCTGAAGAGTAGCACAATACACTTCAGAGTTGATCGTTTGACCATGGGGAAGGACATCGAACAGAATAACCCCTTCAGCGTCCCAGAAGACTGTAACCATGACTTTACCGGCTGAGGGTATGGCTTTAAACTTTTTCTTGGTAGGGGAGTGGGTGTAGCGCCACTCCATTGATTGCCGTTTTGTTTCAGGTTCGAAGTGATGAACCCATGTTTCATCGCCTGTAACAATCTTTGACAAGAAATTGTCACCCTCAGCCACATGACGAGCAAGCAATTCCGCACAGATGGTTCTCCTTTGCTCTTTATGGTGTTCGGTTAGACAACGAGGGACCCAGCGGGAACAAACCTTTGAATATCCCAACTGGTGAACAATTGTGACAACACTACCAACAGAGATGTCAAGTTGAGCACTGAGTTGTTTGATGGTGATCCGTCGATCATCTCGAACGAGTGTGTTCGCACGCTCCGCCATTGCAGGAGTCACAGCTGTGCACGGCCGGCCCGCACGCGGGAGATCAGACAGTCTTGCTTGACCTTGCGGCGATGATGACACACGCTTTGCCCAACGACTCACCGTGCTTTTGTCCACTGCCAGATCACCGTAGACATTCTGCAAGCGCCTATGAATATCTGAGATGCCCTGGTTTTCCGCCAAAAGAAACTCGATCACTGCCCGTTGTTTGCAACGCACATCCGTTACAGACGCCATTTTAACAGCTCCGTACAGCGCTGCCACCTGTCGGAAGCGGGAATGTTTGAAAATATTCCACAAGAAATTTCCGGTTTTTTCAACTAATATTGGCCGAGAAAAAAAAATGTGTTGCATTACTTATTGAACTGCCCTCGTAGGTCCGCAATACAATTAGAAGTGACTTGTGAGGAAATCTAGAAAAAATGAAATCAATTTGAGGTTCCCCGACGAAACGCTCACTATTTCGTCTGATTTGAAAAGATCGGCCGTCTTTGACCGATTTTAGTCGTCAAAGGAATTCCACGATGTCGACGCCACTGTCACTTTTTATTAGGCGTGGAGATCATAAACATAAAATCAGAAGGTCGAACTCATACGGAGGTACAACTCCCTCTAATATTACGGAAGTTATTCCCTGATGTCTTAACAGATGTCCTATAATTCTGTCCCCTTTTCTTGTAAATGTTTTGCACATATTTCTTTACTTGCCGATTCTGCGTACAACCTCTCTTTCTTTACCTTATTGCCCGCATCTCGTGGTCGTGCGGTAGCGTTCTCGCTTCCCACGCCCGGGTTCCCGGGTTCGATTCCAGGCGGGGTCAGGGGTTTTCTCTGCCTCGTGATGGCTGGGTGTTGTATGCTGTCCTTAGGTTAGTTAGGTTTAAGTAGTTCTAAGTTCTAGGGGACTTATGACCACAGCAGTTGAGTCCCATAGTGCTCAGAGCCATTTGAACCATTTTTTACCTTATCATCCAACCTCATGTTCAATATTTTTCTGTAACACAACGTCCCAAGCTGCTTCGATTTGTTCTGTTCCGGTTTTCCCAAAGTCCATGTTTCACTACCATACAGTGGTTTGCTCTAAACGTACATTCTCAGAAATTTCTTCCTCAGTTTAAGGCCTGTGTTTGATACTAGTAGATTTCTCTTGGCCAGGTATGCAATTTTTGCTAGTAATATTCTAGTTTTTATGTCCTCCTCGCTGCATCCATTACGGGATATTTTGCTTCCTAGGTACCAGAATTCTCTAAAATCTTTTTCGTGATCCCGAATTCTGATGTTCTCATTTCTTCTGCTTCTCATTACTTTCGTCTTTCTTTGATTTGCTTTCAGTCCATACACTGTTATCATTAGACTGTTCATTCCATTCAAGAGGTATTGTAATACTCCTTCACTTTCACTGAGGATAGCAGTGACTTCAACGAATTTTATCACTGATATCCTTTCACCCTGAATTTTAATTCCACTCTTAAACATTTCATTTATCATTATTGACAATTCTGTGCTCCAAAGTACATTCTCAGAAATTTCTTCCTGAAATTAGAGCCTGTGCTTGATACTGGTACACTTCTCTTGGCCTGTAGGAGAGAAAGACTAGCCGTTTTTATCCAAACACGTCGTTCTTAGTCTTCCGGTCTTATTGAAACCACTTGGTTCATGTACATATTGTGTACTACCCGTCTTCTTCTATAGCTTACCGCTATTTTCCTCAGAATTTCGAACGTCTTTCCGAGATCTACAGAGCCTACAAAAGCCTTGAATTTTCCTCCTTCTTCCATTATCAGTGGCGCCGTCAGAACCACCTCTCTGATGCCTTTACCTTCCCTAACGCCAGACTGATTTCCATCTGACAGATGATGAATTTTTTTACCATCGTCTGTATATTATTCTGGTCAGCAGCTTGGATAATTGAGCTGTTAAGCTGATTGTTCGATTATACACGTACTTGTCGGACTGGGAATCGACATCTTCGGAACCGTGTAGGTTATGTTTCTTCTTCGAAAGTGTGATGGTACATCTCTAGTCTGTAATAGTTATGTCAGGGAATGAGCGGTAGAAGGGAAGATTTTGGGGATGGCTAACGCTATAATGTGAAATACAGGTTGTGTAGGACGTTGACTGTAGCATTTACGTCGACGTGAAAATATACTGAAAGGCAGACACCATCAGACCAGTCGCAAGCGTTATAACTTAAAAAGTGAACAAGTAAATGAGTTGATGTTCAAGTACAGTGAACTCATTACAATGTATCGGGCAGAGAAGTGGATTAAGTAATGTAGATCAAATAACTGGGGCTGATTCGTTCCGATGTCAATGAAATATTTGTGGGATTCCAACCAGGTGATTCAGATGTCTTTATACTTTATTTTCTGGAGTATGTGTACTGTATCCTGCTTCCCTGTTCTTCCGCAAAGACTGTACTCTGCCAGGAAGTTTCACTGTACTCAGAGTTTGGGAGAGCCGACTGCGCACTCAGAAAAAAAAAATTGCGAAGAGGGAAAGTACTGCCGATTTCTGCGCTGCGAGGGCGAGCCGTCATCGGGCAACAATGACAGATTTTCCGCATGACGTTCCGATTGACTCCCGGCGGGTGCACGGATGAGCACAAAGCCTGATTGCGGGGCAGCCAAGTTTATGCAAATACGCTTTATGCCGGCCAGCCTGCAGCCGTAATCAGCCCACGGATCCAATCACCCTCCTCATGAATACCCTAAACCGAATCCCGCGCTGTCCGCTAATAAGCCTTTCATTACCGCCCAGTTTATTATCGCAATGGTTTATTTAGTTGCGCCTGAATAAACTCTGTCATCGGTGAAGCCGGAGGTATTCTTGCGTCATATCTGCTACTGCGCCCTCTGTTTAGTGCCCATTCTGCCGTCGTATGTGAGGCGTGCTGACTTGACCATTTCCCCATCGTCTCTGTGGTACTGGCGCTTTAATTCTGTTGACATTCCAAAAGATCTCTCTTTTTGAAAGAGTGACAGTTTATTCGCGATGGAAACGACTGTCAGCGATACAAATTCCTTTTAAAATGAATCGGCCACTAGCACACTGAGAAACCCACGTTGTCCAATGTGCTTGTGAGTGAACAACTGCTTCTCCTTATAATGCGAAAATAGAAAGTGATGGTGGAAATCGATAATTTATATTTCAAAATTTGTGTAATTGTACCGGAAAATAAACCACTTTAAAAAGAAAGACTTGTGTTTATTCGAAAATCGGTATGTTCTAGCCGAGTGGTCTAAGGCGCTGCAGTCACGGACTGTGCGGCAGATCCCGGTGGATGTTCGAGTCCTCCCTCGGACATGGGTGTGTGTGTTTGTCCTTAGGATAATTTAGGTTAAGTAGTGTGTCATCTTAGGGACTGATGACCTTAGCAGTTAAGTCCCATAAGATTTCACACACATTTGAACATTTTTTCGCTATGTTCCAGAAGTTATTTTCATTTACAAATATTCATTATGTGTCGAAAGTTTCTGCTGAGAACCTCGTGCAAAAGACGTAGCGGTATATCTTCCTTTGTATGTGGAATTCACACTACGTCTCCTCCTTTCTTGTTGGCCCTTGCACTCAATTTTCATCCTCAGCTGTTCGTGGGTGCATTACATTTTCCCACTACTCGCCATGTGAGAGAGTTCTTTGATCATTGTCGAGTATCATAGTGCTGCTGTTATGGTGTAGGGAGACATAATGTTACATGGTTACAAGGGCGTACCAACCTCCAAATCTTTGAAAACTGTACGCTCGTCGGCCAGCGTCATGCGAAATTGTACTTCTTCCGCATGTGAGATTTACCAGGGGTGCATTCGTCCCTGACTTGATGTTTATGGACGACAGTGCACTATTGGAACAAGAAGATATTCCATGAAAGGACTGACCCAACTTTTCACTTGAATTAAATCATATAGACCACGTGTGGGATGCGTTGGGGAGATGTATTGCAGCAAGTCCACATGTGCCAGAGACCACCAAGTAGTTGTCGACCGCTATGGTCGTGGAGGACCAAGTGGTGATCACACACCCTATTAACAACCATCTCTCGCTATTTGTAATGTCGTGAAGTCAGAATCATGAATCGAGGTTACCTCATTGTCCTTGAGTACAAGTGCCATTTCTGTTCGTATCTTTACGCATTTCTTCCATTTATTTTCCATACTGTGCTGACATTTCCAGGGGCAGATGTGGATTCTGACCACAATCTATTGGTTATGATCTGCAGATTGAAACTGAAGAAAGTGCAAAAAGGTGGGAATTTAAGGAGATAGGACCTGGATAAACTGAAAGAACCAGAGGTTGTAGAGAGTTTCAGGGAGAGCATAAGGGAACAATTGACAGGAATGGGGGAAAGAAATACAGTAGAAGAAGAATGGGTAGCTCTGAGGGATGAAGTAGTGAAGGCAGCAGAGGATCAAGTAGGTAAAAAGACGAGGGCTAATAGAAATCCTTGGGTAACAGAAGAAATATTGAATAAGAAATATTGAATTTAATTGATGAAAGGAGAAAATATAAAAATGCAGTAAATGAAGCAGGCAAAAAGGAATACAAACGTCTCAAAAATGAAATCGACAGGAAGTGCAAAATGGCTAAGCAGGCATGGCTAGAGGACAAATGTAAGGATGTAGAGGCTTGTCTCACTAGGGGTAAGATACTGCCTACAGGAAAATTAAAGAGACCTTTCGAGAGAAGAGAACCACTTGTATGAATATCAAGAGCTCAGATGGCAACCCGGTTCTAAGCAAAGAAGGGAGGGCAGAAAGGTGGAAGGAGTATATAGAGGGTTTATACAAGGGCGAAGTACTTGAGGACAATATTATGGAAATGGAAGAGGATGTAGATGAAGACGAAATGAGAGATAAGATACTGCGTGAAGAGTTTGACAGAGCACTGAAACACCTGAGTCGAAACAAGGCCCCGGGAGTAGACAACATTCCATTAGAACCTTGGGAGAGCCAGTCATGACAAAACTCTACCATCTGGTGAGCAAGATGTATGAGACAGGCGAAATACCCTCAGACTTCAAGAAGAATATAATAATTCCAATCCCAAAGAAAGCAGGTGTTGACAGATGTGAAAATTACCGAACCATCAGTTTAATAAGTCACAGCTGCAAAATACTAACACGAATTCTTTACAGACGAATGGAAAAACTAATAGAAGCCAACCTCGGGGAAGATCAGTTTGGATTCCGTAGAAACACTGGAACACGTGAGGCAATACTGACCTTACGACTTATCTTAGAAGAAAGATTAAGGAAAGGCAAACCTACGTTTCTAGCATTTGTAGACTTAGAGAAAGCTTTTGACAATGTTAACTGGAATACTCTCTTTCAAATTCTGAAGGTGGCAGGGGTAAAATATAGGGAGCGAAAGGCTATTTACAATTTGTACAGAAACCAGATGGCAGTTGTAAGAGTCGAGGGGTATGAAATGGAAGCAGTGGTTGGGAAAGGAGTGAGACAGGGTTGTAGCCTCTCCCCGATGTTATTCAATCTGTATATTGAGGACGCAGTAAAGGAAACAAAAGAAAAATTCGGAGTAGGCATTAAAATTCATGGAGAAGAAGTAAAAACTTTGAGGTTCGCCGATGACATTGTAATTCTGTCAGAGACAGCAAAAGACTTGGAAGAGCAGTTGAACGGAATGGACAGTGTCTTGAAAGGAGGATATAAGATGAACATCAACAAAAGCAAAACGAGGATAATGGAATTTGGTGAAATTAAATCGGGTGATGCTGAGGGAATTGGATTAGGAAATGAGACACTTAAAGTAGTAAAGGAGTTTTGCTATTTAGGGATGGTCGAAGTAGAGAGGATGTAAAATGTAGACTGGCAATGGGAAGGAAATCGTTTCTGAAGAAGAGAAATTTGTTAACATCGAGTATAGATTTAAGTGTCAGGAAGTCGTTTCTGAAAGTATTTGTATGGAGTGTAGCCATGTATGGAAGTGAAACATGGACGATAACTAGTATGGACAAGAAGAGAATAGAAGCTTTCGAAATGTGGTGCTACAGAAGAATGCTGAAGATAAGGTGGGTAGATCACGTAACTAATGAGGAGGTATTGAATAGGATTGGGGAGAAGAGACGTTTGTGGCACAACTTGACTAGAAGAAGGGATCGGTTGGTAGGACATGTTTTGAGGCATCAAGGAATCACAAATTTAGCATTGGAGGGCAGCGTGGAGGGTAAAAATCGTAGAGGGAGACCAAGAGATGAATACGCTAAGCAGATTCAGAAGGATGTAGGTTGCAGTAGATACTGGGAGATGAAGAAGCTTGCACAGGATAGAGTAGCATGGAGAGCTGCATCAAACCAGTCTCAGGACTGAAGACCACAACAACAACAACAACAACTGTGCTGTAGCAGTTCTTTTTATGTATGGGCCAGGTTTCAGCGGGTTACGCTACTTGACAGTGACACAATCATTGCCACTAATATCACCTTCGTGCTTTTACTTCATACGTGCAGACAGTATAGAATTTCCCATCTTGAAACACTGAACTGCTTCCATATATACCGTATTTGCAATGCCTATGTTATTCGGAATCACTATGCGAAGTTGCTTCTGACAGGCTCGTAAGGAACATACACTGCGGCGACTGAAGCTGTTATCAAATATATGAAATGCATTCGTAGTTACGAATACGGACAACGGTCAGCCCTGTGGTGGAACGATGACAGTGGAAATTTGTACCGGACCGGGTCTCGAACCCGGATTTCCCGCTTATCTCCAGCTGTCGCCTTACTCTTTGGCTATCCGAGAACGACTCAGGGTCAGATCTAAATTTTCGTATGTCGTCAACCAAGTGTCTATAATCTGTACTCATACGTACATTATGTATATTCATGTACAGGAGAGATATTTTACTAGAAAGTCACTTGCCCAATGTCGGCGGATAAATAGGATGTTGTCCCGGTCACATATTTTCATTGTCGTCATTTCGCTATATAGCTGATGGTTGTCCATATTCCCAGTGGAGTGAACTAAGATACTTTTACAGTCATTAATGTCCATTCTAGTATTAGCGTAACAATGCTGATATCTAAACAAAGACTTTTCCGTCGCAGTTCAATAATCTTGCAGCAATAGTTGATGTGTATCATACCAAAGGTTACTCAGGAACTTAACAATCAACAGTAGCGGACGGTGCTGCTTTAGACCACTGGCTAAGGTCACCGAGTCGCACTTACCTGCAGTGTGGACTTCTAACGGTGAAGCATCAGCTTCTACTGAAGGGGTACTAGCTGAGGGGAAAGTGTCCTCCCAGTAGTAAAATAGTAACAGAGAGGATCAGCAGAGTACTAAGAAGGCACAATACTGACACAGTGTTTATATCAGCAAGAATATTGAAACACAGTAAAGGACCTACGCCCGCCGCTTGTGGGAGCAGGAGTACATGAAATCCGTTGCACATCCAGTCAAGTGCACGTAGGAATTACAAAAAGATACACTATCGCCGGCTTAAGGAACACAAGAGCAAAATTTGGGAAAGCAGAATAACAAGGCACCAACAGACTCTATAATGGAAAGAGGGAGTTACCGAATTGGTTTTCCAATACTAGGACTTTACTGTGCTGAGATAAAGGATAGAATTTCTAAAGCACAAAAGCAACTTTGACACAAAAGCAGAATGACTGAAATTAGACCAACTGTGAGTCTTAGTTCTAAGTAAACCAAATTTTGGAAATTTGTGATAAGTCCTTACGGGACCAAACTGCTGAGTTAATCGGGCCCTAAGCCTACACACTACTTAACCTAACGTAAACTAACTTACGCTAAGGACAACACACTCACCCATGCCCGATGGAGGACTCGAACCTCCGATACGGGGAGCAGCGCGAACCTTGATGAGACGCACTTAGACCACTCGGCTACCCCGCGCACCTAAGTAAAGCAAACAGTGCCAAATCTTTCCAGCTGCAAGCTCCATAACACAACTGGCCCGCTGCCGTCACTTCTAGATCATGATGTGCATCAGTTATTGTTGCAAAACGACTCCTTTGGCTGCGATAAGCAGGGGCACTCAGCAAAACGACGTCTAGGGGTAGCGTAATAGATTATAATTAAACACCATCTTCACCCCCAGTTCGAACCCCGCCATACACTGAATTGTAATAAAAATAATCTGCAGTGACTTCCGGCGTAAGAAATCATCCTCATCCTGCCAACGGCCTTGACAAATAGGGCGGTGGAGCTGAGAGAGGTTCAGGGCACTCTCTCGCCCTTGTGGTGGGAAACTGCCCCTAAAGGCAGAAGAATCATCTATGATCAGCGGACTGAGGATGCTAGAGACGATGGAAACCAGTGCATTATACAAACATAACGCGTATGCATAGGACATGTAGCGTGTAATTGAAAAAGTGTTTAGGTGAAGTCCCCATTGGTAAAAGTTTCGGGACTAGTCCCCCATTCGGGCCTCCGGGAGGGGACAGTCAAGGGACAGGTCACCATGAGAAAAAGACTGAATAATAAAAAAAATGCTAATGTTCCATGCTAAGGTTCGGTCTAGATATAGATATAGGGTATTGGTCAGTGAAGTGAAATGGAAAGAGGCCAAGGATTTCTGGCCAGACGAGTATAGGATGATACCAACAGCAGCAGAAAACGGAATATCTGGAGTAGGATTCTTTATAGATAGGAATGTAGGCAGAGAGTGAATTCCTGTGCGGATAATTCAATACGTAAAGTATTGGATATCTAATAGTCATGGGTAATAGGAATGCGATTTAGGGAAAGGGGTAGATGAAAGAGTTACGGGCAGTATGAAAGTGAGAGGAGAAACACTAATTTTGTTCCGCAGTAAATTCCAGATAATAACAGAGAATACCCTGTTCAATACTCAGAATGGGAGGTGGTGTACTTTACGATGAGGCAGAGATTCCGAAATTAGGCATTAGATTGTTAGGGACATCCAAGGGGAGATACAGACTCCCTCTCTTGAGAGGGAGGGCTTCTCTGATGTGATGGAAGAAAAAAACAGGGATCTACAGGGAAGACTTTGGTGATACAGTATTAGAGACAGAATTTAAAAGAGCTCTGGACGACTTAAGATTAAATAAGGGAGAGGAGACAGATGACATTTCAGTGCAAATTCTGAAGTCATTGAGGGAAGTGGCAGCAAAACGACTATTCACATCTGTTTGTAGAATGTATGAGACTGGCAATATACCAAAAGATCTTCTGAAAAACATTATCCACAAAATTCTGAAAACTGCAAGAGCCTAAAAATGAGAGAATTACCGTCGACTCAGCTTAGCATTTCATGCATCCAAGTCTCTAGCAAGAATAACATACAGGAGAATGGAAAAGAAAATTGAGTATGGTTTAGATGACGATCTATTTGGCCTTAGAAAATGTAAAGGTACCATAGAGGCTTTGACGTTGCTGTTGATAAAGGAAAAATCACGATTCGTTCATAGCATTTATCGACCTGGAAATAGTGTTCAACAATGGTGAACTATTTGTCTGGGGCATCGTTTTCAAAACGTGATTGTTCCGTGTGGCCACTCTGTTCTAGGGGCGTTCTTCTAAATCGCTTGAATGTTGAGTTTGCATCACTGCTAACCACGAATAGAATTAACTGTCTTGCACCCTGAATGATTGCGCTATCAGTTACTGATTGCTGTGAGCTGTGGTCGATGTTCAGCGAATTTGTATCTCATCTGAGTGAACTACTACTTTCAAGATTTGTCAGTGAATTCCCCGCCTGGATGCTAAAGGTTAACTTTCAACTTAAGTTGGATTTCGCTGTGCCATTTTCTGCCTGTGGGCAGTTGTAACTTGTTGATAAACCTGTGCCGTCAGAGGGCGATATTCTTAGTAGTCAAAACAGTATGCAGGATTTTGTTCTGTACGAGGTAAAAGTCCTAAGTGACTGAGCAAATTGCCTTTTCTTAATACTAACTTAATGCAAGCTGTCTTAACGTCAGAATTAACATCAAATGTAGCTGCAGTTTGTTACACAATGCCGAATTTAAGAAACTTTGAGCAGAATCTTTTCTTCATTTCTTCATTTGTTTTCTGCCTCGATGACCCTGTATGTTTAACGTTGTGGTGATTTTTTTAAGTGAATTGTTTATTAATGCTGGTTTGGTGTTCGTTACAGAAGATGTTCTCTGTGTAGAGCCCGTGTTGGTTATTATATCCGGTCGGGTCTCGCTCACGAAATTTAGACCCGCGGCAGATGTTAAGTGCCAACCGTCAATAATGTGATAACTTTTGTTTACTCTTTCCAGGCTACTGCACTTTGTAATGATCACCCGATATTTGTCGTTATGCGTTTCGCTGTAAGCTGCAGAGCCTTTAGTTTTTATTCAGGTTGCTCGATTGCGCCGGCCGCGGTGGTCTCGCGGTTCTAGGCGTGCAGTCCGGAACCGTGCGACTGCTACGGTCGCAGGTTCGAATCCTGCCTCGGGCATGGATGTGTGTGATGTCCTTAGGTTAGTTAGGTTTAAGTAGTTCTAAGTTCTAGGGGACTTATGACCACAGCAGTTGAGTCCCATAGTGCTCAGAGCCATTTGAACCATTTTAGCTCGATTGTGATAAAGACTTCTGCTGTTAACACAGTTTACATTTGAATAGTTTGAAACCTTCTATCCCGCTACAAATTATGGTTCCATATTGACATTCACAAGGGACTATCATGTTACATGGGACAGAATCCGTTCATTCAACTCAATATTTAAGTTTTTTATATATTAATTGTGAAGTTAATTCTATGTAGCAGTAATACTGTTTTTATTAAAGTTTTGGGAAGCTAGGCTCTTTACCTTGCACATCTTCAAGAATTGCTTGCTTAAACGGGTGGTAATTATTTTTTAAACCATCAGTACATCGTGGTAGTACGATTCTGTAACTGCGTTGTTACCAGTGTTTGCATCTTGTTTTTGTCAAGTAAATCCAAGTAAATCTCTATCTTTTCTCTCTGTCTCCTCAAATTGTGACTCAGCATTCCACTCCAGCAGCCTTGTGCCCTGCTCTCTACCTTATCTCTGTTGCTGCTCGCTGGTTGCTGAGGACCTTCACCGTTATTGAACACCGCCTAGTGCGAAACTACGGTTTAAGCATCGTTCTTCCCGGTGTGGTACGGGGCGGCGACGGGATAGGTTGGTAGGAGCTAAGCCTGACACACATCGGAGACGGGTTCACTGACGCCATAGCCCGTCGCTGCTGACATTTGTTGTCTCACGAACAGATGCGCCGGCATGAGGGATCCTGCCGTCACCACCTCTTCAACCCACACGCAGGAGAGGAGGCGGCACCTATGAGCGACTATCAAGGACAACTGCCAGCCCCAACAGTATACACAAATCGGCTTACTGTGTCAGTAGACTATATGGGCTTCGTAGCCTCTGATGACGGTTTCAGCTTGAGGAGACGAAATCTTAAGCACAGAAATGCGCAGAAGGGCATTATTTCGTCAGGCTCTATTTGTAATTCCTCTATTCCGCACTATTAGTTTCGAGCACGGCCCATTTTCAGTGTCAGTTCCAGGAAAAAGGGTGTGTAAGTTTGATTTGTAGCTATGCATTACCAAATGACGAAAGCTGCCTGTTGTGCTACGTACGTACTCCAGACACCTCGTTTTGTATTATCGCGAAATACGGGAGACAGTGCCACAGACATGGTACGTGAAGAGGAGTGGCAGTCATTAAAACAAAGACGTTTTTCGTTGCGACGGGATTTTCTCATGAAATTTCAATCACCAAATTTCTCCTCTGATTGCGAAAACATTGTGTTGGCACTCACTTGCATAGGGAGAAATGATCATCACAATAAAATAAGAGAAATCAGACTTCGCACAGAAAAATGTGCTCGTTTTTCCCGGGCGCCGTTCGAGAGTGGAACGGTAGAGAGACAGCTGAAGGTGGTTCATTGAACACTCTGCCAGGCACTTTATTGTGAACAGCACAGTAATCACGTAGATGTAGATGTAGATGCAAGTTCCAAAATATGTGCGGTGCGTGTGTTCTGTCGAGTCCGAACTACAGACACAGATATGCGAAGGTGCTGTCTGCTGACTCAGGGGTGCAACCATTCGGAGCCAGCTTATCACCATGCATAGTCTGATAATGAAACTATTCGAACTGCCCAAGTAAAAGACCACACTCCAGTTTTCGATTGTATCGAAATAAAAGCTGACACCCAGGAAAACGTCCTGAGATAATTATTGATCCAACAGGAATATTATATTTTCTTTTTTAATCTTATATGAGCGAAAGATGTTGAATATCTAAGAGTTAGGTTTTCAAAGGGTAACCAATGTACCTGGGCGCAAAATAAAATGAATTTGGTTTAAGAAAAAGCAGTTCAGCACACATAATTACATTCTTTGAGGTGATACACCTATCCACTTGAAACTGACTGAAAATTTGACACTTACAAACTTCTTTCGATAACAATTTAATGACTATAAACTATCTTCTCCAGCTCAGGAATGCTATAAATCTGTTAATATTAGAATTAGAATCCACACGTGGGCCTAAAAATACATAACTTTATACAAATTGTTTATAGTATGTACCAAGCAACAAATGTCGAACTGTGTCAATTTAGGTCTTAAAAGCAGATTCATGGCAACAGTTTATGGCCAATAACGCTGACTAAATGCAAATATGAGCAGAGAAGACGGTGGAACTTGAAATAAATTTTTGATCTTTTCTAGCCTGTAGAGTTCCACTATCGAATTGTAAATCTGGTGTATAGGGTATGCAGGCCAAATTCATTGTGTAACCTCACAAACTTGTGTTGTAAAAAAAAATTGTAACCCAAGCCTGTCATTTAACGGACACATTTCGGAAAGGCCAGCACATCTATTCTGGCGACCTTCTCGCGTGATCTTGACTCTCGTGCCTATCGGAACTTTTACACTCGAAACAAGCCATAAATTAGAATTTTAACAGTCCTTGTTAATCGTTTGAACCTAGAACCTGCCGCTAAATTGCGGATGGACATTACTAACAACAGATTCAGAAGGATGTAGGTTGCAGTAAGTACTGGGAGATGAAGCAGCTTGCACAGGATAGCTGCATCAAACCAGTCTCAGGACTGAAGACAACAACAACAACAGTTTTAACAAGACGTAACCATGTCTAGAGCTCTATCTGAACTATTGCAGAACACTGTGGTGTAAGATCCTGGTGATATGGATTCGATTCCTTCTATACAAAATAAAATCACGAAACATTTCACTGCACTTCCTACCTGTATTATCTTTCAGATAACTCAGTGGTATCCAGCAAAGAAGAGTGCATATATTCAGCTCCAAGATGGGAGCAACAGATAGCTTACGTTGGTATTACCATCCGAAATAAATACTTAAACTAAAATATAACGGCCATCAGTCCTGAATCAACAGATGCTACTGTAAACCTTTCTTTTAATATAACACATTTACTTGAAAACAAGATGGTAACAATGAAGATCATTATGACGCAGCATTTTAGTTACCATTTTTAAAAAAAACTAAACTGAAATAATTAGTAAAAGTCATGCATGATAAACTTTAAAAAGAAAGTTTCACCAAGGCAATGTGAAAGGCCCCCATTCCAAATACACAGTCTCACTTCTGGTACATGACTCAAACGTTCACTTTGCTAAGTTAGCGACTGGTTAAATTGTCGTTACGGATAACTGCATTTGTTGAAGTCGTAGCCAATCAATAAATCACTTCTTTTCTGAATTAACAAGCAAACAAAATAATAAATATCTGTAGGGAACGTTAATATAAAAATCTACAAAGTACTAATTTTTCGAAAAAAGTCAAAGTTCAAAGACGTCCACTTATACAGCTGTTACTCCCCATACAATTATAGATACAAGTGTACCGCAAAGTCCATGCCAAAAACGTATATCATGTGGAATCCAAATCATATGTTTCTCACATGACATACTGAAATCTTTGGATCAAGACTGTTAGGTAAATGCAATATTCCTTGATTTCTGAAAAGAATTTGACTCAGTACTACCATCTACGCTTATTAGCGAAAGTGCGATCGTATGGGGTTGTTGTTGTTGTTGTGGTCTTCAGTCCTGAGTCTGGTTTGATGCAGCTCTCCATGCTACTCCATCCTGTGCAAGCTTCTTCATCTCCCAGTACCTACTGCAGCCTACATCCTTCTGAATCTGCTTAGTGTATTCACCTCTTGGTCTCCCTCTTCGATTTTTACCCTCCACGCTGCCCTCAAATACTAAATTGGTGATCCCTCGATGTCTCAGAACATGTCCTACCAACCGATCCCCTCTTCTAGTCAAGTTGTGCCACAAGCTCCTCTCTCCCCAATTCTATTCAATACCTCCTCATTAGTTATGTGATCTACCCATCTAATCTTCAGCATTCTTCTGTAGCACCACATTTCGAAAGCTTCTATTCTCTTCTTGTCTAAACTATTTATCGTCCATGTTTCACTTCCATACTTGGCTATACTCCATACAAATACTTTCAGAAGCGACTTCCTGACATTTAAATCTGTACTCGATGTTAACAAATTTTTCTTCTTCAGGAACGCTTTCCTTGCCATTGCCTGTCTTCATTTCATATCCTCTCTGCTTCGACCATCATCAGTTATTTTGCTCCCCAAATAGCAAAACTCCTTTACTACTTTAAGTGTCTCATTTCCTAATCTAATTCCCTTAGCATCACCTGACTTAATTCGACTACATTCGAATGTCCTCGTTTTGCTTTTGTTGTTGTTCATCTTATACCCTCCTTTCAAGACACTGTCCATTCCGTTCAACTGCTCTTCCAAGTCCTTTGCTGTCTCTGACAGAATTACAAAGTCATCGGCGAACCTCAAAGTTTTTACTTCTTCTCCATGTGTAACGACAACAACTGTACATATAATAATTTTTTTCTGCTGATTTTCGTTAAATTAATGTAATCGATGTTCTGATGTCATTCCTTTTTCTTTTCATGCCATGATGTTAAAGGAACTGTAACCAATTTTCGATGTGAATATTAATGTTTATGTCAAATTGCAAGCAATATTATAACAAAATGGAAATGTAAGAAATGTTGAAACTGATGAAAGATGTTAAAGTTGTAATTGTGCGTCTGGTCGATACGTAGGCAATGTATTAGGATCTGTAGAATGTAAAACCTTTGGTGAATACCCTGTGTGTAGGGGAGCGGTAAAAGGTGGATGGCAGGCGAGCGCGGGAAAATGCACACGGGCGCGGCACGGCAGAACGGGCTCAGCAGTCGTAGTAGTCGGAGTTGGGCATCGGTCTGAGAAACACGCTCTGGATCGAGGAGGCTCTCCTGGAAAACGTGATTTCATTGAGCCTCGGATGTGGCGTTTCCGACGACTATACAGCATGGCTATATTCCATAGGCACTAAATGGAAAAGTATTGCGACGCTAAGAAGAAGCAAAGTGCCGATGCATCAAGAGCCAAAGCCAAAGCCAACCGCCGCATCGACACGAACAGGTTGAAACTTTTAGTACTGTATTCGTGTGGACCAGTGTTACTTTTGTTCCTGACTGTTCAATAACAACTTAACTTTTACTAGAACTGCCCTATCATTTAATTATCCTCATCACTAACCTAGACAGGGTCCTTTCCACATGTTGTGCAATCCGAGTGTCCCGAGAGGAAGATTCAAAGTTTATGTTAATAATAATTACCTGCAGACCTATCTATGTTAGAATGATGTTTAAAGAACTTTGCTGTTAATGAATATTTAGGCAAATAGTATAGGTCTGATAAAGTTGGAAGATAATTTTGAAACTGGTTTAGTAATGAAGTTTAGTCAACTTGAGACAAAAATAATGGTAGTTAAATAAGCAAGAAATAAGACAAAAAGAGTAGTAACTCAATTATTGGAAATCTTGAGTGCTTAACGATTTCGATAAACTAAAATTTCAGTACAGTGATCATAACAGTTTCAGGCCCCCCCCCCCCTCCTTTTTCTTTTCTATTCATTCAAATTCTGAAGTGTACTGAACTGATTTGACCAGCAAAGTTAAAATCAATATAAAATCAAAATTTATTAGTGTTTTACCTTTTTCAAAATTGACATGGTATGTGTGTTTCGAAAGTTCTGTTTGTAGGGTAACCTATGCCCGATTTTAATCAGATCAATAGACAGTACGAAGTTTGTAGTAAACATTATAGTGTATTGTTGTGTATTTATGGCTTGTTCATATTAGTACAGAAAGTGAAATCGTTAGTTCAGTAGATTTTCGGGTTCTAAAATTTACCATAGTATGCAGTGTTGTTACGTGTTGTTTTGTAAGAACGTGCACCAACTTGTACTGGGAAGAAACTCAGTTAATGCCTAATTAGGCTGGCGACCGTATTATTAACAATTTGGTAGCATCTGCTGTGTTGTTTCTTGTCCGTCCTAACGTGTAGTTGCACTTCAGACTTGCTTGACACATCATTGTTGTTACTGAGTGGGTGAAAGTCTGATTTTGCCTCCATTCAGGTACACGCGGTCAACATATATACCAAAATCCTTTCTTATAGGGTGAAGCCCGTCAACTCACCATAGTACAGGCTTTAATAAGTATCGTGCGCGATAGCGTAGTGTTACAAGTGGCTTCCCGGTGACAGGACATCCAGTTGTTGTCGGTCACAAATTAATGTGAATACCGAACAGTGGATGTTCAGTGGCACGAATTGTAATAATATTCAGTAAAGTAGATAGCAGTGAACGTCAAGTACGGCAGTGAGGCGTAATTTGCGTTCAGTATGGACAAGAACGTAGAAACAATAGAAGTGCCGAGCGTAATGAAAAACGCGGCTGGCAATAACAGGAGTGTGCGCGGCCAGATAACAGATGGCGTTAGCGGAAGGCAATTGGAGTACATACAATATCACGAACATGTGAACGAACAGATTGAAATGTCTAGATTGCCTCGAACACAGCAAGGAATAAAACAGGAAGTAGAGGGTGACTTTGTAGATGATAGTGGGTACGTGAACGAATCCACTGACATGTTTGATTCTCCACAGATAAAGAAAGAACCGAAAGAAACTTTTGAAGTAGGATCGGAACACACCGATTCCGTAGAACAAAACAGTGTGAAAATTTTAAGCATGAACGATTTATTTGAACAATTAACCAAACAAATTGCAGGACAGAGTGAGCAGCTCAAAACACAGAATGAGCAGCTTCAAAGACAAGTCAGTAATCAGGTTAGTCAGCTCAAAACACACGTTGCCGAGCAGCTCAAAACACAGAGCCATCAGCTCAAAACACAGAATGATCAGCTTAAAATACAGGTAGAAGAACAGGAAATTAAAATTAGTAAACAAATAGAACAGGTAGAACAAAAAGTGGGTAATTTAAGTTCTGTGGTAAATACTATGAAATTTGAAATTGACACAATTAACAAAAATGTGGATACTATGCAGGGGGAAATTGGCAACATTAACAGTAGGTTCGATGTTGAAATTCTCAACATCCAAGAGAAAGTAGAGCCTCTAGTCGAAACAAAAGTAGACGAAAAGGTTTTCGGTCTTAAGACTGAGATCGTAAACGAATGTCAACACGGAATCTCACAATTGAAAAAGGCAGTTTCAGACACTGAAAGAGATTTAGGTGAGAAAGTTACCGGATGTGTACAAAAATGTGAACAAAATACTTCGAAAATTCAAGGCAAAATTTTCGATCTTGTGAGTAAAATTAAAGATAAACCTGGTGTTGTCTATAATAGCACACCACTTACGAAGCTATTGGAAGGTGAGGAACGCTTCGATTCCGCCAAGAAACATAATGGATGGCATCCGTTAGATTTCATCAAAAATTGGGAGAGGATATTTCCTGAACACTTGTCTGATCAGGAAAAGATAAACGTAGTAATTAGCGCCTTAGCAGGTGACGCTAAGCGCTGGGGAATTAATTTGAATACCGAACGAATGACGTTCGAAGAATTTAAGCAAAGGTTTACGGAAGAATATTGGTCTGAACAAAAACAGGATCATTTATGGCGCGAGTTTATCATGGCCAAGCTTCATGATAACAGGGGCAGGAATTCTTTGAAAGATTTCTGCGAATATTGGTACCGGAAGTTAACGCATTTAAGAGGAAGAAGATCCGATTCAGAAATCATCTGGGAACTATATAAAAAGCTTCCAGAAGATTCAAAGAGATACGTGGGAAGCAATCATCGCAGCTTCCAAGCATTTCTCGAAAGGGTCGAAGACGAAGACCACTGGCGCGAAAGTCGTGCCAATTATCAAAGTTTTGGTAACCGAAATAATCGTAATAACGACGAAATAAATGACGGCGATGGATTTCGCGTCAATATGATACAGAGAGGTAGAGGTAGAGGAAGAGGAAGTTATCCAGGTCGCGGTAGAGGGTACACCGCGCAAAATAGTAATGACGCGGGAAACTGATTTCCGCGGACGTTGCGGGCCAAACGGAAGCGGACAGTATATACCGGCCCCGATTTAAGAAATGTTACCGGACCGACAGTAAAGTTATGAGACAGGTTAGAGACAGGCGTGGAACAACGCAACGTGTCGTTGCGGAACAAGCGTCAGGTGCGCACACAGATGACTCATCTTCGCTGCGCAGAGTGCTACATGTTAACAGGCGAGTGGAGCATCAGAGGGCAACGGCCCAGCCTAGCAGAACAGCTGTTCAGAGAAAATCCGCTAGCAATGCGGCAGCATTAGGTACGAACATTGCCGTAAGAGCTGGTGAATACATTACGAGTGGTAATTCCGTGGCGAAGGAAATAATAGATGAAACTGTGGATACACAGAGAGGTGCGGTTAGCGGTGCTAGCAATAAAGTAAAAGGCGAGAATGAATTAGCGGAAGTAAGTAATTGGCGTGTGCAGATCGACGATCTGTACAAGGGCCTCAAGCAATGTGAGTGGGAGGATTTTAAGAAGGAGTATGAAGCAAGGAAGTTAATTAGTGAAAAAGGAGACAGTAGGGACGGAGATAAGGTGACGTGGCCCGGGTTTAAAGAGGAGAGAGTAAATCGCGCCGCGCAAAGTACGCGTGCTGCCGACAGGACGAAGGTTAAAGATAGGAGGGAATTGGAGGATGAAATCCTTAGCATTGACGAGGAAGTAACTTCTGTTAACAATCCGCCAACAGTACAAGCTGCTACCGAAAGGCACCGTGGAGAAGGGGCAGATAATTACCTAAAAGTAATTGAAGTCCACGAGGATTACACTAAATATGAAGTAACAGTGGATGTGAGTATAGAGGAGAATGAGGCCGTTTCGCCAAAAGAGGATATTGAATTAAAATTAAAGCCTGACGAAAATGCAGAGGGAGAACTTAGTGCCTGTCTCAGAAAAGATTTTATGTTAGAACCTGAAAGCGATCCAGAATGGTCGGATTCTGACGATAGTTCAGATGACGAATATTTCGGTAATAGTCGAAAAAATGGAAATACAGTTAATTGCGATATTGTATATATTGATGATGAAGTTTCAAAACAAAACCCAGATGTTGAGACTGAACAAAGAAAGAAAGAGCTACCTGACAACTCAGTGTTTATTTTGCGAAGAGTTCAAGTAAGTAAAGACTTTGAACTCCAGAAACCTAGAAAGCCACCAGATATAGACGGTTCACAGGTCAGGAACGTATCTTGGGACGATGTCACTGTCGACCAAGGTGCGTTGCGGAAAAAAAAGGAAGGGGCATGATTTGGAGTCTGGGGCAGATTTATATCGGATTTTGAGGATGTCATGAGCACATTACATCATGAAACTACTGGGTTCCCACCGGAAGAAATTTTGTTAGGCAGCAGAAGTAAAAGTTTAATTGAGGAAAAACTAGAGTTTCCACCTTGTACAAGTTTAGGGTTGAGTCAAAAGAAAGAATTAGTCTGAAAAAGGGCAAAGCAAAAAGCTGAATCGAGATCTAAAAGACATGATAAAAATCTGAAAGTTTCAAAATTTAAAATTGGAGATTATGTTCTTTTAAAAACCCACGAAAAGTCTAGTGAACTGAACAATGAAATTTCCAAATTTAAATACATTTATAATGGGCCGTATATAATACAGAACATTCCACACGATAATGCGTACTACCTGATCTACCCAAAATCCTAAAAACCTTTAGGTGTCAGAAATGTTGTGGACCTGAAACTGTATGTTCCCAGGAGTGAGTGACCTAAGTACACTCAGTTTCAGGCCCCCCCCCCCTCCTTTTTCTTTTCTATTCATTCAAATTCTGAAGTGTACTGAACTGATTTGACCAGCAAAGTTGAAGTCAATATAAAATCAAAATTTATTAGTGTTTTACCTTTTTCAAAATTGGCATGGTATGTGTGTTTCGAAAGTTCTGTTTCTAGGGCAACCTATGCCCGATTTTAATCAGATCAATAGACAGTACGAAGTTTGTAGTAAACATTATAGTGTATTGTTGTGTATTTATGGCTTGTTCATATTAGTACAGAAAGTGAAATCGTTAGTTCAGTAGATTTTCGGGTTCTAAAATTTACCGTAGTATGCAGTGTTGTTACGTGTTGTTTTGTAAGAACGTGCACCAACTTGTACTGGGAAGAAACTCAGTTAATGCCTAATTAGGCTGGCGACCGTATTATTAACAATTTGGTAGCATCTGCTGTGTTGTTTCTTGTCTGTCCTAACGTGTAGTTGCACTTCAGACTTGCTTGACATATCATTGTTGTTACTGAGTGGGTGAAAGTCTGATTTTGCCTCCATTCAGGTACACGCGGTCAACATATATACCAAAATCCTTTCTTATAAGGTGAAGCCCGTCAACTTACCATAGTAAAGGCTTTAATAAGTATCGTGCGCGATAGCGTAGTGTTACACATGGATTTTAATACCTACTCCGAACTTTTCTTTTGTTTCCTTTACTGCTTGCTCAATATGGGGTATCAAGCACAATTTGTGACTGGATTGAGGTTTTCTTAGTAGGGGGAAGCAGCATATTATCGTAGAGAGAGTTATGCCAGATTCTGAAGTAACCTCCGATGTCCCTCAGGAAACGTTATTGTTGTATATTAATGACCTTTCGGACAATATTAATAGTAACATCAGACTTTTGGAAGATGACGCAGTTAAGTGTAATAAAATACTGTCGGAAAGGAACAGAATAAATGTTGTCAGATATTGACAAAATTTCGAAGTGGTGGAAAGATGAAAAGTGGAAAGATGAAAACTTGCTTTAAATGTTCAAAAATTAAAACTGTGCCCTTCATAAACCGGAAATCGTAGTATCCTGTGACTAATATAATGAAGAGTCATAGCAGGAATCGGTCAACTCATAACACTTTGTAACCCTTTGTATAGGTATGAAATGGAATGATCACGTAGGCTCAGACCTGGGTAAAGCAAGTGGTGGACGTCGGTTTATTGGTAGAACACTGGGGAAGTGAAATCAGTCTACAAAGGAGATTTCTAACGAATTATTCGTGTGACTCATCCTGGAATATTGCCCAAATGTGTGGGACCCACACGAAATAGGGCTAACACGGGATACTGAACGTATACAGATGAGGGTAGCACGAATGGTCACGAATGGTTTGTTTGATCCATCGGTGGGTGTCACAGAGATGTTGAAGAAAGTGAACTGGCAGACATGTGAAAATTTATCTAAGCTATTCCAGGAGAGCCTACTTCGAAAGTTTCAGGAGTCTGCTTTAAATGATGGCAACCCACTAAGTGTCACTCCTGTAGTGATCTTGAGGAAAATATTTGATTAATTAAAACACGCTCGGTCGTTCTTCCCGCGATCCATCGTGAATCCAACGGAAAAATAAATCACTAATAACCAGCAGCATGCTGAGTACCCTCTGCCATGAACTTCATAGGGGTTTGTACGGTATGGACGTAGATGCAGACGTAGCAAATGAGGAGTCGTAATTTGTGACGATGGAAAATACTACACAATTCCTTCACGTCTCAGTAGAGAAAGATATGTGTCGCCGAGAAGTCTTCCAACGCCATTGTTCTTGAAGTACTAGTGGCGCAATATCCAAGAAAATCTACATCCGTTACAAATACTTTATTGGGACGACTTGCAGCTGTGTACTGACTACCATTCCACTTCCCTAACGTTCTTAATAAAGTTTCGTCGTACAGTAATTAACATTTTTAACTGAGCGCTCCAAAATATCAGCTGCACCACAAGGCTGCCGATAAGTGAATCCGTCTCTGTTGTGTTCTACCCTCAGCTGCTATGCACGCCAAGGTCAGCTAAAAGGTAAACAAAAATGAAAGATACTGTGCTTCCCTCGCTTACTTGAAAGGCTGTTACAAACCTGGATTTAACCTAACATAAACCCCTTTGGTGTAGAACAGTAATTTATGATTAAATGAAATGAGCGTGTTCTATTTTATATTGCATTACAGTTATTAATCCATGCATGTAAACCAGCGAAAAATGCTCCTATTGGAGCACAAAAAGGCTAATATATTCCTGTTTTCAGAGACTCTGACTGGAAAGTGGGGTACCGGCTGCCTCATTCAACCATTCTCAGCAACTTTAGGAACATTACAAAAATGTTTTTCTTGCGAACATACTCGATTCTCACTCTTTATAACATGCAACTCACATCTCACTCCCACAATCTTCCATAACTGTAACTCGCTCATACCTCCTAGTCTATCACTGTTAAGTCGCCTCGTACCCATTCATTCCCACTTGCCCATTCACTCATTCAGTCCAACCCATTGTCATTATTCTCTTTGTGACTCTCTGTCACTGTCTCCTGCTTCACAGCTACAGTTTGCTTCATTCCGTCCTAGTACTACCGTCGCCTGTAACTATCTCCTTTTTGCACTCTCTTCCTGCCACTATCTCATTCATTCCTTTCCACTGTTGCTGTCTCTTCTCACTGTCACTATCTCTCTCTTCCTCGTCGTCATTGCCATAGACTGTCTCTAATTACCATTTGGTGTTACACACTACTACTTTCTCCTTCTCTTCATTCTGCTCCCACTGGCCTTGTCTCGTTCACTTTTCTTGTAACACTGTTTTGTTAATCTCAACTATGTGCCACTACATCCCTCCCTTTTTCTGACACTGCCATTGTCTCCTTCGCTCTTTCTATGCCACAACCATTGTCTACTATCTTCCAAAATTTATTAATTTTCCGTCTTTTGCCTCCTGCCACTGTCTCATTTTCTCTCATCATAAAAAAACCGTGAGCCTGCCAAAAGTTTTGAGAATATTTTTACAGGTCCTAAGGAAGATAGATTTAGGCTACAGGTACCTCACTTTTCAGTCAGATTATTTTAAAAGAGGTGCACATCAGCCTCTTTGTGCTCTGAGAAAAGCGTTTTTTCGCTGCTGCCCTTCTTTTCCCTGTAACAGCAGAGCACGTCACTTATACTAAAAGAACTCTACGTATCAATAAAATATCGATGACTTTTGCATGAGATAATACTGCAAAACTAATTTTACAACTCATATCGGATTTCATGTGCACAAAAGTTTTGAACGTGCTTCAGTAATACATCATCAGGTTCCGAAAGCCCTTCTGACCGTAACGGTAACACTTCATATGTCTCTGTGCTAGGTCACTTTATAAACTACATTTTCGCCTCACATCGTATGTTACGTGCGTATTCGACGTGTACCTCCGAAAAGGATAACCATATCAAGAAAATTTTCAAGACTGTTCGAAATCTGGATCTTAGGGATATATCGTACAGATTACAGTCATTTGCTGCCTTCAGTCAGGAACTTGTTTTTGGTACCCAAAAACCATATTATTGAAGGACGACGGTTCAAACCCGCGTCCGGCCATCCTGATTTAGGTTTTCCGTGATTTCCCTAAATCACTCCAGGCAAATGCCGTGATGGTTCCTTTGAAAGAGCACGGTCGACTTTCCTCCCCGTCCATCCCTAATCCGATGAGACCGATAATCTTACTGTTTGGTCTCTTCCTCCGAACAACCCAACCAACCCAAACATATTATTTGTATGTTTATCGATTACGGATAAATATTTTTGGTCCGCAGCTCGTGGTCGTGCGGTAGCGTTGTCGCTTCCCGCGCCCGGGTTCCCGGGTTCGATTCCCGGCGGGGTCAGGGATTTTCTCTGCCTCGTGATGACTGGGTGTTGTGTGATGTCCTTAGGTTAGTTAAGTTTAAGTCAGTCTGCTTTCCGCAGCGCTGCGGCGAGGACGTCTTGTTTACGTCCCGTCCGCGCGGTCGCGAGTGCCCGTAGTTGTTTACTACTGCGTTGTCGCTAGTTTAGAGTCCATCACTACCGACGCAACATGGCACATTCATACAGACAAACCACCATCAAGATCAGTTTTCAACCCGATCATGCACGACCGCGAGCTTTTGAAGTGGAACGTTTTCTACGTGACGACGTTAAAATTGACCCGCGAGACATAATTGGTATCCATCTCTCTATCACGAGCAGTGTTGTCTACGTCAAGCTAGTAAGTGACGAGGTGTGCAACAGAATCGTGAGCGCACATGCGAACGATCTTAAATTCAAACATTCTGATGGCCATATTGGGGCGGTCTCTATCGATCACGCGGGGCTAAGCCTCCGTACGATACGCGTCTTCGAACTCCCTTTCGAAGTACCACCGGACGTAGTCACCACGGCTTTCCGGCCCTACGGCAGAGTGATCAGCCATATGGCCGAAAAATGGACCACTTTTACAACGTACCCCGTTCTTAACGGGGTACGACAGATTAAAACTGAACTGACCAAACATGTTCCGTCATATCTTGTCATCGGCGGATGTAGGGCGATCATTATGTATGACGGTCAGCCACACACTTGCTCTGGTTGTGGCCCAATAGGGCACGTCCGGTCGGATTGTCTCCGACGACGGCTTACTCAAATCCCGACAGGTGAATCTATGACTTCTTCTACGGTGACGACCCTTCCTCTCAATTACGCCGAAGTTACACGGGCAGCAACCTTTTCCGATGCTGACGACATTAGTCCGATAGCCGTCCCCGATGGCGAGACCATAACGGCTTCTGCAGTACAGGATCCGGCCTCTACAACGGCGCCCCCACGTGAAGATAATCACCGACCGACCTTGTAAGAAGGCGTGGATGCCAGGATGGACATTGACCCACGGGTTGTGCCGACAGCGGCTTTTCTTCCAGACACCGGAGCAGCTGAAGAAATCCACCCACATTCAGATACTGAAACACACGTTCGTAAACAGCGTTCCCCGCGAAAACACAAGAGACGGCGGCGTGCTCCATCGGACGAGTGTTTGCAGCGATCGTCTGACATGGACTGTGGAAATTCCGACGACGGTACCGGCGGTACAGAGGCCGCTGTAACTTCAAACTCAACAGATCGCCGTGGTGACGGCTTCAGCCCCTCAGACCCCACAGCACAACAGGATCACAAGCAGACAACCGCTGCCGATTCCCAGTCAGCAGAGCCGACGGAGTCAGCGCCGAGTGCCGCAGCAGCCACTAACAGCCACCTACAGCCGATGGTGTTTCATGGCGACTGGGCGGACGACTGTGAGGAACACTCCTTGCCCATCGTGTCGGACGACACGGGGGGAAATTTACCCCACCAGTGTTGATCCTTTCCCGCCGTCAGTTACAGTGACGAGACAGCCTTGCAAGGGTATTGATGGCCAACACGGATGCTGTGGATAGACCTCAAACTTATCGCGTTGCAACTATAAACATCAACACTATACGGACGCGCGCTAAGTTTTCCTTGCTTCAGGATATGTTGAACTCTGCTTCCATCGATATAGCCCTTCTCCAGGATGTGTACGTCGACGACTTCCCAGGCATGTACGGTTACGACGCTTGCGTCTCTCCAGCTTCCCCAACAGGCAGCGGTGTCGCTGTACTTCTTCGGGAAGGGATAGTGGCGGACGATATCCTGTTTCTGCCTGGGGCAAGAGGAATGGCACTCACAGTACTGGGTGTCCGCCTTATCAATATCTACGCACCTTCCGGGACGGACAAACGTCGCGAACGTTCACGATTCTTTGCGGAAGACGTCGCCCCGTTCTTCCAAGGCCGCCACGACCATCTGGTGTTTGGAGGTGACTAAAATTGCGTACTGGCGCCCAGAGACCAACTCCCACGACATAACCCGTGCCCGGAACTCGAGACCTGCAGATGGTGGACACTTGGGAACATCTTCACGGCCACCGACCGGGATTTACGCACTTCACAAGTCACTCTTCCAGTCGTATCGATCGGATTTATGTCTCACGCTCTCTCGCCGCTGGAACACAGGATGCGGAACTGTCGCCTGCAGCATTCTCGGACCACTCAGCTTACATTTGTGCCGTCACCCTGCGGCGGCAACAAGTGTGGAGAAGCCGCAGCCCGTGGAAATTAAACATCGCTCACCTGTCGTACCCGGATTGCCGCCAAGCCGTTGAGGATACGTGGCATTCGTGTGAAAATCGCCTCCGTGCATATCCCACAACGATCCGCTGGTGGTTGGACTGCGCCAAACCGGCACTGAGGCGAACGTTGATAACCTACGGTCGCGACCACGCTACTTGGCGAAGACATACACTCGATACTTCCGGGTCCTGCGCGACTGCGATGCTATGGCGCCGTCTCCGGAACGACAAACGGCGGTCCACCGTGCTAAGGCTCAGATTCTCGCTCATATGCGACACCACCTAGAAGGGGTAGTCATCCGCTCGAGGACGCAGGATCGGACACCTAGCGAACGCCCGTCAATGTTGCACGTCCTTCGTGAACGTAAACGACGCCAACGAGCGCTGATACGCTTCATCGACACGGAGGACGGTCATCGCCTCACCACGCAACAAGACATAAACACAGCGTTCTACAATCATTAATCCCAACTCTATTCCGCTCAGACCCCTGATCCGACAGCACTGGAGGACGTCTCTCAGACGATTTACGGCACCGTCACCCCGCCAATGGAAGCGGCCTTGATGGAAGAAATTACAGAAGAAGTGATCGACGCCATTAGAAAAGGAGCTGTCAACAAGTCTCCGGGTCCTGATGGCCTCCCCTTGGAATTTTACCGGACTTTTCAATATTTATTAGCCTCCCGATGGACGGACATCTGTCGCGAACTACTATCCCCGGACGTGCCGCTCCCTGCGGCCCTTGTGGAAGGGATGATTATTCCTATTCACAAACCGTCCGGTGGCTCACGACTGCAGGACTACCGCCCGTTGACGCTATTGAACTGCGACTTTAAGATCTTTTCTTGACTGTTGGCGGCGCGGATACGCCAGATCCTACGAAATGTTATCTCACCCGATCAAACGTCATTAGGAGGCGACAATAATATTCAAACAGCACTCAGTGACTATCGTGACTTGATCTCACTGGCGAGGGCATGTCGTCTGAAGGGTGCACTGGCGGCAATCGATTTTAGTCAAGCTTTCGACCGAGTGGACCACAACTATTTGGAAGCGGTCCTCCAACATATGCGGTACCCACAGCCATTCGTCACTGTCGTCATGCGACTACTCCGTGGCGCGACGTCCAAGGTGATCGTCAGCGGCCGACCTTCGCAGCCCCTCACCATTTCTCTATCGATACGCCAAGGCTGCCCTCTGTCCACTTTACTTTACGCTGTGGCCATGGAACCTCTCCTCTGCGGCCTGCGAAAACGACTAACGGGTATGACGTTACGAGGCCACACTTTCCGATGTAAAGCGTACGCTGACGACCTGGTGATTGTCATCCGCAACGGTGACGACACCGCTAGCGCACTAAATTGGATAGCGACATATAGCATGGCCACTGGTAGTCGTATCAACGTCGCAAAATCGGTGGCGATGAACATCGGGGTAGGATTGTCTGAGAACAGTGTCACCCCCTTACAGCTCAGAGATAGTTTGAAATGTCTCGGCATTGATTTTACAGACGATATACGACGGACCGCTGCTCACAACTTTCGACGGCTTTTACGAAATGTTCGGACTGGAATTGCCAATAACCGCCTACGAGCCCTGGACATCGTCTAACGGACCCAGTATGTTAACACACATTTAGCGTCACGCATTCCGCACATCGCCCAGATATTACCTATAGCGATGATGTTAGCTCGCCGTATACTTGCGGCTTTTGGGTCCTTCGTGAGTTCAGGAATGCTTTTCAAGATCAAATATGAGACTCTCACCCTTCCCCCGGATCGGGGAGGGCTTGGCCTTTATCACGTTTATGACAGAGCGGTCGCCCTATTTGTGAGCACATTAGTCAAACTATGGCAGTTTGTTAATAGAAGAACTAGCACCGCCCTCCCTGTTGCCGCCTGTGCCGATACACCACGTCCCCTCCTCGCTCTTCTACATCGGTGTCTTTTACCTCGAACTCAGTTACGTTCGACTTGCCTTACCAGCGACTCAACTGGCGATGGCAAAGACGGTTTATGGGGTCCTGCAACGTGGACGACCCGATAACGTCGTGGAGAGGAAGCACCCGAACGTCAACTGGCGAGTAGTGTGGAGGACAATTCACCACGTAACACTGGACACTGACGCCACGGCGATGTGGTATATCACTGTCAACGGTACGCAGGTGACCAGATCAAGGCTACATGCGATCCACATGATAGACTCACCCACGTGCACGAGCTGTGGCGTTCAAGACGACGATGAACACCGTCTTAGATGTGGCGAGTCTACGGCAGTGTGGCACTTAGTGAGGCAGATGTCAGCATACTTCCTTCGGGTAACGCCGAATCATATCGACCCCAAGACTATCTTATTCCCGGATGAAATGTATTACCCACGCACTAAAACTAATGCACTGACGTGGCTTCGTGGACATGCAGTGCATTATTTGTTTCAAGACGGCGCTAAGGACACTTCAGACTTTTGGAACTATTTGCTGGAACGACATTGCAAGATCCTCCGTAACCCAAAGTATCGACAATATTTTTCCAATTTTTTGTGGAGTGCGTTCCACGACCCTCCACGTAGCTGGAACATCACGGGTAAGAGAAGCTAAAATTACAATACGATGATAGAACACTACACGGTACAACGTGGGATCTACTTTCATCATTACGAGAAGTCATACCTGGATGATACAGCAGATGGAGAGTTTCGTTGTGAACCCTCACACTCTGTAGCAGTATTTGCCCCATTTCCTCTTTTTGTCCCCGGTGCGAAAAGGTCTTCGCAGTTTTAGTTTTCCCATCCGGTGCAAGATGTTGCACTGGTTAATGGTGGTATGGATTCCACCCTTCAGTTTTGTTTCATGGTTTCCTTCGCCCCTCACTTTGCTCTCTTTCTTTATGCCTTTTTCTACAACTATTAGCATGGTTTTAGTTATGTGCGTCCCCAACTCGACGCAACGAGTGCACTTACTAGTTTTCAGTTCCTTACTGTTAAAAACAATAAAAAATATTTTAAAAGAATTTAAAAAAGATTAAAAATAAATAAATGAATAAATAAAATTAAAAAAATCGCAATAATACACCAACTGCACCCTTTGTACCACATCACATCCCCAGGATGGGAGGGAGGAGACATCGTGGACAGGCCTCGGGTTGCGACCGCTACCCCCCACCTTGCCTCCGCCAGCCCACTACCTGCTCCATACAAAAAAAAAAAAAAAAAAAAAAAAAAAAAAAAATCAAAAGTAGTTCTAAGTTCTAGGGGAGTGACGGCCATAAATGTCAAGTCCCATAGTGCTCAGAGTCATTTGAAGCATTTTTTAAAATATTTTTGAGAACGGGAAGATGCATTTCTAAATAAATGCATAGATGATACCCTTTAAAATTTTAAGCAATTTTCTGCGGTTATTTATTATTTAGCTTTCGCATAAAAATAGATTTAACGTGTGTAATTTACGTGTACAGGTAATTCGGAAATGCATAATGGTATCAAGAAAGTTTTCATGATTGTTCGTGTTCGCGACCTTAGGAATATACTGTAAAAATTTCAGCCTTTTGTAGTGTCTAACCGACTTGGAATTTCAGGCACGTTTTTGGTACCCAGAAACCATGTTCTTCGCGTTTTCTCAGGAACCACTTATGAACTAAATGGCGCCTCCATAAGCCACTCAAGGTGCACCATCAAGCACATGTAACACAAAATGAATTAACCGAGTTGGTTCAGTTGCCAAGGCTGGAGGAAGTGTGTACTATTCAAACTTTCACGCTGTACTGTACGACAGTTTCAGTAAGACAATCATTCTGTGGGGTATACAAATGATCCCTAGCCTACGGGATATCCGAACACTCGACCCTACCTTTCCAGCTACAATACAAACCGAGGAATGGGCCTCGGAAACATCTCTTTTCCGGGTTTTGGTAGATAGTAGGTAGCACATGGTGTCGCGTATGTATATATATCGATAAACCGTTCAGTTGTCTGAGTTCACAGATAGTACAACAGTGTTACAATCTTTCCTAAAAAATTATGATAATTATAAAGTTTACATCCAACCAAATGCAAAATGTTACGAAGGAATTAAAATATATGTTGTCGTTACAAGTATTTCCACCTTAAACATCACCATGATCGCTAGTAAGCTACGTAGCGCCAGAAGAGTGCGAGTATTTGCAGCCCTGTGCCAAAACCAAATCCAAAGCCAGCCTCAGCTCTGGCGCAGAGTCCCAGAGGATCGCGGGGGGCCGTAATTAAGGCCACTCTCCGGAACGACCATAAAAAGAGGAGGAGAGCCCACGTGATGTGCTGGCCGGACACCGGAGCTGGTCCCGGGCGTGGGGCGCGCTGCTGTGCTGGCCGGAGGTCCGTGACGTCACCACGGCGCGTCTGCGCCTCTGGAGTGGTCCATCGCATCACTTGTTCATTTCCCCTGTCAGTTCTCTCTCACAAAACATTGAAACAAATATTGGGCTGGTGCAGAGGTTCGTAGCGTTTTTCCATACATTTAACAAACGCAACACATACACGTAGTAGAGACTTTAGTCATCAATAATATGTTCTCCTTCACTTGTTACAAGTCTTCCAACTCTGGGGCAACTTTTCGATTCAGTGACAGTGGGAATCACATGGTTTTGAGGCAAAGAACTTGTCGAGCCATGTTCAGAGTGCGCTTTCATCCCTCAAGGAAGTTCCTTGAAGGTTGTTCGATAGAGAGTGAAAAAGGTGAATGTCTCAGGATGCAAGGTCCGATGAAGAAGGTGGGTATGGAATGGCTTCCCAACCCAACTTCTGAATTGTGTTTTTTGTCAGTCTAGCAGAATGCAGGCGGGTGTTATCGTGAAGCATACTTCTGGTCGTTATTCTTGGACTGCGTCTGCAAGACGTCTCAGTTGTTGGCAATAAATGGTAGCAGTGATGGTTTCATCACGGGGAAGCAATAATTTCTTAGTACACCACACCGTCGCTGTTCCACCAGATGCACAACATTATCTTTTGCGGATACATGAAGGTGTTTGTACGGGGAGTTGCTGCTTTGTTTTAGCTAAACACACTTGCTCGTCACCACTAACGACCCAGGATAGTTGTGGTCGGTGCTGTTTAAGAGGCATTTGATGACGAGAAAGCAGAGATACACACATATGGCCACCAGTTTATTTCTGTGAATTTGGCTTAGAGCATGCGGACCCATGCACCCAATTTTTGAACCTTCGCCATTGCAAGCAAATATCGCATGATCATGGAATGATCACAGTTCATCACACGTTCCAGTTCTCGAATACTCTGACGTGGATCATTCTGAGTTAATGCGTTTAGACGATCTTCTTCCTGAACATGGAGAGTCTCTAATGTCAAAACATTCCACCTTGAAACGAGGAAACCATTTTCTTGCCGTCCTCTGTCCAATGGCATTACCCCCATGCACGGTGCAAATATTTCTGACTACCTTCATTGCTGTCAGCTCTCTATTGATCTCAAACAGTTGAATATGTCGACAATGTTTCTGTTTCTCCACTTGAGGCTCCATTTTATAGCGTCCACAGCTCCACTCATTATCTCCTAATGACAAAATGAGAAGACGTAAATTCAAATAGCAGCAGTGAACTACAAGTAAAATATGACAATCGGCAAACAAACCTATAGCAACCGGACTGTTACCATGCAGCTTATGAGCCAACGTAATTCACAAACTAGAGCCTTGTTTAGTCAATAGAAAGCCTCTGAGATGGGTGATGATACCAGGATCCGCAAGGAACCACGCTTTAACTTAGATACTCGTTATATAACATAACAGTTATACATTCCCCCTTAACTGTTTTCTAAAATGCGATATTGTCAGAGACGATAACAAGTTTGAAAAACCCAAGAATGAAGGAGGAAACTCTCTTGCTAATCTGTCTTCCTTTCAATTCTGAAATGACTTAAATCATGATCCTAATTTACTAATAACAGCGCGCCGGCCGAAGTGGCCGTGCGGTTAAAGGCGCTGCAGTCTGGAACCGCGAGACCGCTACGGTCGCAGGTTCGAATCCTGCCTCGGGCATGGATGTTTGTGATGTCCTTAGGTTAGTTAGGTTTAACTAGTTCTAAGTTCTAGGGGACTAATGACCTCAGCAGTTGAGTCCCATAGTGCTCAGAGCCGTTTGAGCCATTAATAACACTGCATTTTATTATTTTCATTTCTGGAAGAATTTGTACTCAAAATTGTGTGAGACTTTTGGTGTTTTTAATCATATATTGCAAATATTGATTGTTACTTTCACTTCATAACGTTGAATTTTCATTACTCAGGGCAGTGCTATCTGTGTTACGATATCTATCGATATCGGGCATTTTGTCGTCCATAAATACTTATTAGTTTTAATTTTACATATTTTAACGTTACATCTATCTTTCAGTTCTCTGTCATCTTTACTTTTCACTAAAGAGTGTTGACGCTAGGCTGCTGTTGGTTAGTTGCTGTCGAGTTGTTCTTGAGATTGTTTCCTTGCTAACTTACTGATTACTTAACTTACTGATTACTTAACTGATAT
The DNA here is from genome assembly GCF_023898315.1 of Schistocerca nitens. Classification (NCBI taxonomy): domain Eukaryota; kingdom Metazoa; phylum Arthropoda; class Insecta; order Orthoptera; family Acrididae; genus Schistocerca; species Schistocerca nitens. Next base: position 230,773,829 of record NC_064615.1, read on the forward strand.
ACACAATTCGAAGGAGAGAAGAAGATGTAGGTAAGCTGCATTACTGCAGTAAGTACAGGGCTATTACAAATGATTGAAGCGATTTCATAAATTCACTGTAGCTCCATTCATTGACATATGGTCACGACACACTACAGATACGTAGAAAAACTCATAAAGTTTTTTTCGGCTGAAGCCGCACTTCAGGTTTCTGCCGCCAGAGCGCTTGAGAGCGCAGTGAGACAAAATGGCGACAGGAGCCGAGAAAGCGTATGTCGTGCTTGAAATGCACTCACATCAGTCAGTCATAACAGTGCAACGACACTTCAGGACGAAGTTCAACAAAGATCCACCAACTGCTAACTCCATTCGGCGATGGTATGCCTCTGTAAGGGGAAATCAACGGGTCGGCCTGCAGTGAGCGAAGAAACGGTTGAACGCGTGCGGGCAAGTTTCACGCGTAGCCCGCGGACTTCGACGAATAAAGCAAGCAGGGAGCTAAACGTACCACAGCCGACGGTTTGGAAAATCTTACGGAAAAGGCTAAAGCAGAAGCCTTACCGTTTACAATTGCTACAAGCCCTGACACCCGATGACAAAGTCAAACGCTTTGAATTTTCGGCGCGGTTGCAACGGCTCATGGAAGAGGATGCGTTCAGTGCGAAACTTGTTTTCAGTGATGAAGCAACATTTTTTCTTAATGGTGAAGTGAACAGACACAATGTGCGAATCTGGGCGGTAGAGAATCCTCACGCATTCGTGCAGCAAATTCGCAATTCACCAAAAGTTAACGTTTTTGTGCAATCTCACGGTTTAAAGTTTACGGCCCCTTTTTCTTCGGCGAAAAAAACGTTACAGGACACGTGTATCTGGGCTTGCTGGAAAGTTGGCTCATGCCACAACTGGAAACCGACAGCGCCGACTTCATCTTTCAACAGGATGGCGCTCCACCGCACTTCCATCATGATGTTCGGCATTTCTTAAACAGGAGATTGGAAAACCGATGGATCGGTCGTGATGGAGATCATGATCAGCAATTCATGTCATGGCCTCCACGCTCTCCCGACTTAACCCCATGCGATTTCTTTCTGTGGGGTTATGTGAAAGATTCAGTGTTTAAACCTCCTCTACCAAGAAACGTGCCAGAACTGCGAGCTCGTATCAACGATGCTTTCGAACTCATTGTTGGGAACATACTGCGGCGAGTGTGGGAGGAACTTGATTATCGGCTTGATGTCTGCCGAATCACTGAAGGGGCACATATCGAACATTTAAGAATGCCTAAAAAAACTTTTTGAGTTTTTGTATGTGTGTACAAAGCATTGTGAGAATATCTCAAATAATAAAGTTATTGTAGAGCTGTGAAATCGCTTCAATCATTTGTAATAACCCTGTAGTAATGCAGCTTACCTACATCTTCTTCTCTCCCTCGCATTGTGGATATCAGTTAAGTAATTACAAGTGATAGAAGATGCTGGAATTTGTTAGATACAATTATCCTACTCCTGTAAGAGAAATACATATTCATTAAATCAAATGCAGGCAGCATTACTATTATTAACAGTGTCCCTATACATCGTTACGTTTATGCGTTCTTAACCTTCACTATCTTGTCTGTCTCCTGTGTGGAAGCCAACAGTTCTGCCGCCCCATGTATATTTCGGGTGCCATGCCTAGTGAGGTAGTAACAATGATTTGACTCAACGTTACATGTTCTCAACAGGCGTTTCGTCAAAGCTATGCGTCACAGGTACTTAGCGATAAGGAACTGTTTTGTTAATTATACGTAGTCTTCAGTCACTATTTTATTTTTCTCTTTTGGTCCAACACGTTTCGAAGCTACAGCTTTATTCTCTATGGTTACATTGAGGTTTTCTGAGTGTTGTGACTGCTTCAGTTCATACTCTTCATTCGGTCACGAAATGTTTATGTCAGTTATCGGTGAAAAACCTCCAAATATGCATTTGTACTTCGCGTAACGTGACATGTTTAAGTAGCAAAATGGAACACTTATAGCCGTCCTTACGGGGTCATTTATTATATGGCTACTAGTTTCGATGCTTCAGTGCACCATATTCAGTCCTTAACTGACTGTGAGGGGGTTAACTCCATCCGTATGCACAATTCATCAGTGGCCAACGTCTATAACTGGTTTTCGCAGACTGGCTGTAACAGCGATATTGCCTCTCCGACCATCAGCTATCAACTGACAACTGAGTGGCCAGTCGTAAACCTCACTGGCGTTTTTCGTCAGACGTTGAGAAGCAAACAGCTTTCGGTTGCCTCGGGACTCGGTTATCGCTTCGTGTTTGTCACCGTTATGTTCAACGCACCTAAAACCTGTGTCAGCTTCTACTCATGATTTAATGTGTAATTAACGTGACACTAGTCACAAATTCTGCACCGAATTCCGTGGTTGGAAAGTGAGAAGTTGTGGTTTATCGTTGATGGCACATACGACTGCAGGCGTGTGTGCTGCGAATGAGAGCACTTCTACTTGTTATCTACATACTTCGAGCGTCGTTAATAGTGTTAATACGAGGGTTGGAACTTAAATAGTGGGATCTATTTATTCAGAACACATACAAAACAGTTACATGTTTTCACCTGTTACTGACCTTCAAAGTAGTCACCAGCCTTGTGTAGAACGCGTTTCGTAATACACCGTTAGCAGAGCCTGTTCCGTTTATGGTGCGAATGGAACGGTATACCGCCGGTCGAACCTCTGGAACAGTTCTGAAGCGTATGCCACTAAGTGGTTCCTTCATCTCTGGAATCAAACCAAAGTCACAAGGACTTAAGTCCAGGGAGTATGGTGGATGGTACAGTACTTCCTAGTCCCACCAACCGAACAGAGTAACCACAGCACGCGCTGTATGCACCCGTGCATTGTCGTGCAAAATGATGGGTTGCAGGTAATGCTCCAAAAACGAACAGTAATACTGTACATTTACGGTTCCAGAGATTTGACAAGCAGCAGACCGCTCCATTCGCACCATCAAAAGAATAGGCTCTTCTAACGGTATACTACGCCTTCCACATCGCTGGCAACAGGTTCTGCACAACACTGGTGACTACTTTCAAGGATAGTAACAGGTGCAAACATGTAACTCTTTTGTATCGGTTGTGAATAAATAGTTGCCACTATTTAAGTTCCAACCCTCGTACTAAAGTGTTCTGTTTAGACCACGCGTGAGCGTGACTGCTGAGAATCTTGTTACTTGTTCAGTGTGAATAATCAATTATTGCTTGTGTTATTGTATAAGAATTTGTTAAGCTGTATACGTATGTGGCTTATTGAGACTTGTGTGTACCTTTTTGTGGAAAGTATCTGGTAACAGTAATGTGTAGCTGTCACGATCACAGTTAAGTCTAAAAGTGTTCTGCCGTCGTATGTGTTACCGCTGAAGTTCTCTCATATATGTTGACTGACTGTTATCGAGGGGTAGGTATTGTAAATTTTTAATTGTTAATGTTGTCGCCTGATTATGTATATTATGGCAGAGGTTGAATTTTGTTCTTTTCTTTAGCGGAATACATTCTGTGTGTAGCTCTAATGTGTGTAGCCCTAAGGACCTTCACAGGCTACAGAAATATTTTATTTTGGCGTAAGGGTATTCTTATTCTGTGGATATTAATAAAATAATTGTTACATTGAGCTCCATGTCTGAACAGTCCCCAGCCCGAACGTCACTCCACCTAAATCGGGCCGGCCGGAGTGGCCGAGCGGTTCTAGGCGGTACAGTCTGGAACCGCGCGACCGCTACGGTCGCAGGTTCGAATCCTGCCTTGGGCATGGATTTGTGTGATGTCTTAGGTTAGTTAGGTTTAAGTAGTTCTAAGTTCTAGGGGACTGATGACCTCAGAAATTAAGTCCCATAGTGCTCAGAGCCATTTGAACCTAAATCGGACGGTACAGGTTAACATAAAAAATGGTTAATTGCTGATAACAACTCTCCAGATCGTCTGGATAATGACGTGACTCGAAACATTAATTTGTATGAGCTATTACAAAATGCTAAAAGGATCAGTACCGTGCTCTATGCAGATTATTGCGTGGGAACGTGAACGTACGTAGAGTGTAGAGAAAATCTGGCACTGTAAAACTACATTCAAGTACCAGCATCAGAACTTACCTTTACACCTGAAATTTAAGGGCGCACTTTATCTTCAGGTGATAAAGGAATTAATAATACACTGTTATCATTACATTGGCGCCGGCCGCGGTGGTCTAGCGGTTCTAGGCGCTCAGTCCGGAACCGCGCGACTGCTACTGTCGCAGGTTCGAATCCTGCCTCGGGCATGGATGTGTGTGATGTCCTTAGGTTAGTTAGGTTTAAGTAGTTCTAAGTTCTAGGGGACTGATGACCACAGATGTTAAGTCCCATAGTGCTCAGAGCCATTTGAACCATCATTACATTGGCAATCTAGAAAAACTATGTAAGGGGTGTACTCATTCATGTTAAAACTGTATTCGGCGTTAACGCTGTGAATAGATTCGTACCACATAGGTAGCTTTATATTTCACCTAAAATGACGCTGTGTATACTTTTATGAACGTGGTGATTGGCAGACGTCTGAAACTGGTTGCGTAAATAAGGTGTTTTGCCAGCAGCTCAAGGTGGTAATTTTATATTGTTTCTAATATTGTGTTCTTATTTTCGGGCAAAATAAAATCATTACTCCTGGACAACTCATGCTAGCACTTGGACAATTTTTTATCTGAAAGCAGTTAGCCTATAAATAAAAAATCTAGTTTTTAAGTGTAGTTGCTTGAGTAGCACTAAAAAATCTTCATTAATGTCCAAACCAATAGTGTTTACATATCCTGTAAGGTCACTTGTTCCACACAGTTTCGACAAAATAACTCTTATGATGTAACTAACCATATACATCGTACGTTATTTTATGTATCAATATATATCTGAAATTATATCGCCGACGAAGATGGCTAAGATTTCGTGGCCAGATGAAGATGATAAACTGAGGCAGATGCAACGCTCATTGAATGTATGTGTACGGTACTTGTAGGTTTTCGTATACAAAAAACTGCTGTCTTCGTTCTCTATGACTTCTCTGCTTCGTATATTTTGCGTAGTCATGCTTCGGAAGATGCAAAATTCTGACCCTCATTCTCCTTCTTTTTATTTTTTGCTTGGCTGTCGGCCGTACCCTTGCTAGTAATTTTAACACTTTTATATTAGGTCGCTTTCTTGTCCGTCCGTTCGGTACAAATTTTCCACTTTATTTTACACTAACTCCTCGATGAACTATAGACTTGAAACTTTCAACATAGGTCATAACTGCGTGATAAAGCGATGTAAACTCCCTTTCTTCTTGACGGCGGGTACTTTGTTTACTAACTCAATTTTCCAATAAGCTAGGGACTTGAAATTTTCAGCATGGCACAGAACTGGATGATAATGCAGTATTAACTCGCCTTCGTGTCTGATGTGCGGTGGAGGGTACCTTGTGCAGTACTACCTTTTCCCAATGTTACAGTTCCGGTCGTGAATGGATCGCGGGCCGAACAACTCCAGGTAAGCCTCCGTTTGAGCTGAATGCCTCTAGTTTTTATTTTCAAGGTCTTTTGGCGAGATATCCTGTAGGAGGAAGCAGTATATTGGTTGACTTAAGTAAAGAGAAACTGAAATAAACTTGAAATTTACTACATGCCTCTGACATTATCTCATCAAAAATTTTGAATTTCATTGATAAAATTCCTACATACAAGGCTTAAAAGAGAAAATAAGTATTTAAATAAAAATCAATTTTTGATATACCTGGCCCCAAATGGGTTCCTAGAACGTTGTCGACAAAACCGAAAATTTGTGGCTGCGAATTTGCAATAGCCACGAAAATACTCGTAATATGTAAAACGAGAAACGTGCGGCGCACGCAGCACATAATTGAGGCATGAGTAGTTCACTCTCTTACTTTCGTCTATTTCATGTGCCTTATGTTAATATTTTAAGTCTTACCGGTATTTTCATAGCGATTACATATTCACAATCAGAAAGTTCCAGAACTATCCAAAATGGCGTTAGGAATCTTTACGGGACGAGGTAACATTATTTCGAATGTTCAGTCCGATTTAAAAACGTGGTACATTGAAAACAGTGTTCTATTTGAAAAATTATTTTTCAGATCTTCTTTAGGTTTTACAACCCACACACTACTATTGTAATTTACTATGCTTTTACCCAAATAACAGAATCCCTGTCTCTAAGTTACCACGTATAACCCTCTTAAAAAATTTAGTTTAGTTTCCACATAAAGTACACTATGGGAGGATAGTCCTGCTACCGGAAAAGCTAGTCAATAGAGTTACCCTTTTTACAAAATCCGACCGTGTTTTGTGTCTAGCTGATACGTAAATCAGACTATTCAATTCTTTTCCTGAAAGAAACGCAGTATGAATAGGGTCGGTCAAAAAGTAATGCCTCCCATTTTTTTTCTACTTAAAGAAATTAAGTTAAGTGAAAAATTTGAATTTGGCGCCATTCCTCAAACCTTCTTCTGCAATCCACTGCAGTAGTAACTTTCTGTGTCAACAGGTGGCAGCACAGCAGAAGTTTGTAAGATGGCCGACATCGATGTTCGTTTGAGACAGCGTTGTGTGATTGAATTCTTGAATGCAGAAGGTGAAACGCCCATACGCATTCATGAAAGACTGAAGAAGGTGTATGGTGTTGTGACAGTGGATGTCAGCACTGTTAGACGATGGGTTCGTCGTTGTAAGGAAGCTGAAGGGCAAACACCGTTGACTGACGAAAAGCGGAGCGGCAGGCCGGTGAGTGCAGTGACTCCACACAACATTCAGCAAGTTGATGACATCATTCGTGGTGACCGTCGGGTGACTGCAGATGAAGTGTGTCGCATTATTTCTCTTAGTAAAGGCAGTGTGATCACGATTATTAAACAATTGGGGTACTCAAAAGTTTGTGCACGGTGGGTTCCAAGAATGTTAACCGATCAGAATAAAGAGGCAAGGAAAACAATAGCCTCCCAACACTTGCAGCGCTTCCGTTTGGAGGGAGATGAGTTTCTGAAAAAAATTGTGACCGGGGACGAAACATGGGTGCATTTTTTTGAACCCGAATCAAAGAGGCAGTCAATGGAGTGGCGTCACACAAGCTTGCCGAGGAAGAAAAAATTCAAAACTGTGCGATCGGCAGGGAAAGTTATGGCAACAGTTTTCTGGGATACAGAGGGTGTGATTCTGGTTGATTTTTTGGAGCAGGGATGCACAATAAATTCTGTTCAATACGTCACAACCCTCAAAAAACTTAAAGCACGTCTTCAGCGAGTTCGCCCAACAAAATCAATGGCAGATGTTCTTCTTTTGCATGATAATGCAAGACCACACACCAGTCGTCACACCTCTGACGAGATTGTCAAAATTGGATGGGAAGTTTTGCCTCATCCCCCATACAGCCCTGACCTGGCACCATCAGACTTCCATCTGTTCGGGCCACTAAAAGAAGCTCATCGTGGGATTCATTTTGAAGATGAGGAGGCCGTCAAAACATCCGTGCGTCAATGGCTTAGGAAGCAGAGCTGTGATTTTTACCGTGCTGGGATACATGCCCTTGTTCAAAGATGGACCAAAACTGTAGAGATGGGCGGAGATTACATTGAAAAATGACAAAATGATCCTCAATGTTGTGGTTTTCAACCTATGTAATTGCATTTAAATTTCCTGACAATTAAACGTAGAAAAAAAAATAGGAGGCATTACTTTTTGACTGACCCTCGTATTTAACCTAGGTCAGTTCAGTTCCTAGTTCATTTAGTGGTTTAAAACGTGTACTAACGATCCCCAGCCTATCCAGGCAATGACACAGTGAAGTTAGTAGGAATTTTGCCTACTTTCTTGCTACTGTTTGAGTTGCTTCTTCAAATAAATATTACTCCACGAAAACAATGTTGGTGCAGACACTGGAATTTCTTTTTGACTACTGCACCCTTACACATTACGTTTTTAAAAGAGAAAAAGCCCAGTAGATAACTTCAAGGAAACTAAAAAAAAATTGCCAGGAGAGGACCTTTAGGAAAGCACTTTCCATAATCAACAAACTTAAATACTAAAATACCTAGATGGTAAAGCACACACATTTTATACTGAACATTTCACTTAAAAAAAACCTCTTTCTTACTGGAATTTACTTTCAGAAGGTATTATTTTTTGAACTAACTCTGTGTAATCGTTTAACAGATTCTAGTAAATTGGCTTCTCCCTGATTGAATTTTAGGTAAGCAAACTTTTACTATAACACTTTAAAAGAGTGAAGGAAACCTTTTCGTTATTTACACAAAAAAATTTAAATGGTGCCTCCTTATATTAACCTGGCACTTCATAAATCTGTAAGACAGGATACTTGGATTAATGAGACACCAGGTAGGAACACTATATAGGTGTATGATTATGATGAAATAACAGGGTGAAGCAGTTTCTTTAAAATTCAAGAATGATTATTAAAACACAATTTATATCAATGGTTCCCACTGTAATACAGCAAAATATAAAAAAAAATCTTGTCTGGTGGCTGCAGGCTTGGGTGTGGCGAACAGTTATGACGGCTACACTACCCATAGTACGGCCTGCAAGTATCTTGCTACATGGGCTCAGTTTCTCTTCCTGGCGTCCTTCGGTTTTATATACAGTAGCCCAACAACTCGCAGCAATGCCGTAAGCCGTTTTCACTCTTCATCCGAGGGAGTTTAGTGCAAATTTGCAAGCAAACCTTCTCCTGCTCCACAAAGGTGTTGCCTCAATCACTGCTGCCTATAGACTGTGTGTATTACTTCCCGCGCTTGCTCGGGATAGCGCGCCAATTCGCCCTTGCCACCTTTTCTACTCCCCAGAGCCACTTTCGTTTGAAACAAAAACAGACTGCCTTCTACATAACAGCTATTTCTTATATGGTACCTAAGCGTGACCATTTCTTACAATTGTCAAATTTACATCAAAACGAACAGTTCATACACACAAATATTTTTAAATGCAAAAGTCATCAGAAAATTATTTAACATAATAAATAATTTACATGGTATTTTACATAAATTACTCAGTACAGTGCAAAGAACTTCAATCTCCAGTAAAGTACACTTTACCTTACATACACAGAAACAATAGTACCAATATGCAAAAATTTTAAAGCAAAAAGTTATAAAAATAGATGAACCATAAACAAATAGTGTTATAGTTTCCGAGATCAGTGCTTGCTGTATGTCTATTCAGTATAGGAGTTCCCACGCTGCTAGCATTCTTCCAAAGAAGCAGTCTTTTTCCCTAATCTTAACATTTGTGTTCGTTTAAGACATTTCTACCAGACTTTAAAATAGTGATTTTCAAACATTACTGCAATGATGCCCGAACTGCAGTGCTGTTTACTGCAATAGTAGTCAGGCGAACAGCTTTATTCGCTTACGTCTAGTCAGCATTACCATACCCGGGCTACTTGATAGATGTGGCGTGAATCGGTAATTTCCACTGGCACTTGTGCCGATAGCCAATCAGAGCGAGCGAAATTTACTGCCAGCCAATCAGCTCTCGTGGTGCCTCTATTAGGAGCACACAGTGGTGCTATCTTGTGCAGTGCACAACGGTTTGCTTTAATTCCCGGAAGGCTGTAAAGGAGTTCGCTTCCCAAAACGTAGAGTTTATTAAACTCTATCTCACAGTTCGAATATTGAAAGGAGCATTTGGTCATTGAGAAAAGGCCTGTACAATTTCTTTAAAATTAAATAAAATGACGAACGTAATTATGGGGTGGGATGAAATGCCAGCCATAGCACTACTGTGTAACTCAACGTATTTTGAACATGCGTATCATAAATAAACGATACGCGAATAAGATTGAAGGAAGCACTAGACTACATACACTGAGGAAAAAAAATCGCAACGGCACTGAACAATTAATACAGAGTAATAAAATTTCGGAAATTTAGGTAACATGTTCTAGTGATTAAAACTGTAAGATCACAGGTTAATGTAAGATCGAGATAATCCATTGCAGACATCGAAAATTGATACAGTAATAATCAGTGTAACATCCAAAATGTTTAATGCAAGCATGCAAATATGCATCCATTGTTTTCTACAGGTGCCGAATGTCATTTTGAGGGATGGAGTTCCATGTCTCTTGCACTTGATCAGTTAACACAGAGACGGTTAATGCTGGTTGTGGATGAAACCGGAGATGTCGTCCGATGATGCCGCATGTATGCTCGACTGGAGACAGATCTGGCGATCAAGAAGGCTTAGGCAACATGTCGACACCCCGTAGAGCACACTGGGCTACAACAGCAGTATGTGGACGAGCGTCATCCTGCTGGAAACCACCACCTAGAATGCTGTTGATGAATGGCAGCACAACAGTTCAATTAACCACACTAACGTAAAGATTTGCATTCAGGGTGCGTGGAATAACGAAGAGAGTGCTGCTGCTGCCAGACCAAATGGCACCCCAAAACCATACCTCCAGGTGTAGGTCCGTTGTGTCTAGCAAACAGATAGGTTGCAGGCCATCAACTGAGCTCCTAGACAACACAGGGCCATAGACCGAGGCAGAACTAGCTTTGATCAGGAAATACAACAGACCTCAACCCTGCCCTCCAGTGACCTTTCGCTTGACACCACTGACGTTGTAAATGACTCGGAGGTGCCCATGAAGTGACCGTTCTGTAACAGAATGAGATTTTCACTCTGCAGCGGAGTGTGCGCTGATATGAAACTTCCTGGCAGATTAAAACTGTGTGCCCGACCGAGACTCGAACTCGGGACCTTTGCCTTTCGCGGGCAAGTACTCTACCAACTGAGCTACCGAAGCACGACTCACACCCGGTACCCACAGCTTTATTTCTGCCAGTATCTCGTCTCCTACCTTCCAAACAGTTGGTAGAGCACTTGCCCGCGAAAGGCAAAGGTCCCGAGTTCGAGTCTCGGTCGGGCACACAGTTTTAATCTGCCAGGAAGTTTCATATCAGCACACACTCCGCTGCAGAGTGAAAATCTCATTCTGGAAACATCCCCCAGGCTGTGGCTAAGCCATGTCTCCGCTATATTCCTTCTTTCAGGAGTGCTAGTTCTGCAAGTTTCGCAGGAGAACTTCTGTAAAGTTTGGAAGGTAGGAGACGAGGTACTGGCAGAAGTAAAGCTGTGGGTACCGGGCGTGAGTCGTGCTTCGGTAGCTCAGTTGGTAGAGCACTTGCCCGCGAAAGGCAAAGGTCCCGAGTTCGAGTCTCGGTCGGGCACACAGTTTTAATCTGCCAGTAAGTTTCGTTCTGTAACAGTTCGTTGTGTCACTATGATGCCAACTGCTGCTCAAATTGCTGCTGCCGTTACAGTACGATGCGTCAGAGCCATACGCCAAAGACGACTGTCTTCCCTCTTGGTAGTGACACGTGTCCATCCGGAACCCTGTCTTCTTGCGACCGTACATACCCGTGACCATCGCTGCTAGCAATCATGCACGGTGGCTACATTCCTGCCAAGTCTTTTTGCGATATCGTAGAGAGAAGACCCAGCTTCTTGTGGCCCTATTACCCGATCTCTTTCAAAGTCAGTGGGGTGTTGATAATGATGATGATGTTCGGTTTGTGGCGTGCTCAACTACGTGGTCACAATTTGTTTCACACTCCAGATTTTTACATAGTCCAATCTAGCCACTGTCACGAATGATGACAATGATGATGAAATGATGAGGACAACACGAACACCCAGTCCCCAGAGAGAGAAAATCCCCAACCCGGCCGGGAATCGAGCCCGGGACCATGTGATCCTGCGGCAGCAACGCTATCCAATAGACCACGAGCTGCTGACGGGGTGATGATAATGGCGTCTTTGTCGCATTAAAGGCATTCTTGACAAACATCAACTCGACACGTCCAATCTGAAACCTAACTACGGCTCACAACAATTACAACGTGTATTTAAAGCAAACCTGATTTGGATCCTCACAGTGACGCTACTAGCGCAACTATTACACGACTGGCGCGAAATCTGAATAGACATCATCATCTTTCAGATGTTGAAAGATGAGTACCAACTTCCGTTTATGCCTCACTTCACCTAGGTGTTGCGACTTTTTTTCCACCAGTGTACATTAAAAAGACGCTGCAGAAACATGGAGTACATCGCTGTAATTGGAAACTAAACACGTTGTACAGACTTGGACGACGAATATGTTCTCGTTATCACAGTAACAGGTTAATTATTTGTACGACAATAAAGAACATTACACTTAAATTTGCTTCCATAAACTGATAAAATTTGAAATTGCGACGACGGCAGATAGAATGTGTGTCATAATTAACAGCGAAAATCACACGGGTAAAAAAACAGAAACGGAAGTGAAATCATGCAAAGTACCAATCTAAGAGGGGGCTAGGGGAGGAATTTTATTTATAGTCCATGGTTGGGAAATGTAGTTGACGCTTCGCTTGATGGAACAAGAGTAGATTTTGTTGTTGACATAAGACAATAATGGACCAGTATGTTCCAATATGTATAGCTCGAATAGGGTCAGTGCCTTGACTTCCAAGGTGACCCGTCCTCCACACTCTGGATGTTTCTCTGTCTGGGGTCCGCTCAAAAGTAAACTGAACAGCACTGTCGTCAGTAAGGTTGAACAAGCAGAGTTGTCAATTGTGCAGTCGTTTTGAGGCGGTAGGGAGCTGGTTTTGGAACGGTAACACGCTGGTTACCAAAACTGTATTACTTATGCAGTAGTTTATTAAAAAGAAAAACAATCGAACAGTTTACAATTACCAAACATACAGTATATTAGTGGGTATACTGATAACTTGTAAATAAGATAGTTGAACGCAAGGCTCACCACATCAATAAATAGTGCGTGAGGGCAAGGTGATAATAATAAAAATGGTTTGCCGCACATTGCCAGACGCAAAATAAATTCGCCTTCCTTTTCTTATCAACATATTGTAAAGTATTATGCAGCTGCTGCAAAAATTTTGAACTGCCATATGGCGTTCCTCGTTAACAATTACAGGTCGAGAACTTCAGTTGAGCAAATAAAACTACACTTATCAACTGCACAAATGGCTCATGGCCCCACAATGGCGAAGTTCTTTCAAGTAATTAAATTCTACATACAAATTTTACTAAGGAAAATGATGCCTCGTCCCTGAAGACCAGCTTCCTGTAACAGTAAACTATCTTAAGTGAACAAAATTTCACTGCTCAAAAATTTTTAATAGGATATAAGGCAGATACAGCATAACAGAATCAACGACCGGCCACCATGCAGACAAACATTACGATGGGTAAAGGTGCTTTAGGATTTACACGAAATTTGGCTAAGAATGCAAAAAGCTCGTTAGTAACTTTTTAAAGTTACCTCAAGCTTACGTTCAAGCACGCCTTACGGCGCAACTGAAGATCAAAAACACCAGCTACAAGGCCTGAAATTCGTGACACCTTTACGGCGATTTGTCTAGAACAAACAGAGTGAAGGAAACGGCAAAACCAAACTTGTACTAAAAGCCTCCGCTAGCCCGTGTGGCTTGAACTTATTTAGGCTGGATTTAGAAGGAATCATCCCTAGTAAGTCGTAAGGGAAATTTGTTCTAAACATAAAGGCCCCCTGGCCGGTATTGTGGACAACTGAAATACACAACGCCAAAGTAAGGCAAATATTTGATGTCAGGAGATTACTGGCAAATCAAACAACTAAAGTAGCTGACCGAACATACAAACAAGAAGAATTAGCTAAGCAGGGAGGACAGAAACGACAAACAAACGAATCTCAATATAATTATTACACAAATTGTTATTATGACAAACAGCTAATAACAAGTGAGGCAGATTTAGTAGAATGTGTTTTACATTCCCAAAAATGATCTGATGAAAGCCACAAATACAACTAAATCACACAGTGAGGTCCCTTTCCGGGTTCACTCTTGAATTCAGTAATGGATAACCTGTCGTATAACATACACTGTAAAACTCCAATAAATAAAACAAGGCTGGCAAGTAATGAATAAATAGTGTGCTGGAAAACTAGCTTACAGAAAAATTTTAACACTAAGTGTGTGCTTACGTACATAAACAACCAAGCTTTGCTAACCATTAAACAGGAATCAAAATTCAATTTACATTCCACATTCGCCACAAATCGTGAATACATGTCCAGAAACTCGGCTAAACACAGCCTGGCAGAAAAGTACTAACCGGCGCCTTCGCTTACAAAACAATATCAGAGCAGCGATCAAAAATACCACCTATTTCCGAAAGAAATCAGGATGTATTTAGTTACACGTCAGTTAAGAACAAAATAGCTGCCTGTTACAGGAAAGAGCTCACGTGAAGTCCATAATGTGGGCACGCAATGGTTCTCCGAGCAGGCGCTTCTTCCAATGGTTTAGAAGCTGACAGTTAAACTACAGCGAGTGTGGTGGCGCCAGTAACACTCCAATGACTAGGCTGCCACCCTCCATCTACGTTCCGCCCATCAGAGGACTCACATGTCCTAAGTATAACCGTACCTCCAACCTTCCCCACTACTACCAGCAAGTCCTCCAATTTTTCTTGCTCCTATATCCCCGCCCAGCAGTGTTCACGTGCGCTATTGTGGGCCGCTGTCCTCCAGTTTCCCAGCAACGGGGCAGAGACATACGCAGAGCAGATACTATCGATAACTGAGCGCAAAAGATGTTGCGCGCACATTACACACCTTCCGTCATCTACGAGGATGTGTGAAAGAAATCATGACGTACAGCAACGAATAGTGTAGTTTCCATCCAAACACGACAGTGACACATGGCACAACTCCTTAAATGGGTGTTTGTAGCCTACAGTACATTTTGACGTGTTTCGCACTGAAGCAGTACTGTATCCCTTGTTGAGATAGTTGTAATAGAGCTTTAGAAAGTTTGCAGTCAAATAAGATCGAAGAGATAGACAACATTCCCCTTAAAAAATCATTGCGCAACCTATGAGTCTTCTCGCGTCCGTCGGCCGTCGTAATTTAATATATTATTATTGTTATTATTTTTTTTTGATTGTTGCCGACTTACGTGGTGGGCCTTAATAAAAATGATATTTCATTTAATTTTGATTTTACGATTAAATGCTTTCCTGAAGTTCTCCTTTTTAACAATATTGATCTTAAATTATTTGT
Organism: Schistocerca nitens; assembly: GCF_023898315.1. Taxonomy (NCBI): domain Eukaryota; kingdom Metazoa; phylum Arthropoda; class Insecta; order Orthoptera; family Acrididae; genus Schistocerca; species Schistocerca nitens. The sequence continues at coordinate 230,788,954 of NC_064615.1, forward strand.
TACGTTAATCAAAGTTAGACTCGCTGCATCTTAAAACATGAGCATACAAGCTGAACAATGTAATAAACTTTTCATATTAATTTCCTCGGCTAGTCAGTTCACTTTAAAGCAAAAGATCTTCAGTTATTAATTATAATTGCGGCCCACACACGCGCGAGAGTATTTTTTCTTACCTCCGTTAACCATTGTATTGTAGTCAGAGTCCTAGCTCTGGGTCTCGGCTATGGTACTGAAAATAAGAGTTTTAAAGCTACGTATTTCTGCAACTTCGTGCGGCTGTGGAGAAAAATTAATGTTATGTTAATAGCGGGCGAGTTTTCCGCTTCCGCTAATTTTTCATAAGTTAATATTGCCACGTAATGGCGTCGTTGGCTGCATCGGCCGCTGCGATTGTTGAGCTGTAAATTACTTGAATGCAGGTTAATTCAAGGAAGGCGGACATGAAATCGGGATCACCTCTTGCAAATTAAAAGTGCACAATAATATTAAATCATTATATTATATGCTTAACTCATACAAATATGCTTACATTTGCCAGCACTCGAAAGATGTCCGTCGATACACAATAAAGACAAGAGAAGAAGTGAAGACGACTAAAAAATTAACAAAAGAGCGTATCTTGTCATCTCTTTAGATCACTTTGTTATATTTCTTTGCATTGCATTTCTTTGCATTTCTCGACAGAGAAATTATTGTTTTACGGCTACATGAAAAAAAATATATTAAATTTATGAATGTCTCTTCTTTATAAATATTGTTTTTAAGTCTTTTCGTAATATGGGACTGGGGACGCTATATTGCCCCCCGAAATGTTTATGTCATAAAAAATGTTCGTGTTTTTTGACATAAATATTTCCTCTTTCATGTCCACAGTGTCCACACGCAGATTTTTCTTTCACAGTCTACATATGTCACATCGTATATTTAAATCGTTAAATTACTGAGGTGTGTTGTCCACAAAGTGTAATACAGATGAAGTTCAAGGTATACAACCACGAGTTAGTCCGGAATATTTGAAGTCCCAGGGGTGTCAACTGTTCGCTCCCCATTTGGCGCGGCCGTAGGGAAACCTGGGGAAAACCTCGGCGGACCGACAGACTAACTGCTTGGGTCACTTTCACTTAAATGTTTCTGGGATGTCATTGGAGTACAGGATGTGCGTACATTACAAATATTTTGTTGTTGCAGTATGCAAAGAAATGAAGTCATTATAACAATTGATTGCGGTGTCGTTGATGATCTACGCCGCGACGTTTAGCTCGCGACGGCGTCGGTTGGTGTGTTCGGTGCTCGGCGTTCGTGGCGGCTGCGGAAAGGTCAATGCCCGCTCGACGCCAGCGTGTCTCTCGCCGTCGCGGAACGTCAGAATCAGTTGATCGGCCGCACAGTTGGCGATGCGCTTCTGTCTCGGCCGGGCGTGGCGGAGAGGGATGATATTCGCCCCCCGCGCTTGTTGGCAGGAGTCAGCTCTGCTACGGATCTCCGACGTAGTACATGAAACATACACACAACCAACGTAATATTTGTTTCCCGCTGCAGATGGTTACGCTAGTGGGAAAGAAGCATTTATTAGTGCGGCAGTTGTTAAGTTTTCGCCAGTTTCCGAGTGTCAAGCTAGCACTGTCTTGCAGAATACATGACATGGATCTTCTCCCGTGAATGAAGTTTTGTTGCGCCACTGTTTCCATTACACGTCAGATTTTGTCTTGATACAATTATTTATGTTTTCGCTGCACTCGCAGGCACTGGTGAGTGTCCCAATACGAGCTTAGCACAAACATTCGCCGTTTCTGCGGTCGCTGTTTTGCAACAGTCCACGCATCGCATTCCAATCTCGCATTATTGTGCTCACTGAAACTACAGTCTGTCCCAAAAATACTGACTGTGGGTTCACTTCACGTTAACAGTTCACATTTATAAGCAAATTCACAGTTTTTCGTGCGTAATATTGGCGTTTGGCGTCCTTACCGCTGTTGAACGTTCAACACCAGCACCTCACTGTCCCTATCACAGTTTCACCTTCACAGTTTTTCACGCTGCTTAAAGTAACTGTTTCGATTAGTTCACAAACATTAATGTGTTTCATTCAGTCTGAACTGGATTTTGGCTCGTGCTGGATTTTACCAGTCTCTCGCACTAATTATCTCTTTTCATTTTGCACTTAGAGTCGTACTTGCCTTCAGATTTTTTGACTATACAATTGTATTTCCGTCTCATCTGAGGTAAGTCCCCATGTCATGTCTGCCCACTCATTGCGTACTTGCCCTCCAGAGCCAGGCTCGACTTCACAAAACTTTGCCTCTCGCATTATTGTACACATTTTATAATCTAGGCCTAGTGTGCAAGTTCCTAGATTAATGTTAGATTTGTGACTTTTATTTACACGATAAATTCGTGCAAATCTCTGCCTTAGGAGATGGCAATATATTTTAACAGTGCTTAGCGGCAGTCGCGTTTACTGATTTACTTTGTACCTTGCCCACAACACATGAGGTACCTTGGGTGATGTACACCCTGCACTGATATTGTTTAGTAAATTATGATTGAGCATATTTCAAGATCGATATAGACATAAACACATGGAACAACATATACACTATAATATTGAATTTCATAAGTTGCGTTACTACTACAGTTCAAAAATATCCATGACACACTAATAAAAAATTCTTTGATCATTACATGCTGTTGAACCTTTTTTTTTCTTAAAAATATTTTTAAAGCATTTTTTAAAAATGAAAATTGTAAAATATTCTTAAACCTACGTTCATTTTTTTTGTAATTACTTTAAAATTACTGTTATTCCTTAACAACTACAAAATTAAATCGCACTAATCTTGTGTGCCTCATTGTCGTTAAATATTACACTAAAATCTTAACATTTACACACAGAAAAAAATACACTCTAAACTTAACCTATTATTCACATATGTAAACGTTGCTCTACTGAGCGAACTTCTTTAAGTCTTTGTATGTATTTTTCTTGTTTCCTTCGTAATTGCCTCCTCCTTTGACCACGGGATGGTGTAGTTTGTGTGACAGAAAGTATCGTGAGGTACCACTTCGATGTTACAGGTGTAGCCCTCGATAACACCGGGTTTTTCCGAAAACACATTCCCATAATCTGTAAGTAGCTGAGTCAATTCGTTTTGTTGTGCTTCAGTCAAATGTTCTGACTCCCTGACTTTCATGGCTATCAGTTTCCCTTTTTACTCTTTTCTTCAGTAATAAATTCTTTATAATATGCTTGTCTTGTACTTAAGTCAGAATATAAATTTATTACCTGTATTCCTTCGAATCTCGACTGAAAGTTCCGGCAATTTTTACCGTGCGCTTCCCGTGTCCTCAACAATGGCAAAATTACACGTCTACCCTCATTCATAAGGCTTACTTCCCCGCACAAGAGGTCGATTTTTACGTCCCTCTGGCGTAAAAATTCTATCCCCAGGATGCAAGAAACACCTAATCCCTTAACTACTAGGAACGAGCTTTTCATTGCTTCATTTCCTACCGTAAACTCGACTTGCACCTTTTGCTTTATGATATGAGATTGTGCATCTATTGCACCTGTTACACAATTCTTCACTGGCAATACTGGTATTCTATTATTGTGAATCAAGTACTTGTAAATATTTGCGCTCATGACATTGGTTGACGCACCGGTATCGACTATTATGTGTATTGGTGCTCCATACATATCTGCTTGCAATATAGCCTGCACAACACTTTTGTCGGTTCGGTTACACTTCTGCAGTATGTCTACAAGTTCCTTTTCTATTTTTGTTCCTTCATTGTATCTCAGCATACAAAGTTTATGGCTGTCATCCGTGAATGTGCCCTCACTACACCATCCTGCAGCCAACAACGGAGAGCGTATTGTGGCTGTCTTTAGTTTAACGGATGAGCATTAGTGGGTTGACAGTTGTCTGTCACTTCCACTAACCTCACATTGTGGTTCTGGTTGTTGTTGTTGCTACTGTTGGGTTGGCCGCCCTGCCTCCCCGATGGTGTATTTTGATATTGTGTATGGCTCTGGTTTTGCGGTGGTCGGTTGTAACTTCCTGACATGCCCTGTGATGGACCTGGGTTGGCGTTCCATTGTGGCGCTGTGTTTTGTTGCCACTGTGGTGTCGGTTCGTTACGACCACGCCACTGGTTTCGGTTATTCCGCCATTGCGGATTGCCGTTACCATTATATCCATTACTCATGCGTCCATCATGATGTCTCTTTCGATTTTGACGATTATAACCGTTGCCATTATAACCATTGCCACTGTTTGTGCCTCGATTCTGTTGCCGGTGCTCTTCCCTATTCCCGTTACAATTTGGTACTAAGTTACTACCATTACTGTGGCTGCTATTGTAATCGGCTTTTTGTTGATTACAGCCTGCATAGTTCCACTTGTTTTCGATTTTCATATCTTCGATCAATAAGTCAACAGAATCCACTATTTCCATGAATTGTTCTATATCGTATTCCGGCACATTGATGAAATATCTTTTAATTTCACTGGGCAACTTCATTTTTATTAATCTGATTATGTCACGATCGGACATTGGCTCGTCCCAGTACCTGGTTTTGTTTATATACTTTTCGAAATATTTGCGTAACGTTCCCATCTTAGGATTGTACATTTCTGGACTGTACAACTCCTTTCGTAGTCTTTCTTGGACGCTATCGGACCAGAATTTTTGCAAGAAGGCACCTTCAAATTGTTGCATCGTTAGACATTTTTCGGACACGTTGGTGGCCCACAGTGCCGCGTCACCTTGAATAAAGTAGACCACGAACTGTATTCTTTGTCTTTCCGTCCATGCCCTGGGAAACACATTCCTGAAGCTCTTAATAAATACCACAGGGTGGACATTTCGTTTTTCGCTATTGAAGGGTTGGAATGTCCTGTGTTTTATTACATTGTCCTCTTTTTTGCACTTCTGATTGCTAAATTCTGGGACATTCATTACTTCGTGATGTGCGCTGCACGGTATCGCATGTTGTTCGTGCTCATAATTCGCATTAGGTTGCGGTTGCGCACTCGCACCCTGCCCACCGTCAGCGTTATTACAGTAATCAGTACGCGGAGTCGGATTCATGATCTGTCCGCCACTGTTTACATTGCTTTCCAACGCAGACAGTCTCCGTGCGACCTCCTGTTGCCAATTTGGCAAATCCGCTGTCACACAGAATTTGATCTGCATTAATTCGGCACGTAGTACGGCAGCGCTAGCCTCAATATTTACACTCGCGCCCGCAGTCGCTTGTTCTACAGCTGTTTTTACGTCGCTTTCAGTCTTTGCAGATATCTCGCGATCCTTTACTTCTAGCCATTCATTGAATTCTTTGTCGACTTTTTGAGCTTGCATTTCCAAATATGTATCAATACTTTTCCGTGTGTCTATCTCCACATTATCCACGCGGTTGGTTAAAGTTTGGACATTGTCTTCGAGCCTAGCCTGCGATATCTGTAATTTTTGCATCTCGCCGGCTAAGCTTTGCACAAGATCGGGTATTTCTTTGCACGCGTCCCGCATCTCGGCAAGTTCGCTTTGTATACGGTCTAGTTTCGCTTCACTGCGCTGCTCTTGCTCACTGAGCTTTTTGCGTAAATTCTTTCCCTTGGTCATGTATCATTTGCGTTAATTTTTTTCTCCTGCTCACGTAGCATCTGAGCCAGTTTTTGATCTCTCTCCCTATCTCTTTCTTCTAACCTGCGCAGAAATTCTGCAAATGGGTCTGCAATTGGTGAGCATACTGGTGTCCCGCTTAATCTAGCACTGGATTGGCCCCCCTGCCCAGGCAGACGAGTTGTTACTCTATTCCCATTCTGCTGTGGAGCGTCATTCACCGTCCACAGATCCTCGCCCCCCGCTCCGGAAATTATGTTACCGGAGGCGGTGGCTTGGGATTCGTTTACGTTTTGCAAATGATCCTCACTTTCCATATTAACAGAATTTTGTTCTTCTGGTACGGATGCTTTAGGATGTCCTATCTTACCCACACTAAATTCACTTTAAGCCACTGACAAATCTTTAACACTGATACACACACGAATAATTATCCCCTCCGAAAATAAACATATAAAACACAGAACGAATAATTATCCCCTCCAAAAACAAACACATAAATACACAAAACACCGAAGGTATCTCATGTGCACAGAGCTACACAGGATGCTTGCACAATAGGCCTTACCTTTATTTTTCTTTATCGTAATCCCTTTTCTTTTCTACACTTTTTCTTCTCCAGATCTCCTCAGCGTGTGGTTTTGCTGTTGTACATGTAAAAGAATTCATATAAGCATTAATATTTTACAACAATTAGACACATACATAATTACATTCAGTACAATAGAATCATATTAATCGGGCCCCAAAGTTGCGGCGCCAATCTCGCGTCCGTCGGCCGTCGTAATTTAATATATTATTATTGTTATTATTATTTTTTGATTGTTGCAGACTTACGTGGTGGGCCTTAATAAAAATGATATTTCATTTAATTTTGATTTTACGATTAAATGCTTTCCTGAAGTTCTCCTTTTTAACAATATTGATCTTAAATTATTTGTTACGTTAATTAATGTTAGACTTGCTGCATCTTAAAACTTGAGCATACAAGCTGAACAATGTAATAAAATTTTCATATTAATTTCCTCGGCTAGTCAGTTCACTTTAAAGCAAAAGATCTTTAGTTATTAATTATAATTGCGGCCCACACACGCGCGAGAGTATTTTTTCTTACCTCCGTTAACCATTGTATTGTAGTCAGAGTCCTGGCTCTGGGTCTCGGCTATGGTACCGAAAATAAGAGTCTTAAAGCTACGTATTTCTGCAACTTCGTGCGGCTGTGGAGAAAAATTAATGTTATGTTAATAGCGGGCGAGTTTTCCGCTTCCGCTAATTTTTCATAAGTTAATATTGCCACGTAATGGCGTCGTTGGCTGCATCGGCCGCTGCGATTGTTGAGCTGTAAATTACTTGAATGCAGGTTAATTCAAGGAAGGCGGACATGAAATCGGGATCACCTCTTGCAAATTAAAAGTGCACAATAATATTAAATCATTATATTATATGCTTAACTCATACAAATATGCTTACATTTGCCAGCACTCGAAAGATGTCCGTCGATACACAATAAAGACAAGAGAAGAAGTGAAGACGACTAAAAAATTAACAAAAGAGCGTATCTTGTCGTCTCTTTAGATCACTTTGTTATATTTCTTTGCATTGCATTTCTTTGCATTTCTCGACAGAGAAATTATTGTTTTACGGCTACATGAAAAAAAATATATATTAAATTTATGAATGTCTCTTCTTTATAAATATTGTTTTTAAGTCTTTTCGTAATATGGGACTGGGGACGCTATAGTCTGGAGACATACCGTCAGACGTTCAGCAAACTATTAACACAATGCTGAATATAGCAAAGTCACGTAAATGCAAGAGCTATGGAACAATCAGCTTAATGGCTGATGCACTCAAGATGCCGATAAGAATAATATCAAATGAAATTGGAAAGAAATTGATGATGTGTTAGATGACGATCAGTTTTGGCTGTGGGAAATGTAAGTACGCCAGAGAGACCTTTGTGTCTTTATGATTGATACGGGAAACAAAACTCAGAAACAACTAAAAGATGTTCATAAGATCTGTCGACGTGAAGAAAAGCTTTGGCCCGGAAAATTGGGGAGGATGTTCTAAATACTGAGAAATATAGGAGTACGTTGTAGGGAAAGACTAATAATATGAACTATTCGTTTTGCAATTAATAAAAACCACCATGTTCTAGCTGCAGTGTAATACATTTGTTCCAGACATTTTATCTTTTGCATTAACGCATCTTCTGTGCAATCTAGAATGAAACGGTTGTGTTTTGATGTTCGATACTTTTAGGTTATAAAATAGTTCTTGTCTTGTTTATTTACAGAAATAAGTGATTACTTACAGTTTTTCGTGTTTTCGGTTGGCACCTTGCCTCTCATCTGGTCACATGCTGGGTGTCGCGCTACAGATTCACTTACGAAACTTAAGTTCATTTCCACGTTACGAACTTTTTTATTCACAATTTTCATGTTCTTTGCACTAATTGCTGAGGAGAGCTGTTATCCTTCTGTAACTAGTTGTAGTTATTTTACCAAAACTGTTTTTTAAAGTTGTAACTATTGAGTTGTTCACTTTATGTCTTTTCATATTTGCTTTGTTTACATATATGTTGCCAATCTCACGAATAATATGCTGAAAACTAACGTCTGTTCATTTTTCTCTTCATATCTGTATGTGTGTGTGTGTGTGTGTGTGTGTGTGTAAGAGAGAAAGAGAAAGAGAGAGAGAGAGAGAGAGAGTGGGAGAGAGGGAGGGAGGCAGTGAGAGGGTGTGAGAGGGAGTGAGAGAGAGAGAGAGAGAGAGAGTATCTATGGTTTCTTTTTTTATTGTGTGTGTGTGTGTGTGTGTGTGTGTGTGTGTGTGTGTGTGTGCGTGTGTGTGTGTTTGCGTATGGGGGCTGGTGGGCGAATAGCCAGTGTGAGTTGCAGAAAGTTTAATGAGAATGAACAGCTCTCAGAGAGTGGTTGAAAGTTTTGTTATTCAGCTGACTCGAGTTTTGGTTTAAATGTTTTTTAGGGTGGTTCATGGAAAAATGAGATGAAAGAAATTATGTGGTATTGTTATGATATTAATTATCTGTTGGACTGTTACTCTTTTGTTTTATTTATTACTGTAAACAGTGCGTTGTTCATCTTGTGTACTTAATCATTCAACAGGGTTTGGTTTTTCGTGTTCGGTATGTTTTTTGTAAGATTAGGAGGTATTTTTATTGTTCATTCAGTTTATTTGCTGAACTCCTTCTCTAGAGGTTGGCTTGTGATAGTGTGCTCTTAGCTGCTCCAGCGATTAGCACAAAGAACCTGAAAACTGGGAGGAAGGAAGTTCATAATGTGAAAAAAGGGTTCGGGGGTTAAAGGGGGAAGAAATATCTGAAAATGTACGACAGAAGTACAACATTGTACGGTATTTTCAGAAGAAAATCTAACCGTTTGAGATGTTGAACATTAGGTGGATTGAAAAGGAAAGGAGTGAGGATGTTGTCCACAGAATATTCGAAGAAAGGAACATACTAAGAAGAAGAAGGGACAGGATTATAGGACATGTGTTAAGACTTCAGCAAATGACTTCCACGGTACTAGAGGGAACTGTAGAGGGTAAAAACTTTAGGAAAAGACAGCGACGCGAATCACCCAACAAAAATTGAAGACTTACGGTGTGTTGTCTACTCTGAGATGAAGACTTTGAAATACGAGAAGAATTCATGGTGGGCCGCATCAGACCATTCAGAAGACTGATTTGCTCATATTTGAACCAAGTTATACGGTAGCTTAATCGAGGAGTTTACGTTTCAAATACATTTGTTCTACCCAGGCCAGTACTTCAAAGACTCGTGGCAACTGGTAGCCACAAATTCGCAGTTATCTCGCAAACAGGTCGTTTGCGTGATTTTGCTCACTGAAACGATTTTGATCCACTTATTATATTTTTTCACCCGCTTCGGTTTTCGCTGGGTTATGATCCACCGTGTATATGAAATTGTTTGTGGGTTTCTTAGATATAGAATGGCACAAATAATACTTACTTCCATCTCATTCAATCACTATTTAAGCTCTTTTGATGCGATTATTTTGCATGAAGAGTTGATTCTATGTTACAATAATTTACACACTTAACATATCAATACTCAAGAAAATGTTCACTCTATGACGACCCGGTATTTCTTGCTACTTATACTGTTCACAAAACTCCAGCGACGTATTAATCCTGATGCTACTGCTTACCTCCAGGGGTATATTCCTAAACTGCACAATCCCACATAGTTTTATGGATCTTCTTCGTGATCTAGGAAGAGACATAGAGACAACACCCGTCCCTTTAGAAACCTCCCGTGGCCTGAGCTGCTGAGTCCTAATGTATCACTGAACACCAGTATGTACAGGGGAGGCTGATTTGAGAATCCTCCAGTCTGTAGCTAATTAATATCTCTGCATGGGACTTCCAACGATTTTTTGAGTCTATACCACGCCGAGTTGCTGCACGCCATGGAGCAAAAGGACACCCAACACGATATTACGCGATATCCTATGACTTCTGTTTCCTCAGTGTAACCACTGAGGAAACAGAAGTCATAGGATATCGCGTAATATCGTGTTGGGTGTCCTTTTGCTCCATGGCGTGCAGCAACTCGGCGTTGCATAGACTCAAAAAATCGTTGGAAGTCCCATGCAGAGATATTCAGCCATGCTGCCTCTATAGCCGTCCATACTTGTAAAAGTGTTGCCAGTGTAGGATTTTTTTGCACGAACTGACCTCTCGATTGTGACCCATTAATTTTATAGGGAATTCATGTCGATTGATCTGGGTGGTCAGATAATTCGCTCGAATGGTCCACAATATTCTTCAAATCAACCGCGAACAGCTGTGGCCTGGTGACATGGCGCGTTGTCATCCACGAAAATCCCATGGTTGCCTAGAAACATGAAGCCCATGAATGGCTGCAAATGGCCTCCAAACAGCCGAACATAGCTATTTCTAACGCTGTTTTGTTGTCGATTGTTAAATGATAGCCGTCGATCACTGCGTTGTCCGTAGTGAGAGGTGATTTCCGAAATTTTGGCATTCTCGGAACACTCTTGACACTTGGTTCTCGGAATATTGAATTCCCTAACGATTTCCCAAATAGAATGCTCCATGCGTCTAGCTCCAACTACTATTCCGTGTTTAACGTGGGTTAATTCCCATCGAGCTACCACAATCACACTGGAGACCTTTACATATGAATCATCTGAGCACAAAAGACAGCTCCGCCAATGCTCTCGCCTATTATACTTTGTTTACTCGATACTACCACCATATGTATATGTGCATACTGCTATCCGATGACATTTATCAATTCAGTGTAAACTAGCGATTATATTTTATTAATGAGAATTCCTCTCCAGTTGCTCTGTAGAGCTCAGGTGCACCTGAAAATGCCATGCATATGACAGATGTATATATGAACATGTCTGAGGTTTGCTTATGTATATGTACAAACATACTACAAATCTTAACAGTGGGCAAGTAATGTCCAAAAGGTGTATGTACACGACTCGGAGATTTAAAATGTTTTTTGTCTAATGATATCATCTGTAAAAGTGATTACATTATAGTTATTCTTTGGCTTTATGGAAATTTATGGTTTGACGTATTCGAATTTGTATGTTGTATAGGTAAGAGGCTAAAAATAGTTTTTAATAAAAATGGAACATAGTGAAGAGCAAAATTATATTCCTGTGTGCAAAAGTTGAACTAAAGGAAACTCCAGAGGTTGTTAGTATATCTTGGCCTAGTTTCGATGTCACCGTACATTGATATGTTTGCATATCTTGAATGCGTCGTCCACTGCTTACTGAGCATGTTTATAAACATTGAGATATCTTTTGTAATAGGTACAGTTACGAATTTGCAGAGGAACTTTAAAGGAGGGGTGGCCTATGTCCAAGAAATTGGTGATTTTTTTCTGGATTTCTCATTGAGCGGTTCTTTTTCGTGTATTTTTGGTGGGCGAAAATTTTTGTTTCTTCAAAAATGTCCATAGAGTACACTTTACTAATTGTATGAAGTATTACCAGGTTGTTTTTGATATTGCGCTCTGTTTGATTCTCTTGTATGAGGTGAGCTGACAACTTGGATTTATTTCACACGTTTCTTCCTTTTAGTTCTGTATGTGCTTTGTAACAATTCTTAAAGTTCCTTGGGGTTTGTCCGAAGTAGCTAAGTTAACAATTAATTGCAAAGAACGTGGAGAAACAAATATGTCAGACATATCCTAGTTACTGCAACACTGCAAGCCGTTGCTTGTACTTAATGAATAGACTACGCCGATGCATTACTGCCAATCCTGATTCATAGTTCGATGCAAAGTTAGAAGAGCGACAGGCTGCGAACAAAGTTCACCACCCTCAAACAGCGCATCTAGACTCTTCGACGAGAAGAGACCATCATATTATGTCTGAATCCGAAGATTCAAAGCAGACCATCGACAACTGCCCCCCCCCTCCCCCCCCCCCCCCAGCGCTCGGCTCACCGTTCCTATTTTATTTATAGATGTTGCCCTACTCCTACAGTGGCTTGCCGCGCTACCGTTGTAAAAACTAAATATTTATAAGTATATGTTGGTTAGTACACGTTATGTGATCAGTCGGGAATGCAAAGTAATTGCACTAGCGCATTGATCATTTTCGTACCTCACTCTACTAACTGGCGTTCCCTTTAGTATTTGTGAGGAATGAACAGGATTTAAATAAAAGATAATGCGAGTGTTGTGCAATTCACTTGAAATCTAAATTACACAATTTACGATTATTGTGTGACTAGGTGTTACTCGTAGCAGCGCTCCCATATCGATATTTTTGTTGTGATGCGTGTTGGTAAGTGACCTAGTAATGCATAAATGTCTGTGTATATAGTGGTAAAACACGTTATATAAAAATTATGTAGTGCCGGTACATAATGAATATGCTTCTGCTATTTTTCTGTATGTCTAATATGAAAGCATGACTTATATTTTCTAATTGTATTTAAAAGGTGCCTCGATTCATTATACCCGTACAGAAGCAGAATTTCTAGGAGTTCCTCAGGCTTAACACAGTACTGGATGTGAGATGTTGCTACCAGAGCAACACATACGCACCGTTTGTTCCTTCCATGTCAATGCATTATGGTGCTTACCTCCCTAAGATGACCTATTTACGACTGACATAGTGAATTTAGTCAATTAACAGATCGTTATCAAATGCAGACACACCAGAAGCCTACTACGTTCCACAAGGAAAGGTACGACCTCTCTGTCTGCCAGTAAAGACTTTCAATGACGCCGTCGTTGTGAGTTTTCAAGCGACTGGGAAGCTAAGAGAGCCGGCCAGAGTGGCCGAGCGGTTCTAAGCGCTACAGTCTGGAACCGCGCGACGCAGGTTCGAATCCTGCCTCGGGCATGGATGTCCTTAGCTTATTTCGGTTGAAGTAGTTCTTAGTTCTAAGGGACTGATGACCTTAGAAGTTAAGTCCCACAGTGCTCAGAGCCATTTGAACCATTTTGAAGCTATGAGAAACGCGTGAAGCTCAGCGCATAAAATGCGACGGTCATGTGACTGCTCTAGTGTGTCTGTAGCTCTTAATGCCACCTGGCGTTCCGTACCGAAATAACTATCGCAGGTCGAGCTCTCTTTGATCTATGCGCCAAATCAGACTTACATTTTCTAGTTATATCGCAATAGTTTTAAATACGTTTCTCAATCTTACCGTCGGATTTTATTGTTGTATCACCAGAGAAACTCGCCAGTTATGCCAGGTGGGGTATATCATAAATCGCGCGCACAGTAACATTGGATTCGCAGTGTCACGGGGTAATCGGTAAACACTAAGAGTCGTCGAAAACAGCGCCAACAAAGTCTGCATGTCACTCACCTTGCATACCATATTTAAAAATGTTATTAATACTCAGACAGATAGCACACCCTTCTAGAGTAGCCTAAGGTCTTCCTCCGGGTTCAGTCTATCTCCATACTCGATTTATCGGAATCGATTCGACGGTAGAGTCGTAAAACGCAATAGACAGAGTAATTTTCGCGTTTAGTGATATTGGTATTAGTGTGGAAGCAATGTAGAAACATGTTGAGAATTGTATAAGCATTATATTGAGTACATCGAATCGTGTTGTGTAGAACATACAACAAATAAGAGGATTTTCAAAAATGTGTTAAAGTTCGAAAGTCAAACAGTAAATAGCTTTTTTAGAGAGTAATTATTGTTCTACATTTCGCGTTGTATTCTTCAAATCAATAAATATGTAGTACTACGTACTTTCTAAAGTAGTCTGGTTTCACCCTCAGCGTTCAGCCTGTCACCCTACCAAATTTAATAAAAACCGCTTCAGCGGTTTAGTCGTGAATTATTTTCGAAATGGTAATATTAGTATGGATTATCACCTACACATCCAATGAATTATTACGGACTGTACTTGATGTAGCGAGGTAAATTTTTGTAGTTATCTTCGCTACTTTGGCACTACGGCCTAACGTAATTGTGAAAATGCTACTAATGCTTATTACGGCTAAATCTAATTAGTAGTCATTCCAACAACTTCATGATATGTCTAGTAACAGTGTAGCGTGTTCCCTCGGCGTGACCGGCGTATTTGGATATGAAAAGTCATTTGTTCTGACACTTCTCAAGGATGCTTACATCTATGATATACGTGCGAACGCGGATACGACAACCGTGGATAAAATGTCGCTGAATATTAGTCTCTCTGCACACACCACAGTAATAGGATGAAAGTGGTGTGCTTGTTTTATTTGTATGCCAGAGATAACATTTTTTGCATATAGAAGTGTTCCGCAGTTCTTGGTCAGGACCACCGTTTGCTACGGAAGAGTGTCACGTTAATATCCGTCTCTGGGATTTCCTAAACTCTTTAACCTTCGCTTTCCACTTCCCAATGTACTTTCCCACAACATTGGCCATTGCGCTAGATCGGAAGAATTGCATTCATGCTTACATGCTGTTCCTTACCTGAGAAATGTTTCAGGGCCCTGTTAACAGTAACGGTTAAACGTAAGAACTCCAAGAAATACAGCAATCAGTCATTTATATGAATACAATTTGTTTGAAGTGTTTCGGATTTTTATCCAATTTCGTGGTGGCTTAATGCAGTTACACGTCTATCGTCAATTTATTGACATAGATGCTTGAATCACGATTCTAAAAACGACATAGCTGTAGCACTGAAAATGTAATCGAGAAAATGATGATAAACATGCAACAGCACTAGGACAACTCAAGTTTTGTGAAAGTATAGAAGGGTCCATGGCGATATATGTCTTAAGACGAACTCTGGTCGGTGTAGTTCTTCAATTGATTTAATGATCAGCCATTGACATAGTTATTTAATGATTTGTGCGCTCTCAAAAGGACCAGTTTCATCACTTGACTAGCCAACATACAACTTACTACGAGCGTTATTCTAAAAGTAAAAGCATTCGTTTCACCACACTTTTACTTAAAGATAGTGAAAGAAAACTTGTAACATGTTTTGATATCTTAGCTGTTTTTCTGCATAGTCGCCGTTCAAATTCAAACATTATCGTAACGCTTCACTAGCTTTCCTGTCATCTGCATACTCAGTTGCCGCCTCGTAGTCCAACCGGTTACTAACGTCCTGCTTCAGTTCGTGGTCATTTCCTTAACACAATGCCACTGGACAACAAATGGTTCAAATGGTTCTGAGCACTATGGAACTTAACATCTGAGGTCATCAGTCCCCTAGAACTTAGAACTACTTAAACCTAACGAACCTAAGGACATCACACACATCCATGCCCGAGGCAGGATTCGAATCTGCGACCGTAGTAGTCCCGCGGTTCCAGACTGAAGCGCCTAGAACCGCTCGGCCACCCCGGCTGGCTACTGGAAAAAAATCCACATCTCTTTATTTCAACTTCGCGGCGTAATCGGTAAAAGGTCTGGCAGTCTCTTCTCTAGGCTTAACTTCAATGAGCAGGACGCCTTGTCGGTCCCAAAAAAATGTGGCCATAACCTAATATGAACACAGAATTTATTTATCTCTTTTTGCTTTTGTTGGGGATCGTGAATGATGCCATTCCACTGACTGACGCTTTGTTTCTGGATTTAATGTGAACTCAGGTACCGACACCAGCAAAAATTAGTTTGGAAAATACTTCTCAATGGTTATCGTACAGAGTCGGAGCAGCTATTGCAGCTACCATTTACTTTTGTGTTCATCTGTCAAAGGTGGAGGGACCCATCTGGCATGGAGTTTTCTATAGCCCCAGCCACCGCTGACAATTTGATAAAGAACTGATCGCCAAATTTCAGCAAAGCACTAGGTCAATCCATCAATACTGAAACGCCTATCCGGTTAAATTTTTTCCTCAACCCTTGATCTGAGCTCGTCAGCCATACCTGAAAGTCCGCCTGATTGTTCTTCATCATGAATATTCTTTAGTCCACCGTTAAACATGATGCAGCATTTTCGCACTGAAGCTTCACTCGTCACATTTCCATAAACTTCGGTTGTCTGTCTCTAAGCTTCGAGAGCAGAATGGTTTCCGGAATTCGGAGACTGTATTACAGTACGAGTCTCACACTTGGCGGTATGGTTAATTTTGTCGCACATTTCAAACTTGCACAAACAAACAGTGAACGGCTGTTCTGGCTCGCTGTTAGTATCATACTGGCGCCAGCAATCTGAAACACAGAAGAGGGTGTAGGGAAGAGGGGAGGAGATGGTTGGTTCAAATGGCTCTGAGCACTATGGGACTTAACATCTATGGTCATCAGTCCCATAGGACTACTTAAACCTAACTAACCTAAGGACAGCACACAACACCCAGTCATCACGAGGCAGAGAAAATCCCTGACCCCACCGGGAATCAAACCCGGGAACCCGGGCGTGGGAAGCGAGAACGCTGCCGCACGACCACGAGCTGCGGACAGGGGAGGAGAAATACAATGCTCGCTAGATATAGCTATTCTCTACTTTTAATATGACCCTCATTCTTCCCACAGCGATATTTTTATTTGTAAGCATGGTGATCGAAGGGGTATGACGATTGAGAACAATTACAAGCTGATGCCGTCAGAAGAAATTCAAAAGTAGAAATAATGAGCTTGAGCCGTGCTCCGGCTCACGTTTGTGCCGTTGACAGGGTGGCGTCGTGTATTCGGATTGTGACGTCTCGTTTTCGTAGTGCTTTCACTCGCGCCGCTACGTTTGCTCGCTTTGTCTGTCCGTGAGTGGCAGCAGTGGCGTTTATCGATAGCGAGTATTGTGGTACTATCTTTGCAGCGACCTCAAGTATTTCCGGGTGTCAGAGTTCGGTGGGGATGGAGCAGCAGTGAAGTCCGACTGCGCCAGTACTCGCCGAGGGAAGTGGCGATATACGCTCTGCCCGATGGAAAGATGTGGTCGCGAGAGCGCACGACCCCGTCGAGGTCCGGATTCAGAGTGATTAAGTTGAACGGTCGTTATATTCGAGTAATGCAACTTTCACTTGTGTGTGTGTCCTTCCGTCGAAGTGACCTCATGCCATCAAGCTGTCAGTTGGCGGTTTTATACTCCGACGAATGCCTTGCCTGACTTGATTGGCAACGAATGATGGTTGGTCGTTCGGTCAGTCGTCCCAGTGGACGACGTGTATCTGGTCTTTCGACCGTTTCTGTGTTCTTAACGTTCATGTCTACGTGCAATTCGTCTTGTTGCTGTATAGTGACTTTTTTTAGCATTGTTTGAGTTGTTTGTGGAATTGTCTTTTGCGGTTCCATGTGCATCTATTCAGATTTTGAATAGGCAGTTTGGTCGTAACCCCGTCTACGTACTAGGATTTGGTGCAGCCAACTTTTACAATTAAATGCTTGTCATCTGATGATGTTAACTGCTACTCTATCGTGGTATTGGTTATCGCATCTTAGGTAGATTTTGCGAGTGTGCTGGTCGGCGTTTAAGCTGTCCCTAGTTTGAGTTGCCGTCCTGTTAAGTGAGCATAACTCTTGTTTCCTGTCTCATGCGTACGCAGCTGTAGGGACTTTTTCTCAGGTCGATCCTTGGAGCACTGTCTAGGGATCACTTATTTGGTCTGATTGTGTCAATTGTTTAAAAAAATATTTTGTTTAAATTATTCCTATTGCTTGTGGCCTTCAGCCGACAAATAATTTGAGTTCTTCTTAATAAGGCCTTCAGCCATCAGTATAGCTTGTGTTACAGTGAAACAATTTTTAATGATTCTTTTAAAATTTATTTTAATATTTTCAACGTGTAATGCTCTTCCTGACTTGTAATTCAGGCCATCAGCCGTTAATTGTTTGTGGTATTGCTTGTGGCCTTCAGGCGACACATAATTTTGAATTCTTTCTTAATAAGGCCTTCAGCCGTCAGTGTAGCTTATGTTTATGTTTATGATTGGTTTAAAATTTATTTTAATATTTTCAACGTGTAATTGTCTTCCTGACTTGTGATTCAGACAGTCAGCCGTTAGTCGTTCTCTAGTATTGCTTGTGGCCTTCAATTTGAATTCTTCCTTAATAAGGCCTTCAGCCATCAGTGTAGTTTGTGTTATTCCTTTAAAATGATTGCTGAAAATTGTTACCTTAAATAAAGTGCATGTGTTTACTGTGCAACCAACGGAAACTCAGTATGGCCCCGTCCACACCTTTTCCTGCTTTGTCTAAGTCCCACGTTTCAGTGCTACTATTTCATTCTGTATAGTTGTGCCTAGATAATGAGAGAGACGAGTGAACAAAGCATCCACAAGACGACGAAAAAAGAGAATGTATAATAAGGTAGGAAATAGAAGAAGAGCGGTTGTTTCGCGAAAGCGAATGAGGCGCTGTACAGTCTGCATACAAATTGAATCTTCTCCCAAGGCAGAGAGCTTACCGCCGTGGCTTGCACCGTAATTGAAAACAAACACTAAACATCTATTCTTGAAAAGAAAGTTGGTGGGAAGGAAACTCCGAAAATTAAGATTCGGTTCCTCAAAGAAGAGAAGAAAGAGGACGCAAAGAAGGCAGTGCTTCAGCTAGCGTTAACGATTCAGTTAAAGTGGTGACCCAAAGTGATTACAGTTAAATTGGAAAGGGCTGTTCTGTCCAGAAATAAAAATCGACAATAGAACCAGGGTACGTCGACTACGTGACTCACAGAATGAACTCGCGTGATCGATTTATATAGTCGGCAGCCATTGTACGCTCCATGATACAATTTAGGCAAGTTTCGATTTTGTTCCACCATCATTATTGTCAATGACAGTTCAGTAGTTCATCTGATTTTTGCTTTATTATGACGGGAACGACGTTTTAAAATGCACTCAGTGGCAAAAGTCAGTGTGTAGTTGTGGTCGCCAATCAGACGACTAGTTTGCTGCACCTTTCTACAGTAGCCAATCGCGTGGAAGCCTCTTCATCTTTGCATAGATTCCAGAACCTATATCTGTTTGAAACTGGTTATAGTAGTGAAGACTTGTTCATTCACCAGATTTTACAAGCTTTAAATGAGAAAACGGCACCGGTTGTTACTTTCTGCGACCCATCTAAGGCATTAGACTATGTGAATCACAGTATCTTCGTACATGAATTTAAGTTATTGGGACTGATGGTATAGCCAGACAATGGATAATATAATATCTAACCAACTGAATGCAGAAAATTGCTCTTTAATTCAACAGTCTGGGGACATAATTCCGACTGGAGAGAAATCACATATGGAGTTCTCCAAGGCTCAGTCTTAGGTCCACTATTCCTCTGTATGTATGTAAACCCTCTTCCTTCTAATATGCTACTACAAGCAAGATTAGTTCTTTTTGGAACACTATTGTAATCAAGCCAAGCATACATACATAAACAGAAGAAATGGTAAACAAAGCTAAGTATCACTAACTGTTTATTCTGCGAATGGCCTCATCATCAGTTTTTTTTTTAAAAAGATACATTTTCAGTTCTGCCCATCAAAGGGTACTACAGCAATGATAGTGTAACACCTGGTGTGGACGTAATAAGCAGAGTGTAAACCTCAAAATTCTCGGTGCGAATTTCAATCGGAAAAAGCACGTATTGGAACTCCTAACACAACTTAGTTCTGCCAAATTTGCACTTCGAAGCATAGAAAATCTTGGGGGAAGACAAATCAGAAAGCTGACACATTTTGCATATTTTCATTCAATAATGTCATATGGAATAATTCTTAAAAAGTAAGTCTTCATTGCACAAATACGTACTGTAAGATTAATATGTGGTGCTCACACACGATCGTCTTGTAAACATCTGTGTAAGCTGTTGGAGATGCTGGATAACGCTTCACAGCATGGTTATTCCCTCAAGAGGTTGTTGCGAATAATGCACCACAGTTCAAACGGAATGACAACATACATAATTAGAATGCCGGAAGGAAAAATGATATTCATTACTACACATTAAGATTGCCTTTAGTAAAAAATGGGCTGTATAATGCTGCATCAAAAAATTTTGATCACTTACTCAGTGATATAAAATGAATGAGAAACATAAAAGTCAAATTTGAAAACAACTTGAGAAACTTTCTCCTTGACAACTCGTTCTCTTCCGTAGAAGAAATTCTATTACTGTAATGTGTAAAAGGTGGAGAGTAGGAATTACTAACTGAACTTAGAAATGTGCAAAATGTAACCATATATACAACGTTATTTGCGATGTGAATGTAAAATGATTCGTTACACATAATTATGATCTATCGTGCAAAATAGTTAATGTAACATGTAATTAACTAACACTCTCCGTTTTTTATCCATCGACTCTTTCCCCCATTACCAAATTTACTATTCCAGTGTGTTTTAGGATGAGATATATTAACCTTCCTCTTCCTTTAATTAAGCTGCGCCATAAATTTCATTTTCTTTCCATCTGATTCAGTACCTGCTCAATAATTACTCGATCCTCCCATCTAAGCCGGCCAGATGGCCGAGTGGCTCTAGGCCCTACTGTCTGGAACCGCGCGACCGCTTCGGTCGCAGGTTCGAATCCTTCCTCGGACAAGGATGTGTGTGATGTCCTTAGGTTAGTTAGTTGTAAGTAGTTCTAAGTTCTCTGGGACTGATGATCTCAGAAGTTAAGTCCCATAGTGCTCAGAGCCATTTGAGCATCCCATCTAATCTTCAACGCTCTTTTTAACACCACTTTCCAAACGATTCTTCTCTGCTGTTGTCTATAATACTTATCGCCCATGTTTCACTCAAATGCAAGGCTATACTCAAGACAAATATTTTCTGAAAATACTTCTAATACATAAATGTGTATTCGGCATTATTTGATTTTTCTTTTACGGAAACTCTATACTTGCTATTGCATCTTTGTATTTAAATCATCTGCACTTGTGCCCCATTTTTAGCTACTTTGCTGGACGAATAGCAAAACACATCTACAGGATTTAGTGTCTCATCTCCTAATTGAGTTCCCTCAGTACAGCTTGATTTAAATCGAGTGCATTACATGACCCTCGTTTTGCTTTTGTTGTCATTTGCCTTGTAACCTCTTTTCCGGACAGTATCCATTTCGTTCAACTGATATTCGAAATCCTTTGCCGTTTCTGTCAGAATCACAACTTCAGTGGTAGACCTTTAAGTTCCTTATTTTCTCACTGAACTTAAATTCCATTTCAAAATACCTTTTCGATAACCTTTATAGCTTGCTCAGTGCAAACACTGAATAACATGGGAGATACACTACAATTGTGTTTCACTGCCTTCTCCATCACTGACTCATTTCTAGGACTGTAAGTGAAAGCTGATTTCTCTACAAGTTGTAGACAACCTTACGATCCGTGTATTTTTTTCATATTACCATTTGAATGTAGTAACTCCAAAGCAATCAGTTGCTGACAGGTGTGAATATTACCGAACTACCAGTTAAACAAATCATCGTTGCAAAATATTAACACGAATTATTTAAAGAATGACAGAAGGTCTGGTGGATGCTGATCTCGGGGAATACCAGTTTGGAATCCGGAGAAATGTGGGAAAACGTGAGGCGATACTGATCCTACGACTTCCCTTAGACGTTAGGTTAAGGAAAGGGAAACCCACATTTGTAACATCTGTAGACTCGGAGAAACGTTTTGCAGATGTTGAGTGGAACACACTCTTTGAAATTCTAAAGGTAGCAGGAGTAAATTACAGGAACTGAGAGCCAATTTACAAATTGTACAGAAACCAGACGACAATTATGAGTCGAAGAGCATGAAACGGAAGCAGTGGTTGAGAAGGGAGTGAGACAGAGCTGTGAACTGTCCCCTATGTTATTCTATTTGTACACTGAGCAAGCAGTAAAGGACGCCAAAAAAAAAAAAAAAAAGGGAAAGAATTAAAGTTCAGCGAGAAGCAATAAACTTTGAAGTTTGGCGATAACAGTGTAATTCTGTAAGAGACAACAAAGGACTTGGAAGCGCAGCTGAATGCAATTGACAGTGTCTTGAAACAAGGACATAAGAAAAACGAGAATAACGGAAGGTAGTCGAATTAAATCAGACGATGCTGAGGGAATTAGATTAGGAAACAAGGCACTAAATGTAATAGATAAGTTTGTTGTTTGGGAAAAGTAAGTGAAAATGACCGAAATAGAAAGGATAAAAAATATAGAATAGAAATGGCCAGAAAAGAGTTTCTGAAAAAGAGGAATTTGTTTACATCGAATATAGATTTAAATGTCTGGGAGTCTTTTCTGAAGTTTTGGCTGGACTATTTGTATGGAAGTGAAACATGGACGATAAACAGTTTAAACAAGAAAAGAACAGAGGCTTTCAAATGTGCCGCTACGGAAGAATCCTGTAGATTAGATGAGTGTATTTCATAACTAATGAGACGTGCAGAGTGCAAAAGAGGATATAAGAAATTTGTTGCAAATCTTGACTAAAAGAAGAAATCGGTTGATGAGAGACGTTTTGAGACATCAATCGACTACAAATTCAGTACTAGAGGGAAGTGTGTAGGGCAAAAATTGTAGAGGGAGACCAAGAGATGAATACGGTAAGTAGGTTCAAGAAGATACAAGTTGCAGTAGTTTTTCGGAGGTGGATACGCTTGCACAGGTTAGAATAACCTGGGGAACTGCATCAAACCAGCCTCCAGGCTGAAGAGCACAATAATAACATTCTGTCTCTCTTCTTAAGAAATGAAAGCACTTTCACTACTGTCCAGTCTTGTGGTGTTTTCGAATGGTGTAGTCCAGTCAACGGTATGGAAGGTGCAATGGGCGTCACCCATGTAAATAACCAAGCAAAGCAGACCCGAGAGTGCGCTAAAGATCAGCAGTGACTAGCAAGAGGCTTCTTTTTAAATTAATATTTTCCATATTTGACATAAAAGGGGTAAGGGAAAGAGCTACACATACATTTCTAGTCACAGACAATATCACACTTAACTGTACTGCCGAGAACTGTCTCACATACTGTGTGGCACAGCGGTTACCGTCGTTGGTGGGTGTGCTACGGATCGCCAATTCAAACCAGGTCACCAGCAGTTCTCTGAAGTTTTTAAGTTAGTAATATATCTACCTTATCTGTATTAATAATAGTACTTCCCTTCCAGGAGCTCAGTTCCTTATGGGCTGTATGGTGGTATTCATAATAAACGTGCTTCGATACTAAATATTGTACTTCATTGACAACCCTGCGTTTCGATTTGGACTTGATTGTGGTTACACGTGACACTGTGTTTGTGGAGGAGCTGAATGCTTCAAAACATCTGCATTAATGCGGCTGCAATTTAAGAAATTAAAAGCCGCACGGACAGGAAGCGGAATTCTACAGTACATCTTCCTTAAGTTCAACAGAGCGAGGTGGCGCAGTGGTTAGCACACTGGACTCGCATTCGGGAGAACGACGGTTCAATCCGGCGTCCGACCATCCTGATTTATGTTTTCCGTGATTTCCCTAAATCGCTCCAGGCAAATGGCGGGATGGTTCCTTTGAAAGGGCACGGCCGATTTCCTTCCCCGTCCTTCCCTACTCCGATGAGACCGATGACCTCGCTGTCTGGTCTCCTCCCCCAAAAACAACCCAACCCTTAAGTTCAGTACATTCAGGAAACTAATGGATTCCAAAACAGCGGCAAGTCAGCTACCTATCTGGCATCCACCACCGTTTGTGAAGACTCCTGTGAGGACCCTATAAACAGGTGAAAGAACTCAACCTAGTTGCCAAATACCAACGAAGAGAAGCTCAAAGTAGGGTTAAATTACACATCCAACTGAAGAAAACTTCTGGTCCTTAGTTGAAAAACAGAGGAGAGCTCAGAAATACATCAGTTGCTCGACGGAAGATGGAAGTACAAAAACGTGCAGGCAAATTCAGAAATAAAGAGATACAAGTCACTTACGAACAAAATAAATAGGAAGTTCAGGGAAGCTAATGCGAAATTGCTGCATGAAAAATCCGAAGAATTTGAAATAGATATAACTGTCAGAAGGACTGACTTAGTATATAGAAAGGTCGAAACTGCCTTTGGTGAAATAAAAGCAAGGGCGTTAACATTCAGAACGCAATG
Organism: Schistocerca nitens; assembly: GCF_023898315.1. Classification (NCBI taxonomy): domain Eukaryota; kingdom Metazoa; phylum Arthropoda; class Insecta; order Orthoptera; family Acrididae; genus Schistocerca; species Schistocerca nitens. Next base: position 230,813,064 of record NC_064615.1, read on the forward strand.
CGAATTCCACTTCTGAATGAAGAGTGGAAAGCGGATAGGTGGAAAGTGTATATTGAAGGCCTGTATGAGGGGGAAGACTTATTGTGATGGGTTTTGTTGTGTTTGTTTAAATTTGTTGCTGTGGTGTATAAGTGTTATTGTAAAACATATGAAAAAGTAGCAGCAGGAATAACAGTATAATTTAAAAGAAATAAACAATGTCTGATAATTCTTATTTATATGCTGCTGAGCCCGACTACAATGAATTATCTTATTGTACCTTATCATTACAAATAACTACTGAAATGCTGCTTCATTTATTCAGAAAGTGAGATTAAAATGTATGCACCAAATAATTAATATATCACACCACATCCTCTTCCCGTAGCAAAAATGGTATCATAAATATTTTTTTAAGTCACTGATAAATTACTCTGAGAAAAATTAACCTTGCGCATCAGCCACAAAAATTATTTCATTCACTTAAAGTCTAAGGTTGTTCTGCTGAATGTTTTTATTTTCACTGTTAGAATAGAGAAATAATACATTTCTGTGGCTTCTTGTCCTCGAAGTTCAAATATTGTAATGTCGATCTAAAGAATTAATGGATGATTATTTCTGCAGTTTGATATTGCCGCTCCATACACTCGGGTAATGGCGGGAGACAAAACACAGTCTGAACTGGGTTTCTTACCAACGTAATTTTTCGTAGAATATCAGTAACATGAACATTTCCCTTTATGCTGGGTTAAATATCAGAATCCTACACCGTTATGACTGTTTACAGTATCAGTATTACTCACCGGTTACCAATAAACAGTATCGCCGTAACAGGCGCTAATGGCCGCTTTCCTGTATGCTGGGAACACAAAACCTGAAACATTCATTGTAGGTTACTTAGTTACAAATAGAAGTCCGTACACTAGAATTTAATTTAGTAAATTTTCGTCATGTTTCAGATTACTTGTCCTCACAAACACGGTTATTTTTTTATAATATTTAAAAGAACAGACCTCAGCTTAATCTTTGATTTCACCCGCTTCGTACATCATAGAGAACAATGGAAGGAAAAAAAATGTCACTGACAGTACAATGCCAATATATTCCTTTAGGGGTATTATCTTTTGTTGTATGATCATTTTTTGTTGTAAACTGTTTACAGAAATAATAAAACATTGTTGTCGGAAATTATTTACATTTCACAATATAATAATAAGTCTTTTCACTGTCGGTTTTCACATATAGGCTTAAAAGTTATATCTGGAAAAATATTCATCAGTCCATAAATCTCGAGCACTGTCGCTTACACTGGTGACGCAAAATATTGGCGTTGACATTACACTATCTGGTGCCATAATCGAAGAAGAGACATATGTCGACAGAGAAGAGATAAGGGATTCAGTGTTAGGATCACAATTTAAAAGAGTTTTGGAAGACTTAAGATCAAATAAGACGGAAGCGATAGATAACATTCCATCGGAATTTCTGAAATGATTGGTGAAGTTTAAGCAAAAGTACACTCCTGGAAACGGAAAAAAGAACACATTCACACCGGTGTGTCAGCCCCACCATACTTGCTCCGGACACTGCGAGAGGGCTGTACAAGCAATGATCACACGCACGGCACAGCGGACACACCAGGAACCGCGGTGTTGGCCGTCGAATGGCGCTAGCTGCGCAGCATTTGTGCACCGCCGCCGTCAGTGTCAGCCAGTTTGCCGTGGCATACGGAGCTCCATCGCAGTCTTTAACACTGGTAGCATGCCGCGACAGCGTGGACGTGAACCGTATGTGCAGTTGACGGACTTTGAGCGAGGGCGTATAGTGGGCATGCGGGAGGCCGGGTGGACGTACCGCCGAATTGCTCAACACGTGCGGCGTGAGGTCTCCACAGTACATCGATGTTGTCGCCAGTGGTCGGCGGAAGGTGCACGTGCCCGTCGACCTGGGACCGGACCGCAGCGACGCACGGATGCACGCCAAGACCGTAGGATCCTACGCAGTGCCGTAGGGGACCGCACCGCCACTTCCCAGCAAATTCGGGACACTGTTGCTCCTGGGGTATCGGCGAGGACCATTCGCAACCGTCTCCATGAACCTGGGCTACGGTCCCGCACACCGTTAGGCCGTCTTCCGCTCACGCCCCAACATCGTGCAGCCCGCCTCCAGTGGTGTCGCGACAGGCGTGAATGGAGGGACGAATGGAGACGTGTCGTCTTCAGCGATGAGAGTCGCTTCTGCCTTGGTGCCAATGATGGTCGTATGCGTGTTTGGCGCCGTGCAGGTGAGCGCCACAATCAGGACTGCATACGACCGAGGCACACAGGGCCAACACCCGGCATCATGGTGTGGGGAGCGATCTCCTACACTGGCCGTACACCACTGGTGATCGTCGAGGGGACACTGAATAGTGCACGGTACATCCAAACCGTCATCGAACCCATCGTTCTACCATTCCTAGACCGGCAAGGGAACTTGCTGTTCCAACAGGACAATGCACGTCCGCATGTATCCCGTGCCACCCAACGTGCTCTAGAAGGTGTAAGTCAACTACCCTGGCCAGCAAGATCTCCGGATCTGTCCCCCATTGAGCATGTTTGGGACTGGATGAAGCGTCGTCTCACGCGGTCTGCACGTCCAGCACGAACGCTGGTCCAACTGAGGCGCCAGGTGGAAATGGCATGGCAAGCCGTTCCACAGGACTACATCCAGCATCTGTACGATCGTCTCCATGGGAGAATAGCAGCCTGCATTGCTGCGAAAGGTGGATATGCACTGTACTAGTGCCGACATTGTGCATGCTCTGTTGCCTGTGTCTATGTGCCTGTGGTTCTGTCAGTGTGATCATGTGATGTATCTGACCCCAGGAATGTGTCAATAAAGTTTCCCCTTCCTGGGACAATGAATTCACGGTGTTCTTGTTTCAATTTCCAGGAGTGTATTATTCGCGTTGGTGTATAGAATATATGGCACTGGCGATCTCTCTTCAGACTTTCGAGAAAAACATCTTCCACACAATTACGAAGATAGCAAGAGCCCACTAGTGCGAGAATTATCGCGAAAATCAGCTTAACAACTCAGGCATCCATGTTGCTGATATTAACAATGCACAGCAGAATGGAAAAGAGAATTGAGGATTTGTTATTTGACGATGAGTCTGGCTTTAGGAAAGGTAAAGGCACCAGAGGGGCAGTTCTGTCATTTCAGTTGATAACGGAATCGAGAGTGAAGATAGATCTAGGCACTTTCGTAGTATTTACCGATCTGGAAAAATGGTGCGTAAGACAGGGTGTAGTTTTTCGCCCTTGCTATTAAATCTGTACAGCGAAGAAGCAATGAGGGAAATAAAAGAAAGCTGAAGAGCGCAATTAAAATTCATTGCGAAAGAATACCAAGGATAAAGTTCGCTGATGACATAGCTCTCCTCAGTGAAAGTGAAAAAGAATTACAACATTTGTTGAATTATATGAACAATCTAATGATTAGAAACTATGGATTGTGGGTAAATCGAAGGGAGATGAAAGCAACGAGAAGTAGCAGAAATGAGAACAGCGAGAAAGTTAACATCAGGAAAGGGGATCACGAAGCAGACCGAGTCAAGAAATTGTGCTACCTAGGCCTCAGAACAACTCATGACGGACGGAAGAAGGAGGACAGAAAATGCAGACTAGTGCTGGCAAAAAAAGTCTACTAGTATCACACATAGGCTTTAATTTGAGGAAGAAATTTCTGAGAATCTCCTTTTGGACCACAGAATTGTATGGTAGTGAAACGCAGATTATGAGAAAACCCTAAGAGAAGAGAATCGAAGCATTTGCGAGGCGCTCCGGGGACGAATGTTGAAAATTAGGTGGACGGATAAGGTAAGAGATGAGCAGGATCTGACAGAATCGGCTAGCAAAGAAATATGTGGAAAACACTTACAAGGAAAAGGTACAGGAAATAACTTCCATGATACCAAGACGAAACAGTTGAGGATAAAAACTACAGAGGAAGACAGAGACTGGAATACAGCCAGCAAATTATTGAAGATGTAGGGTGCAATTGCTACTGTGAGAAGAAGAGACTGCACAGGAGAGCAAAATAGTGGCGAGCCGTATCAAACAAGTCAGAATACAGATGACTCAAAGAAAATTGTACTGCAGCCCGGAGGCACAGATAGACTATGGGAGGTACAGGAGAACTGAAAACCCAATCGACGGTCACGAAGCCTCCACAGGAGGGAGTACCTTCGATGCTCCTCATAGAGTAGAGGATGTGACAACATGATCAGACATGGAGGATACACCAACGCCGTCTTACAGAGGACAATTACAAAGATCTAGGTCCAGGATGCTGTAGTTGGCCACTGTGAGAACTGAAACAGCTGGTTACTGTTTGAGAGGGAGCATTGCTGTGAGGTGTGGCGAACGCGGTGTATTGGTGGAGGGTGGGATCGCTGGATGGCGTGGGGCAGGTCGTCAGTTCAAACTCGATCACCAGCAATTATTTATGATTTAGTGTTTACCAGTTGAGGATGTCTCTTGAAATACCTTACGTTCGTAGTGTTTAAGTGTCTAGTATATTCGATGTACGTATAAATATTAGCATCCTTTCTGTCCAGGAAGTCAGTTGTCTTCCGCTTGTACGTTGATGTTTTTCATAAATGTGCTTTCAGTGATAACTGTGGTATTTCTTTGACGACATTGTTTCCAGATTTCAACTCTTTGACTTTGGAGTATCCACTGCAGGTGGTCAATAAAAGAAGGCCCAGGTCTACAATGAATCCAAAGCTTATTGACACTAAAGTAACATACTAATCTCCAGGTGTGGTCAGTTCGTAACCAGTATTCAAAAAAACAAAATTTTCTGAAGTTACTTAACAGTTATTGCAGCAGTAGGCTGGTTACACCAGAAGCAAATGCATGAAGTTCGCAACTGAAGTTTCCGCACACAAAGTGCCAAATTACAGTCCGGAAGGGACTAGCAAACTCCTAATCCAAAACTTAGTTCGACGCTTACGGTGTCAAGAAAGAATTAACGTAAATGTAATCCGAAGGCAAAACGCCTCTAGAAAGAAAACAAACGCTTTTGGGAAACGTTACTAACTAATAAGTACACAAAGCATTACGTTTTAAGAAATTCAAGCCCCAACTGTACAATCGCCATTTTAAAAGCTGAGTAATCTGAGGCAGTTGAAGTCCTTGAAAGGGAGTCCAATATTAAAATTTCAATATGACGAAAACATAGTCAAGTCCGGTATATAGCTAATGAAACAAAGTTCAGAATTCCTAAAAGCCTACCCGCAGAAGCTTTAACACTAACTCAGCGTCGTCGTTACAGTGGCTCCAAAGTGAGTTCCCGATAGATGGAATCAAACTGAATTTGGCGCCCGGCCCAGAAAACCCACTCGGAATGAACTGCGCTAGCCTCACTACGGCTGGGCACCGCGATACAGTTCTTTCATCTTGTAATGTGGCCCACGTAAGGGTAATGTCTGTGGTGTCTGCGACCTGTGTCGGCACTTGCGTTTCCGTCTTGGGGCCTTCGGGTCATGGAAGGCTTCGTGTGCCGTGCTGATAGAAAGCTGGCTGCCCGCTTAACTCCGCTGTGATGTGGGATGCTGGTAGAGTAGATGTAGTCCCCTTTCTGCACCACCGATACAACAGAGCTGATTATGGTTACGGACAGTATTGCCACATGTGCCCTTAACCAGAAATTGCCATCATTTCGCTACACTGACCTACACTTAATCTATATTGGACCTTTGCATTTCTCTTTCCCGATATTCTAGCTTCCCTATAACATTAACACTTCTAATATTTCAAGCTTAGACTCGTAGGACGTCACCCTTGGCGGTCCTTTACTGAATATCTGAATAGGGAATTAATCTGTAACTTTTTGCCCATGGATAGATCACCCTGACACTCTTCAAGTACAGGCCACAAGTCATGTGGATTCATAGTGTGTGTCTTTAGCACAGCGGTTACCATTGTCTTCTGGATCCTCATGCCACTGATCGTTTTTGATTGTTTCGCAATTTGGAAACAGTTCCCCATCCGGAGAGCAAGGCGTTACTCTGAAGTTCCACCAGCTTGTCCGCCCTCTTTATGAAGGCTAACGGCAGAACGAGGGTGACTCTTTATAGCGCATTCTACCTTCCTAAACGCAGAGAACAGGAAAAAGCAAAAGCTTTATGTCACATTTGATCATTCATCGAAGGATTTGCACAAGGTGCCTTTTAGACTGATAGATACAATGTACTGGTTTGCGATCATTTTGTATTTCGTTGAACTGATCAGAGACTGTGTGACATTTCCTTAATTTATTTCATTTTATTTTCTCATTATTTTGTTGATAATTTTATTATTGTTCGTGTTATAGATAACGAAATAGCAATACTTTATTCATCCTACTTTATTTTTCATTCCTCACCGTCCATAAATTGCAGCAGTCTCACAAGACGCACGCTTCCACAGTTCACTCTACGGTAATAATAACTCATGAAGGTTTGAATGTTAAATGCTTATTTAGAAAATGGTTCAAATGGTTCTGAGCACTATGGGACTTAACAGCTGAGGTCATCAGTCTGCTAGAACTTAGAACTACTTAAACCTAACTAACCTAAGGACATCACATACATCCATGCCCGAGGCAGGATTCGAACCTGCGACCGTAGCGGTCACGCAGTTCCAGACTGAAGCGCCTAGAACCGCACGGCCACTCCCGCCGGCCGCTTATTTAGACCAGGAGGCAACTTTTAAACTAAAATATTCGGTTAGTAACAGAAGCATATGTCAGTAGCTTAGTTGTGCTGTGTGAATCTCGTTTTTGGCGCTTTAAATTGTTTTTGTAACCTGATACTGACATGTAAGAAATAGTTCGTTTTACTCTGCTTGGAAATTTGGAAGTTTGTGGTAAGATCTTATGGGACCAAACTGCTGATGTCATCGGTCCCTAAGCTTACACACCACATAATCTAACTTAAACTAACTTACACTAAGGACAACCCACACACACACACACACACACACACACACACACACACACACACACACAGGGGGAGCCGCGCCAACAGTGACAGGACGCCCCAGACCGTGCGGCTACCCCGCACGGCTTTTACACTGCAAGAGGACTGAGATCCACTAAATAAATAAGGAACTTTTCATATCAGAGTCAATCAGGATGAAATGAAGTCTATAGCTTCCACGAGCCTAGTAATGCTATTCTCTATAGCTTGCCTTTGTTTTCTGCCTCGTACTATACATAAACATTACGAGACTTTAATCCAATAAAAATGCCGGTCACATTTTACCATCGCCTTGAAAAAGTGAAATAATACTTCCGAGTGATCTGTGAATCTGGGCGGTTCAGACTGTTTGTATCATGTAGTAGCAACCCACTAATGGTCAATTTCTGTACGGAATTACTCACGATATTCTGAATGGATCATCAACTGCATGTGTCATCAAACGTAGAAAATGTCATTAAAATATAATAGAAAAGAACCGAGAGGAACGAGCGAGGATGACTGACATGGTACTGCATGGAAAAGGGTTGGGGTGAACAAAACCCACTTTACGTTCAACATGAGCTCATTTCGTAAAATGAAATGGGAGCAGAGCAAACAGGTCCGGTGGTACCCACTGCTCGCAGGGGCGATTATCATTCGGCAGGGCTGAAATTAAAATCCTGGTGCACTGTGGAAAGGGTGTTGTGACGTCCTCTGGAAAGCGGGGAAATCAAATACCGACCCCTCCCCCCCCCCTCCACTGCGCGCCCACCCTTCATCCACCAGTCCCGCTAGAGTAGAAACATAGTGGGACACGAAATATGAAATCGCGAATTCGCTGCATGTGAAACAGCAGTTTCTATTCTGCTGCATGTGGAAACCTATTATGTAACAGACAAAATAAGTACTGAAAGATACGTTCGTATCGTCGGTCAGCTATCAGAAAGAAGATCTCTATGTGTTTGCAAATCAGAAGGTATTCGTTGGTCGGTCACTTCCCTAAATTGCTGAAATCATTTTTCCGGATCCGCATCATGGACGGAGAGATTTTTTTTTTAATTGAACGTTCCTCTCTTCACTTTCGGACACAATAATAGAATACAATGACAGAATTAGCTTTATTGAAATGTTTCACTTTGCCTGCTTGAAATAAGTATTTCTTAAACAAGGAAAATGGTAATTTCACAAAGACGGGTAGATTGTTCTATTCTCCGAACAACTTGAACAATATAAATCTTAATATTTCTGCAACTGCAGTTAAAGGGATAAAGAGGAAAACGCACTTAAACAAATCCTCCAACAACTACTTGAAAATATTCGCTCCCAAAATTTACGCAATGAGTACAAAAAAGCACTCCGTCTTCAGGCCACATGTGGCCCATCGGGACCATCCGACCGCCGTGTCATCCTCAGATGAGGATGCGGATAGGAGGGGCGTGTTGTCAGCACACCGCTCTCCCGGTCGTTATGATGGATTTCTTTGACCGGAGCCGCTACTATTCGGTCGAGTAGCTCCTCAATTGACATCACGAGGCTAAGTGCACCCCGAAAAATGGCAACAGCGCTTGGCGGCCTGGATGGTCACCCATCCAGGTGCCACCACGCCCGACAGCGCTTAACTTCGGTGATGTAACGGGAACCGTGGAATCCACTGCGGCAAGGCCGTTGCCCCAATGAATATAGGAAGTAAACTTATTTTAATAGAATTTGGAAAAACTAATGGCTTTTTGCCAAGGAGCAGAATGATGGACGTAGAGACCAGTCTGTAATCTGTAAAAATGGTGCAAAGTTTGCAAACTCGCTTCTACGGTAATACTAAGTCATCTGTAAAAGTGTGAATTGTTACTTCTGAGGAGTGTCAAATAACGGTTACTGTCACCGACGTAGTCTGAGTAGGATTACACATCGCCGGAGTGGCGGGATATTATACATACATCAGGAAAAGTTTTGCATCACCTCAGTTCCGAGAGTTCCGGAACCTGTACAGAAAATTGGAATAGAGATCAACATAAACATTATTTCCACCCTTTTTATTGCCCATCGAAACCACACATCGCATGTTGTACCACCATACAGCGAGACCTTCAGAGGTAGTGCTCCAGATTGCTGTACACTCTGGTACCTCTGATACCCAGTAGCAAGTCCTCTTGCACTGATGCGTACTTGTATTCGTTTTGGCATACTATCCACAAGTCTATCAAGGCACTGTTGGTCCAGATCGTCCCACTCCTCAACAGCGATTCGGCGTAGATCCCTCAGAGTAGTTGGTGGGTCACGTCGTCCATATACAACCCTTTTCAATGAATCATCAAATCAGAAAATAGTCATTTTCTCAAATTAGATTCTAATTACAGTAAGACAAAACGAAGTGCATTCCGCCATTTGGAATCTAAAGTTTCTTATCCACAGACCACCAAAATTGTTTAATTCTGTTTTCCTTATAAATTAGGAACTAACGAAACATAACCTCAGTTGAAAAACCATATTACACACTTCTCCTGTCAATTAAAATGTTGTACAGTTTTGTACCTGCTCATCTCTTTCGGATCATTATATACGACCTATCGGGCTTTAATATAAATTACCTGACAGAATTTTAATGTCCTTTTCGAACCTATTACGCCAAATAGTCTAACTTATTTTTCTCAGCATATTTGTAATTTTACTACGAGACTAAAATTTATTAGCTCATAGTTAAACGTTTGTTATCTCCTCCTCACTGTTACCTTAACTATTTTTTCCACGCCATCTGCTTTCCCGTCCTATATGGTATTTCTCTGAACTGTTTTGTTTATATTCATAAAACTCTCTCTTCGGCAACCGTAACTGAACCTGATTGTTATATAAATTGAGGGCGATATTGAATGTCAGTGTTCACGAATAAATGTGCAAAATATTGCTGTTGAACTTGGCGCTTATATTTTAGTGCTTGATTTGAAAAAAGAAAGGTTCGTCATACCCAGTTTCATTTCCGTTAAATAACTAAATAATTATTTTATTTATTACTCTCTCCTACATTTGGAATACGAGCTTTGTAAAACATAAAATTTTGCTACATGTCTGATGGGTCCAAAGTCAGTTACTCCTAGTAATAATATTACCCTCTCAATCCTATAAAATGACTGCCCTTAGAGGAACTAGGATGAATTTTGTTCAAAATTTTTGACTTTTATGATACAGCTTTTCTTAGATGTTACTGCAACCGTTCTACAACAATCCTCTTCAGGACCAGAAATAAAATGCAGCAATGTTGTATTTATCCGGACAAGTAAAGCTACTACAATAAGGCCATTGGAAACTACCATGACGGGGGCGTAAAACGTTTTGCCGAAATGACGCAAACGAGGTCAGATTCAAAGAGGCACTTGCATCGTGAGCTGCGGGCACATCGATATTAACACCTTCGCACAGCATCTAGCACTGTCGGTCGAAAATCACTAAACATATTTCGAGAACGCTGTCTACATCCTATACTTCCGAGTATATTGTTTAATTTGTACTAATTTTCAGTGATGTGTGTACTACGTGTCGCTGGTGTGGTAATGCGTCACCGCTACAGCCCAACACGGGCATTAACGGGATGGAAGCGTTGCCACGATTTGTGACGTGTTTGTGCACGCTGAAAATTCCCGATGTGGGACATAGCTATTTTCTGTGCGATCGGTTTTGTTTTGTCGACTGTACATTTTTGTTGTCACAATTATAACAAAAGTATAGTAGTTAAGTAAAAAACTGTAAAACTGTGTATATTCGTGCAGAACCCTTTACCGCATGCCAGTAGAACCAATCTGTGACTAGAATGCTGTAGATATTTAAACACGGAAGAACAATAGCAAACTAGCGGTTTTATTTTATTGTAATGTTACTCTACTAAGAACCCATCGGTAGATTCAGTTAATGTGATACTTAATATCCCGCTCTTTAACAGTGTCTGACATAACGGCATATGGAAACCACATATTTGAAACTGAAAGTTTGGGCCACGCGGATCCTCTCTTAACTTCAGGCTAATTTCAGTAATTAATAATAATAATTGCAGTCGAAATAAAGTAGGCACCAACTGTCAGAATATTCAAGATGTCTTACCTCCTTGTGATATATATAATATAATGGCGTGTGACGAGGGCCACCCGACGGGCAGACCGTTCGCCTGGTGCAAGTCTTTCGATTTGACGCCACTTCGGCGACTTGCGCGTCGATCCTTGTGATAATCCAGTGTAGTCGTCACTGTGACTGTACAAGCTGTGTGTGTGTGTGGGGGGGGGGGGGGGGGGGAGGTTAGAGTCTCAGTTTCCCGCCGCAGAGCACATGGCTGGCGGTTGCTACGGGGCTGTGGCGAGCGGCGGCTAGCGTCTACGCGGTCTTCGAAGAACCCGAGCGCTTGGTAGGGGCGCTTATGGCCGTGTCTTCGCGCTTGGAGAAGTTTATATGCCAGAGAAAAGTTGATTATAACAAAGGCAAGAGTGAGACGGAGGTGCGAGTTCGCACTCATAGACAGAAAAATATGTAAAGCTAAATTGTCTAGACGCGCCACAAAAATATATAAATAGTTTAAAAGTTATAGTTGTCTTAAAAATTGTAAATTTATGAAAGTTCGAAAGCTAATATCTCGGCAATGCTTTGGTCGATTAATATGAACAAAGTGTCTACGGATGCGGCTAGTAGAGCTGCATTGAGCAATCATAGTCGATTTAGCAAAACATGTACGAATTTTTGAATGAGAGGTCGGAATGTGGGACTAGACTGAGAGAAACAGTGTTTTTGGTAATAATTAAATTTAGAGAGACGAAACTAGCAGCAGCATTCTAAAGGTTAAAGAGGTAGATCAGTACTTAAGTATGTATTTTTTTTTTATTTATGTTAAGTATCAAAAATCCGGGAGAAGCAATATCACGCCACAAGAACATTATTTGTGAAAAAACGCTGGCAGATGCAAAAAATTGGACTTTAAATCGTTATTTCCCTTAAAATGTGCATATTTTTCAATATATCATACGTGTTTTTGTGTTTAATTTTAGAGTATTCGTAATTTTTGGCAAACATTGTTTTGAGTTAGTCGTTTCGGGGGAGTTGAGTTTGAGCGACGCTGAGAGCCGGACGTGCCGCCCATCTGGGGGTAGCAGTGGGTTGGTAGCCACGTTCGGGGACAAGTATGTATGTAGCGACGTTCGAAAGCGATCAAGTTGAGCGCAGTATAGTGGTTTATTACAGCAGACAAGAGTGTACTTTGTGAACGGTGAACAGACTGCCGAGTGCCGTGATCGCGATGTATGGACTGTGTAGTCAAGTTGTAACCTCCCCCTCACTTATCGACCTTAATGACAGTGAAAAATTAAACCGCGTGTACCTAATGGAAATTTGGGAAAAGCAATCGTCACCGAAGTTAATTTGTCGGTAAAGAGGGAGGAAAAGGTTACATCTAAATGAAACGAAAAATGCAAATGAAACTGGTGGAAATTAATTTTGGAAAGGGGTAAAGTTAATAAAGAAAGTAAATGTGCGGTCGTTACGTTAACAATTAACTAGCGGTAATTAGATATTTGAGATTTGGGGGAAATTACGGTCGCCAGTCCTAAGGACAATTACTACAGTAACTGAAAAAGAAAGGTTATTACACATATAATTAGCACTAGGAGCGTGGCAACTGAAGGTTGACACGTGTAGTGTGAAAAACTGAAAGTTTGTCAGAAGTAATAAATTTCGCTACACTCTGACTTAATTTAGCAAAAGAATTAATAAAACCGGAAAATCGAAAGTTAATTTAGTGACTGAAGTTAATAGTGAGATTCCTTTCTGAAGCACATCGAAATTCAGTAAAATACGGTTAGTCTTGGACTACCTCAACAATCATTTCAAAAGCTACTTGAATCTACGCAATTTAGAAATAAGAGATTTAACTTTGAACTTGAATTAAATGATTCTGAACAATTAACAATAGAAAAATTTAGTACGTACCAAGCTGAGCTGCAGTCACAGGTAAGCTAAAATACGGTAACAAAACTCGCACTCTTAATTTGTGCTTGTGTAATCTAAATATTGTAGCCAGCTATGAATACCTTAACTGAACTTTGAAATTAAAGCAGTGAAATAGAAAAATATTGCTTTAATGCTGGCGTTTGAATTTCAACGACACTCGGGTTCATTCCGGAAAAGGAAGGGACCCTGCTTGGTAATGCAATTGGGACAATGAGCAACAAAGGTTCATGCTACGTTGCTGTAATTTTGTGATTTGAACAGTTTTAAAAGCTGAGGTCTGCCATACAGTTCTAAAACTTTACGTGCTTCCAGTCTTCCTTGTTGGTTGATTGAAGGTTTGAAGCCGTCGATCGAGGAGGTGGCGACATTCACTCATTGTCGGCCGTCGCTGTTGCAGAAGCTGGATGTTGGTGCGCCTTCTTCTCGACACGGTCACCAGACGAAACGGGCTCTTGATGTGCGCCAGCTAATGCTTCCCGTCCGCGACACCATGTCAGAAACTATCATCGCAAGTCAAGCGCAATTACATGCTGCCAAACCCCGAAAGCGCGGCAACTCGCGGGAGCTTCACACAACACACCTGCCCCACTGCACTACCCCAGCCAGACCCTCTCTGCTCCGCCCGCGCTCCACGCGGCAGAGTTAACACTACCAAAGATCCTAAACACTTTTGTTCTCCACACGACCTATCGATGTATTCGTTCGATAGCATAGTTTTCCCTAGGCCAGACCCAGCGTATAAATACAAATAATATTCACAAAACAAACCAATTATAAATCGACATAAATGCATAAATATATACAAATAGTAAAACAATTACAATATACAAAGACACAGAAATGTTATATCTTCAGGTAACAAAATAAGAAAAAAAATTATAGTACAACAGATGGAAATAGGAGGATATGCATTTCCGGCGTTACAAAGTGTAGCCTCAGTTATTAACGGCCGCTCTTACGAAAAAGCCTCTCTGACTGCATTTTAAGTGCTTGCTCAACATACTGAAGATTATTGGTGGAAAGATAGAAATAAACTACGTGTTCAAATTACAAATCAACGTGAGTGACTCACTATTTTTTAAATTTCACCGCAGTACCTGCCTGCATTTTTTTGTTACATTTTAATTCAACTTAAAAAAAATTGAGTTTACGACAGATTTGAGCTGGCATTCTATGACGAAAACGTAGCCAAACATTGAGACCGGCCACATCTCTGGGTCACTCAGTTAAGCTGAGTGTATAGCACGTGGGGACTCGAGCCAAACTATTCAAACTACAATGTGTAGTGCCCAGAGCAGTCGTACCACACTTTTACACAAGCGAAAGACGTGAGGTGACCGATGCTACTGGTGGAAAGTAGTTTGCTTTGTCTGCTGAAGGCTAGGTGCCTCAATAGTTTCATTCAGCGATGGCTGCTCCGTTAAAAGTGTGACACGTTAAAAGACGACGACACGAGTTCCCTCGGTCCACGCAGATCGTGATAATAGGAAAATTCTTCGAATCACCTCCCATACGACCAAGAAAAATTGTCCATCCTAGAACGAACTTGGCGTGCGCATGGCTTAATATACAAATGACGTTTAAACCTCCCAATATGAGTTCGCAATGATAAAGTGGTAGCAAGAGAATCGGAATGACACCGGACCCATAATGTACAAAGTGCGCTCTACAAGACACCTTATAACACCGTTGTCTGTGTGCCGATCAAAACAAAGCGTGGTCATGGGTCCGCAAAATACTGGCTCATAATCATCCGCATGGCGTATTCATCAATGCTATTAATAGGAAACATGTTGTGACCGGACTGGTACTTCCACCCCCTGCAGAGCAGAATAGCTGTATTTGGTATTTGGGTCGCTTTGACCCCTACGCATTCACAACCTCAACGCTAGTCACAAAGCACATTAGAGACTTTTTAATCGAGCAACATCGTTTATAAAAAAGCACACTGCTGCAGAAATATAAATCACTTTTCTGTAATTGTGTAGAAATTTCTCCCATTAAAGTAGACTGCGCTTATTTTTATTGCCCTTCGAGAAGAGTTACATTGTCATTTTTGTTTTCGAGCAGAACGTTTACACTTTGTGTTTTCTCTAGATGTTTTAAAGGTTTTCTCGTGAAGAATTGCCATTTTTTTCTGTCTTAAGAAATGGTTTCTTCCTGGTTGTCTTCCTGAGCAATGTTTTTCCCACATGAGACCTGTGGTATAGGTGTGGCGCCTTTGACTTGTAATTAAATCTGCCTGGGTCGCGGGTTAAAAACCGGCCACTGCTTAAATTATGAATAAATTTCATCACCTGTAGCGGCCAAATACTCCCCGTATAAGGAGTCCTGCTAACGATCTTATTAAAATAGGGCGGTACGAGCAGATCAGGCACTTTGCCCTTGGAGTGGGAAACTGCCAATAAAAGACAGAAAAATTAGGAATAATGAACGGCATAAGGACGTAGAAGCAATGGAAGCCACTGCATTATGGACACAAGATGTATATCAAGAGGGCATGTGGGCCGTAATCGAAAAGAGGTTCGTGATGATTTGTGCGCGTTGATGGATAAATCAGTATACAGAATAAACGTTAAGCATACAATGGGACCGAGCGAGGTGGCGCAGTGGTTGGACACAGGACTCCTATTCGGGAGGACGACGGTTCAATCCCGCGTCCGACCATCCTGCTTTAGGTTTTCCGTGATTTCCCTAAATCGCTCCAGGCAAATGTCGGGATGGTTCCTTTCAAAGGGCACGGCCGACTTCCTTCCCCGTCCTTCCCTAATCCGATGACACCGATCACCTCGCTGTCTGGTCTCCTTCCCCAAACAACCCCACCCCGTACAATGGGCTTACATCAGCACTGAGGAGCACAGACACACATGACTTGACGGATTGTTAACATCAAAAAATTAATATCATACAGATAATTTTCCACGTATTGGTTTCAACACTACAAATAAGCGAGAAGTCGGCTGACCTCTCTGTGATTGTTCCGAGTCAGTTATGCCAGTTATGCCTGTACAGACATCAGAGAGATGTAATCACCGAAGTTACTGTCGAAATCTGGGTCACTTTTCCCAATTTTTGTTGCCACTCTCCTGTTTCGTTTGATGCGGCCTGACACGATTCCCTCTCTTGGTTCAACCTCTTCGTGTGAGAGTAGCACATTCACACAACACTCTCAATTATTTGTTGGGTATATTCCAGTTTCTGTCTCCCTGTACAGTGTTACCCTCTTCGTCTTCCTTTCGTACTGCTGGGGCTACTTTCTGATGTCGCACGCATGTATAATGAACATGTGGTTTTTCGTAGTCTCTGTTTTACACATATTTTATTCCTCGCCTCTTCTGTGGAGAGCCTCCTCGTTTCTTATTGGTCCCACTGATTTTCAGCACCCTTCTGTGGCATCACATCTCAAACGCTTCCATTCTCTTCTTTCCCGGCTTTCTCACGGACCATGATTCACTACTATACAATGCTGATCAGGAAGCTATCACTCTCAGAGATTGCTTCCACAAATTAAATATTATCAAGTTGTAACGTTACGAGTATGTAGGCGAGTTATTCAGACTCCTAGGGTTACTTCTGAGGTGAGGTGAATTTGCTCGCTTTGCTGGATGCGAGTCTGGAATGAGGATGTTGCATAGCCGCTTCACGTGGGCCTAGATAAAAGGCGAGGAGCGCGTGGCCGGAAGTGGGAAAATCCCCGCAACGGGTAATTTTGAAGGCGGCTGCTCACATGGTGGGTGCGAAAGGTGCACCAGAGATGGCGCAGTGTAAGCCTACCTGAAATATGGCTCTTTATAACTCTTAGAGAGCCTGTAATAAATTACAGTTCCATAGTAAGGCAAATCTGAATACAGAAAAAGTGATAGGTATATTTTCAATATCTTAAAAGCTATAGAAGTTAATGTTTTACACTGTTAAATATTTTTGCGATGAACCTTACATTTAACAACTGTTAAGCACTTCATGCGATTTCACCAAATGATATCTCAGATGATAGCATTTTGCTATAGTGGTCGGTCCTGAAAGCTGCTTTTCGTATCTATTTTTCTAACACATTTATTTCGTTTTTAAACATTTTTCATTATGCTAATACATGTCAGGAAATTGTATACTCCACAATTACTTAGCAACTAAATGCCGCATGAATGCCTCACATCTTGTCATACTTTTGCAGTTATTTCAGGTATATGGTACTATTCTACCAATAGCGTTCTTTAAAAGTTGATTGCAATTAGTATTAAAAACCGTGGTAATTTAAAAGTAGCTACTTGCATTTGTTAGCTGATACCACTGCTGAAAAGAGAACCAAAAAACACTTCTACAAAAAAAATATGAATAACGGTTTGAACAGCATTTAACAACAGTCTGTTGTCATTTAATGTGAGCACACTGGCACAACAATTCTGGCTTATACGAGGGTCATTCAGTAATTAAAGAGACAAATTGTTCTGGGAAAAAAACTGTTAGTAGGGCAAGTTTGGTATTTTTATGGCTTTAAGATGGCATCACTGGGATGAGCCCAGATCAGCTGGATGTATCAACATTGTTTTGTTTAAAACCTCAAAAATACATTTCAAGATGGCGAGTCCGCTTGGAACGTCCACATTACTTGAACAATGTTCTGTTATTCGTTTTTTACTTGCTGAAGGCGAGAAACCAGTGAATATATAGTGCAGAATGTCTTACGTTTATGGTGAAAGTTGTATGAAACGTGCAGATTTTTTACAAGTGGGTAGAGAGGTTCAAAAATGGTCGCGACTCAGTGACTGACGAACACTGTTCTGGCAGATCAGATGCAGTTTCAACTCCCTCACTTGTAAGTCGAATTGATGACATTATTCGTGCCGACCGCTGTGTGAATGTGGAAATTATAGCTGCTAAGGTTGAAATTAGTACTGGTACAGTTCATAACATTATCCGTAACAAGTTTAAGTAGCGCAAAACATCTGCATTGTGGGTCCCAAGGGAGTTGAGGCGGTTACACAAGAAAACAAGGTAGAGAGAATGCACAGAGCTAACGGAATGTTATGAAAGAGAAGGTGAACACTACTTCAACAAAATTTTAGTTTGTAATGAAGCTTGGACTCACTATTATGAGCCAGAATCAAAAAGACAAAGCATGGAGTGGAAGCAAACCAACTCACCTGTCAAGAAAAAATTCAAAACCCAAGCATCAACAGGAAAACTCATGTTGACCGTGTTTTGGGGTGCCGAAGATCCAGTTTTTTTGTGATTATCTCGAAGAGCAGCGTACAATGAACAGACAATACTTCTCGGATTTGCTATTAAGTAAGGTAAAGACACCCTCGAGAGGGAGATGTCGTGGATCTCAGAGGAGAGGTGTGATTCTTCACGAGGACAACGCACGTTTTCATATTGCTCAACTAACCAATGAAACCATCGAGAAAATGGGCTGGGGGGGGGGGGGGCTGGGAAGTGCTGCCTCATCCCCCTTACAGTAATGATTTTTCACCTAATGCTAATGATTAGCATTACGTGGGATGAGGTTCAAGGACAACGATGACGTAAAAAAGTTTGTGGGAAATTGGTTCAAACATCAAGATAAAGAGTTCTTTGCAGACGAAATAAAAAAAAAAAAAACTTGTGGCCCGTTGCAACAAGTGCACAAGTGTTCAAGGGGATTACGTTGAAAAGTAGAAAAAGTATTGTTTTGTAAAAATATATGCCTTTTTTTCCAGACCAATTTGTATAATTACGGAGTGGCCCTCGTATATGAACGAACTTTATATTTATTTAGAATGGTCTGAATGCGACCGAATGCTTTTCTTTACTTAAACACTGTTGTAATACGAGGGTTGTCCAAAAAGTAAGTTCCGATCGGTCGCAAAAAGGAAACCACAGTGAAAATCAGAAACATTTTATTTGCAAGAGTTAGCTACACTTTCCAGATACTTCTGTACATAGTTTCCGCTCCGACTTCGACATTTGTCTTAGCGTTATACCAAATTTCCAACACCGTCGTCATAGAGGGCAGCCGCCTGTGCTTTCCGATGATTCTCTACGCTGGTCTACAGAGCATAGCTTGCGCCCAATTGTTGTCTTCGTATCCAGCGTTTCATGTCAACAGAGATGATACTCAGGACGAGTAAATTAGGACTCTGTTGTGGGCGATCAAACACTTCCCATCGAAAAGGCTGCAGGAGCGTCTTGACCATCCCTGCAGAGTGCGGCTGAGAATTGCCATGAAGAAGGAAATGCGTGGCAGTTATGTTAGGTGGGCTGCATTCATTAAGGCGAAGCCTCTCAGCATGCCCTCCTACTTGGACGGAGGCATCGCTCCTTTACTCGCTCACAGTGCGCTCACAACTGTAAAGAGCGTCTTGATGCGATCGTCGGTCATACTATAGACACTACGCAACACATCTGTGCAAAGATTCATCTGGTTTTCACTGTGGTGTCCATTTCGCGACCAATCAGAAGTTACTTTCTGGACAACCCTCGTATGTTGGTCTAGCGCGGAAACTTCTCTGAAGAACGTAAGAACGCACTATTTTTCGTGGTGATTGTGAACGAGAGTTCGAGAGTGGGCGGAATTCTGCTGGAGTCCAGTGGAGACAGGCACTTTTGAGTGCTGCATTAAAGTGACTGTTTCTGTCCCTCGATGTCGAGTTCTTGACGGAGGAAGAACTGACTGTGGTAACGTGGGTTTTTCAGTCGTGTGAGTGATTGCTTCTGTGCGGTGAACGGCAGCTACAATAACTTCGCGAGGTCTGGAAGTGCTGCAGTGTTGAACTCTATTTCCGATTGCGTCGAAGAACTGAGAATAAATAGAGCACGAGTTATTATTCGTTTTTTCAAGTGTGTTAATTTGTAAATCGTCATGTTGAACACGGAACTAATCTGAACTGGTGAATATTTTGAGTATTGTGATCACGAAATCAGCTCAGTTTTCGTGAGTCTCCGATGACTATTTAGGTTGGGGATTGTGCTACCTTTTCCGTAACGCTCTCAACGCAAATTTGCTGCATTTAGTAAGGGTATCATTCTGTCTGTAATATGACTGGTTATCGCAGGACTGCTTTAAATTTATTTGCGATTGTTTCTTGAATAAAAATTATTCAACCAATTGTCTACTGCCGTTTCGTAATTTCGCAAATCTAGCCAATTCTTAGACTATTGCAGGAGCATCGCTACAGATTATTATTTGCTGGACATTGGCTGCATCCCTACTGCATTATGGAGCTATTCTTTTAAACAGAGCTGTGCATAGCGTAATTGCCTAAGGTGTGAGAAACACCGAGTAAAGTCGCAGTTGGTTCGCTTATATGGGATGCTGGTTATAGAGGCTTCTACTTAGCAGAATATCCGTTAGGTAACGTCGCAAAGGAATGCAGTATTTGCCTATCAACGACTGATTCTTACATGTTCCTTGACCGCCCACAATGCGTTATTTCGTTTTTAAGCTTAAATTTCTCTTCATCCTGTCTTCCTATTCACAACGCGTACTGCTGCCGTTGTACCATATTCTGCCGTTACTGATATTCATCTACCCAGAAATCCTTTCTTTTTTCCATTCCACCTCACATACTCCTACCATATCTAAACTCCGTTCTCAAACTTGCTCGCTCCAGTGTCGTAGTCATGCGTCTGACATTTTGCGCTCTGACAAAAAGTACATTAACGTTCTGTGGTTATTCAAAGTTTCTCTCATGGTCACATGTCCCTTGGCAGCCCTTCTCCCAGATATAAATGGGCAAATAACTCTGAAACTATTGATTATGGAAAGATCATTTTATCGCGTGCATACACAACGGTGTACTCAAATAACGATGACAAAACCAGTGGCTGTATTCGTGTCTAAGGTCGTTTATTCTTTTTAAAAAAACGGAATTGAGCGGAACACACGTTTACAAAGAGCTCTTTGTATGTATGGGTTCCCCTTAATTCGCTTATGTCATTGGTGTAAAACAAATGCAATGTAAGGTAGATGCTGATTTTGTTTTGTGTGGGTAACAATACTATATTTTTATTATGTAATTCTATGATGTGATTTACCTCTTTTCAGTCATAAAGTATGATTTATGTTGTCTGTGCTCTTATACTCTACTGTAATGTTACGTAATGTTTCTATATGCATTGGCCTGAAGATGACACCATGTGGTCTCGAAACAGGTAACATGTTTTAAAAAGAATAAACGACATTGGACTGAAATACAGCCGCTGGTTTTGTCATCATTTTTCAAGTATTACGTGTCCGGCTGCAGTCCCACTTGATGGAATACTGCACATGGCTGTTGTTGTTGTGGTATTCAGTCTGAAGACTGATTTGATGCCGTTAGCCTTATCGTCTCTGCATAAATACGGCAACCTATGTGAATTTGAGCCTGTGTACTCCGTGGTCTTCCTCTCCGGTTTGCACTCCTATAATTCCTTCCGATACCAGTTTGATGATTCCATCATCCGTAAGGATATGTCGTATGCACTGATTGAGTCTTCTAGTGTGACTGAGCAACAAATTCCATTTTTTCCCCAGTTCGACTGAGTATTCTTCTGTAACCATCACATTTAAAAGCTTCCGTTCTCTTTTGTCTGGATTACTTACAGTCAACGTTTCAGTTCTGTACAAAGCTACACTCCAGACAATTACCTCCGCATAATACACTGCCCAGTCACAGTTACGTGATCACCTGTCAAAAACATGAATAACCACATTTTGCAGCACGGACCGCATCGACACGTGCAGAAAGATAGTGAGGTTCTGGAATGTACCGAAAGACATGTGGAGCCATGGAGACTCCAGTGCTGTGGCCAACTACGCTAGGTTCGTCGGTTGAGGATGCGTGGAGCCAACAGCCCGATGGACGTGGTCCCACAGATTCTCTTTTGGGTTTAAATTCAGCGAGGTTGGTGGCCTCGGTGTGCCGTACGCTCATCATGGTGTTCTTCGAACAACGCACAAACGCTGCAAGCTCAGTGACACGTTGCATTGTCGTACTGGTAGATGACAACGTGCAGAGAGAAAACAAAGTGCATACAGGGGTGAACATGGTTCTTAAGAATAGATTCATATTTGTCTTTATCAAGTGTCCCTTCTAGAATGACAAGATCACCCAAGGAATGCCACGAAAACATTCGTCAGACCATCACGCTTCCTAGATTGTTGCAGGGTATTTGCTTTCACACACTTCACACCGGACATGCCAATGGACATCTGTCCGATGCAGCTTTAAACGTAATTTATCCGAAAAGGCCATCTGCAGTAACTCTGGACGCCCTACTGAGGTACTGGCGTGAAAACTCCAGTGATCGTCACACACCTATAGCAGATGGCGTGGGTACGTGAACCAGGCGCCTGATGCGGAGAACTATGCGCAGCAAAGTTCGCTCAACGGCCGGTGAGGAGATACCTTTCATTCATCTGGGTCGTCAGAAGTTGAACAGTTACACGTCTCCAGAATGAAATTTTCACTCTGCAGCGGAGTTTGCGCTGATATGAAACTTCTTTGCAGATTAAAACTGTGTGCCGGACCGAGGCGAACTCGGAACCTTCACCATTCACGGGCAAGTGCTCTACCATCTGAACTACCAAAGCACGACTCACGGCGCGTCCTCGCAGTCTTACTTCCGCCAGTAACTCGTCTCATAACTCCCGATCTTCACCGAAGCTCTCCTGCCAAACTTGCAGAACTAGCACTAGCGCAGCTTCTCAGTCCGCCACACACTTTTCATCTGCCAGGAATTTTCGCATCCGCTGCAGAATCCTCCAGGCTGTGGCAAAGCCATATCTCCGCAATATCCTTTCTTCCAGGAGTGCTAGTTCTCCAAGGTCCGCAGGAGAGCTCCTGTGAAGTTTGGAAGGTAGGAGACGAGGTAATGGCGGAAGCAAGGTTGTGAGGATGGGTCGTGCTTGTCCGCGAAAGGCAAAATTTCCGAGTTAAAGTCTCGGTCCGGCACACAGTTTTAATCTGCGAGAAAGTTTCAGTTGCTCGTCTGTTCGCCTTAAACGCCGTGTACCCCTATCTCATCTATGGCTATTCGTGCACCACAGTTATCTCGTATCGTGATTTTGCCATGAATGGTTTACCTTAACAATGGCAGCATTTTAAGAACTTTGCCATTTCAGTAATGTTTCCACTCTTGGCCTGGAATCCAATGATAATTTTCTTTTCGAAGTCAGATAAATCGCTCCTTTTCCGAATTGTGTGAACTAGTGCGCTGTTATCCGCGTCCCCATGACACGCCTTTTATACCCTCCACTGCTGGTGCTGCCACCTGACTTCTGTTAGTGGTTACTTCATATTATCATCGAATATGGGAGACGGTCACGTTAATGTGACTGGATCGTGTGCTTCCTAACACTAAATTAGATCATAACGATGTCCTCTTTTCAGACATATGTTTCTTGCTGTTGCAATTCTGCAGTTTGAATCCTCTCTGCTTCAGCTATCATTAGTTCTTTTGCTATCCAAATAGAAGACTGTGCTACTACTTTTAGTTTCTCAGTTCCTAATCTAATTCCTTCAGCATCGCCTATCGAATTTGACTACACTGGATTACCCTTGTTTAACTTTTGTGGATGTCCACCTTGTAACTTCTTTTGTAAACCACTGTCCATTCTTTTCAATTTCTTTTCCAAGTCCTTTGTCACGTGTGTCAGAATTACAGTTTCATTTATAAACCTTGAAATTTTTCTTGCCTTTAACATCCATCGATATCTTATTACTTATTCTGTAGAAATTTTACATTAACATTCGCTCCCTGTATTTTATCCCAACAACCTTCAGACTTATAGCTTCTGTAGTCAAGCTAACTTTCTCAAATGGTTTCTGCAGTCTACAAATGACAAGGCTTTTGGCTGAATTAATCTGGCGCGCTATACACCATATATTGGGCTGTTATTGCTCGTGAATGTTGTTGAAAATCTAAATAGTGGCTAGGATCGAACTGGGAGCCATAAAGACAAATATGCATCACGATAACGTCTCTAGAATGCCAGAAACACCACGAGATTTATCTTGCTACAACTGCTTTGCTGAGGATGTCACACCTGAAACTACAAGGTGAGAAAAATGAAAATGGGCCTGAAAATATTCCATGCACCGTAATATAGGCAACCCAACCTACATCTTGACTTCAGATGGAGGAAGTAGGTTGGGTTGCCTACCTTAGGGCATAAGAAATACGTTCTGTGCCAGTTGTCTGTCGCCAACCTTGTCAACGACGTAGCCGTTGCCGATGTTTTCTGACAAGGGAACCTCCCCATCGCACCCCCCTCAGATTTAGGTATAAGTTGGCACAGTGGATAGGCCTTGAAAAACTGAACACAGATCAATCGAGAAAACAGGAGGAAGTTGTGTGGAACTATGAAAAAAATAAGCAAAATATACAAACTGAGTACACCTGCAAGATTGGGAACACCAAGGATAGTCTAAGCCCATGAGCGCCGTGGTCTCGTGGTTAGCGTGAGCAGCTGCGGAACGAGAGGTCCTTGGTTTGAGTTTTCCCTCGAGTGAAAAGTTTAATTTTTATTTTCAGACAGTTATTATCTGTCCGTCCGTCCGATGCGAGGTAACTGCGCCGTAGTATGGGGACGGTACACCTAAATGGAAAAATTTGAAAACGTTAAAAACATATGTTTTGACAGAGCACAGGGAAAACTGCGCGACTGTGAAACTGTTGCATTCATTTGTTGCAGTTCATGTGACAAACTTTTATTTTCATCACTTTTTTGGGAGTGATTATCACATCCACAAGAAAACCTAAATCGGGCAAGGTAGAAGAATCATTTTACCCATTCGCCAAGTGTACAAGTTAGGTGGGTCGACAACATATTCCTGTCATGTGACGCACATGCCGTCACCAGTGTCGTATAGACTATATCAGACGTGTTTTCCCGTGGAGGAATCGGTTGACCTATGACCTTGCGATCAAATGTTTTCCGTTCCCATTGGACAGGCACGTCCTTTCGTCTACTAATCGCAAGGTTTTGCGGTGCGGTCGCAAAACACAGACACTAAACTTCTTACAGTGAACACAGACGTCAATGAACGAACAGACAGATCATAACTTTGCGAAAATAAAAAATTAAAATTTTCAGTCGAGGGTAGACTTGAACCAAGGACCTATCGTTCCGCAGCTGCTCACGCTAACCACGGGACCACGGCGCTCCTGTGCTTAGACTATCCTTGACGTTGCCTATCTTCCACATGGACTACTCAGTTTGTATATTTTGCTTATTTTTTTCATAGTTCCACACAACTTCTTCCTGTTTCCTCGATTGATCTATGTTCAGTTTTTCAAGGCCTATCCACTGTGCCAACTTATAACTAAATCTGAGGGGGGTGCGATGGGGAGGTTCCCTTGTGAGCAGACCTCGACGATCAGCGAGGACACTCATTCGCAGTAGCAGCAGCGTTAGTCTGGAGCGGACGACATTTTGTGCGGAATCTGGGCCCACAGAGCTCTGGAACACAGACGGCGGCTCTCGTGCCAACCGCAAATGAGAGCCTATTCAGCTTTCGCGGGGGCTGGTGAGGTGGTGGGGGCGGGGTGGGGGAAGGGGAGAGGGCGCCGCTGAAAGGCCGGGGATTATGTTTCACACCCGCCTGGTCGCCGCTGAGTCGTCACCCGCCGTCGCCCGCACTCTCCGATCCGCTCTCCCCACATTGGAGCGCATCCGTTGCAGACGAGCAACCACTGCGCTGTCTACCGTCATACGACAGGTGGAGACATTCCCATGGGACCGCCGCTCTCAACATTGGACTGCTTACGATGCAGAACTCCTAGTTTCTCTTATCAAATCAATAAAACCTGTTCCGATGTAATGTGCGAGGGTCACTCCAAAAGAAATGCACAAATTGTTTTCGAAAATCGAACTTAAAAAAATACTTTATTGATACAACGCAAGATATTAATACAGTTGAAAACAAAGATTATGATTCATAAAACAACAACATTATGTTATACACAATAACCCACCGCCTTATTTAATCAGTGGGTCCTTTTATCATACAAAACAAAACAAAAGCAGCTTGTACATAATTGGTTAACGGCACTGCCTATGGACAGGGTTAATATAACTTGTTAACTACACTGGACTACTCTGAGACTAATCTAACCTGGTGTGCCAAATGATATACAAACCTACTATTAAGGCCTGCTCACTCAGCTAATCCCAGTGAGCGTGCCCCTGGTACTGGGCTGGCCATATACTTGAAAATCGCTGCAGTCCCTATCTACGTTAGTGTTCTAATTTTACATTATTCTAGTGTAAATACTTTCTAAAAAATCTAGTGTGAAATGTCAAGTTCGGGAATGATACACCTGCCTTCCTGGTCCTGCAGCGCGGCGGATTCCGGTCCGTGAAGCGACCGGCCAGTTCTGCGCTCGGCGGCATTTGCAGGTGTACTTGTGTCTTGATCGGTTTATCTTTGGTCTCTAACCATTTTGGTTCCTGATAAAATCCCTCGTGATCTTTTGGGATATTTCATTTGCCAAACTGTTTAGGACATGAAAGGTCTCGGCACTTCGTATTAGTGCATGTTTATCTCTGTTCGGTAATTGGTTCCTGAGTTCAAGCGCCACATCGTCGTATAACGTGCATTCATAGACGACATGTTCGGGTGTTCCTTGCGGAGCACCACACTCACACGCTGGTGTTGCCCGTTTTCCAAATCGACATAGATATATTGGATATGGCCCATGTCCTGTAAGGAAGTGCAGCAGACCCCTGCTCGGCTCAAAGTAGTTCATCTGTAGCCTTTCCCTGATGTTTCAAATGGTTCAAAGGGCTCTGAGCACTATGGGACATAACATCTATGGTCATCAGTCCCCTAGAACTTAGAACTACTTAAACCTAACTAAGGACATCACACAACACCCAGTCATCACGAGGCAGAGTTTCCCTGATGTTTGGCAGTAGTTGGTACACCCTTCTTCCCGTTTCCTCAATTTCCCATTGCTGTTGCCAAACTCTTCGTCTCCTAATTGCATATTTATCCCCTACTTGTACCCCATGATTTCCCTAGTATTTTCTATTTTCCCCTTGGAGACCCAACACCACGCTCCCTGCTCTCGGATTTTTATGTCCAGTGGACATAACCAATTATTATCAGTAAGCCCCCCCCCCCCAGGAGTTGTTCGTTATGCGCCAGCAGACTGCAAAAACATGTTCCGCAGCACCCTTCTCACAGTCATGGCGGGCACCATCCTTGTGCGCCTATGTGCCCAGACCCCCTCGCATATCCTACTAAGGATGTCAGGATGCTATTATGGTAGAGTTTGATCAAGTTGGGAGGTAGGTGGAATCTTCTATGGTCCATTTTTATAAGGTTGTTCAGGGCTTCTAATGCTCGCTGCGTTATGTTTTCTATATGTGAACTGTAGTTCCATTTTTCATCTATTGTAACTCCTAGGTATCTAGCCTCGCGAAGCCGAAGAACTGGAGTTCCTTCAGTTCTGACGGTCGGATTTCGAACTAGACTGCCTTTCATTAAAATATATGTATACTTATGTGGTGCAATTTTCATTTTTGCCTCTTGGCACCATTCATGAAGAACTGTCATTGCTTGTTCTGCTTCGGGCTCAAGTTCCTCTCGGCTACGGCCTGCCTACCAGCAGGAAGAGGTCGTCGGCTTGGGCTATCACGTCTAGCACGTCCTCACTAAGTTGTAGTTTCTCTAGGAGGGGTTCTATGTTGATATCCCAAAAGAGTGGCCCCAGAACAGATCCCTCGGGACACCCCTTCGTGATGGTTTTACTTATTCTTCCACTAAGCGATGATAACCAGACCTCCCTGTTCATACAATAGCTCCTCAGACAGCCAAAGAGGGGCCCTGGGCACACCTTCTCACGCAAGTGGGAGAAGAGCGAGGGCCACCACAGGTTGTCGAAGGCGCCACTGATGTCTACCATGATGCCTACCACATACATGTGCGGGGCTGAGCTGCAGACCTCAGCTGCCAGGGCAATTGCGTCAGATGTCGATCGCCCCGGCCTGAAGCCGAACTGCCTGTCACTCATCCTGCGCAGTATCCTGTGTGCTGTCAGTCTGTCAGCCAAAAGCTTCTCCAGAAACTTCCCTAAGATGTCTAGGAGGCATATGGACCTGTAAGATTTAGGTTCTGTGCTTGCCTTTTCCCTTTTGGATAATCACCACATTAGCCCTTTTCCAGATTTTGGTGAATCTTCAGGTCCTAAGACATTCATTGAATAGTCCCGTGAGAGACGCTATTAGCTGAGGGGCGAGGAACTGCACAACCTCCGCTACTATGCCATCTGGCCCAGGCGCCTTGCCCTTTTTTAATGATCTGATTTGTGCAGCGACTTCTTCTTCTGAAAAGGGGTACACCATGGTGTTGTTGGTGTATTCATTCTGATCCTCCCTGCGGATTTGTTGTTGGAGTACATTCTCCTCATTTTCCTCGTCATCCGGCAGCAGAGTGCGCAGGAGAACTTCGGCAGTTTCCTGCCACGACTCTGTCATTCTGCCTCCGTCTCTGATTGTCGAGAGGACCGCAGGAGACCTGATTTTTTTCTCTAACCAATATATACGGTACTCCCCATGGATCACTGGTTAGTTGGCTCAACACATATCTTTCTATTATAGTTGAGTTGAGTTTCCCATCCCAAGTCCCAGCGGCACTCTTCTTCACGGAAAAATTGTGATCACTTGTAGTGGCGTGATCAATAACCCTCCAACCTTTAATTGTGCTCATGGCATTAGCGGTTGCCAAGGTCACGTCTATGTTTGTCCCTTGTCCGCCTCCTCCTGTGTAGGTGGGGGGATTTCCAGGTTTATTTGCCACTACAAGTTGGGAAGCCATAATCAGTTCCTCAGTCTTCTCGCCGTTTGCGTCCCTTGTGCCGCTGTACCACATGGGGGAGTTGGCATTTATGTCTGTCGTGATAATGACCCTACGCCCATGCAGCGCCATCATGACTCTCGCAAGGTGGTCCGAAAAGTCTTCAACATTTCCCCCATATTGAAAATACATGTTTACAAGATGTATTATTCCTACTGGTGTTTGCAATTCTACAACATTACAGTGACTGTTTGATAGCTGCATTATTGTGGTGGACCGTAGGGCCTTATTTGCGACTATTAGAACTGCCTTTGGCTCTTCTCCGGTGTAAATTGTTTGCCAGGTAGTAGACATGAATGAGATTTGCCCAGCCCGGGAGTACGGCTCCTGCAGACAGACTACATCCAGTCTCCTTTCCTCCACTACCCTTCGAAGCTCCTGCATGACTAGCCGTTACGGGTGTTTATCTGTCCTATTGCGATTTCAGGTGTTATGGAAAGTAGGTGTGGAAATTGCAGTCAGGCCAAGGTTTGTTGTTATCTGTCGCGATTCGGACGTTTTCAAGGACAGACTGTACGTAAATTTCCTGCATATTGAATTCCCCTCCTCTTCTCTCAAAAATCTTCCTAAGCATGTCACGCAGGGCTCCGAACTCAGTGGGAAGATTCATTGAGTTTAGCTGTATCCTATCCACAGCCTCCATTGTTGAGAAGGTGACCTTCCTGCCATATTTATGCCCTATCCGTACGACGTGCCTGAGCGCCGTAGTGAGGACAGCTGGCTGCTACAAACGCGATAGTTGCATTGCAAGCTCCAAGTTCGGGTACATCCTTCTTGGATCCGGGTCCGGAGCTCTTGGCATTACTTGCAACTGCATTGTACTCCTGATTGTTCTTGTACTCGTAATCGTACTGTCTTGTGAGATAAGTTTAAGAAGTCCTTTTTGAGCAGGGATGATGCTATTGCTTTCTGTCGGTTGCAGGCTGAATTTTGTTTCCTCAACTGGCTCTCTATCTTGTAAATTAGGTTGAAGAAGTCATTTTTGAGTGGGGATGATGCTACTGCTTTCTGTCGGTTTCAGGATGTCTTTTGTTTCCTCAACTGGCTCTGTTTGTTTGCATAGATCAACCATGGTTGTCTGTTGCGGACTTATTTTTTCTTGTTTTGTGACAAAGCTTTCAGCCTCTGGGTTGAGTGTCGAGTTGACACTCTGGAGAACCGGAGTCATGGGCTCAGTCGGATTGCCTAGATCAGCCATGTTTTCTCCTATTTCCTGTATTTCTACTTCTGGTTCAGTCTGGATACATGAATCAACCATGATTGTCCTTTGCTCTTTCTTTGTTTCTTGAAGAGATTTCAAGATCTCTTTGAATTTATCTGCTCTGTCAGTATCCCTTCTCTTCTTGCTAGGAGACTCTCTTTTCTTGGTTGATCTGGTTTCGCTGTCAGCTTCAGCCATAGTCTGTTCTTGAGATCAGGCGCTGTTCCAGTAATTTATAGGTTGGGCAATTCCTCCCGGTTATGCCACAGGTCCTTTTGCCCCTGCGTGTACATGGTACGCATATACCGGATTTCCTACAGTCCTCTCTCAAGTGGGCTTCCTCTTCGCATTGGAGCAAGCCGGCTTCCTACTACAGTATTTATGAATGTGATCTATGTCCCCACAGTTGTGGCATCGGGGTACGATCAGGTAGTCTTTGACGTTTATAGCGTGAAATCCTATGTACACCCTCCCCATAGCTGTTAATTTCCTCCATAATGCCCCTGTTACCTCGGCAACATGATGTACTACATCCCTGTCCCTAGGTCCCGTTTTGAATCTGAGCTTGAAATCTTTTAGGAATGTTTCCATGTTCATGTCCGAGTCATCAAGGTTCTGCTGGTATAGGTTTTCACATAGATCTTCGTCTGTCATTGATTTAGGAACGTCATACAAGATGACAAGAGGATTTCGCTTGCGGGGGGGGGGGTTCACACTTTACTGACTTGCATAGTTTTTGATTCCCTAGAAGCTTGTTTTTGTCGTCTTCCGAGGCGAAATCTACAATAACTACGTTCTTGATTACTTTTACCTTATTGATCTTGATTCTTTCTCTTACTGGGTTCACGGTAGTGGTAAACAGTTCCTGGACCTTTTTAATATCTTGGCCGTGCATTGGTCTTAGGAAGACTGCTGTGTCCGGCCGTTTAGAGACCTTCGCTATGGTTTCTTTTGTGGTTTGGGTCTTTGGTGCAGCCTGTGCCGCAACGCCGGCCCATGTATTTGCTGGTTGTTTTTTCGGCCTCTCGTTTTCTTTCTCCAGTTCTTCGATCCTCCCTTCTAGCTTGGCATTGGCGGTCGCCCATGCCGCCAGCTCATTTTTAATAGCCTGCACTGCGGCCTGTCTGATTTTGCCGTTCTTAACATTTTGATCTAAGAACTGGGTAACTCTTACAGGGTGTTTCAAAAATGACCGGTGTATTTGAAACGGCAATAAAAACTAAACGAACAGCGATAGAAATACACCGTTTGTTGCAATATGCATGGGACAACAGTACATTTTCAGGCGGACAAACTTTCGAAATTACAGTGGTTACAATTTTCAACAACAGATGGCGCTGCAAGTGATGTGAAAGATAGAGAAGACAACGCCGTCTGTGGGTGCGCCATTCTGTACGTCGTCTTTCTGCTGTAAGCGTGTGCTGTTCACAACAGAGGATTTTTCTGGTGTTGGAATTCCACCGCCTAGAACACAGTGTTGTTGCAACAAGACGAAGTTTTCAACGGAGGTTTAATGTAACCAAAGGACCGAAAAGCGATACAATAAAGGATCTGTTTGAAAAATTTCAACGAACTGGGAACGTGACGGATGAACGTGCTAGAAAGGTAGGGCGACCGCGTACGGCAACCACAGAGGGCAACGCGCAGCTAGTGCAGCAGGTGATCCAACAGCGGCCTCGGGTTTCCGTTCGCCGTGTTGCAGCTGCGGTCCAAATGACGCCAACGTCCACGTATCGTCTCATGCGCCAGAGTTTACACCTCTATCCATACAAAATTCAAACGCGGCAACCCCTCAGCGCCGCTACCATTGCTGCACGAGAGACATTCGCTAACGATATAGTGCACAGGATTGATGACGGCGATATGCATGTGGGCAGCATTTGGTTTACTGACGAAGCTTATTTTTACCTGGACGGCTTCGTCAATAAACAGAACTGGCGCATATGGGGAACCGAAAAGCCCCATGTTGCAGTCCCATCGTCCCTGCATCCTCAAAAAGCACTGGTCTGGGCCGCCATTTCTTCCAAAGGAATCATTGGCCCATTTTTCAGATCCGAAACGATTACTGAATCACGCTATCTGGACATTCTTCGTGAATTTGTGGCGGTACAAACTGCCTTAGACGACACTGCGAACACCTCGTGGTTTATGCAAGATGGTGCCCGGCCACATCGCACGGCCGACGTCTTTAATTTCCTGAATGAATATTTCGATGATCGTGTGATTGCTTTGGGCTATCCGAAACATACAGGAGGCGGCGTGGATTGGCCTCCCTATTCGCCAGACATGAACCCCTGTGACTTCTTTCTGTGGGGACCCTTGAAAGACCAGGTGTACCGCCAGAATCCAGAAACAATTGAACAGCTGAAGCAGTACATCTCATCTGCATGTGAAGCCATTCCGCCAGACACGTTGTCAAAGGTTTCGGGTAATTTCATTCAGAGACTATGCCATATTATTGCTACGCATGGTGGATATGTGGAAAATATCGTACTATAGAGTTTCCAAGACCGCAGCGGCATCTGTTGTTGACAATTGTAACTACTGTAATTTCGAAAGTTTGTCTGCCTGAAAATGTACTGTTGTCCCAAGCATATTGCAACAAACCGTGTATTTCTATCGCTGCTCGTTTAGTTTTTATTGCCGTTTCAAATATACCGGCCATTTTTGAAACACCCTGTATATGCCTTTCCAGGTTACTCTCCTCCGTCGTCTGACCCAGGCCATCCTGTGGCGAGGGATCAGCTAGCAAGGAAGCCCTTATGGTCGCACTCAGATCGCTTGTCTCTTCGGTAGCCATCATTAGTCAGACAAGCGAAAATAAGGGGGTTGGGAGCTCCTCTGGCATGGGTGGGGACCATATGCAGCTCGCCCAACTTTTACTCTACATCTTTGCTATTGGTTGAGGCCATAGTAACATTCTTCCCGCTTCTATTCAAATGTACTTTAACATATTTCTGCGAGTCGCGCTGTCCTCCGTCAGGACGGTAGCTGCATTTGATGTTCGTCTTAAGCGACGTGTTGTTATCAAGTGCCCATGTTGTAAGAACGACACGTACAACGCACTTTGTAAGTACAGATGTTCTACACAAGTTGTAAGTGGCACCATCCGTATATCCCAAAGGTTCCCAACCCTGGGATGATTACCCCCTGAGGGGTAAAATGAAATTCTCTGAGGGGTAAAAACTAAACGATTCTATTCTGTTTCAGTCACAGAACTAACTTATTTTCTAAAGATCATTACTATTATCACAATTTTGTAAGACTCTAATATTGATTATTAGACAGCACGGCTTGCTATTTAAATTTTTTAGTTTTTTGAAACCATCCGCCTTTTCAGTACTCGCAGCGATGTCAATATCGATAACGGATTGGAGTATCTGATCGCTGCATATCTTTGGCGAGTTGGCTTTCCACGCACCGCTTGGCGGACAGAACGAGGAAGAAGGGGATTGTTGGGAGTTAGCTCTGGACTGTGCGTGAGGAGCGACGTCGATGTCGGAGAGCAAGGCCTTTTGAAACTTCCTGGCAGATTATAACTGTGTGCCCGACGGAGACTCGAACTCGGGACCTTTGCCTTTCGCGGGCAAGTGCTCTACCTGGTGGACCACTTTCCCGCGAAAGGCAAAGGTCCCGAGTTCGAGTCTCGGTCGGGCACACAGTTTTAATCTGCCAGGATGTTTCATATCAGCGCACACTCCGCTGCAGAGTGAAAATCTCATTCTGGAAGGCCTTTTGGTCGGTGGACCCCGCAGAAGCAGTCGGTTGGGAACGGAACGCGGCGCGCTGGAAGGTCCTAGTGTGGAGGGCAGGTGTGGTCACGATGGTTATCATCCTGACGTCATTCAAGGGCTCAAAAGTGATTTCTTGGTTCTGCCCTTGGATTCCGACGAAGAATGCAAGTTTGTTCTATGAGGTGAACGTAAGAATTCTAATTCTATATCAGACTTGTGAATGGTGTGTTTTTGCTTCGGTACTGCAGTCTCCATTAGAGCGCTGCTTTGGAGGAGAGCGTTGATATCGGCATTGTCATTTACTTAGCTGCTTTAAAGTAAATGACTGTTTTGGATCGAAGATGGATCCAAGTGAAGGACCGAATCATTGTTTGTCTTATTAAGAGACCTAAGTTGTTGCCATCGTGTTAAACTCTGTTATCTACAGTTATAACGAGTAATTGACGGTCTGGTAGTGTCCACGAGTGAACTTTGGAGATACTATTAAGTGTTTGTAGCAAGGGAAAGATTGACTGTGGAGCTTCCCGTTCAGGCGCTTGTGAATCGTGTTAATTGAAGTTCACTTCTTATGGTATTATACGGTTCTACTTGTCGTGGCGAAATAGTCGATAGTATTTTCATAAATCAGCTTCGGACGCTATTCTGTTCAAAAAAATGGCTCTGAGTGGGACTTAACGTCTGAGGTCATCAGTCCCCTCGAACTTAGAACTACTTAAACCTAAGGACATCACACACACCCATGCCCGAGGCAGGATTCGAACCTGCGACCGTAGCGGTCGCACGGTTACAGACTATAGCGCCTAGAACCGCTCGGCCTCCCTGGCCGGCGTCATTCTGTGGTTTGGTGTGGCCCTCCCAAGAGTTTAAAGTCAAAAATATTTTCTTACTGCTTTTCTGAGGTTGCCTTGCAACAGTTGTTGATTTGCCTCTTGTCTATCTCACCGTACTGCTGATGGTGCGGTGTGGTATAGTCGAAGTGTTCAGTAGTACCGCATTTACTCCGTTTTAAGATTTGCGAGCAGCATCCACTTCGACGTATAGTCCCAGTATGCAATTTGTGAAAGTTGGTTGCGCCCTGTTAACGTTTTGTACATCGTGGAAAACCTTTCCGTGCCGCATGTGATCCTGAAGGAGAGCACGGTGCACAACAGCGCATGGCCACGACGAAATTAAAAGATAAGTATTGTATAATATTTTAACGGATGCAATGACTGAGACTAAGAGTTGACTTGTATATTCTTTTTATTTATTTTGAAACGAAGAGATTAAGTACCTTGTTAAGTATAAAATCTGTGCTTAATTATTTTTCATAATTCGTCGGGTGTAGTATGCATCACGTGTAGGGAGGTTTATGGTGTTAAGTTTTTAAAAGGAAAGAAAATATTTTGTGATACGGTGCGCATAGTAAAAGCTACTGGATTTGAGTGTACGTTGATAGTAATCAGATTTCATTGCATTTAAGTTGTATTAATTAAAAATTTTGTGATCAATATTTTATTGTCTTTAGGGATCGCAGGTGATAACTAAGAAAATTTTGGTATTGCCATGTGGCGTTAGAATCTTTTATTTAACCTAGAATTATGCAATTTTATTTTTTATTTCTTTGCTTCAAAAGGGATTTTGAGTTTTAAGCTTCGTAAATTCATTCTGAGACGTGTTCTTTGATCTGTTAAAATAATGCTTCAGGAACTTTCATTAACAAACTATATAGACGATCTTGTTGTTCATTATAACGAATGTTCAGTTACTATTTTAAAATCAAGTTAATAAAATTGTAAAATTTTAAAGGTAAAAAAAGGGTTTCACTAGAGACACGGTGCCTGCCCGTACTCCCCACAACTTCCACGTATTCAAAGCATTGGCCTTCGGGCGTTCTCTGATGTTTTCAAATGGTTCAAATGGCTCTGAGTACTATGGGACTTAACTTCTGAGGTCATCAGTCCCCTAGAACTTAGAACTACTTAAACCTAACTAACGTAAGGACATCACACACACCCATGCCCGAAGCAGAATTCGAACCTGCGACCTTAGCGGTCACGCAGTTCCAGACTGTAGCGCCTAGAGCCGCTCGGCCACCGCAGCTGGCTCTGATGTGTTCCCCAATACCTATCCCAGCTAATGCATGCGGGGCCATGTCAGATTATATAAGTTTTCGATAATTACTTTTTCTAAATTAGTATCATAATGCGGTGGAGGTTACAGGTTCCTCACATAGTCCATCCTCTAGACACATATGTTGTGCTTTGTACCTTACTTCACTGATTTAAAAGTCAGACATATGCTAAACAAATGCTAAATGTCTCCAGAACATGTCTTCTCCAGCTTGTAGACAGTACTTCCAGCATCCAGATATTGCTTCATTAGTCGCTTCGAAACAAATAAATGAATTAATTGACAGTACGACGCAGCAGTAACTACATAGTTTTATTATTATTAGAGCAGCTAGACAGCATTAACAGCCTGAAGTCATACAATTTCTGCCAGTTAAGAATTAAGGGAGGAGATGCAATGAAGTGATTTACGAACAGTAAGTATAGTGCACACGTCTGAATCTGTTTGATTTTCAAGAGGTTTGCGGCGTGCAGATCAAGCAACTGCCGCAAGGGAGAGAAGCAACGGAAGGGAAGCATATTTTGTAACAAGTGTCTACCCTCACTGTGAGTAGTTAGCTTTCTTTTCTGAGAAGGAGTTGTGAATAGCACTTGCGATGCATCACGAATGCCTTCGTCATTCATTCTAACACACACACACACACACACACACACACACACACACACATATATATATATATATATATATATATATATATATATATATATATATATCATAATTTTAGATATAAAACCGTTCCAAGAAAAATTGTTTGGTTCTATAGTTTAGTTACTTGCTAAAGTTGGTGATAATATGAAGGAGGGGGGAGCAACAGATGGCGGGGGGGGGGGGGGGAGGAGGACAGGGATACTGGCTAATATCTGATTGCACTTAGCAGTAATGGTCTAAGAAAGATTGGGAACCACACACTGTCCAATAAGAAACAAGTCTTGATAAAAAAATTGTATGAAATAATAAGCTGACGACTTTTTTAACATGAAATATTTTTTGATTCGGTAAATTATGACTATTTTATAATGCCTCAGCTACATTCTCTCAGTACGGAAAACATGACTGATGTACGTGTAATACCGTCAGATGCACAGAGAAGCCTGAAATCGTTAAAACTGAGTAAAGTCCCTGTCAAATTCTATACGGCATTTGCAGCTATGTTCGCCCCTCTCAAACCGTAATGTACTGCGTTATCGTTCCTGTGGTCTTCAGTCAGAAGACTGATTTGATGCAGCCCTCCACGTTGCGGTTCATACAAACAGACGTGAATACCTAAACAATATGCGCAGTGGACTCCGTTGATAGGATTGGCAGCGTCAGACCTGTTGCCATCTAGTCATGCGGAATGCTCCACTAGTAAACACTGTGGGAGAACGTATTAGAAGTTGAAGATGGCACAAGTACAAAGCAAGTGAAACTGCGAAGTTCCTCAGAGTGAAACAGTTGAATTGGTTGCAGATGTCTGCCAGTTTATGAAGAAAGAAGCTGTAATCGATATTCCACTGAAATTAAAAATCCTCACTGACAAGAGTGGATGAAGCAACTGATGTATCGTTTACTTCCGTTCGGAAAATCATGAGAAATTTAGAAAAAGTTCAGTCAGCTGAATTCCCGACATTTCGAACATCTCATAAGGAAAGGTGCGGAAGATCTTGGAAGGCCGTTTTACACAATTTCAATGAGCATGTCGTACTACATTACACATAAAAGAAATCCTACACTAAAGGCAATTCATAAAAGAAAGAGTTTAATACATTTTGACTTATGCATCAACAACCTTGAAGAAGATGGTGAATAAGGGAAAAGTTTTCCAGGAACAAATTAGTATCAGGCCAAAAGCAAGTGCCTACTTAAAATGTATCCGAGAATACAGATATCAATGCCGCCCACTTGTCTATATATACGAGAGCCACGTTCACACTTGTCACAAGTGTCGTACGTATGAAGTGACAATTCACTACATGGTCCGTTGTACCCTGCTTCGAAAGAAAGCAGTAGTATCAATCAACCATGCTAGCGGGGAGGACTCTTTGCCACTGAATGCCTATGAAATGTTTACATCTGCCCAGAACAAGGGGGGGATTATCACAACGATATGAATTTATCAAATTATGAAAAGCGGCTCAGGGCAAGATTAATAACGTTCTCGTCTTAGTGTCACATTCTATTACGGATACTGTGCTGTGAGTAGGAACCAAAGACGATAATCCTTTCATAAGAAAAGCCAACGTCAACATTGCATTATCTCTGATTTTTATTATCTCTGTTGTTGAATGTAATGTTAGTGACTCCGACTTCGTTCTTGCTCTGATAGCGATGGAGGAAACTTACAATTGTAAATATTACAATTCGATAGTAAAAAGTTGTATTCGAGGAAGATATAAACGAGTGCTCATCTCTGACAATTAGGTGAGATTCGTACGTAAATAGTACTCTTTCTAGTCATTCTAATTACTATAGAAAGTTTCAACTACATTACGCGGCATGGAGTTGGAGAGACGCTGGAGAGATAGGCGAACGAACCTGCAAATACAAACGGGGGCTTCCAACGGATTCAAGAGCATGCAACAAGAAATCTGCCACCGCTCTTTACCAACATACCACACGACAAAACACACACGCACACAAGGCGAGTGTAGTTTCAATGGGCATTTCAATACACCACATGAAAACCAAGAATATATGCTAATCTTGTCTATAAAACAATGAAATACAATAAAAATAACAATATGTCGTTATACAATCATGCTCATAAATTAAGGATAATGGTAATACATGGTGAAACAACGCTGTGGTGGGCGGTTTTCAGGTTTAAAACAGCTCGGGGTATGAGCATGCGTGCATTTGACCTGCGGTCGTCACACGGTGGCGCTGGCAGCAGTCCACATACGCAGAGGTGTGTTGGTGCATGTCAGAGTACGGTGTAGTGAGTAAGTGTGCCGACGTTCTCAGACGTGCTAATGGTGACTGTGTGTTGAAAATGGCTCAAAGAACACATTGAGGGGGAGAATACTAGGGCGACTGGAGGCTGGTCAAACACAGCAGGTCGTAGTACGGGCCATCCGTGTGCCACAAAGTGTGATCTCAAGATTATGGCAACGATTCCAGCAGACAGGAAACGTGTCCAGGCGCTACAGTACGTGACGTCGTCAGTGTACAACACCACAAGAAGACCGATATCTCACCATAAGTGCCCGCAGATGGCCACTGAGTACAGCAGGTAGCTTTACTCGGGACCTTACCGCAGCCACTGGAACTGTTGCCTCCAGACACACAATCTACAGACGACTGAACAGACATGGTTGATTCTCCCCGAGACCTGCAAGGTGCATTCCACTGACCCCTGGTCACAGGAGAGCCCTGTTGTCAAAAACACAGTACATGGTCATTGGAACAGTGGTCCCAGGTTATGTTCACTGACAAGTCCAGGTATAATGTGAACAGTGATTCTCGCCGGGTTTCCATCTGGCGTGAACCAGGAACCAGATACCAATCCCTTAATGTCCTTGAAAGGATCCTGTATGGAGGTCGTGGTTTGATGGTGTGGGGTGGGACTATGATTGGTACATGTGTTTGACAGAGGAACTGTAACAGGTCAGGTGTATCGAGATGTCATTTTGCACCAGTAAGTCCGCCTTTTCAGGGGTCCTGGTGGATGATAACGTACGGTTCTACCAAGCTGTCATCGTGGAGAAATACCTCGAAACAGAAGATATCAGGCGAATGGAGTGGCGTACCTGTTCTCCAGACCAAAACCCCATCGAGTACGCCTGGGATGTTCTCAGTAGACGTATCGCTGCACGTATTCAAACCCCTATGACACTTCAGGAGCTCCGAAAGGCACTGGTGCAAGAATGGGAGGCTATACCCCAGCAGTTGCTCGACCACCTGATGCAGAGTATGCCAACCCGTTGTGCGGCCTGTGTACGTGTGCACGGTGATCAAATTACATATTGATGCCGGGGTACATGCGCAGGAAACAGTGGCGTTTTGTAGCATATGTGTTCCGGAACTGTTTTCTCAACTTATCACCAATACCGTGGACTTACAGATCTGTGTCGTATGTGTTCCCTATGTGCCTGTGCTATTAGCGCCAGTTTTGTGTAGTGCCGCGTTGTGTGGCACCACATTCTGCAGTTATCCTTAATTTATGAGCATGAGTGTAGATAACGCTCCTTATCACTATAAGCATGTTACTCGCACTCCATAGCGCAACTCCACGAGGGGGGAATTGTCTCTGATAACAGTATCGGTAATTCCTTTCCACAGTGACATACTGATACTCCAGTAGTATTCATTCATCAAAATTAACATTAATAAAATTGGGAATATTGCAACCGAAAGCGGCCATACTGCTTCAGGACTTCTTTCATGCCATCCAGAATTTAATCATGTAGAGCTGATACGGGCAAGAGTCAAGGACAGCCTTTCTGAACGTAATGTGACGTCTAGAATAAATACGTTATTAACACTTAAAGATGAATACAGTGCTTCCGCATAGCAAAAAAAGACTGGAAGAATTAATGCCAGCACGTAAATGAAATTGAAGAGCACTTTATTTTAAGTGAAAGTTTACTGGACTAAGTGCTGGGGATGGCTATCAATGTGGGAAGTGGTACAGACTCGAATAGCCGGCCGCTGTGACCGAGCGGTTCTAGGCGCTTCAGTCCGGAATCGCTCTGCTGGTATGGTCACAGGTTCGAATCCTGCCTCGGGCATGGATGTGTGTGATGTCCTTAGGTTAGTTAGGTTTAAGTATTTCTGAGTCTAGGGGATTAATGACCTCAGATGTTAAGTCCCACGCTTAGAGCCATTTGAATCATTTTTGAAGACTCGAATAGCGACAGTCATAATGATGGCAGCAATACTGATTCCGGAAGTAAAACTGAATCAACTGACATTGCCATCTGAAATGAAACAGACACGGTTACTGAAAGGGTGGGTGGACCACCGTGCTTTGTACGTGGAAATAGTGACAGCGGAAGATTCATAGTATTATGTCA
This sequence comes from Schistocerca nitens, assembly GCF_023898315.1. Taxonomy (NCBI): domain Eukaryota; kingdom Metazoa; phylum Arthropoda; class Insecta; order Orthoptera; family Acrididae; genus Schistocerca; species Schistocerca nitens. The sequence goes on from NC_064615.1 coordinate 230,853,872, forward strand.
AACGATGAACTGTATTATTTGGAATGTGCAGTTCTGACTGCAATTACTCTGAAGATGTGTGAAGATACTGCCTACGAAAAAATTTAACGTGTCACATGCCTACACTTGAAAATAAACCCGCCTACAGTTTCTTACGTTTGCTCATGCCGACTCTAACACCACTGAGCGTCCTCTACCCTGCAGTACCTCTTCCCCTGCCTTGCATTTCTCCTCCTGCGAACACGAGTGACTTATGTTTTGTATGAAGTGTACTTTATCCTACGGAAGCCTTTTGATTTCCGAATATCTTCTGCTACCGACATCCATCTGAAACTGTTCACTGTGTAGATTTCTTGTTCACCATCTATAATTTTTACACCCCATTCTTCCATCAAATACAAAATCGACGATCCCTTGACGTTTCAGAATTTGTCTTATTTATCGTTCGCTTCTTTTAGTAGTTCCACAAATCTCGTTTGTCCCCAATTCTGTTCAGCACTTTCCCAATTGTTATGTGATCTATCCATCTTCAGCACTCCCCCGCAGCACCACACTTTAAAAGCTTATATTCTCTTCTTGTCCGAACTGTAAATCATCCACGCTTGAATTCCGTACAAGGCCACACTCCAAACAAACACCTTAACAAACGTCTTCCCATTACTTAAGTTTGGATTCGATGTTAACAAATTTGTCTTTTTCGAATATGTTTTTCTTGTCATTGCCAGTCCATGTTCTGTCCTCTCTATTTCGGCCACAATCTGTTATTTCAGTGCCAAAAAACAAAACCCGTTTACTACTTTAAGTGTCATTTTCTAATTTAATGCCCTCAGCATCACCTTGTTTTTATTCTTCTACATTCAATCATTCATGTTCGTTGGTGGTCATCTTGTATCTTCCTTTTATCAGACTGTCTATTCCGTTCAACTGCTTTTCCAAGACTTTTTCCATCTCCCAGATAATTACGTTATCAGCAAACCTCAACGTTTTTATTTCTTCTCCCTGAACTTTAATCCTTTATCCACATTTTTCTTTGGTTTCCTTTACAACTTGCCGTCTTAAGCTTTGTGCAATTAACTAAAGTGAATTTTACACCAGGTTTATTTACAAAGTATCTTCTGTGTTCATCCTGGAAATATGGATACATGCATTTGTACGTTCTGGTAGTTATACATTCAAAATAGTATTTCTTTATAAAGTTAGCATGCTATTTACTTATGGATTTCAGCCTCTTGTTCACATATGCTGGAAACCACTATTGTTTCCTTCGTTGATAGCAGAGGCTAAGGTCGAAAGAAACTTTGTTATACCTACACATGGCACTTTTTTGCCTTTTTTTCGAAAGCGCTTTCTCTTACTCTGCATTGGCGTTATTTGCACTTCACCTCACTTTATAAATAGAACTGCGTTACGTGTGTTCGCACCCAGCACAATATTACTGTGTTAATGTTTGTTCATTTGTCTGTCGTGTGGGTTGTGTGCATTTGCAACCTGTGGCCTTTTATTTTATAAATACTGTGCTGCTTGCGAATACATGTAATCGCAGTTCTATTTCTAAAGTGAGGTAAGGGGCAAATAACGCCACTGCACGTTAAAAGAAAGTCCTTCCAAAAAAGGAAATGAAATTTTCTTCGACCTCGACCTCCGCTAACAATGAAAGAAAAGTCATCGGTTTGCAGCATATGTGAACAAGAGGCAGAACACAGAAAGTGAACTGCACGCCAACCTTAAAAAAAATGTTGTTTCTAATCTATAACAACCAATATGTACAACCATACGTATCCACATTCCGAGACTGACCACAGAAGATGACATGTAAATAAAAGCGAAACCTGTCTGGTGCAAAATACTCTTTAATTAATTGTAGTAAGGGCGAGGTGGAGAAACGGCTAATGATTGATTTTAATAGCTGCTATGGAAGTTGGCCATGCAAACGAACAAAATATATTCGAAGTTTTATTTCTCTTTTGAAATGTCTCCTCGGTTTCCTTCACCGATTTTTCTCTGTGGAGAGTGAATAACATCGGGGAATAGACTCCAATCCTGTCTCACTCCCTTCTCAACCACTGCTTTCCTTTATTGTATCTTACCTCCTTGTCGAATATGGGGTGCCTAGGAAACCTGCTTTCTTGGATCGCTAGACAACAATTCAAGCAAATCGTATTAATGAGTTTTATCTACAGAAAATAAATGACAATACTTAACTTTGCGAAATTTACAATGATGTGTCACAAGCAAAGGGCGACATGCAACATAAGCAATCTTTCAGTGTATACAATTCGTACTACAACAGAAGTAATACAGTTCCTAAATCGCTTCTATAGAAGTGCCTATTCTTAAAAACAGGTCCCGATGTCGGGGAAACGGCTAGTCTTCAACTGGGTCTGTGACAGGCGGCGCGGCGCGTATGTCCTCTTTGTGTCCCGGGCGCTGCTGTCGGGTTGTCGTCCTAGAGAGGGGTCGGTCCGCGTGCAATTGGCTGACGTCTTCTTCACAGACCTCTGCTCTTATGTTCCCGACCGGCGTGCCGGCACTTGAATTTACGCCGGAACCCCATTCAGTGCCCCTTGAGTCTTATAACAGCCGTATGGTTAGTGTATAAGTCGTATACAATCTTTCATACCCTTCATTTTACCTCTGCTACCTTCAGAACTGGAAAGACTGTATTCCAGTCAACATCGACAGATGCTTTCTCTAAATCTACAAAAGTTATAAACGTAGAACTCCATTTCTTAAACCAGTCTTCTAGGGTAAGTCATAGGGCCAGTTTTGCCTCGCTTGTTTCTACATTTGCCCAGAAGCCAAACCGATCTATCTTCTAACAGCTACCACCAGTTTTTTCTATTATTCTGTAAGTAATTCGTGTCAATAATCTGCAATCACGACTTATCAAATGGTAGTTCGGTAACATTCACACCTGCTTTCTTTGGAATTGGAATTATTACATTCTGCTTGTAGGCTGAAAGTATTTCCCTTGTCTCATACATCTTTCATAGCAGATGGGATAGTTTCATCATGGATGGCTCTCTCAGTGACATCAATAGTTCCGAGAGATTGTCACCTTCTCCATGGATCTGGTTGCGATTTATATCAGTTCTATGTCGCATTATTGTCGCATATTATATTTTCCATCCCATTTCATCTACTTCCTCCTCTTTTTCTATAACATTGCCTTCAAGTTCATTTTTTTTTGTGTATCCCTTGTATATAAGTTGGCCAGAAACGGTCTGAAAAATTGTGAGTTGCAGGGGAGGTTGTGGTGAGAGTAATTGTTATGAAAAAGTTCGATAGGTTGCACCGTTCCCGAGTTATTTAGCATTGAAGTTAGCCAGTCAGATCAAAGAACACTACAATTCAAGCAGCCAGTCACAGGTGATGTCGCCAAACGTGATCTTTGTTTGGTTTCCTTAAACCGAGCCTTTGGACACCTACCTTAAATGTATCACATCCGAAAAAGGCCATTCTAACGGGTATGAGCATTTCAACAAAGTGGTAACTCACTGACCCATACACGGCTATGCATTAATGCGTTTTAGCACTTGTAAGTGTTTCAATTTGCACGCACAACGACCTGGTTGGTTAACTTCTATGGTAAATACCTCGGAAACGGTGCAACGTATTTAATTTCTTTTTCTCAGCAATTACTTCTCAGCACAACCACCCACGCAGAACGCTTACCAGCTACTCAGCCTTTTTCTGACCACCCAGTATAGTTCCATATTTCAGCTTACCTTTCTCTTCTGAGTGTTGTTTTCCATCTAGATTCTTAATTTTCATACTGAAAATTTTCCTTTCTCAAAACGTCTCATTAATTTTCCTACTGTTGGTATTTATCTTGCCCCTATATACACATATTTCTATAGACTGGCATTTGTTCTCTAGCAATTGCTGCTTAGAAATTTTGTACTTCCTGTCAATCTCTTCTTTGGATATCTGTATTCCCTTTTGCCAGCTTAATTTACTGCGGTTTTATATTTCCTCTTTATACACTAGACACCCCGAACAAAAATTGTCTCCGATGATTCGAAGAAAGCACGGATCGCTCCTGTCTACGGAAAGGTAGCATTAGTGATCCACGAAACTACACTTCAATGTCTTTGACATCCGGCTGATGTAGAATTTGAGAAAATATTCTGCTTTCGAACAGAATGACGATTTTCATCAGATTTACCTTCTTCATTACAACCAGAATGAATTCAGGAAACATTGGTAATGTGAACTCGAGCTTTTCTGATATGAAATCGTGAAATCAGTGGGTGCAGGCAATTCGAATGCAGCACTTCTTGACTTTCGAAAATCATTTAACTCTGCACAATATCAGTAGCCGTCAACGAACGTACAGTCATATGCAATGTCTAACGAAGTTTGTTATTCATCTCCAAAAATATGATGATGTTACATGAAATATGAAATGGAATAATCATGTTACCTCAATCGTAAGTAAAATGGGTGATGAACTTCTGTTCAGCGGTAGGATTCTTGGAAATGCAGTCAGTCTACAAAGCACACTGCAGAAAAACACCGGCGCATCTCATCCTTCTAACGTTACGCATCTGCAGGCTAGCGCGGTGGCCGCCTGGAGTTGGTGTGAGAAAAGTTTGCTTGGTCTGCTGCTGACTAGCTGTGGGGCCCCAGCGCTGAGGGCGCGTCATGGTTAGCGTGCTAGGCGAGCCAGGTATAAAGAAGAACAGGGTTGCTGGTTGTGGGTAAATCCCAGTATCCCAGTATGGAGAATTTTGACGACGTTATCTCCTTGAAGAGGCAGACAGTGCTCCAAGAAATGAGGGATTGTCCATAATCTTAAAGGTGGCTAAGTTATAGCTCTTTGAGGTATGACAATGATTCACAGTCAATCATTAAAGCAAATCAGAATACATCGGCGAACTCAGAAAGACGAGACGCATCCAATGACAGAACAATATTTCAGTATATTTAAAATTACTGAAGATAATGTTTTATAGTGAATAACATTTACACAATGAATCTTTGAGTTAACGAATTTCAATGCTTCGTGAGAGTTCAACAAGTGATATCTCAGTTGATAGCATTGCACCATAGCTATCATCCCTGAACGGCATTTACCTGTATGTATTTTATTTCTTGATTTATTACGTTTTTATATCTTTTCATTACGCAAATGTTTGCAGCATGAATATCTCAAATCTTGTCATAGCAATGTAGTTTTTCAATGAATATATTACTATTTTGCTTGATATGTGTTTAACTATTGACCAAAATTGTGGTAATTATTTTAGTTATTTGTAATTACTGTAGATGAGCTGAGTGTAAGCAAATGTTTAGAACTTTTTCTATTTAAATATTGTTGTAATGTATTAGTTCGTGAAGTGGTCAAGTTTAGTCAAATGACGTCTGAAGAACTTAAGAACTATTTATTTTGATGGGACCAGCCTTCAGCCAGCTGCAAAGCAGATAGTAGCAAAACACAACGCGAGTCAAGTGAAGACTAAGATTTTTCGAGTCAAGAGCTCAACGAAGCGATTCTGTGCACTTTGTGTTGAGTGCCTGGGAAGAAAGTAGACCCACCTGTTGTAACGTAGGTTATATAGATGGTTGATTCTGGGAGGTGAACAACCGCTATTTTTTCAGAAATTTAGCATAGACAGAGTAAGAGTTTCTACTCGTCACATCGTGTGTTAATTTGAAAATCATAGTGAATATTTCGTGTATCGTAACCAAGGAATGGACTCATTTTTTACATATCTTTGGTCAGTATTTAGTTTGGGGATTTTATTACCATTGTCACAGAGCTCTCAACGTAACTTTACTGCATTTGATAAGGTTTTTTTTTCTGTCCGTAGTTTGACTGGATGTCGTAGGACCACTTTCCGTTCTTTCTTGGATGAATGTCATTGAACATATATCTCAGTCGTCTACATCAAATGCCTACGTTGGAATAGAACCCTCTTCCAATAAATCATTCACTTATCTTTTATTTTATATTTCTGTTTGTTTATGAATGTGCAATTCTAGCCAAAGCATTGACTATCTGACTGGAGAATCACATTTTCATGTTACTAACTACAGCGAGTTAGCTGCTGGGTGTGAAAACAGACATGCATGGCTTGACTCTGTGACTACACTGATCTACTGCTTTGAAACAGAGCCGTGCATAGCGCAGCTACCTAAGGTGCACCTAAGGTGTCCGTTTGGGATGCTGCTTAGAAGGGCAAATACTCAGCAGAAAACTGGTAGCGTCGCAGTTCCGCGCTAGTCTGGGACATGACTTTAATGTATTAATTTGTGTGGGAGCTCCGAGCATACAGTTTTGCAGCATTAAAGTGGCTGAGAATTGCTAACAAAAGTTAGGTTTGGGGCAATTAGGAGTGGAACTTTTAGAAAGTAGAAGCAGGTTACGCAGGGGCGGGCGGAGTAGCAGTCTGCAGTGGCCAGCAGCAGTGGAGACCTCGGAGACCTCGATGGCGGTGGCGACTAGGGCACACGGATTATCGGCTGCGACTTCATCAGCGTCGGCAATGGCACCTACAAACTTGGCAGCAGCAGCACAGCAGAAGCAGCCTCTATGAGTGGCAGTTAAGTACAGGCGATGATAGCATTAATGAGTATGAAAACCCACAGGGTCATCGTCATTGATGGAGCGTCCTTAGGACTTCGGTACACAGAGCATATGCCATTTCCGACGCGGATAGCTTAACCCAAGAACTTTCGTATTTTATGGGTGTTGGCATGGTGGATGATGGCCGTTTTTAAGGAAAATGGATACTTCGAGAAGCAGATTCGTCGGACTATGGAGTTGGGACCATCACTGGAGGTGCATGAAGAGAAACAGATCGGTGGCCTTCCTTCCTTACGCTGGAGGCATATCATTAAAGATTAAACGAATTTTAAGGAATTTTAACATTAAGAGTGTGTTCCGTTCGCCTTCTAAAATTAGGGCACTACTCGGCTCTGTAAAAGATGATTTGGGGCTTAAGAAACCCGGTGTTCCGTGTCATTGTGAGAAGGCTTACATTGGCCGTTCGATTCGCACAGTTCATGACAGGTGAGTGGAACATCGCCGTCATACGATTCTACAACAGCCGAAAAAATCGGCATTAGCAGAAAACAGCTTAAATGAGGTAGTATAAAATTTGACGAAACTGTGGTAGTTGCCAAAATTTCCGGTTTTTGGAACAGTCTCTTTAAAGAGGTGATTGAATTTAGGTTGGCGGATGATTTAATTAACAGAGACAATGGGTTTCCTCTTAGCAGGACGTGGAATCATTTACTATCCCGCATGAAAATTGAAGGTTCTTCGGTGCGGCCCTGAGTGCGATATATCGCTGCCGGCAGTGTTCTACTAAGGGCGGCGCCACCTCCCAGTTTTGGAGTGCAGCAACCGTGATGGGAGGCGCATGCGCCGTGTATCGACGGTGCCATATATATAGGACGACGATTTGCAGCCTGGCGTCAGTTCTCAGTCAGACTCATCAGCAGAACCAGCTTTCTCCTGAAGGTGGCGTCCAGTTGAATCGCCGAAATATCGAGTCAAGCTGGTTTTAGGATCCGGCAGCAAACCTGAAGAGATTTTCAGGCGTAAATGATCGTTTAAGCAATATATAACGACGATCTGTTGTCATTCATAGTGAGCGCGCTTACTCAAGAATGCTGGCTTATTTATTAATGAACAACTATTTATTTGTAATTATTGTGAATGACGTGAGTGTAACCGAACGTTTAGAACATTTATTTAAATATTTTTGTAGAGTAGCTGTTTAGTCCGAGAAGTGATCCAGTTGGGTTAAATGATGTCTGATGAACTTAAGAACGATATACACTCCTGGAAATGGAAAAAAGAACACATTGACACCGGTGTGTCAGACCCACCATACTTGCTCCGGACACTGCGACATGCTCATTGAAATTGTGCAAACCGGCCTTCCAAGATCTTCCGCTCCTTTCCTTATGAGATGTTCGAAATGTCGGGAATTCAGCTGCCTGAACTTTTTCTAAATTTCTCATGATTCTCCGAGCGGAAGTAAACGATACACCAGTTGCTTCATCCACTCTTGTCAGTGAGGATTTTTAATTTCAGTGGAATATCGAGCACAGCTTCTTTCTTCATAAACTGGCAGACATCTGCAACCAATTCGCCTGTTTCACTCTGAGGAACTTCGCAGTTTCACTTGCTTTGTACTTGTGCCATCTTCAACTTCTAATACGTTCTCCCACAGTGTTTACTAGTGGAGCATTCCGCGTGACTAGATGGCAACAGGTCTGACGCTGCCGATCCTATGAACGGAGTCCACTGCGCATATTGTTTAGGTATTCACGTCTGTTTGTATGAACTGCAACGTGGAGGGCTGCATCAAACCAGTCTTCGGACTGAAGACCACAGGAACGATAACGCAGTACATTACGGTTTGAGAGGGGCGAACATAGCTGCAAATGCCGTATAGAATTTGACAGGGACTTTACTCAGTTTTAACGATTTCAGGCGTCTCTGTGCATCTGACGGTATTACACGTACATGTCATGTTTTCCGTACTGAGAGAAAGTAGCTGAGGCATTATAAAATTTACCGAATCAAAAAATATTTCATGTTAAAGAAGTCGTCAGCTTATTATTTCATACAATTTTTTTATCATGACTTGTTTCTTATTCGACAGTGTGTGGTTCCCAATCTTTCTTAGACCATTACTGCTAAGTGCAATCAGATATTAGCCAGCATCCCTGTCCTCCTCCCCCCCCCCCCCGCCATCTGTTGCTCCCCCCTCCCCCATATTATCACCAACTTTAGCAAGTAACTAAACTATAGAACCAAACAATTTTTCTTGGAACGGTTTTATGTCTAAAATTATTATATATATATATATATATATATATATATATATATATATACTCCTGGAAATGGAAAAAAGAACACATTGACACCGGTGTGTCGGACCCACCATACTTGCTCCGGACACTGCGAGAGGGCTGTACAAGCAATGATGACACGCACGGCACAGCGGACACACCAGGAACCGCGGTGTTGGGCGTCGAATGGCGCTAGCTGCGCAGCATTTGTGCACCGCCGCCGTCAGTGTCAGCCAGCTTGCCGTGGCATACGGAGCTCCATCGCAGTCTTTAACACTGGTAGCATGCCGCGACAGCGTGGACGTGAACCGTATGTGCAGTTGACGGACTTTGAGCGAGGGCGTATAGTGGGCATGCGGGAGGCCGGGTGGACGTACCGCCGAATTGCTCAACACGTGGGCCGTGAGGTCTCCACAGTACATCGATGTTGTCGCCAGTGGTCGGCGGAAGGTGCACGTGCCCGTCGACCTGGGACCGGACCGCAGCGACGCACGGATGCACGCCAAGACCGTAGGATCCTACGCAGTGCCGTAGGGGACCGCACCGCCACTTCCCAGCAAATTAGGGACACTGTTGCTCCTGGGGTATCGGCGAGGACCATTCGCAACCGTCTCCATGAAGCTGGGCTACGGTCCCGCACATCGTTAGGCCGTCTTCCGCTCACGCCCCAACATCGTGCAGCCCGCCTCCAGTGGTGTCGCGACAGGCGTGAATGGAGGGACGAATGGAGACGTGTCGTCTTCAGCGACGAGAGTCGCTTCTGCCTTGGTGCCAATGATGGTCGTATGCGTGTTTGGCGCCGTGCAGGTGAGCGCCACAATCAGGACTGCATACGACCGAGGCACACAGGGCCAACACCCGGCATCATGGTGTGGGGAGCGATCTCCTACACTGGCCGTACACCACTGGTGATCGTCGAGGGGACACTGAATAGTGCACGGTACATCCAAACCGTCATCGAACCCATCGTTCTACCATTCCTAGACCGGCAAGGGAACTTGCTGTTCCAACAGGACAATGCACGTCCGCATGTATCCCGTGCCACCCAACGTGCTCTAGAAGGTGTAAGTCAACTACCCTGGCCAGCAAGATCTCCGGATCTGTCCCCCATTGAGCATGTTTGGGACTGGATGAAGCGTCGTCTCACGCGGTCTGCTCGTCCAGCACGAACGCTGGTCCAACTGAGGCGCCAGGTGGAAATGGCATGGCAAGCCGTTCTACAGGACTACATCCAGCATCTCTACGATCGTCTCCATGGGAGAATAGCAGCCTGCATTGCTGCGAAAGGTGGATATACACTGTACTAGTGCCGACATTGTGCATGCTCTGTTGCCTGTGTCTATGTGCCTGTGGTTCTGTCAGTGTGATCATGTGATGTATCTGACCCCAGGAATGTGTCAAGAAAGATTCCCCTTCCTGGGACAATGAATTCACGGTGTTCTTATTTCAATTTCCAGGAGTGTATATAGGACGACGATTTGCAGCCTGTTGTCAGTTCTCAGTCAGACTCATCAGCAGAACCAGCTTTCTCCTGAAGGTGGCGTCCAGTTGAATCGCCGAAATATCGAGTCAAGTTGGTTTTAGGATCCGGCAGCAAACCTGAAGAGATTTTCAGGCGTAAATGATTGTTTAAGCAATATATAACGACGATCTGTTGTCATTCATAGTGAGCGCGCTTGCTCAAGAATGCTGGCTTATTTATTAATGAACAACTATTTATTTGTAATTATTGTGAATGACGTGAGTGTAACCGAACGTTTAGAACATTTATTTAAATATTTTTGTAGAGTAGCTGTTTAGTCCGAGAAGTGATCCAGTTGGGTTAAATGATGTCTGATGAACTTAAGAACGATATATTTTGGTTTGGACTGCCTTCAGCCAATGGAAAGGCAGACAGTAGCGAAACAAAATAGCAATGATGTGGAGACTGAGACTTTTCGAGTGAAGAGCTCAGTTGATCGATTATGGGCGATTTATGAGGAGTTGTTGAGGAAGGCAGGCATGCCTGTGGCAACTGCGTGATTTAGTTGTATAGGCGACTATTCTGGGATGTAAATGGCCGCTACCATACTTTAGCTTCTGAAGGGACTTTAAATTTCGAGAGGTCTGAATGTGCTCCACTATAGGAGAATAACTTTTCCCTTTATATTACGGAATTGAACACAGACAGAAGGTGAATTTCTATTCGTTATCTTGTGTGTGTTAATTTGTAAATCGTCATGTTGAACTCTGAACTGTTTTGAGCTGTTGAATATTTCGTACACTGGGCTCACCAAATGAACTTAGTTTTCACGTATCCCTGATGAGTATTTAGTCTGGGAATTTTTCTACCATTCTCTTAAAATTACTATATTGTATAAGGGTATTTTCTGTCTGTATTTTGTCTGGATATAATAGGATCACTTCCCGTTTACCCAAGATATCCTTTCTTGAACAGACATTATTCAATGTAGTTCTTTGTCGTCTTCTTCAGTTACAGAGTTTAGAATAGAATCATTTTTATTAAATTATCCATTGATCATTTCTTGTATTTCTGAGTATTTATTAATTTGTATTTCTAGCCAACTCAGACTATTTGTCTCAAGAACCACAGCTTGAGGTTGAGAGCTGAAAGCAGACATGACTACATCGAGCTATTCCTTTTAAACAGAACCGTGCATAGCCCATTACCTAAAGTGCAAGCAACTTCAGGTCTGCTCGTATAGGATGCTGTTTAAAAGAGCAATTACTCAGCAGAAAAGCGTTAGGTAGCATCACAAAGGACATTCATTGTTAGAGAATTGACTAAAGGCGTGTGTCATAAAGAATTTGATGTACACTACTGGCCATTAAAATCCCTACACCACGAAGATGACGTGCTACAGACGCGAAATTTAGCGGTTAGGAAGAAGATGCTGTGATATGCAAATGATTAGCTTTTCAGAGCATTCACACAAGGTTGGCTCCGGTGGCGACACCTACAACGTGCTGACATGAGGAAAGTTTCCAACCGATTTCTCATACACAAACAGCCTGGTGCAACGTTGTTGTGATGCCTCGTGTAAGGAGGAGAAATGCGTCCCATCACGTTTACGACGCTGATAAAGGTCGGATTGTAGCGTATGGCGATTGCGGTTTATCGTATCTCGACATTGCTGCTCGCGTTGGTCGAGATCCAATGACTGTTAGCAGAATATGGAATCGGTGGTTTCAGGAGGGTAATACGGAACGCCGTGCTGGATCCCAACGGCCTCGTATCACTAGCAGTCGAGATGACAAGCATCTTATCCGCATGGCTGTAACGGATCGTACAGCCACGTCTCGATCCCTGAGTCAACAGATGGGGACGTTTGCAAGACAACAACCATCTGCACGAACAGTTCGATGACGTTTGCAGGAGCATGGACGATCAGCTCGGAGACCATGGCTGCGGCTACCCTTGACGCTGCATCACAGACAGGAGCGCCTGCGATGGTGTACTCAACGACGAACCTGGGTGCACGAATGGCAAAACGTTATTTTTTCGGATGAATCCAGGTTCTGTTTACACCATCATGATGTTCGCATCCGTGTTTGGCGACATCGCGGTGAACGCACATTGGAAGCGTGTATTCGTCATCGCCATACTGGTGTATCACCCGGCGTAATGGTATGGGGTGAAATTGGTTGAACGTCTCGGTCAGCTCTTATTCGCACATACGGCACTTTGAACAGTGTACGTTACATCTCAGATGTGTTAAGACCCGTTGCTCTACCCTTTATTCGATCCCTGCGAAACCTTACATTTCAGCAGGATAATGTACGACCGCATTTTGCAGGTCGTGTACGGGCCTTTTTGGATACAGAAAATGTTCGACTGCTGCGCTGGCCAGCACATTCTCCAGATCTCTCACCAACTGAAAACGTCTGGTCAATCGTGGCCGAGCAAGTGGCTCGTCACAATACGCCAGTCAGTGCTCTTGATGAACTGTGGCATGGTGTTGAAGCTGCATGGGCAGCTGTACCTGTACACACCATCCAAGCTCTGTTTGACTCAACGCCCAGGCGTATCAAGGCCGTTATTACGGCCAGATGTGGTTGTTATGGGTACTGATTTCTCAGGATCTATGCACCCAATTTGCGTGAAAATGTAATCACATGCCAGCTCTAGTATAATATATTTGTCCAATGAATATCCGTTTATCATCTGCATTTCTTCTTTGTGTAGCAATTTTAATGGCCAGTAGTGTACATGAACTGGCAGACATAGACGTTAACCATCGTAAGAAAGCCTACTTTCAGTATTTCCAGAGTTAGTGTTATGTAGCGACGTCAGGAAGTAAGTTACTCATATCACCACACGATATTTCGACCTTTGCCTAAAAAGAGTGGCACATTGTCAGAAGAGAGTACGTGTTCTAAGTTTTCCTGTAGACACAGTTCTGATGCAGCACAATTATCATGCGAGGCACGGTGTGCGAATGAAAGGGCACAGCAACTGGAAACGTATTCCAAAGCTTAAATTATCGGGATATTACGATTCTTGCGGACGAAACGTCTAAATTGTACACTGATTCAACACTCAATTTTTGCCGTATGCAAAGCAAACGGTTTGCAGAACCTCCCGATCGTTGTTTACAGATACTTGATTAAGTTGAAAATTATTGTCATGTATCTGTTTCAGTGTGATGTGTAGAGTTGCATTCACCAGAATGTACGCTGATATGCCAAAGCAATGTGCAGCTTGCTTTTTGAAGTCCCATCTTATGTTAGAAACCAAGAAACATACTACAAGTTCCAAATCGTCCCTCGCGTAGCGACAGCAAAAGTAAGACTGATAAATGCACACACAGGGACATTTAAGCAGTCTTTTGGCGTTCCGTACATGAACAGAAGGAAAAGATATCCTAATATGTGGTACAAAGCGATGCGTCCTCTCACAGCACTTGCTGAGAATGGATGTATATGTTTTTAGCATACAATCAATTCATACACAAAATATATAAATGTTTGATAAAAAACTCTGTGGCGTGCTCAGACCTCTTCACATGGCCCACAGAAACACATTCCACGTCTCGACGTAAGTGGAGAGTTGTCTCGTCTCCCGGAACTACAGTTACAGCGAAATACGAAACGAGCTAATTCCGGCATCGCACAGCCGGCTGCCAGCGTAATAAATGGTTGGGCGTCCACTTGCCGACAGTTCGTACGCCTTATGCGTATTACGTTTCGCGCAATTAATTACACCGACAGTCTGTTTTGATACGTGAAATTAATACGGACAAATGAAATTAATTTAATAGTCGGTACAGGCGCAATTTGAAACTAAGAAATTAAATGTACAGCACAGAATCGCGTAACGTACAACTTTTCCCTTGTACTTTTTTTTAAACGTGTTTTGTATTTTTATGACAAAATTTATTAATTAACAAATATTTTTGTAATCTAGTTTCATTTGTTAAATATAGCCAGTTCACAGTTTCACACATATTTTCTTCCACCCGCAATATATTCTATTTTTTTAATTTTATTGTACGCTTTTTTAATACAACATTTCACAGATAGATATTTTTGTGTATAATATGCAAAATGGAAATGAGCGTATGGCATCGTTGGCCGGGAGGCCACTATTCGGCGAGGTTCGGCCACCAAGTGTAAATCTTATTTCATTCGACGCCGCATTGGGCGCCTCGCTCGCCGGTGATGAGAATGGAATGATGATGAAGACAATACAACACTCAGTCCACGAGCGGATAAAATCTCCAACCCGGCCACAAATGGAACCCGGGCCCGTTTACATGGGAGGCGAGCATGTTACCACTCAGCTAAGCAGGCGGTAATGCATAACATAATGCGTCGTTCGTTGTCATCAAGAAATCTTCAAAAGCTCCCATGTAATGTCCTGTAACAATATGGCGAACAGTTTGTCTGGTCGCTCCTCAGCTGCATTTTGGAGATGGGACCTTATCGCCTCTTTTTGTCCACACTTCTGCCTTGATTACAGCTTGTATTAACCGCTGTCCGTACTCTGCGTCATTGTTTTCTTTGATACACAGCGTCTGCCGGACAAGTTCTGGCATTGCGGGGAACAACGCTGCGTTCCATCTCATTCCCGTGAATCTGTCAAGTTGAACTGAGACGAGTGCAATTCCTTAGTTGTTTTCATGGATGGTTTTCTTGATCGGAGGCGGTATCTTTCCAGAATAATGCGTCTTAATGAGTAGCGAGATGAGGGTTGCCTTGTATGCGTTTAAGCTCAGGAGGAAAGCTACTTTTCCTCGAAGGCAAGGAGGCGGAATGCGACTTACTGTGGGCAACCATTTGACGATGTCTGAACTTAGTGTACCACTGACAGTCATCATTATGTTTTTCAGTTGTGCGTCGAGAATTGGTGTGTGTGCCATCCGGGAGCTCCATTTTCCGGTACAGAATAGACTATTACAAGTGCTGAAGTAAGCACTGTTTCAGCGGCGCTGCCTCGGATGTTCCACACATTCTATGGAGAATGTTGCTCCTAGTTCGTATCTTCGCTGCGGTGTTTTCCAAAACTTTCGTGTAAGACAGTGTGCGGCCAAATATAACCCCCAGGTATTTTGGGTGTTGATTGTGGTCAAGCATTCTGTCTACGAAATGGACTTGCAGCCGTCTATTCGCCACTGCACTGCAAAAATTAAAGTAAGCCGTATCTGAATTGGTGGGGTTTGGTTACAGTCTCCATCTTCGAAAGTACGTTCGCATTATTGTCATATCAGATGTTCCGTTTCTTCAAAATTTCTTTGTCTATCGGATTACCCAAACTTGCAAGATCTAGTTTCTAGACGTAGCTCGTCACTCATTCTTGCAAATCTTGAATTTACATTTTGATGACTGACGAAACTGTAACAGGAAGCTGTAGAAAGGAATAATTTTTTTCATATTCTATATTTTCATGATGTGCTTCTACGCCAAGCTGCGATTTAGTAGCGGATTAAAACAGTGATACGGGAAGCGCAGAATAATTTTTTTTTTATTTACATCAACGATCACAAAACTTTTTCGTCCTCGGGCCAAACACGTGTGACTATACGAAACTGATTTTTCGTGTATTTCTTGACCATGCTGCTATAGCTTCATTAGGACATGTTGCAAAACAGGTATGCCTCGTCACATTTTAAGCGAATGTTTCCACTTCTATCAAGGTAATATTGTACATTGTGGCATATTGTATTGTTATTAGATATAAACTATTCACTAGTTATATTTGAATATCGCATGTTCTGCTGCAGATCTGGAGATAGTCGTCACTGACTGAAACGGGTAGCCTAACGACCAAAACATTTTACATTCATTGACGGAAATAAAAGAAATTTATAATACACATATTTATTTACGGAGGAATGGAAAGACTGAAAGAAATCGACGTTGTGGAAGATCATTTTAGGTCACTGAGGATAGTAGGAACGCGCGAGACAATAATGACCGTAAATTTTTAAAAGTTTCAAGACAATGCCCTGCAGCAGACGGCTACTACTTTTATATAATGTATTTACATGATGATTAAGTGGATTACTAGATCATTGATCGAGATAAGATCTGCAAAAATGTATTACCTTCTTCGAATGTATTGCATAAAGATTATCAAAATGGAAATGAAATGCCTAGTACAGAAGCATAGTGATATTAAATCTCCATCTATTCGCAAATGTTATTAGGCAGGGAGTTGCTGTTATCGATAGATAAGACCATCCAACAAAGACTACAAACTGCTTTGCGCAGGCTATGTATAAGCAGAACTTGTTTTAAGTTTTCCGTGATTTCCTTAAATGACTTACAAGAAAGGCATTGTCCGTCTCCTCTCCATCCAGATTCACTGCGGACGCTTTTCCAGCTCTGATCACCACCACGACCACGCATGTCAAACCTACGTTCCTTACTGGATTAAACAAGTGTCTAAACACTACTGAAATCATTCAGCCACAACATTTCGCTGATGTGCTTTCGGCGAAACGTTTCGTAGTCCTAATTTTCGTCGTCACTGAACTGCTTTATAACCATCGAACTGTTGTCAGCATGTAGTATTGCTACTTTGTCAAATGGTACCGCTTGCAGAGAGTCACCTCTCAAAACATGTTGTGGAAGCGTTTGAATGACCAGTTACGGTAGTTTGCTAACATTTATATTTAATGAAGTTCATTGCCACTTTTGTTGCAAGTGATCAAAGCACTAATTCTGAAGAACAAATACGACTCTAAATTCGTAATTTGCGAGTTCTCATGTATGTCAAGGAGGGAACAACTAATGCAAAAAATTACTTCGTTAAGTAAAATTTAACAAGTGAGGTGGCACAATTGACTCGCATTCGGGAAGACGACGATTAAAATATGCGTCTACCATCTAGATTTAGGTTTTCCTTGATTTCCCTACATTGCTCTAGACGAATGCCGGGATGGTTCATTTCAAAGGTCACTACAGATTTCCTTCCCCATCCTTGTTCTCCGTCTATAATGACCTTGATTTCGATGGACGCTAAACCCTGTTCTTCATTTTTTTAAGTAACATGTACGCACGATTACATATAACACCACGGTCAATTTTTAAGTATACTCGGTATCTGATTTACATTCTTCCCGCTTAACGCAGAGAGAGGTGAGATTATTCCTCTTTGGAGACAAAGTTTGCAAACTGTCTCACCGGAAACTAGGTTTCACAACATTCATGTGATGTTAAAAGAGAGAAAGTAGTAAACCGAGTCCCGAAACTGCATATAACGAATACTGGTGCCTTGTTATGGGCAGACTGCAAGCAAGTTGCCCATTCTTTGATCGTATTCGGATTTACTATTATTCTTGGTATGTAATGCAGTAATGTTGTCGTAGAGAACAACGACTAATTAAGAAAAACAAACGTTACTGAAAACATAACTAAAATGAATTTACTTAAAAAATAAGTACCAAAAAAGGCCGAGCAGTATGCAAGGTACTGTACTAAGATTTGCAAGAGAATTTGGTACGACACTAGTAGAAACAGTATTAGTATTTGTAAGAATATCTTTTGTGAAATAACCTTCAGCTACCGAGCTCTTGGTTGTAAAAGTGTGCAAAGCAGACATTGAAAATGCGAGGTAAATCACTGGGGACCGGTTCGCCAAAAAGAGTTAGTCCTGAAGAACCTGCAGAGACGAGTTTTCTACCCTGGAACACTTTACAGGCTTTTGCCTATAACTAGCCTTCTAATACAAATTTAATCTGTTTTCTTATTCCATTTTGAAATCAAAGCATTCACGTGACTTGTGCTGCACTCTTTATTTGAAATTACAATAATTACTGTGGAAAAGAGAGGTTTCACCAATTGTGAAAACTGTTCCAAGATACAAATTGGTCTTGTGCTTAGGAAGCAAAACTCAACGTAAATTTAAAACTGTTGCAGTCGAGAAATTCTTATCAATAATATATTTAATTTTTGTGATTTATGTTGTTACTCCACTACATATCAATAATAAGTAAGTGAAATAGGATTAAAAAGAAATGTCATCAAATACCAGTTACAAGTTAAAAACATTTTGACATAGTAGCTACTGGCAGCTAACCAAAATTTCAATATTCAACACAGGTAAAATTGTTAAGTCGTTAAAGAAACTGACTTCATTTGTAAATATCACATGTTCCTCCTTCCGTTTCAATGTGTACAAGATGGTATATGATTGATAGAGTATGGTTTAACCATCCATAGGTTGCAAAAACTTTTCTAAAAATATACAGAATTTCACTCACCATAAAACTCTATAATGGAAGATTTAACTTTATCCTCCATATAACTTCAGTATATTACACGTATATCTTGTAATATAACGCAGAACGTAATGTATAACATAGAGAATGTAATATTTACAAACGCTGCATGAAACACAACCTCATGTGTCACAACAATGAAAACAGCAGAAAGTGCCTGCAACTACACTCCTGGAAATGGAAAAAAGAACACATTGACACCGGTGTGTCAGACCCACCATACTTGCTCCGGACACTGCGAGAGGGCTGTACAAGCAATGATCACACGCACGGCACAGCGGACACACCAGGAACCGCGGTGTTGGCCGTCGAATGGCGCTAGTTGCGCAGCATTTGTGCACCGCCGCCGTCAGTGTCAGCCAGTTTGCCGTGGCATACGGAGCTCCATCGCAGTCTTTAACACTGGTAGCATGCCGCGACAGCGTGGACGTGAACCGTATGTGCAGTTGACGGACTTTGAGCGAGGGCGTATAGTGGGCATGCGGGAGGCCGGGTGGACGTACCGCCGAATTGCTCAACACGTGGGGCGTGAGGTCTCCACAGTACATCGATGTTGTCGCCAGTGGTCGGCGGAAGGTGCACGTGCCCGTCGACCTGGGACCGGACCGCAGCGACGCACGGATGCACGCCAAGACCGTAGGATCCTACGCAGTGCCGTAGGGGACCGCACCGCCACTTCCCAGCAAATTAGGGACACTGTTGCTCCTGGGGTTTCGGCGAGGACCATTCGCAACCGTCTGGGCTACGGTCCCGCACACCGTTAGGCCGTCTTCCGCTCACGCCCCAACATCGTGCAGCCCGCCTCCAGTGGTGTCGCGACAGGCGTGAATGGAGGGACGAATGGAGACGTGTCGTCTTCAGCGATGAGAGTCGCTTCTGCCTTGGTGCCAATGATGGTCGTATGCGTGTTTGGCGCCGTGCAGGTGAGCGCCACAATCAGGACTGCATACGACCGAGGCACACAGGGCCAACACCCGGCATCATGGAGTGGGAAGCGATCTCCTACACTGGCCGTACACCACTGGTGATCGTCGAGGGGACACCGAATAGTGCACGGTACATCCAAACCGTCATCGAACCCATCGTTCTACCATTCCTAGACCGGCAAGGGAACTTGCTGTTCCAACAGGACAATGCACGTCCGCATGTATCCCGTGCCACCCAACGTGCTCTAGAAGGTGTAAGTCAACTACCCTGGCCAGCAAGATCTCCGGATCTGTCCCCCATTGAGCATGTTTGGGACTGGATGAAGCGTCGTCTCACGCGGTCTGCACGTCCAGCACGAACGCTGGTCCAACTGAGGCGCCAGGTGGAAATGGCATGGCAAGCCGTTCCACAGGACTACATCCAGCATCTCTACGATCGTCTCCATGGGAGAATAACAGCCTGCATTGCTGCGAAAGGTGGATATACACTGTACTAGTGCCGACATTGTGCATGCTCTGTTGCCTGTGTCTATGTGCCTGTGGTTCTGTCAGTGTGATCATGTGATGTATCTGACCCCAGGAATGTGTCAATAAAGTTTCCCCTTCCTGGGACAATGAATTCATGGTGTTCTTATTTCAATTTCCAGGAGTGTATTTATGGCGGTCTCGAGTGCGATACTTCGTGTGATTTCACAATCTGCCTCTACATTGAAATATTGACCAGGAATGTCATGTGTTCCTAATTAACACTATCATCCAGGTACGGGAATCTCCCCTACATGACAAATGGCAAGGCCGCCGTGTTAACGAATTGCTCCCAGACATTTAAGAAAGAAGCAAACTGTGGTATGTTAATCCCAGTACAGATATTAAGCTCTTTTAAACTGGATGTTGATCGCCCTCTATCTGTCTCCATGAAATCGTCAACAGGGCCAAGGTAAATTATCTCATCGTACTACAGTATACTCTAAACAATGACACAGTAGGTAACAATTCTGTAGACATGTGCCTTCACTTTAAAAAACCCTTATTCTTAGAAAACTTTCATTAACATTCCAACAAAGATGACACATGGTGCTACTAAGGCTGAGGGCACACAAGTATGTAAACAGACAAAGATTCAGGCAGTTCTCAGGTTACATTAGTTACATTTCAAGTTTCTTGCCTCGGCTTTTTCAGTCTAAATACACTTCGCAAAGGATTACCTGAATGGGACGGAAATCTTTTGATGTAATGCCCACCCACATAAGGCGAGTGTTTATACCACTTGTCTCTGTGCTTCCAAAACCGACTTTGGCCAGCAAGTTCGCCGGACCTCTCCCCAACTAAGAACGTTTGTAGCGTTATAGGTATGGCCGTCCGACCATTTCGGTATGTTGACGATCTAACCCTCAAATTGGACAGAATTTGGAACAATATTCTTCAGGAGGACCTCCAACAAATCTGTCAACCAATGGCAAGCCGAATATTTGCTTGCATAAGAGCAAGAGGCGGTGCAACACGTTACTGACATTAATGTGTGAAGCTCTTTCTCTTGAATCAATTATACAATTTTTCTGAAATAGTAATCATTTGGTTTGTCTGTACATGTATGTCGCACGTACCGATTTCCGTCCCATGAGGATAATACCTTCGTTGTGCGTCGTTCTTCATGTCTTGGAGCGAATAATTACTGTGCTAGATTATACTGAATACATACATTTCCGTAATGTCATGTATTATTGTTAAAAATTGAAGTCGCTATTACATTTATTGCAACCATAGTGACATTGTTAGTACATCAAAAGTTGTGTGAGTATATTATTCCCATTCACATTAAATACAATAAAATTAAACTGCAGTGCGATTACACCACCTCTACGAAATCATGTGTTCCATTCAGAAAGTAGAATGTGTCAGAAATAATTGTAGACATTCAAAATGTTGTGCTGTGACTCAAGTGTTATTGAGGCCAACACAGATCCAGACGGCATTACAGTTTAGAGTTAATTTGAGAACAGGTGAAGGCTTACGTTTACTTTATATTTGACCTTACAATGTTTACAATGTTCCTTTAATTTTGTCATTATTATTATAATTATTACCTTACAAACTGCAAGAGATCGTAAATGCTCCAACACTGTCGTGCTGTGTAAACAGAAAGACGTGTCAATACGTTCTGTTTTAACCTGCCACTGCCTGATTTCGTGAAGTGATAACTGCGATAAATGTTGTTGCCACTCCGGCGCTTCCCGTCGGTTTACTGATGCCCCAAGCCTGCTGTTGCTGTTACTTTCTGTAACAACCAATCAACTGCGTATTCAATTCTGGGAATAGTTTATTGCGTACTAATGTGTCACTTATGCGAGAGTTATTGCAGAATGTGATGAATCACATTTGCTCGCTCCTGAACCCTGCAATTTGTTTAAATAGCTGTTCATGGCAACAAGATTGCATAGTGCTGTCAGAAACTGTTAGCAGATAGCGACGTATAACGTTCAGCCCTCCTCTGCCAGTACAACCCTTTGTATAGGTCGTTGTGAAACTGCTCTTCTGAGAAGAGCGTACCCTGCTCTCAACTACGCAGAAACTTTCATGTCGCCGGTATGCTTCTTTCTTTGTTTCAGTTTTCACAGAAGTTAGATTACAGAAGACCCGAGCACGCTAATTCTGTGTAATAATAATGTAACTAAAAAGATACATGATAATTATAACAGCGGCGTCCTCCTTTTATCTGATTGAAATCCTTGCGCAGTAAAAATTTCCACCAACTTTTGTAGTGGACTCAGAAATACACAGGTCCTCTTTTACCTAATCTCTCTTTTCTACGCTAAATGGGAACAGCTGAATTTTCGTTAATGCTCTGCGACTTTCTACCGTGGTACATGAAGATATAATGTCAGAGTCTTGATCTAGAAAAGTGCTATATACACTATGTGATCAAAAGTATCCGGGCACCCCCAAAACATACGTTTTTCATATTAGGTCCATTGTACTGCCACCTGCTGCCAGGTACTCCATATCAGCGACCTCAGTAGTCATTAGACATCGTGAGAGAGCAGAATGGGACGCTCCGCGGAACTCACGGTCTTCGAACGTGCTAAGGTGATTCGTTGCCACTTGTGTTATACGTCTGTACGCGAGATTTACACCCTCCTCCCAACATGCATAGATCCACTGTTTCCAGTGTGATAGTGAAGTGGAAACGTGAAGGCACTTGTACAGTACAAAAGCGTACGGGACGACCTGGTCTGTTGACTGAGACCGCTGACAGTTGAAGAGCGTCGTAATGTGTAGTAGTTAGACATCTATCCAGACCATCACACAGGAACTCCCTACTGCATCTGGATCAGCTGCAAGTACTATGACAGTTAGGCAGGAGATGAGAAAGCTAGGATTTCATGGTCGAGCGGCTGTTCGTGAGCCACACATCACGCCGGTAAATCCCAAACGACTCCTCGCTTGGTGTAAGGAGCGTAAACTTTGGACAATTGAACAGTAGAAAAACGTTGTGTGAAGTAACTAATCACGGTGCACAACTCGGTGATTCGATGGCAGAGTGTCGGTATGGCGAATGCCCGGTGAACATCATCTGCCAGCCTGTGTAGCGCCAACAGTAAAATTCGCAAGCGGTGGTGTCATGCTGTAGTGTTGTTTTCATGGAGGGGGCTTGCACCCCTTGTTGTTTTGCGTGGCACTATCACAACACACGCCTACATTGATGTTTTAAATACCTTCTTGCTTCCCAGTATTGAAGAGCAGTTCGGGGATGGCGAGTGCATCTTTCAACACGATCGAGGACCCGTTCATAATACACGGCCTGTGGCGGAGTGGGTGCACGACAATAGCATCCCTGCAATGTACTGTCCTGCACAGAGTCCTACCCTGAATCCTGTAGAACACATTTGTGATATTTTGGAACGCCGACTTCGTGCCGGGCCTCACCTACCGGCATTGATACTTCTCCTCAGTGCATCACTCAGTGAAGAATGGGCTGCCATTCCCCAAGAAACCTTCCAGCACCTGATTGAATATATGCCTGTGAGAGATGAAGCTGTCATCAAATCTAAGGGTGGGCCAACACTATACTGAATTCCAGCATTACCGATGGAGGGCGCCACGAACTTGTAAGTTATTTTCAGCCAAGTATCGAGATACTTTTGACCACATAGTGTATGTATCCAACTTTTCCGAAGGTTAGAAACCTGTATTTGTACGTATTTTAAGTTTAGACGTTTCCGTAATACACGAATGTATATTTTTATTCAAGTTCGTAGGGGGACTACAAAGTATCTCAAGAAGGTGACATTTGTTTTAGATGAGGGTCAGCTCTAGCCATAAGTCATACAGTTGGTGATAAAAACAATATACCTACTGTTTGATTTGTTGGAAGTTTTATATTTAAAATAAAGTTTTATAATTATGTTGTTGTTGCAGTAATCGGTGAAAACACTAGGTTGCTGCCGCTGTCTACTCTAATTTATCCTGTGTGTTTGTTCATCTCTACACAACCTGAGAGATCTGCATTCCTTGGAACAAATTACTGTACTAAAACATATGACTTCAATAAAAAGTTCATTCTCTACCCTTCTTTGCATCACCAAGTATATGATCCTTGATGCAATGGTACATGTCCTATCACTCCAGACCCAACTTTAAGCCAGGTAGTCAAGTGCTGCCACGAAACTCTGTCCTCCCGTGTTCACTTTAATACCTCTTCATTAGTAAACCTCTTCAGAAGTAACTCGAGCTACGCATCGAATCGGCAACATTCTGAACTGAGAACACATTTCAAAGAAATCTCTGCTGCTATTGTTTGCAGCGTTTAACCTGTACGTTTCCACTTGCACATGAGGGTAAATTGCAAAGAAATACCTTCGGGAATGACTTTCTAACACTCAAATTTTAAACTGGATATTATCAAATTTGTCGTTTTCAAAAATGTTTTTTGTTCCTGCCAGTCTGCTTTTTATAATCGTAGTCAGCTACTAGGATCTCTGATAGCAAAAGCTCTTAATTACCCAAATCCAGTTCCCTTGGGAGCGCCAGAGATAAAATGTTTAGTGAAGGTCGGGCTAGACTACCGTACGCATTTCATCAGCGCATCTGATGATGTCAAAGTGATCCCTTACTAAAATATTGTGCTCATTGGACACTGGGATTCTTTAACTGTACACAATCGCACCTCAACACCGGAATACTAGGAGGTAACGCCTCCAGCAAACAAAGAACAGGGCACATTCAGACTGTCAAAACTGAATAAATTAAGAGCTGTTGTACACTGAAGCGCGAAAGAAACTGGTAAGGCATGCGTATTAAAATACAGAGGTAAGTAAACAGGTAGCATCTGGCACTGGGGTCGTCAGCACCTGTATAAGACAACGAGTGTCTTGCGAAGTTGTTAGATCGTTTACTGCTGCTACAATGGCGGGTTATCAAGATTCAGGTGAGTTTGAACGTGGTGTTACAGTCGGTGCACGAGCGATGGGACACAGCATCTCCTAGGTGGCGATGAAGTGGGGATTTTCCCGTACGACCTTTTAACGAGTTTACAGTAAATATAAGAAATCCGGTAAAACATCAAATCTCTGACATCGTTGCGGCTGAGAAAAGATACTGCAAAAACGGGTCCAACGACGACTGAACAGAATCGTACAGCGTGAGAGGAGTGCAGCCCTTCCGAAAATTTCTGCAGATTTCAGTGCTGGGTCATCAACAAGAGTCAGCGTCAGACCCATTCAACGGAACATCATCGACATGGGATTTCGGAACCGAAGGCCCACTGGTGTACCCTTGATGACTGCACGACACAAAGCTTTATGCCTCGCCTGGGCCGGACAAACCCAAACTGGACTGTTGATGACTGGAAACATGTTGCCTGATCGGTCGAGTCTCGTTTCAAATTGTATCGAGCAGGTGGCCGTGTACTGGTAGGGAGATAACCTCATGAATCAATGGACCCTGCATTTTAGCGGCAGTCTATTCAAGCTGGTGGAGGCTCTGTAATGATGTGGAGTGTGTGCAGTTGAAATTATATGGGACGCCTGATACGTATAGATAAGACTCTGACAGGTGACACGTGGGAAAGAATCCTATTTGATCACCAGTATCCATTCATGTTCGTTGTGTATTCTGGCAATGCGACACCGCACAAGTCCAGAATTACTACAGAGTGGCTCCAGGAACACTCTTCTGAGGTTAAACACTTCCGCTGGCCACCAAACCCTCCAGACATGATGCTACGGTCGCAGGTTCGAATCCTGCCTCGGGCATGGGTGTGTGTGATGTCCTTAGGTTAGTTAGGTTTAAGTAGTTCTAGGGGACTTATGACCTAAGATGATGAGTCCCATAGTGCTCAGAGCCATTTGAACCATTTTGAACCTCCAGACATGAACATTATTGAGCATATCTGGGATGCCTTGTAATGTGATGTTCAGAAGAGCACTCCACCCCCTCGTATTCTTACGGATTTATGGGCCACCCAGAAGGATTTATGGTGACACTGCGCTCCATCATTACTTCAGATGTTAGTCGATTCCGCGCGGCGTCATGTTGCGGCACCTCTGCGTACCCGCTGGGGCCCTACACGATGTTAGGCAGGTGTGCCAATTTCTTTGGCTCTTCAGTGTACGAGAACTATTGCTTTGTCTGAAACCATGTGAAAACATCCTATGTAAAACTGATAAATGGAGGGGGAAGAGGGAGGAGGATCAACGACCTATGCGTGTGTCACTAGCAGCGCTAGCAGTAACACAGAAGAAATTCCTTCCTCCTGTTCGTGAATGGGTGTCCAGAACACTAAGATCGTTCCGCGACCATTAAGGATATGAGATCTGAAAAGCAAACAACGACGTCTATAATCACAGGCCGCTGTCTGGTAAGGCTACCAACGTGTCGCCTGCAAACCGTGAAGCAGCCACAGGATGCTGTACTACTGAAAACGCTCTAAATAACAATTATTATTACACGGCTCATGTACACCGTTGAACAAATCTGGAAGCTTTATCCTCGGTCCGTGATTCGAAGCATCCGACTGATTAAATTTTGGATAAAAATCATCAGAAACGGCGGGCGTAGACTTCTGGCATGAGAAGTCACCCTCGTCCCGGCAATAGTATTGTCAAAGAGGGCGGAGTAGCCGTCAGAGTATCAGTAATGATCAACGGCATGAGGATGCAGAAGGCAATGAAACCCAGTGAATTGAAGAAACATAATATGTATCCACATGGTATGTGGCTTGTAATTGAAAAAATGTTATGAAGACCTCTCCATTGTAAAAGATTCCGGAACAGCCCACTGTTGGATCTCTGAGAGGAGACTACCAAGGTGTATGTGATCATGAACAACAGATTGATTAACCAACGAAAGGGTAACGCTCTAAGAGCCAAGCCATGCAATATCAGGAGTCTGGACGTGGTTGAGAAGCTAGAAAATCTGTAAAAGGAAATGGTAAGGCTCGTTCTCGATATAGAGGACGTCAGTGAGGTCAAATGGAAAGAAGACAAGGATTTCTTGTCAGATGAGTATAGGGGAGTATCAACAGCAGCAGGAAACAGTGTAACCAGAGTAGGATTCGTTATGAATGGGAACGTAGGACAGAGAGTTACTGTGAACAGTGATAGAGCTGTCCTTATAAGAATCGACAGCAAACCAAAACTGACAACGACTGTTCAGGAAAACATGCACATGTCACAAACAGGAGATGAGGGAGAGAGAAAGTATATGAGGATACTGAACTACATAAAGGGCGATGAAACTAATAATTATATGAAAACCATAGCTAGAAAGAAGATAATTGCAAAGATATGCTTCAGCTGATCGACGAAAGCAGGAAATACAAAAATATTCAGGGAAATTCAGGAATGCAGAAATACCAGTTGATAATTACATAAATAAGGAGTGCAGGTAAGGTGAAGAGAAATGGATGCATGGAAAACCTGAAGAATTCGACAGAGAAACGACTGTTGGAAGGACTGACTCAGCATACAGAAAATTCAAAACAACTTTGTGTGAAATTAAAGGCAAGGAAGGTAACATTAAGGATGCCATTAGAATTGCGCTGTTAAGTGCAGAGGAGAAAGGGGATAGGTGGAAAAAGTAGACCGAAGGCCTCTACGAGGGAGAGAACTTGCCTGATGACGTGATAGAAAAAGAAATAGGAGTCGACAGGGAGGAGATAGGGGATCCATTATTAGAATCAGAATTTAAAAGAACTTTGAAAGACTTCAAATAAGGTATAAGGACAATACAACATTCCATCAGAATTTCTAAAATCATTGGGGAAAGTGGCAACAAAACGGCTATTCACATTGATGTATAGGAAGCATAAGACTGGTGATGTGCCATCAGACTTATGGAAAACTTCCGCTGTACGGTTCTCAAGATTGCGAGAGACGACAAGTGCAAGAATTACCGCACAATCAGCTTAACAACTCATGCATCAAAGTTGCTGACAAGAATATTGTACGGAACAATGGAACAGAAAATTGAGGATGTACTAGATGACGATCAGTTTGGCTCTAGGAAAGTTAAAGGCACCAGAGACAGATCTGACGTTATGTCTGATATGGAAAGCAAGGCTGAGGAAAATCAAGACACGGTCGTACGATTTGTCGACCTGGAAAAATCCGTTCGACACTGTAAGATGGTGCAAGATGTTCTAAATTCTGAGAAAAACAGCGGTAAACTACAGGAAAAGACTGGTAATATGTAATATGAACTACAACCAAGAGGGAACACTAAGATCGGAAGACCTAGAATGAAGTGCTCGAATTAAAAAGGTTGAAATACGTCCTGTATCCAGTCCAAACAATAATCCGTTCGAAGCGTTGACGAAGCACTGATGGATTCACCTTTCGGATCGTGTCTCAGTTCATGCACGGGTGGATCCACGGCGAACAATTTCCCAAAACTTTTTTTGCACCGATGGATCCACCCTAAGCGTTATTTTGGGCTATATGCACGTAGATCCGCCCCGATATACATCCGCAGCGCATGCTCTATTTTCACCTAATAATACACCAGGGTGTATTGGTACTGGATCCACCAATATCCCTCACTTAAAACAGTCCGAGTCAACTCTCACCCCACCCCAGGATGCTGTCGATCCCGACAGTAATCCATCCATATGCATGTGTGTTTTAGCAGTACCTGCTTGTATAACATCTACATAATTAAAAATATCGGAAAAAGGGAAAATTTCAAAAAAATCGGTAAAATCCATATGCGATACGGTCACATAGTATATCTGTATTTACACTTAGCCGAAGTTTTTTGTTGTATAAGATCTACTTGAAGTGCCTGGAGGTATCATGGAAAAGAGAATTATTAAAATCACAACAATGTCTGCTCCTCGAACGTCCGAGAGATCTGCGGTAAAGGTTGTGAGAGAGAACTGAGGAGTCCCTGGGAAAAATATATGTATATTGTTATTTTTACAGAGGGAGGGAGAGACATAGCGTCACAAATATTCTTAGATATAAAAAATTGATTACACAGACAGGGTATTGGGCCGAGAGGGACTGTAAAATGTAGATATTAAAGAGGCTATGATACTACAAGTGATTTAGTAGTGTATTCTAGATGGAAAGAGACTTGGTGGCACAAGACGACATTGTCAGACTCCAGTAAGTTCTGCATACATGAAGAAACGGGTTTTTATTCTGAATGCTGTGGTTATCTCCACCCAACACATACTAGTTGCAAGTCATAAGTATTAGGAATCGTAAATACATTAGGATGCAGTGTGAAGTTACACTTACATATCGCATATTCACATTGCCATATAACGATGAGAGGTCTACTGGTAGAGGACAAAAGAGTCTAGATTAGCAGATACTGCTACCGGTCATCGTTCGTCTAATTTTTAAAAGCCAGCTGTCCTAAACTCAACCCTTTTTTCGATTGTATTCCCGACAGTACCAGTTACTGGGAATTTATTGCTTTTGATAAACAGTTGACTGTTTGATGTAGGGAATAGACGTACGAATTTATCCAAACACACACTGAATTAGTGTAGTGGATTGCAAGTCTAATCACGTTTACGCGGTATAATCAGAAAATTTTGTGACTGGAAGTGTTGTCATTGTGACCGTTTGCTACCAGAATGAATAATCGTCATTAGTCTTATATCAATACATAAAATAACTACAATAATTTTGACATGCAAGGAGAATTAGTTCTAATGAGAGGGAGAAGTTTATATTTACTGGTGTTTCAACAATGACTACCAGGCAACTTTTAATTCACTGATTGTAATTTTATTTTCGTTAGCAGAAAGCAAACATAAACTAAACAAAGAATATATTTGAATAGAGTCTGTAATTCTTATACTTTTAATAGAGAAAGAAAGTTTCTAGGTCAGGGGATAGCGTTCGGCGAAATCTCTTTTAGTTGCATACGAAGCGTTGCGTTGGGCAGCACGATGTCGGCGGGTTACGATGATGAGAGCAGGATACAGACAGTTCCGCTGGTTAATCTTCTCCGGCGAAACGCAAATAAAGTTCCGGCACAGCTGTATCATTAACCCCGTGGTGATTAACAAACCACATGACGCCAGTATACGACCGTTGTTGACATGTCCTCTCTTTCAAAGTACATTACGTAGACATCGCTCGTTTTTACACTTTATGCACTGTCCGTGACGCTATCGTCCATAATTACACAGTTCGTCACATTCATATAGTCTTAGCCACAAATACACAGTTCATAGAATTTTTCTTGTGTGTGAAGCACACCGTAAACAATGTCCACTCTGTTCTCGCATTTCAAACTTCGACAACGTCACTGAAAGTCATGTATATTGCACTGTTAATTAAAGCCTTCACTTTCACGGCTTGATAGAATGTGATAGACAACAGTTCCACCACCCAAAACCAATACCAGCAAAGTTCATTCGCATAAAAGCACTGTTCGTGTCGGCCACCACAAAGTATTGTTAGCGGCACTTTCACAGTCCGGTTTATTTGCTCTTACAGTTCGCTGGCGATGGCATTACATACCGCAGTGGTAAAGAGATTAAAAAATCTGATAGTCCGGTATCACTGTCCATACAGTTACGTATACTTTTCAAAAAACCCAGTACTATTTTTCCGAGCACGCTTTACAGACACACCATCCACCATCCCCTCTACTACACAACAACTTTTCGACTATCGATATCACTATCGCTGTCCCATGTCTATAGATGTTACATCGTTATCGTAAATTACATAAATAGTATTTATAAATGTTATTGACTGCGTTTTTCACAATTAATAATATTCCAAAAGAGAACTTTACAAACTTTACCACAGGTACAAAGCAAGAAACATATTTATCCACTGGCAAACGAAATAATCACAATTAAATTTTTACATTTAAAAGCCACAGTAGAATGTTACATAATCACGATTAGAAATGCCCATATGAACAAAAGAAAAAGAATATAAAACTAAAGAAAATCACGAAAAAAATTTATATGCGTAATTAGCAACGCCTTCACACGTTCTAGCTATCTGCTTACACGAAGTGCTGAGTGCTATCGACAAGGGATTTCAAAGTGAATTCGTATTTACAGATTTCCAAAAGAGTTTGACGCTATGTATCATAAGCGATTTGTACTCAAATTGCGTGCTTATGGAATATCGTCTTAGTTATGCTACTAGATTCTTGGTTTTCTGTCAGATAGGTCATATTTCGTAGTAACTGACGGATATTCATCAGGTAAAACGGAAGTGATTAATTCGCGCACTCCGACTTCGCAGCACGATTCCTCATACTAGCGATACAAAAATATCTCTCGCAAAATTTAACCCTGCGCATATTTCAGGCAGTAAATAGAATTTATTTGTTATTATTAGCTAAAAGTAGTCTACGTGGTATAATATCTGTCTCATAATCGTTGTATAGCGATTACACTGGGTCTTCAAAAAAAAATTTAATTTGCGTACTACGAACACAAAAATGGAAACACAATCGTTTTCATTGCTCATCTTTTAATGATATGATTTGCATGTCCTGGGCGCGAATTGTTTCGCAAAACTGCATCTACTGGATTCCAAACTTGTTTTGTATTTACCCTCCCCCAATGGTGCCATCGATTAATCCTAAATTTTATTCTTGCCAAGTTTAGGCCCATTACATTTCGTTAGGGCCTTACGTCACCAGTAGGGCTAGCAACATACTTTGCAAATAATTTCGATGGGTCCATTCGGGGAGAGTACTCAGAAAACAGGTCTGAAATCCGATAGATGCAGTGGCGCGAAACACTTCGCATTCACAACATGCAAAAGACTTCTTTAAAAGCTGACCAGCGATTAAGACGCCAGATATCGTAGCATGCAGACTACTTCTAGCAAATAAAAACAAGTAAGCGTGCGACCAGAATCGAGCCGTCGACCTCTTGCGTGTTAACCCAAAACGTTATCGACTGCACGCACTGCTCTCACCGGAGACAGACGTAGTTACCGTTCATGTGATTAGAGTGTTATTAGATTGCCAATTTTTAACGTCCATTTACTACTCGAAATATGCACAAGACGAAAAATTGTCTGACAAACCTTTTTGTATAGCCAGTATGTGAGTTTTCTTCCTGCGAAGTCCGCGTGCGTGAATTTTTCTTCCCCATGGTTTTAGGGGACAATCTGAGCAACCGGCTTAGGTTGTTTGATGATGATGCTGTCGTTTATCGTTTAGTAATGTCATCAGATGATAAAAACAAACTGCAAAACGATTTAGAAGAGATATCTACATGGTGCGAAAATTGACAGTGGAACATAAATAATGAAAAGTTTGATATCACCAACGTGAGAGCTAAATGGAATCCTGTAAACTTCTGTTATACGATAAATCAACCATATCTAAGGGCTGTAGATTCAGTTAAATACCTAGGAATTACAATTACCAACAATTTAAATTGGAAAGAAAAAATAGAAAATATTGTGGGACTGCGCTTTATTGGCTGAACACTTAGAAGATGCAACAGATCTGTTAAAAAGACTGCCTACACTACGCTTGTCCTCCCTCTTTTGGAGTACTGTAGCACGTTGTGGGATCCTTACCAAATAGGGTTAACGGAGTACATCGAGAAAGTTCAAAGAAAGGCAACACGTAATATACTATCGAGAAATAGGGGACAGAGTGTCACGAACATGATACAGGATTTGGAGTGGAAATCATTAAAACAAAGATGTTTCTCGTTGCGGCGGGATCTTCTTACGAAATTTCAATCAGAAACTTTCTCCTCCGAATCCGAAAATATTTTGTTGACGGTGACCTACAAAGGGAGAAATGATCATCATAACAAAATAAGAGAAAACAGAGCTCGCACGGGAAGATATAGGTGCTCATTTTTCCCGCGCTCTGCTCGAGAATGGAATAATACGGAATTATGGTAAAGGTGGTTTGACGAACCCTCTGCCAGACACTGACGTGTGATATGCAGAGTATTCACGTGGATGTAGGTAGGTACACAACAGTCGGTCGCAATCTCACTGGTTTTTTATTACTCTTGTGTATCCAGATTTCAGCTGTAAGTAGCCGTCTTCAGTGCATAGCATATGAAATGCTAAGATCGTTCTGCAACTTGGTCTACTGGGATGTAATACCAACTTAGATGTTGTTGGCCATAAGATCGTGACGCTTCCCTGATTGAGACTAGAATACATACGTGTTATATTTTTAGCTGTTTGTGCACATGTTGTGGAAGACTGTAGTTTTAACGGATTATTCGGTAATGGCATGATTTATTATCATGTATCTATACCTTAAAAGACAATCAAAATGCGTAAAACTATGCACTGTATGCCTTGCCCACACCAAATAGTGATACTAACAGTTATTTTATGGAGATATCTTCCAGTCAGTAAAGGGTGTGTTACAGTACTTTTACAAGCAACAAAAAGTTCACTGCTATGAAGTGTGGCCAGTAAACTTAGAAAATCACGTTATGGTATTTGCTCATCAGCATGAAATCCATACCAGGTAGGATTAATGAGTGTGAGATATAATTATTACCCACCTCATCTTAAACCAATGCTCCTTAAACAAATTACCTAGCAAAGTGTTATAAGAGGAAAATATCGCTACGGGCATTTTCCTAACGACTTGTTGCATTCACTGCATTGCAAGAGGAAAAAAGAAGATTTAGTGCTATCCTGTCTATAACCCTTTTCTCTCAGCAGCATCAGGCTGCGCGCTTGACTCCGATATTAGTTGATTTATGCTTCATCATCAGTGGTGATGTCATAGGCCCCTGTCAGAGCTCTAACAATATACGAGAATCAGGAGATGTGAATCTTTGATAAGATCTTAACAGTACAACTGATGATACTGTTGTATCAGGTAGAAGTAGGCGTGTCTTCGCTACAAAATAACGAGTTTTTGTTAATAAGACGGCACTGGTAGGTCTAACCGCTTACAGATGTGTTCAACGACGCACATGAGTCATTCACGAGTCACGTAACAATGATAATTTTTAGAGAGCAAAGGTAAATAAGAGTGAAAACTATCGCACAGTAAGCGAGGCAGCTTATACAACCAAGTTGCTGACAAGAATGATATCCAGAAGAAAACATAAAAACACCTGTTAGATGACGATCTGTTAGGCTTAATGAAAGGCAGAGGCACCAGACAGACAGTTCTTACGTTGCGCTTGGTAATGGACGCTAGATTTAAGGAATATCAGACACCGCTCATAGTTTTCATCGATACAGAAGAATCATTTGATCGTGTAAAATTGCGTAAGGTTTCCGAAATTCTGAGAAGAACAGGAGTAAGCTATAGGGAAAACAGGTAATATACATTAGGTACAAGAACCAAGAGGGAACAAAAAGAACGGAAAACGAAGAAAAAAGTGATGGAGTGCAAGACAGAGACGCAGTCATTCACCCCTGTTGCTCAATCTACATTTCGAAGAATCAACGAGGGAAATGAAAGAAAGGCTCAAGAGTGGGTTTAAAATTCAGAGTGAAAGGATACCCATGATAAGTTTCGCTGATGTCATTGGTATCCTCAGTGAATGTGAAGAAGAATTACAGGATCTGTTCGATGAACAGTCTGGTGGACTGAGAGTAAACCAGAAAAGGACGAATGTAACGAGATGTGGTACAAATGTGAATAGCAAGAGACTTACGGAATTCTGCTACCTTAGAAGCAAAAAAACCTATGACGGACGAAGCAATAAGGACATAAAAGCAGGCTAGCACAGGCAAAGAAGGTATTCCAGGCCAAGAGATTTCTATTCGTAACAAACAAAAGCCTTAATCTGAGGAAGGAATTTCTGAGAATGTACGTTTGGCTCACAGGATTGTATGGTAATGAATCTGGGACAGCTTGAAAACTGGAACAAAAGAGAGCCGAAATATTTTAGATGTGGTGCTACAAAGGAATGTTTAAAAGCTGGTGGACTGATAAGATAAGGAATAGGGAGGTTCTCCACAGATTGGGTGAAGAGAGGAACATACGGAAAACACGGAAAAGAAGAAGGGTCTGGATGATGGGACTTGTATTAACACATGAGGCTATGTCCCCCGTGAGACTACAGGGAGCATCAGAGGATAAAAACTGTAGGGGAAGGTAGAGACTGGAATACATTAAAAAAAGTAATAGATGACGTAAGGTGGAATTGATACTCTGATATGATGAGGTTGCGCAGGAGAGGATTTCGTGGTTGTTGTTGTTGTTGTTGTGGTCTTCAGTCCTGAGACTGGTTTGATGCAGCTCTCCATGCTACTCTATCCTGTCCAAGCTTCTTCATCTCCCAGTACCTACTGCAACCTACATCCTTCTGAATCTGCTTAGTGTATTGATCTCTTGGTCTCCCTCTACGATTTTTACCCTCCACGCTTCCCTCCAATGCTAAATTTGTGATCCTTTGATGCCTCAAAACATGTGCTACCAACCGATTCCTTCTTCTAGTCAAGTTGTGCCACAAACTTCTCTTCTCCCCAATCCTATTCAATACCTCCTCATTAGTTACGTGATCTACCCACCTTATCTTCAGCATTCTTCTGTAGCACCGCATTTCGAAAGCTTCTATTCTCTTCTTGTCCAAACTGGTTATCGTCCATGTTTCACTTCCATACATGGCTACACTCCATACAAATACTTTCAGAAACGACTTCCTGACACTTAAATCTATACTCGATGTTAACAAATTTCTCTTCTTCAGAAACGATTTCCTTGCCATTGCCAGTCTACATTTTATATCCTCTCTACTTCGACCATCATCAGTTATTTTACTCCCTAAATATCAAAACTCCTTTACTACTTTAAGTGTCTCATTTCCTAATCTAATCCCCTCAGCATCACCCGATTTAATTTGACTACATTCCATTATCCTTGTTTTGCTTTTGTTGATGTTCATCTTATATCCTCCTTTCAAGACACTGTCCATTCCGTTCAACTGCTGTTCCAAGTCCTTTTTTCGTGGTAGGCAGAATCAAAGTAATCAGACCAAGAAAATAAAATTTAAAAAAAATCAGTAAATAAGAGTTTAATTTGTTGCGTAATTTCACGATGTAATATTTCAGTAGCATTGGTATAACTGCTCTCTAAGTGAAAGTCCTTCACCCTAAACACAGTTTTTTTATTTCAATTAAATTATGTTTCTTCCTGAAAGAATAACTTCATTTGCTTCTTCAGAGCTGGCAAACAAATATTCGTACCTACAGTTCGATTTCAGAGGGGAAGTTGAGTTTAAAACCAGGTCTGTTCCACTCCATATACTGCTTTGGCGGCGATGAAACCAGTCGTAAAAATTATGTCTAGGTTAGACAGAGCAATGTACAAGTGAAGTGAATAGAAATCAGACGTTGCTATCAACAACGTGCTTTAGATAGAAGTTCATGTAATCTTGACTGCCTCAGGGTACACAGGTCAAAATGTTACGTGAAAAGTTATTTAAAAAATACTTATTGAGCAAAATAATAGTAAGTTTGTTAAGTGCGGAATATAATGTCAATACGCTACTGAATGCGGCGATGGAAACAGCATGTGTTGTTATTGGCATTTTTTTTTTTTTTCATATGGCGAGGTGACAGGTCGCACGCCGCAAACAGCAAAAAACGTGCGTGACTGCGGCCATTTATGCGTTCACAGACCGCACCGGATCAGGAATTTCAGACGCTAAATTTCACTTCTGTACTGTGTTCATATATTGCTAAAGGCAATAGCAACAAATGGAGAAACTTTTACCCTTCACCTTTGATAGCTAAAATTTAGATTCCCAGCTATGGAATAATTAATGATTCGTTCTTACGTGAACAGTACAGAGAGATCCTTCAGATCGGTTTCACACGTAGAAGCGACGGGTTCGGTTACATGAGTTGAAACATTACAGGACTTAATAAAGTAATTCGCGCAAACTTCAGTTCTATAAAAATACGCGCAACAAAAGGATACCAAAATTGCTAAGTTTATTATGACAACTTGCAAAACAGTAGGCAGAAAACCGTTTAGAACAGTACAGCAACATGTGTTTGTATTACAGTAACAGTGAGGCATAACAGAGAAGACAGCAAAACTGTTTCGAAGCCCACTCTAGCAGACGAGACATTACCTGTTGAATCCAAGATGGATGCGAACAAAGTAATCAATGACGCCGCGTTTGTATAATACATAGTAGTGGCGTGAGCGCATATAGCTCTGGCATGCTACAGTAGGGATCATTTAAAGAAGGTTGGGAAGGCACAATCTATCCGTCTTTTCTTTGAGTGAATCTACTTCGAGACATGCAAGAACGGGAAGCAGCTCCGATTCAGAATAAATAGAATCAGAAAATGGAGGTAGAATAGCAGCCTTCCGATTCAGACACAGTGAGCATGTTAAAAAACATGGCGTCTAATCTGGCTGCGAAGGATACTAATACAGTATGACTGCCCTGAATAAGGATCTTACCACTCTGACGAATGTTGAGTGTAATTAAATTGAAGTTTGATATCTGACTTAGGCGCAAATCTTACAGACAAAACAGCAACGAACTTGACTATTTTGAATACTCAGAGCCAGCATATTACATAGTTCGATGGGTGCCGTAAGAAGTGATTTAAGCAAAGTTCAAACTCAGGTTACCGACATTAAAGAGGGATCATATTCTGAAATCCAAAGAAAGAAAGTTTTGAATCCATGATTGACGAGAAGTAACAGAAAATTGTGCCTGTAATCAGAAATATCTGAAGAGACTTCTGCAGAATTCGCAGCGCTGTATAACATCGCCTCGAGTGTCAAGAACAGCTTTGGCTCTTGCGTGAAGTAAGAAACACAATAGAAAGAACCTACAATGACAGAGATTCGTTATCAAATAGAATCATTACGATTACAGTTCAGAGTCAGGCTAAGAGCAACTGTACCCCGAAGGTAATACTGAAGTCAGAACTACTGATCAAGAAGGACGAATTCCATCCTCAGAAGAAACAACCAGGTTGGCACCCGGCCAACTTCATTAAGAATTGTGTACGTGTGATACTTGCCAAGATGGGTTACAGAGAAAGGATTAATCACGTGACTGATTCTTTAGCAGGCAATGCAAAGCGTTGAGGATTGAGTTTAGTCATCATGAAGCTGAAGGTTTCAGAGTTCAAAAACAAGTTTATACAAGAATTCTGGTCGATTCAGAAGCAAGGCAAGCTGTGGTGGGAATATGTTGTCACAAAAATGTGAAAACTTGGACGAGGGTACATGAAAGATTACTGCGAGACGTGTTTCAGGCGACTTGAATATGTCAAGGATAGGAAGTCTGAATCGGAAGTAGCATGGGAGTTGATGGAAAAAATTACTCGACGATTCTAAGCGATACGTCAGAAGCAACCAAAGCACCTTCGATGAATTCTTAGAAAAGGTTGAGACTGACAACAGGTGACATGAAAAACGTGACCAACAGGTCTGTCAGGAACAAAAACCTACCTAAAGAAAGTAATTATTCTCACCAAGGAAGGGGTAACTTTAACGACAATCGGGAGCAGGAAGATGTAGAAAACTAGTTGCCACTCAGTATGAGGGCCTGGTAGGCATAGAACGAAGTAATGGCCCAAAAACAGGCGTAGGTAGAACTACTGGAAGAAAGAAGACGGGACCACGAACATGAGGCATTGTCCAGGCCAAGATAAGTTTTACAACGGAAACAATGACAAGATTAATGTTTGGATACAGACCTCATGAAACGTGGTAGACTCGATCGCGCATGAAAAAAAAATCTGTTTAAGGACTCTCAAGCAGAATGGAGGAAAGACAGAAGGGGAGATGTGTGGACGGAAATCAGCAGGGAGAATTTGAGGTGGAAACCCCGGTAGAGGGGCATGTTGCTGCAGACAGAGGCAATAGTAACAAGCAGGAGAACGATTCGTGCAATGTGGTGTGGATGAAATAATTCAGACAGGTTTACGACGAACTGAGAATTTCGGAAATCGAGAAGAATACACAAGTTGTGAGTGAGAAGAGGTCCCACACGAAACCGCGAACAGAGAGGAGGAAAATGGCATGGCAAGTCGATGCATACAAATATAGAAGAGATTATTCCGTCCACAGAATATGAACAGCATTTCTAAAATCATACTCCAAGTAATAAGGTAACTTGCAAGAAAGAAACAATCTGATCCCAAGCTGAGACCTACAGAGCACCATTACTGCTTGGATAGAAACATCGTGGAATCTCAAGTATATAGCCATGATAGCAACTCAACGGATAGTGACGTGGGAGATGTATCCAGCGCAGAGACGATAAGAGTCAGACAGTACTTTTGCTAATGTCTTGAAGAGTATACAAAATCAACATCAATACAGGAAGATGAAGAGAAAGGGGAAATATATGAGTCCAACGAAAATATGTTAGACGATTCAGAAGACGTCACAGATTAGCAAAGGAATATTTAGCGACACCTCTAGCAAAAGGGAGTAACATAAGGGTCGAGACAGAAGAAGATTCATTTGCTAGTACTAACGACGATGAGTTTATTTTTGCCATATAAGAAGTGGGAGGAATCATAACTAATCTACATGATCCAGAAGAAGATGAAATGGGGCACAAAAAGCCAATGGTATAGAAACGTTGTTGTTGTAACATCTCAATAGATAAGTTAAAAGAACAGGAAAAGTTATCGAAACTTTGGAAGAACAAGAAGAGAAGGCAGAGTGGACGAACTATAGCATGAAACTAACGTTGACATGGGGCAGCCGCCGAAGGTTGTACAAAATGAGGAAGAGGAGGAGGAAGCCTCCAGATAAAAAAAGAATCGTTGAAGTGAGTTGGAAATCTTTAGAAAGCGGACCATTAGATCCGAATGTGTGGTACCGTATTAGACCAAAATAATTATTGAAAGGCGATGTCATTAGGAATATTAGAGTTTGAGATGGAAAGGCAGAGAAAGTTTACGCGAGATTAGTGGTTTTATTCGAGCTGACATCTTGAGGGACGAGAGGACAAAATGTTTAGTAGAAGAATTATAAGCGTTTCCTCGATGGAATGAGAGTAACATCAGTGACAAAAAGGAAGAATCAGAGGCTAGCTGCAGCTAGGATTCATCATCATGACGAAAGGTTAAGGCTTCATAAGTTCAGAATTGGTTATTTGTCTGAATGAAGTGCAGTAAATCACAAAATCAGCTACCTTAAATTCATTTATCATGGACAATCTAAGATCGTTAATTTGTCGTATGCCAATGTGTATTACTTAGAATATCCAGTGTTAGGAAGGTGCATAGGTACAAGAAACATTGCAGATTTAAAGAAACGTAAATCTAGAGTCCAACAGGACTCCTGTCAGGAAGGTCACAGTTAGTAGTAATAGACGGAAAGTCATGGAGTGAAACGGAAGTAATATGCGGCATTCCTCAAGGAAGTGTTATAGACCCTCTGTTGTTCTTTATCTATATTAACGACATAGGAGACAATCTGAGTAGCCCTCTTAGACTGTTTGCAGATGATGCCCTCATTTATCGTCTTGTGAAGTCATCAGATGACCAAAACGAATTGCAAAATGATTTAGACAAGACATCTGTATAGTGCGAAACATGAAATTTGACTCTGAATAAAGAAAAGTTTGAAGTTATTCACATGAGTGCTAAAAGAAATCCGCTAAATTTCGATTACCTGATACGTCACACAAATCTGAAGACTGTAAATTCAACTACATACTTGTTGCTGTTGTTTTTGTCTTCAGTCCTGAGACTGGTTTGCTGCAGCTCTCCATGCTACTCTATCCTGTGCAAGCTTCTTCATCTCCCAGTACTTACTGCAACCTACATCCTTCTGAATCTGCTTAGTGTATTCATCTCTTGGTCTCCCTCTAGGATTTTTACCCTCCACGCTGCCCTCCAATGCTAAATTTGTGATCCCATGATGCCTCAGAACGTGTCCTACCAACCGGTCCCTTCTTCTTGTTAAGTTGTGCCACAAACTCCTCTTCTCCCGAATTCTGTTCAATACCTCCTCATTAGTTATGTAGCACCACATTTCGAAACCTTCTATTCTCTTCTTGTCCAAACTATTTATCGTCCATGTTTCACTTCCATACATGGCTACACTCCATATAAATACTTTCAGAAACGACTTCCTGACACTTAAATCTATACGCGATGTTAACAAATTTCTCTTCTTCAGAAACGCTTTCCTTGCCATTGCCAGTCTACATTTTATATCCTCTCTACTTCGACCGTCATCAGTTATTTTGCTCCCCAAATAGCAAAACTCCTATACTACTTTAAGCGTCTCATTTACTAATCTAATTCCCTCAGCATCACCCAACTTAATTCGACTACATTCCATTATCCTCGTTTTGCTTTTGTTGATGTTCATCTTATATCCTCCTTTCAAGATACTGTCCATACCACTACATACTTACGGATTACAATTGCAAATAACTTAAACGGGAACGATTACATAGATAATGTTGTGGCTAGAGCAAATCAAAGACTGCGATTCACTGGCGGAACACTTAGAAGGTGCAACATGTCTGCTAAAGAGACTGCTACACCACGCTTGTTCTGGAGTATCTATGCTATGTGGGATCCACATCAGGTGGAACTGACGGATGACACAGAAGAAGTTCAAAGAAGGGATGCTTGTTTTGTACTATCGCAAAATAGGGGAGATAGCGCCACAGTCATAATACGTGCATTGGAGTTGCACAAATTAAAACGAAGGCGTGTTTCTTTGCGACGGGACATTCTCATGAAATTTCAATCGCCATTTTTCTCCTCGGATTGCGAAAACATTCTATTGGCACCCACTTACATAGAAAGAAACGATCATCACGAAAATAAGAGAAAGCAAGGCTCACACAGAAAAATTTAAGTGCTGGTTTCCCGGCGCACCTTCCAAGAGTGGAACGGTGGAGAGATAGCTTGAGGTGGTCAATTGAAACCTCTGCCAGGTACTTTATTGTGAATAGCAGAGTAATCACGTAGATGTAATGTAGATGAGGACAGTAGTCAGTCGTAAAAAGCCTAAGACAATGATTCAAGGATAACTGTATGTTTTCCTAAGTTAACAGTGAATGCAGATTAATAATTTGTCATGTTTGTTAATGTGAACTATGAAAAGTAAGTCTACGAAGCACATTTTAATATACTTTTCTTTGGTCACAGAAAAGAAATGTGCATAATTACCTGTTAAAATCCAAGGATTTAGTCTCCGAGCAAGCCTTAAGGAAAGGATCAAAGTTTGTGACTGTGTTCAGAACAACCAGTGACATAAAAGAGCAAAGACTCACCTGGTGCAATAATAAGGGAAATATTGCAATGAGCAAAAAATCCTCTAGGGTGCACTGATCACCTTCAAAATGTTCAGTATTAGATTTGAAAGTGTATTGTGCCATTATATATGTTTTTGTGTGTAGAATTAAATATATTTAGTTAAGGAACTGTTATACTGA
Source organism: Schistocerca nitens (assembly GCF_023898315.1). Lineage (NCBI taxonomy): Eukaryota > Metazoa > Arthropoda > Insecta > Orthoptera > Acrididae > Schistocerca > Schistocerca nitens. The sequence goes on from NC_064615.1 coordinate 230,896,141, forward strand.
AATTTTGTAAAAGGCGTTGTACTTGTTTTGGGAACAGTTAATAATGAACAGAAGTGTTTACAAGTTTTGTTTTCATACGTTCTTTATATAAAAATTGTAACTATTATCTTGTTGAAATATATAATTGTGAAATAATGTGCTTTTTCATGATTAGTGGTTACAGTAGATAGAGCCACATGAGCCGTGGTGGGTTTTTCGAGTTCATCCGTCACAAGTTGCATATTTTTCGTTCGCTGCGGCGCCGTATGGATAGTTGGCGCTCAGGGGCCGGGGGGGGGGGGGGAGGGTAGGTTAAGAGAGGGCGAGCTGCCTTAGCGGCAGCGAGACGAGTGCACCGAGCTTGGCAAGGCCGTTTACGAAGAAGAATGCGCTATTGGGCGTTAGGTCGCCAATTGTAGCTCCGCAGGCTGTGGGGACAGGCGACAGTTTGCAGTGGTAACCATGTTAGTGGTGGTGCGCTATTTTGGTTGCACGTTGGTCGCCGCGCAGAACTGAGTTTCGGCGCCTTCCGTTTGTCTATTAAACCCATATTTACAGAGAACGAGGCTGATCTTCTGGAAGCGAAGGTGTTACTGTTCCGAACTTAAAATCCAAGCATTGTGATTTTTCCTTCTGCGTTTTCATTGCCAGTGTAACTGAGACCTGGCTTGAAGTGATTGTATTTTAACCATTTGAGTCCCAATAAAACACACACACACACACACACACACACACACACACACACACACACACACACACATATATATATATATATATATATATATATATATATATATTAAAATTTTTCCCAAAATTGACTTGTATTATCTTAATAAGCAATCAATACAAAAACAATCTGGCAAAAAGTAAACAATGAATTACTTTAAAGACGTGGTCCCACTTTCGAACGTAATTTTAAAATATTTCAAAAAATTAATATTTATTGCATAGTAAGCAATAAATAGAAGAAGAAATTGGCGAAAAATAAACGGTCAGTTTTTTTAAGGCTGTGGTTTCCTTTGGAACTCCTGGGACATACAGTTTTCAGCCACCCACCGTTTCATGAGAAATATTTGAATGCAATTTCACATTTTTCCTAGACACAATCCCCTATGTTGAAACTTCATTAAACTCACAATGTCTAAAATGAATTATAGTCCTAAATAGCAACCAAAAAGGTCCTAAAATGCCCCAGTGGTTTCATTTCGATACTACTCATAAAAGCAGTACTACAACCTCAAATATACGTTACAATAACTTTCACTGTATTTACTTTCACTGTCAATGATTTCCTCAATACGATCATTATTTAAAAAAGCCGACAATCTCTTACAGTCATGTCGCACAATCTCCACATCAGCTGTTGCTCTGATTGCTGTAAGTGACTGTTACAATGCAGTGTACCACTAGAAGTGTCTGTCTTACAATAGCATCACTGGTTTTATGTGAAACGCACTGGTACTTAAAAACAATTAATAAAATGGTGGTTTCTGGCAGAAACCACTAATACTCAAAGGGTAAAATTCCTGCCTTAACGATATGGTTCTCGCTATGCGTTATGTGACATGGTTTAAGTTTGCATGCAAGCAATTTGTTTTAAATTCAAGCATTTAATTTGTACTGAAAATTGATGGGAATCTTGGTGTGTTGCATACTGCCCATGTGGACTGCTAAGACTTAACTATGGTTATGTCACTGGACGGTTGTTTCGCTGGGTGTTTATGACCTGTTATTTATTTTTGGGCTCATTGTTCGTACCGTGGTAAACTGCAAGTTCTTGAAGTTTAATTTGTCTTTTTTGAAGGAGTGGAATTTTACGTGTAGTATTTAAGGTGGTGGTGATCTAAATTTGCGACCTAGATAATATTTTATTGCAGATTATATATTGAAGATTTATGTCAATTTCTTGTGCGGCCTTGGCAGCAAATTAATTGCCTTTTTGTGGTTTTTATAAGCTTGTTCACTTCAGTGCCAAGCAGTGCCAAGCGTAGTGGCCTGATGCAAGGTTATGCTAAAGAAAATGTAATATTCATACAGTATTTCAAATTTCGCCTAGCCCTCTATGCGGTTAACACGAGTGTTCCCTCTTCTGTCTCCACTAATATATTTTATGCCCTAGGTCTGCTTCCCATCCTAGTTGTTAACATGCTTGCGTGCGGAGACCATCCTTGTGTTAATCGTCGTTGCTTAAGTCCCTGGCCAGGCGGTACATTTGCGATCCGGTAGGGACACCGAGACATCGAGCGACGCACCTTCTTGTGTGTAACTATTCCAGAGGGCTCTGTCTGTATATTGTACCTGTTACACCTAATTGGTAAACTTAAGTTGTTGTTCATTGTGGTTCGAAACTGTTATGTCCCTTTGTTTCTCATGTTCCAAAATTGCTTACTTTACTGTTTCATGTTCTTGCATCTCGTCTGTTACTGTGTTGACTAACAATTTTACGGGCCTAGTCTTCCCTTAATTTTATATTATTCCATGTCTTATTTCTCTAAGGCATTATTATTGATAAAATGCTAAAAATTTTCATAATTTAGATTCAGTTAATTTCCTTAAACAGTGGAATTTTTATTCATTTAGTTGTGCTTAAGTGCCTGTTTCCCCCTCTAGTGAAAGAATTTAAATTTTCTAAATGAAAAAAAATGTACGATTTTATTCTGAGGATTAGTCAACCTGTGAACCGTGATCTTGATGTTATTTAGCAGTCACACTACATAGTCTTGAGACTTTTAAAGCAAATTCTGGATCAATTGAGGGTTTAAAGTAACCTTCTTTTCTACATCTACATATATATCTACATCTACATGGATACTCTGCAAATCACATTTAAGTGCCTGGCAGAGGGTTCATCGAACCACCTTCACAATTCTTTATTATTCTAGGTGGTAGAGTTTTGTCAGGCCTGACTCTACCAAGGTTATCAGTAGTTCTGATGGAATGTTGTCTAGTCCCAGGGCCTTGTTTCGATTTAGGTCTTTCAGTGCTCTGTCAAATTCTTCACGCGGTACCTTATCTCCAATCTCATCTTCATCTACGTCCCCTTCCATTTCCATAATATTGCCCTCAATCACATCGCCCTTGTATAGACCCTCTAAACACTCCTTCTACCTTTCTGCTTTCTCTTCTTTGCTTAGAACTAGTTTTCCTTTTGAGCTCTTGATATTCATACAGGTGGTTCTCTTTAATAAATTTCCTGTAGGGAGTACCTCTCTTGCCCCAAGTGATATGTGCTTCTACATCCTTATATTTGTCCTTTAGCCATCCCTGCTTAGCCATTTTGCACTTACGTCGATCTCATTTTTGAGACGTCTGTATTTCTTTTTGCCTGCTTCATTTACTGCGATTTTATATTTTCTCCTTTCATCAATTAAATTAAATACTTCTTCTGTTGGCCAAGAATTTCTACTAGCCCTCGTCTTTCTACCTAATTGATGCTCTGCTGCCTTCGGTATTTCATCTCTCAAAGCTACCCATTCTTCTTCTATTGCAGTTCTTTGCCCTGGTTCAAATGGTTCAAATGGCTCTGAGCACTATGGGACTTAACTGTTGTGGTCATCAGTCCCCTAGAACTTAGAACTACTTAAACCTCACTAACCTAAGGACATCACACACATCCATGGCCGAGGCAGGATTCGAACCTGCGACCGTAGCGGTCGCGCGGTTTCAGACTGTAGCGCCTTTAACCGCTCGGCCACCGGCCGGCTCTTTGCCCTGTTCTTGTCAATCTTTCCCTAATGCTCTCTCTGAAACCCTCTACAACCTCCGGTTCTTTCAGTTTATCCAGGTCCCATCTCCTTAAATTCCCAAATTTTTGTAGTTTCTTCAGTTTTAATCTACAGTTCATAACTAATAGACTGTGATCAGAGCCCATATCTGCTCCTGGAAACGCCTTACAATTTAAAATCGGGTTCCTAAATCTATCTGATCATAACATAATCTATCTGAAGCACTGCAGCGTCTCCAGGCCTCTTCCACATAGGCAACCTTCTTTCATGATTCTTACACCAAGTGTTAGCTATGATTAAGTTATGCTCTGTGAAAAATTCTACCAGGCGGCTTCCTATTTCATGTCTTACACCCCCAATCCATATTCGCTTGCTACGTTTCCTTCTCTTTCTTTTCCTACTATCGAATTCCAGTCCTCCATGACTATCAAATTTTCGCCTCCTTTTACTATCTGAATAATTTCTTTTATCTGATCATACATTTCTTCAACCTCTTCATCATCCGCGGAGCTAGTTGCCATATAAACCTGTACTACTATTGTAGTTCATTATTAAACTCACTCCTTCATTACCCCGATTTGATTTTGTATTTATAACCCTGTATTTACCTGACCAGAAGTCTTGTTCCTCCTTCCATCGAACTTCACTAATTCCCACTATACCTAACTTTAACCTATTCATTTCCCTTTTACCTATCCATTTCCCTTTTTTAATTTTCTAACCTACCTGTCCGATTAAGGGATCTGACATTCCATGCTTCGATCTATAGAAAGCCAGTTTTGTTTCTCCTGATAACGACGTCCTTCTGAGTAGTTCCTCCCGGAGACCCGAATGGGGGACTATTTTACTCTGGAGTATGTTACCCAAGAGGACGCCATCACTATTTAACTATACAGTAAAACTACATGCCCTCTGGAAAAATTCTCCCCTTTCTTTCAGCCGTTCGCAGTACCAGCACAGAAAGGCCGTTTTGGTTCATGTTACATGGCCAGATTAGTCAATCATCCAGTTTGTTGCCCCTGCAACTACTGAAAAGGCTGCTACCCCTCTTCAGGAACAACACGTTCGTGTGAGCTGTCAACAGATACCCCTACGATACGGTTGTACCTAAGGTTCGTCTACCTGTACCGCATGCAGGCCTCCCCACCAATGGCAAGGTCCGTGATTCATGGGGGAGGACTTATAGTTAATGCTTCTTTCTTTTCATCAGGCTTATTGGTACATCAGAATCACTTGAAGTATAATTTTTCCCATTTACGCTGTACTAACGGGCAAAATACATTCATAAAGTATTGCAGCTTCATACAACAACTTTACACCGCAATCCGATGTTAACTGTAAAGGTAGTCTTCAGTGCTTTGCAATGTGTATGCATAATAGTGGTAATTTATAGCCAATTTTTTCGTGTTGCGAGCGCTGTGTATCTTGTAAATAAGGCTGGAATGATTAAACAGCCCAGTACTGGCCTAGGCGAGCGTGGATGAACAGTGTAAAAAAACACCCAGGCTGACCCTGGCAAAAGGGACTGAAGCGACTGGGATCGATCCGACACGGCTCTCGCCTTCTCACGTCTAGCGCACATGGAGCAGACACACTTTTAAAATTCCCCACTTCAGTTACATTATAACATCGTAAGCCAAGTTCGAATAAACTGTGAGCGTGCTCGCTCGATGTTGCTATGAGCAAAAAAATATTTCAATTAACTGGCATAGGGGAAGTTGTAATTTTGCAATTTTGCAACATAGCTCCAGATGGAGGTACTGCAACGCTCTGTTAAGCGGCTGCTAGAACCTTTGTGAATATGAAAATAATGCCCCAAATTGCACGTTTCTGTTGTTGACACCGCCCCTCCTGCCTGACAACTGAATATTCTGAATGTCATTTGCCTTCTACTCGTTCAGCTGTATTAAAACTGGCTTCATTTGCTTTCATATTCCCTACTGCGAACTAGTACTACGTTTGAACATGGGCATCTCTCTAATGCGCTTTGACATATCCTTTTCACTTTGGTGTGTAATTTGTATCTGCTGATCGGTAGGAGGCGCGCGCATGCTGGTATTGTCATCACTGAAACGCAAGCGAAGAAAGATTCCTCCTCTGATGTTCCCGCTTCCCGCGGTACACCATAGCCATCGGCCAGCTTATCGTCTATAGCAGAGGTGGGTACGAGAGCTGCCGCATGGTTGCCCGCAGGCAGCGTGAGCCGCGAGGGCAACGCTGAGCAGCTAGCAGCTGTGAGCGCTACACACTGCACGGGGGGTGGGGGGTGGGGGGTGGAGGGGGCAACCGTGCCGCTGTGAGAGAGCTTTGCGCACACAGCTGAGTAAGGACTAGTGCAGGTGGAACACAGAAACGTCCGTGGTCGTTTCACGCGTATGTGGCGTCCGTGAACTCGGCACCCATACACGGTTATCGGGAGGCCAATCATATGTGGCACAACTTGCGTGTGTGGGACGTAAGTGTAAAACGTGCTTACCCAAAGTTTGTGTGTCCTGTGCCATGCAATGGCCGGCCATGTACTGATGAAATACAGTTTCGGACCACGGTAACACCTCCTACTTTCATGGCCAAAAATAGGATAAGTTCAGAGGAGGGGTACTACGTACGAATAGGATATAGGCATTAATTTACATCATCCCGGACGTTTTTACAATGATTTTCAACTAACATCTCGGTATTTGATGTCAATCTACTGGTTGTTAGGCGCCCTGCACCAGTCAGATGAACCGTCAGTAAGCTTCGATTTTGTCACTTTCATTAGGGAGAAAACACTTTCGCACAAGTATGTTGTTCCAAAAAACTATACACACGAGCAGCTATTTTCAGTAACAATGGAAACTGTTCACGTGGGAAATATTTGTAGACGTTTTCAAAGGTTTCTGCAGTGCGAAACTTCTCCTTCAGCACACGACTGCATTCAAAGTCAGTGAGTTCCAACTGAATTTCAGAAGGCACATTTTCAACGTTAACTGCAAAAGGAATAGCAAAAAGATTGACATAGCATTCCAGTCGATTTAAGTCCTCAAATCTGCTATCAAAAATGCCTTCGGGAGACCGTTACAATTCATCAAAATGTTCTTTCAGCCTCTTCTGTTCCAAATTGTTTTCACTCACAACTAGTGCAACGCTCGGAAAGTGTACATATGACATTTCTGACAGTTTCTTTGCCCACATAAACAGTTTTCTGTTGAATGCCAAACTAGTGTCAAGCACTTCACTAAGTACCTTATTTATACCTTGCAAAGCTACCAAGCTATTCAGATGCTTGGTTACGTCACTTGAAAACGCGAGGTCTAGAATTCACTGTGGGTCATCCAATTCTTTCACCGGTTTTCCTTTCGCATCCATGAATAACGCTTCATCTTTACGTAAATTAAAAAATCGTTCTACTACAACACTTCGACTCAACCAGCGTACTTCACAAAAATATGGAACATCGCCATATTCACTCTTGAGATCTGCAAGGAACGATTTGAATTGTCTGTGTCCAAAACCGTGCCATCTGAGAATGATAACTGTTTTTATAACCACGTCCATGACGTCAACTAGTTTGGCACATTTTGATAGCAAATTAACACGGTGAAGAACGCAGTGTATTACTGGTAGTTCCTGCTGGACACCGACGGCTTTCAACGTTTTTCGAATCAAAGCAATGTTACCAGACTTATGACCAATCATTACAGCATTCCCGTCTATTGCAATCGATGAAAGTTTTCCCCAACATAGCTCGTATTTCTTTACTGTATGTTCTACGCATGAAAATACACTCCTGGAAATGGAAAAAAGAACACATTGACACCGGTGTGTCAGACCCACCATACTTGCTCCGGACACTGCGAGATGGCTGTACAAGCAATGATCACACGCACGGCACGGCGGACACACCAGGAACCGCGGTGTTGGCCGTCGAATGGCGCTAGTTGCGCAGCATTTGTGCACTGCCGCCGTCAGTGTCAGCCAGTTTGCCGTGGCATACGGAGCTCCATCGCAGTCTTTAACACTGGTAGCATGCCGCGACAGCGTGGACGTGAACCGTATGTGCAGTTGACGGACTTTGAGCGAGGGCGTATAGTGGGCATGCGGGAGGCCGGGTGGACGTACCGCCGAATTGCTCAACACGTGGGGCGTGAGGTCTCCACAGTACATGGATGTTGTCGCCAGTGGTCGGCGGAAGGTGCACGTGCCCGTCGACCTGGGACCGGACCGCAGCGACGCACGGATTCACGCCAAGACCGTAGGATCCTACGCAGTGCCGTAGGGGACCGCACCGCCACTTCCCAGCAAATTAGGGACACTGTTGCTCCTGGGGTATCGGCGAGGACCATTCGCAACCGTCTCCATGAAGCTGGGCTACGGTCCCGCACACCGTTAGGCCGTCTTCCGCTCACGCCCCAACATCGTGCAGCCCGCCTCCAGTGGTGTCGCGACAGGCGTGAATGGAGGGACGAATGGAGACGTGTCGTCTTCAGCGATGAGAGTCGCTTCTGCCTTGGTGCCAATGATGGTCGTATGCGTGTTTGGCGCCGTGCAGGTGAGCGCCACAATCAGGACTGCATACGACCGAGGCACACAGGGCCAACACCCGGCATCATGGTGTGGGGAGCGATCTCCTACACTGGCCGTACACCACTGGTGATCGTCGAGGGGACACTGAATAGTGCACGGTACATCCAAACCGTCATCGAACCCATCGTTCTACCATTCCTAGACCGGCAAGGGAACTTGCTGTTCCAACAGGACAATGCACGTCCGCATGTATCCCGTGCCACCCAACGTGCTCTAGAAGGTGTAAGTCAACTACCCTGGCCAGCAAGATCTCCGGATCTGTCCCCCATTGAGCATGTTTGGGACTGGATGAATCGTCGTCTCACGCGGTCTGCACGTCCAGCACGAACGCTGGTCCAACTGAGGCGCCAGGTGGAAATGGCATGGCAAGCCGTTCCACAGGACTACATCCAGCATCTCTACGATCGTCTCCATGGGAGAATAGCAGCCTGCATTGCTGCGAAAGGTGGATATACACTGTACTAGTGCCGACATTGTGCATGCTCTGTTGCCTGTGTCTATGTGCCTGTGGTTCTGTCAGTGTGATCATGTGATGTATCTGACCCCAGGAATGTGTCAATAAAGTTTCCCCTTCCTGGGACAATGAATTCACGGTGTTCTTATTTCAATTTCCAGGAGTGTATATTGTCGACCGTTGTTGTGTAACGCATTGACACTAAATCGAGAAGTTCCTCAATCACATTAAAGTTAGCATCAACTCCTCGAAAAAAGACTGCAAGTTGAGCGACATCGTATACATCAGTGCTTCGTCCAATGATAATGAAAAGAAAACCAGATCTTTGATCCTATTTCTCAATTGAGCTTCCACATCGTGTGCTATTTCTTTAGTGAGCCTGCAAACAGTTCTCCGTGAAAGAGGAACCGTTTCAAAAACAGGAAGACTGGCTGGGCACAAAATTGTTGCGACAGCAACTAAACAAATGGCTCAAATGGCTCTGAGCACTATGGGACTCAACATCTTAGGTCATAAGTCTCCTAGAACTTAGAACTACTTAAACCTAACTAACCTAAGAACATCACACACACCCATGCACGAGGCAGGATTCGAACCTGCGACCGTAGCAGTCCCGCGGTTCCGGACTGAAGCGCCAGAACCGCTAGACCACCGCGGCCGGCACAACTAAAGATTCTTTCACAGATTCTCCATCACCGAAGGGCCGTGCCGTTTTAGCTATTTTGAGAGCTATATGATAGCGTACGGTCATCAGTGCAGTGTTGTAGATGATGAGGTTTCCGTCCTATAAATACGTACAGGAGAGTGTAAAAGTGACGGAAAAGGCACATAACATATTATTAACAATAGTATAATGTAAATCAATGTCATAATAATCTACATTTATACGTACGTCTTTCTCCTTTTTCTGCTTCAGTTCGATAAGTTTGGCTTTTCATTCTTCATTATTCAAACCGACTATATCCTTCTCGTGAAGAAGTTGATAATCTCGCTAACACATTGTACTTCTTTCGTGAGGATAATGTTGCATTGCAAATCAAACACTGACGTCCGCTTTGCGTTCCAAGAAAAAAGTACTCTTCTTTCCACTGTGGATTAACGAGTATGGTTTAAAGGACTTTAGTTTCAACAATTTTAAATCCGCCTCAGCCATTTTCCACCCACTAGTTCTGTTTTATCACAAACAACGAACGCAATGTCTGCATAGACAATAGAAATGACGGGAATTAAACGGACCGAGGGCGTCCGCGCGGTGCAGTGACGTGCGTGGCTAGGCGACTTGATGGTGGGGGTACTGCTGGTTCGCAGAATGGGGGGAGCTACGGGCAGGCCTTCAGGGCATGTGCGAGCGCCCGCGCTCGCGAAACGGTATTTGCTCAGCCCAGGTTTATAGTATATGTGGGTCTCCGCGAAATAATCCGATTTGTCCCAAATGTTCGGCGAATTTCGAAGATTTGTCTGGTGTCGGCAGTTTAAGTGATGGCACGCCTACCCCAGTGATACGTGAACTTAATTGTGCATTAATGGCATCTGGAACAACTTAATCCTCAACAATATGCCAATCATTTTGAAATGTTGGAAAGAAAAGCTACTCCATTCAGTACAAATTATATGAACGTTTATAATGCTTATTTTAACTCTGGCATACGCCATGACATTATGACTTCATTTACCTTCTGGCGATATAACGTAGCAATGCTTTACTTCAACTAACAAAAGTACTGCAGCATGGTGTCACTCAGAAGAATGAATGGATAGCTGGATGGTTCTGTCAGCTAAAACACTATAGAGTGGATTAACCGACGACAGTGCTGCTAAAACAGAGTTACTAACATAGTCTTCCGAAGTTCCTTTACCAGAGAAGACGAAGTTTTAGAAATCGAATCGATAACAGCTGCCATCATAAGTAACTTAGAAGTAGATACCCTCGGAGTTGTGAGGTAACTTAAATCGCTTAAGAAAAGCAAGTCTTTCGGTCCAGACTGCGGACCAAATAGGTTCCTCTAAGAGTATGCTGATACGATAGCTTCATACTTAACAATCATATACAACCGCTCGCCAGATGAAAGATCCATACCCAAAGACTGAAAAGTTGCACAGGTCACACAAATATTCAAGAAAGGTAGTAGGAGTAATCCGTGATATTACAGACCCATATCATTAACGTCAATCTGCAGTACGACCTTGGAAGATATATTGTGTTCGAAAATTATTGATTACCTCTAAGAGCTAGGTGTATCGACACAGTCTAATCGGATTTAGAAAACATCGTTCTTCTGAAACACAACTAGCTCTATACTCACACGAAGTGTTCAGTGCTATCGACAAGGGATTTCAAATTGATTCTGTATTTCTAGGTTTCCAGAATTCTTTTGGCATTGTACCACAAAGGAGGCATGTACTCAAATTGCGTGCCCATGGAATACCATCTCAATTATATGACTGGACTCGAGACTTCCTGTCAGAGGGGTCACAGTTCGTAGTAACTGAAGGAAAGTCATCGACTAAAATAGAAGTAATTTCTGGCTTTCCACGAGGTTGTGTTACAGGCCCTCTGCTGTTCCTTACCTATAAAGGATTTAGGAGACACTCTCAGCAGCCGTCTTAGGTTGTTTGCAGATGAAGCTGTTGTTCATCGTCTAGTAAAAGCGTCACATCAAACCAAATTGCAAACGGATTTAGAAAATATATTTGTGTGGTGCAAAAGTTGGCAACTGATACTAAATAACGTAAAGTGTGAGATCATCCACATGAGTGTTAAAAGGAATCCGTTAAACTTCAGTTACACGACATCTGAATTAAATTCAACTAAATACCCAGGAATTACAGTTCGAACAGCTTCAATTGGAAAGAATAGATGGAAAATGTTGTGGAGAAGTCAAATCAAGGACTACGTTTCATTGGCAGAATGCTTAGAAAATGTAACGGATCTACGAAACAGATTGCCTACACTTCGCTTGTCCGTCCTCTTTTGGAGTACTGCTGAGCGGTCTGGGATCTTTACTAGATACGATCAACGGAGTATACCGAGGAAGTTCAAAGGAGGGCACCACTTCTGGATTATCCCGAAATAGGAGAGAGAGTGTCATGGACACGATACGGGATTTGGGGTGTACATCATTAAAACAATGTCGTTCTACATGGCGGCGGAATCTTCTCACGAAATTTTAGTCACCAACTTTCTCCTCCGAATGCGAAAACATTTTTTTGACGCTTACCCACATAGGGAGAAAAGATCATCATTTCCTGTATCTGAGCGAAAACATAAAGTTTTCTATGGAGCTGGAGGAGGAGGGTTGCCGGCCGCTTTTAGACGTCTTGGTACGACGTAAGAGCGATGGCACACTTGGTCATTCAGTATATAGAAAGCCCACTCACACAGACCTCTACTTGCAAGCCGCTAGTTGCCATCATCCGGCACAAACGATGGGTGTTTTGAAGACACTGATTCACCGAGCCCACGTCATCTCTGACACCTATAGTTTTCAAACGTATCTGGAGTAACTGCAGACTGTATTTATGAAGAATTGGTATTCGTTCCAGCAAGTGGAGAGAGCGCTGCAGACCTGTAAACGATGGAGGAAAGAAGAGGACTGTTCATTTACCATACATTGGTAACATTTCAGCGCATATAGGAAATATACTAAGAAAATATAAAGCCTAAGCAATCTTTCGCCCTCCTGCAAAAATTTCGTCACTGTTGGGATCTGCCAAAGACGATCTAGAGCTGCGCAATGCAGGTGTTTACAGGATTCCGTGTGAATGCGGCAAATGTTAAATGGGGCAAACGACGCCTACTGTGCGGGATAGTCGCCTTCTTCAGTCTTGAAAGTCTGTCATCACTGAACACTGTTTTTCCATTGATAATGTCATGAATTACAGTGAGACACAAATTGTGGCCCATACGTCTAACTTTTGGAGTTCTGTTATTAATTAATCCGTGGAAATACGACTGTCTGACAGTGAGTCTCTCATTAATCGAGGCGGCGGTTTTCAGTTGAATTCGACATGGAATACAATCGCTGAAAAACTTCGTGTCCTCCATAGCTGGCGTAGTTCTCTGTTAGAACCGCGGGAAGACAATCGAATTGATATCGATGCGGCTAGTTTTCGCCACAGAGGGCGCGCGGCGCAGCAGAATCGAACGCGCTCAAGTAGCGCACCAGCAACGCGAAGTGAATCCACCATGCATGTTCCAGAGGGGCCTTAAATACCAGGGCTCAGTGCGTTCTAGCCAGTATCGCCTGAAGATGGTGTGGTGTCTTTTATACCATGTTGCGAATGCGTAAATTTAGCAGCGTCGAACATAAATATTGAAATATGTCCACAGTTTTAAATTGTCCTTTAATTACTGTATTACCCGGATAGGACATGAAATGAGCATGAATGTGAATTAAATTAAAACACACAACCGTTTTCATATGTTGTTTGTAAAGAAGTGTATCTGTTTGAAATTATTCAGTTAGGTTCGTTGACTACTTTAATTCAAACTTAGTTCACTCTTGAATATCACTTCACTTTTATAACATGGAGACAAACAACACTGGAATCGGCGAATTTTACTGAAAAGATTTGTGAGCGTTAGCTGAGAAAGTTTTATGCTCCGACGCCAGCAAAGAATTTTAGAAGTTAAAATAGTTCCTCATGGCACAGATTTTGATATACCTTTACGTGAATTCTTTTTACAATGGCAAATATATATGTCTGAATTATTCGGCAATTCCAACTCGCCGCGTAAAGCTTTCATGAAATGGTGGCTGATAAATGAACATCGGTGTATCACAGAATCGATGTGTTCCTACTACAAGAAAATAACTGACTGAATTCGATTTGAAAAAACATTGTTTGTTGTTGTCTTCAGTCCTGAGACTGATTTGATGCAGCTCTCCATGCTACTCTATCCTGTGCAAGCTTCTTCATCTCCCAGTACCTACTGCAACCTACATCCTTCTGAATCTGCTTAGTGTATCTATCTCTTGGTCTCCCACTACGATTTTTACCCTCCACGCAGACTTCCAGTACTAAATTGGTGGTCCCTTGATGCCTTAGAACATGTCCTACCAACCTATCCCTTCTTCTAGTCAAGTTGTGCCACAAACTCCTCTTCTCCCCAATTCTATTCAGTACCTCCTAATTAGTTATGTGATCTACCCATCTAATCATCAACATTCTTCTGTAGCACCACATTTCGAAAGCTTCTATTCTCTTCTTGTCCAAACTATTTATCATCCAAATTTCACATTAATCAGCATTAAATAATTGTTCTCAGCATTTTCAATCTGAAATAAAACTATTACTCTTGCCAATAAATTCATATAAATATATTACCGCTAATAGCAGCGTTGCAGCTCGTCCGCAGCGAAGCAAAGATAGACTGCAGAGGATCAAGATTATTCATATTATTAGAGAGCATATGACATAAACTTGAATAACAATATTCTCTATTTTTTTCCATAGATTTCGTGTTTGTTTTTAATACAGTCAGAGAGAGTCCCTTTAGTCAGCCATAGTGCCAGTAGTGCTAGTGTTTGTTTTCAATACAGTCCAGAGACAGGTAGTGCTATTTTCATTGTTTTCTACAAGAAGTGTCTAGCAACCACAGTTTAGTCAACAATCAGCCGCCTTTAGTGAATTAGCAGTCTAGTTAAAAGTTGATTAACTCTATACAGTAAATTGATTTCTTAGGATGGATAGGACGTGTGACTGCTGTGTACGGACGCAGGAGGAGCTGGCCACTGTTCGCGAGCAGCTGAACGTGTTGAAGGCCGCGATCAGCCGTCTTCAGGCTGCTGCCTCGGAGTGTAGCGGCAGTGGGGAGTCTGGTGCGTCGCATGGTACACCCCAGGTGCTAAACGCTTCACCCACTGTCCCTGCTGTCGAGACATCTTCGGGGGTACCAGTCGCGGTTGGGCCACCCTCTCCCCAAGGGGAGTGGCGGGTTCAGCGGCGTTCGCGGCGCACGAGGCGGAGGGTCAATGTGGAGGCTGGCCGTGTGGCATCGCCCGCTCTGTCTGTGAGTGGACATGTGGCTGCTCCTTCAGCAAGGTCTGAGCAGGCACAGGGGGGGGGGGGAGGGGTTTATTATTTATTGGGAGCTCCAACGTTAGGTGGGCGATGGAGCCCCTTAGGGAAATAGCGGAAAGGTCGGGGAAGAAGGCAAGTGTTCAATCTGTCTGCTTGCCAGGGGGTCTCATCCGAGATGTAGAGGAGGCCCTGCCGGCGGCGATAGAGAGCACTGGGTGCACCCGACTGCAAATTGTTGCTCATGTCGGCACCAATGACTCCTGCCGTCCGGGTTCATAGGTCATCCTCAGTTCGTACAGGCAGCTGGCGGAATTGGTGAAGGCGGAAAGCCTCGCTCGCAGGGTGGAATCAGAGCTAACTATTTGTAGTATCGTTCCCAGAACCGATCGCGGTCCTCTGGTTTGGAGCCGAGTAGAAGGCTCAAACCAGATGCTCAGACGACTCTGCGGAGATCTGGGCAGCAAATTGCTCGACCTCCGCTGTCGGGTGGAGAAATGTAGGGTCCCCCTGAATAGGTCAGGCGTGCACTATACGCCGGAAGCGGCTACAAGGGTAGCGGAGTACGTGTGGAGTGCACATGTGGGTTTTTTAGGTTAGAGAATTGCCTCCCTAGATCCGACAAGACGCCTCCTGAGACGCGGCAAGGTAGGAGTAGGCAAAATGCAACAGGGAATAACAGTATTAATGTGCTAATAGTAAACTGCAGGAGCGTCTATAGAAAGGTCCCAGAACTGCTCTCATTAATAAACGGTCACAATGCCCATATAGTACTAGGGACAGAAAGTTGGCTGAAACCAGACGTAAACAGTAATGAAATCCTAAACTCAGATTGGAATGTATACCGCAGAGACAGGCTGGACAGTGAAGGGGAAGGCGTGTTTATAGCGATAAGAAGTGCAATAGTATCGAAGGAAATTGACGGAGATCCGAAATGTGAAATAATTTGGGTGAAGGTCACGGTTAAACCAGGCTCAGACATGGTAATTGGATGTCTCTATAGGCCCCCTGGCTCAGCAGCTGTTGTAGCTGAGCACCTGAAGGATAATTTGGATAATATTTCGAGTAGATTTCCCCACCATGTTATAGTTCTGGGTGGAGATTTTAATTTGCCGGATATAGACTGGGAGACTCAAACGATCATAACGGGTGCCAGGGACAAAGAATCCAGTGAAATTTTTTTAAGTGCTTTATCTGAAAACTACCTTGAGCAGTTAATCAGAGAACCGACTCGTGGCGATAATATATGTTAGACCTTCTGGTGACAAGCAGACCCGAAATATTTGAAACAGTTAACGCAGAACACGGAATCGGCGATCATAAAGCGGTTACTGCATCAATGATTTCAGCCGTAAATAGAAATATTAAAGAAGGTAGGAAGATTTTAGCAAAAGTGACAAAAAGCAGATTACAGAGTACCTGACGGCTCAACACAAAAGTTTTGTCTCAGGTACAGATAGTTTTGAGGATCAGTGGACAAAGTTCAGAATCATCGTACAATATGCGTTAGATGAGTATGTGCCAAGCAAGATCGTAAGAGATGGAAAAGAGCCACCGTGGTACAACAACCGAGTTAGAAAACTGCTGCGGAAGCAAAGGGAACTTCACAGCAAACATAAACATAACCAAAGTCTTGCAGAGAAACAAAAATTACGCGAAGCGAAATGTAATGTGAGGAGGGCTATGCGAGAGGCGTTCAATGAATTCGAAAGTAAAGTTCTATGTACTGACTTGGCACAAAATCCTAAGAAAATTTGGTCTTATGTCAAAGCGGTAGGTGGATCAAAACAAAATGTCCAGACACTCTGTGACCAAAATGGTACTGAAACAGAGGATGACAGACTAAATGCCGAAATACCAAATGTCTTTTTCCAAAGCTGTTTCACAGAGGAAGACTGCACTGTAGTTGCTTCTCTAGATTGTCGCACAGATGACAAAATAGTAGATATCGAAATAGACGACAGAGGTATAGAGAAACAATTAAAATCGCTCAAAAGACGAAAGGCGGCTGGACCTGATGGGATACCAGTTCGATTTTACACAGAGTACGCGAAGGAACTTGCCCCCCTTCTTGCAGCGGTGTACCGTAGGTCTCTAGAAGAGCGTATCGTTACAAATGATAGGAAAAGGGCACAGGTCATCCCCGTTTTCAAAAAGGGACGTCGAACAGATGTGCAGAGCTATAGACCTATATCTCTAACGTCGATCAGTTGTAGAATTTTGGAACACGTATTATGTTCGAGTATAATTACTTTTCTGGAGACTAGAAATCTACTATGTAGGAATCAGCATAGGTTTCGAAAAAGACGGTGGTGTGAAACCCAGCTCGTGCTATTCGTCCACGAGACTCAGAGGGCCATAGACACGGGTTCCCAGGTAGATGCCGTGTTTCTTGACTTCCGCAAGGCGTTCGATACAGTTCCCCACAGTCGTTTGATGAACAAAGTAAGAGCATATGGACTATCAGACCAATTGTATGATTGGATTGAAGAGTTCCTAGATGACAGAACGCAGCATGTCATTCTCAATGGAGAGAAGTCTTCCGAAGTAAGAGTGATTTCAGGTGTGCCGCAGGGTAGTGTCATAGGACCGTTGCTATTCACAATATACATAAATGACTTTGTGGATGACGTCGGAAGTTCACTGAGGTTTTTTGCAGATGATGCAGTAGTGTATCGAGAGGTTGTAACAATGGAAAATTGTATTGAAATGCAGGAGGATCTGCAGCGAATTGACGCATTGTGCAGGGAATGGCAGTTGAATCTCAATGTAGACAAGTGTAATGTGCTGCGAATACATAGAAAGATAGATCCCTTATCATTTGGCTACAAAATAGCAGGTCAGCAACTGGAAGCAGTTAATTCTATAAATTATCTGGGAGTAGGCATTAGGAGTGATTTAAAATGGAATGATCATATAAAGTTGATCGTCGGTAAAGCAGATGCCAGACTGAGATTCATTGGAAGAATACTAAGGAAATGCAATCCGAAAACAAAGGAAGTAGGTTACAGTACGCTTGTTCGCCCACTGCTTGCACACTGCTCAGCAGTGTGGGATCCGTACCAGATAGGGTTGATAGAAGAGATAGAAAAGATCCAACGGAGAGCAGCGCGCATCGTTACAGGATCATTTAGTAATCGCGAAAGCGTTACGGAGATGATAGATAAACTCCAGTGGAAGACTCTGCAGGAGAGACGCTCAGTAGCTCGGTACGGGTTTTGTTGAAGTTTCGAGAACATACCTTCACCGAAGAGTCAAGCAGTATATTGCTCCCTCCTACGTATATCTCGCGAAGAGACCATGAGGATAAAATCAGAGAGATTAGAGCCCACACAGAAGCATACCGACAATCCTTCTTTCCACGAACAATACGAGGCTGGAATAGAAGGGAGAACGGATAGAGGTACTCAAGGTACCCTCCGCCACACACCGTCAGGTGGCTTGCGGAGTATGGATGTAGATGTAGATAATTTAAAATAGGTAATTTACATAATAGTAATAATACCAGAAATTATCATAGGCGGCAGATAAAAGTGCGTTTTGCCAGCATCATGGCTACTTGAACAAGACGAAAGAATCCAACAAAAAGTCATTGATAATAACAATCCTTCCTATAATTAAAAGATATCATTGTTTTCATTCTATTTTCTGCGGCTTGTGAAGATACTGTTCACTGTCTCTGCACTAGCAAAATCAAGCTGTTTCTCTGACAACACACTTGTCTCTCACGATATCACATATTTAGAAAAATAACAAAAAATGTTTTTATCGACTATAAAATGGAGGGATATATGCTATAACGGCCAGAAGACTCTGCGCCGAAATATTGTGGCAGGAAGTTATAAACATCCAGCAGTTCTCCCTAAATTTTGTGGAACAAGCGTGGTATCAACTGCAGCAGAAAATAGCATCAAAATAGCTTCAAAATTAATAGCAAACCAATACCGACAAGAATAGTTTAGGTATAAATGCCGACGTCGCAATGAGAATATGAAGACAAAGTAAATGGGGATACTGAATGGTTAATTCAGTTCGTAAAAGAAAATCTGAATCTAATAGCACGAAGGATTACAATGTGATTGTCAAATACACTAAAGTTACAAACAAACTATTATACGCATGCGTACGCAAATAGAGAGATACGTAAACAGGCAGAATACGGCGCTGCTGTTGGCAACGCTTACGTAAGACAAGAACTGTCTGGCGCGGTTGTTACATCGGCTACTGCTGCTGCAATGGCAGGTTATCTGGATTTAAGTGTCTGATCATTGTGTTGAAGTCGGTACACGAGCGATGGGACACAGCAACTCCGAGGTAGCGATAAAGTGGGGATTTTCCCGTACGACCATTTCACGAATGTACCGTGAATATAAGAAATCCGGTAAAACACCAGGTCACCGACATCGCTGCGGCCGGAAAAATATCCTGCAAGAAACGGACCAACGACGATTGAAAACAATAATTCAGCGTGACAGAAGGGCAACCCTTCTGCAAATTGCTACAGATTTCAATGCTGGGTCATCAACAAATGTCAGCGTGCGAGCCATTCAACGAAACATCATCGATATGGGCTTTCGGAACCGAAGGCATACTCGTATACAATTGATGACGCCTCACCAGGGCCCGTCATCACCGACATTGAACTGTTGATTACTGGAAACGTGTTACTTGGTCGGAGAGCCTCGTTCCAAATTGTATCAAGCGGATGGACGGAGAAAAACCAATTGAGTTTTATAATAAATTTCAGATAGTAATAGTGATTACCCTGTTCAGGAATCACAAGAGGAGGAGGTACACCTGGAAAAGGCCGGAAGATAAGTGGATATTTCAGTTACATTACATAATGAATAGCTCATTAGGCAGTTTAGCTGAAGAGGAATGGACATCTCTAAAAAGGGCCATCACAGATGTTGGAGATAAAACGTGGGTACAAGGAAGGTAACTGCGAAGAAACCATAAGTAACAGAAGAAGTACTTCAGCTGATCGACGAAAGAAGGAAGTACAATATGTCTGGAATACAGAAATAAAAGTCACTCAGGAACAAAAGGAATAGGAAGTGCATGGAAGGCGAAATGGCTGACTGAAAAAACGTGAAGAAATCGAAAAAGTAATGGATGTCGGAAGGACTGACTCAACATAGAGAAAAGTCGAAATAAATTAAAAGCAAAGGCGATAATATTAGGAGTGCAACCGGGATCTCACTATTAAATGCAGAGGAGAGTGTAGATGGCTGAAAGAACACATTGAGGGCCTCTATGAGGGAGAGAACTTACTTGGTGACGTCACAAAAGAAGAGAAGGAGTCTATAGGGAAGAGATAGGAGATCCAATTTCAGAATCAGTACTTAGAAGAGCTCAGGAAGTTTCAATATCAAACAAAGAAGAAGGGACAGCTAACATTCCATCGGAATTTCTTAAATACAACGATTATTCAGGTTGGTGTGTAGAATGTAGGAGACTGGCGGTATGCCATCAGACTTTCGGAAGACCCACACAATTTGTGAGATTGCAAGAACCGACAGTGCGAGAATTGTCCCAGAGTCAGCTTAACAGCTCATGCATCCATTTTGCTGACAAGAATAGTGATAAGGCATTAACAAAGACGTTAATTGATGAGAGGACACAATCAGTTTGTCGTAATAGATGGACTGAATAACGATTCGACCATTTTTTCTCTTTAAAATAGTATTTTCCTAAATTTACTACACAGTAAAGCAAACCGATGTGTAACAAATTTTCATAAGTTCATTTCTCTTGACAATAAACATTTACTTGCCGCAAGAATTTGTTTTTCTTCTCCTATTAAGGCAATGCAGCATTAGAAAAGGGTAACTCACAGTGAGAATCCAAATTTTGCGTTACGTTCCAAACGTATAACAAGAAGCAGTTTACCAATTTCAGATACTAATTTTTTTTCTATCTGGATCAATGAAAGTCTACAACTATGCTCACACACGTTAAGAAACCAGATTCGTATTATGTTACAGAAGTTTTACAGTAAGTAGTTTACTAATTCTAGCCTTAAATCTTTTCCTACAAAAGCAGTGCAACTCTACAGTAAGGTTCACTTACATTAAGAAACCAAATTTGCATTATCTTACAAAGCTTTGCAAAAGCAGTTTACTCACTACAGGCATTATTTCTTTTCTTATTACACGGAGCAATATACTCTTTATCCTTCCAAAATTTCGAGCAAAACAATTAACTCAGATGCTCTTTAGATCACAATAAATTATGAGGAGCCATCTGAGAGTGCTCGCGGACGGCACGTTAACACTCCAAGATATACCTCGGGCACCCGATACGTGGCAATAATGTGTGTAGCTATCACTGGTTCAAAATGGTTCAAATGGCTCTGAGCACTATGGGACTTAACAGCTATGGTCATCAGTCCCCTAGAACTTAGAACTACTTAAACCTAACTAACCTAAGGACAGCGCACAACACCCAGTCATCACGAGGCAGAGAAAATCCCTGACCCCGCCGGGAATCGAATCCGGGAACCCGGGAGTTATCACTGGCTTACATTAATAAATCAGGGAAAAAACAATAGTTCATTGGCCCATGTCATAAAACACTGTGCTAAATGTTAGAGCAGAAGCCAGCACGTGAAATTTAACAGCATCAAGAACTTTGACCTCCAAAAATATCTCATATCAAAATTAATCTAGCGTGCTAGGTCTCTTATCAGAGTTAAACACGTCCACTACCGATTTTCTCAACGCGAAAAAATGCTTGGCTAGAGGATTTGATTAAAACATGCCAATAAGTAACAAGGTTTTCGATACGTCTGAAGGGTGACTAATGCAGCTGTTAACTGGAACTTGGCAAGAATTACAAATCACTAATGCTTCCGCAGAACGATTGTTACTACTACAAGAGGGAACTCCGTTCTTGATAAACAAAAGCTGGTCAAAATCAATTAATACATACAGGTCGCAAGACCCTTTATAAAAATAGACTTAACCTAAACGATCTCCCCACGGTATTGGACTTTTTTTAGTTTAAGAAGCATTAACCACAACAAATTCACTAGTTTGGATGCGAAGGAGAGGGGTCAGCACTTCTGACGAAAGTTCAGAAACAGAGATTACTAAAGAAGGGCTGTAAAACGGACGACGAATGGTTCAGCACCAAGCAGCACATGCAGACAAGAAGCCACGGCCAAAGCGAGAGTCACAGAAATGCCAAAGAAAGATCATTGTCAAAAAAGGAAGTGGCAGATGCCAAGCTCTTCTCTCTGTCTCTCTCTCTCTCTTTTTTGAGTCCCTCAGTGTTCTGACTTATGACTGGTTTGATGCAGCCCGCCACGAGTTCCTCTCCTGTGCCAACCTATTAACCTCACGTAGCACTTGCAACCTACGTCCTCAATTATTTGCTAGATACATTCCCATCTTTGTCTTCCTGTCCAAATTTTACCCTCTTCAGCTCCCTCTAGTGCCATGGAAATCATTTCCCTGTCATCCTGTCCCGTCTCCTTGTCAGTGCTTTCCACATATTCCTTTTCCTTCTCAATTCTGCGCAGAACCTCTTCATTCCTTACCTTATAATTACTACTAATTTTCAACATTCGTCTGTAACACTACATTTCAAATACTTCGATTCACTTCTGTTCTTTTTTTTCCCGCAGTCCATATTTCATTACCAAAAAATGTCGTGCTCCAAACGTACGTTCTCAGAAATTACATCCTCAAATTAAGGCTAGTGTTTGATACTAGTAGACTTCTCTTGGCCAGGAATGCCCTTTTTGCTAGTGCTAGTCAATATCTGGTGTGCTCCTTCCTCCATCCGTCATTGGTTATTTTGCTGCCTAGGTAGCGTAGTTTCTTAACTTCATTTACTTCGTGTCCATCAATCCTGATGTCAAGTATCTCGCTGTTCTCATCTTTGCTACTTCTCATTACTTTTGTCTTTCTTCGATTTACTCTCAACCTATATTCTGTACTCACTTGACTATCCATTGCATTTAGGAGATCATCTAATTCTTCTTCTCTTTCAGTCAAGATAGAAATGTCAAAAGCGAATCATCTGCTTGATATTCTTTCACCTTATCTCTCCCTACAGATTACAGAATTTCAAACATCTTGCACCATTTTACATTGTCTCACGCTTTCTACAGGTCGACAGATCCTATGAATGTATTTGATTTTCCTTTAGTCTTGTTTTCATTATCGACGGCAAGGTCAGAATTGCCTCTCTGCTGCCTTTACCTTATCTAAAGCGAAACTGATCGTTACGTAACACATCATCTATTTTCTTTCCAGTTCTTCTGTATATTATTCTTGTAAGCAACTTAAGGTGCATGAGCTGTTAAGCTGATTGTGGGAATATTCTGCCCTTGTCAGCTCTTGCAGTCTTCGGTATTGTGTGGATGAATTTCTCCGAAAGTCAGATGGTATGTCGCCAGATTCATACATTGTACACATCTGTCTTCGGCCAAGCATGGCAAGCAAGCCACGCAAATGTCAGTTCAGACTACTCATAAAACGGCTGACAAGCCGCAATCAGTACCGCTAAGCTCTGTGCAACCAACAGCACTAGCAGACGGGTCACGATGCTGGAACATGCGCATGTCGGGAAAGCTGGTCATGCTAAACATAAAACGCTCTGCCCCGTGAGCCGTCCTCTGCGAGCCTCCACGCCAGCCCCGCCCGACTGTCACCTCCGCCGTTAATCCGCGAGAGGGCGCTAGCTACGCAGATACACAAAGATGGTGCTCAAGTTCGCCGGTTACGAGATATCGACCTCACCATATGGCTCGGATAGCATATAGCGGAATGTAAAAGAAAATTAACGATCTCTTAGATGATGATCAGTTTGGCTGTAGGAAAGGTGAAGGCATCAGAGAGGGAGTTCTGGCGCGGTTGATAATGGAAGCAAGCCAGAAGAAAAAAAAAGAGGTTAATAGGATTGTTCAACTTGGAAAACTCGTTCGACAATATTACATTTTGCAAGATATTCAAAATCCTTAAAAATGTACGGGTAAGCTATAGGAAAACACGGATAGTATACAATATGCTAGAACTCAAAGCGAAAAATGAGAGTGCAACACAAAGAACAAATTGTCGGATTAAAAAGGGTTTCAGAAAGGGATGTGGTCTTTCGCCCCTACTGTTGAATTTACTCGAAGAAGCCGTGATGAATATAAAAGAAAGATTCAAGAGTGTGATTCGCTGATGACATCGCTCTCCTTAGTGAAAGTGAAGAAGAATTACAGGATCTGCTGAATGGAGTGAACAGTTTAATGAGTGTTATATATGGATTAAGAGTGAATCGAAGAAGGATTAAAGTAATTAGAAGTAGTAGAAATGAGATAAGCGAGAAACTTGAGATCATAATTGATGATGACGAAGTAATTAAAATTGAGTAATTCTGCTACTTAGGCATCAAAATAACACATGAAGGACGGACAATGGACATAAACAGCGGGTCAGCAATGAGAAAAATAGCATCTCTGGCCAAGAGACGTCTGCTAGTACTAAACGTAAGTCTAATTTTGAATAAGAAATTTTCAGAATGCACGTTTGGACTCCATTATTGTGTGATAGTGAGATACGGAGTGCGGGAAAACCGGAACAGAAGAGAACAGAAGCATTTGAGAGGTGGTGCTATAGAAGAATGTATAAAATTAGGTGGACTGATGAGGTAACAAGTGAGGAGGTTCTTCGTAGAACCAGCGAGGAAAGGAATTAATGGATAAAGCTAATGAGAAGAAGGAGATGTAGATGCTAAAAACAACAGAGGAAGACAGAGACTAGAGTAGATCTATTTATTCATTTACACGCAAAGTTCCGTAGGACGAAATTGAGGAGCAAATCTCCAACGTCATGGGACATGTCAGTAAATGAAATTACAACGTAAAAGTGATAACAGATAAACATAATTGAAGGAACTCATCGACAGAATAGGAATGACTCATGAGGAAACTCTTCAGTTTCCAATTGAAACGGCGTGGGTTGCCGGTAAGCTTATTGAAAAAGGATGCAGCAGTACACTGCACAACTTTCTGCACAAGGATTAAGGAAGACCGACCCAAATGCAGGTTTGATTTCTGCCTAGTATTAACTGAGTGGAAGCTGATTATTCTTGGGAATAAGCTAATAATGTTAGCAAGAAATGACAGTAAGGAATATATATATTGAGAGGCCACTGTCAAAATACCCAGACTAGTGAACTGGGGTCGACAAGAGGTTCGTGAACGTACACCACTTATTGTACGAATTTAATGGATAAAGATGATGAGAAGAAGGAGACGTAGGTGCTAAAAACAATAGAGGAAGACAGAGAGTAGTATAAATTATTTTTACACTATTTTCTAAAGTACCCATTGTTCTTCCACAGGGTTCAAGCTGTCTCAATACTAATTTACGTGGAAAATGATACAGTTTTAGTCGTGAAAACGTAACAGAATTACCTTCCCACGTATTACGGTATATTATAGTACGGAAGCCATGAACTTAGGCCATGAACTGCACAATTAGAAACTGGGCCAATGTTGCACACAACATCCTTTATTATCAAGCTAGTCTCATAAGCAAAGAGAAATATTTTAGAGTTACCTGTAATAGTAGAGGACATATCATTTATATAAATAAGGAACAGGAATAATTGAGGACGTAGTTTGAAAGCGCTACATTGAGAACGAAAGGTTCGCACAGCAGAGGAGTTCGAGGGGGGGGGGGGCATCAAACCAGTCAGAAGACCAATCAGTCACAGAGTGATAACAAGACGCTTCTAAAAGACGGCTCTCACACTACATTACACAAGCACTATTTGTTGTTGCATACACGGAACAGTTACTGCTGAGACACCCGACGCCTAGTCTGGCCAAATGGCGTCTGCTGGGGAGGCTTAAGCACGTCGAGAACCATACGATCAGCAAGATAAGCAGATATGTGTGGGGAAACAACGATTCCTCAGAGAAACTGGAGAAGTTTTTGTTCACTCATGCAGTCTACAGAATCGCTGGCATTATTTGGCGAGGCAGCTGCGGACGATTATTTCCTGAGCAGTGTTGGCAAGCGGTGCCTAGAGGCGATCAAGCGCACGGCGTTTTCCTCGTCACAGGGCTTGGCACCAGACCAGTGGAACGTCTCCAGCTGCTTGTCGTAGCCAGCGGCTATTAATTCCACCATATTTCCCACAGAAGAAAAGAAAGCTCGAGAAAGCCATAGGACAGGATAGCTGATCTTCTCTTTGGCTGCACTGTAGTAAAGGGTAAAAAACTGCACCATGTGTCAACGTAATACACCAGAATATACAATATTAATAGAGCATATAAAAAAGAATATAGTACACAAATCGGAAGAAAGATAAACCAAGCAAAGAGGTGCCCAGTAGTTTGGGAGTTAGGGTCAATAAGAAATTTCATTATAGAACTAGCTTTCACCCAGAGTTACACTTGCTATCAGCAATTTTGTAATGATCAGTGATGGTAAGTAAGTAACCTCTTGTACGTGCAATAACGTCAGCTGTTCTCACGTGTTTGCCAGTTTTGGTAAGTGTAGCACAATGCATAGTTATTCCCCCCTCACACTCTAAATACCCCAGCACACGACGACGTGGACCACATACAGAGCTGCTACCAAGTGGTGCACACGGTCGTGTGTGGGAAGGTGCGTGCATCTGTGTATCGTGCCATTAAAGTAGCTATACGCTATACGGTGTGTACATTATGCAGCAAATTAAAAATGTTATTAATACTCTTTACGATCACTGACTTAAAAAAAGTGTGTTCCATACCCTACCTAGCACTTTGTGGTATAAATTCTTTTTACACTACTTTCTAAAGTACTCATTGTTCTTCCACATGGTTCAAGCTGTCTCAGTACTAATTTACATCGAAAATGATACACCGGCTTAGCCGTCAAAACGTAACAGAATTACCTTCCCACGTATTACGACATATTATAGTACAGAAGAATAGCTTAAACACGTTGAGAATTGTACAGGCATTATGTTCATTATGTTGAATCGTATTTTGCAGAAGATATCGATCAATAAAATCATTTTCACAGATATGTTAAAAATCGTAAATTAAAGAATAAATATCTTCTTCAGAGAACAAATATTTTTCCCTAACTGGTGCAATATTCTTGAAATCAATAAATACCTTGTACTACACACTCTGTGAAGGAAGCCATGTTCTTCCTGAGCGCTCAATCTATCTCCATACCAAATTTCATCAAATTCTGTACACCAGTTTAGTCCTGAAAAAGGAACATACAAATGCACTTTCGCATTTATAAAATTTTAAATTATGGTATATTTCTTTTCTGTCATCAGATTTTGACGAAATAAAGTCTATATGTTGCTTGGGGCAACAGTCCCATTACCTGTGCAAACTCCATGAAAATTTACCCAGTAACTTTGGAGATTGGCGTGTTCAAACAGGCAGACAGACACGATCGTTTTACAATTTTATTATTGGTGCACAAGTGGAATCGATGAAACACAACTACGTCGTGGAACGGACTAATCAGAAAATAAGATAAAATCAAAGGTAGTAATAATAATGTGAACCAGACAAGAGCTTAAACAAGAAACGTCATAATGCATTGATGAGAGCCACAAAACACAGCCACACCAGCAGAGCAAGCAGTTCAGAGTGCTAAAATTTATGGAAGGAAATATAGATTGCTGCTAGAGTATTTATAGAATCGAGAGAAATCTGTTGACAAAACCAGATCTGCACATAGGAAGACGGCGTTAGTATTGCCTACACAAGGTATAAAAGGTCACTGCAATGGCGGAGCTGTCTTTTGTACTAAGTTGATTCATGTGTAAAGGTTTCCGACATGATTACAACTACATGACTGAATTAACAGGGTTTGAACACGGAATGATTGTTGAAGCTAGACGCAAGGGACTCTCAGCTTCGCAAATCCTTAGAGACATCAATTCCGAGACCCACAGTGTCACGAGTGCGCAAGGAATCCTAAGTTTCAGGCGTTACCTCTCACCACGGGCAACGCAGTGGGCGACGGCCATCACTTAACGACCGACAGCAGCGGCGTTTGCATAGGGTTGTCAGTGCTGACAGGCAATTACCATTGCGGGAAATAACCGCAGAAATCAATGTGGGATGCAACACGAACGTATCCGTTAGGACAGAGCGGCGAAATTTGGCATTCATTAGCTATGACAGCAGACGACCGACACGACTTACTTTGCTGACAACACGACATAGCCTGCAGTGCCTCTCGTGGGCTCGTGACCATATCGTTTGGACCCTAGACGACTGGAAAACCATGCCCTGGTCAGATGAGTATTTTAATTGATAAAGGCTGATGTTATGGTTCGAGTGTGACGCAGACCCAACGAAGCCGTGGATCCAATTTGTCTACAAAGCATTGCGCAAGGTGGCGGTGGCTTTGTAATGGCATGGGCTGTGTTTAAATGGAATTGACTTGGTCCTCTGGTCCAACTGAACCAATCAGTGACAGTAAATAGTTATATTCGTCTATCTGGAGACCTTCCACAGCCAAAGAACAATGGAATTTTTACGGATAACAGTGCACTGGGCTACATTCCTTTGCGACTGGTTTGAAGAACATTCTGGACAATTCGAGCGACTGATCTGGCCACCAGGTCACCCGATATAAATATAATTTATGGGAAATAATGGAGAGGTCAGTTCGTGCACAAAATCGTGCACTGGCAACACTTTTGCCATTATGGATGGCTATACAGGCAGTGTGGCTCAATGGTTTTGCTTGGGACTGCCACGACTTGAGTACATACCACGTCGAGATGGTGCACTACGCCAGGCAAACGGATGTCCTCCATCGTATTAAGTGATATCGCACGTCTTTCGTCACGTCAGTGTAAGTAGATAGTTCTCTGTGATATCCAGTAGTATGGAAGTAGGAATAACAATGATGGACGCTGACACATGTAGACATAATAGTAGTAATATCGACAGCGATGCGGGTAGCATTAGGGGTAGTGGTGATTGCAATAGTAACTTGTTGTGTGTTTTTACTGTTGCGTCATTATTTAACTGCAAGTAAATGAAATAGTAAGAACTGTTACGGAATACTGAGTAATGGGCAGTAATACAAATATTCTCGTAAACCAGTATTAGGCTCACGTAGTCGTTACCAGGTAACTGTCAATGACCAAGGATACAGCATGTTGGTAAAGACATAGGGGACAATATTACGTGAAAAGGAAATTAATTAATTTCGGTGATCTTGAAAAATTCAGTAATGATAATAAAGCATAAAATTTCAATACTGAAAAGTGAATACTCTTAAATAAACCCATAGAAAATAAATGCAAAATACATTTATTTAAAAAGCAAGTAGACTCGCTTGACACTCCTTCCGATGTGGTGTGAATTCAGAAAAAGAGTATCTACGGAAATTGAGAGATAGACCTATACAACAGAAATGTAGGTGAGAGATGGTACTAATCACCCATGGTACACAACACGGGTCAGTGGACTGTTGCAGAATGCTATATTTAAAAGAAATCGCAACACCGAAGATTGGCGAAGTTCCACAGAAGCTCGGAATCTACCGCGAACCTCAATGTGAGATGCTTTCAATAGTTCACACAACGAAATTCTCTCTAGAAATATGGCAGAAAACAGAGAGAGATTCTAGTCATAAATGTATGTAAAGTACACCAGCGACAAAACGCAACATAAGTAATTTAGAAGTAGATGTACCCGCTGTAGCGAAGAAGCTGAAATCACTTAATAAAGTCGAACCCTCCGGTGCAGATTGTATACCAATCAGGTTCCTTTCAGAATATGCTGCTGCAATACCTTCTAACTCAGCAATCACATACAACCGCTCGGTCGTCGAATGATCCGTACCTAAAGACTGGAAACTTCTACGAGTCACAGCAATAATGAAGAAATAAAATAGGAGTCAGTCAATGAATTACAGACCCATACCACTAACGTCGATTTGCAGTAAGATTTTGGAACATACTGTGTTCGAAAATTATGAATCACGTGGAAGAAAACGATTTATTGGCAAATAGTCAACAAGAAATATTGTTCTTGAGAAGCATAATTAGCTCTTTATTCTCAAGAAATAATGAGTGCTATCGACAGGGGTATCAAATTGATACCATATTTTAGATTTCCAGAAGGCTTTTGACACCATTCCTCACAAGCGATTTCTAATGAAATTGCATGTGTGTGGAGTATCTCATCAGTTGTGGGACTGGATTCGGGAGTTCCTGATGGAATGGTCACAGTTGGTAGTAATTGATGGAAAGTCATTGAGTGAAGCAGAAATAATATCTGGCGTTCCCGAAGGAAGTGTTACAGGTCCAATGCTTTTAGTGATCCGCATTAGCGACATGGGAGAGCATATTAGATTGTTCGCAGATAATGCTGTCATCTAATACCTTCTTAGGTCTTCAGATTAAAACCAAATTGCAAAATGATTTAGAGACGATATCTGTATGGTGCTGTAAGTGGCAGTTGACTCCAAATAATGAGTCGTAAAGAGAATCGGCTAAATCTCGGTTAAACGATAAATCACAGAAATTTAAAGGCCGTAAATTCAACTAAATACTGAGGCCTTATAATTACGAATAATTTAACTTGTAACGATCACATAGATAATAATACAGAAATGAATTACAGATATTGGCTGCAAGTGGGCATTGATTGAAATCAGCGTGGCAAGCTGAAAATTTGTGACGGACCGGGATTCGAACTAGAGTCTACGTTTTATTAGGCAGGTACTCGGTCCACTTTTTTTTTTAATAAAAAGCTGAATTATCTCGGCCATCGTCGAGTCAAGATGCGATATATGCCAGGTGCCGTCACCGTCGTGGTAGTCGATAGTTCCATGTGTATATAACTGTGTTCCACAAGAAAGATTCGTATGTGGGTAAGTGTTTTCGAGATGTGAGCCACTGCTACCGGTGTCAGACAAGAAGATGGAACCAGTTTATCTATCAAGGTCCCCGTCAGAATTGTCTGGTGTCGTGTCCACATCTTGATCATCTCGCTTACGTAAATAGCGACTGCTCAGTCGCGAACGTGGACTAGCCCAAGACCTCAAGGACTACAAGGGAGGGTGAGGGTTTCATATCCGACATTAAAAAGCAGACCTGTGCTCACAAAATATCCTAATGCTGCGAGGATTCGGCGCGACAACGCCACCGGCATTGGAAGAACTTGGGCTAGGTGGGGAATCGAGATAACTGTTGACAAAGGTGACCCGTTGTATCATGTCTAGAGCACTTTAGCTGTGATTTCGAAAGCTCGTACGAATTGTTTTGCAAATGATGTCTGTAGCTGAGTGCCGCCGTGCGCCGAAGGTCTGTAGTGAAGATAATTCCCAAGCATCTCATCTTGTCTATCAGCTGTAATGGTGCTACTTTTCCCTTTGGGAGCCCTCTCCCGATGTTCATCGCTCCGGACTTTGCCATGTTCATACGACTTTCCGTAGTCAAACCACACAAATTAATCCACTGTAAAGCCTTTCTTTTCTCGTTCCCCGCCCGTGCTAGAAACACCAGATCATCTGCATATGTTCTGCATATAAAGTTGTGGTGCCTTATCGTCATTCCTTGGTTCCGGAGCCCCCAGACCAGTGGCTCGACAGCGATGGCATAAAGTATCGTCGACAGCGTACACTCTTGTCTGACCGATCGTGAGATGGAGATGGGCCCCACCATGCGTCCATTGATAAGCAGACCGGATGAAGCGCCGTGTAGTAGTCGCATCACGACAGTGAAAAAACGCTGTGGAAACTTTCACAAGACAGGCGTGGCTCACCCTGTCAAGAGACGCTATCGAAATCGATCGATACCACTTCACACCGAAGACAACATTATTGCCAGTGCGATCACATCGCAGCAGTCGCTGACTGCTATTTGTATATTGCTATCCCTTCTAGCCGGGTTTAGTCAAGTGATATCACTTGGAGCAGTACGCGTTTGAAACGTACAGCACGTATCCTGATGTAGATCCTGTAGTCGCAATTAAAAAGGAACAGTGGCCAGTTGGACTGTATCCCTGTGCCTACAAAGGAGGGCGGAAGAGGCACCTTGGGAGACATGAATTCGCGGTACATGGCGGTCCTTCGTGGATCTTGAGATCTTTAAATGTCCGATAAAACACTAACGCAAACCCGTCGAGCCCCCTTATCTCTCGCTCAGCCGTCGCGACGAAGCACGCGTATAGCGTTCGTGGGACATCAGGGAAGGCTGCTTCATAAAGGTGACCATATTGTTCCACAAAGGCACTGGCAATGTCTTTTTGTGTTGTCATACGGCGACCAGTCGGCAGTAGGCAGTACGACCGTCTGTATTAAGGCTCTGCGGTTACGTTATTTTATCTCTGATAACGTGATACATCGACGGCGACTCTCCTCGGACTTGTTCAGAGGCCCTTGCTCGTACTGCAATCACCTCCAAACGGCGTCGCGTTATGGAAATTATTTTGGCCTGCGCTCCTTTCATAGCAGCACTCCGATCGCGTGAAGGCCCTTACACAGAAAGTTCGCGGAGCATCGCGAAGTAAAATTCCGTCGTACGGCACCTCCACATCATACGCTCCCTTCCGTATGCAATCAAAGCTCGGCGCAATGCAGGCTTAACGCTTTCCAGCCACCACTGCAACGTCGTCAGATATGTCGGGAGGCGTCGTTCACATATGTGCCAAGTGTCTTCGATTAAGCGTCTGCACTCAGTTTCTCTGAGGTGCGCTGCATTCAATTTCCAAACACCTCGACTCCTCCACACTCTTTGATGTCTTTGGGAACCGTGCATATGTATGCCATGTGATCTGAGAAGACGATAGGCCGTAATTCCGCATTGAGGATCGCAGATTCGAGACGACGTGTTCAATTAATTCGATCGAGGCGACTTGGAGAATGACTACCGACATATGCATAGCAGTGTCTGTCGCCATGTATCGTCTCACATGTATAGATTAAATTCATGAGCGGTGTCAGTTGTGGCCGAGCGGTTCTAGGCGCTTCAGTCCGGAACCGCGCGACTGCTACGGTCGCAGGTTCGAATCCTGCCTCGGGCATGGATATGTGTGACGTCCTTACGTTAGTTACATTTAAGTAGTTCTAAG
Organism: Schistocerca nitens; assembly: GCF_023898315.1. NCBI lineage: Eukaryota > Metazoa > Arthropoda > Insecta > Orthoptera > Acrididae > Schistocerca > Schistocerca nitens. The sequence goes on from NC_064615.1 coordinate 230,928,944, forward strand.
TTCTAGGGGACTGATGACCTCAGATGTTAAGTCCCATAGCGCTCAAAGCCATTTGAACCATTTATGTATCAGTTGCAGCAGCTTCTGGCATGGATTATAGCGTGGGTGCTGATACTTTAGTTTAAGTCGCCTCCAAGTAAATGTTCATACCTGTAAGAATAGTGACGCAGTCCTCTCTGAGTAAAATCGGGATCGACAGCGCCTTCTGTAGGACCCCGACGGTGCGTAGATATTAACGATCCGTACTCCTAGCACTGTGAGCGCCAGCCATTGCGCTGACAGCTGGTACTCCACAACCTCGGCTACTATCCCTTCACGTAGGAGTATCGCTGTTCCGCTGCCGCAGTCTGTAGTGGCTGTAATGTATGTATCGTACTCATAGTGGTCGGGGAAGCTCTCGATACATACTTCCTGCAGAAGGACGATGACGACGTCTGACGCATGCAGCATGTCTCGTAATAATTGCAATTTGACCGGTGTTCTAACTGTATTTTAGAAGGAAAGAGAAGAAGAGGAAGACCTCGAATTAGGTGGATGGAGAATATCCGGGAAGATGCAGCTAGGATGGGCATCGACTCTGATTGGACAACAATTTCCCTGGATAGAAATAATTGGAAGAGGCTCGTAGAGCAGGTGTATGGTCGAAAAGGCCTTAGCCACGTGTAAAGTAAAGTAAAGTAAAAGTAAGTTCTAACTGTATTAATGTTAATAGAGGCCACTGTTCCTGAGTGCGTAAAGCGCGCATGAACGCTTACGTTGACTCGTGTGTTGCTTCTCGTCGACATGGTGTTCGTGCGACCGTCTGCAGCTTTTGCGTGGCTAACATCCGATGGACGCTGCACCCGCCATTGTTGCTGCATCGTCGATCTGTGGACCAGTGCCGGGAGTCATCGCCCCAATTCCTGTGCTGAAGGTCCGTCTCCCGTCGTGATTCTCCCACAGCGCCGAGTGAAGGAAATGGTGTTGCTGCGGTGGCTACAGGAACTCCTACGCGCGGATCTCTGTCTGGTGGGTCTCGTGTGATTCGCGTCGTACTGCTGTGAGGGAGGAAGAACCTCCCGTTTAGCATTCTGACTCACCGTGTCGTCGTTACACGCAACTCCGTCTGCCGTGGAGTGCATAAAGCAGGCGTCCGACCTCGACGGCCGTCGTTTCTTGTGGCGCTTCGACGATCGTTGTTTGCACATGTCTGGGAACGGAAGTGACTCCTGGCGCTCATCGATAAAAGCAGCTGTAGGAACAACCAAAAAAAAAAAAAAGAAAAAAAAGAAAGGTTCAAATTGCTCTGAACACTATGGGACTTAACAGCTGAGATCATGAGTCCCCTAGAACTTAGAACTACTTAAACCTAACCAACCTAAGGACATCACACACATCCATGCCCCATGCCCGAGGCAGGATTCGAGCCTGCGACCGTAGCAGTCGCTCGGTTCCGGACTGAAGCGCCTAGAACCGCTCGGTCACTTCGGCCGGCCTAGGCATAACCGTAGGATCAATTTCCATCACTCCTCCCGATGCTGGCACCAGAGTGGCCGGAGTGTATGTCATTTCTTCACAGGTGGTGGTCTCTGCAGCAGGCGGTTGCGTAAAGTGTCGGGATGGTGGAGCTGGTCATTCTTAAGGATGGCATCTGTTCGAAACGCGTCCACGTATGTTAGTGTCAGCGGTGCCGGAGTGCATGTAGGCGGGGGTTCGCCAGTTGGAGCTCGCACAATCCTCCACTGCACGCATTCGTAATGGAAGTGGCCTTCTTTCCCGCACCCAAAGCATGTCTTTGGCTGTCCACGGTAGATGACTATTGCTCTGCATCAGCCGATGAACAAGTATGAGGGTACATGTCGTGTCAGTTCTGTTCTGATCTGTCGCACCCCACTGAGAACGGGGTAGGTCGCGAAGTTGGACCATTTTTCCTCCACGTGCCTAAGCACTCTTCTATCTGGGCGTAGGGCAATAATGACCGAGTCAGACGGCTCGTCGAAGGGAAGTAAGAAGGTGCGTATGCTTCGTAATCCAAGTCCTACATGGTCAATAGTTACCTCTCCGACATGTCCATCGGAGTGAACAAATGTGAGTCCACTTTTAGTATCTCGAATGATTTTGATACAATCTGCTTCATTAATCAGTTTGACGTAGACGACACTGCTCAATATGCAGAGGTGTACTCCGATTTCATTATAATCAAGTACAAAATCGTCTAGTAGGGACCTTTCAATTTCATAGGCTTTCGGTCGCGCTTATTCATTCGAAAAACAAATGTTAGGGGTCGACTTACGGTATGCATGTGCCATTCTACACCGGTGGTTTCAAACCCTTCGAATGCGCCAGATAGGTAAACAACAGCGCGCACGTGCTCGAACTTGTGCGGGAGGAACGTAAACAGACGTCCAAGCCGCAGCACCGCCGAAGGCAGACATCCACTGAGCCGTCCGGACACAGTGGTCATTACAATTGTTTACACTAGTCTAGCATGCCTCCAGTGAGACCAAAGTTCTCACCTTAACCCCACACTAGTAATGAAGTGCCGATTGCCCATTCTTGTGGCACTTCGCCGATTCCCGTAAGAGTTCGAGAATGGTTTAACAGTCTCGAGATTTGGCGAGTATGGTGGCCAGATGAGTTGTGACAGTTCACCCTTGTGCTCAAAAAACTAGCCCTGGACAAAGTGAGACGAGCGGTCTAAGGCGCTGCAGACATGGACTGTGCGGCTGGTCCCGGCGGAGGTTCGAGTCCTCCCTCGGGCATGGGTGTGTGTGTTTGTCTTAGGACAATTTAGGTTAAATAGTGTGTAAGCGTAGGGACTGATGACCTTAGCAGTTAAGTCCCATACGATTTCACACACATTTTTGAACATTGTACCGTGAGATGCACCTAATCAGCCAAAATGTTCACATAATCCTTGCAGCAATCTGGTCTTCCAGATTAACTATGGGGCCAATGGAACACCACGATATTGCTGCCCAGATCATTCTCGAACAAGCGCCTTCTGTCATTCTTGGAACATAAACCTGGCAGAAGTTCGAAACAATATGAAACACAGTCATCCGATCAACTGACTTTCCTCCATTGCTCCATGGTCCTGGTTACATGGCTTTGGTAGCACGTTTTCCTGTTATGGGCATTTAAATCACTGATAAGTCGTTTTAGAATTCGAGCTTGGCCTCCAATTCTCAGCTTACGGAGCTCCCTTTGTATTGCTTTCATACTGACAGGATTCTTAAGCGCAGCATTCAGTTCAGCAGTGACTTTTTCAGCTGGCTCCTCTCAGTTTTCGTCATAATGCTCTTAACTGATTGTCCATCACAATCACTCAACACATACTTTCGTCCGCATTACGATGTAGCGGACGATGTACTTCCGCTCGCCCTGTATGTAGTATAAAGCTTCTTGGAACACCTTCGTTACGGAAGCATCTAATGTACCAGCACCAGCAATTTGTGGTACCACACATCGATACCAACCCACGGCGTAACAAGTCTGGTAAAGGAAAAGCAGGTTTCCGTTAGACGCCGACAGTGGTCGTGAGGGATGTAGCGGTCCAATGGAATGTGCTCTCTGAGTTGCACCTCCAGTGATTCTGAACTATGAACGCGTGCTGCCACGGCAATATAGGATAGCTGGCGGCTGCTTCTCAGCTCATTTGCACTATGAGTCACATCGCTATGGGACGCAATGCAGAAGCCACCTAGTCACAGGTCCGACTCCATCGCTGTTTCTGATGTAAAAATGGACTCTCTTGCTGCGGCAATAAGTCTTCATTTTCTTGGAGAATTACGAGGTAAGTAAATGTTCTGTTCGTTGTTTTAACTTATACTAATCACCTCTCTTCGGTCCAGCTTTCTCATGACCACAGTTGCGGCGTAACTACGTAGTCCACCTTTCCTTACCATTGTGTACAAAGTCGTATGCAACACAATTTGCGCTGATTCGAATTTACTTAGCTCCGTCATACAGCACTTACATCGGAACAAAACGCTCCATTTTGATCCATTTTGACATGGCACAGCGGCTGGTCAAATATACACATCAAAAAAGTTTTGCATCACATTGGTTTCGAGAGTTGCGGAACCCGTACAGAAATCGGAATAGAGTTCAACATAAACATCATTTCCGCCCCTCTTATTGCTCATGAAAACCACATATTGCATTTTGAACCACCATACAGCGAGACCTTCAGAGGTGGTGGTCCATACTGCTGTACACACCAGTACCCCTAATACCCAGTAGCACGTCCTCAGGCATTGATGCATGCCTGTATTCGTCGTGGCATACTATCCACAAGTTCATCAAGGCACTGTTGGTCCAGATTGTCGCACTCCTCAACGGAGATTCGGCGTAGATCCCTCAGAGTGGTTGGTGGGTAACGTCGTCCATAAAAATCACTATTCAATATGTCCCAGGCATGTTCAATATGGTTCACGTCTGGAGTACATGCTGACCACTCTAGTCTATTGATGTCGTTATCCTGAAGGAAGTCATTCACTAGATGTGCACGATGGGGCCGCGAACTGTCGTCCGTGAGGACGAATGCCTCGCCAATATGCCCCCGATATGGTTCCACTATCGGTTGGAGGATGGCATTCACGTATCGTACAGCTGTCACGGCGCATTCCACGACCACCAGCGGCGTACGTTGGACTCACATAAAGCCACCCCAAAACATCAGGGAACCTACACGTTGCTTCACTCGCTGGTCAGTGAGTCAAAGGCATTCAGTCAACCCGATCTGGTTGTCTCTAAACACGTCTCCGACGTTCCTCTGATTGAAGTCATATGCGACACTCATAGATGAAGTGAACGCGATGCCAACCCTGAGCGGTCCATACGGCATGTTGTTGGGCCCATCTGTGCCGCACTGCTTGGTGCCATGTTTGCAAAGATGGACCTCGCCATGGACGTCGGGAGTGAAGTTGCACATCAAAAAGTCTATTTCGCACTGTTTGAGTCGTAGTAAGACGTCCTATAGCTGCACGAAAAGCATTGTTCAACATGATGGCGTGCTGTCAGGGTTCCTCCGAGCCATAATCCGTAGGTGGCGGTCATCCACTGCAGTAGTAGTCGTTGGGCGGCCTGAGCGAGGCATGTCATCGACAGTTCTTGTCTCTCTGTTTCTCCTCCATGTCCGAACAAGATCGCTTTGGTTCCCTCCGACACGCCTGGACACTTCCCTGTTGAGAGCCCTTCCTGGCAAAGAATAACAATGCGGACGCTATCGAACTGCGGTATTGACTGTCAAGGCACAGTTGAACTGCAGACAACACGAGGCGTGTACCTCCTTCCTGGTGGAATGACTGGAAGTGATCGGCTGTTGGACTCCCTCTGTCTAATGGGCGCTGATCATGCATGGTTGTTTACAACTTTAGGCGGGTTTAGTGACATCTCTGAACAGTTAAAGTGACTGTGTCTGTGATACAATATCCACAGTCTATGTCTGTCTTCGGGAGTTCTGGGAACCGGGATGATGCAAAACCTTTTTTTATATGTGTCTTTAACAATGAAATTCGGGAAAGAACCTATCAATTGAAAAGTTATTTTATTTTATTCACGCTACCAGTTTCAGCAATTCATTACTGGATCTTCAGGCCCCATATGCACCTCTCAAAAATAATCGATACTGGCGTACTTGGGCCATATGTTTCTGAATGTCGTGAAGTCAAGTCTTCGAAGGAAGTGCTTGAAGTACGAATTTACGACATCCAGAGACATGCGACTCCAATATGCCAATATCGATTATTTTTCAGAGGTATATATGAGGCCTGAAGTTGTCACGATTAATTGCCGAAACTGACAGCGAAAATAAAATAAAATAACTTCTCAACTGCAAGGCTGTTTGGCGAATTTCATTGTTGAATAAATTGACAAAACACTATTCTACCGTAACTGACACTTGCAATGTACCGACGACCTTGCACAGATGCCATTCATAGTCAAATATAGCAGCGCATTCTTCAGTCTTGGCTAACACCTGCACTTATGTTGAAGCAAGCACTTCACGGAGCGTTTCCGTATTTCTGTCCAAATCTGAATAAATTACATGAATGCGTGGTTCCTATTCTCTTAGAAATGCCCAAATCAATACACAGAAGGGGTCCAAAAAATGTATCAACTGTTTAAGTGTCCATAACTGCGAAACTAATTGACGGAGTTGTCTCATCTTTGGTAGTGTAATAGTTTGTAGTTCCGGCAATCGCCACACAAGCGTTGTATTGTATTGTTTTGCTTTGTCAGATGACAGTCACCAGATAGTAGGTGTTTTTTTCTTAGTTGCACATAGTTAATCGAGTAAACATGGCTGGCGCGAGGCTTACATTCGATGAAAGGAAGTCAATTTTGAAGTGGTATTTTAAGTACGAAAACATTAATGTGATTCAACTGCAATGGCGAAATTAGTATCAAACAGAGCCACCGGCACCGACACGTGTAACGATTCGTCGCATTCGAGACAAATTTGAAGCCGAAGGCTGTGTTAAAGATGTACAGAAACAACGATCTGGCCTACCTATAACAGTAAGAAGTCCAGCTAACTCCCGTGGTGTGTTACAACAATTCACTCGCTCACAACAGAAGTCTGTGGGACAGTGTGCCCGTGAAACTGGAGTGAGTCGCTCATGTGGTCGGCGAATTTTGAAGACAGCGAAGTGGAAGTGCTACATCGCACGATTGATACACGCAATGAACGAGGACGACCCAGATCGTAGAATGTAGTACTGTGAGTGGTTTACTAACATGGTGCGCAACGATGAAGACTTTTCAGAGATGATTGTGTGGTCTGATGAGGCACAGTTCAAACTCAATGGTACAGTAAATCGCCACTATTGCATCTACTGGGCCGCCGAAAATCCGAACGTCCATGTGGACAAAGCCGTGAATTTGCCAGGAGTAAATGTGTGGTGTGGCTTGTCTTACCGGGGCTTGATTGGGCCATTCTTCTCTGACGGCACAATTACCGGTGAGGTGTACCTTCAGAAGTTTCAGACATCCATTTTACCTGCCGTCTGAGATTTGTATGGAGACGGAAGAGTTTACTTTCAAGAAGATGGTGCCCCAGCCCACTACCAAAATCGTGTTAGGGCGTATCTCGATGAAAATCTACCAGGAAGATGGATAGGCCGTAGAGCTGCTGTAGAGTACCCACCACGTTCCTCAGACCTAACTCCTCTGGACTTTTACCTGTGGGGAACACTAAAGGAAGTCGTTTATCGACAAAAGCCACGCACATTGAATGAACTTCGTACATCGTACATTCATGTGCAAATATCGAACTGAACACGTTGCAGTCAGTAGTTCGTGCTGCAGTTCGGCGACATCGTTTGTGTGTGGATGTTAATGGTGACCATTTCGAACACCTACAATGATATCTTTAAGTTGGACTTTAAGCTACACTTTCACCGAAAATGAGACAACTCTGTCAATTAGTTTGCAAGTTATGGACTTTTAAACAGTGGATACATTTTTTGGACCCTTCTGTATACCATGTGGAATCCGTAGCTGTAATTGGCGGTGGAGGGGAGAGGAGGGGAGGGGAGGAAGGAAAGAAAAAGGGAAGTAATTTGGGAAAGGGAAGGAACTCAATATGTCACCTGCATGTGCAGTCAGCGGTAATGAGTGAAGATGTGTGCTGGATCGGGATTTGAACCTGGTATCTCCTGCTTACTAGTTAGTCACGTTGAGAGCCGCAGTACCCAGACAAAGAGTTTACTGCAATTGCCTGGACTATCTCGGTGCGCCCCTCGGCCGACCCACACTCCCACGCAGTGCTGCCTATCCGCGGTCCCCGTCCATGCCTGCCTTACTCGCTACTTTCAGATTCACGCAGGAGGTCGAACGTGACTGTGCATATGCACTGAAGATGATGGATTCATAGCCCACGATGGCAAATCAGCTATATGAAACCATGGCATCTGTTTTTCAGTCATTTCCGAAAGGACAGAACCCACGCGGAATCCGCAGCTGTGCCCCATACACAGATGGAAAAAAATTGCCCACTACGGGAAGGAGTTGTGTGACATGAACGAATGTTGGTAGGCTCGTTCCTACGTCTAAAAGACGATGGCTATTCAGTTTTCGTGCCATTCACATTAGAGCGATACTATTAGTGTGCAAATCAGGTTTCTTTTAAACACAACAGTCGTGAGCATCAGTTACCTGTGAGACTGGACATGGCGAGTTAACGTTGGTGAAGCCTTCCAGACGACAAAGACCCCGCTGTCAACACCTCATCGAGTTTGAATAATGTCTTCTGAGCACAAGAAGATGGATCCAGAATGAGATTTTTCACTCTGCAGCGGAGTGTGCGCTGATATGAAACTTCCTGGCAGATTAAAACTGTGTGCCGGACCGAGACTCGAACTGGAGACCTTTGCCTTCCGCGGGCAAGAAGCTGGATGTTTCTTCTGCGATACTGCTGAAAGACTTGGCAGGAATGTAGCCACTGTACATGATTGCTGACAGCGATGTACGGTCACAAGAAGACCAGCTCCGGACGGCCACGCAGCACTACCAAGGGGGAAGATAGTCGCATTCGGTGTATGGCTCTGGTGAATCCTGCAACAGCAAACAGCAATTGGCACCAGAGTGACACAATGAACGGTTACAAAGAGTTACTTCCAGGACAGCTCCCAGATGCATTTCACTTACACCAAACCACTGCCATTTGTGACTTCAGTGGTGTAAAGCGAGAGCATTTTCTTTTCTAATGAAAGTCGGTTCTGCATCGCTGCCAGTTACGGCCATCTGTTGGTTAAAAGGAGTTCAGGTGAGCACATGCAGCAAACTAGTCTACGACTTGGACACACTGGATCCCCATCTTGAGTTATGGTCTGGGGTGCGATTTCATGTTACAGCAGGAGCCCTCTAGTGGTTATCCCACGCACCCTAACTGCAAATTTGTAAGTCAATCTGGGAATTAGATCTCCTCTGCTGACATTCATGAGCAGCACTCTTGGGGCCGTTTGCCAGCCGACATGATCTACAGGCTGTCGACATATTGCCTTCGACTTCTCGATCACCAAATCTGTCTTCAGCGGAGCACATATGGGACTTCATCGGACATCACCTCCAGTGTCATCCACAACCAGGACTGACCGACCCTGGCCGAGCGGTTCTAGGCGCTGCAGTCTGGAACCGCGCGACCGCCACGGTCGCAGGTTCGGTTAGTTAGGTTTAAGTAGTTCTAAGTTCTAGGGGACTGATGATCTCAGAAGTTAAGTCCCGTAGTGCTCAGAGCCAACTGACCGTCCCTGTATTGATCGAATAACTGCAACAGCCATGGAACTCCATCTCGCAAACTGACATCTGGCTCCTACACAACACAATGCATGCACGTTTGTATGGTTACATTCAACATTATGGCGGTTTCATCTATTATTACCGCACCAGCATTTCATATTTTCAATGGCTTACCACGCTCTGACACTAATTTGTGATCTTGCAATGTTAATCATTTAAATATATTACCTAGACAAATGTATTCCCGAAATTCCATTAATCTACAATAATAAAATTATAGTGTTGCAGTTTTTTTCTCTCAGTGAATTATATAAACTGAAGTTGGAGTGAATTTTTTTTGGGGGGGGGTGTGGGGTGGGGGGTGGGGGGGGGGGCGAATGGAAAGTAAAGAAATTCATGATATCGTCTGCATGCAAAGTCAGTGATGATGAGTGAAAATGTGTGCCAGACAGGGATTCGAAGCTGGGATCTCCTGATAACTGGGCAGTTCCATTTATCATTGCGCTACCCGTAACAGTGCTAACTGCACTTGGTCAGACTGTATCTGTACATCCCTTGGCCGACTCACGTTCCCAACTTCTGCCACCTATCTGCAGTACCTATTCACGTACCCCTAGCTCGCTACTTTGAGGTTGCCGTAGGAGGTCCACCTGATTGTGCTTTCGCACTGAAGGTGGTGCATTCATAGGCCATCAAGTCGAAATGATTATATGAATGTGTGAGGTCTGTTGTTTTTGTCTTATCCGATGGAACAGACACCACATGGAATCTTCAGCTGTGATACATATTATGTAAATGGAAGATGGAGTGGCGTGAGGAAAGAGAGGATAGGGAAGGAATTCATAATGTCAGCTGCAGTGGGACTACATGCGGAGTCAGGAGCGACGAGTGAAGATGTGAGTTCAAAATGGTTCAAATGGCTCTGAGCACTATGGGACTTAACATCTGAGGTCATCAGTCCCCTAGAACTTAGAACTACTTAAACCTAACTAACCTAAGGACATCACACACATCCATGCTCGAGGCAGGGTTCGAACCTGCAACCGTAGCGGTCGCGTGGTTCCAGACTGAAGCGCCTAGAACCGCTCGGCCACACCGGCCGGCAGATGTGAATGAGACCGGAATTCAGTTCTGGGATCTCCTGCTTAATAGGCAGTTGTGTTATCCACTGCGCCACCCACACACAGTATTTATCACAGTTACGTGGACCATCGTGGTATTTCCGATACAACAGACACCGCGCATTCATAGAAATGATTGGCCTCGATGGGTTGTGAATCCATCACCTCTAGTGCGAATGCACAATCACGTTCGACATACAGCGGGAAGCCAAAAGTAAGAGTGAGCAATGGGGACATGGATGGGGACTACGGCTAGGTGACACTAGATAGGAAAGTGCATCGGCAAGGGGGTTGCTGAGATAATCTGCGCAGCTACGGTAAACACTATGTCCAGGTGGCACAGTTGTTAATGCAAGTGTCAAGTGAGCAGGAGATGTCGTCTTCGAATCTAGAACTGGCACGTATTCTCACTCGTCGCCGCTGACTCTCTATAAAATCCCAACGCAGCTGACATCAATTTTATTCCCTCTCTTTCCTGTCTCTCACCGCCCCTCAGCCTTTAGTTTACATAATACTCATCACAGCGGCGGATTCCAAGTGGTGTCTATTCTTTTGGATATGTCCGAAAGAATGACACATGCATTCATACAGCTGGTTCACCTAGATGGACTATGCATCCGCCATCTTCAGCGCGAACACACAATCACGGTCGACCTCCTGAAGGAATCTCAAAGTATCGAGCAAGGGGAATACGATCGGAGACTGCGGATAGGTGGCGATAGGTGTGAAAGTGGGTCGGCCGAGGTGCGTACCGAGCTAGTCCAAGCAGCTGCGATAAACACTGTGTCTGGGAGGTGCAGTGGCTAACGCAACGGCCTAGTAAACACAAGATCCTAGTTTCGGATCCCAGCTCGTCACACTGACATCATGAATTCCTCCCCTTCTCTTTCCTTTCTCCCCCCCCCCCCAACTTTCAATTTACATAACCTGTGTAAATCGTGTTAAGGGAACGGGCATGTATTATGCTTATGCAGGTTCTTTCACAGCAGTTGAGGACCAAAATAACCGTTAGCAACCCAAAACTACTGTTCACGAAATATTTTAGATCAACAAAATAGCCGGCCGGTGTGGCCGTGCGGTTCTAGGCGCTGCAGTCTGGAACCGCGTGACCGCTACGGTCGCAGGTTCGAATCCTGCCTCGGGCATGGATGTGTGTGATGTTCCTAGGTTATTTAGGTTTAAGTAGTTCTAAGTTCTAGGGGACTGATGACCTCAGCAGTTAAGTCCCATAGTGCTCAGAGCCATTTGAACCATTTCAACAAAATAACGTTTGCATATAGAAACGATTCTTCAACTCGTCAACCAAACTCGCAACAGCGTCATTTCGTTTCATATGACAAGCTATGTAATAAAGTTAAGAACATGCTGGCGATCGTAACATTTTAGGAAATACGCCAGTAATTTGCAATCGACATAAAATAATTTATGCCTAATTTCGTTACAATAATTGTTACTTAAAACTTAAGTTTCTATTTCATAGAAATGAAAGAAAGTGCCAACTGCCGTTAACACCTTGATTTTAAAGCATGTCTGGGGATTAAAACGACAGTTTCCAGAATGAGATTTTCAGTCTGCAGTGGAGTGTGCGCTGATTTGGAACTTCTTAGCAGATTAAAACTGTGTGCCGGACTGAGACTCGAACTCTAGGCAAAGGCCCAGAGTGCGAGTCTCGATCCGGCACACAGTTTTAATCTGCCAGGAAGTTTCAAAACGACAGTTGTTTGCACAGCAGATAGACCTGAATTATACTGTACAGAATTGCCAGACAGTCTGAAAAGATTGTAAGGTTATTGTAGGCTACCTTCTGCCGAGAAACAATTGCTCAGAAGAAAGTTAGATACGTTGCACCGTTCTCGAGGTAATTAGCATTGAAGTTACTAAATCACGCTGTTGTCATTTGAAGTGATTTCTGAGTGTTACACTTGATGACATTGTACAGCGCTCAGTTACACTGCCAAGTTCCACTACACTACTCTTGAAAGTCCCTGCCGTTTCTATGCGGATGCATGCATCAGCTACTAGTAGCTATGCAGGTGCCAGCATCGGCTCTGCTTGTTAACTGAGCAACTATTCTTAGCTTCCAATGAAAAGGGCCTGAGGGCAGGAGGGGAAGACAGGCGGATGTGACTTACGGACATCTTGCTGGCCAATTTAATTAAGAAGTTTAGACAGCGTTCCAGAACGCTCTAGGCAGATGACTGGCAGATTCTCAGAGTGCTCAGCCGGCCGCGGTGGTCTCGCGGTTAAGGCGCTCAGTCCGGAACCGCACGACTGCTACGGTCGCAGGTTCGAATCCTGCCTTGGGCATGGATGTGTGTTGATGTCCTTAGGTTAGTTAGGTTTAAGTAGTTCTAAGTTCTAGGGGACTGATGACCACAGATGTTAAGTCCCATAGTGCTCAGAGCCATTTCTCAGAGTGCTCAGTTTCTCCTTCAAGTGATCTTTCCACAACTCTGCGCCAATAGGCGTTACAGTTAGCTAGGTAACACATATTTGTTAGTAATTCGTCTGTAACCAAACGTGACAGTTATGTGGAATACTAACACTTTTTTTCTGACTCTTTAGTTTTCTTACTTCTTTGACACAGCGCGAAACGAATTCTTCTCCTTCGCTAAGATCTTTAACATAGTAGCACTTGTACCTATGTCACAATTATTTGTTGTATGTATTCCAATGTTTCTTTGCCCTTATAGTTTTTACACTCCACATCTCCCTCTGGTACCATGTAAGTTACTCCCCAGTGTCTTATTATACACTGATGAGCCGAAACATTAAGACCACTTGGTCATAGCTTGTTTTTCCGTCTTCGGAACGAGATACTTCAGTGATTCTGCTTTTCAGGGATCCGACAGTTCGTTGGTAGGTTTGTGGAGGTATGTGTCTACGCGCAGGTCACGTAATTCTCATAAATAACGGGCCGCTGATTTGCGTACACGGCGCTGATGCCCCATAGCGTCCCAGATGGGTTCCACAGGATTTACATCAGGTGAATACGGCCACCAAGACATCAACGTGAGTTCACTATAATGCTCCTCAAACCAGTGTAGTACGCTTCAATACACGGACAGTTGTACTACTGAAAGATGACATCGCCGTCGGGGAAGACAGGTGTCAGCGTGTCGACTATTACAACCAGAGGTTACGTGTAAGCACAGGAACATGTCTCCCATAGCATTATACTGCTTCCACCAAACTGCGTCCGAGGCGCGCTGCACGTTTCGAGCCGCCGTTCACCTTGAATACGGCGTTTGTGGAGACGACCAGCGACCCAGTGTAGCTGAAATGTGATTCAGCCGAAGTGCCAACAGTTTCCTAATCGACTGTCAGATCCCGATGGTTCCGTGCCCACAGCGATCGTTGTTGAGGATGTCGTTGGTCAATGTGTGAACATATATGGGTGGTCTGCTGCGGAGATCCATGAACAACTGATCAGAAATGGCGCACAACGAAAGTGAAACTTTTTTTCCCTCAGGCACTAATCTTAAAAACTAGTTTTTCTTGCTAAGGATTAAAGCTATGTTCGACGAATGGTGTGCTTCGAAACACTTGTGTGCGTGCACCAGCATTGTGCTCTTTCAGCAGAGATGTCACAGATCACCATCTATCGTATTTATAGAGCAGACAAACCTCCAAACCCCATATTCTGTGAAGTGTTATGGGCGTCTAACCATTTAGTGCCTAGTGGTGGTTTCACTGTCCTTGCACATCTTTCGGTGAATGATCACGAAAGTAGCATGTGAAAATTCGACGATCTTCGCCCTTTTCGAGATATATGTTCACAGTCTCTGCTTAATAACGATCTTCCCTGTCTCAGAGTCGCTTATCTCAATGGATTTCTCCAATTGCAGACCATATTTTTGCTAGGGTGGTCCTCCGTCACGTCTGCTCCTACTATATACATTTGTCACCGTGTCACGTGCCCGCAACGAGACCAGGCAGTATCCAACGTCGCGGTGGGCAGTTTTTGGTTGTTGAGTCTATGCCCTGTCATTCTGTCCCTTCTTCTCGTCAGTGGTTTTCATATATTCTCTTCTTCGCCGATTCTGCGAAGAATTAGTTCACCTAATTCTCAACATTCATCTGTAGCACCACATCTCAAACCCATCGATGTTCCATCTTTCCCACTGTCTATGATTCAGTACTATACAATACTGTGCTCTAAATGTACATTCTTAGAAATTTCTGCTTATTAATGGAACACGTATAGAAAAGTTCTGCGATGGTTACCTTTTTTATTCTAAGCTTTGTGCTTTGCCAAGAAATCATCTTCACCATCATCGTCTTGCGCTCATTGAGGCGTATTATTTGTGGATCTCGTTTGATAATTATTAGCAACTTGTCATACAATGAAAATACAGGGTGATTCAAAAAGAATACCACAGCTTTAAAAATGTGTATTTAATGAAAGAAACATAATATAACCTTCTGTTATACATCATTACAAAGAGTATTTAAAAAGTTTTTTTTTCACTCAAAAACAAGTTCAGAGATGTTCAATATGGCCCCCTCCAGACACACGAGCAATATCAACCCGATACTCCAACTCGTTCCACACTCTCTGTAGCATATCAGGCGTAACAGTTTGGATAGCTGCTGTTATTTCTCGTTTCAAATCATCAATTGTGGGTGGGAGAGGTGGCCGAAACACCATATCCTTAACATACCCCCATAAGAAAAAATCGCAGGGAGTAATATCAGGGCTTCTTGGAGGCCAGTGATGAAGTGCTCTGTCACGGGCTGCCTGGCGGCCGATCCATCGCCTCGGGTAGTTGACATTCAGGTAGTTACGGACAGATAAGTGCCAATGTGGTGGCGCTCCATCCTGCTGAAATATGAATTGTTGTGATTCTTGTCCGAGCTGAGGGAACAGCCAATTCTCTAACATCTCCAGATACTGTAGTCCAGTTACAGTAGCACCTTCGAAGAAAAAGGGACCAAAAACGTTATTGGCTAAAATGGCACAGAAAACGTTCACCTTAGGCGAGTCACGTTCATACTGCTACGGTCGCAGGTTCGAATCCTGCCTCGGGCATGGATGTGTGTGATGTCCTTAGGTTAGTTAGGTTTAAGTAGTTCTAAGTTCTAGGGGACTGATGACCACAGCAGTTGAGTCCCATAGTGCTCAGAGCCATTTGAACCACGTTCATACTGAGTTGTTACCCGCGGATTCTCAGTACCCCATATACAGACATTGTGACGGTTGACTTTCCCGTTAGTGTGGAAAGTTGCTTCATCACTAAACACAATCTTTGAAACGAAAAATTCATCTGTTTCCATTTGCGCAAGGATAAAATCACAGTAATCGATTCTTTTAATCTTATCAGCTGCAGACAGTGCTTGAACCAATTTCAGACGATAAGGTTTCATAACTAACCTTTTTCGTAGGACTCTCCATACAGTTGATTGTGGAATTTGCAGCTCTCTGCTAGCTCTGCGAGTCGATTTTCTTGGGCTGCGAACAAATGCTTGCTGGATGCGTGCTACATTTTCATCACTTGTTCTCGGCCGTCCAGAACTTTTCCCTTTGCACAAACACCCATTCTCTGTAAACTGTTTATACCAACGTTTAATACACCACCTATCAGGAGGTTTAACACCATACTTCGTTCGAAATGCACGCTGAACAACTGTCGTCGATTCCCTTCTGCCGTACTCAATAACACAAAAAGCTTTCTGTTGAGCGGTCGCCATCTTAGCATCAACTGACGCTGACGCCTAGTCAACAGAGCCTCAAGCAAACAAATGTACAACTAAATGAAACTTTATAGCTCCCTTAATTCGCCGACAGATAGTGCTTAACTCTGCCTTTTGTCGTTGCAGAGTTTTAAATTCCTAAAGTTGTGGTATTCTTTTTGAATCACCCTGTATAAGCTACCCAGCTTAAAGCAGATTTGGCACTTAGATATCATGGATTGCACCAACGTTGTCCACTACAGCCCGACATTTCCACAACAGCCAGAAAATAAAGCCTACTGGTCATTGCTTTAACGATGTATGCCGTGTCTGCTCCAGTTTCTTGTAATTTTTCCTCATTATCCATACATTCATAAGGGTAAACTCCTTTTTTAATTATTAAATCTAATTGTTTACATTCAAAATATTTTGCAGTTTCTCTAAATAGTTCTATTATAAGATTGGAGGATAATTTATCGATGCCAGAAGCCATAAATTTAAATGTATCTAAAATCTTAATATTAATCCATCTGCAACATGTTTACTAATAGTAACATATTTTTGTTCTTTATTTGGAATTGCATCATTATCTTTATTATAAATTGATAATGCTTTAATAAACAAACGAACATTGTTATTTGTTAAATTATGAATATAAACTGGAATAAAAGTACGATTTTTATAATTAAGATTGAAATATTCATGTGTAACTCCTCTATACTCGTAGTTTCCTGTTAAATGGCAATGATCTCTTACTTTCTTTTCACCGAAAGTAAATTCTTTTCCACAAAAATGACAAGTTTCTGACTTTTTAAATTGATTAAATTTTGTCTAGTCATTCCCATTGGAATGTTTCATTCATATATTCTAGCAATTTCTTTACATTCTTCTTTTAACATTTCAACTATTTTTTACTGCATCTTTAGCTGTATAAGATACTGGATTTTTATAATTTCCATTAGAATATTTAACATAATAACTGAATGAAATTGGTTAAGTGTTTTGATATTTGTTAATGTCAGATTTTTCAGGATTTGGTTGACATGTTTGAATATCTTTTAATAATCATTCGAAACATGCATAAATTACAAAATGAACACATAATGAATCATTATATTTTTAAAATTCAGTTGTTTGATTTGTTGCATGCATAACTATTTTTACTTCTTTATGTTCTTTACAAACTATTTCATGAATTTCTAATTTTTCTTGTCAGTAAAAGAATCTTAAACATGGATCACAAAGATAAATTTTCGTTATGTGTTTAGTTGTTGTGATTTAATGAATCTAGGCATATCTTTTATCCAAAAATAATGTGAATTATTATCTTTTCGAATTAAAAGAAGATTAGTATGTTTTTCTTGATTATCTTGCATATGGTAAAGAGGATATACAATAACTTTTCTTCTTCATTGTTTTCATATGCATAAACATTAATTGAAATATTTAATTTCTTTTCAAATTATGGAATGTCTATTAACTGAACAGGAAAATTAATTTTCTCTTTTTCAAAAATTCATCCAATTCTAACCCAATATTTTCATATCTACTAACTCTTTCTGCATCATGTTCCACAGGGTGTAATGCTGATTTTATTGAATAAATAAAACATTTTTGATCTGTTTCCAGGGCTCTCGTGTGTCCAGCCAGATGCGGTCGCCTAAGTCCCACGATATTTCGGCGAATAACCTTTCCGCCATCATCAGATGGTTCTGATGGAATGGTTTGTCTGCTCAATGTCAGCGTTATTTATGTCCATCAATCGGGCTTCGATTTCCTGTGCCGACGGTCCGATTGGGTCCGCCGACATTCCGATGGTGAGAGCCGACGATCCGATAGCAGCCGCCGGCAATCCGTTTGCGGGTGCCGACCAAGGTCCGCGCCGTCCCCGGCGTCGCGCCAGGTGGTGGAAGATGCAAAATCCCGTGGTGTGTCCCCAGCGGCCATCGTGGAAGGATTTTGTGTTCGCTTGAGGCGTGACTCCATGATGGTTCTGATGGAATGGTCTGTCTGCTCTCTCTCAGTCAAAGGAGAGAGAAAGCAGAGAGACCATTCCATCAGAACCACGTGATGATGGCAAAATATAATGGGACTTCAACGATCGCATCTAGCTGGACACCCAAGAGCCCTGGAAACAACACATACGCCAGGAAAGTCTCCAATTACATTTTTGATCTGAATTGATTACATTAAATACTGCTTTTTATCTTTAATTACTTTTGGTAAATCAGTGGAAGAAGGACAAAAAAATTGATTGTGTTTTTCAATATTTAATTCTAAACTATCTGTATAAAGTAAAGCCTGATCAGATTATATACTTTGCATTTCTTCCATTTCAGGTAACAGATCATTCACTGATTTTTGATAATAATCTTCTAAGTCACTGCTTGTTAGTAAAACTTGACTGGTTGTTTTAAAATTAAATACTTGTATTTCTTCTTGTCTTTTAAAATTCCATGTTAAATTAATTGCACTTCTTTGAATTAACATATTCTTTAATTTGGTCATTATTTATTCTTTAATTTGATTTAAAAATTCTTGAGGTTAAATAATATTATCATTATTACTGGTTTAGATGATTTGAAAAAATCATCATCTAGAAAATTGAAACCTGGTAAATTTTTCTGATTTTTTGTTTAATTTCTTTATATTTATCTACTAGTAGTGTTTGAAAACAATTCTCATTATTAATATTTTTCGTTTTACAGTTTTCACAAAATTCACTTAAAGACTTTTTACCTGAATCATTATCATTATGAAATTGAACTTCTGACTTTTTGATAAGATAATTTAATTGAGTTTTATAAGAATAGAATTATTTTTTGTTGTATCCATTTTACAATTTGATGAAGTTCTTTTAAAGATTTTTTATTCCCTAATTATTATTACTGTTATTATTATATTTAATATGATTTATATTAAAATGAATTAACTTTTGTTTGGTAAGTTTTGAATAGTTATTACAATTTTCTGTTTTAGCAATTGATTGAAGGTCTTTTAAATTTTTGTATTTCAGTTCTTTCTTCTTCATTTCATCTTTCATTTCGTTCCAACTCCAACAGATCTTCTCTATATATATTTGAATAACCATTTTCTTTACAATAATTTGCATAATGCTTTATAATAGTTCAACTCTGTTTGCCATTTTTTGTTTTCATTCTATTTATACAGAATTTAAAAAAAACGACTCTGAACACAAATGGACTTATCTTCGGAGGTCATCAGTCCTCTAGGACTACTTAAACCTAACTAACCTCAGGACATCACACACATCGATGCTTGAGGCAGGATTCGAACCTGCGCCATAGCGGTCGCGCGGTTCTAGCAGACTGTAGCGCGTAGAACCGCTCGGCCACTACGGCTGGCATACATACAGGATTAAATTTTATTTTTATTTTTATTAAAATGTTTTCATTTAATATAGCTTTGAGATTTTATGTTTGATGATTCTTATTTATAAAGAACCTAATTTATTAGATTTGAAAATTTTTAAATGCGAAAATCAGAATTTACATTTTTCGATATAGGAAAATGAGGTATGATGGTTCTTATTTATAAAGAATAAAATTTATTATATTTGAAAAAATTTAAATGAGAAAATGAGAATTTGCGTTTTTCGATATAGGTAGATGAGTGTTTTTTGGTTGGGGAAAACTGCGGAATTAGATTATTGGTTTTGAACTTGGAATTTTTAACCCAAACTACTCTTTGGGCCAAAAACCCATCAATATACTACTTTTACCACAGATCTTTGTGCTTGTCATAGATAACATTTGGAAAACTGCAACCATTTGTGGAATTAGATGCAGTGAAAAGTGAAGGGGAGGAAATACATTGGAATGTAGTGTTCACAGGAAGTCGTTTGTTTGACCACTTTCGTACTTCCGAGATGTCTCTTAGAGACATCTGCTTTGTATATTACTGCAGCTAAAACGTTAGTTTCATTTATTGCATCAGTCTCACTTCCTTTCCCTTAGCGAATTTTGTTTTTCACACTTGCAGTTTCTAGAACACGTTTTATGATTTTCGCAAATATGAGTGCTTGGAGCGATCTGGATGCTCATTAGCATACAACTGCACTGCTGCCATAATAGTTTGACGACATTCGCCGTAAAGAATATTCACGTTTTCGATTTTCGTATTTGATTGCTTCAACAAATGAAACACAAGCTCATAGGCTTCAAGCGCACATGTAACCACAAGAGACACCCTGGGTTAGTGTTTTTTTTTCCATTTTGTATAACAAAACACACGTTTGTGGTATCCCTTCTCGTGATGGCGGGACAGTGGTACAGTGGTTTGAGCGCTCTTATCTTGATACGATTTCATCAAGACCCATATGTATTACGTCACTGAAGTTCTCTTTAGAAGCTTCTTCAAACTGTCTTAATTCGACGGCAAGAAACGATAAAAATTATTTGCGAACGTCAGTAAATTTGCCAGTTTGTATGTTATAACTTAGCGAAAACTGCACCTTCATATATTTATTCATTCCGAATATATTTGTGGTGCCCTTCCCGGCTAACTACAAGACGGGGACAGGGTCATGAATAAGGACATCAGGAAACAACCTCCGTTGTTCAACAGGGTGTCGTAGAGGACAGAAGCTGAAAGAAGGGACAGAGACTGGAATATACTGTAGAAAACAGAGTAGCGAACCCCGCTACACTTCATAATTGTTAAATATGTACGGGAATTGCATATAAGTCCTAGTTTTCGTTCCCCATTTTCTCTCTGTCCATCTCCTTCTCCTCCTCCTCCCGACCGTACGTCCATTTCCTCCTCCCCCCCCCCTCCTCAAATTCCTGCGTCCTTCTTCCGTTCCCCCTCTCACACTGAGCCTTGTTTATTTTTATTGGAAATACAGATTCTGTAATAATACTCTAAATCATAAGCCGATAGCCATAAGCACATATTCTATGTTTTTTTTTGTGAAAAATTACAACGAAGAAGAAAACAAAACAGCACTTTGTTGTGTATACATTTTTTTTTGCTTCAAGAAGTATATAATGAGAGAGAATATGTGTTAAATGCTGTACTAATGTAGTTAAAAGTGACTGCGAGAAGGGGCAATGGACACCGTTTTCAAAATGATTCAAATGGCTCAGAGCACTATGGGACTTAACTTCTGAGGTCATCAGTCCCCTAGAACTTAGAACTACTTAAACCTAACTAACATCCATGCCCGAGGCAGGATTCGAACCTGCGACCGTAGCGGTTGCGCGGTTCCGGACTGTAGCGTGTAGAACCGCTCGGTCACCCCGGCTGGCGACAGCGTTTTCCTTTTACCAGTAGGTACATTGCTGTTGATAAAAAAAATTTGTGGCTTATGTACATGTGAAATCTCTATTACAGTTTCTGTAACAACTTAAGGTAAATTGGTCACCAAATTTTCGACACTTTTGGTAACAACATTTGCCTCTCATGTATTATATACACATTTGCATACTATGTAATATAAAAAATAAATAGCTTGTGTCTATCCGAATGCTGATTAGAGTATGACGTGAAAATGTGAAGTAAATCGGTTAAGAATATTTCGAGATTTTTGGCAAGAACTTATGTCTTACGCAAACTAAAATATACAGCCTACCCTTCGTTCAAATATTCATTAGAGTATTGAGTGAAACTTTGCATCAAATCGGTGAAGCACTTTTCCAGATTTGTAGTAACAACGTTTCACCTTTTCTATATCGCGTAAGTATTTAAATATGATACACTGAGTAGACAAAAGTCATGGGATAGCGGTATGTACGTATACAGATGGAGGTAGCATCTCGTACACGAGACATTAAAGGACAGCACATTGGCGGAGCTGTCATTTGTACTGAAGTGATTACATGAAAACATTTCCGACGTAATTATGGCCGCACAACGAGCATTAACGGATTTTGAACGATGAATGGTACTTGGAGCTAGGCACAAGGGACTTTCCAATTCGTAAATCGTTAGAGAATTGATTATTCCGACATCCAAAACGTCAAGAGAATTCAAAATTTCAGGCATTACTTCTCACCACGGATAATGGAGTGGCCGATGGCAGTTATTAGTGATAAAACACAAACAACACTGAGTCATATAACAGCAGAAATCAATGTGTTCCGAGCGACTAACGTATCAGTTAAGAGAGAGCGGCGAAATTTGACGTTAATCGGCTATGGCAGCAGACTACCAACACGAGTGCTTTTGCCAACAGCCGTTCTCCCGGTCTCATGACTATATCGATTGGTTCCTAGACGACTGGGGAACCATGGCTTAGTCAGATGAGTCTCGGTTTCAGTTGTTAAGAACTTCTGGTAGCCTATGAGTGTTGAGCAGACCCCATGAAGCTATGGACACAATTCGTCAACATGGGACAGTGCGAGCTAGTGGTGGTTCCTCAACGGTGTGGACTGTGGAATGGACTGGATATTCTGGAGCAATAGGACCGATCATTTGTTAGAAATGGTTATGTTCGGCTACTTGGAGAGCACCTGCAGCCATTCAATGACTTCATGTTCCCAGAGAACGATGACATTTCTGTAGATGATAATGCGCCTTCTCACCGAGGCAGAACTGTTCGCGATTGGTTTGAAGAACGTTCTGGAGCCACCCAGATGACCAGAAGCGAATTCCATTGAAGATTTATGGGACTTAATTTGGATAAAAATCGTGCACAAAATCCAGCACCGGCAACATTTCCTCAGTTATTTCTGCAGGGGATTTGCAACGACTAGTTGAGTCCGTGCCACGTCGAGATGCCGCACCACACGTGGCAAACCGCTACGGTCGCAGGTTCGAATCCTGCCTCGGGCATGGATGTGTGTTTTTTTTTGTTTTTTGTTTTTTTTTGTTTTAGGGCGCAAAACTGCTATGGTCATTAGCGCCCGGTCCGTGACTTAGGAAACAGTGAAAAACCGAAATTTAAAACCAGCAGCAATGGGAACGAAAGTAATAAAATTGGAGAAACTAAAAGCAGAAGGAAGGCTTAAAAATCCACTACAGAAAGGGGTTGGTTGTCCCCAAAAAAAGCTTCAAATGACTGACGTCATTTCACTGGCACTAATAAACTTGAGAACGCGGTCGGCGGAGCGCGTGTCATCTGCTAAAATCGACGATATATCAGGCGATAGCTGTAGACGGGAGCGTAACGGAGTAAAATAGGGACACTCAATTAAAAGGTGTCTTACCGTCCACAGCTGAGAGCAGTGGGGACAGAGTGGGGGAGGATCGCCGCTTAAAAGATGTCGATGGCTAAAAAGACAGTGCCCCATCCGGAGTCTAGTTAAAATTACCTCCTCCCGACGACGCGTTCGGGAGGAAGAGGTCCAAGCACAAGGAAGAGCTTTCACGTCCCGCAATTTATTATGGGTAAGTGTCGACCAATGCGTGTGCCATAAATGAACAACACGACGACATAAAACGCTCCGTAGATCGGCGAAGGGAATCGATTCAATAGCTGGCCGAGGAAAAGAGACTGCAGCCTTGGCTGCAAGATCGGCCGCCTCATTTCCACAGATACCAACGTGTCCCGGGAGCCAGAGGAACGCCACCGAGACGCCCCCCCAGGTGGAGCAAGCGCAGACAGTCCTGAATCCGGTGGACCAGAGGGTGCACAGGATAAAGAGCTTGGAGACTGAGGAGAGAGCTGAGAGAATCTGAGCAGATTACGTACTGTATCCGCTGATGGCGGCGGATGTAGTGGACAGCCTGGAGAACAGCGTAAAGCTCCGCAGTATAAACCGAACACTGGTCGGGAAGCCGAAAGTGATTTGGGGTGTCGCCAACAATATAGGCACTCCCTACACCTAACGATGTTTTCGAGCCGTCGGTGTAAATAAATGTGGCGTCCGTCATTTGTGCACATAGAGCAGCAAATGCCCGACGATAAACAAGTGAAGGGGTACTATCCTTGGGAAATCGACAAAGGTCACGGAGCAGGCAGATGGATGTGTGTGATGTCCTTAGGTTAGTTAGGTTTAAGTAGTTCTAAGTCTAGGGGACTGATGACCTCAGGTGTTAAGTCCCATAGTGCTCAGAGCCATTTGAGCCATTTTTACACGTGGCAAAGGAGATCATGCAAGATATTTGGATGTATACCATGATTTTTGCCACCTCATTACACATCACAAGCAAAATACATCAAGGCAGACGACGTTGGGTACGTTTCATCTTTATCTTGTCCTTTCTTAAAATGAGCACTTGCAGGTACTGATATAAAATTGTTTTTGTTCGTCAGGTATGTATTGGAGAATTTTCTGTACATCGTCTACTTCCTTCTTTTTTGTTGGAACAGGTGCGCTATACCCTTGTTTATGTGCACATGACACCTTCTAACAAGCAGTTTTGTTAATGGAGCACGGCTCCTATTGTAAGAAGAGATATAAAGATCAGTTACCTCCTGAAAACGTAATTTGGAAAAGCAAGTAGACATTAATCAATCTCCGGCTTATCGATTTATTTAAGTATGCCGCATGTATATACATACGCTGAATGTGCTGATATGGTATTTGTTTGTAGCTTTTGTAATGGAAACGCCCCTGCTGCTTGTAGAGAATACGGCAGATGGCCTCTTAACAGCAGAGCACCAAATTGTGGAGTGTTTAGTCGTATCTTCAATAAACGGTGTGGGACTAGTGAAGTGCGCAACAGTCATGTCTCTCACTATCCACTTGGCAGAAATTAGACCTTAAATAAGAAAGCGCAACACCCCTACACGTATCGCTGTCCCACCAACAAAAATGTGACAGAAATTACATACGTACGGCCTCTGTCCTTATCATTTACAGCATATTCATTGCCTTCGAGAAAGAGATGAAGATAACCAATTGGAACAATTGCGTCGGCTAATTGAAAATCACCAAGTAATCTCATTAATACACTTTGTTGGTAAAGCCCCATTTACTCGTGACGGTATCTATAAGATTCTTAATTCACACTTGCACACTTGTGGTCTGACGAAAACCTACATGCGTTTACGGAGACATGTTTTCAAGAACGCACCCTGTAAACGACAATAAGTTGATTGGGCCTGTATTTTGCAGAATTGTCTTACAGTGCTCTGTAATCTAGACTTTCTTGGAAACGGGCTTCCAGCGTTATTTTAAGAGATTCCTTCGGCTAGAAGGATGAGATGTTCTTCCAAAATGACTAAGCCCCGGCACATTCCAGATGTTAGGTGACACATCGTCTAAAGCATATATTTCCCACAACATCGATCGGTAGAAATGGTTACGTTTCTTGGCCGTCAAAATAGCGGATCCTATACCTTTGGTTTTTGCTTGTATAGATGGTTGAAATTCCAAGTCAAAACCAAAAAAGTAAGTGAAAGAAATAAATTGAAGTTTCAGGACGTGAATAGCGCTGTCCTCATAAAATGATTGTAAGGTGACATCAGAAGTGTTACACAGGGTGAATTCAAGAGCCACATATTAAAAACGAAGCTGATGTTAATTATTTGCCATTTCTTAACACATTCTGTATCTGTTTGGGTGACATCCTAACAGCTGTGTCTTTGTAAGCAAGAAAAATTGGACTCATGCTTTATGGAATGTTTTATTCTAGTTAGTCTATACTACCACCTTCCGAGTATTTAATATTAGCAGAAACAACAGATACTGCTTAACTATTTATTTATAGCTGTGTGTCAAAGCCCATACCATGAAGTGTCTGACCTTGTGCTTATAGTTTATGACGTCTTATATCGTGAACTACGTGTCGTACAATGATATAATTTTGTAGGTACATCCAGCAGCGTATGCAAAATGGGTTGCGAACAGAGTTCGTAGCAAAAAAGTAATAAATTGAAACGTCATGCACGATGGCAGGTTGTGGCACTTTAACACTGATCTCACTGTTAATGAGGTCATACCTCCTGAATTATGTACCGTACAAACATATAACTGTGCAGTTGCGTTCAGCGGCATGTGTGCGTACTGTCTTCAAAATGTCACGAATACAGTTACTAGTAAAGAAGTAATAAATTATAATGTCATGTCTCATGTGATACTTACATTGCAAGAACAGTGGAAAAGTACGAATCCATATAAATTTTTCCTTTCATCATTTTGTAAGGGTCTTCGGCGAGGAAAAATTTCATAAGGCTTTGAAATTACACTCCTGGAAATTGAAATAAGAACACCGTGAATTCATTGTCCCAGGAAGGGGAAACTTTATTGACACATTCCTGGGGTCAGATACTTCACATGATCACAATGACAGAACCACAGGCACATAGACACAGGCAACAGAGCATGCACAATGTCGGCACTAGTACAGTGTATATCCACCTTTCGCAGCAATGCAGGCTGCTATTCTCCCATGGAGACGATCGTAGAGATGCTGGATGTAGTCCTGTGGAACGGCTTGCCATGCCATTTCCACCTGGCGCCTCAGTTGGACCAGCGTTCGTGCTGGACGTGCAGACCGCGTGAGACGACGCTTCATCCAGTCCCAAACATGCTCAATGGGGGACAGATCCGGAGATATTGCTGGCCAGGGTAGTTGACTTACACCTTCTAGAGCACGTTGGGGGCACGGGATACATGCGGACGTGCATTGTCCTGTTGGAACAGCAAGTTCCCTTGCCGGTCTAGGAATGGTAGAACGATGGGTTCGATGACGGTTTGGATGTACCGTGCACTATTCAGTGTCCCCTCGACGATCACCAGTGGTGTACGGCCAGTGTAGGAGATCGCTCCCCACACCATGATGCCGGGTGTTGGCCCTGTGTGCCTCGGTCGTATGCAGTCCTGATTGTGGCGCTCACCTGCACGGCGCCAAACACGCATACGACCATCATTGGCACCAAGGCAGAAGCGACTCTCATCGCTGAAGACGACACGTCTCCATTCGTCTCTCCATTCACGCCTGTCGCGACACCACTGGAGGCGGGCTGCACGATGTTGGGGCGTGAGCGGAAGACGGCCTAACGGTGTGCGGGACCGTAGCCCAGCTTTATTGGAGACGGTTGCGAATGGTCTTCGCCGATACCCCAGGAGCAACAGTGTCCCTAATTTGCTGGGAAGTGGCGGTGCGGTCCCCTACGGCACTGCGTAGGATCCTACGGTCTTGGCGTGCATCCGTGCGTCGCTGCGGTCCGGTCCCAGGTCGACGGGCACGTGCACCTTCCGCCGACCACTGGCGACAACATCCATGTACTGTGGAGACCTCACGCCCCACGTGTTGAGCAATTCGGCGGTACGTCCACCCGGCCTCCCGCATGCCCACTATAAGCCCTCGCTCAAAGTCCGTCAGCTGCACATACGGTTCACGTCCACGCTGTCGCGGCATGCTACCAGTGTTAAAGACTGCGATGGAGCTCCGTATGCCACGGCAAACTGGCTGACACTGACGGCGGCGGTGCACAAATGCTGCGCAGCTAGCGCCATTCGACGGCCAACACCGCGGTTCCTGGTGTGTCCGCTGTGCCGTGCGTGTGATCATTGCTTGTACAGCCCTCTCGCAGTGTCCGGAGCAAGTATGGTGGGTCTGACACACCGGTGTCAATGTGTTCTTTTTTCCATTTCCAGGAGTGTATATATAAAGATCCTTGCACTTCGCTAAGTGTTCTCATTCTCAAATACTGAATGAATAAAGCCTGGAAAATTCACACGTCTTGAGCTACACTTATTTTCTTGCCCCCAACCATACCCCCTTGATAAGTAGGTCGTTCTTATTTCCACAGCGACTTTTACCTGACAGCAAGCTATATTTGTAACATGTTTGGTTGAAATCGGTCCAGTATTTTAGGATAATATGTGGACCATACATGCTCGCACGCTTACGAATATATCCATTTTGATGGTAATTATGGAACAGCTGATACGTGCAAATAATTCCCCGTCTGGGCAGGATGGTCTGTCCCCGGTAGATAATACAGTAATGGAGAAAGAAGTAAATGCAAATATTTATTAACAAAACGCAATAATACTTGAAAATTATGAACTACATCTTTTATGCATTTAAACAATTGTGTGTGTGGATTGTCTGTATCGAGAATTGTTTTCAATGTGACAATTATTTCCCTGTGACAGGTTCTGTTGCCTTTGTTCTCTATAAGATGTTGTAATGCAGTATAAAACCTATAATAAAGAGGCCAGTGAAGTGCAGCTCCTATAGGAGACTTGCTACTTCCTACCTTATGGTACACCTGCCCATGTATTTTAAAACAATATGGACCACTGCCGTGAATATCGACCGATTTGAACTGAACTGAAGGAAACTGACTGTTAAATTATCTAATTTTTTCAGGCAGTCCTTAGTATAGCCGTTATTCCGTTCTACGAAGTTCTGAAGCTCTTCACAATCTCTATTGTTCTGTAAGTTAATGTTTCCCTTGTAGTGTCACACGGTGGCTGAATTGTCACTGAACTCCACCTCAAACAACCTTGCAGAACAATATACACAAATTTGGTCCACATTACCAACACCGTATATTTGTACTTCACTGCCTTTAGGAAAAAGATGATCAGAGCAACATGTTTGTAGTAGTTTATGTCGTAGTCTTCTTGCAGTAATATTGTAATGGAAGTGAAGTAGTTAAGTTGCTGATCGAAAACGTTGTCATGCACTAATTATTACCATTGAGCATTGAATTTGTGTTGTCTGCGATTGAGGCGAGCTTCTCTACATTGCTGAAATCAAAGCTGTCTTCGTTCGTCACTGTGTCTGGGATCTCTTCTTCTGCGGTCTATGACCCATTCCAGTGTTGGTTGGAGGCATCTTTCTCGGCCTCAGTGTTGTGCGTAGTGGCATCGTGGAGATCTGAAATGCAAATGAAACCTTTCAGCAGAAATCTGATAGTTTTTGTAATTATTCATTTACTATGAAAAATTAATAACAAATAAATATTCCTGGCAGTAAATGTTCGTTTTACCTTTTCTGATGCCGCAGAGTAGCAGTGTTGAGGGTAGAAATGTAACGTAATGACGAATTAAAAGTTATAGAAATTAGCCGAGAGCGCTAATGCGCTGCTTCCTGGACTCGGGTAGGCGCCGTCCCGGATCTAATCCGCCTGCCGGATTAAGGACGAGGGCCGGTGTGCCGGCGAGCCTGGATGTAGTTTTTAGGTGGTTTTCCACATCCTTCTAGGTGAATACTGGGCTGGTCCCCACGTCCCGCCTCAGTTGCACGACTCACAGCCATTTGAAACACATCCGCACTCTTTATGATTTACAGTAGACGCAGACAGATGGGGTACTCTGATTCCGTTCTGGGGAGTGTGAGGTGGCGGCAGGGAAGGCATCCGGCCACCCCTTCAACTTAACATGCCAAGTCTGATTTAACCACGCCAACCCCTCGCACAATGCGGGACAATGGCGCAAGCGATAGCGATAGACAGAAGTTATAAATCAGATTATACAAGCTGAACATTAATAAAATGGAAAAACTACACTGACGGATCCCTACTGGAAATGGAGGAGGAAAGGTCCTATGAACATATGTCCGGAAATGCATCGTTGCCATGGTGGATGGTGCTGACAAATGAAAGTTCCTCGGACCGCGTGCTGTATGTTCCTTGTGTGTTGCAGGTTTTGTGACCGATGCAGCGTACTGTAAGCAGCAGAATGATCTGGTATTCATATCATTAACAAGCCGAGATGGTGTTTGTGTATGGGTGTATGGCTAAGAAGATGGAAACGGTCTAAGGCAGCGCGTCACCAAAACACGTAACCTCACAAACATTGACCATGTCGCACAACATTTCAAGCCCTTTTTGGGCGTTTGTCTGATTAGGGCACTTCCCCTGATTTTTTCTTTCGTATCCCGTCAGCATTCCGTGGCTGCAGTTTGTCGGTTTTATTAATGTTAGGGTTGGGTTGCTTGGGAGAAGAGACCAAACTGCTAGATCATCGGTCTCATGGGGTTAGGGAAGGACGGGGAAGGAAGTCGGCCGTGCCCTTTCAAAGGAACCATCCCGGCATTTGCCTGGAGCGATTTAGGGAAATCACGGAAAACCTAAATCGGGAAGGCCGGACGCGGGATTGAACCGTCGTCCTCCCGAATGCGAGTCCAGTGTGCTAACCACTGCGCCACCTCGCTCGGTTTATTAGTGTTACCTTGTATAAGAAAACACTACTGAAATGTGATGATGATGTAATGTAGTTTATTTGCGCAGTACACAATGCTTGCTCAAAAAAAGTTATCCACTCCAACCGCTGTTGTGCATAGTTGTAAAATTAGATTATCAATAGATGGCGCCTTCTAAATTCTTTACACAGACGTGTATGGCCGAAACAGCGTGACGGACTTCGCTTGCGTAAGGAATTTAAAGAACTGCAACGTCTATCGTGCATGTTAGTTAAACAGACTGTCAGTAGGTGCCACCTTCTACACACATCAAAAAAAGTTTTGCGTCACCTCGGTTCCGAGAGTTTCAGAAACTATACAGAAAATTGGAATATAGATTAACATAAACATCACTTCCGCCCATTTTATTGCTGATGAAAACTACACATTGCATGTTGTACCACCATAAAGCGGGACCGTCAGAGGCGGCGGTCCAGATTGCTGTTCACACCGGTACCTCTAATACCCAGTAGCATGTCCTCTGGCATTGATACAGGCCTGTATTCGTCGTGGTATACTATCCACGAGTTCATCAAGGCACTGATGGTCCAGATTGTCCCACTCCTCAACGGCGATTTGGCGTAGATCCCTCAGAGTGGTTGGTGGGTCATGTCGTCCATAAACAGCCCTTTTCAGTCTATCCCAGGCATGTTCGATAGGATTCATGTCTGGAGAACATACTCGCCACTCTAGTCGAACGATGTCATTATCCTAAAGGAAGTCATTCTCAAGTGTGCACGATGTTGTAGGCACGAATTGTCGTTCATGAAGACGAATGTCTCGCCAATATGCTGCCGATATGGTTGCACTATCGGTCGGAGGATGGCATTCACATATCATACAGTCGTTACGGTGCCTTCCATGACCAACAGCGGCGTACTTCGGCCCCACATAATGCCACCCCAAAACAACAGGGAACCTCCACCTTGCTGCGCTTGCTGGACAGTGTCTCTAAGGCGTTCAGCCTCATCGGGATACCTCCAAACACGTCTCCTACGACTGTCTGGTTGAAGGCATATGCGACACTCATCGATCAAGAGAACGTGATGCCAATCCTGAGCGGTCCATTCGGCATTTTATTGGGCCCATCTGTACCGCGCTGCATGGTGTCGTGGTTACAAAGATGGACATCCTACTTCCATGGACGTCGGAAGTGAAGCTGGCATCATGCAGCCTATTGCGCACAGTTTGAGTCATAACACGACGTTTTGTGACTGCACGAAAAGCATGGTGGCGTTGCTGTCAGGGCTCCTCCGAGCCATACTACTGCATAAGTAACCCTTGGGCGGCCTGGGCGAGGCATGTCATCGACAGTTCCTGTCTCTCTGTATCTCCTCCATGTCCGAACAACATCGCTTCGGTTCACTGCGAGATGACTAGACACTTTCCTTGTTGCGAGGCGTTCCTGGCACAAAGTAGTCGCAAGAGACCGGCCGCTACTGCAGCGACAAATATCACGCGCTTAGCGTGTACCAGAAATAAAGATGAATTAGAAATTGCTAATTATCTAGAATAAGAGGTTTTTTTTTTTTAAAAGGCTGTTAGTTATATAAAATGATGGTAAATGCATTGTAGTCTGTCATACACGGAGGATGGGGCAGTAATTTGCGGTTTGTTTTGTAACTACTCGGACGCGCCGCGTGTTGAGACGCTGGAGGCGGCAGCGCACGTGGTGATAAGATACGTCATCGCGCGGAGCGCTGTTACTGGCTGAGAAAGGATGATGGCCGCTGGCCAGTTCTTGGTGAGGAGAAGGGACAGCGCTGAAGAGAGGAGGGGAGGCGACAGCTGATGTGTTGCCCCGCCAACAGCTGGTCCCGTAAACAAAGCGTACGAGGCGTATGCATTTCAAGCCCTGGCTTTATCTGTTCCGATTACTTACGATTAGCTGCAGCAAATACAGAACTACAACATATAGTACAATACACTAGACGTCAACGTAACAAGTATTAAGATAAGCCCGGAGTAAAAATACTCCAGATGTACTGGTTTGCCAAATAGATGGCAATAGAAGACATTGAAGAATATTATTCGGAGTTAGCAGCCGCGGTTCTGCCAACACCAAGTGTAATGGTTGCATTTGAAGCAAGTCAGTTGCGTGACGTCTAATGCGTGGCATTGCTTGCAAAACATAAAACATAATCATACATACAAAAATGAGCAAAAATACATGACAGGACTGGAAGTTGACAATTGAGAATGGCTGCGAACTCCGTGGTGGTCAGGCACGTCTTGCTTCCAAGTCCCTGGAGAAAATGACTTAAACTAATCTGCAATAAAACATAACATAAAACTCTAACTAGGCGTGATTAATCACGCGACCTCAACCCATAAGGGTGTCGATTCCGCAAAGGGTATCTACAACCCTGTGGAGGTAATCTCCTCCGTTTTTTCTTTCGTCTTTGTTCCACTTGAGGTGGAGGTGACACAGGCGGATCGGGGGCTGCGACCTGTTGTGGTGACACAGCCCTACCGTGGTAAGGTTGCAGGCGGTCAAAGTGCACTATCACCGTACGATCGGTTAATTGCAGTTCTGCATTGACTGGTGAGGTCAACCGTACAATCCGATACGGGCCTTCAAAGCGGGGAGAGAACTTTTTAGTTCGTCCCTTTTTGATTGCCGGGTTTCGTAGTAACACTAAATCACCTGTTTGATAAGTCGGTAAAACAGCATTTTTGTTCTGCCTGTGCAACTGTTTACTAGTAGCTTTGATATTATTCCTCTTTACCTTATACCAGATCGCTTTTAGCCGGCGGGCTAAACCTTTTACTTCCTTTATTTCTAAACCTTGAGGTAGTTTGTCTATTTCGAACGGCGAATTCATCGGCCGTCCAAACACAGCTTCGTAAGGGGTATACCCCGTGGATTCATGTATTCGGGTGTTGTATGCAGAAGAAATATACGGTACATATCTGTCCCAATCAGCGTGCGTTTTTGCAACATAATAGGATAACATTTTACAAACTGTACGGTGTACGCGTTCAACGCGACCGTTGGCCTTAGGATGGAAGGGAGTTGTACGCCATTTTTTGATTCTTAATAATTTACAAACTTGTACAAATAAAGCAGACATGAAATTGGTTCCTTGATCCGTTAAAATGGCATCATGACTTCCAAAAGGTAGTATCACACGATTTACAAACTCTCTCGCCACAGTTTCAGCTGTCATGTCGGGGAGGGGAACCAAAATTAGATAACGTGAAAAGTGATCAATAACAGACAAAATGTATTTGTTACCTTGTTGCGACTGTGGAAAAGGACCTTGGAAATCTAAAGCAAGAATTTCGAAGGGTGAAGATGCCTGAGGGAGTGTTTGCAGCGGCACTCGCGGATGCCTATTTTGTGCTCGTTGTGCACACGGCAGGCAAGATCTTACATACCTGTCCACGTCATGTTGTCGGTATTGCCACCAATAACGTGTCGCAATTCGAGCGTTCGTAGCGCGTTTTCCGCTGTGACATGCTTGGATGGTATCATGGCATTGCCGTATTATACGTTGCTGCAAGCATGCCGGTATTACCAAACGATTCCCATGGGGAGTTCTTCGATACAAAAGGTCGTCTATTACTTCAAATTCTGGCAAGGTGGTGTATCTTTGACATTGAACGTCCACCTGCTGTGCTTCTTTTAACTCTTCAATTGATACCTCATCTGATTCAATGACACGCACTTTTCTACTTAACGCATCAGCATTTTGATGCAACCGACCAGGCTTGTGCCGAACTTCAAAATCATATTCTGACAGTTTCATGGCCCAGCGCATAAGTTTGCTGCTAGGGTCTTTAAGATTCAATAACCACTGCAGAGCAGAGTGATCGGTAAGAACTGTAAACTTGCGACCATAAAGGTAACATCTAAAATAATTAATTCCAAAAAGAAGGGCAAGCAATTCCTTTTCTGTAGTACTGTAATTAGTTTCTGCTTTATTCAGTTGACGAGAGGCATACCCAACGGGTTTTTCCTCACCATCTTGCACTTGGCTTAGGACACATCCTACAGCAAAATCAGATGCGTCACAAGATAAAATAAAAGGTTCAGCGAAGTCTGGGTAAACAAGTAGAGGTGAACTAGTTAAAATAGTTTTCACTGTTTGAAAGGCGGTCGAACATTCATCCGTCCAAACAAAAGGAGTATCCTTTTTCAACAATTTAGTAAGTGGTTTGGTAATAGTAGCATAATCTTTAACAAAACGGCGGTAATAATTTGCAAGGCCAAGGAAGGATTGTAATTCCTTTAAATTTGTTGGAACAGGAAAAGTGTCTACTGCTTCAGTTAATCGTGGATCTGGTTTGACTCCGCTGGAACTGATGACATGACCTAAATACTGCACTTGTGATTGAGCAAAAGAACATTTTTCTAATTTTAAGCTTAAATTACCATTTTGCAAGCGCAACAGCACACTGCGTAGATGTCCAGCATGTTCAGCAATGGATTTTGAAAATATAATTATATCATCAAGATACACAAGGCACATAGTAGGTTTCAACCCACGTAATAGCAGATCTGCAAATCGCTGAAAGGTTGCTGGCGCGTTGCGAAGCCCGAAAGGCATCCTTAAGAATTCATATAAGCCACTAGGAACTACAAAAGCTGTCTTAGCTCGATCTTGAGGAGCAATTGGAATTTGATGATACCCACTGCGCATGTCTAATGTTGTGAAGTACCGGCAATTGCCCAGACGATCGAGTGTTTCATCGATCCGGGGTAATGGATAATGATCTGGAGTAGTAACTTTGTTTACTGCTCGCATGTCTACACAGAGACGATAGGATTTTTCTCCGTCTATAGATTTCTTTGGAACGACTACAATTGGGCTAGACCACGCACTAGAAGAGGGTTGTGTTATTCCTGCTTCTAGTTGCTGTTGTACAGTTTCCCCTACCACTGACTGAAGATGGTAGGGAATTCGGTACCCTTTTTGAGCTATTGGCCTAGCATTTCCGGTTGGAATCTCATGTTGGATTAGATCTGTTGCTGGTAAATATTTCCTGTCCTCAAACAACCATGAATACTCATTCAACACTTCATTTATTAGCTTTTGTTCATGCAATGGGAGGTGACTAAGCTTAGCTTTAAACTTATCTGTCAGATGTGACGTGATTGTCAAAAGGTGTTGAGAGGCGGCAGCAGCCTTTTTCTTTTTCAGAGAAGGGGTTCTCTTTGACAACTCATCTTCTGTGATAACCTGTAAGCTGGCTAATACTGTACCACGCGGTATTAAAGCTTGCTTGTGACTAAAATTGTCTAAACACACGGGTACGCAATTTTCTTTCTGAACTTGCTGTGCTTTGCACAGGCTACGTTTTACGTGGACCTGCATCTGGTCAAGAGTTTCATTCTGGCAGAGTGGATCTACCAAGAAATGAACCTCTTCGGATTCACGTATCCCGACAGGCACCCAAAGGATCTTTCCTGTGCCTTCTGGTATCTCCACGGGATTATCGGCTTTTAGCATCGTTACGGGAGACTCCGAAACTTGGGAAACGGATCCTTTTTTCCCAGCTCCGCTCGCCCGCAACGTGCAGTCACGTCCAAAACGGTGCACGTTGTCGCCGAATTGGACGGTATTTAACCTATAGTCAATAACCCCCTGGAAATGACGCAGAAAGTCACTTCCCAGGATGATGTCGTAATCTGTGCGCCTGTTCCGTACAACCTCCATCGTAAAAGCATATTCTGTGGAGTCCAACATGAACTCGACGCAACAGCTGCCATCAGGTTTCACTATGCCGGGACCAATACCACTGATATGGTACCGCGGCGGTTGCAATGTTCTTTTATCTCTCTTCGATAAAAATGCCAAGCTGATTTGTGCGCCTGTGTCAATTAGCACGCGTATTGGTTTGCGGCCTCTAACACGATCGACAACCACGCTTGCCACCTGTGTGATTCCCTTATAAGCTAGGGGGGGTCACTATTTTTAACGGGAGGGGTGGCACTTCCTGCCCCGCGGCCGTTTCCCGAATTCTGTGATTGGTTTGCATTTCGCCTGGAATTTGCAGGCGGTTGTGGCCTACTATTTGGACAATGCACGCTTTGGTGACCCATGTTCCTGCACTGATGACAATATGGCACGCGACATTGCTCTGCCACATGTCCTTGTCTATTACAGCGCCCACACTTAGTATCGTTCGAAAAGACACGTCGGGGATCGCTTTGCCGCGCGGAGACGGCCACAAATCGGTTCGCCTCCTCTCTTAAAAGTGCTAATCGCACGGCTTCGTGTAAGGTGCGGGGGGAAGCTACCTTGATTTCGCCCCCTATTTGAGGGTTTATGCCACGAATAAACACGTCTATCGCACGACATTCAGATTCTTCCAACAGAACCTCGTTACGAGCAGAACTGGCACTTAGTGCGTACGTGTGGCATGCGACGCTTCGAATCCTGTCCGCGAATGCTTCTAAATCTTCACCCGTTTTTTGCTTCAGGGTGGAAAGCAAGTCGCGATAGTAACTAGTACCACGTTTGTCTGTATATCTTTCAATCAACCCTGTTGCAAGGGACTGGAAGGTAGGGGCATTTTTCAAGCTCTCGACCGACTGCACGTAGTTCCGCGCTTCGCCGGTGAGTTTCATTTTCATCACGTTTAAGAGAAATTCATCTGGCCAACCGCAAAGCTTTCCGATGTCCTGGATATTCTGGACAAGCGTTTGAATATCTTCGTGCGGCTTTCCAGCGAACGCCGGAATAAACGCTACCGCTGGGAAGCTCTGCACCAAAGTAGAGGTGGCTACTGCCACAGGTGATTCTGCACTAGTGAGTGGTGGAATCACCTGCTTCGGCTGTTCTTCCACTAGCACTGGCTTAGCAACATTAGATTGCGGAGAAGCTATTTTAAGATCATCTAGCTGTTGCTTAAGCTCCGCGTTAGTTAGTATTAATTGATTTACCTGGGACTGCAGCGCCAAGAGGGGATCTTCATCCGCTCCGGCTGCTCCTGCCTCCGATTGCTGCCTGGTGATCGGCATGTTACAATAATATGGGCATCTACACCACCGTAGCGTCGCGAGCGACTTACATTATTTGGTGGCGTGCAGACGACGGACGGCGGCGGTGTCGACGAGCGGCGGCAGGCGCGTTGATCACGCGTGGGCGCAGCAGGCGGCGGGCGACAGCACGGACAGCTGCGACGGCGGGGCGGCGCGAGGGCCGCACCCCGGACCCTGGCGCAGGCGGTGACCCGTGGCAGCTACGGACAGCGGCGGCGGCGGCGGCGGCGGCGGCGGCGGCGAGCGTGACTGCATCGCGGACCCTCCTTGGCTCGCGTCCGGCGGCGAACTGCGTCACGCTTGTGGCGCGCTAGTGCGCGGCCACGCACATTCTGCAACGCAGGCGACCGGCTGGCACGTGCATGGCGCGCTGCAGCCTCGCCACGTTCGGTCTAGTTTCCCTTAATTGCTCAAACTCGGCCCCTTTGTAGTACTCATACTCAACTGATGAGTTAATTTTACAACCGTAAGGTGGGTCGCATCCGCACTTCTGACACCATTTGTTCGTCAGGATAGAAGTCAGGAGCGGAGGGCGTTGTAAAAAGAAAATTAATTGAGTGGAATGGACCCAGTTTATTCTTGTAATGATGGTACAGTGGTGCCTACGTAGGGCTGAGCAGCCCCAAGAGGGGTTGCCGTCTGCTCATCAGAGAGGCAGAGGCTAGAGGAGCGACTACCCGGGGCCGAGGTCAGAAGCTAAGAGAGCGCGGAGCTGTTCCCAAGCCGCCCTCGCCGCTCCCGGCCGCGTCCCCACGTGATCACACGATTAGTCTCTGATTGGAGGATTGATTCCGCCAACGCGCCTTGCTAGTAGCGTGCCCCCGTCAGCGCAACCAACCCGTGGGACTTGAGTCTGACCGAGGAGCACGTGGCAGGAATGTGCCGACCATGGTCTTCCGGCCAGCACCTTCCACCACAGTATGCCCAAGCCGGCTACGGCCGAACATTATGCATTGAAAATTGATTTAAAAAAATTTTTTTTGGCAATGATCCCTCTTGAGGGTCTCCTCCCTGCACAATGCGAACGCCATCGAACCGCGGTATTGACCGTCTAGGCATGGTTGTACTACATACGACACGAGCCATGTACCTCCTTCCTGGCGGAATGACTGGAACTTCCGTCTAATAAGCGTTGCTCGAGCATGATTGTTTACATCTTTGGGCGGGTTTAGTGACGTCTCTGAACAGTTAAAGTGACTGTGTCTGTGATACATTACCTACAGTCAATGTCTATCTTCAGTTCTGGGAACTGGGGTGATGTAAAACTTTTTTTGATGTGTGTACATTAACATTATAAAAATCGTTTCAAAGCAAAGTTTCTTAACTGACGCCATAACTTTAACCTATTTCTCCATTTTTCGTGACTAGTGGTGAACTAAGTCTTGAAGATGATGTCTCAGTCATTAATTTTGAATTGGTAATACGGGAGAAACGGCCTACCGACAAAGAAAGACAGTTGAGAAATAATATATACGATTCCTCCCGAAACGAAATGTAGAACTTTTTATGGACAGCAATATAAAAAGACTGAAGGTTTATTTTTGGGAACAGTTGTTTCATTTCCAGTGCTAGGAGGCCGGTGTTCCATCAGCTTTCCTGGGACGTTGCAGCTGGTGGGTGGAGCTAGCTACTCTAGGTTCCTCAGACGGATTTCAGCAATAAGCGTCCACTCCCTCCTCCCTCCCTCCCTCCTTTTATCTCGGTACTGGAGCCTTCGGCTGGCCTCGTGTGCCGCAGCTGGCGAGGCCCTGGGTTCCCTTTTATCGGAGTCGATACCCGGCGCGAGCAGACCAGACCACTCCGCAGGACCGCAGGCGCTCAGCTGTTATTAAACCCGGGCAACAGATGGGCCCGCGCCTGATATTGCGGAGGTCTCTGCTAACGCGGCGCCTGCTGTTGCCTCATTGGCTGCGCGGCCCGCAGACACTGCACGTGCTCTGCTGTTTGCTTACCTGCCTTCTCGCTCTGAGAACGAGCTGTTGCAGCTGTAAGTGTCTTCGAGACTGTGTCCGTCGGACACAAAAATTTTTTGAGGTATGTTTTTTAATTTCAGAATACCGACTGGCGAAGCATGTTACCATTACCCTGTGCCGCGAGGCGACATACTCTTTATCGTTAGTTTCGATTATAAAAGACACAATTGGTTAAGTGGCAGCTAGTGTGTGGTTAGACTGTGAGCCCCATAAAGACGATCCTTGTGTCTGTGCTCTGTGACACCCTCCATATCGTAGCCCAAACGGTTTGGCGAAGGAGCGTACTACATGGCCTTCTGTTCGTGTACATCAGTATTCCGCAAGCCACTTGATGATGTCTTGCTGACGGTATTTCTGAGACCGCTGACTCCCCTGTCACTATTTCATTCGAGAATGACACATGGCAAGAAACACTGCCAGCAAGTCTCTCTTCTTCTCCTTCTTCCGCTGCAGCTTTTACGGTCTCATTGGACCACTTCAGTCAATCATCCTCTGATCACCTTCTTCATTAGCCTTTCTTTCCGAATTTTTGTCGTTTCTCTTCAGTAAATATCCTTTTTACTGTTTGTCGTTCGTTTTTGGTTTAAATAATATTTTTATGTTTTTCAGTTTCTTCAGATTTCTATTTTGTTTGGTAAATCGGCAGAGTTAATTCTAGTTATTTCATATCCTTCCCTATTATCTTTATCCTTCCCACTTATTGCTTCATCTCCCAAAGTTTCTCTACAATTTTAATTGATGGTCTGGTCTCTGTTGTCGTCGTAAAATGACCAAAAAAAAGAGAAAAATCTTTTTTCCGTATAGTATCTGTAATGGGCTCCAGTTCTCTAAACACCAATACATTTGGCACTATCATCCACTGTTCATCTTTTTGATATTTCTTATTTATGCATTTCCTACCTATCCTGAGAAGCGTTTCCCCTCTGTATGTCATCTCAGGTTGAACCACCGACTTATATTGTTTTAATTTAGTTTTAATTGATAGACATTTATATTATATGTAGACTACGTTCAAATAACTTACGGGAATGCAGCCACGTGACGTCGTCGACAATCGTCGATAATTCAACAGCAGCACACCCTGCTATTTTCAAGGCAAAACTGCAGGAAGGTAGCACTGTACAATAGAATTTGAAACCACACACACACACACACACACACACACACACACACACACACACACACACACCAAAACTTGTCTACACAAACCAAACATGACCGACGACGGAAACTGATAAACAACAGGTGAGGTAGAATAAATTCTGTTCCTCTGTTTTTTGACAGCTGAAAGAGCTGTATTCCACGCAGAATTTAAACAAAACCACCATTTCTAAAAAATGGTTCAAATGGCTCTGAGCACTATGGGACTCAACTGCTGAGGTCATTAGTCCCCTAGAACTTAGAACTAGTTAAACCTAACTAACCTAAGG
The DNA here is from genome assembly GCF_023898315.1 of Schistocerca nitens. Classification (NCBI taxonomy): domain Eukaryota; kingdom Metazoa; phylum Arthropoda; class Insecta; order Orthoptera; family Acrididae; genus Schistocerca; species Schistocerca nitens. Next base: position 230,969,406 of record NC_064615.1, read on the forward strand.
ACATCACAAACATCCATGCCCGAGGCAGGATTCGAACCTGCGACCGTAGCGGTCTTGTGGTTCCAGACTGCAGCGCCTTTAACCGCAAGGCCACTTCGGCCGGCCACCATTTCTATTTATAACATTACTTGCTAATTTAATTTCAACAGATTCATTAATAACACTGTTCCACTAGCTGGAATTCCGCAAGATGGCTGGTGTCAAGATGATGTTCTGCAATGGCTGATTTGCTCTGCTGTTGTAAGCTTGTGTGCCGCTTATGCTGAGTACACCGGTCCTTCACAGTCATCTTAGTCTGACCAATATATGACATGCCATAGTTACAAGGAATATGGTAGTCATCCGCTTTACATGAACCGGTATCATCCTTTACGGAAACTAGAAGTGTACTGACCTTAGATGGTGATCAAAAAGCACAATGCACATCATAACTCTGCAAAATACAACCAGGCAGGTTTGAAATTTTCCCTACGTAAAGCAGAGAGGCCGCATACTTTGCTGCTACCTTGCTATTATCGCCACTCACCCGGTGAACAGCTGGACGGTAACGCAATGCACTCTTATCTTATAAAACAATAAACTGGTAGCCAAGATCGCAGGAATTCTTTTTATTCCATGATTACCAGTTTCAGCGAAACTAAAGCCACCATCATCGGATCTAGGGAGAGCAGAAAACACTATAAAACTGAGCTTGGATTCCACTTATATAACATGTATAATATAAATTTAGTTACATACCTTAGGACACATACAGGTTACTACATCAAGGCAAACAATGGTGGTACTAATAGTTGTCTATAGCAGAAGAGGCGCCAATCAATGCCACAGATCGCGTCATAACAGGCTGCGCGTGTGTGGTAACACTACGTCATTAGGGCTTGTAATTCTAGAGATTACTGTATCACGTAAGCATAACCAAAACTTATGAAAGCTGCAGACCTACACAATTGCACATCTGCCTGGTCACATATATGACATATCGAAAAGCAAATGCAAATTTCATGAGAACTGTGGAACTACAAAAATGTACATCTGTCTGGTCCTATACGTAATAAGATACGATTACATAGATATTTTATGGGATCTGCAGGGTTATACACAGGGCGTCAGTCTGGTGATATATAAAATCTACTGAGAGCAAATACAAATTTTAAGATTACAGGGTTACACAGTGCATACCCGTCTGGTCACATATAAAAATAGCAGTAAAACACACCTTGCGTATGAGCGCAGATTTTTCCTGTCATATCAGATGCACATCTGCCTGGGTACATATAAAACATACCGAAAAGAAATGCAAATTTTCTGGGACTGCCGAATTACACAAGTGCACATCTGTCTGGTCATTTATAGAACCTGCCAAAAGTCATATATAAATTTAAGGACACTGCAGGGTTACTCAAATGCACATCCGTCTTGTCTTATATTAAAAAAACATACTGATAAAACACACATTGCGTATGAGCCTATGGGTTTTGGTCTTAACAGAAGCACTTAATATAAGAAGTACAACTATGTGGCAGCCTCATGTAAATGAACTACAGTCGTCTAACAAAACCAATATCAAAACGTTATGCCTCCTCATGTCGACTATATACTTATGTAGTCGTAAAAGACCCTGTTCTGAGGTGTACGCAGCGATCACCGGACCAAAACCAAGAAAACGTAAAACTGGGTGGGTGGGGGTTGCCTATTGCCCTAAAATAGGACATTCTACCCACATTCTTATCTGTCTTTCACTATAACCATTCTGACGAAAGATGACTTCGAGATGGGCTAACTCAGCTGATTAACTCGCAGGGTCCGAGATGACATGGGCTCTGTGAGGTAAGGAACGATGTACCCCTTCATGTTGAGCCGCATGCTGACAACTGTCAGCCTGCAGGTACAAGTCAATGTGAGTAGGCTTTCTGTAAACGGCATGTAACAACGTACCATCCACCTTCCTCCTGACCGACACATCAAAGAAGGCAACACAGTCATCCTTCTATCGGGAAACGAATTTTCTAGTGGATACAATTCAGGTGTCTTGAAATGTCGCTCAAATTCCCACTGCCATGAGGCCAAACAACAAAAGCGTCGGCTACATATGTGAAAATACGCGCAGGTTTCAAAGCCACCGATTCCGAGGTGCGTTCCTCGAACAAATAAATTGGCAATAACAGTTAACAACTGGCTTCCCATCATAATTCCATCCTCCTCGTAATACTGGCCATTGAATAAAACGTAAGTGGGAGTTGTAACTTCCCCCTTCCTAATCGGCCTAGTGGATTGCTACATAGCTGAGCATGATCGCATACGCCTAATGAAATTTTTCAGTGAATAAGGCTATCGTTATGGAAGGAAGATAACACGGGTTAGTTGGAGGAAAGCGTACAATAGACTACTGAGAAGCAAGAAGCTATTCTAAATTTAGATGATAATTTTGAAATGGAAGATATATAGTGCAATCGCTCACGAACCGCACAGGGGGAAAAGGTACCACGTAATATTCACTAAAAAAATAGCAGATAACACAAAGAAAACACAAATTAGCTGAAAAAGGGACAATTAAACGGCCACCAGCCCGAAGAGCAACGAATCTCCACAATCTTAAGAAAGGTAATGGCAAAGAAATTTAAGCCAATAATCACTGGCGTGGCAACAGAAGGTTGTCACGAGAAAAAAAAAAGAATCAGAAAGAACTAGTTAGGAGCTACTTATTCTGAAATTTTAAAATTTGAAAGTAGCGTTAAATTAAAATTAGTGGTTAAATAAATGACTGGCTTAACTTAAACTTCGTTAAGTAAAAAGATACCTTTTAGTAACCACATTATAACGTAATGCAAAATTTAGAAAATGGCAAGCCATTTACTTTTTATTACTGAAAGATTGAATTGAATTTACTTTAAGGAAACGAGCAACTGATTTTACTTTTAAAATAACAACAATAAAATACATACGAAGCCAGCAGAAGTCAGCGGCTAAGCTAAATACGGAGTAAATGGAATTGCGCACTCTTAGTTTGTGCTGTAACTTTAGGTATTAGCTTTGCCAGTGAAATTTTACTTTACTTTAAGTAGCCTCTTTTATGCAATACAAGAATGAACAGTTACTTAGGTAGTAAATTTAGACTGAAGCTGGATTTTAAACACACTAACTGGCAGTAAATAGTCAATCAATTTTCATATTCTTACGACACTCGCTGATTGCATGGAAAGGAAAGGGACCATGCTTGGTAATAATGTCTGAGGACAATGACAACACAGGTGCCCTACAAGTTTTAACTATTGCAAGCTGTTATTCAAGTTATTCATAACTTTGTGAAATGCATGTTGCTGGGCAAAGTCTCTACATTACTATATTTGTGGGTTAGGTCTTACTATGTTGTAGCTGTGCGGGCGACGAAGAATGTAGCCGACGACAATGCTGAGCTGCCGTTGTTCCTGCTACTGCTGTTCGACGAGAACCCTGAGTCAAATCAGAGCCACGGTTAATTATGGGACAGGCAGTAGTTGAATTGCAGTTTCCTCCGCCTGTCCTCTCCTATCGTGCTCTCAACACTCGCGGGTGAACAGATCAGGCGCGTTTACATCGGCGCGAGCATAGCTGCACACCGCGGCGGCGGGAGCGCCCAACAAACACTTCCTCACTCGTTCATGGCTGAAGCTGCCCCTCCACACCGCTCGAAGCGCGACAGAGACTCTCCATACGCAAAGATAATCAACGGCACAGCTACCATTTTTTCGTTGCTATCGATACATTTCTATAAAGTTTCCTTGGCTATTACCCAGAAATTTACAATATCTTCATTATAATTACGGCAATTATATACAGACAAAATTAAATACACAAGTACTTCGATTACGTATTCAATATAGTTTCTGTGATACAGTTTACAGCTTCAGAATTAAAAGTACAGCGTAAATTAACGACGAATATTAAACGGCGAAAATTTTGGATGTTGCAGACGGTATTTTATCTACATTATCGGCGTTACAAAGTCAACACAAGCCGTAATAGGTTCGTTAATTCAGCGCCAAACCTAACCTCAATCAACAGCAACTAATCAGAGTTTATGTTATCTCACCTGTTGATTATTAATACCCCTATCGATAGCTTCTGACGTCGATGATATTTGATTTGTGATGGTGCCAGTAGTTACAGTGTGTGTGTGTGTTTTTTCTTTCTTTCGGGACTTTCTCCAAAAACCGGCTTTTTAAGTTGGCTTGCACAGCGCTTTCTTGCCGCAGTTTTGCCTTCAAAATGGTAGGGTGTGCTTCTGTCTAATTATCGGCGGTTGTCGACTGCGTTATATCTGAACATTGTATACGCCGGTGAGAGTAAGGTCTCATATGTAGACCACGTTAATTTTTCAGCTTTTATCATTTTGTTAGTTCTTATTTGTCTTTGATGTTTCTCTTCCAATTTTTACATTGAAATTTCTCCTATATTTAAATTGTTTATTTTTACTTTCCTGGTATTTACTGTTACGTGATTGATCTGTTACTATTATCTCAGTATCCTCGACTGATCTCTGGAGTCCTATTTCGATTGCTACATTTTGTAGGCTTGTTATATGATTTCTGGCTTCTTGAATGTTATTAGCTAGTAACGCTAAGACATCTGCGAATATTTCTTGGTTCCAATTCATAGGTTTTCGGGATTTTCCCTGTACTAATCCTTCATTACGTACTCGAGTGCACAGTTGAAAAGTAACGGCGATGACCACCTCTCTGTCTTAATCATGTTTTAATCACAAATGGCTCAGATATTCGTTCTGTGACGTTTACTTTAGATTTTGTGTTTTTTAGAGTTATGTTTATCGTTTTTATTAATTTGGACCTCTCCGCCTGTTACGACAGCGAAGTAGGTTCGTGGAGTAAATCTATCACCCCTAATTTCTAGAATTTTCTCGTCGTGCATCTTTCAGAAGACATGTCGGAGGAAGGAAAATGTCGTCCGACTCTTCCGGAACGTACCTCTAACAATATCGAAACTAAACTTCTACGTGATGCACATCATCTCTCTTTTAGCGTCTGCCAATGAACTTTGTTGAGTATTTCTGTAACACTCTCGCACCGACTAAACGATCCCGTGGCGAATGCGCCACACTTCTTTGGATCTTTATCTCTTTGATTAATCCCACCTGGTAAGGATTCCGGAGTGATGAGCATTATTCATATTAATCCTATCTGATAATGATGCTAGAGTGAAGAGCAATATTCAGGAATCGGTTCAACAAGTATTTCGTAAACCACTTCTTTCGTGGATAAGTTATAATTCTTTAAGAATTTCCTATGAATCTCAGTCGGACATCTGCCTTTCCTGCTATTTGTTTTATGTGATCATTCCACTTAGTCTCTCCAAATCGTTATTCCTACATATTTTGCGGTGGATACTGTTTCTAGCAGGTTTTCGTCAATGGTATAGTTGTACAGTAGTGGGTTTTTCTCCTACTTAAGGGCAATATATTACATGTGTTGACGTACAGGGTCAACAGCCAATCCCGGCACCATTCATCAGGTATCTGCAGATCCTTTTGCAAACAGCTACAGTCTTCAGGCGTCGGTATCTTCTTACAGACAACCGCAATGTCTTCGACCAATCTTATGGAGTTTCAGACCTTTTCCAGTAGTAGATTTAAATATATCGGAAATACACTCCTGGAAATTGAAATAAGAACACCGTGAATTCATTGTCCCAGGAAGGGGAAACTTTATTGACACATTCCTGGGGTCATATACATCACATGATCACACTGACAGAACCACAGGCACATAGACACAGGCAACAGAGCATGCACAATGTCGGCACTAGAACAGTGTATATCCACCTTTCGCAGCAATGCAGGCTGCTATTCTCCCATGGAGACGATCGTAGAGATGCTGGATGTAGTCCTGTGGAACGGCTTGCCATGCCATTTCCACCTGGCGCCTCAGTTGGACCAGCGTTCGTGCTGGACGTGCAGACCGCGTGAGACGACGCTTCATCCAGTCCCAAACATGCTCAATGGGGGACAGATCCGGAGATCTTGCTGGCCAGGGTAGTTGACTTACACCTTCTAGAGCACGTTGGGTGGCACGGGATACATGCGGACGTGCATTGTCCTGTTGGAACAGCAAGTTCCCTTGCCGGTCTAGGAATGGTAGAACGATGGGTTCGATGACGGTTTGGATGTACCGTGCACTATTCAGTGTCCCCTCGACGATCACCAGTGGTGTACGGCCAGTGTAGGAGATCGCTCCCCACACCATGATGCCGGGTGTTGGCCCTGTGTGCCTCGGTCGTATGCAGTCCTGATTGTGGCGCTCACCTGCACGGCGCCAAACACGCATACGACCATCATTGGCACCAAGGCAGAAGCGACTCTCATCGCTGAAGACGACACGTCTCCATTCGTCCCTCCATTCACGCCTGTCGCGACACCACTGGAGGCGGGCTGCACGATGTTGGGGCGTGAGCGGAAGACGGCCTAACGGTGTGCGGGACCGTAGCCCAGCTTCATGGAGACGGTTGCGAATGGTCCTCGCCGATACCCCAGGAGCAACAGTGTCCCTAATTTGCTGGGAAGTGGCGGTGCGGTTCCCTACGGCACTGCGTAGGATCCTACGGTCTTGGCGTGCATCCGTGCGTCGCTGCGGTCCGGTCCAGGTCGACGGGCACGTGCACCTTCCGCCGACCACTGGCGACAACATCGATGTACTGTGGAGACCTCACGCCCCACGTGTTGAGCAATTCGGCGGTACGTCCACCCGGCCTCCCGCATGCCCACTATACGCCCTCGCTCAAAGTCCGTCAACTGCACATACGGTTCACGTCCACGCTGTCGCGGCATGCTACCAGTTTTAAAGACTGCGATGGAGCTCCGTATGCCACGGCAAACTGGCTGACACTGACGGCGGCGGTGCACAAATGCTGCGCAGCTAGCGCCATTCGACGGCCAACACCGCGGTTCCTGGTGTGTCCGCTGTGCCGTGCGTGTGATCATTGCTTGTACAGCCGTCTCGCAGTGTCCGGAGCAAGTATGGTGGGTCTGACACACCGGTGTCAATGTGTTCTTTTTTTCCATTTCCAGGAGTGTATTAACAGCCGTATCACGCTTCCTTTGCGTACTCCTGAGATTACCATTACATCTGTCGATTTTGTTCCGTTAATAACGACGTGTTAAGCGCTCTCTGGAAGCAAGTCTTAAATTCAGTCGGAAGTTTGTTCTAATTTGTTCTAATATTCGGTAAGCACGCATTTTTTCCACTAAACAGCAATGCAGTACAGTCTCAAATGCTTTCCTGAAGTCAAGGGACGCGGCTTCAACCTCAGCGCCGATGTCTACAGCACTGTGAATCTCGTGGAGGAACACAGCTAGCTGAGTTTCACAAGATCTCTGTTTGCGGAACCCATATTGATTTTTGTTCTCCAAAAAGTCACACACATGAGCATAAGACGTGGTCCCCAATTCTACAACAGATGACGTCGCTGATATTGGCCTGCAGTTATGTGCATCTGTCCCTTCGTGGAAACGGAAAAGATGAGCCCTTTTCTTCTAGTCGCTAGGCACCCTTCGTTGCCCCAGCGTCCTACCATTAAGTGCTGCTAGAAGAGGAGCAAGTTCTTTCGCACTATCTCTGTAGAATCTTACAGGCACCTCGTCTGGTCCAGATGCCTTTCCACTACTAAGTGATTGTAGTAACTTTTCTATTCCACGATCTCTTGCTTCAGTATAGACGTTCCAACAATCATTGAAGGAAGGACCATATTACGATCTTCCGCGATGAAACGATTTCGAAAAACCGAATTCAGTATTTCGGCATTCTCTTTGTCATCCTCGGTTTCGATGCCCGTATGGGCACTGAGTGACTATGTAGATGATTTCGATCCGCTTACTGGTTTCACGTAAGACGAAATTCTCTTATGGTTTTTACTCAGATCGATTGGCAAAACTTTACTTTCAAAGTCATTTAAAGCCTCTTTCATCGCCTTTAAGCTTACTTCCGATTCGTTCAGCTTTTTATTAGCTAGGTTGTGACCTCCTGAATCTGTGATGAAGCTCTCTTTGTTAACGTCAGTTTTCTAATACAGGTGTTAGATCGTGGTGGGTCATTCTCATCCCCTAAGACGTTGCTCGGAACATACACTATGTGATCAAAAGCATCCGGACACCCCCAAAAACATACGTTTTTCATATTAGAAGCGTTGTGCTGCCACCTACTGCCACTTACTTCAATCAGCGACCTCAGTAGTCATTATACATCGTGAGAGAGCAGATGGGTGATTGGGTGTCACTTGTGTCATACGTCTGTACACAAGGTTTCCACACTACTAAACATCCCTCGGTCCAATGTTTCCTATGTGATAGTCAAATGAAAACGTGAAGGGACACGTTCAGCAGAAAAGTGTACAGGCCGACCTCGTCTGTTGACTGACAGAGACCGCCGACAATTGAAGAGGTTCGTAATGTGTAATAGCAGACATCTATCCAGACCATCACACAGGAATTCCACTGCAAGTACTACGACAGTTAGGCGGCAGGTCAGAAAACTTGGAAAAAGTGGAAAAACGTTGTGTGGAGTGACGAATCACGGTACACAATATGACGATCAGGTGGCAGAATGTCGGTATGGCGAATGAACGTCAGCTGCCAGCGTGTGTAGTGCCAACAGTAAAATTCGGAGGCGGAGGTTTTACGGTGTGATGGTGTTTTTCACGGAGGGGGCTTGCACCCCTTATTCTTTTGCGTGGCACTGTCACAGCAAAGGCTTACACTGAAGTTCGAAGCACCTTCTTGCTTACCACTGTTGAAGAGCAATTCGGGGATGGCGATTGCATCTTTCAACACGATCTAGTACCTGTTAATAATGCACGGTCTGTTGTGGAGTGGTTACACGACAATAACAACCCTGTAATGGACTGATCTGCGCAGGATGCTAACCTGAATCCTACAGAATACCTTTGGGATGTTTTGGAACGCCGACTTCGTACCAGGCCTCACCGACCGACATCGATACCTCTCCTTGGTGCAGCATTCCGTGAAGAATGGGCCGCCAATTCCCTAGAAACCTTCCAGCACCTGATGGAACGTATGTCTGCGAGAGTGGAAGCTGTCATTAAGGCTAAGTGTGGGCCAACAGCATATTGAATTCCAGCCTTGCCGATGGAGGGTGCCACGAGCTTGTAAGTCATTTTCAGTTAGGTGTCCGGATACTTTTGATCACATCATGTATTTGTCTGAGGCTTACTGAACTATGCTTTTTGCGTATTGTGCTCCATGTCTTCTTCCTCGTCACTTACGTAGGAGGAATGCATTTTTCAGACAACTTACGCGAATTCAGCCAGGTAATATTCACAGCGACTGCAGATATTTCGGCGGGAGTACACTCCGCCATTTTCAAGGCAAAAAACTGCAACGGACAGGCGATGTATAAGCAAATTTAAAACCTCCGTTCTTAGAGTAATTCATGAAAGATAACACACACAAGATGACCAAAGTAAGAGGTATGGATAGTGAGAAACTACGAACTAGCATGTGAGATAACATTGTCCCTCTGTTCTTTGACAAGGGAGAAAGCAGGATTCCGAGCAGAGTTTAAACAAAAATCTCCATCCCTGCTTACAAGGTTGCTCGCTAATTTAACCTCAACAGCTTTCTTAATAACACTGTCCCAATAGCTGGACGTGCATGTCAATATCTCGGCATTGTTATATAACATAGGGTGACCAGCATCCAAACAATGTTCGGCAATAGCAGATCTACTTGGCTGGTGTAATTTTGTGTGCGGCTTATGCTCAGTACATCGGTCCTCCACGGTCCTGATAGTCTGACCAATGTATGCTATGCAACAGCTACAAGGAATGCGATATACACCCGCCATACACAAACCAATATCATCCTTAACAGAACCCAAAAGCACTCTAATTTTGGATGGAGGTCGAAAAACACGTTCACATCGTATTTCGGTAAAATACGACCGAGTTTGTTGGAAGTGCTTTTTGCGTAAGGTAGAAAGGCAGTAGAATTCGGTGTCGACTAAATATTATCATCAGTCACCCGATGCACATTTCGTCGATAGCCTTTGTTGGCACTAGTGTTCAGTGTGTGTATGTGTTATCTTTCCTGAATTACTCGAAGAGCCGAGGGTTTAAATTTACTTGTACATCGCCTGTCCGTTGCAGTTTGTGCCTTGGAAATGGCGGGGTGTACTCCCGCAGAAATATCGGCGCTCGCCGTGAACATTACCTGGCTGAAATTGTTTGAAAATTGTATACGCCAGGAGAAACTCAGGTCTCAGAAGGAACACAGGTCGGGAAGTTGCTGGTTAATGAAAATACTGAGGCTGTCCTTGTACTAAAATGGAAGACGAGCTAGATATTACAGTTTCGCTAGTAATACGCCGTAGTGGTTGCGTCGGCTCTTGCAACACGACGTTTGTCATTAGCTGTTCTGGAACACATGCTTAGCGCTGTGCGCTGTGGGTGTAGTGGACCAAGCTGTTGTCAACGAGTCTTCGGTGTATCTGTCCGATACTAAATGAACTATAGGTCGAAAACTGTATGAGTATAAATGCAGTTCATTCAATAACTTCGTGAACTGAAGTGGTATGTTCTATTTTGGTTCCCATCCATGATCATGCTAATAGTAGGACTTTAAATTTGGCTCTTCCCCTCTGTCAAGTGCTTGAAATTGGTGTGTCGAAACTAGTATGTTAGAAGATTTCACTGCAATCTTGGGACTAGGTTGCAGTCAGCGAAGTGTCGTGTCAGGTAACTAAGTACGGCTTTTATAAGTTGCGTTTGAAAATTTCTTTGGTCATGCGATCCGATACAAGCATTTGCTTTGAATTGTAATGGTGGCCAGGGTTTGATTCCCAAGTGACTGCACTTCCTTGTGCAAGTACTGGATTAGAACAAAGGGGGTCAGATAGGCTCCAGGCCGGTTTAACTACCGTTTTCTCAAATTATCACATTGAAGTTTAAGTTTACCGTGTCCATGAGCTATTCATGTTAAAAAAATAATAAAAATAAAGAACTCCCTTTCCGTTTGTGCTGCGTGCATCACATCTGACCCTAGTTAGCATATGCTGCGGCGTCGGTTCTTACGACGTATGCTAGTTGTACATTGGCCACTAGTAACTGACTGTTTTCGTGCTGCTTATGGGTGATCTTGCTGGTAACTGTGTTTACCTTACTACTACCTTGGCTCGATGCTGATGGCATCTCTTTTGCGTGTAAGCAAAATAATCGACTTTTGCGTACTAATTGCCAACAGAAATATTGTATTGCGTTTGACAGTGAAGATGTATCGTTTGTAAATTACGTGCTGTAAGCTGCGGATGGGGATATATACATACACGTATGAGAAGCAACAATAATACCAAGGAGTCAAGGCAGCTATTTTTATTACATCGGTATCAGATAATTGCTACTTGTATTCTTCATCTTCATGATTACTTTGCAATTTATTGTGCAGTGCGTGGTGGAGGGTTCATCAAACCACCTTAAAGCTACTTCTCTACCGTTCCACTCTCGAAGAGCGCGCGGGAAAAACGAACACTTAAACCTTTCCGAGTAAGCTCTGATTTCTCTTATTTTATTATGATGGTCATTTCAGCCTATATAGGTGGGGGCCGAAAAATATTTTTTCGCACTCTGAGGAAAAAAAGTTGGTGATTGAAATTTCTTGAGAAGGCTGTGGCTCAGTGAAAGAGTGTTTGTTGTAATGACTCACATCCCAGTTCGTGTACCATAAGCGTGGCGCTCTCCCCCCTGTTTTGCAATAGTACAAAACGAGCTGCACTTTTTTGAACTTTTTCGATGTCCTCGGTTAATCCTATCTGATGCATATCCCAAACGGCGCAGCAGTACTCCAGTAGCGGCTAAACAAGCGTAGCGCAAGCAGTCTCTTCAGCACTCCTGTTACATTTTCTAAGTGTTCTGTCAGTAAATCAAAGTCTTTGGTTTTCTTTCTCTACGACATCATCTGTGTGAGCATTCCAATTTTAATTATTCTTAACTGTAATCCCTAAATAGTTTACAGCCATTGGATTTAGCGGATTCCTGTTAGTACTCATGTGGATGACTTAACACTTTTCGTTATTTAGAGTCAGTTGACACTTTTTTCACCATACAGATATCTTGTTTCGATCATCAAATGACTTTACAATACGGTAATGATAGCATCAACTGAAAACAACCTAAGAGTGCTGCTCAGATTGTCTCCTAAACTATTTGTGTGGTGGAACAGCAGAGGTCCCACAACACTTCGTTGGGGAACGCCAGCTATTATTTCTGTTTCCCTTGATGACTTTCCGTCAGTTATTACGAACCGTGACCTTTCTGACAAAAAATCACGAATCCAGTCGCACAACTGAGACAATGTGCCATAGGCACCCAATTTGATTAGAAGTCGCATGTGAGGAACAGTGTCAACAGCCTCCTGGAATTCAAAAAATATGGAATCAATTTAACGTCCTCTGTCGATAGTACTCGTAACTTAATGATAATAAAAAGCTAGTTTTGTTCCACAAGAACGATTTTCTCTGAATCTGTGTTGTCTGTTTGTCAATAAATCGTTTTCTTCAAGGTAATTCATAAAGTTCGAGCATCGTATACGTTCCAAAATCCTATTCGAATCGACGTTAGTGATATGGACCTATAATTCAGAAGGTTACTTCTATTTTTTTCTAGGGTATTGCTGTAACTTGTGTAACTTTCCAGTCTTTGGATACGGATCTTTCTATGAGCGATCGGTTGTCTATGATTGCTAAGTATGTAACTATTGTATCAGCATACTCTGAAAGGAATCTGGCTGGTGTACAATATAGATCCGAGGTCTTATCTCCCTTAAGTGTTTCAAGCTGCTTCGTTATACCTAGGATATCTGCTTCTAAGTTACACATGTTAGCAGTTGTTCTCGATTAGAATTCTGTAATATTTACTTTTTCTTCTTCAGTGTAATAACTTTGGTTTAGTGACTGTCATCAACAACATCATTTTTATCTTGCATTGAAAGTACTGTTGTACTGATGCGTCGCGCCACTGGTGTTCCATACATATGACCGGAATCGCTTTGGAATATTCTGCCTGATTTCGAGAAAGAGTTGCGCTACGTAAACTGTTAAAAGAATCTCGCACTGAAGTTCGTGCTAAATTTCGAACTTCAGTAAAACTTCAACAACCTTGTAAATTTTGCGTTCTTTTAAAATTTGGTATGCTTCTTTCGTTGCTTCTGTAACAGTATTCTGGCCTCTTTAATAATTTACCTGGTATATATCACTCAAATGCCGTCGATATATTTCTTAGAACTTAAACCACATTTGGACTACGCTTACATAGCCAGACTCGAAGAAGTGGACACTATCTCTTAGGAATGTATCAAGAGAATTTTAATCTGTTTTTTTTTTAAATAGCTGTATTTTGGATTTGGATGTTACGATATTCACTCTCACCACATCAACCTTGTGGTCGCTAATCCCAGTATCTGTCATGATGCTCCATATTTGCTCAAAATTGTTTGTTGCTAAGAGGTCAAGAATGTTTTCACAACCATTTACACTTCGAATGGGCTCCTGAACTAAATGTTCAAAATAATTTTCTGATAAGGCATTCAGTACGATTTCGGACGATGTTTTATACCTACCGTCGAATTTAAACATGTATTTTCGCCAAAATTTCGACGGTACACTGGAGTCACCACCAACTGTAATTGTATGAGTGGGGTATCCATTTGAAAGAAACTCAAGTTTTCTTTGAACTGTTATGCAACTGAATCATCCGAGTCGGGGGCCGGTAAAAGGAACAAGTTATTAATCTGAAACTTCCTGGCAGATTAAAACTGTGCACCGGACCGAGACTCGAACTGCCAGAATGGAAGCTCTAAGGACGGATTGTGAGTCGTGCTTGGGTATCTCAGTTGGCCAGTCGGTTCTCAGCCGTGTTGCGAAGCCGACGTGGCGCGGGGCTCTGTGCGGCACTTCGCAAGGGGGCCGTTGTTTACTCGCGCGGATAGTGGTAATGTAGTGTAAACAGATCACAACGACGATGGCGCTTTCTCTTAGAAAGGCAACGATTAAATTAAACTTCCCTGCCCAGTGCACACGACCTAAGGCATACGAAGTAGAGCGTTTCCTGCGTGAAGTAATGCACGTCGATCCACAGAAACTTCTCCGTATACATCTTTTGATCGCATCCAGCACAGTTTACCTGAAAATAGTTGATGAAGCAGCGTGCGAACGGCTTATTCGCCGTTCCACCGATGGATATTGTTTCCACTACTCCGACGGCGATACGGATATAGTGACCGTCGACCACGCAAGACTAGGCGTTCGGAACATACGAATCTTCGAGCTGCCGTTTGAAGTTACGGCCACGGTCGTCGTGAACGCCCTGCGTCCTAAAGAGCACTTACTAAGTCACGTGGAAGAAAAGTGGCATACGTTTGAGACGTATCCTGTTCTGAATGGAGTGCGTCAGATGCGAATTGAAAATCCCGTGATACGTGACCATTGGTGGCTGTCGAGCGATCTTCATTTATGATGGTCAATCTCGGACTTGTTCAGGGTGCAGGCAGGAAGGGCATGTACGGTCAGAATGCCTGCAGAGACGCCTCGTCCAGATACCACGTGCAGACACGACGGCTACATCGCAACAGACAAAGGTGCCTATTACATACGTTGAGGGAGCGAGGAACTTGATGAACGCGGGCGTTGTTCCGTTCCAGTTACCGACCCCCGCTGGACCGGTCATCGAGGCCAAGAAGACGCAGCCTCCATAGGAACCTTCGCCGTGCTCGACAGCAGTGACCACGTCGACACTCCAGCCATCTGAGGAAGGAGAGCACCAGAAGATCGATTCGATCTCGGATACGAAGATACGGGGGTGCCTGCTGTTTGTCGTGATCCAAAGGACGCGGACACGCGTTCCGGCAAGCAGAAGTCGCCCAAGCGACGAAATAAGAGGAGGCTGTCTATAGGAAATGCTTCGCGAAATCGTGACACGTTGCAGGGAGGTGATGAAAATCCATCTGCGGCCCGGGCTGTGAACCCTACTCCGACGGTTGCTGATTCGCTGCTGGCAACGTCCGCCCAAGGACAAAGCCACATTGACGATGCTCAACACACCGACGAGCCTCCAGGCGATTTTGTGGCTAAGACACCAAATGAATGTCATGCGGCGTCTAACGTGCCACACCTCCAGCTTGGCAGTTGGGCGTCCGAGATGGAGATGGCCGAGCGGTTCTAGGCGCTTCAGTCTGGAACCGCGCGACCGCTACGGTCGCTGGTTCGAATCCTGCCTCTGGCATGAATGTGTATGATGTCCTTAGGTTGGTTAGGTTTAAGTAGTTCTAAGTTCTAGGGGGCTGATGACCTCAGATGTTAAAACCCATAATGCTCAGAGCCATTTGAACCATTCGAACGGTCGGACGGGCGACGTGGCGCTTACTGGCTTAAAGGACTGCGGGATACGTCATCATACCCGCCAGTGACCCAGGTCTATCGGGTAGGTACAGTCAATGTCAACGGCATTAGCTACGCGATCAAAAGTCAGCTGATTCGAGCAGCAGACATTGATATCGTGTTTCTTGAAGAGGTACGGCCTGATGTGCGCCTGGATGTGCATGGACACGCGTCTTACGTCAACCCAACTTTCGGCGTGATGGTGGTAAGGCCATACTACTACGCGATGGCATCGAACCAACGGATATTCAGTATTGCCATCAGCGAGAGGCATTGCGCTCACCATCGGCGCAGTCCGCCTTGTGAATCTGTATGTGGTACTGCAAAGCGTCGAGAGCGAACACTCTGTTACTCCACTGGGTAAACTGTTCACCCGCATTATTCGTGCTCGTCTCCCCGCTACTGTCAAAGATGCCATTCATGCCGTCCAATCATGTTTGGGAGGTGTCAGTAATATACCTACGGCGTTAAGCTTTTATAGAGATGTTGCGCCTGTTATGTCGGCATGCCGCTTAGAAGGCGCCTTCGTGGAAGTTGACCTAGTCCACGCACTGGACCGAGTTGAGCACCGTTTCTCACAGGCTGTCTTAGAGAAGATGGGACTGTCCTCAATATCGGCAGGTGTGGTTCTCCGTCTCATCCACGGAGCCCTTCCTCAGTCCTGGTCAATGGCTACCGCTCTTGCCGGCCGCGGTGGTCTCGCGGTTCTAGGCGCGCAGTCCGGAACCGTGCGACTGCTACGGTCGCAGGTTCGAATCCTGCCTCGGGCATGGATGTGTGTGATGTCCTTAGGTTAGTTAGGTTTAAGTAGTTCTAAGTTCTAGGGGACTGATGACCACAGCAGTTGAGTTTCATAGTGCTCAGAGCCATTTGGCTACCGCTCGCCACCGCTCACTATTGAGCACTCAGTGTGACAAGGATGCCGTCTGTCAGCCTTTCTTTTCGCCGTCGACCTCGATCCTGCACTTCATGGTCTACGACAGCGTTTGAAGGGCATTCGCCTCCGCAGTGTGCGTTTTAAATATTGAGCCTATGCGGACGAAGTAGTTTTCTTGGCGAGGTCGGCAGAAGGTATATGTACGGAGATCGCGTGGCTTCAGCGATACGGCGAGGTGGGCAGGAGCCGTATCAAACTGCGAAAGTCGAACTACATGGATGTGGACAGAGGATTGAATATGAGTACGCCAGTGGCCATTACCAAGGGCCCTTGCGATGAAATGTCTGGGAGTGATCTTCTGTGGGAACGTGCAGCGTACAGCAGCAGATCCACATCGCAGACTACTTAATGTGATCCGCACACAATTTCGTCTCCATAACTTTCGAACACTTGACTTGATCATGCGGGTACATTTTATCTACGTCTACCTCGCTCAGAAACTTAATCATTATACACACGTTCTCCCAATGGCCGCTACGGTAGCTGCCAAGTTTAAGGCGGCCTTACGTCATTACGCCAGCTAGGGTAGGGTGTTCAAGAATCGTTATGAGACGCTAACGTTGCCCATACATGCAGGAAGCACTGGAATAATAAACGTACACAGCAGGGCGCGCGCCCTCTTTCTGCGGACGATGCATCGCCTACGCACTTCGGACAAGGACACAGTCCATGGTACACTGATTCAGGAGTTGGTGCCTCAGTCCCTCCGGCCACCGATTCCTGTTGGACAGATCGCTCCAGCACTGTGTCACATTCGCAGCTACTGGTCGACATGAGTTATCTGGCTGGCTCTGAGCACTATGGGACTTAACATCTCAGGTCGTCAGTCCCCTAGAACTTAGAACTACTTAAACCTAACTAACCTAAGGACATCACACACATCCATGCCCGAGGCAGGATACGAACCTGCGACCGTAGCGGTCGCGCGGTTCCAGACTGAAGCGCTTAGAACCTCTTGGCCACCAGCGGCCGGCATGAGTTATCTGTTGGATATCTTACCGACCACGCGGGATCCTAGAACCAAGGACTTCTACCGCTGCATTCAGCAGACACTGCCTGCTAATGTGGTTGAACGTCAACATCTGGCGGTTGGCTGGAGATGGGTGTGGAGTAACATACACTTGCCTTTATTTCCCACCAAGGTGTGTGATAACAACTAAAAGATTCCCCACCCGAAACGTTTACACGTGATACGTCTTGCCGAGGAACCTCTCTGCCTCAGATTCGCCGCTGTCGACGCCGACATGCACCGTTTCGTTTGTGGCACGGCTGCCGGCTGCTGGCTCCTCACACGGCGCATGCTGGTTGGCATTGTAGCTGCAACGGACGCCTCAGTCCATAGAGTCCACCCAACTGATCCATCCCGACGTCACTTACTTCCCTGCCACTCGCCATCACGCCACGGTATGGGTAAAGGGTATGGCATTGTCATACTTTTTTAGTGGCAGGGTTGCAGGGTTGTTAGACTTTTGGCATTCTGTAACGAGCAACTACATGGTTTTACGGCGCAAGACGTCTTATTGTTCGCTCTTTGCGAATTACTTGGGATCGTTGTTTACGCGCTCTCCAGACCATTGAGGTGTACTGGGTGTGAGAAGAGATTGAGATATAGCACATGGTGGACTGATGAGAGATATCAACGGTAATTATAGGGTGTTTCGCCTTCGCTGAACGACAATACGACCTGGACATCCTACCGTCTGGCTGCTGTGGACACCCCCGAAAGAAGATAGAAAAATATAAAAAAATACAACAACAACAAAAATGAAAAATAAATAAAATATAATACAAGTTTGTATCCCCTCCTTTATCCTTTTCTTTTTTTAACAAAACATTCAGAGGTGTACCTAATTTTTTTCGTGGGTGGAACCTGAAGTGGTGGCAAACAACCGTTCTAGTTGACTTTTAGGGTGAAAGTGGCGGTGGCACTAGCTTTGTTTTTGTTTTTAGGTTATATAGGTTTTTGGGGGTAGTATGGGTGAGAGGGGCCAACACCTGAAGTGGAAGAAGACTAAGAAAAAAAAAAGTTGTTAGCGCACTTGCCTGCGAAAGGCAAAGGTCCCGAGTTCGAGTCTCGGTCCCGCACATAGTTTTAATCTGCCAGGAAGTTTCATATCAGCGCACACTCCGCTGCAGAGTGAAAATCTAATTAGAATTGTTAATTTATTCCCGTTGTCAGTATAGCCTCTACCCACACTAAATCACAGGAACTGTCCACTTCAGTTTCACTACAGAGTAAACTCCATGTGATAGCAGTGAACCCTCCGCCACTTACTTTATTTAATCTATCCTTCCTCAATACGGTTCTGTCCTTTGTACAAATTTCGGTAGAACTTACTTGCAGCCTTAGCCAGCTTTCCGTTCCTACAACGATTTGAGCTCCAGTGCTCTCTATAAGCGTTAGTAGGGGCGTATTAGTGGAAACCGCTGAGGCAGGCTGTGCGATTTATGTATTAATATTTTATTATACCATGAAATTATCAGATATTGGTTTCCAGAATTTGCAATATGAAGATAACAAATGTTGACCTGTTATTCTGCACACTAATCTCTCAGTTTATGGCTCCCACTAACCTAACACTTGAACATAATTATGAGCGCTGTTATAAATTTGATCCTTTTTGTTAATATTAATTCCCAGCCAGTTGGGTGATTCATTTGGTAATTTCGATATGATCTACTCTGTTCTTGTCGGCCAGAGCACCCTCGTATTTTAATAAGTCTATAGTCATGTAGCAATGTAAAGTGGAATGCCCACGTAAAACAAATAGCAGGAAAAGCGGATGCCAGACCGAGACACTTTCGACACAGTTCCTCATAAGCGTCTTCTAACCAAACTGCGTGGCTGTGGAATATCGCCTCAGTTGTGCTACTGGATTCGTGATTTCCTTTCAGAAAGGCCACAGTTCGTAGTAATAGACTGAAAGTCATCGAGTAAAACAGAAATAATATCCGGCATTCCCGAACGAAGTGTTATAGGTCTTCTATTGCTCCTGATCTATATTAACGACATAGGAGACGATCTGAGTAGCCCTCTTAGACTGTTTGCAGATGATGCTGTCATTTACCGTCTTTTAAAGTCATCAGACGACCAAAACGAACTTCAAAATGATTTAGATAAGATATCTGCATGGTGTGAAAAGTGGCAATTGACCCTGAATAAACAAAAGTGTGAAGTTATTCACATGGGTACTAAAAGAAATCCGCTAAATTTCGGTTACGCGATAAGTCACACAAATATGAAGACTGTAATTCAACTACATACTTAGGGATTACAATTACAAATAGCCGAAATTGGAACGATCACACAGATAATGTTGTGGGTAGAGCAGACCAAAGACTGCGATTCATTGGAAGAACACTGAGAAAGTGCATCAGGTGGGCCAGACGGACGACATCGAAAAAGTTCAAAGAAAGGCAGCTCGTTTAGCATTATCGCGAAATAGTGGAGATAGTACCACAGACATGATCTGTGAACTGGAGTGGCACTCATTAAACAAAGACGTTCTGCGTTACAACTGTATCTTGTTATGTAATTTCATTCACCAGTTTTCTTCCCCGATTGCGAAAACATTCTGTTGGCGCCCACCTGCATAGGGAGAAAGGATCATCGCGATAAAATAAGAGAAATCAGACCTCGCACAGAAAAATGTAAGTGCTCGTTTTTCCAGCGTGCCGTTCGAGAGTGGAACGGTAGAGAGACAGCATGAAAGTGGTTCATTGAACCCTCTGCCAGGCATTTTATTGTGAATAACAGAGTAATCACGTAGATTTAGAAGTAGATATAGAGATTTATTGCAGGTGTGTTATGGAAATGTATTTCATCCAAGAAAGACGTGGTCTGCAAACACATTCGAACGTCCGATTCTTGAGTACTGCTCATCATTCTGGGACCCTTTCCTACTAGGATTAATAGCAGACATGGAGAAGATCCAAAAAAGAGCGACGCGAGAGCGTTACGCAGATACTGAGCAAACACCCATGGCTACAAGAGAGACTTTATACAGCACAGAGAGATTCTGTTACGTATGAACTAAAATCAGGGAGGACACTGTATGGTTATTTATGAAAGTCTGCGGGGTTTTGTGACAGTTGTCACTATATTTCTTCTATACGATCGATGTCTCGATCTTTCTGCTGGGATCTACTTCAGATCTTCTGCTGTTGACGGCTGACTGAGTGTTCAGTCAACCATGGGCACCACAACGTACTGAAGAAGATCCCAGTGAAAAGGTCGAAACATCGATCGTACAAGACATATGACGCGGAGTGTGTATGATGGTTCGTTCCAAACTCCCTAAACGAAATTGTCAATGCTGTTTATTTCTGATGAACACATATCACGAGGACAGGTTGACATTACTTGCACTTCAAGTTTTCACAGTGGTGAGGTTGTTACTTAAGCAAAAGGACAAGTTGCATATAGTGTGGCTTGATTGTTTCCGCATTCAGCTTCACATATTCGCATCTAGTCGGCTTCTTCGCAACCCACACGTATAAAATGTCACGTGCCCAGTAATAACTGCAGTCCTATCAAGAAAAAAAGTTTCATGGTGGGGTCGCAACTACGTACGCAGAAGGCATCTCATGTCCCACTGGTATCTTCCTTCTCCTAGTGAGGACTGTCCACAGTCTTCCCATTTCTTCATTTGATATTCAAAAGTTAAGAACGCGCTAAGGTATGAGAAGAGCAGAAAATTTGTAGATTTGAACAAGACGCAATTTCATAGGAAATATTTAAAATTTTCATGAGGGGAGAACCAACAGCCGTTAAATATTTTAGAAAACTCATTTTAAACGTCAGATGTTTTATTTAACCTGTATACATCATCTACCAGTTTCTGTCCTAGACCGTCGTCCCCTAATGTAAGGTAAAACAGATCAGTTAAAAATATATCCCATTTTCCTTTCTAAATGACCTGTTTTAACTGTGTTAATTGAACTTTAAGCAGCGCAAAAATAACCAAATATTTTCAAACATTAGTGCAAAAAATCATGTCTGAAAAAATAAGTGTCCTGTATGCTGAGAAAGATGTTTAAATGAAAAAGCATATTATTTGTATTTAGAGCCAACAAAACTTTTTAAGGTTCATTATAATATTCAGATTGATGATTTTGGTCCCACATTAACGAACGATTAGACAATTTTAGACAAGACATTCTCATTCGACACGAAAAGAAACTAAGTAAACTGCAATGCCTTCTATCTGTAAAATCATGTAATCCACCCAGTTTTAAAAAAAGTGATCATATATTCTATGACAGGGTTTTAAATAAGACTGACACAGTTTTACAAAAGCTGAGATGTTGCTACTGGAGAAAGGCTTAATGTCATACCTCAGTTATCTAACCAAAATATACTTGAAGATCTTGTTGATTTAAAATTAGGCATAGAAAGTGTAAAAATGGATAGTTTCCGTCAAACTAGAGCAGCACATCATGTTTGTAAAACTGTTAGCAAAAACCTAACCAGTTCTCATAATATTGTTAATTCCGACAGAAAACTAATTGGAACCATAAATATCAAACTTGTAGAAAAAGATGCTTTAGTAACGAAAGCTGATAAAGGTAATACCATTGTCATTGCTAGCAAACAAGAATATGTTACAAAAACTCTACGGTTCTTTCAGGAAAACGATATTTCTGGGCTACATGAGGACCCAATGTCAACTTTGCAGAAAGAATTCAGAACCGCTATTAACGATGCCGAAAATCTTCTTAAAGCTTTTCAAAAAAGCAACTAATTAACATGAATCCGCAGCCTTCTAAGTTACGAGCTCAGTTTAAAGTCCATAAAAAAGACCATTCGATCCGCCCATTTTACAACAGAATGTACAGTGCTTATCAAGACTTAGCAAAATTCATGCAAAATATATTGAAAATATTCCAAAACAACTATTCTGTTTCCAATACTCATGATTTAGTTAGTAAAATTAAAGACGTTCACTGTGATAGAGATACAAAATTAATTTCCTTTGCCATTAAAAATCTTTACACAAATGTGCCGGTACTTGAAGCCTTAGACATAGTAGAAAAAATTTACGTTCTTTCAAAAAATATATATCTGATGAGCAAATCACCGATTTTGTGAATTTGCTTCGTATTTTCCTTTGACATTAAAAATCTTTACACAAATGTGCCGGTACATTAAGCCTTAGACATTGTAGAAAAAAATTTACGTTCTTTCAAAAAAGATATATCTGGTGAGCAAATCACCGATTTTATGAATTTACTTCGTATTGTAGTGAAATACAATTATTTTGAGTTTAATGGAAAACTACATCAGCAACTAGATGGTCTTGCAATGGGGAACCCTTTAGCCGGAATCCTTGCAGATGTGTTAATTAATTCCTTAGAAGTAAAATTTTTCACTAATTTCTCAGCGTCAACTGTAGGCATTCTTTCATACGCTGGATACGTCGATGACATTTTGATCATTTACAGAGGGCCTAACGACGGTATTGATAGACTTTTTAATATGTTCAACGAGTTTCATGAAAATATTTCTTTCATCTGTGAACGCGAAAATGAGTTCCGGCTGTTAAAATTTCTAGATCTCACTCTTACAATGGTAGATGACAAAGTTAACTTCAGTATCTAGTTCAGTGCACCCACATTCTCATATAATGGCCTTTTTCATTCAACTATTCATAGAGCCACCTCCACTCCCCTTTCTTCTGAAAATCTCAATCCAGTCGTTAATCTGATTGAAACTATTGCTGTCAATAATGGCTATGATCCTTCTATTGTAGATAGTATTTTCATTAAGAAAACCAATAAGAGAATCACCACGCTAGGCCTTTCTAATAATGAACATAATGAAAAGAAAAAAAATTTTCCCTATACCATTTCTGGGTTCAATTTGTTACAGGCTACAGCGTCTGCTTCAAAATAAATATAACTGTAGAGTAGCCTTCTTCCACTTCTCCACTAATAACTCTTTAAAAAGTAACATCATACATGACTTGAAACCTACGATTTCCCCTTTGCAGAATTCTGGTGTTTATAAAATTATTTGCGGCAACTGTCCCACCTATTACATAGGCCAAACAGGCAGAACTATTTCGACAAGATTCAAGGAATACCTTCTAGACAAAATAGGCACCAATGTTCACAATTCAACATTCGCTGACCATTTGTCAATCACAGGACATAATCCTAAAGACGTAAAAGACGTCCAGATATAGCACTCGGAGAAAAAAAGGCTTTAGGCTTAACATCTTATAAGAGCTAGAGATTTCTAAACACCTATCTCTGAAGGACGGTTTCATGCTTAACGGACAGTTGCAACTACACAATAAGAACTTTTTACAAGGTATAGAGTCGCTAATTAAAAATGGTCTGAATGGCGATACTCTCCTCAGTGTAGACTCTTAAACATCGTTTTTCCTTTCGAATTTCGTGTTTTCTAAGAACATTATTTGAATTGTATTTCTTTTGTTAAATAAGACCGTTACGGTATGTTGTAACTTTCATGCACAGGTCCCTGTTGTTACCTGTAATGTTAAAAATTGTCTTTACATTGCCGCATTTGCTCTTGTCTGTAATTCGATCACTTCTTGCTATATGGCCCGAATCTGTTTACGTGTCCTTTCTCTGCCTCGTGATGACTGGGTGTTGTGTGATGTCCTTAGGTTAGTTAGGTTTAAGCAGTTCTAAGTTCTAGGGGACTGATGACCATAGATGTTAAGTCCCATAGTGCTCAGAGCCATTTTTTTTGTTTACGTGTCCAACTCGTAGCTGCCTTGGCCCGTTAGCCGTCTAGCGACGGCACGGTAGCTCAGCGTGTTCGTTCAGAGGGTTAGTTGCCTTCTGTAATAAAAAAAACTGAGTCAACCGCTCAACACTGAACTTGAACGGTTGTCAAGGGACATCCGCACCGAACAAATACAACGAACAATAACGGGAAAAAAAGAAAAAAGAGTGACGGTAGCGGCTGTTTGATGCAGTTCTTAGACCTAAGCGACCTCGCGACTGCCATTGTATTTCGATGGAATATTTTATTCCAGTTGATAAATTTGTTACATTTTTACATTTCAGTTTTCATTCTTGCGACATTTTTTATTTGACGAGAACATTTTTCCTCAGATGTTTTCCACCCATGGTGTGATTACATGTAAGTACACTGTTTGTAGTTTTTATGTAAGTAATCCTATTAAGTATATTGTATTTCAAGCAATAATGATTATATTTTCTAGGTAATCCTATGTAATTTTTGTTCTGATGAAAACCGCCTTAGAGCTGTCGAAACCATGGTGAATTTGAGAATAATTTTGTTCAACCGAAGTCGCCATACATCTTGTAACTAAAATAAGGCCTATTTTATCTTACATCCAGTAATCGATGGTCTATGACTGAAAACAGTAAGTGATATGTAGGTTATGTAAAAATCTGACGGTTAAAATGCGTTTCTAATGTATAGAACATATAGGTTACTGAATATAGATCATATTAGTAAAAGAGAGATAAAAGTGGAATTCGACATCAGACCTCAATTTATTTATGAATTTGTTTTATTAGGTAAGATTGGGGGTCTTCAAACCGTCTCTCACATCTTAACCACTCATAATTGCCGGGTATATGTTCTTTGATATCAGTAATGCATATGATACTACTTGGAAACACTGTGTTCTTGGACAACTGCATCAATGGGGCTTTCGTGGCCGCCTCCCCATTTTCATTCGGTCTTTCCTGTCTCAGCGGTTTTTTCGGACCCGCGTTGGTAACACACTGTCTGCTCGCTTTGAGCAAGAGAACGGTGTCCCCCAGGGCAGTGTTTTAAGCGTTACCCTCTTTGCCATAGCCATCAACAGTATAACGTCTACAGTGAGGAGTCCAGTACAGTGCTCCTTGTTTGTGGACGACTTTGCTGTTTTCTGTTCCTCCTCCAGTGTTGCAACCGTGAGCCGTCAGTTGCAGCTAACAGTGCGGCGGTAAGAGGAGTGGGCTGCAAAG
Organism: Schistocerca nitens; assembly: GCF_023898315.1. NCBI lineage: Eukaryota > Metazoa > Arthropoda > Insecta > Orthoptera > Acrididae > Schistocerca > Schistocerca nitens. Next base: position 230,994,726 of record NC_064615.1, read on the forward strand.
ACAGGTTTTCGATTTTCTGCCGATAAGTGTGTTTGTGTTCATTTTAATCGTTCTCGTCGTCTTTTTACTTTGCCTGCCTCGCATATGGGGGATGGTGTCCTACATTTTAGAGACACAGTGCGGTTTCTGGGCCTAATTTTTGACTCCAGGTTGTCATGGCTGCCACACCTACGTGACTTGAAAGCCAGAACCCTGAAGGCACTGAACATCCTCAAGTGCCTCAGCCACAGGTCTTGGGGAGCGGACAGGGCGCGTCTCCTTCAGTTTTATCGGGCTTTTGTGCGTTCACGGCTGGACTATGGGTGCACAGAATATGGGTCAGCAAGGCCGTCTTATTTGCAGCTCCTTGACGCTGTCCACCATGCTGGGATTCGACTGGCCACGGGTGCTTATCGGACCAGTCCCATACCCAGCCTCTGCGCTGAGGCTGGCGAACCGCCACTTACCATCCGGCGGCAGCTCCTGCTGGTGCGCCAGGCTTGTAAGTTTCTTGCAGCTCCCGGCTCGCCTGCTCACCGCCTTGTTGCCCATCCACCTCTGGACCGCCTTTTTTCCCACCGTCCCCGGGCTACGTTGCCATTTGGGATCCGTGTGCAACGTATGCTAGAGTCTCTCGGTGTGGAGTCTGTACAACCCCAAATCCAGGGTTTTAACCGCCTGCCACCCTGGTTACTGAAGAGGCCCGGAGTGATTTTAGATTTATTGCAGTACGAGATAGATTGCACTCATGCCACCGTTTTTAATGCAGCATTTTCTGCTATTTTATCTGAGCACCACGACTATGTAGCTGTTTTTACGGATAGGTCGAAACAAGGGGATTCCGTTGGTTGCTCAGTTATTTTTCCGGATCGTGTCCTCAAGGTCCGACTGCCTCAGACTTTTACTGTCTTTGATGCAGAATTGTCTGCGATCTTGCGGGCGCTGGAGCAGATGAGACATTCTTCCTCTCCTAAATTTCTTGTCTGTTCCGATTCACTCAGTGCCCTTCAATCATTGCACCATTTGTATCCGGCAGATAAAGTAGTCCAGACCATCCAGGATGCCCTCCTCCGACTACAGCGACTGGGGAAGGTTGTAGCTTTCTGCTGGGTTCCGGGGCATGTCGGCATTGCTGGGAATGAAAGGGCAGATCTCGCAGCCAAGGAGGCGTGTCTCGATCCACACGTATCTCAGTGTGCTATCCCCTTGCGCGCACTCAGCTCGCTGTTGAGCTCACGAGTCATGTGTCGGTGGGAGGATGAGTGGCTGGAAGTGACTGACAATAAGCTCCGTCTAGTCAAGCCCACAACGCGTGTGTGGTGTACTTCCTTTCAGCCCCATCGACGGGACGAGGTTCTCCTCACTCTGCTTCGAATAGGCCACAGGCCCTATGACGCATGGCTTACTGCTCCGGCGAGAAGACCCTCCAATGTGTGGTGCTTGCGGCGTCCAGGTCACTGTGCGCCACGTTTTATTGGATTGCGTTTTATTTTCTGACCAGCGGGCCGCGGCTGACTTGCCAGCGGACCTGCCAACTCTTTTAGGCAACACTCGGACGAATGTGGTTAAAGTTTTAAAGTTCTGTGCCATGTCAAATGTTTTTACAAAGATTTTAGGGAGGGGATTTTAATTTGCTCACTGTGTGACAAGCTCGCCCATATTTTATGTCAGTAGCCAGCCAGTGACAATTTCAGTGGCATTCTTGTTGCTATGTTTTCCCTTTCCTTCGGTTTTACTTTCTTATATAGCATTTTCTTTCTTTTCCTGCTTTCTTTGCGTGTGTGCTTCGGTTTTCTTCGGTCTGTCCACATTCGTTCCTTTTAATGTGTGTCAGGGCGCTGATGACCTCGATGTTGAGCGCCCATAAACCCCAACACACACACACACACACACACACACACACACACACACACCGGGTATATGCAGTCGGCATTAAAATATGTCTATTAAAATGGGCTGTGATTAATAATAATTACCAGAATAATTATTGTATGAAAGACATGCTTCGCTTCTATCATTATTGGTTCTATTGATTCCACAATCGGGAGTAAATAAAAAAAAACAGTAACAAACAATACGGAACACGTAAACTGAACTAGTGCTGTGTTATAGATTCGAGTGAGCACAAAATACGAATTATTATAACTACAGTCTTATTAAGATTCACTTAACTATACTTCTTACTCAATAACGTCAATAACGTTCCTATGGATGGGGGGGGGGGGGGAATCCATAAGAGTGGAACACACAGAATCGCAACTAGAGAAGTTGACTAGTCCAAGCTAGAGAGAAGAAAAAGTGGGTAAAATTAACAGATTAAATTGAAATCAGAAATAGGCACGGATGAGGAAAGTCGGGATTATATTGACAATGTGAAAGAAATGCTGTAATACTTTTGAACAGATGAATAACGGCTGAGGTACGCCGAGAACGACAACAAAAACAAATTTTAACCTTCTCTCTAAGGCACTGTGGCTTAGGATCGATCAGAATTTAGTGGGACGTTAGTGCTAGAGTCGAAGCACTATTGACTTAAAAAGAAGAACATTGTAATAATCAATATATCCTCGGTTCACGGTTTACATCTGAGAAACTAGCCACTAGTCTGCGATACCTTCCGTTCTTCCGTGTTTGACACACATACCACTCTGTAAATGAGTAACGGAATTAGGTAATGCCTTCCGTTCACTGATCCAATATCTACATACCACGAGTTTCTACGTACAGCCGCTATCGTCTTTCAAAGAATGGACTCCCACCGCTTGCCCCTTCCCGTCGATTCTCGCTACTTTTATTAGACGCCAGTAGATAAGCCAGTAATTGGGTTTCCGAACAGCTCCCTTTATGCAGCAGTGCCGGTAACGCGTTTTTGTCGTAATACGAAACTTTAGAGTCCACAGAATAGTTTACCCGAAGCTTCCTGCTAGCGATCAGATGCTCCACACTGTAATCAACTTTTTAAACTATGAGTTACTTAATGTGAACTGCACTGGAATTTTCTCAGAACATCTTATTCCACCTTGAGTGCCGATAATCCATGCTAAGCGGCCAAAACCTTTAATGAAAAATTACAGTGCTTTTACTGGTAACTTCAGATATATCGTATTGCGGTGTAAATTAAGCAAAAAAATAAGTTTTTGCTTCATTTTTGGATGAGCTCAGTACATTTTACACGTTCTGCAAATGTGGTAACTTCAATGCAATTTTGGCCGCGCGGTTTAAGGTATCATGTCCGGACTGCGCTGCCCCTCCCGCCGGAGGTTCGAGTCCTCCCTCGGGCATAGGTGTGTGTGTTGTTCTTACAAGGAAACCTCCCCATCGCACCCCCCTCAGATTTAGTTATAAGTTAGCACAGTGGACAGGCCTTGAAAAACTGAACACAGATCAATCAAGAAAACAGGAAGAAGTTGTGTGGAACTATGGAAAAAATAAGTAAAATATACAAACTGAGTAGTCCATGTTCAGGATAAGCAACATCAAGCATAGTATCAGTTTAGGAGCGCCGTGGTCTCGTGGTTAGCGTGAACAACTGCGGAACGAGAGGTCCTTGGTTCAAGTCTACCCTCGGGTGAAAATTTTACTTTATTTGTTTTCGCAAAGTTATGATCTGTCAGTTCGTTCATTGACGTCTCTGTTCACTGTAATAAGTTTAGTGTCTGTGTTTTGCGACCGCACCGCAAAACCGTGCGATTAGTAGACGAAAGTACGTTCCTCTCCAATGGGAACCGAAAACATTTGATCGCAAGGTCATAGGTCAACCGATTCCTCCACAGGAAAACACATCTGATATACACTCCTGGAAATTGAAATAAGAACACCGTGAATTCATTGTCCCAGGAAGGGGAAACTTTATTGACACATTCCTGGGGTCAGATACATCACATGATCACACTGACAGAACCACAGGCACATAGACACAGGCAACAGAGCATGCACAATGTCGGCACTAGTACAGTGTATATCCACCTTTCGCAGCAATGCAGGCTGCTATTCTCCCATGGAGACGATCGTAGAGATGCTGGATGTAGTCCTGTGGAACGGCTTGCCATGCCATTTCCACCTGGCGCCTCAGTTGGACCAGCGTTCGTGCTGGACGTGCAGACCGCGTGAGACGACGCTTCATCCAATCCCAAACATGCTCAATGGGGGACAGATCCGGAGATCTTGCTGGCCAGGGTAGTTGACTTACACCTAGAGCACGTTGGGTGGCACGGGATACATGCGGACGTGCATTGTCCTGTTGGAACAGCAAGTTCCCTTGCCGGTCTAGGAATGGTAGAACGGTGGGTTCGATGACGGTTTGGATGTACCGTGCACTATTCAGTGTCCCCTCGACGATCACCAGTGGTGTACGGCCAGTGTAGGAGATCGCTCCCCACACCATGATGCCGGGTGTTGGCCCTGTGTGCCTCGGTCGTATGCAGTCCTGATTGTGGCGCTCACCTGCACGCCGCCAAACACGCATACGACCATCATTGGCACCAAGGCAGAAGCGACTCTCATCGCTGAAGACGACACGTGTCCATTCGTCCCTCCATTCACGCCTGTCGCGACACCACTGGAGGCGGGCTGCACGATGTTGGGGCGTGAGCGGAAGACGGCCTAACGGTGTGCGGGACCGTAGCCCAGCTTCATGGAGACGGTTGCGAATGGTCCTTGCCGATACCCCCAGGAGCAACAGTGTCCCTAATTTGCTGGGAAGTGGCGGTGCGGTCCCCTACGGCACTGCGTAGGATCCTACGGTCTTGGCGTGCATCCGTGCGTCGCTGCGGTCCGGTCCCAGGTCGACGGGCACGTGCACCTTCCGCCGACCACTGGCGACAACATCGATGTACTGTGGAGACCTCACGCCCCACGTGTTGAGCAATTCGGCGGTACGTCCACCCGGCCTCCCGCATGCCCACTATACGCCCTCGCTCAAAGTGCACAAACTGCACATACGGTTCACGTCCACGCTGTCGCGGCATGCTACCAGTGTTAAAGACTGCGATGGAGCTCCGTATGCCACGGCAAACTGGCTGACACTGACGGCGGCGGTGCACAAATGCTGCGCAGCTAGCGCCATTCGACGGCCAACACCGCGGGTCCTGGTGTGTCCGCTGTGCCGTGCGTGTGATTATTGCTTGTACAGCCCTCTCGCAGTGTCCGGAGCAAGTATGGTGGGTCTGACACACTGGTGTCAATGTGTTCTTTTTTCCATTTCCAGGAGTGTATTCTATACGACACTGGTGACGGCATGTGCGTCACATGACTGGAATATGTTGCAGACCCACCTAACTTGTACACTTGGCGAAAGGGTAAAAAGATTCTTCTACCTTGCCCGATTTAGGTTTTCTTGTGGATGTGATAATAACTCCCAAAAAAGTGATGAAAACATAAGAGTTTATCACATAAACTGCAACAAATGAATGCAAAAGTTTCACAGTCACACAGTTTTCCCTGTGCTCTGTCAAAACATATGTTTTTAACGTTATCCAATTTTTTCCGTGTGTCAAATCCTGCATATGTCCAAGCAAATCTGAACATGTCCTGGAATTTTCGAGAGCGAAGTTGATTGTGTGAGTGCCTGAACTTTGATAATTGACACACGTCAATTGCTAGAAAATAAAAAAGTTAAAATTTTTACTCGAGGGAGGACTTGAACCGAGATCCTCTCGTAGCGGAGTTTCTTACGCTAACCACGAGACCACGGCGCTCCTGAGATCACATCTTCCTTGATGTGGCTTATGTTACACATCGACTACTCAATTTGTATATTTTGCTTATTTTTTTCATAGTTCGACAAAACTTCTTCCTGTTTTCTCGATTGATCTGTGTTCAGTTTTTCAAGGCCTATCCACTGTGCCAACGTATAACTAAATCTGAGGGGGGTGCGATGGGGAGGTTCCCTTGTTAGCATAGGATAGTTTAAGTTAGTTTAAGTAGTGTTTAAGACTAGGGGCCGATGACCTATGCAGTTTGGTCCCTTAGGAATTCACACAAATTTCAACATTTTAAATGCAGTTTTTAGTACTTATTATCCAAAGTGAATTTAAAATTTAGTTTAGCTTTTCCGTTGAAATGAGATAAACTGAGACAAATATCGATTTCCGAAAAAAAGCAAATATTTCCTTCTTTCACTCTTGCATTTAACTAAGAGAAAAGAGAATCGTACTGATTAAACAAATATTACATTGTTGTTTTAACAAAATGTCACAGTAGAAATATTCTCATTATCAAGACTGAAATCATTCAGTTAAGTAATTCTTTGTCGGCATCAATTTAGTTACATTCCAAACGAAAATATTATGACAATCTTAGTGAAATTATACGAAATGACTTGTTATACTGATAACGTAAATACACATTGAAAGCTTGGAGATCCCATACATATCTTACTTTCTTACTCTTTGCTATATGCTGTAAAGTTTTCTTTCATCATAGATTCGTCTCATTTAGAAGTTGTCGAACAATATCCTTTGATTGGCGATGAAATTTTCTGTAACGTTAATTTCGATATTAATCCCTTTTCCACATGATGGAGAAAGTATTTTGAAAATTCTGGAGGCTTCTCTAAATACTGTAGATTGTTTTTCTTTTGTATAGTCAGGGATATAAAAGTGTTCAGTAACATTCGCAATGGCATTCGTTGATCGGTAAACAACTAGCCTTTGTTCAGCTTCGAAATTACTGTGTCAAATGCGTACTTCTCAGTAGATGGTAAAGTGTGGTGAGAGATGGTGTTAATCTTTGTCACATGATACTTGCAGGAAAATAAAGGTACCCTGTCTTGGGGCAATGCGTGTGCACACGAACTCACAAAGCTTATAACAAGTGTAACGTGGGTTCCTCATGTGTACCTTTGTAATGCTCTCACCTGATAAAGTAACAAAAATTGTAAGCTAGGTTTCGGAAATGTTTCACACCTAACGGACGTTTTTGTGTTATGTATCATAAACTGGTTCTTGCTAGAAAAACTGAACTATAAATCAGAACAGTAAGTCATTAAGGAGAAAATACAGTAACATATGTCAACGCAGTGAGGAACATAGCGAACAGTAACCCTTTATTTGTTACGGAATACCGTTTCTATTCATAACACGATCAAGATAATGAAGTGAAAGAATAATGAAAAACACAATTTCTGATTATGCTCTAATTGTGACTAGGGGACAACACACCGTTCCAGTTCGAAGTTCGACACTTCAGTACCATAACATCGCAGAATATTTTACTACAAATATAAATACCGAAATTGCATGTGAATCTAGGTACAAAGGTGTCAACTGTATTGACAGTATGTATTGTAAAAGATATATCTCACGTAGAAATGTGTTCTGAATTGGTAGATGAGACATAAGGTTTCAGAGGTGGCGAAATAAGCTGTCATAATTTGTACTGTTAGTAGCACCTCTGGTGGAAGTAATCTGTGTAACTGTTTATTAGGGAAAGAAAGTGTATAGTGTTTTCTTCAGAATAACGAAGAAGGAGGATATCAAGAATAAACTAGAACAGCCAAATAGAATATGACACGCTAAAATAAGTGTACTAGCAGCAGAAATTTGAACGTGGTAGGGAAGCAAGAAAATCTGAAAAGGGCAGTGCTAAGGCTCGGTGTAGGTATACTGCAGGTCAGTGAAATGAAATGGAAAGAAGACAAGTATTTCTGGTCAGATGAGTTTGGGTATTATTAATAACAGCAGATTACAATATAATGGCGATAGTATTCGTTATGAATACGAAGACAGGGCAGAGAGTGAGTTACTGTCAACAGTTCTGTGATAGAGTTGTTCTCATCAGAATCGACAGCAAACCAGCACCGACAGCAATAGTTCAGGTACACATGCCAACGTGGCAAGCCGAAAAGTATATAAGGATACTGAAGGGGTAATTCAGCACGTAAACGGAGATGAAAATTTGATAGTCATGGGAGACTGGAATGTGGTTATAGGGATAGGAGTAGAAGTAAGAGTTACAGGAGATTATGGGCTTGGTTGTAGGAACAGAGACCCTTGGAGAAAAGAAAATCACTTGTACGGATATCAAGACATCAGCTGGAAAACCCGTTCTAAGCAAGTAGGGGAAGCAGAAAGGTGGAAGGAGTATATAAAGAGTCTATACAAAAGCGATGTTCTTGAGCGCAATATTATGGAAATGGAAGAGGACGTAGGTGAAGATGAAATGGGAGATATGACACTGCGTGAAGAATTTGACAGGGTCGAAACAAGGACCCAGGAGTAGATAACATTCCAATAGAACTACAGACAGCCTAGGGAGATCCAGCCTTCTAGTGAGCAAGATGTGTGTGACAGGCGAAATACCCTCAGACATCGAGAAGAATATAATAATTCCAATCCCAAAGAAAGCAGGTGCTGACAGGTGTTGACCGAACTATCAGTTTAATAAGTCACGATTTCTTTACAGAAGAAATGAAAAACTGGTAGAAGTCCACCTTGGGGAAGATCAGTTAGAAATGTTGGAACACGTGAGGCAATACTGACCCTACGACTTATCATAGCAAATAGATTAAGGAAAGGCAAACCTACGTTTCTAGTATTCGGAGACTTAGAGAAAGATTTTGACAGTGTTGATTGGAATACTCTCTTTCAAATTCTGAAGGTGGCAGAGGTAAAATACAGGGAGCGATAGGCAATTTACAATTTTTACAGAAACCAGATGGCCATTGTATGAGTAGAGGGGCATGAAAGGGAAGCAGTGGATAGGAATGGAGTGGGACTGGGTTGTAACCTATCCCCGACGTTATTAAATGTATACATCGAGCAAGAAGTAAAGGAAACTAAGGAAAAATTTGGAGTAGGAATTAAAATCCACGGAGAAGAAATGAAAACTTTGAGGTTTGCTGATGACATTGTAATTCTGTCACATACAGCAAAGCACCTGGAAGAGCAGTTGAACGGAATGGACAGTGTCTTGAAAGGAGGCTATAAGATGACCATCAACAAAAGCAAAACGAGGATAATGGAATGTAGTCTAACTAAACCAGGTGATGCTGAGGGTATTAGACTAGGAAATGAGAGACTTAGAGTAGTAAATGAGTTTTGCTATTTGGATACCAAAATAACTGATGATGGTCGAAGTAGGGAGGATATAAAATGTAGACTGGCAATGTCAAGGAAAGCGTTTCTGAAGAAGAGAAATCTGTTAGCATCGAGTATAGATTTAAGTGAAAGTAAGTCTTTTCTGAAAGTATTTGTATGGAGTGTAGCCATGTATGGATGTGAAACGTGAACGATAAATAGCTTAGACAAGGAGAGAATAAAAGCTATGGAAATTTGGCGCTACAGAAAAATGTTGAAGATTAGCTGGGTAGATCATTTAACTAATGAGCAGGTACTGAATACTGAATAGAATTAGAGAGAAGAGGAATTTGTGGCACAACTTGTCTAGAAGAAAGGATCGGTTGGTAGTACATGTTCTGAGGCATCAAGGGATCACCAATTTAGTATTGTAGGGCAGCGTGGGGGTTAAAACCCGTAGAGTAAGGCCAAGATCTGAATACACTTAGCAGATTCAGAAGGATGTAGGGTGTTACTTGGAAATGAAGAGGCTTGCACAGGATAGAGTAGCATGGAGAGCTGCATCAAACCAGTCTCTGGACTGAAGACGACAACAACAGCTGGGAATAAGAGAGGAAAGAGACTAGTTAGTTTTTTGATACATTGCAACTAATAATAGCGAATATACTTGAAATTCTCCATAACGTCATACTGTTGTGGATAACAACGCCTTATAAAAATGTTTGATAACGTTTTTTGTGTTAAAAGTTCAGAACACAAATCAACAGTGATTGTACATAAAAATTACACACATAAAGCATTTCTAAGATCCCAGTTACGTATCTTCTTTGTCCTGAAAATTTTAGTTTCCTACACTTGCATCCTTTTCCATGTCAACTTCTAATATTGACTACAGCCACCACACACGTGTCTGTTCGCTTTCGTCGTCACCCGAATCTAATAACGCACCCTCGTGATGCAATTAACAGCTCGAATGAAGTAATTAACAGATTTCATGAACTTCGTTACAATCGCCTTAGGTGCAGAACTTCTCGACTCTAACCAGCGATCTCACTTGAGTTTCTGTCTCAAACCTTTCGGCCAGTCAGGGCCCAGGATTATTTTCGCTACTATATAAGGGTCTGCTTCCCTCAGCCAATAGGAAGGGAGTATGCTGCCTGCAGGTAGATTGTGACACCGTAACTTCCCACCAGGATGCCTCCATCTTGTAAATGGCTTCCCGATAGCGCTTGCTACTCATTGCCCAATATTATAATTTAAGGGATACTCTCCTGCCTTAAATGTTATAGTGCGACAAATGGTACGTGACCCTATAAAACGTTCTCAATTTAAGCACAGAGCTGCAATAATTAATCCAATCATTGCTCATAAATTTAGTTTGTTTCAAAGCAGTCTACTCAGTACGTTCTCACGACATCACTCGACACTTTCAATTCGATATTCGATTGATTCTGACAAAAAGTAACGCAGGAGTCTACAGCAGAAGGAAGTTAAAGAGACATTTCGCACCTTAATGCAATTGGTCGCGAGATGCTAGTTGCTAAGTTTCCGATTGTGAACGAGAATATCCTACATCTATAAGCATTACCATCTGGGATCGCTGATAACTTCGTGCTATGCATTAAACGTGTCAATATAACTTCGACGCAGCTAACTTCGTCTGGAGCATTTAATACTCAAGAGAGTTAATACAAAGCAAAAGCTACTCAGTCAATATAGGAGTATTTTATAATCTACGTTTACTGCGAATTTAACTCTTTCAGGCTTGTAGCCACAAGTGGCTTAGAAAATACGAGCTATCAAACGAGTCCTCCTCTGCCATTGTCGAGATGCTATGTAAACTGCAATTCGGTGACCGATTTCCAGAGTACGTTCTTTACCACTCATGTCTCAGTATACCATAGGTGGAAACAAGTATCATGTTGTATATGGCAGTGTTGTAATTGTGCACGCAGTCTGCCCAACATAAAACTGTCCACATGCACTTGAAATTATCTACATTCCTCACTGGTTTCATGAACTGTAGAATTTTTGTCGATGGCCTGAATCTCTTTTACGCCTCTTTATGCCCCGGCAGATTTTTTCCTGTCACTGAGCCACAGAACGGAAAAACTCGCGCTGCTTCGTTTCTTCCTTGGAGTGCTTCTGCTTACTAGTCTTTGGCCAAATAGCTTGCAAAATTTACTGGCTGTTGTAGCCGTTTTCTTTGAAAACTTGCTGTAGGTTGGCTCAGTCCTTTCGATAGGTTTTAAATGTCAAATGGATTCCACTCGATTGTCTAAGATCCAGAGAACGGAACGTTTCAGTAGTGGCTGGTGGCAAATAGTAGCTTGCAAATACAGGTCCGTGTGAGTGTGTTTTCAGTAAATACTGTTGATGAGACACCCACCTGCTTTTCGGTGGCCAAGGACATCTAGGAATGGAAAGGAACCGTCCGTCTTTACCTCCATCGTGAACCTGATGTGGTATTATATATAGTTGACGTGACACAAGAACTCTTCCAATTGTTAACAACAATGACGTCGGACGACGACTATGTCATCGACGCAATGATAAAAGCATTTAGGCTTTGCAGTAGATGCGTCTAGGGAGATGTCTTCAAAGTACGCCATAAACAGGTTGGCTGTAACAGGAACGATGCCTTCCGTATCGTTATAATACACTCCACCCCAAAAAAGATGACGTAAGGGTGTACTTAAGTAAGTACAGAACAGTGTCGTGAAACAACAGGGTGAGCAGGTCTATGGAGCCTTAAAAGGAAATGAGAGTGAATTATGGGATTACGTCAAAGCTGACAGTCATATCTCTTTTTCCAAGTCACAGGCATTAAATATGATTGAGAAAGCCTATCTTATCTTGATAGGTTCATACTGAACAATACACGGAATAATGAGGCTGGCCAATTTTTTACATGTCTGTTAGCGATCCATTGGAGATAAAGCGATGTGTTCTTTTTATGAAATTTTGGTAGGCCATAAAACGTTGCTAATCGAGGTGCCTGAAGGAAGACAGTTTGAAAGACTCTTTCGGTGAACAGTGCTTGAGAAGCTCCTACGTCTTTCTAATTATTCTGGATGTTTGGTCCCATGGCCTTTGTGAGGTTCACAACGATCCTCTAGTTGTAGCCCTCTCAATTGACAAGTGCAATGTAGCTGTCATAACGAACGAAGCCAACTCAAACACAAAGATTTGGTTGATAATGGAGGAGGAGATACTCCAAATTGTCAACAGTAATGGGGCATGCTAAGGAAAGCAGACAGTGAACTGCATTCTAGGAAATATCTGTTACATAGGCCAACGAAAAAATTTTTTTTCAAAAGCTTTTTTTACTTTCATAGCTGATCTTTACAGATTTGTATGAGTTGAATCCAAATCTATTACACAGGCTACTAAAATTTTTTTTCATAAACTTTTTTTTTTACTTTGGTAGCAGATCTTTATAGATTTGTATGAGCCGAATCCAAATCTAGCCTTATTTCGACGAAATATCTATTACACTGGCCAACAAAAAATTTTTTTCAAAAACTTTTTTTACTTTGGTAGCTGACTTTTATAGATTTGTGTGAGCTGAATCGAAATCTTGCCTTAGTTTTTTTGTATCACCCATAGGTTTCGAGCAAATATGCTTTTTACTAGATCGTATAAAAATCCTGTGCTATATGGTAAACGGGGAAATTAATGAAAACCTTTGTTACAACATAAGCATGGTTTGTATTTACAGTAAGCTACTTGAAACAATGATATGTGTTAATAGAGGTTTCTCTTGTCAGCTGGAATTGGTTTGTATTTTCTTTCCCCTTAGTCTTTGAAACTTCTTGTGTAGCTTTTTCTACGTTGAGTTGCTTGCTGAACTTCTCGGTGAAGCGACCAACAGTAGTGCCCAATCATGTTGGCGATCCAGCGCCCTTGGTAGCGTTTTCCATCAGTGGTTTTGGATGAATCAAGAAACAACCTCCAGTCTTCCTTTTTGTATTCAATACCAAACTCATTCATCAGACTGGGAATGTCTGAGCAGTACACTAAATCACCTTCTTGTTGAAAAAACATGGGAAATTGCTGCTCTCTCTTTCTATACATGTATATGCTGGTTTCAACTGCCAATAAGTTCTTTTCTTTTATTCCAGAGCCAAGCAATTCAACTTTTTCTTTCGGTAAGCTTAGATCCGTAACCAGATCGTTAAGCTCGGTCTGAGTAAACAATTTAGGCTTCAGACTTTCTGTATTTCAATGAAATTCATCATAATCTGGTTCGTCTAAATCAGATTGTACATAAATACTTCTGTTGTAATACAATTTAAATTATCTGGTGGTTCAGGAACTGGCAAATCTACACCATGCCCTAATGGTCGGATGGCGGACGGAAGGTTAGGGTAGCTTATTCCTTCTTTTTTTTCGAATTACGACCAGTAACATGAACACTGCAAAAGTAAAAATCGTCGGAATGATTTCTTGGCTCCCTTCATATCATAGGAACAGCAAATCTAAAGGCTTTTTCTCCTTTTCGGACCATTTTCTCAGATCTTCAGCACACACATAACATACCGTATGCGGCGCCCAAGATTTATCTTGATGACCAATTTTACATACAAAGTATGATAGATAAACCCTTTTCACAAAGTCTGTAATGTTTCTTTGGTGGTTTTTAATCATATAGTCACCACAAATGCAACAAAAACTGTCTGCAGCGTTTTTACAACCACGACTAGACATAGTACTGGGCACATGTACAGGAAACAGGAAAATAGTCACCACAAATGTAACAAAAACTGTCAGCACGATTAGACGTAGTACTGGGCACATGTACAGGAAACAGGAAAGTGGGGGTAGGCTGACAGTAAACAAAACACTATTTGTTAGCACAAAAATAGAATTGATCTTTCTTGCCAGCAATTGTTTTTCAGCAGTGCTACCAACGTCATCTACATTCATTACACCTCTTTTCTAAAATAATTTAACGATATAAAATCTGTTACATTCTTTAAAAAAGTCGCTTAATTTAATACATTTAACTGTAAAATGTGAAGAAATGGTGGGTGATACTTAAAAACTGTATGATATTTGGATTTCCACCCTAAAGAACTTACGAATAAGGTATTTGCATCAAAAAAGTTTTTCCGTTGTTGGCCTATGTTATTAAACGGACAAATGGTTTCGGGGCAGCATCATGTAAGATGCGATACAGATAAAAATTTCTAAGAAAAGCCTCAGTACGAACGGCAGTCTGCAGTTAAGCACAAGTCGTTATCGAGGCCATCGTGAGATTGAAGTTGGCGCAGCGGCTTTACAGCAGAAACATTACCTTATATGGCCCTGGACTGGGAACCAAAGAGTCACAGGCGGTCACGTCGCTATATATAGACAGCAGCAGCAACCACACGACACTAAGCACTTGACCGTGGCCGAGGAACAGACGGTCAAAGCTTGTAAGTTTCATGACACTTGACACAGCTAGAAGCCCTATGGAATTTTATCAACAGTATGATTGTTATTAACATACAGCAGAAGAAAACAACCAGAATAAGGACTTGGCGAGTATATGACTGGACTAAAAACTGAAATTGGTATATTTTATCAAACGTTTGTACAAAGGAAACAACAATGCAGTCGTTTACGCCTGATTAATGTCCTTGTATTGACAGTGTATTCTGTCTGCAGTCTCTCACTCATCTGGCGTGTATTGTCTATTCATTGCTCACTTCATTTCTAAACATTTAACACTTACCTTGTGTTTCACTTAGTTACAAAAATGTTCTAATTAAGTCGTAGCACATCATCTCAGCTCCGTTAGGAACGAGGTGCCCCGATAGATAGCTGTACCAGACTGACCTTACACGGTAGGGCAGCTATTGGAAATGTACAATATCAGACACACCTCATAATGTTTCTTGAAATATCGTCTTTTAAAGATAATGATGTGCTATTGGCTGAAGAAGTTGATGACGATCTGTCGTGACTTAATTGATGTAGTGAAACTGCTAGGTTAATATTATGGGAAAGTGAGGCAGGGGCGGGCAGGAATCCTGCACATGTGCGGTGCACTTGCACGCGTGCAGTTAACAGATGTTCCGCGTGCACACAGGGGCAAGGTGGCCACCCGCTTATCTCCCATCCCCACCATACCTTCTGTCCGCTCCTTCCTCTGTAATGCGTTTTGTTTCCTAGCTTGCTTTATTGAGTGAATGAATAAGGTTAGTAGGAGTGCTTGAAGGAAATCATGGTTTGAAAGAGTACCTATTACCTACGATACGTTTTATTTAATTATCACAGGTGGCGTTTACAATACGTTTAATATCTGGAACAAAATTTCTACATACAGACAAACACAAACAGTTACGTAAATTTTCATCAGTGATGTTTGCTCTTAACCGAGACTTATTAATTCACGCAAATGGTTTTCCAGCTCTCGCTATATTAAGCGCAGTCTTATAACTTGCACATACCGCTGGGCTATTATTGTTGTCGCCTTGAAAACAGGGCTCTATAAAATTTAGAGATTAGATGAGAGACATGACGAGAGAAAGTCGCAAATCTCTCGTGACAACAGCAACTACGACAAATTCAAATGGCTCTGAGCACTATGGGACTTGACTGCTGTGGTCATCAGTCCCCTAGAACTTAGAACTACTTAAACCTAACTAACCTAAGGACATCACACACATCCATGCCCGAGGCAGGATTCGAACCTGCGACCATAGCGGTCACGCGGTTCCAGACTGTAGTGCCTAGAACCGCTCGACCACTCCGGCCGGCCAACTACGACAGATTCATCTGGTATCGTCAGATCGCTCTTCTTGAGCTCAGTCAATTCCCCATCCGCTCAGAATCCGACAATAAATTGTACTCGTCCTTATTATAATGGCTGTCAATACTAAACTTCCGTTGACCAGCGAGAATGCTGCCACATATTAAACATTTCGAATTTTCACGTTTTTGCACAAAGAAAAAATGATTCTCCCATTACTTTTTAAAAGATAGCAAATCTCCACTTCTCCGTTTCTTGAAATACAACGTGCTCCAGTGTTGTTGGCCTGAGCAAGGACGCATATGCCATTTTGTACTCCGTGTGAGCGGATTCAGCGCTTAACGATCTCTGTGTGTTGAGCTACAATCGCTATTTATTTATTTGCAATGGAATTGTGCTGAGTTACGTTCTCCAATAACATCCCGACAGGGAACATGGCATATTAACGTCATGACAAGGTAACTTTCAGTCAGTTCTTTGTGAGTGCTCAAACATCAGCGAACATAACCTACTCACTCTTTACGCTACAACCCCTTATTACTATTGTTGATTCCGCTTTGATCGTTGTATCCAGACATGCTGCAAATTACGCTACGGATGCCAATCATTAAGTAAGTGTTACATCCAGATACTGTATCAGCTTTTCGCTCATTTATAAAGGGAACACCGCGGCAAGTATTTCATGAGCCTTATTCATTTGATGAACATTGTGGACGAGGCCATGGAAGCTACAAAGATCCATCTGACGGCGGAAGACACCATTCCAGCACGTCGACACAGTACGGTTCTGCGATAATACGAATACCTCCTTGCCAGAGTTTGGAATGTCGAAGAGAAACCAGTTCTCATGGAAGGGTGTGAAGAGAGGTGATATTGTGTCCAGGGTTGCCCGAGACACATCCGCCGCGTCATACAAGGAAAAATATAATGCCTTTTACATAGACCTTATTAAAGATCTTACGTGATCACTCGCAACAGAAGAGGACCCCTTCTTTATTTGGTAGTCTGTAAAGTAATACCTTAGCCTAAACTTAAATGTTAATCGGTTTCATCATCCATTCATGGATAAAATTCCTGAGAAACATGTGTGTGGTCGATTTCCTAACGTCCATTTTAAACGGCCGAGAACAGGTACCTGCCTCTGTTGCGATGAACTGACTGTGAAATGAACACCAGTAGTAGTGAGGCGTTCAGATACTCTGTGATTGGTAAAAAATCTTCACCTCGATAAATCTGCAAGACTTCTTTCCGTTTCAATGTTATCTAGTTAGTATCCTTCAAGAATTACAACGACTGTGGCTATTTATATGAAATGTTCACACCCATCTTGACACACAGTAACATGTTCTCAATGCGCCAACAGTCGAATTTATATGGGAAATTCTTTCATGTGTATGTGATACGAAGTAATTGGATAACGTGAAGGCAACACATGCCTTTTCAACCTTTTTCTCACTCCGTTTACACTTAAACACCAGCTGGAATTATGATGCAACAACTTCACAGGACCGAATAAGGACAGTGCTCGTTCTAATATCTCTAGTACTAGATGCTATTAACTTTCCATTGAACTGAAGTCTCTGGACGTGCTTGTACGACTTGTGATTGAGACTTTCTAACCTCCCCCTTCCTAATCGGCCTACTGGATTTCGATATAAATGGCCATGATCGCATGTGCGTAATTAAATTTTATACTGAGTAGGGCTATCGTTGCCGACGGAAAATAACACCGGTTAGTTGGAGGAAAGTGTGCAACAGACTCTTCTGAAAGAAGAATCTATTCTAAATTTAAGCTAAATACTGGTGACAATTTTGAAATAGGTGGAATACAGTGCAGTCGCTCACGAACTGCACAAGGGCGAGAAAGGGTACAACGTAATATTTACTACAAAAATTTCTGATAATACAAAGAAAACACCGATTAGCTAAAAAGAGGGATAATTAAACGGTCGCCACCCCGCTAGGGTAATGAACCTTCAGAATCTTAAGAAAGATATGGCAAAGAAATTTAAGTAATAATCACTGGCGTGCCAGCAGAATATTGTCACGCTTTTCGACAGCACAACAGTTCACGAGAAAGTGAATCAGAAAGCACTGAGTTTGCTGTTACTTACTCCGAAATACTAAATTTTGAAAGTAAAGTAAGTTGTTGGTTAAATAAATGACTGGCTTATCTTAAACTTTATTATGTAAGAAAAAAATGACTTTCAGTAACGTCAGTACAACGTAATGCAAAATTTAGAAAAGGGCAAGCAATTTAGTTTTGATTACTGAAAGACTGAATTGAACTTACTTTAAGCAAATGAGAAACTGATTTCAATATTGAAATAATAACAATAAAATGCATACCAAGCCAGCAGAAATCACTCGCTAAGCTAACTACGGAATAAATGAAATAGCACTCTCTTAATGTGTGCTCGGGGTCGTGTGGTAGCGTTCTCGCTTCCTGCGCCCGGGTTCCCGGATTCGATTCCCGGCGGGGTCAGGGATTTTCTCTGCCTCGTGATGCCTGGGTGTTGTGTGATGTCCTTAGGTTAGTTAGGTTTAAGTAGTTCTAAGTTCTAGGGGAATGATGACCACAGATGTTAAGTCCCATAGTGCTCAGAGCCATTTGAACCATTTTTTTTTTTTGATATGTACTGTGTCTTTATTTATTAGTTTTGCCAGAGAAATTTTAGGTTAATTTTACGTAAATTAAGTTAATAGTAAAATTTGCATATTAGTTTACCTGTGTTATGCAATATGAAAATGAACAGTTGCTGAGAGCCCGCATCTCGTGGTCGTGCGGTAGCGTTCTCGCTTCCCGCGCCCGGGTTCCCGGGTTCGATTCCCGGCGGGGTCAGGGATTTTCTCTGCCTCGTGATGGCTGGGTGTTGTGTGATGTCCTTAGGTTAGTTAGGTTTAAGTAGTTCTAAGTTCTTGGGAACTGATGACCATAGATGTTAAGTCCCATAGTGCTCAGAGCCATTTGAACCATTTTGAACAGTTACTGAGGCAGAAAATTTAGACTGAAATTGCTCATTAGCAAACACGAAACTGGCACTAAATCGTTAATCAATTTTCATATTTTTACGACATTCGGAGATTGTATGGAAAGAAAAAGGATCCTACCTGGTGATAATGTCTGAAGACGATGACCACAGGTGCCTTACAAGTTTTAACTATTGCAAATTATTATTGAAGTTAGCCGTTACACCTCTGTGTCTGTCAGTTGAGAGTCTTATGATGCTGTAGCTGTGCGGACGACGAAGAATGTAGCCGACGACAATACCGAGCAGCCGTTGTTGTTGCTGCTGCTGTTCGAAAACCTTCAGTCGTCTCCAGAGCCGCGGATAGTTACGGAGCAGGCAACAGTTGAAATTGCAGCTTCCTTTTCCTATCCACTCCCACTGTGATGTCAATACTCGTGGGTTAACAAATAAGGCGCGACCATAACCGCACACCGCATCGGCGTGAGCGCCCAACAAACACTTCCGCACTCTTCCATCACTCAAGCTTTTCTGCTTCCTCTCTGCTCGCAACGCAAGAGAGATTCTCCATACGCAAAGATAGACAGCGGCACAGTTACTGCCACTTCGTCATTGCTGTCGACACATTTAAATAAAGTCTCCTTCGCTATTACCCAGCAATTTGCAATAATTTCATTACAATTACAATCAATTATATATTCTGAGAAATAAATACACTACTACATCAATTACCTATTAAATATAGTTCTGTAATACAGCTTACAGCTTCAGACTGAGAAGTAGAGTACAAGTTATCAACGGGGATTAAACGGCGAAAATTTCGGATGGTGCAGAAGATATTTTATCTGCATTTTCGGTGTTACAACTTTCTCGTTATCGAGAAACAAGAACTTGTTCTCGAGGTCACGATGCCTGAAGAAATTAATGTTGTTATGAGAGCTGCACTGCTCTAAAATACATTTCGGGAGCAGATAATGAGAAAACAATCTCATTTTCTTAGCTGTCTTCTGTGCATCTGATGTGTTTACAAACAAACACATCGCATATCACTTACAAAACTTGAATTAAAATATTAGTGACCAATTCGCCATGAATTAAAAAGAAATCCTTTAATGAGATGGAAAATTGGGACGATATTGTTCTATTCATGAAGGTAAAATATGTAGATACACATACATGTCTGCGATAGTCACACACATTAATATAAATCAGTGATTGCAAGCAAAAAGATTTATTGGTGACAGTGGATCATGAGTTCCACAAGGAAATCTGTTCTCCCTAACTTCATACTGTTGTGGATAACAACGCCTTATAAAAATGTTTGATAACGTTTTTTGTGTTAATAGTTCAGAAAACAAAACAACAGTGATTGTACATAAAAATTACACAAATAAAGCATTTCTAAAATCCCAGTTACGTACCTTCTTTGTCTTGAAAATTTTAGTTTCCTACACTTGCATCCTTTTCCATGTCAACTTTTAATATTGACTACAGCCACCACACACGTGTCTGTTCGCTTTCGTCGTCACCCGAATCTAATAACGCACCCTCGTGATGCAATTAACAGCTCGAATGAAGTAATTAACAGATTTCATGAACTTCGTTACAATCGCCTTAGGTGCAGAACTTCTCGACTCTAACCAGCGATCTCACTTGAGTTTCTGTCTCAAACCTTTCGGACAATCAGGGCCCAGGATTATTTTCGCTACTATATAAGGGTCTGCTTCCCTCAGCCAATAGGAAGGGAGTATGCTGCCTGCAGGTCGATTGTGACACCGTAACTTCCCACCAGGATGCCTCCATCTTGTAAATGGCTTCCCAATAGCGCTTGCTACTCATTGCCCTATATTATAATTTAAGGGATACTCTCCTGCCTTAAATGTTATAGTGCGACAAATGGTACGTGACCCTATAAAACGTTCTCAATTTAAGCACAGAGCTGCAATAATTAATCCAATCATTGCTCATAAATTTAGTTTGTTTCAGAGCAGTCTACTCAGTGCGTTCTCACGACATCACTCGACACTTTCAATTCGATATTCGATAGATTCTGACAAAAAGTAACGCAGGAGTCTACAGCAGAAGGAAGTTAAAGAGACATTTCGCACCTTAATGTAATTGGTCGTGGGATGGTAGTTGCTAAGTTTCCGATTGTGAACGAGAATATCCCACATCTATAACCATTACCATCTGGGATCGCTGATAACTTCGTGCTATGCATTAAACGTGTCAATATAACTTCGACGCAGCTAACTTCGTCTGGAGCATTTAATACTCAAGAGAGTTAATACAAAGCAAAAGCTACTCAGTCAATATAGGAGTATTTTATAATCTACGTTTACTGCGAATTTAATTCTTTCTTTTTTTAGTAATGACATTACTGTAGCCATTTAACAACTAGGGACTGATGGCCTCAGCAGTTTGGTCCCATAGGAATTAACACACAGATTTAACAACGAATTACGAGGCGGACATGGAGATATGTTGGCAGTGTTTATTAGGAGTGGAACTGCATTTGTATATTTCAGCTCGCTGTAGGTACTTTCTCAGGACTATATGACCTTTCTCAGTTCCATCTTCGAAAAAAGTACCAAGATCACTATCTTTTCACAGTCTCACTAGTCATCGGATTATGCCCTCAAGGCTTCTATGAACTCGTTTTACTATATTCTCCGTTTAAACCACAACAAACAGTTATTGCTCTTCTGAAAGCAGTTTTTCACCTACCATTTCTTTTTTTTCACATATCTGTCAATCAAGTGATTCACCGTTTGTGAAGACATGATTCGTAAACTGAAGAACCACCAGCAAAAGAGCGAGTACTGACGTAACCTTCCAAAACAAGACGACGACATCCACAATTCTTTTCATCAGCATGTCGACTACTTTGGTGTCAACTTTCATATCGAGCTGTTTTGTACTAATTTTTATTCCATATGGTCCTCCTGTACAATCCTCTATTATTCTTATATATTTTTTGTGGTTTCTTCAACTTGATCCTTCTACTGCTTTTTTCTACCTGAGACTTAATTATCTCGTACTTATCTCTTTTAACTTAACAACTGTCACATTTACCTGTTTTCTTCGGACCACTGTTTAATTTTTAATTTTGAACCTCTGCCTAGCACGGTATTGCGTTACTAAACCGTAGTATTCTCTGGCCAACGTGGCTAATCAGCGAAGTTTTCATTTCGTTTCATTAAACGGAAGCGAATATTTCTAATAAGTCGACGTGTGTACGGGAACAACACCAACTGTGCAAAGACAAAATAAATACCAGAAGACAACTGAAAAGTGTTTACAAATTTCTGCTAATGTGTTTTTCATCAAATTTTATAGTCTAACTACAGGACATCATAAAAATCAAGCCGTCAAACGCTTTTCAAATAAATTAATGTGCTTAATTCAAATTAGTGGCTATTGCGATACTGTGACGTAAATTGTATTATTACTACTCGAAGATCAAAGTTTTAAAGAGTCCCATTGCTGTCAAACATTTCTAAATATTATCTTTCTGATCCTGAAACGGCTCGTAATTGTAATTCCTAGCTATTAAGTTGAATTTACGATCCTTATATTTGGCTGATTTATCGTGTAACCGAACTTTAACTGATTCCTTTTAGCACCCAAGTGGATGACCAAGCATTTTTCGCTATTCAGGGTCAATTGCCAACTTTTGCACCATACATTGAACCAAAATACTAAACTGGACAGTTAAGACAGTCTTACAAGGTGTATCTATGGTTTAGATTTGCAATTTATTGCATGAAGAAAGAGCATTAATTTAAGCTAAGAAACATGACAGTGTTGCAAACCGGCATGGACCTGGAAAACCTTCCATCGCTAGTATCTGGACAGTAATGGGGGGAGCCATGACAGTATACAATTTCTGACTATCAGACACTGTCCGAGATTGCATTTGGAAACCACTGCGTGAGGCAGAATGTTCATACAAGTTCTCGACGGTCTTACTTTTTGCCTTTGAATTTTATCATTTTTATCTATATGCTTTTTCTCTGTGAGTGGCTTATTTATGAGATATTTTCAATTTCCAAATTGTTTTCTGAATTGAATCTTTCAATTATTTTTTACTTCTTGTCCACAAGTTACGTGTGAGCACCAAATATATCAGTATTCCCCAGCAAGGACGGAAGGATGGATGGATTGATGGATAATCGGATTCGCCACTCGGATCTGTTTACTGTTCATCCTGCTCTTTGAGTGTTGCAGTGTTCAGTTACCAGCAAGTGTGGCTCACGGGAACGTTAAGGACAACTTGTTGTAACCGAGACGTTGTACTTGAGACTGCTTCGGGCTTTTGTTAATACATGAAAAACTGTTTTGTGATGGACTCCTTCAGACAATATTACACATTACGAATATACACTCCTGGAAATGGAAAAAAGAACACATTGACACCGGTGTGTCGGACCCACCATACTTGCTCCGGACACTGCGAGAGGGCTGTACAAGCAATGATCACACGCACGGCACAGCGGACACACCAGGAACCGCGGTGTTGGCCGTCGAATGGCGCTAGCTGCGCAGCATTTGTGCACCGCCGCCGTCAGTGTCAGCCAGTTTGCCGTGGCATACGGAGCTCCATCGCAGTCTTTAACACTGGTAGCATGCCGCGACAGCGTGGACGTGAAGCGTATGTGCAGTTGACGGACTTTGAGCGAGGGCGTATAGTGGGCATGCGGGAGGCCGGGTGGACGTACCGCCGAATTGCTCAACACGTGGGGCGTGAGGTCTCCACAGTACATCGATGTTGTCGCCAGTGGTCGGCGGAAGGTGCACGTGCCCGTCGACCTGGGACCGGACCGCAGCGACGCACGGATGCACGCCAAGACCGTAGGATCCTACGCAGTGCCGTAGGGGACCGCACCGCCACTTCCCACCAAATTAGGGACACTGTTGCTCCTGGGGTATCGGCGAGGACCATTCGCAACCGTCTCCATGAAGCTGGGCTACGGTCCCGCACACCGTTAGGCCGTCTTCCGCTCACGCCCCAACATCGTGCAGCCCGCCTCCAGTGGTGTCGCGACAGGCGTGAATGGAGGGACGAATGGAGACATGTCGTCTTCAGTGATGAGAGTCGCTTCTGCCTTGGTGCCAATGATGGTCGTATGCGTGTTTGGCGCCGTGCAGGTGAGCGCCACAATCAGGACTGCATACGACCGAGGCACACAGGGCCAACACCCGGCATCATGGTGTGGGGAGCGATCTCCTACACTGGCCGTACACCACTGGTGATCGTCGAGGGGACACTGAATAGTGCACGGTACATCCAAACCGTCATCGAACCCATCGTTCTACCATTCCTAGACCGGCAAGGGAACTTGCTGTTCCAACAGGACAATGCACGTCCGCATGTATCCGGTGCCACCCAACGTGCTCTAGAAGGTGTAAGTCAACTACCCTGGCCAGCAAGATCTCCGGATCTGTCCCCCATTGAGCATGTTTGGGACTGGATGAAGCGTCGTCTCATGCGGTCTGCACGTCCAGCACGAACGCTGGTCCAACTGAGGCACCAGGTGGAAATGGCATGGCAAGCCGTTCCACAGGACTACATCCAGCATCTCTACGATCGTCTCCATGGGAGGATAGCAGCCTGCATTGCTGCGAAAGGTGGATATACACTGTACTAGTGCCGACATTGTGCATGCTCTGTTGCCTGTGTCTATGTGCCTGTGGTTCTGTCAGTGTTATCATGTGATGTATCTGACCCCAGGAATGTGTCAATAAAGTTTCCCCTTCCTGGGACAATGAATTCACGGTGTTCTTATTTCAATTTCCAGGAGTGTAAATTGATCGCTGCACCCATGCTGGAGTTCTCAAGACTGAGGTGTCTTGTTATTTCAGGTGTCATTCTACCTAGATTAAAAGACCAGCGTGTCCTGTGCATGAACTAAATTGCCAATTAAGGAAAAAAAAGCAAAACTGGAAATAGTAACAAAAAATGTTTAAGGCTAATATTTCAGTTGACACATTTATTGTTAAAACATTTAAGGGGGGAGGGGGGAGACGTCAAACGGGCCGACTTGGAGCAGGAGAGGCACCACAGGACATTTTAATTTCCACTGTTTCCACTGTCTATACTTTTACGAATAAATTTACGAAACTTTGTCAGGGAGGATGAAGGATTCACACTCACAGCAATGGAAGTTCAAAAACATAGCAAAATAAATTTTTACGTGTGTAATTTCATTTTTTCATTTACTACTGGCTGCGTTTGTTGCTTTAGGTACATTTTTCTTCATAAGTAAGAGAGATTCTTCGATGAATTTTGCACAGCACACAAACCATACTTACAGGTGTGTGAAACTCTAGAATTTTCCAAATCTATTAAAAACTGTGGTAAAAACTGAGATAATTAAGTATAAAATCTATGTTTTTCTTAACATATAGTTTAAAATGTAACAGCTCATTCATTTCTTCATAAATTAAATAAATCATAGAGTTTCATACACCTGTAAGTATGATTTGTATGCTGTGCAAAATACGTCGAAGAATTTTTCTTATTTATGAAGAAAAGTGTATCTATAACAACAAATGCAGGCAATCAGGCAATAGTAAGTGAAAAAAAGGATGAAATTTCACATCTAAAAAAACTATTTTCTTATATTTTTGAACTTCCACAGCCACGAGTGTAGATCCTGAATCCTTCCCGGTCATTCTGACAAAGTCTTATGAATTTATTTGTAAAAGTGTAGACAGTGGAAATTAATATGTCCTGTGGTGCCTCTCCTGCACCAAGTTGGCACGCTTGACGTCCTACTTCCTTTAAGATTTTCCTATAGGCAGTAAAAATAAGTATTAATTGATGTAATCACGGATGAGATGAAACATGTTTGGGAAAGGAAATTGACAAAAAAAGTATGTTTCGAAAAATCATATGGAATCTTTCCTATAATTTTCCTGCGAACACACTGTTTCAGGGCATCACAAACCAATGGATGATAATACGTTTCATTCTTCAGTTGAATTTGTGTTAAAATCTCCCATCTGGCTGTAAAATAAGTTTGAAAACCATACCTCGTTCACATCTCCCTCTTCACGGTATACAAACAGACGAGACAACGAGATCTGTCCCGTTTGTTCTGTAGTAGCCCTTAACATGTCCAATATTTCGAGTACTCGTCGCCATCTTTCCTTCTGAGACGAAAGATGGCCTGTGCAAAGTCATGAGTGCGGTGCATCCACGGAGTACCAAAATCAACCCTTGTAGTTGCGAACGCAAGATTTTCTCGTAGCCGTTTTTGTAATCGGACGGAAACGGTATGTGATGTCACACGTACAACAGTGACTGATGAGGGCTTCTTCTTCTCAGTTAGTGTGCGCATCATGAAGCCGGAGATTGGAAAGTAATCCGAATTTCAAACATATTTTGTATCCGAACGCCATATTTCCGGAAGCGGCTCCATTACCAACAGATTATCTGCTAAGCCCTCTCTACGGTTTGCCGGCCGGTGTTGCCGAGCGGTTCTAGGTGCTACGGTCTGGAACCGTGCGACTGCTACGTTCGCAGGTTCTAATCCTGCCTCGGGCATGGATGTGTGTGATGTCCTTAGGTTAGTTAGGTTTAAGTAGTTCTAAGTTCTATGGGACTGATGACCTAAGAAGTTAAGTCCCGTAGTGCTCAGGGCCATTTGAACCATTTCTCTCTACGGTTTCCGGTAGTATGTACTAGGACTGTGAAACACCTCATGCAGTTTTCCAGAATTGCGTTAGTTATTCAACCGTGAAAAAGAGTCTCTACAGACTGATGAAACGTCGGAGTATATAATTTAATCTAATCCTATAAGAGCAGTCTGATTAGTCATGATGCTACGATGCGAGAACTGCTCCTTAAAGCTTTTTTTATTTTTATTTTGAGTTATCAGTCTTCTGACTGTTTCATGCGGCCTGCCACGAATTCCTCTCCAGTGCCAACCTCTTCATTCCAGAGTAGCACTTAAGCACTTGCAGTCTTCGTCCTCAATTATATGCTAGCTGTATACCACTCTCTGTCTTTCTCTACACTTTTTGCCCTTTACAGCTCCCTCTAGTATCATGGAACTCATTCCCTGATATTTTAACACTTGTCCTCTCACGCTACCCCTTCTTCTGGTCAGTGTTCTCCATATGTTCGTTTCCTCTCCGATTCTGCGCAGAACCTCCTCACTCCTTACCTTATCCGTCCACCTAAATTTCAACATTCGTCTGTAGCACCACATCTCAAATGCTTCGATTCTGTTCTGTTCCGGTTTTCCCACAGTCTATGTTTCACTGTCATATAATGCAGTGCTCCAAACGTACATGTTCAGAAATTTCTTCTTAAAGGCCCATGTTTGATACTAGTACATTTCTGTTGACCAGGAATGCCCTTTTCTGCAGTGTTAGTATCCTTTTGATGTCCTTCTTGCTGCGTCCGTCAATGGTTATTTTGCTGCTTAGATAGTGAAATTCCTTAACTTCAAGAACTTCGTGACCATGAAACCTGATGTTAAGTTTCTCTTTGTTCTAATTTCTGCTACTCCTGATTACTTTCGTCTCCCATCGATTTACTCTCAATCCTTATTCAGTACTCATTAGATTGTTCATTCCATTCAGCATATTATGTAATTCTTCTCCACTTTCACTCAGGATAGCAATGTCATCAGCGAATCGTGTCATTGATATCGTTTCAGCTTGAACTTTTATTCCAGTCTTGAAACTTTCTTTTATTTCCGTCAGTGCTTCTTCTTTGTACAGATTGAACAGTAGGGGCGAAAGACTACTGCCTGTCTTACATCCTTCATCCACTCTTATTATTCCCTCTTGGCTCTTATACATATTGTATATTACCCGTCTCTCCCTATAGCTTACCCCTATTTTTGCCAGAATTTAGAACATCTTGCACCATTTTACACTGTTCATCGCTCTTTCCAGGTCGCCAAATCCTATGAACGTGTCTTGATTATTCTTCAGTCTTACTTTCATTACCAGTCGCAACGTCAGAACTGCCTCTCTCCTGTACATAGCTTTCCTAAAGCCAAACTGGTCGTCATGTAACACATTCTCAATATTCTTTTAAATTCCTCTGTATATCATTCTTGTTCAGCAACTTCGATGAATGAACTATTAGTCTAATTGTGCGATAATTCTCACACTTGTCACATCTTGCAGTCTTAAGAATTGTGTTGATGATATTTTTCCGAAAGTCAGATGGTATATCGTTAGACTCATACATACCACACACCAACGTGAACAGTCGTTTTGTTGCAACTTCGCCCAATGACTTTAGAAATTCTGCGTTATTTGATCTTAAGCCTTCCAAAGCTCTCTTAAGAGGAGTTGGAACCATCTGTACCGACAGTGTTAAATTTAGTTACTTGGCTTCGCTGTATTTCAGGAACCACTGTAGCCATTGACATGAAATCATTACAGGACGTTAAACCGTATGTTCTGACTCTACTGAACTAAATAATTGCATTTCAGCCACTGCTTACGTAGTTACAATGTTCAATTATACGGTTAAAATTTTGTTTACTTTTTTGTACGTTATTTTACATGATTTTAATTATATGTAAAATTATGTTCTTCAGTTAGTTCAGTAGAATCAGGGTATGTATGTTATTACTCCTTCAAAATTCGAAAAATCTACTCGAAGTGGTTTTTTTTAGATTTAGGGGAAAAAACGACAGAATATGTAAAGTTTCAGACGACAGTAACTCACTTAATATATGCTTATTTTTTTATTTTTAGTCACTCAGAAGCACCCTGCACCGTACTGTATATCATCCTCTTGATCTTTTTCCAAATTTTTTTCTTCTTTTCTTCTTTGTGGACTCCATAGTGGCCAACTGTGCTGCGTACTCTGCTTTATCAACGTGAACCTCGCCGGCCGGAGTGGCCGAGCGGTTCTAGGCGCTTCAGTCTGGAATCGCGTGGCCGCTCCGGTCGCAGGTTTGAATCCTGCCTCGGGCATGGGTGTGTGTGATGTCTTTAGGTTAGTTAGTTTTAAGTAGTTCTAAGTTCTAGGAGACTGATGACCTCCGATGTTAAGTCCTAATGCTCAGAGCCCTTTTTGAATGTGAACCATGTTCATCCGTTCAAGTTCTCTGATGCAGTTTGCTCCAGGATTAATTCCCATATGCTGTAGCGCTTTCACCCTATCAATGTTGCCATCATTAAAAGCAATAACAGCATCACAGACCCCCACTTTACTGTCTTACCGTGAACAAAAAATTTTCGGTAAGCGGGTCATATAAGATTGTTGAATGACTCATTGGGTTTTACAGCATGACAATGCAGACTCTTCAGCAGTAATTCAGGATTTACTAGGTCACTGTAAATAGGTTTTTTGATATCCGTGACTGCTGGGATGGAATGTTTTGGCTGTATGAACTGTTTGAGTACTTGGCACTGTGGTAATTGCACTATGAATCAGGTCCAGGAGGGCAAACGTAGTGTACTGGTTTTTCATCAGTTGAGAGTCTGTGGAAGAAGGTAGCCCATACTGCCTGCTTCATTTTCAACGAATCCTCAGTATTATTTGTAATGGCCATCCCATAAGACTGCTATAGTTCATCAATAATTTTGCCTCTCAGCCTCCCTCTTATGGTTTTACCGCCTGAAAGTTTCTTGTCTCTCAAACTTTGTTTCAACTCCCTCAACCTGGTGCCCATCCTCTTCTGGACATGGCCTTTATAACACAGCAGTCCACAGCCTTCTACTTGTATATAAGAAATTACCGATTTTATCAGATCTTGAAGCAATGCACGTAAAATTTTTAACATTTTCAGCTGGTGGAGATCATATTCAGAAAAAGAAAATTCCTCCCATGTGAGTATGTATGTATATATATATATATATATATATATATATATATATATATATATATATATATATATATATATATATCCTTCATCCAATCTTTATTCGGAAAATTGTAAATTTTGATTCTAATACTGAAGCCACTATCTCTTCTAAATCGACTCCTGTTTCTCTTCTTACATCACAGCGGGCAAATCTGTCCCCTCATAGAGGCCTTCAATGTAGTCCTTCCACCTATCAGCTCTCTGCTCTGCATTTAACTGTGGAATTCCCGTCGCACCCTTAATGTTACCACTCTTGCTTTTAACCTGACCGAAGGTTGTTTTGGCTTTCATATATGTTGGGTCAGTCTTTCCGACAGCTATTTCTTTTTCGATCTCTTCACATTTTCATGCAGCCGTTTCCTCTTAGCTTCCATGCACTTCCTATTTATTTCATTCCTCAGTAACTTTTATTTCTGTTTTCCTGAATTTCCGTGACCAGTTTTATACTTCTTTGTTTCATCGATCTACTTAAGTATCTCTTCTGTTACCCGTGGCTTCTTGGCAGTTACTTTCTTTCTACCTATTGTTTTCTTTTCAAATTCTGTGACTGCGTTTTTTTGGAACGTTCATTCCTCTTCAGATGTACTGCCTGATGAGCTATTCTTTATTGCTGTATCTAGAGCCTCAGAGAACTTCAAGCTTATCTCGTCATTCCTTAATACTTCCGTATCCCACTTCTTTGTTTATTGATTCTCGCTGACTAATCTCTTTAACTTCAGCCTACTCTTCATCACTACTGCATTGTGATCTGAGTCTGCATCTGCTCCTGGGTACGCCTTACAATACAGTATCTGATTTCGGAACCTCTGCCTGATCATAACGTAATCTAACTGAAATATTCCTGTATCACCCAACCTTTCCCCAGTATACCTCCATCTTTTGTGATTCTTGAACAGAATATTCGGTATTAGTACCTGAAATTTATTACAGAACTCAATTAGTCTTTCTCCTTTCTCATTCTTTATCCGAAACCAATATTCTCGTGTAACTTTATCTTCTATTCCTTTCCTTGCAAATGTATTATAGCCCCCATGACTATTGATTTTCATAGCCCGTTACGTACTGTATTACCCTTTCAATATCCTTATGTACATTCCCTGTCTCTTTATCTTCAGCTTGCGACGTCGGCATGTAGACATGAACTGTTGCTGTCGGTGTTGATTTGCTGTAGATTCTGATAAGAACAACCCGATCACTGAACAGTTCACAGTAACGCACTCCCTCCCTATTCATAACGAATCCTACTCCCGTTATATCGTTTTTCGCTCCTGCTGATTTTACCCTATACTCATCTAACTAGAAGTCCTTGTCTTCTTTCCATTTCATTTCACTGACCCCTACTATATCTAGATTGAGTGTTTGCATTTCTCTTTTCGGATTTTATAGCTTTCTTACCACGTTCAAGCTTCTGACATTTCACTTGCCGATTCGTAGAATTTGATTGGTTATTCATGCTTTTTTCTCATGGTCACCTTCTCCTTGGCAGCCCCCTCCCGGACATCTGAATGGGGGACTATTCCGAAATATTTTGCGAATGGAGTGATATTCACAAGACTTTGCAAGTTAAAGGCCACATGTCCTGTGGATACACGTTACGTGTCTTTAATGCAGTGATTTCGATTGCCTTCTGCATCCTCATGATGTTGATCATTGCCCATTCTTCCACCTTTAGGGGCAGTTTCCCACCCCAAGGACAAGGAAGTACCCTGAACCGCTGTCTTCTCCTCCGCCCTCTTTGACAAGGTGGTTGGCAGAATGAGGGTGACTTCTTATGCGGAACTCCTCGGCCGCTAATGCTGATTATTAATCTAAATGTAGGCGGTGGTTTGTTTCAATGTCGGGACCGAGCACGTTCTAATTATTACTCGAAAATGCTACCCCGAGACGACGGAGTACGTTATTATGCTTCTACTATTACGTAAGTGCTCCCATTCCGACAAATGTTGGACTGGACCTGACCAGTGCAATCGAAATTACAATCCATCATACTATGCAGCACACTTACGGATGTGTTCACCGACAGTAGCAACTCATCCGTTCACCAGTACGCCGTCCAGTGGGCGATATCGTTGCAGTCTCAGAATTCACTAAGAAGTTAACCAGGACACCACCTTACCACTTTTGTTTCTGGTTCTCTTCGTATCTCTAACTTCCTTTGCGCTACGATCTGTCATTTCTATCAGTGTCGTGTGACTAGGGCCTCCCGTCGGGTAGACCGTTCGCTGGGTGCAAGTCTTTCGATTTGACGCCGCTTTGGCGACTTCCGCGTCGAATTTCAATCAATGTTAACATTGAAGTACACCCTGGCCGTATAACAAAACACGCCCTTCCAGCAGAGCGAATGTCGAAAGAGCTATAAACTCTGCAATGAATCCCGCTAACCACGTGATAATCGAGGCGACCTGAAAACGACCTGTCTATTTAGCGGAGAATACACCAAGCTGACAAAAGTCATGCAAAACCTCTTCATATCGTGTCGGACCTTCTTTTGCTCGGCATAGTGCAGCATCTCGACGTGGCATGGACTCGAGAAGCCATTCCAGGCACTTGCAGAAATCCTGAGTTATGCTGCTCTACAGCCATCTATAATTGCGAAAGTGTTGCAGGTGTAAGCATTCAACAAATTGACCTGGCAATTATGTCCCATATATGTTAGATATGATTCATGTCAATCAATCCGGGTGTCCAAATCATTCGATAGAATTGTCCAGAAAGTTCTTCAAACCAATCACGTACAATTGTGGCCCGGTGACGTGACGCATTGTCATCCATGAAAATTCCATCGTTGCCACGTGGGGTAGCCTGGGGTCTAGGCGTCTTGTCACGGTTCGCGCGGCTCCCTCCCGTCGGAGGTTCCAGTCCTCCCTCGGGCATGGGTGTGTACGCTGTCCGTAGCGTAAGTTAGATTAAGTAGTGTTAAGCTTAGGGACCGATGACCTCAGCAGTTTGGTCCCATAAGAACTTACCACAAATTTCCAATTTTCCATGGTTATTTGGGAACATGAATTTCATGAATGGGCTCAAATGGTCTCCAGGTATCCGAACATAGCCACTTCCACTCCATGATAGGTTCAGTTGGACTAGAGGACACCGCTCATTCCGCATAAACACAGCCCTCACCATTATGGAGCCACGACCAGCTCCCTCAGTGCCTTGTTGGTAACTTGGGCCTATAGCTTCGTTGGGTCTTCGCTACACTCAAAACCTGCCATCAGCTCCTACCAACCAAAATCGGGATTCGTCTGACCAGGCCACAGTTTTCCAGTCATCTAACGGATGTGGTCATGAGCCCAGGAGAGGCACTGCAGGTGATGTTGTTCTGTTTAGGAAAGGCACTCGCATCGGTCGTCTGCTGCAGGAGCACATTAAAACCAAATTTAGCCGCACTGTCCTAATGGAAACGTTTTTCGTATGCCCCGCATTGATTTTTGCGGTTATTTCGCGCAGTGATGCTTGTCTGTTAGTACCGACAACTTTAAACAAACGCCGCTGCTTTTTGTCGTTAAGTAAAGGCCGTCCGCCAGTGAGGTATCAGTGGTAAGAGGTTGTTGTTGTTGTGGTCTTCAGTCCTGAGACTGGTTTGATGCAGCTCTCCATGCTACTCTATCCTGTGCAAGCTTCTTCATCTCCCAGTACCTACTGCAACCTACCTCCTTCTGAATCTGCTTAGTGTATTGATCTCTTGGTCTCCCTCTACGATTTTTACCCTCCACGCTGCCCTCCAATGCTAAATTTGTGATCCCTTGATGCCTCAAAACATGTCCTACCAACCGATCCCTTCCTCTAGTCAAGTTGTGCCACAAACTTCTCTTCTCCCCAATCCTATTCAATACCTCCTCATTAGTTATGTGATCTACCCACCTTATCTTCAGCATTCTTCTGTAGCACCACATTTCGAAAGCTTCTATTCTCTTCTTGTCCAAACTGGTTATCGTCCATGTTTCACTTCCATACATGGCTACACTCCATACAAATACTTTCAGAAACGACTTCCTGACACTTAAATCTATACTCGATGTTAACAAATTTCTCTTCTTCAGAAACAATTTCCTTGCCATTGCCAGTCTACATTTTATATCCTCTCTACTTCGACCATCATCAGTTATTTTACTCCCTAAATAGCAAAACTCCTTTACTACTTTAAGTGTCTCATTTCCTAATCTAATCCCCTCAGCATCACCCGATTTAATTTGACTACATTCCATTATCCTCGTTTTGCTTTTGTTGTTGTTCATCTTATATCCTCCTTTCAAGACACTGTCCATTCCGTTCAACTGCTCTTCCAAGTCCTTTGCTGTCTCTGACAGAATTACAATGTCATCGGCGAACCTCAAAGTTTTTACTTCTTCTCCATGAATTTTAATACCTACTCCGAATTTTTCTTTTGTTTCCTTTACTGCTTGCTCAATATACAGATTGAATAACATCGGGGAGAGGCTACAAGCCTGTCTCACTCCTTTCCCAACCACTGCTTCCCTTTCATGCCCCTCGACTCTTATAACTGCCATCTGGTTTCTGTACAAATTGTAAATAGCCTTTCGCTCCCTGTATTTTACCCCTGCTACCTTCAGAATTTGAAAGAGAGTATTCCAGTTAACGTTGTCAAAAGCTTTCTCTAAGTCTACAAATGCTAGAAACGTAGGTTTGCCTTTTCTTAATCTTTCTTCTAAGATAAGTCGTAAGGTTAGTATTGCCTCACGTGTTCCAACATTTCTACGGAATCCAAACTGATCTTCCCCGAGGTCCGCTTCTACCAGTTTTTCCATTCGTCTGTAAAGAATTCGCGTTAGTATTTTGCAGCTGTGACTTATTAAACTGATAGTTCGGTAATTTTCACATCTGTCAACACCTGCTTTCTTTGGTATTGGAATTATTATATTCTTCTTGAAGTCTGTGGGTATTTCGCCAGTCTCATACATCTTGCTCACCAGACGGTAGAGTTTTGTCATGACTGGCTCTCCCAAGGCCATCAGTAGTTCTAATGGAATGTTGTCTACTCCCAGGGCCTTGTTTCGACTCAGGTCTTTCAGTGCTCTGTCAAACTCTTCACGCAGTATCTTATCTCCCATTTCATCTTCATCTACATCCTCTTCCACTTCCATAATACTGTCCTCAAGTACATCGCCCTTGTATAAACCCTCTATATACTCCTTCCACCTTTCTGCCTTCCCTTCTTTGCTTAGAACTGGGTTGCCATCTGAGCTCTTGATATTCATACAAGTGGTTTTCTTCTCTCCAAAGGTCTCTTTAATTTTCCTGTAGGCAGTATCTATCTTACCTCTAGTGAGACAAGCCTCTACATCCTTACATTTGTCCTCTAGCCATCCCTGCTTAGCCATTTTGCACTTTCTGTCGATCTCATTTTTGAGACGTTTGTATTCCCTTTGGCCTGCTTCATTTACTGCATTTTTATATTTTCTCCTTTCATCAATTAAATTCAATATTTCTTCTGTTACCCAAGGATTTCTATTAGCCCTCGTCTTTTTACCTACTTGATCCTCTGCTGCCTTCACTACTTCATCCCTCAGAGCTACCCATTCTTCTTCTACTGTATTTCTTTCCCCCATTCCTGTCAATTGTTCCCTTATGCTCTCCCTGAAACTCTCTACAACCTCTGGTTCTTTCAGTTTATCCAGGTCCCATCTCCTTAAATTCCCACCTTTTTGCAGTTTCTTCAGTTTCAATCCGCATTTCATAACCAATAGACTGTGGTCAGAATCCACATCTGCCCCTGGAAATGTCTTACAATTTAAAACCTGGTTCCTAAATCTCTGTCTTACCATTATATAATCTATCTGATACCTATTAGTATCTCCAGGATTCTTCCAGGTATACAACCTTCTTTTATGATTCTTGAACCAAGTGTTAGCTATGATTAAGTTATGCTCTGTGCAAAATTCTACAAGGCGGCTTCCTCTTTCATTTCTTCCCCCCAATCCATATTCACCTACTATGTTTCCTTCTCTCCCTTTTCCTACTGACGAATTCCAGTCAGCCATGACTATTAAATTTTCATCTCCCTTCACTACCTGAATAATTTCTTTTATCTCGTCATACATTTCATCAATTTCTTCATCATCTGCAGAGCTAGTTGGCATATAAACTTGTACTACTGTAGTAGGCATGGGCTTTGTGTCTATCTTGGCCACAATAATGCGTTCACTATGCTGTTTGTAGTAGCTAACCCGCACTCCTATTTTTTTATTAATTATTAAACCTACTCCTGCATTACCCCTATTTGATTTTGTATTTATAACCCTGTAATCACCTGACCAAAAGTCTTGTTCCTCCTGCCACCGAACTTCACTAATTCCCACTATATCTAACTTTAACCTATCCATTTCCCTTTTTAAATTTTCTAACCTACCTGCCCGATTAAGGGATCTGACATTCCACGCTCCGATCCGTAGAATGCCAGTTTTCTTTCTCCTGATAACGACGTCCGCTTGAGTAGTCCCCGCCCGGAGATCCGAATGGGGGACTATTTTACCTCCGGAATATTTTACCCAAGAGGACGCCATCATCATTTAATCATACAGTAAAGCTGCATGTCCTCGGGAAAAATTACGGCTGTAGTTTCCCCTTGCTTTCAGCCGTTCGCAGTACCAGCACAGCAAGGCCGTTTTGGTTAATGTTACAAGGCCAGATCAGTCAATCATCCAGACTGTTGCCCCTGCAACTACTGAAAAGGCTGCTGCCCCTCTTCAGGAACCACATGTTTGTCTGGCCTCTCAACAGATACCCCTCCGTTGTGGTTGCACCTACGGTACGGCCATCTGTATCGCTGAGGCACGCAAGCCTCCCCACCAACGGCAAGGTCCATGGTTCATGGGGGAAGTGGTAAGAGGTAGTGCCTCATATTTGGTATTCTTCACACGCTCTTGACACTGTGGCTCGCAGCAGAATACTGAATCCCCTAACGATTTCTCAAATGAAGTGTCCCAAGCGCCTTGCTCCAACTACCATTCCGCGTTGAAATTATGTTAATTCCGGTCGTGCGCCCATATGAACCACCTGAGTATAAATCACATCTCCGCCAAATGCACTGCCATTTTATATCTTTTGTATGTGATACTACCGCCATCTGTATATGTGCATATAACTATCCCATGACTTTTTCAACTCATTGTATACTGCCATATTTTAAAAGTTTTTGTTTTTTCTATTAGATACTTAGATGTTGACCTAATCGTAATGTTTTTGAGACAAGTATAGTATTGGCAAAATACAAATGACCCTGAAAACGTTTCATGCACCTCAAGATAGGACACCTAACTAATATCATCTCTACTCAGATGTGAATGATGTGTATTGTGTTGCCTATCTTGAAGTGCGTGAAATGTTTCCTGGGCCAGTTTTATATTGCAACACGTGTATTATAGTAAGGCCACCAGAATAATCAAGCAGCTCACACATCGTCAATATAACGGGCACAAATGTTTCAACAGACAAAATAAACTTTAATCGGTATCATTTCCCACAACGTGTCGTGCAGAAAATAAATAAAATGGCTCTGAGCACTATGGGACTCAACTGCTGTGGTCATCAGTCCCCTAGAACTTAGAACTACTTAAACCTAACTAACCTAAGGACATCACACACAGCCATGCCCGAGGCAGGATTCGAACCTGCGACCGTAGCAGTCGCACGGTTCCGGACTGCGCGCCTAGAACCGCGAGACCACCGCGGCCGGCCAGAAAATAAATAAAGACATGTCGTCAGCGGCAGAGGTAACAGTTATTTTATAATAACTATCTGAACGGAAACAGGTAAACAGAAAATAATCAAAAGTTATTCTATAATAAGAAAAACTGTTGCTCTTGATGTCAGAGGTTTCTGTAGTGGAAAAAAAAATGAAGCGATACCAGTGCTGAAGTTCGGCAAATTACTCGTAACAAAAAAAAAAAAAAACGCTGATGTATTTGAATGGACAATGTACTTAGCAGGGAACATGGCTCAAAGGAGAATAGAGTGAAAACGATTATCATGAAGAGCAGAAGAAATAAAATAACAGGTTGCTTTATATCGAAATTGGTAGTGACGCAGTGTAGCGAGTTTTCAGTGTTTGGGAGTGGAGAGCTGCGTCTATTAACCGACTAGGTAGAGCTCAGTATCATTTACTGAAACTTTCATTTGCAGCAGGCTCATTAAATTGAAGGCTACAATGGAGATTCCGCAGTGGCTGGGGGACCACAAGCTTGGAAGGTGATTTCGGGCATAGTAACGGCCACAGACACCTCCCTCTTACTGAGATCGATGTGATAACCATGACCCAGTCACAACGCCACCAAATTCTTAAATACAATATGTGAGGTGAGCACCGAATGATGAGACAATTTTATATCAAGAATATTCTGAAATGATCTTCCATTTAACATTTCATAATTTCAGTATTAACAAAACCCTTAAAAATGCTCTCTACAATCCACAGATACTCACATAATGAAAAATTTCAAAACTGACTCCAAATGCAACCTTCATTGAATGATCAAACTTTAATCACACGATAGCACACACTCAAATTCTCATGATCAATGTCAGATCCTGGCCTTTTAAAAGGCTTCCGATGCAAATTTATCAAAGGCAAGTGAATTCATAATTTGTGTAGTTTGTTCTCGTTGAAGAAAATATACCACATGTAACAAACAATGAACACCAGTCTCCAATCAGCACCAGATACAAGACATATAACACAAAGTGCCAATTCTGGTACTGCACGATGTTACACATACGCTCTCTACACGTCAAAGCCGATAGGCCCAAACAAGTCGTTTCTCACTCACCGGAATTTAAATAGCTAGATTTATTCTAAAGCAGGCCAGGGTAACAGCCCTGGACTTCCATAGGTAGCTGACAAGTGTGCTAGCCTAAGGGGCCGTGGGACATTTCATCAAACTTTAGAATCAACTGGCAGCCCTATTTTTGGGGAGTCAGTCTTCTGACTGGTTTGATGCGGCCCGCCACGAACTCCTCTCCTGTGCTAACCTCTTCATCTCAGAGTAGCACTTACAACCTACGTCCTCAATTATGTGCTGGATGTATTCCAATCTTTGTCGTCCTCTACAGTTTTTGTCCCCTACTGCTCCCTCTGGTACCACGGAAGTTACTCCCTCATGTCTTAACACATGTCCTATCAACCTGTCCCATCTGCTTAACACTCTTTTTCATATATTCGATTCCTCTCCGATTCTGCACAGAACATTCTCATTCCTACACCCTACTGGGCGCAAAAAGAAATTTTTAAACTAACTCTTACAAATAAGTAAAACGCCGACAGCCAATATAGCAACGCCGCGGAGACTGTACTTTTTTTACGCTTCTAAGATCGTCACTTTTTTTCCTCACCTGACGTGGCCAACTGTAAATATACTTCCGAGTATTTTTTACCAGGTTTTGTAAGGCGTCTAATACTTTCACAGGCGGTAACGCTAATGGGAAGCCCTCTGTTTTCACCGTGTATGTGATGCTCAAAAATTGAGTCTCAACAAGAATGGTAAATCCTATAAAATCTTGGACGATCAACACACGTCACTATAGAACACCCGAATCGTCGTGGGATCGACAGATCGCGCCGCGGTCCCTAGTAGAACATCTTTGCCTAAGGAGGGCGTGGTTCAGGCGAATATCGAGGGGGTGACAGTGAGACGGTGAAGGTGAAACAGTTCGCTCGGTGTGGGGTGGCCCAGTTGGAAACTGGCGGTGAGGCGAGCAGTGTGCCAGCAGTTGATGGCTTGTAGAAATTCGGCAGACAAGACTGATCGTCTCTGAGCGTAGCAGTGACACCTTGGAGACATACCCAGGCGGGTTCCTGAATTGCCAGCCATTATTACCTCGGTTGCGGCCGGCTGCAAACCTTTGCACGTGTGAGGCACGTACGTAAGAAAGAAGTGCATTGTGTGCTTCAGCGACCGACTGGAACTGGAGGCGAAAGGAGCACCGTCGCTATGTTGAAGTAATGTGTCGGCTCCACGATGTCCTCCCTGGATAGTTGCACGGATACGGCAGGTCAGCTGCTGATTTCGTTTGTCGGTTGCTATTGGGACGAGCATCGGAAATGACCATAAGTATAACTGCCATTTCCTGAAACAGTAATGTGACTGTTAAGTTCGGTAGTTTCCTGGTTGTTCGAGGTTCACGTCCAGTTCCATATTAGATTTTTCATTATTGATCCCGCTTATGTCTCTAGGTAGAGAAATTGTGCGTGCACTCCTACAAAACTATCAAATTCATTTACTTATTTAAGTCTCCAGTCTTAGAGTTAATTACCAAGTTCGGTCTTATCTTCCTAGTTAGCTGCCGTAAGGCGTCGGATTTGTGTCGGCGCGCATTTATACACTGAAGTGCCAAAGAAACGGGTATAGGCATGCGTATTCAAATACAGAGATATGAAAAGAGGCAGAATACGGCGCTGCGGTCGGCAACCCCTATGTAAGACAACAACTGTCTGGCGCAGTTATCAAGATTTATGTGAGTTTGAAATTGGTGTTATAGTCGCGCACGAGCGATGGGTCACAGCATCTCTGAGGTAGCGATGACGTGGGGACTCTCCCGTACGATCGTTCCACCAGTGTACTGTGCATATCAGGAATCCGGTAAAACATCAAATCTCTGACATCGCTGCGGCCGGAAAAAGATTATGGAAGAAAGGGACCAACGAAGACTGAAGAGAATCGTTCAACGTGATAGAAGTGCAACCCTTGCTGCGGATTTCATTGCTGGGCGTTCAACAAATGTCAGCGTGCGAACCATTCAACGGAACATCATCAATATGGGCTTTCTGAGCCGAAGGCCCAATTGCGTACCCTTGATGACTGCACGACACAAAGCCTTACTCCTCGCCTGGAGCCGTCATAATCGACACTGGACTGTTGGTGATTGGAAATATGTTGCCTGGTCGGACGAGCCTAGTTTCAAATCGTATCGAGCGGATGGACGTACACTGGTATGGAAACAACCTCATGAATCCGTAGACCCTGTTTAAGCTGGTGGAGGCTCTGTAATGGTGTGGGGTGTGTGCAGTTGGGGTGATATGGGACCCCTGAGACGTCTAGATACGACTCTGTAAGTAAGCATCCTGTCTGATCACCTGCATCCATTCACGTCCATTGTGCATTCTGACGGACTTAGCAATTCTAGCACGACAATGCGACACCCCGCACCTACAGAATTGCTACAGAACAAATTCCCCAGACGTGAACATTATTGAACAAATGTGGGATACCTTGCCATGTGCTGGTCAGAAGAAATCTCCACTCCATCGTACTCTTACTGATTTAGCGACAGCCCTGCAGGATTCATGGTATCAGTTCCCTCCAGTACTACTTCAGATATTAGTCGAGTCCATGCTCAGTCGCGTTGAGGCACTTCTGCGTGCTTCCGGGCGCCCTACTCGATTTTAGGCAGGTGTACCAGTCTCATTGGTTCTTCAGTGCATATTACGTGGTTTAATTTCATGTGCTACGCCCTGCGCGTACTCTTACTGGAGCGCACAATCTGGCCTATTTTCTTATTACGTGATTATACTACCTAGTTCGATCGTGTTTTAACATCATATGTAAAGGTGGTCTCTTAATCCTAATTATTAAGTCTCTCTTAGTGAAGACTTTGTTTTTGTTTGTTACTACTATCTTATATATGTATGTAATGTTATTCAAAAGATTATGTTCTGTATGCTGTTGGGTGGGATTCCTTAACCAACCGAACACGTTAGACTGGGGTTTAGTGCTCAGCTCAATGCGGCGGTTACTTGTCTACCCCTCATGCATGTGGGGTGAGTTTGGTAGAATTTGTGGTTGGCAGTCGAAGTGCCTGCTCGGTAATTGCATTAGGAACTGTGTATACATTTTGGCAGCCTTACAAATTTCATTCCTTTGACTCTGTTAACTCACAGACAAATTATTTTCTTGTCGCTGTAATTTTGACTGTTGGGCAGCGGCGTTCGGACTATAGCAGAGGCTGTATTACTCTGTTAATTAGGCTTGCATTTGTGTTTCGTTTGGTGGGACTTCTGCGAAATATGCCTGGCTAATAGAGCAGGTGCAACGTCAGAGCCAAGTCCGTACTCCACCGAACGGCTGCAGGTTGCAGGTGCTTCTGCACCACTTAACCCTTCCGAGCTTTCTCAAGACAGGTTTGTACAGGACGTCGATGCATTCATCTACACCTACATACATACTCCGCAATCCACCATACGGTTCGTGGCGGACGGTACCTCGTACCACAACTAGGATCTTCTCTCCCTGTTCCACTCCCAAACCGAACGAGGGAAAAATGACTGCCTATATGCCTCTGTACGAGCCCTAATCTCTCTTATCTTATCTTTGTGGTCTTTCCGTGAAATGTAAGTTTTCGGCAGTAAAATTGTGCTGCAGTCAGCCTCAAATGCTGATTCCCTAAATTTCCTCAGTATATATTCACGAAAAGAACGCCTCCTGTCCTCTACAGACTCCCACCCGAGTTCCTGAAGCATTTTCGTAACGCTTGCGTGATGATCAAACCTACCAGTAACAAATCTAGCAGCCCGCCTCTGAATTGCTTCTATGTCCTCCCTCAATCCGACCTGATAGGGATCCCAAACGCTCGAGCAGTACTCAAGAATATGTCGTATTAGTGTTTTATAAGCGGTCTCCTTTACAGATGAACCACATCTTCCCAAAATTCTACCAATGAACCGAAGACGACTATACGCCTTCCCCACAACTGCCATTACATGCTTGTCCCACTTCATATCGCTCTGCAATGTTACGCCCAAATATTTAATCGACGTGACTGTGTCAAGCGCTACACTACTGATGGAGTATTCAAACATTACGGGATTCTTTTTCCTATTCATCTGCATTAATTCACATTTATCTATATTTAGAGTTAGCTGCCATTCTTTACACCAGTCACAAATCCTGTCCAAGTCATTTTGTATCCTCCTACAGTCACTCAGCGACGACACCTTCCCGTACACCACAGCATCGTCAGCAAACAGCCGCACATTGCTATCCACCCTATCCAAAAGATCATTTATGTATATAGGAAACAACAGCGGACCAACCACACTTCCCCGGGGCATTGCAGATGATACCCTCACCTCC
Source organism: Schistocerca nitens (assembly GCF_023898315.1). Classification (NCBI taxonomy): domain Eukaryota; kingdom Metazoa; phylum Arthropoda; class Insecta; order Orthoptera; family Acrididae; genus Schistocerca; species Schistocerca nitens. Next base: position 231,037,359 of record NC_064615.1, read on the forward strand.
GATGAACACTCACCATCGAGGACAACGTACTGGGTTCTATCACTTAAAAATTCACTTTGTCTCAGTCATTGTTCTCCTACTGTAGTTCTTGTTTTAATTTTTTTCGCAGCTTATGTAAATTTTTGAAACGTTAACTGGCTAATTTGCCAACTGAGTAAATACTAGATTTATTTACAGGATGTTTATAAATGAATATCGGGTTTTAACGCTTTATAATATTTATTATATTAAACGTGCCTACGCTACCAGCAGACCTCCCTGAATTAACAAACCGGATTGAAGCAGCTGTTGCTACAATCACTGAAGACACACTTACCAACGTTAGGGAAGAACTCGGCTCTAGACTTACTGTGTGCCGTGTGACAAATGGTGCTCACATTGAACGTTTATAAGGTTCTTGGTAGAGCTGTTTCGGTTGCTCTTTCATTTGATATATCATTTGTAACTGTAAGTGTAATGTAATGATTATTGTAAAGCGTTAAAACCGCGACATTCATTTATAAACACCCTGTACTTCAATGTGTTAATGCATGTGTGGCTCAGCCAATTAAATGGTTAGTAATCTTGTTCCTTGTATGCACTGTTGGTTTCTTAACTGGCCAAACACTAGGAGATTAAACGTCTGTTAATTTCATTAAGGTTCTATCTGACTATTTGTACCATTCAGGACACATTATTCAACATCAGGTTTTTCTATTTCTTTCTCTTGCTTGCCCTGCGCACCTCCGCAATTTTCTTATACCGTACTTATTAATGGGATATGCGTCTATTTTGGATTTTAAATGTTAAAGTTTCTTTCGAGGAAAATATTAGCTCTTTTATTTTAAGCTGCAGTTTTTTTGTTCTATTCCATCTGTTTGCTAGTAATCAACCTGTTACAGTTTTATGAGTGTAAATTATTCGATTTCTTAGTATTTAATGCCACTGGACGTGTTTTTCCAGCAGATGAATAATACGTTTTAGTATATTCTGTCAAAATAAAGTTCACAACATGACTGATGTTCAGTCCTTCAGTTCCTTTTGGACCTGTCCTTCCTGCCAGAGACAGCCCGACATGGATACTGAATTTCATTCTGGTAGCATAGCGTGATTGTCTTTGGGGTGAACAAATGAAATCTATTGAGCGTTGTTCATATAACTACATTTAGAAACAGTTTAATACTCTATTATATACCTTTGCTGTTTAAGCATAATTGCTGTTTTTTTTAAATCTGTGTTCTAGATGCGTTCTGTTCCACAGGAGGTCTAGAGTCATGGTCAGAGTGGGCTGACTGAAGAAGGAACAGCTAAAGTCTGAGTGTCACATCCATGGATTAACCATAGATGGATAAGTCCCTGAACTATCAGTGCGACTTAACGCAGCTGTGACGTCTCTATTCCAGGTGACGACGGAGCAGATAGGACAGGTGAGCATCGGCCTTGAATATTGTGCAGCTTCCCTCTCTGAACTTCACCAAACCCTTCAGTTCTTAAATACCACTGATCCATCCTGTGCCCAAGTGTATCAGCAGGCGCAAATTGTGCACTGGTCAACGCGGATTGAAGATTTAGCGATGGTGGTCACGGATCTTCAGCTCAAACCTGAGATTGACTGGTCATATAACAGGGTGCTCAATTTGCGGGTTGGTTTAAGCACCTTAGAGTGAGAGAGCGATCCAGGGTTAGTGCTTTCAGGGAAACGGAAGTTACCAAACATCAGGAATTCTTCCTGTCATCCAGAAACATCCCGTCGGATTTGCTAAATTGCCCAGTCCTTTTCTGAGAGTGTTACGTGGCACAGAACGCCTCGTTGTTGACTCAGGAGGTAGTATGTTTTCTTTTGGTTTTCCTTTAAAATAGACGAGCAAGTCAACGTTTTCAAGATGTCATGGAAAACCGTTTTCCAGCTGATCTTTCTTTGATGTCAGGGGTCCTTGGTTGAAATGGTAGGGACTGTTTCAGATAGAAGTGGGTCCTTAAAAGAACTGCATGTGTAGGTTCTGAAGGAGCATTTGTCTGAGGGTAAAGAGCAACGTAGTCAGTCATAATTTTTTCTGGTTCAGAAATGGAATGAGGAATTAGTTTACTATGTTCACCAAGTACGTATGTCAGCCATAGCTTTTGACCTACAGCTGTTTGAGTTTCAGGTTGTTGACACTACCTTGAAAGGTATTAAGCCAGAGGATCATTCGACGATTGTTTTTGCTGAGAGACCCGTGACCTCTCGCAACTTGGATAGTTTGGTTACTCTTGTGGAGAGAGTTCAGCAAGGCAACCAGACGAGAGTCTGAGAGAGGGAGTCGTCTCAAGTTTTTGGCAATCTCACTCGAGGAGCGGGTTCCGCTAATAAGATGCCGACGTTAAAGGTCATGACTATCGTTGTGGTCGGCAGAGACGATTTTCCCAAAGATGCGAGTCTGGTGACAAGAAACATCCGATCACCTGACTCCAGAAGTGGGCCCAGCTTGCTACCCATTCACTGTTGCTTCCTTTCGTTTGCTCTTACGTTAACCACGAGCACTTGCATGCTTTGTTGGACTCGGGTACTACTCTTTCGCTAACGAGTCATAGGTGGTTTTCCAGATTACAACACATTTATAGGCTCCCTAATTTATAGCCAGTAGGCATATCTTGCAGAACATCACTAGTCAAGCTGTTCCCATTGGCCGCGTACGCATTCACTGATTTGTGCGTTTTCTTGGCCTATGGAAGTTTTGGTGGCGGAACGTCTCGGTGCCGACCTTTTACTGGAATGTGATTTAGTTATTGGATCTGAGCTTGTGTTAGATTAGGCATGAGGCCAATTTTATTTTGGATTCCGCTCCGGATTGAAGGCTAAGGGGTCGAGACTGTGTAATAACCATATTTATAGGATGTACTTCGATTTGGAACACCTATCCTCTAGTCAAGCGCAGGTCTTGCTAGACCTGTTGCGTAGTTTTCCCACGTGTTGACTGACAGATTAGGTGTTATCAACCGTAATGGACATCAATTTTTTTTGTCTCATTAGATTCCGGTCAGACAGTCAACGTGTCGTATGGCAACACCTAAAACGAAACTGCTGCACGAGTTGTTAACAAAATGCTCGTGGAGGGGGCTATTCGGCCATCCACCTCGCCATATGCCTCGCAAATATTTTTAGTCGTGAAGAGTGAACTATCACATTCTTAATCAAAAAGTAATCTTGGAGTCCGTTACCGTTCCCGATTTGCACGACTGTCTTTTCTTTTTGTTTTCGGGCGCTGGTTATTTTTCGGTTTTTGACTTGATTCGTGTCTACTAACCAATTCTTTTGGAGGAAGAGTCCCAGACGGCCACAGCTTTTTGTACCGACTGGAACTTAAACGAGTTTAACTGGGTTGCTTTTGGCTTGTCTACCAGCGCAGCTGTTCTTCCCATGTTGCTTGATTCCGTGGCTGATGATCTCAAGTTTAAATATGTATGTAATCGCCTCGATGGTGTCGTCATTTATAGTATCTCTTTTGACGATCAAAATCAAATGGCTTTTAGCACTATCGGACTTAACATCTGAGGTCTTCAGTCCCCTAGAACTTAGAACTACTTAAACCTAACTAACCTAAGGACATCACACACAGCCATGCCCGAGGCAGGATTCTAACCTGCGACTGTAGCGGTCGGGCGGTTCCAGACTTAAAAGCCTAGAACCGCTCGGCCACACCGGCCGGCTTTTGACGATCATTTGGAGCATTTGAGTCTTGCTGGTCGTAGGTTGTGTTCCAAAAATGAACAGCGTGGAGACAGAAGTGATGACACTTTTTGCAGAACCTAAGCATCATTTTGCAGGACAGTGTTCAAGCACGTACAGTGCAAGCTGTTACTAATTTGTTTGACTGACGGGGCTGCTAAGTGCTATACCACCTACTGCACTCCCCTGACTTAAGCCATCGTAAGTTCAACTTGACTTCTAAATTGAAGGAAACACTTCACGGCATTCGCTTCAGAACTGCTACAAATTCGTCGGGCAATAGACCGCGCTGTTCGAACTGTGAACACAACTGGCACTGCTAAGAGTATCCTACGACCTCCACATCGCTGGTAACGGGTTATACACAATGCTGGTGACTACTTTGAATGTCAGTAAAAAAATTGAAACACGTGTCTATTTTATACGAGCTGTAAACTATTTAACTTTTTCTGGTAGCTGCAATATTAACTGTCGTACGGCGTCTATAGCAGAGGCCTGGCACGATTCCTGTTCTAAATTTTGTATTTCTTTTGGTGGAACTTGGTTGAAATCTGCCTGGTTGATAGAGCAGGTGCAACGTCCGAAAGCGGAGCCAAGTCCGCATTGTCCGAACGGCAAGGCTGATACAGGTGCTCCCGCACCACTTAGGCCTTCTCAGCCCCCTACACCTTCCAAGACAGGGTTGCATAGTACGTCGATGCATTTCTTTGTCTCAATCATTGCGCTCCTACTGCTCCTCTGCTTTTAGTTTTCTTTTTTTGTTCTAGCTCCTGTAATATGATCAAGTTTTAACTGGCTAATTTCTCAATTTGTGATTACTAGACTTATTTACTTAAATTTGTCAATGCATGTGTGGCTCGGCCAACTGAATTGTTATTAATCTTACTCCTTCTCTATCGCAGGTTCAAATCCTGCCTCGGGCATGGATGTGTGTGATGTCTTTAGGTTAGTTACGTTTAAGTAGTTCTATGTTCTAGGGGACTGATGACCTCAGAAGTTAAGTCCCATAGTGCTCAGAGCCATTACTCCTTGTAAGCACTGTTGTTCTACTGTCTGTTCTACTCAGGACGCAATATTTAACATCAATTTTCTCTATTTCTCTTGCTTGCCTTGTGCACCTCCGCTATCCGGTGGTATAGTAATTTTCTTATATGGTTCTTATTCGAAGTGTAAACTTCTATTTTGGACTGTAAATGTTAGTTTTTGTTAAAAAAAGGATTAGCTCATTTATTGTACTCCTACAGCTTTTATTATGGTCTTTAATGTGTTTGCTGTCACTGAATCTGGTACAGTTTTATGACTGTAAATTATTCTTCTTCTTAGTAGTCAGTACCACTGGAGGTGTTTTTCCAATAGGCGAAAACTAAATCTCGCTTTGTGGTTTCTGTTAAAATAAAGTTCATAGCACAAACGATGTTCAGTGGTTCTGTCCTTCGGGTGTTGCGTTCCAGCACCCTTAAAACAATCATCACAGAGAGAGAGAAATAGAGACAATCAATAACCCATGGATTGCTGTATAATCAAGCAATACAGGCAGAATACCAGCAGTACCAGATAACAGCACCAGAACACTGGTCGTGAGCCACCCTGTGTGCTAGAATGTTGCAACAGACTCAGACAACACTGATATTGTTCTGTGTTCGTAGATGGTGGCACATTGCCCACTACATAAAGTCCGTAATTAATTTGTGGCATCTGCTGTCTAAATATTCCCACAGAATTTCAGTCCTGGTCACTAGACACACAATAGCACCTATTATCACTATAAAATTCCTTCTGTAAGCCCTTAGCGAACACTCGTCAAAACAACGAAGCAAAGGAGCTCCTAGTAACAACAACGGTGGAACAGAATCCAACGGCATGTCACTCACAATTTCGCTCACAAGAGCGTGCTTGCAGAATCCGTCCACCAATTATGGTGACGATGTTAACTGAAGCAAATTAACTGTAAGAAGATGAAATGCCTTCAGCCGTCCTTATGATCTTATTTATTGCGTAGCTACTAGTTTTGAAGCTTAACTGCCTCATCCTCGACGTGTTTCAAACACAGTGCAGCTACTTCCGTGAAGTGAATATTGCAATATACTTTCATAAGTAGGTGTTTATTACATGTATCTATTTTCAAATTATTATTTTCCTGGAAAAGCAGTTGCTTTTATTACTTGATTAAATAAATACAGTTTACAGTGCTAATACGGTGAGCAGAAGTGGAAAAAGAATTACATACAGGCATTTAACGTTACTTGGTGATGTTTATAAACTTGTAGACGTTCCTGTTTCAGAATATGTAATAATTCTGGAACTATGGTTCGTGATACAATCAAACACATGAGTTACAAAGATTATAATCTGCTAAACTCGACCATTGGCGGACCTTCATCAATTTCGTAAGGGAAGTAATAACGTTCACACTTACTGTTGAAACATAAACGGATATAACTTTGGCAACTTGTCTGTGGAGCCGAGGATATTGCTCTTGGGCTAACTGTTTATAAATGTCTTGTAAATTCCTAGATTGGACAAATTGGTCGTTGAGCTAGGTGTTCCGCTGTACACTTATCACCTCAAGCGGAAGTAATGAGGTACATTAGCAGCGAAAAGCAGTAATAGTCTGACAAATAAATTGAAATCCATCTTTGGTTGTGCCATGTCTTGCAATTTCTTTGAGAGTTCATGATGAAATGTTCCAATGTTTCTGAAACGCCCTGCTAAACGCGCAGGACAGGACAGAGAATAAACTGTGAAAAGGGGCCAAAATAAGGGGCTGTCAGTCACACCCGAACATACAACTTTATTATTTGATCAAACATTACAACAGCCCAAAAAAATTTTTAAACACACAGCTTTAATTTTTGGGACTTAATTACCGGCTGAAAGCCACTTTAATTTAAAAACGGTTGAAGGCCAATAACTTAAAACGCAAACATAATCAGAAATTTAAAAGGCAAGCCTTATCTTACAACAGTTCTTTAGTTAGGCTGAAGTAAACACGTTAAATTCAAATCGACTTACAAATTCAAAAAAAATTTATAATGCCAAAGGGCTTGCGTGGAACAGTCCTTAAACTAGGCTGAAGGCGTTATGAGTAAAACAATTCTAATTTAAAACACAAAACCGGCCAGAAGTCATAGAAGTACCAACAACAAGAACAAATAAAAAAAATGAGGAAGTCCACACAAGGGCTTCCAGATGTTTGAGGGTCGGCCTGTAATTCAAACACTAACACTCGCTTAGGTGAGACAGGCAGGCGGGCCAACCATTCACGATCCGACGACAACCCAACCGACTGACAGACTGACAGTCAGCGAAACCACCGACAAGATAACTTCCACTTCACCCGATCAGGGCGCAACAGGGAGTTCAACGGAACAACGTACAAGATATTGACACCAACAACCAATCATACACGGAACTGTCAAACTACACACCGTGCTGGACAGCATCAACACGATGAGGAAACTACACTGCCTGAAATTTATGTCAACGCCCAGGCCAGGTAACTGGAACGTTAACGGCCACAAGGCAGAAGATTCCGTTGGTGCACTTCAATTTAAATAACCAAATACAATGAAACTCCACCGGAGGGTGACCAGAATTTTTCAACTTGAAAACCACGTTGCTGCTCGCCGGAATATCACAACAGCCGACAACGAACTCCAAACGACACAATGTGAACAGTCTTGACTTGGTGGTAGGTTTAATCAAACCTCAAGTTTCGTGTCCAGGGTCGGTGAGCCATGGACCTCGTGGCAATGGGAACAGCGCCACACACCCCGACACCGCGTAGAGGCCGCTAGCGGGTCCCGGCCAAACTACGCCTCACCGAGAATTCCTCATTGCGCCACTCCAATTGACCGACTGCAACACATCAGCACGGAGACATCACAAGCTACACACAGTTCCACGAACACTTGCACGAAGGACTAGACAATACTGACGTCAGCGACTGTGCAATAACAACGACGAATCACGAGTCTGCACACACAGGCAACCCATCAGCGATCGCCGGGCAACATACACGTCGTCCGACAAGACGACCGACCGACGACCAACCAAGGTGGTCCGCACTCAAGTGATATGTACTGGCAACCGTCGGGCGAGTTATGGCTGTCCGGACCTCACTGCATCCGCGCCCCGACTGAACTTCTGCCTCGTCCTAAGTCAAACACTACCAGGTCCGAACTGCACTGCTAGCGCCTCCCAACTCACTGGCAGATCCGAACTAACTCCGAACACACGACAACCGGGAAGTAATAGCAGTCAGCAAAGATAATACGCCAGGGCTTGTATCGATAAGAGCCTCTGCTGCCGCTCTCAGGCAGGCAAAGCGGCAACTCAGTGACACCAATAATTGAAATTAACGTAACGAGGTGGTAGTTCAGTAAAAACAGGATGTCAAATGAGATATGGCACGAACACGAGCCACGCACGGCTCAGTTTCCGTTACTGGAACATGCTCGGTCGTATCTGGCCCACAAATGACTGCCCTGAAATATGGAATGTTTTATGCCATGAAGCTCATTTTTCCACAGGATGATTTTTGTTTGATAGCATCAATTTTGTCCGATACATCTGTTACCGATTTATTCTCCCCGTGCGTTAAGACACCTACTGAATTCAAATAATTTGTAATGTCAACAGTAAAATATTTCGTCTCCATCCTGCTTACACTTCTTTTTATTCCCTAATGGCCACGTTCATTTAAGCCAGCATTCACCGTCTTTCGTCAGAAAACTGGTTCATCATATCGTCCTTCTAGCTGGTGGTGTATTGACGTTTCAATAAATGTTTTTCCTCTCATAATAGTGCGATGGCCTATTAAGTCCTTTGCTTGGTCTTTAAAACATACAAAAACACCTGCGTAGATGTCGTACACTGAAGCGCCAAAGGAACTAATATAAGCATGCGTATTGATATACAGAGATATGTAAACAGGTAGAATAAGGCGCTGCGGCCAGCAACGTCTATATAAGACAAGTGTCTGGCGCAGTTGTTAGATCGTTGACTGCTGTTACAACGGCAGGTTATCAAGATTTAAGTGAGTCTATAACACGTTATAGTCGCCGCACGAGCGATGTGACACAGCATCTCCGACGTAGCGATCAAGTGGGGAGTTCCACGTGCGACCATTTCACGAGTGTTGCGTAAATATCAGGAAGCGGGTAAAATATCAAATCTCCAAGATCGCTGCGGCCGGAAAAAGATCATGGAAGAACGGGGCCAACGACAACTGCAGAAAATTGTTCAACATGACAGAAGTGCAACCGTTCTGCAAATTGCTGCAGATTTCAATGTTGGGCCATCAGAAATTGTCAGCGTGGGAACCATTCAACGAAACATCAACGACATGGGTTTTCGGAGCCAAGAACCCACTAGTGTACCCTTGATGACTGCACGACACAAAGCTTTACGCCTCGCCTGAGCCCGTCAACATCAACATTGGACTGTTGATGACTGGAAACAGTTTGCGTGGTCGGAGAAGTCTCGTTTCAAATTGTATCGAACGGGTGGACATATACGAGTATGGAGTCAATCTCTTGGATCCATGGATCCTGCATGTCAGCAGGGGACTATTCATGCTGGTGGACGATCTGTAATGGTGTGAGGTGTGTGCAGTTGGAGTGATATGGGACTCCTGGTACGTCTAGATACGACTCTGACAGGTGAAACATACGTAAGCATCCTATCTGATCACCTGCATCCATTTATGTCCATTGTGCGTTCCGACGGACTTGGGCAATTAGAGCAGGACAATACGTTACCCCACACGTCCAGAATTGCTACAGAGTCGTTCCAGGAACACTCTTCTCGGTTTAAACACTTCTGCTGGCCACCAAACTCCCCAGACATGAAAAATATTGAGGATACCCCCGTACTCTAAAGGATTTATGGACAGTCCTGCAGTATTCATGGTTCCTCCAGCACTACTTCAGACATTAGTCCAGTAGACGCCTGCTTGCTCGCGGGAGCGCTGCACGATATTAGGCAGGTGTACCAGTTTCTTTGCCTACTCAGCGTAGTTTGATGGCATATTGAGCTCTTTGCTTCGTCTTTAAACGATGCAAAAAGTAAGGATATAACCATCATTTTTTTTTCAAGTAAGTGCGAAGGTGTCATGGTACTCCTAATGCAGAACGTAAATTTAATATAGCGCAATTGGTGCTGTAAGGAGACTGTCCAGCTGTAACGCCATCCGACTTCAGCCTTCAGTGCCACTTGCCACTGCACTTGGAGCACTAGGCAGAAACGAGACCGGAGAGCTCTTGCTTGTGGTGGGCTGTTTGGCCAGTTCTACTACTGCTTTGGTTATGGTCAGCAATGGGCTACTAGATGGTGAATTTGATGTTTCAATAATTTCTCAGTCCATCACTTTTTGGGATTTCCTTCATTACTTAATTTTTCTTTGTCCACGGGGACCGAGCATGAAGCTCTACAATAGGTCTTATGGGGATAGACTTTCATATCATAAACATAGTCGTTTATGATAGCTCGTCGATCTATAAATACTTCATGGCATCATGATAGCAATTTTATTAATTGTCCAGTCTGTGAATCGTCAGTGCAAGATGCCTCTTTCACCTTCTCCTCTATTTTTGCGCCGATGTCACTCAGGGTATTGGGTGCATCATTGTTTAGGTTAGTATGACACTTTTGTGGGTGATTATACTCTAACACCAACAATTTTTGTGTGCCGACAGATACGTCTAATCCTCCTGTCAGCGGAAGCCTCCCACCGAACTCCCGATTCAACTTCAACGTTATTAGTCGCTGCCGGTACTTAAGTACAGATGTTCCCCGGACGTGATCTATTATAGACTCTCTGTCCTGTAAAAGCTCAAGACCCAGTTACACCGGTATTGATAAGTTTTCCATTCATATGAACGTGCATATAACGCTATCATTTCCAAAGGAAACCTCAACATGTGTCTGGTACTTTGTAATTTGTGCTCTCTTTCCCAGCGCTCCTATAACTCTGCAATTCGTTCAAATGGTTCAAATGGCTCTGAGCACTATGGGACTTAACATCTGAGGTCATCGGTCCCCTAGAACTTAGAACTACTTAAACCTAACTAACCTAAGGACATCACACACATCCATGCCCGAGGCAGGATTCGAACCTGCGACCGCAGCGGGCGCTCGGTTCCAGACTGTAGCGCCTAGAACCGCTCGGCCACTACGGCCGGCTGGAATTCGTAACAGGCAAAATCGGCAGTCTTTTTATTTGCTTTACCTTCTTAAAAAATTGTGCATTCATCGCACCTTTCTTCAGGAGGATAATGGCTGCTACATCATTTATGTTTCCATTGACACTTGCTGAATACTTTCCTTTTCTTCCCTATCAGCGACGGTAGATTCTTGATAGAGTTCATCTTCGTTTTTCTTACCATCCAGAAAGCATAGACCTATTGCCTTGATTCTTGGACTCGGTCTCCTGGCGAAGCCCTACAGGGACCGAGATTAGTTTGTTGACTTTAGTATATTCTGTTTCGGCTCCAAGGATACCTCCACTATTTTCACATTCTTTTATTCTACAGTCGGAAGTGGTCTACTCGGGTCCCACCATTGTGGATACTGGTTATTCGGCATGGGTACAGCCTGTACGTAATTTACTGTCTGACCTGGATTCATAAAATATTGTTGCGGCCGCCAGTGGCTTGACTTTTGTTGTTGCCAATATTCATTGTCACCATGCATGAATTTTGGTTTATCCTTGTACGGAATGTCCGATTTATTTTCATTTCGTCTTCTACGATTAGAATTATATTAGTGCTGGCATTTTCATTACTATGTTGCTTTTCATTACCATTCGAATGCTGGTAGTCATTGGTTTCCTGGTAATTATTATTATTCCAGAGGTGATTTTTTCTATTAAAATAATTTCCATTGCCATGGGTTTTGTTTTTGTTTTTCTTGGGACTGCCTTCGAACCTGTTTCCATTGCTTCCGTTCCAGGAACCTTTTCTATTAGAACAGTTGGCACTATTTATTGCGTCAGAATTTTTTCTGGGGTCTTCTTGGACTAAGTCTAACGAGTGTATGACAGTTAAAAATTCCTTAAGATCAGTATGTGTAACGTTAAACAGTTTATCTCTAATATTTATTGGCAATCTAACCTTCAATACTCGTAACAGGTCTCGTTTGGTTACTGGTTCCTCTCAGTACCTTGACATATTAATACAGTTTTCGAAGTATTTTCTCAAAAAGACCGTCTTCGGGTTACATATCTCTGCGTTATATACAATCTTCCTTCTTGAGTCGACACTGACCAGAACTGGTCAAGAAACGCCTTCTCAAATACGTTAAATGTTTTGCGTGTTTCTGCTGCGTTCAACTCCTAGAGCGATGCGCCACCGGATATGACTGAAACCACTAAATGGATTTGTGTTCCTTCGTCTAAGACTTCGGATGAACACATGTAAAGATTCTAATAAAAACTTGGGGATGAATATTCTTTTTACTCTTCTCGTTGAATACTTGGAATTGGCGGTGTTTAATCATGCTCTCTTCAAACATTAATGTACTTAAGTGCTTAAGGTTGATGTCATTACCAGGCGGTGTACTGATTTTACTGCAAGTACAATCTGCTTCATAATTCTGGTTTCTTGGGGAAATAAATTGCTGAGGTAATACAGATTGATTACCGAAACTTGGTCTATTATGCACTGCATAGTGTCTTGTTTATTTCAGTTCGGACTTGTTTCTGTACTTCTGCGTGGATATCATGCTATATTTACTCCACAGCAGTAGTAAAATCTTTGAAATGCGCTTCTAACTTCTCTACGTCGGTTTGAAGATTATTTACTTGAGTTGTCATGTTTGCCAACGGATTAACACTGGCCTTCGGTGCATTGATTTTTTTGTTGAAATGAGTCGTAATTGCTGTATCGCAATCGATTAACACCTGATTAATTCTCTGAGCAATTTCCTTATCTCATTGGATGAAGATATTGTTTATTTGTTGCATTAATTTCCTATCACGCTCCCGCTCCCTGAGCTCGAGCTGTTGTTGTTTTATAGCCTTTTCTTGGCTACGCTTTTCCTTTTGCTGTTCCTCTTCCATTATGTCAAAATTTTCACATAATAATTCTAGCAGTTTACCATCCGGTAGTGGCATAGCTTGAGAATTGCTAATTCTGTCCCTGGCCCGGTAGAAATATTATCATTCACTTCTAAAAGTTTAACTGGAAGAATGTCCGTCTGCGTTGACAACTTTTCAGTTTAATTTTCGCTCGGAATATCAGGTAATAAATCGTTATCACCTATATTTACATCAAGGACTTCCACTGAAGTGTGCCACGGTTGATCTATTTGAGGGTCTGATGCCATTACTGCATCAGCATGCTCATTCGACTTTATTTGCTTCTTCGGTCTAACCATGTTTGACATTAATATTGCACAAAAATATATCACTGACAACAACAATCAAACCCACAAACTATTTTACGACTAACAGATATACAAATAACAATAGTTAAATTGGTGAAATGTGTACACAAAATATCTACCAGAAAAATTATATTTGAAAATATTGCAACACTTCAGATGCCAATAATTCCAATAAACATACAATAACCTCTCTCGTATCAGATTCACACAAGAAAAGAGAATAACATACGAAGTAATATTTTATTATGGTACACTTCACCTGTAAACAATTATAATAATTACAGTATCACAATAAATGTTTTGTATAGTGACCTTACGTTGGGGGCCAATGTGGTGTGTTGTATAATTGCGTGTGTAGTGTTGTACAATTTCAGCAAGATTGCAACAAAACTAGTCACTTATTATTAGTGTAACGTGAGGTTTCATTTGATCATTGCTTTTCCCGCCTAATGAACGTTATTTTGTTAAAGAAATCGCCACCTATGAACGTGTAGAAATGTTGTATGTCATCAAGTGTAACTGTAACACAGTTCATTCCGAAAAGCAATCATATACAACCAACATACAAACTAAATGTATGATAAGTAATCGGAACTAAACAAGAGTAATGATTTTTAGTAATTTCAATGCTGTTGTTTAAAAGTTCTTTGCTGGCTGCAGATCGTTTATCAAAATTAACGCTACTGTTTTCTCGAGGTGGCAACACTTTTCTTTAAGCAAAATGAACAGGTTTGTCACACAGTACCACAATTACACAACACTAATGTATTTTCGTGTCGAAATATTTCATAAAAGTTGTTACGAAATTACTAGTTTTCATACATGAGCAGTTAAGAACTTATATCACATAAGATGCTGTTTGTATTCATACAAGTTCGAAATGTTCACAGTCTAACTGGAATTTATTAGCTCAGAGTGGGTCCTCGGCCACTAGTACACAATTATTGCTGCAATTGTAACAAACAACATTTAAGTCTGTATAGAAAATCAATTTAAAAGTGCAATATTTCACTAAGACGGCGACTAACATAAGACAACCATTTAACGATTCTGCCTCAGGCTGTATTTTACTCGTAATAAATAATACATATTAAATCTTTTCTCGCCTTCATTACATGTATTAACGTGCAAAAATATTTTTCAGTGTGTCATCATACATTAATATTCACTGATTACCCATAAACTGCTCTGTAGATCAATAGCGCTAATGGCTGCGCTCTTTGATAGCTGAGCAGAAAACTTAACATTTATGTAAGACGAGAATAACAATCAAATAAAACTTCAAACAAGAAAGTTTCATTTTAATAACGGAGAAACTCTACTTTCAAATATCAGTTATCAACATAACAATAGTACAGTTTTTTACAGACTTCTGTGTTACGAGACATCAGTCATATCCTATCAGTACAACAGTTCGAACAAGAAGAAGGATTTTTGTACAAAAATCATAGATAACAAAATTTTCATTACCTTTGTAGATGGGTATTGTCTGAGATCTAATTTTCTTACTAAATATTAAACTATGTCGTTGACAATAGCTATTTATTGTTTTCTTAACGATGAAGTCCCTTTTATCTGTATCAGGAGACTGCGATCAGACACATTCCAGATACAATGTTGTCGTGAACATTATTTTGAATAAAATATAGGCGTGGGTATTACAACCTGTCGAAAGCCTGATGAGCAGAAAAAACAGGGACAAAAATTACGCTGTGTGAGAAGGACTAAAAAACAAAGGCTATAAGTACTATGGGACTTGACATCTGAGGTCATCAGTCACCTAGACTTAGAACTACTTAAACCGAGGCAGGATTCGAGCCTGCGACTGCAACAGCAGCGTGGTTCCGGACTGAAACGCCTAGAACCGCTCGGCCACAGCAGCCGGCTGAGAAGGACTGACTCAGGATAATTCTATCCTTCAGTCTTAAGTATTTTACGAAGTTTTACAATGTTAAACAAATAAGACGATTATTTTGAGTTCGAAAAGTGTATACAGGTATAAGTTTATTGAAAATTCCTCACAAACTTTTTAAGAACGTCAAATATTCAACTATCTTATAATGGTGGTGCTGGTGTGGTGTGGCGCAGTTGTGTCCACGATGGAGTCGGAAAAGAAGTTACAGCAAGACACCAAAAGAACAGCAGGAACTATAAATTATTGATTGAAGATGGGGATAGCAAGAACGAGGAGCGTTACAGATTTTGGTTGGTAGGACGGATATACAGATTTAATGGCTGCAAGGTTGAAAATCTGATAGGAGCGATTGATAAGACGTAGAGACGTATAAGACGTGGAAACCAGGTATAATGGCTAGCCACCAGTATTGGAGATAAGAGAATACGATAAGGGGTGCTGAGATTAGCTCGTATACTCTGTTAGAATGTTTTCAAGGAGAAGAATGCGTCGGAACAGGATGATCCGGCGTTGGATGCGAGCTGGGGAGTATATGTCCTCCGAGGATTTCAAGAGATCTGTAGCATTTGGTAGGATGCAGTGATGAAATTTAATTACGTGATGTAAGTACCAGCAACCTGATGGGAAGATCTTTGAGACTTTGTTGTGCGGGATAAAGTTAATTTACAGTAGAGTTAGAAAGTAATTTTCCGTGTTAAGATCTGGAACATAAGTAGATAGGCTAAGGCCTTATGGATCGAAGTTACGTCGCTATATGAATGTTTATGCCCCAATAATCATATTTACAAACGTTGTACGACTACGAAACAAGCAAAATAATTAAACACAGTAGCTCACACTTATAGAGAAATCGCACAACGTGAAATTGACGTGCGCTGCTTGAGTAAATTTATATCAAAGATTGTGTAGTCATTCTCAAAAACTTTTCAAACTGATTCCGCTTGACCGTAATAAGAGTAGCTTTGACAGAAAACGGTCTAACTGAGACAGAGACAATAGCTTACCAAATAATTAATGAATGACGTCGGGGAAAAATGTATCTGCATATACTACTGCATAACCTAAAGGTGTTACTACCACGTGCTACATAACTTAGTTCAAGGACAAGTCAATATACACATTAAAAAAATAAAATCTGCCGTGGAAAATCCACTTCCATCTTCACCGACTAAATTTACCTCTCACGAACTGAAAATTTTACACACAGAGAGCAGAATATTTATTAGTAATCCGGGGGAGAAACTGTGTATGACTGAACTGTTACATTATTTCTATTGTAGATCATCAACGAATTGATAAAGTGTAATGTTAGCAACATCTGTGTCCTAAATGACGTTGCATAACATAAGAGTAAGTGGGTACCCACAATAGTGAACTGACCCACTGATTTAATATCAAAGTAATGCGGACCGAATACTACACACGTACATGAATCGAGTTTCTAGGAATCGCAGAAATACGATTTTTCTAAACATGACTTCCAGTAATGCATTAGTTCATGTGAAGTACAGGAGAGAATAAGAAAACTGAGTGCAGAAGACATTAATTTGAATAACTATGGCACGGTGCTGTAATCAGTTTTCAACTTACCAAAAGTAATCGATCTCTGCGCCTGTGTAACATCACACGGCTAAATACAAGCGCACTATCGCGTTTCAACACCAATTCAACTCGTTAAAGATAGCTATTTAAATGTGCAATTACTAATATCACCCGATTTAAATGTCTTAAACGCTGAGTATTAATTGTCACTGCAAGTAACATTACCAGTCCCGCCAAATTTCCAACCGCAATTACCTCCTGTGAATAGCTTCCCACTCATGGCTTTCACGTCCAGAAGAAAAGTGTGATTTCAGCCTCAGTCGAGCTCATGTCAACTCAACCACCTCATGCCTGATTGGCTGGAACAGAGCACTTCGTCGCAAAGAGATAACTTAAAGAGTTTACGTGAGCTTTCGATACAGGTTATAGGATATCTTTGCGAAAAGTTTGAACTGATTATTTCGTGATCTGAAGAAAGCAAAAGTGCCAATAAAATGAAAGAGCTGTTTAACACCCATCTTTCAAGTTATTGTTACTAAGACTGCTGTAGGATGAGATAAACAAAGTTTGTCAGCAGTAGTCAGGCATAATTTACTTAATCGCTGTGACTGCTGAAAATGCCCTGATGCAGTTAATGTCGTCACTGTTTTGAACGTTACCCGCTACTTTTGTAGCCGTCGCACCTTCCTTTTACTTTAGTAAAACATGGCGGAGAGTCACTCATCTCGATTCATAGCCTTGGCGTCGTAGCCTCTCTATTTCGTTTTCCATCTGTTTGCTGGCGCTCCTGAGGGGTCGTCGCGATGGAGCGCATATTTCACACCGCCGTCGGCTCCTCTCGCAAATACGACTCCGGAGTTTTACGAGCACCCAGCGTCGTCACTCGCCTGCGACATCCGCGCCGTCCTCCTTGAAATTCACCCTCAAGTTCGTTATTTATTTTCCTCACTCTTCCACGATCTATACTTCTGTAAGACCTACTTGAAGTCCTCTTTTGTGACAGGCTCTCCAATAATTAGCGGAGCACATTAATTTTGTCGTTAGTTGCTCTTTGAGGTCAGTATCGTTATTATATGTTTGTAAAAATCATATAACGGGTGCTTAAAATTAAAGTGCAGGTATTCACGGAGGTCCAGTGTGAGCTGAAACTATCGTATGGCAGCGAAACTTGGTAGATATGCTAATGCGTTAATGCAGAATCGATTGACGCTGGGAGAAAATTAATTCCATTGTTGGTCACCAGGTGCAAATCTGACGCTGTACAGCATCTCATAGACGTTTCCTGTGCTCATATTGAACAAATTGTGTAAGCGGCGGTTAATAATAAAATAAGTAATGTGGTGTCACTGCCAGACACCACACTTGCTAGGTGGTAGCTTAAATCGGCCGCGGTTCATTAGTACATGTCGGACCCGCGTGTCGCCACTGTGTGATCGCAGACCGAGCGCCACCACACGGCAGGTCTCGAGAGAAGTACGAGAACTCGCCCCAGTTGTACGACGACGTTGCTAGCGACTATACCGACGAAGCCTTTGCTCTCATTTGCCGAGAGACAGTTAGAATAGCCTTCAGCTAAGTTAATGGCTACGACTTAGCAAGGCGCCAATTGTCACAGTGCATGTATCTTACGAGTCTCATTTGTATAGTCAAGAGAGATGTATCACAAGGATTGATTAAAAGTCAAGTATATTCCAAAGATACGTATTTTCTTTATAGTATTCAATACGTATCCTGTTCCAGACTTGACGCCAGTCGGCGTGTGTGTACGCGTGCCTTTCGGCTTCCTCGTCAGTGTGGCGTGACTAGCTTGTTACGCCACAAGTATTATACCTTTCTCACTTGTCTGACACTTTTTGCCGATGTCGTTTTCCCACTCAAGTACACACGGAAACATTTCTATACGTCTTTCTCGCATTCACAGCGCCAAATTTGCACCTGGTGGCCAAAATTGGAACTAATTATTGTCATATTAACACGTTATAATATCAAGCAAGTTTCGCAGCCAAACGATAATTACAGCCCACACTAGACCTCTGTGAGTAGCTCCACTTTACTTTCAGGCACCTGGTATGTATGTATGTATGTATGTATCTTCATATTTTGCACATGTCCTAATCCACTGGATAAATTCCAAAAGTATTTGGCACGCATATCACTTACAGTCTGGAAACAAGCTCTATGGGAACGATAGTGGTAGGGGTGAAATGTGGTTGACATAGATCCAGTACACAGGAACGTCAGGAGCAGTTTCTACCTAATATTTTTACATACAGTACTGATTATTTGTAAACTTATATAAAAAAATTAAAATAATATGAGGGTAACGTACTAGGGGTAACAGCGGAGGTGAGAAGCTGCGACACGTAAAAATAAGAAATAACGAGAGATATTATTACTGAACGCGAGGTTTTCGTTATCGCTAACCTATTGATAACTGTTCCAATGATGTTTCTACTCCGGGACTGTGGCGGCGGCGACGGGTGCGAGGACAGTCATTTATCAGCATATCTCTCTATCATTTGAAGAAATTTTTATCAACTTTCGCGAATGTATCTCGAACAAAATAACTGTCACAGTAACACGCTGAGGAGGAAAGGTGTGACGTAGAATCACACCCATTTAGCAGGTTCAACTAAAATTGGTGTATAAATGATTTGTTACTTACATAAAAAGTACTGTATGCGTAAGGTACCCAAGGGCAGGGGGCAACTTGGGATCAACATATGCAAAACTCAGGGGTGCGAGTGAGGATGAGAAGGGGTGACATCAAAAAAAGTTTGAAATCGGCCTGTTGGTATTTCTTTCCTGTTATTAGTTGCAATGATTTAAATAGTGGGAAGCGCCATCTGTCTCTCATTGTGTTGCTCATTTCGTCAACCAGGTCGCAAGAACGAGCATCGCAGCGAGACAGTAACTTTGTTAGTGCGTTCCAGTGCGAAAGATATTGCCTGATGTCAGGATACCACAGATACATTTACAATACTGTCTGTAGTCGCTTGGTGTAACGCAGCGGAGAATCAGACATTTTCTAGCCCTTTTCCCCCAAGAACAAACAGTTCTGGTTCTCGCTATGCCTCAAACGAAACGAAGGTGCATCTGTTTCATGTGGCATATACGGCCGAAGTCACGCGGGTAAAACTAGTATGTAATATAAATTGCGACGTAAATGATCTGATGTGCGAGGTACTTCGACGCAGTTTAACATTTATACTGCGTTCTGGCTCCAGTTGTTGTGCAGGGAGAGTGTATGTATGGATAAATTTGCAGTCGGGAATATTGTGCAGGTTCAGTGTGCGCCTAATCAGGGCAGACAACGTGTGGACGTCTTTGGAGAGTGTTCAAAACGAGGAATTATTTTTTCCTGGATCACAATGAAGTACACTGATCAGTCAAACATTTTGACGACTACCCACCGCTACTTTGCATGCCACCTGGCGGTGCTGAGGGTACGTGACGCGGTAAGGAAAGTATGTAAGCGGAGCAGACACGGACGGTGGATGGCCCCGGCGACGATGTGGGCTGCGGACGGGGAAATCCATTGACACAAGTGACTTTAACAAAGGGCAGATTATTATTACGCAGTGGCTGTGAACAAGTACCTTGAAAACAGCGAAGCTGGTTGAATGTTCATGTGCTGCTGTCGTCATCATCTGTGGAAAGAGGAAGGACAGGGAAACTACCACAAGACGCTAAATGGTTGGACGTCGACGACTCTACAGAGAACTTGGCGTTCGCAGGATGATCTGGTCTGTAAAGTAGGGTAGATGGTGAACTGTAGCTTCCGTTGACATCTCTGCCGAAACAGCACAATGCTGGTGCAGGCACAAGTGTCTAGAAACACACCGTTCATCGTACATCGTTGAGCATGGAGCTCAAAAGCAGACCACCCCTACATGTTCACATGTTGACTCAACGACATCGTCAATTACTGTTGCAGTGCTCATGGGACAATAGATTTTCGGCTGTCGATCAATAGAAACATATCGGCTCTTCGGTGAAATAAACTTTTGCTACATTATTTCGATGGCCATCTCCATAAACGCCATCATCTAGGGGAAATGCAGCTCCAAACGTGCAGCGCGCCACGGACCAAGCTGGTGGGAGCAATATTATGCTATGGAAGACATTATCCTGAGCTGGTGTGGGACCTGTGATAGTAATCAAAGACACTAAATGAAACAACAAGTTCACTGTTATCAGTCACCGTTTAATTTATTTCCACGACGCATATCGAAGGTTTAAACCTCCATCATCGGGTGGATTTACATTAGTAAGTATTACATTTGTGTGTGTGTTGTGTTACGATTTTTGGAGGAACTTGTGGCACTGCCTAGTGGAGAAACAAGACACTGTTTCAGAATATGGTTTAGGATTACTTTTGACAAAAAATTAAACTGATATCTAATGGTAAACATTAAATAAGTAAACTACAGTACCTTCAGTGGGCACAGGTTCCTTTTGCTGTCGTAACACATCACATGTATGCTGCCACATTTGTAAAGAAATATGGCGTCTGGAATCAGCTGGGTGCAAGGTTCGTATAGCAGAAGAGAAGACATAATCACAAAGTGCAAAGAATATACATCGTAACAACATTATTACAGAATAATTGCTTTAAGCATTTGGCGGTGTTTGTTTTGAGGTGTCAAAAATATGTGTGTTTACGTCAGGTGGTATATAAATCCAATTCTGACAAGTTAAAAAAGTTAAACATTCGTACTCGTTTATACAATCAGGTGAAATGTTAAAATGGCTTAAACTTCATACTTGTTGATAACAATTAGGTGAAATGTTACAGACTTTAATTAAAATGATCATATTGGCTACAACAGTAAAATCATACATACATTACACTCTTTGATTGGGATTAACAAACAGATGTGAAGTGAGGGGCTGGAGGCAAAAGGAGAGGTAGAGAGAGAGAAAAAGTGTGTGTGTGCGTGTGTGTGTGTGTGTGTGTGTGTGTGTGTGTGTGTGAGTGAAAGGGAGAGGGAGAGAGAGAGAGAGAGAGAGAAGAAAGAGTGATTACATGAGAGCAAACATTTACATGGCAAGGAGTCTTAAGATTGCATGTTACATATATTAGCTGCCTAAAGGTTGGGTTAATGCTATAAAATATGCAGATAGATATACATTTGTGCCAGTAGTTGATATACATACAATTTTAAGCTGACAAGGGGTACAAGCTGTTGGTGTGATGAATTATCTGTGAATGAGGTCAATCACTTGTACTCTTGGCAGCTGTCAATACTTATGGTAAGTATTAGGTGTGTGTGTGTGTGTGTGTGCATTTTTAAGTGTGTAGGCAGTTTCTGAAAACGGAGATGATACTATTGTAAATATTGTCATTTTTGTCATTTAAGATGGATTCTGGTTGTTTCATTTGATGTTTGTATATTTGGAGTGTTTCAAGGATGTCTAGTTTTCTGCCTTTTGGTTGGATGTGTAGGATGCTAAGACTTGTGTTGTTAACATGGTGTTTTGTTTCATGCAGGTGGGTAGCTATTGCTGATGTGTGATATTTTTTTTTTGTTTTTTAGTGCTGCCATGTGTTCCTTGAACCTAATCTCAAATGATCTGCCTGTCTGGCCTATGTAGAAGCAGTCACAGTCCAAACTTTCAATTTTGTACACACCTGTGTGATGAAGTGGGTTTCGTGTGCCGATGTTGTGGGGTAACTTCTGTCCAATCTTGTTGTCTGTTGAGAAAGGATGTGCTTATGCCTTTCCGTTTGAAGACATTGGCAATCTGGTATGAAATGTTACTCAGAAAGGGGATTGTATGGAATATGCTATTTTCTTTTTGTTTTTATGTTGTGACTACTTTGCCATTATTGAGTGTTTTAGGGTGTCTACTATTGAGCTGTTATAACCATTTTCAATAGCTGTTTGTTTTATTATTTCAATTTCTTGATCACATTTAGCTTCTGAGAGTGGTAGTTGGATAGCTCTATTAATCATGTACCAGAATGCTGCCATTTTGTGTGCTGCGAGGTGGCAACTCACATTAATGAACTAATGAACCTGCTTGAATTCACACTTTCACACAACTATTTTAAATTTAACAATAAAATCTACAAACAAACAGATGGTCTGGCAATGGGCTCAAATCTTTCCGGATTGCTGGCAGAAATATTTATAAGTAACCTAGAAGACAATATCCTGAACTCCAATCACCACCTCCTCAAAAATATCATCTACTACTACAGATATGTAGATGATACCATCATTTTAATCAAAGGCACTAAAGATGACATCAGTGAGTTGAATCAGTTTTTCAACAACTCCCATGAAAACATAAAATTCACAGTTGAACACCAAAAAGATGACAGTATAAATTTCCTAGACCTTACCATTAGAATAAAGAATAACAGACATCAGTTTGAAATTTATCGGAAGCCTACCACAACACATACCACAATCCACAACTCGTCTTGCCACCCTGCAGCACACAAAATGGCAGCATTCCGGTACATGATTAATAGAGCTATCCAACTACCACTCTCAGAAGATAAATGTGATCAAGAAATTGAAATAATAAAACAAACAGCTATTGAAAATGGTTATAACAGCTCCATAGTAGACACCGTAAAACACTCAATAATGGCAAAGGAATCACAACAAAAAAACAAAAAGAAAATAGCATATTCCATACAATCCCCTTTCTGGGTAACATTTCATACCAGATTGCCAATGTCTTCAAACGGAAAGGCATAAGCACATCCTTTCTCAACAGACAACAAGATTGGACAGAAGTTACCCCACAACATCGGCACACGAAACCCACTTCATCACACACGTGTGTACAAAATTGAATGTTTGGACTGTGACTGCTTCTACATAGGCCAGACAGGCAGATCATTTGAGATTAGGTTCAAGGAACACATGGCAGCACTAAAAAACAAAAAAAAAAATATCACACATCAGCAACAGCTACCCACCTGCATGAAACAAAACACCATGTTAACAACACAAGTATTAGCATCCTACACATCCAACCAAAAGGCAGAAAACTAGACATCCTTGAAACACTCCAAGTATACAAACATCAAATGAAACAACCAGAATCCATCTTAAATGACAAAAATGACAATATTTACAATAGTATCATCTCCGTTTTCAGAAACTGCCTACACACTTAAAAATGCACACACACACACACACACCTAATACTTACCATAAGTATTGACAGCTGCCAAGAGTACAAGTGATTGACCTCATTCACAGATAATTCATCACACCAACAGCTTGTACCCCTTGTCAGCTTAAAATTGTATGTATATCAACTACTGGCACAAATGTATATCTATCTGCATATTTTATAGCATTAACCCAACCTTTAGGCAGCTAATATATGTAACATGCAATCTTAAGACTCCTTGCCATGTAAATGTTTGCTCTCATGTAATCACTCTTTCTTCTCTCTCTCTCTCTCTCTCTCCCTCTCCCTTTCACTCACACACACGCACACACACACACACACACGCACACACACACTTTTTCTCTCTCTCTACCTCTCCTTTTGCCTCCAGCCCCTCACTTCACATCTGTTTGTTAATCCCAATCAAAGAGTGTAATGTATGTATGATTTTACTGTTGTAGCCAATATGATCATTTTAATTAAAGTCTGTAACATTTCACCTAATTGTTATCAACAAGTATGAAGTTTAAGCCATTTTAACATTTCACCTGATTGTATAAACGAGTACGAATGTTAAGCTGTTTTAACTTGTCAGAATTGGATTTATATACCACCTGAAGTACACACACATCTTTTTGACACCTCAAAACAAACACCGCCAAATGCTTAAAGCAATTATTCTGTAATAATGTTGTTACGATGTATATTCTTTGCACTTTGCGATTATGTCTTCTCTTCTGCAATACGAACCTTGCACCCAGCTGATTCCAGACGCCATATTTGTTTACTAATGTGGCAGTATACATGTGATGTGTTACGACAGCAAAAGGAACCTGTGCCCACTGAAGGAACTGTAGTTTACTTATTTAATGTTTACCATTAGATATCAGTTTAATTTTTTGTCAAAAATAATCCTAAACCATATTCTGAAACAGTGTCTTGTTTCTCCACGAGGCAGTGCCACAAGTTCCTCCAAAAATCGTAACACAACACACACACAAATGTAATACTTACTAATGTAAATCCACCCGATGATGGAGGTTTAAACCTTCGAAACGCGTCGTGGAAATAAATAAAACGGTGACTGGTAACAGTGAACTTGTTGTTTCATTTAGTGTCAGTAACAGTCACGGTAAAGCCTAACCTAAAAATGTTCGCATATAAAGTTAATCGAAGACACGCTGACAGCTGCAAACTACCTGCATCCCATTATACTTGATTTCTTCCCTGACGGCAATGTCATCTTTGAGCAGTGTAATTGTCCGTGTCTCGAAGCCATAACCGTGCTGCAATGGTTTGAGGAGCATTCTGGTGAAGTCAGGTTGAGGTATCGCTGACCAAATCCCCCTGATGTAAATCCTATGGAACCCATCTGGGTCGCTACCGGGTGCCATCAGCGGCTCATCATTTACGCGAATTACATGAACTGTGCGTAGACATCTAATGCTAAGTGCCTCCACAAACCTACGAACAAACTGTAGAAACCCTGATATGTAGAATCAGTGATGTATTTCGTTCCAAGGACGGACAAATAAGCTGTTACGCAGTTGGTGATATGTTTTGGCTCATCACTAGTACAGTTCATGGTTGGACGCACCACAACTGCTGGACGCAGCACAATGATTTGAAACGCCAGAGGACAGTCTTGATGTTGATGGTAGGTAAAATGTAGATTTACAATATTGCAGTGCCTGTGTTGTTAATAAGAACGATGGAACATTGTTTCGGAAATGCTTGCGTTCCACCGGCCGTTGTGACCGAGCGGTTCTAGGCGCTTCAGTCCAGAACCGCGCTGCTGTTACGGTCGCAGTTTCGAATCCTGCCTCGCGCATGGATGTGTGTGATGTCCTTCTGTTAGTTAGGTTTAAGTAGTTCTAAGTCGAGGGGACTGATGACCATAGTTGTTAAGTCCCATTGTGCTTAGAGCCATTCGAACCATTTTGAACTTGCGTTCCCCTGTACGGCAACTACATAATGTGAGTTCTAGTACAGGTTGTGACACAGGAACCACGACAAATAGATGTTCGGTCTGGCCGTGAGTCATTCACGGATAGTCAGAGCGTTAAGGCGACCTCTCGCGTAATACAGGAAATCAGGGTTCGAGTCCCAGTGCGGCACAATTTTTTATTGCCATCATTCACTTATACAGTTTCATATTTTAAACTGCGTTTATATTCATGTGAATGTTAATTTAGGCATTTAGGACCTAGATCCAAAAATCAGTAGGGAAGGACGCACAACCTAACTTCCTGGGTGCCGGTGCTAGAAAGAATTCTGTTTGGGTAGGCACTCTTTGCCATCAGAATCCACCAAAAGCACTGACGAAGCGACTGTTTTTTGAGGCAATCGAAATCTCTTTTTGGCAAAAGTACTTAGGCAGAGTTTTGTAAAGTAGAAGTACAAAGGCAGATGGTGGGAATCTGACTGTTCTCTACTGAAGACGTATTAACTTTTGAATAGGACTCACACCGGTGCTGAAAACGTAGCATTGCGTCCGCTGCTGACTAACGTTAATGGGCTTGCTGAACTTCCAGTTGGGGGCGGATGCCATGCGTATCGCTCTATTATTTCAATCGTAGCTACAGCTGTGGAATATTACCAATAACGGACGTGGTGCTCATCGATTGTTAGACGTTGTCATCGTCATTTCGTCCTGGGATGGTACGGCAGTAACGCTCTATGTGGGCACTCACATGGACCTTGCGTAATGGGGCCCCTTAGGGATATGGCAGCAAGAGAGGGGAAGAAAACCAATGTGAACTCCGTGTGCATACCGGGGGGAGTCATTCCAGATGTGGAAAGGGTCCTTCCGGATGCCATGAAGGGTACAGGGTGCACCCATCTGCAGGTGGTCGCTCATGTCGGCACCAATGATGTGTGTCGCTATGGATCGGAGGAAATCCTCTCTGGCTTCCGGCGGCTATCTGATTTGGTGAAGACTGCCAGTCTCGCTAGCGGGATGAAAGCAGAGCTCACCATCTGCAGCATCGTCGACAGGACTGACTGCGGACCTTTGGTACAGAGCCGAGTGGAGGGTCTGAATCAGAGGCTGAGACGGTTCTGCGACCGTGTGGGCTGCAGATTCATCGACTTGCGCCATAGGGTGGTGGGGTTTCGGGTTCCGCTGGATAGGTCAGGAGTCCACTACACGCAACAAGCGGCTACACGGGTAGCAGGGGTTGTGTGGCGTGCGCTGGGCGGTTTTTTAGGTTAGATGGCCTTGGGCAAGTACAGAAAGGGCAACAGCCTCAACGGGTGCGGGGCAAAGTCAGGACATGCGGGGACCAAGCAGCAATCGGTATTGTAATTGTAAACTGTCGAAGCTGCGTTGGTAAAGTACCGGAACTTCAAGCGCTGATAGAAAGCACCGAAGCTGAAATCGTTATAGGTACAGAAAACTGGCTGAAGCCAGAGATAAATTCTGCCGAAATTTTTACAAAGGTACAGACGGTGTTTAGAAAGGATAGATTGCATGCAACCGGTGGTGGAGTGTTCGTCGCTATTAGTAGTAGTTTATCCTGTAGTGAAGTAGAAGTGGATAGTTTCTGTGAATTATTATGGGTGGAGGTTACACTCAACAACCGAGCTAGGTTAATAATTGGCTCCTTTTACCGACCTCCCGACTCAGCAGCATTAGTGGCTGAACAATTGAGAGAAAATTTGGAATACATTTCACATAAATTTTCTCAGCATGTTATAGTCTTAGGTGGAGATTTCAATTTACCAGATATAGACTGGGACACTCAGATGTTTAGGACGGATGGTAGGGACAGAGCATCGAGTGACATTATACTGAGTGCACTATCCGAAAATTACCTCGAGCAATTAAACAGAGAACCGACTCGTGGAGATAACATCTTGGACCTACTGATAACAAACAGACCCAAACTTTTCGACTTTGTATGTGCAGAACAGGGAATCAGTGATCATAAGGCCGTTGCAGCATCCCTGAATATGGAAGGCAATAGGAATATAAATAAAGGGAGGAAGGTTGATCTGTTTAGCAAGAGTAATAGAATGCAGATTTCAGACTACCTAACAGATCAAAATGAAAATTTCTGTTCCGACACTGACAATGTTGAGTGTTTATGGAAAAAGTTCAAGGCAATCGTAAAATGCGTTTTAGACAGGTACGTGCCGAGTAAAACTGTGAGGGACGGGAAAAACCCACCGTGGTACAACAACAAAGTTAGGAAACTACTGCGAAAGCAAAGAGAGCTTCACTCCAAGTTTAAACGCAGCCATAACCTCTCAGACAAACAGAAGCTAAACGATGTCAGAGTTAGCGTAAGGAGGGCTATGCGTGAAGCGTTCAGTGAATTCGAAAGTAAAATTCTATGTACCGACTTGACAGAAAATCCTCGGAAGTTCTGGTCTTACTTTAAATCAGTAAGTGGCTCGAAACAGCATATCCAGACACTCCGGGATGATGATGGCATTGAAAAAGAGGATGACACGCGTAAAGCTGAAATACTAAACACCTTTTTCCAAAGCTGTTTCACAGAGGAAGACCGCACTGCAGTTCCTTCTCTAAATCCTCGCACAAACGAAAAAATGGCTGACATCGAAATAAGTGTCCAAGGAATAGAAAAACAACTGGAATCACTCAACAGAGGAAAGTCCACTGGACCTGACGGGATACCCATTCAATTCTACACAGAATACGCGAATGAACTAGCCCCCCTTCTAACAGCCGTGTACCGCAAATCTCTAGAGGAACGGAAGGTTCCAAATGATTGGAAAAGAGCACAGGTAGTCCCAGTCTTCAAGAAGTGTCGTCGAGCAGATGCGCAAAACTATAGACCTATATCTCTGAAGTCGATCTGTTGTAGAATTTTAGAACATGTTTTTTGCTCGAGTATCATGTCGTTTTTGGAAACCCAGAATCTACTATGTAGGAATCAACATGGATTCCGGAAACAGCGATCGTGTGAGACCCAACTCGCTTTATTTGTTCATGAGACCCAGAAAATATTAGATACAGGCTCCCAGGTAGATGCTATTTTTCTTGACTTCCGGAAGGCGTTCGATACAGTTCCGCACTGTCGCCTGATAAACAAAGTAAGAGCCTACGGAATATCAGACCAGTTGTGTGGCTGGATTGAAGAGTTTTTAGCAAACAGAACACAGCATGTTGTTATCAACGTAGAGACGTCTACAGACGTTAAAGTAACCTCTGGCGTGCCACAGGGGAGTGTTATGGGACCATTGCTTTTCACAATATATATAAATGACCTAGTAGATAGTGTCGGAAGTTCCATGCGGCTTTTCGCGGATGATGCTGTAGTATACAGAGATATTGCAGCATTAGAAAATTTTAGCGAAATACAGGAAGATCTGCAGCGGATAGGCACTTGGTGCAGGGAGTGGCAACTGACCCTTAACACAGACAAATGTAATGTATTGCGAATACATAGAAAGAAGGATCCTTTATTGTATGATTACATGATAGCGGAACAAACACTGGTAGCAGTTACTTCTGTAAAATATCTGGGAGTATGCGTGCGGAACGATTTGAAGTGGAATGACCATATAAAATTAATTGTTGGTAATGCGGGTACCAGGTTGACATTCATTGGGAGAGTCCTTAGAAAATGTAGTCCATCAACAAAGGAGGTGGCTTACAAAACACTCGTTCGACCTATACTTGAGTATTGCTCATCAGTGTGGGATCCGTACCAGATCGGGTTGACGGAGGAGGTAGAGAAGATCCAAATAAGAACGGCGCGTTTCGTCACAGGGTTATTTGGTAACCGTGATAGCGTTACGGAGATGTTTAACAAACTCATGTGGCAGACTCTGCAAGAGAGGCGCTCTGCATCGCGGTGTAGCTTGCTCGCCAGGTTTCGAGAGGGTGCGTTTCTGGATGAGGTATCGAATATATTGCTTCCCCCTGCTTATACCTCCCGAGGAGATCACGAATGTAAAATTAGAGAGATTAGTGCGCGCACGGAGGCTTTCAGACAGTCGTTCTTCCCGCGAACCATACGCGACTGGAACAGGAAAGGGAGGTAATGACAGTGGCACGTAAAGTGCCCTCCGCCACACACCATTGGGTGGGTTGCGGAGTATAAATGTAGATGTAGATGTAGATGTAGACCTTGTGGCGAAGTTCTGCATTGCTGACGTGGGCAGTTTCTTCATAGAACTGTCCAGCCGACTTCTTGAAGCGCTCGCGTAGGAACGGCATCCCAGCCATTTCGTGAAGCGTCTCGGCAAGATACCAAGAAGATACTTTCAGTGCCTCTTTTAAGGGGCGGTTTTGTACTGCCTGTAGCATCTGCAGTCCCCGCTCTGCTGTATTTCCTCATACAACAGCAGCATGAGCGGGTATCGGCAACACCATGTGAACCGTAGGTGTCAAGTAAGAGAAGATATGAAGTTAAGAGGGGTTAAAATTCTCTTAGACCTCTGACGTGGTAAACTTGTGGGCGCCACGTCATCCTCCGATCCAACGAGACGACAAGATACTTGGCTGTAGGGCACCGTTCGACGGGTTCGCCCCGCCCAGTTACGAGGTGTGTTCAATAAGTAACCCAAACAGCTGCTTTTCTCGGCCAATTTCGGTTGAAAAAATGTGGAATTTGTTTTAAGACATTGTGGAATGGTCTCGCTTTAGCTCCTATAGTTTCATAAGTTTCGTTAGGTGGCGACGCTACACCTCGTCCTTAAAATGGAGTCTGTAACGTAGGTGCGTTCCAAGCAGTTTACTTCAGAGTAAAACCACAGTATCGCAGATATTCATAGTCGCTTGCGAAATGTATACTGGCATGGGAAGTGAACAAAATCACGCAAACCTTGGGCAAGGCGTCTGTCATGATCGCAACAAGGTCGCGCAAAGCTGACCGATCTCACTCAAGCCGGCCGGCCGCACGTACCTGTGATTCCTGCACTGTTGGAACGGGCGGATAGCCTCATTTTAGGTCATCAACCGACCACATACACCCCGGTGCTCAAAAGAACGTCACTGCTGGTAGTGCTGAAGCACTTGGGTACTCAGAGGTGAGCGCCCACTGTTCCTCGCGGCCTAACAGATGACCATAAAGAACATCGAAGGACCATCTGCGCGGAACTGCTTTGCACATTACGAGGCTGACCATAACGATTTTTGTTGAACACTGTCGCAAGTGATGAAACCTGGGCTCATCTCTTGGTACTGGAGACAAAACGGCAATCCATGGAGAACCACTACATTACACTCTCCTCCGTAGGAGAAGTTGAAAGCTGCACCCTCAGCCGGTAAGTAAAGGCGACTGTCTTCTGGGACTCTGAAGGAGTTATTCTGTTATGTCCTGCCTGACGGTGCAACGATCAACTGTCAAGTGTATTTTGCTACCCTTAGGAAACCGAAGAAACGACTTCATTGTGTTGGTCGGCACAAAAATGCAAGAAAACGTCTTCTTTTCCACGATAGTGCAAAGCCTCACACAAGTTTGCGCATCCGAAAGAAGCTCACAATACCTTACCGGATTATTCTTCGTCATCCAGCCTACAGCCAGGATCTCGCACCTTCCAAATTCCATCTGTTTGGTTTAATGGAGGATGCACTCCACGGGATGCATTACTTGGATGATAGGGGGGTTATTGATAGAAGACGTTAGCTGCGACGTCGACTAGTAGAGTAGTACCATGCAGGCATACAGGCCCTCCGAGGTGTCATAAGGTTGTAGCAAATGAAAGGAGTTTTCAAAAATACGGTTTTGTAGCCAAAAGAATATGGAATAATATAGCATATTGCAATTATGAATAAAACCAATCTGCTAGCAGAAAATATGTTGCTTTACTTACTGAACACTCTTCGTATTTTTGGCTTCGTGCAACACCTTTTGAATAATTTGATACTCCGTTTTTTACAGCCCTTATGTGAGAGTCACCACTTCCTTTCCCACAAGGCGAATTTTTTGGTTACCTCCTGCTTCGGCCCATCATGTCGGCGTTGATGCAGCACGTGAACACAGCATATCAGGCAAGCTGCCCCCGCTCCCTCAGAGGTAGGTCCGCCGTGTAGAGCGTGTACAGCTGCGGGCCAAGAACAGATCCCTGGGGAACACTCTGTGGATGAGACTACCAGTGCAGATGCCGCCGACTGCCCTTACGTGGAAATTTCTCCCTTGCAGGTAATTACGTAGTAACCTGACGCGTGACACGGGGACCCTTGCACAAGTAATTAGCCTAAGAGAACCTCGTGCTACGTAGAATCAAAATCTCATGAAACATGAAGGAAGATAGCGTCGAAACACCCCTGACGTCCCGCGTAGGAGCTGATACACTGCAACATGGCCACATGGGAAACCACATGGGGAGGAACTCTTCCACGTCAATGTTCCTCTGGACACCTATTCGGCAAAGGCTCTGAAACAGCTTATTGGTCGGCAACTCTTTGCAGATCGTGCATCCTGCAATACTTCGAAACTGTAACGATCTCGGTGTGATGTACTGCCTCTCCGCTTGTGACAGATAGCATCCAGAGTTGAAATTCTCTTCAAGTTTTCGCCGGGTTCTGAAACATGATTCAATATTTCGGCGATACAAGTGTCCACTACCTTCAGGAGTGCGCTGTTGCTGGTGAGTCTCCTGGAAATTGCTGCTAAGACTTCGGAGCGTCTCTCTACACAGGGCTCCGTACCGTACACGGCGCATCCGTCACCGATTATAGTTCCTGCCCTCCATAAGTGGGCGGGTGGCAACGCACTCAGTAGAATATGGGCGGCAACGATGTATGACTCTCTGCATTGGTCAAACTGTCTGCCAACCTAATTCCAGTTGCCTCTTTCTAAACACTGTTCCAAAACCCGGAAGCGTCGGCAACTATCACAGTTTCGTCGAATTTCATCCTGATTCCCTCGCTTAAACAATGTTCAGGAGGAGAAGGGGGAGCATATTAGGGTTTAACGCCCGTCGACTACGAGGTCATTAGAGACGGAGCAGAAGATCGGATCAGGTAAGGAGTAGGGAAGAAAATCGGACGTGCCCTTTCAAAAGAACCATCCCGGCATTTGCCCGAAGAGATTTAGGGAAATCACGGAAAGCCTATATCAGGATACCCGAAGGCGTGTTTGAACAGCCGCGTCGTCCTCCCGAATGCGAATCCTGTGTGTCAATCACTGCGCCATCTCGCTCGGTCACTGTTCTGCTACCGCCGAGTTTTCTGGTTCTTGTAGCCTCGTATGACGTCGGCTCCACGTACCTCTCTCTAACTGAGTGAGTCGAACGGCGGATGTAAGTCTTCCCACATTCCAGATGGACACAGAATTTTATATATGCTAGGCTTCCTAAGCCCCAAATCATCTTGCACAGACGGGAGTAGGAAGGAGGGCGACAATCTTAAAACCCCTTAAAATTCCTCCAGTCTTAAACGATGTGCACCCAGCAAAAGGGTTAAATGCCACATATCTATGCTCAGCTTAATGCACTTTCGGGGACGGTCCTACGCGGATAGCTTAACCCGAGACCTTGTGCATGGATACTCTGAGAAGCATATAGGTCAATTTGAGGTTTGATCATCCTTTGAGTTGCATGAAGAAGAGCGCAGATCTGTGACCTTTATTCCTTCTACCAGGGGCACATCGCTTGAGACTTACAAGGAGTTTTAACATCAAGCGTGTGTTCCGTCCACCTTCCAACATTAGGGCACTATTCGGCTCCGTGAAAGATGGTTTTGGGCTTAGGAAGCCTGATATACATAAAATTCCGTCTCAGTGTGGGAAGGCTTACACCGGCCTTCGATTCGCACAGTTCAGGACAAGTATATGGAACTGGCATAATACGAGGCTACAACAGCCGGAAAAATCAGCCGTAGCAGAATATTGCTTAAACGATGGACTTAGGATTAAATTCGAGGAGACAGTGATAGTTGTCAACACTTCAGGTTTTTGGAACAGTGTTTACAAAGAGACAATCGAAATTAGGTAGGCATCCAGTTTCGTGAACACAGACATTGGTTTTTCTCTTAGCAGGACGGCTCTTCGATGAGTCAGCTCAAGTGTCTGAAAATAGTGTTAGAGTGGGATTTATTATTGCTGCCTGTTTTCTACTAAGGGCGGCGCCATCAGCCCAGTCTTGGAGGGCAGCAATTGCAGTGAGCAGCGCATGCACCGTGTACGGTATGAGGGCCTGTATAGGCGACCATTTGGTGCCTTAGCGTCAGTTTTCAGCGGGAGTCAGCAGCAGCAGTGTTCTCCTGAAGATGGCGGTCACCTGGATCGCCGATATTGAATCTCGTTTATTTCAGGATCCACCAGCAAAGCCGAAGAGACGTTCAAGACTTACTACGCCGGGAAAGCCTACGGAGTTAGTAATCAGTACTGTTGCTGTGGTCCAAAACACTGATTCTATACAGCGTTGCAGGGTCGTCTGACCTACCTTACTATTACAATCTCCATCGCATGATGCTTCAGCATGTTGTACCAACTGATCTTAATTTTTTAAGTTGACTTACAGAAAATGAATGAGCCGAACTTACCACAGAGGAAATTACGCGTGTGCAACGTCCTCAATACCCTCACAATATTTACTATTGTTGTGGTACTAAGTCCGAACACTGGTTTGATGAAGCTCTCCACGGTAGTCTACCCTGTGCAGGTCACTTTACTTCCGTCTTGCTATTGGAGCCCACATCCTCTTGAAATTGCTTGCCTTCGTGAAGCCTTGGTATCGCCTTGTAGTTTGTGTTCCCTACTCTTAAATCCACCACCAAACTGACGTTTCCTTGATGGTCCACTCTGTGTCTTACAAGCAACTCCTTCTTTTTGTCTAGTTATCCTGTACATTTCATTTCTCCCGATTTCATTCTTTAACTCTGCAATCATTCAGTAGACTCATTCGATGAGTGCAGAAATCTTGTATTCTCTCGCAGTGGTTATTAACAAGAAGCGTTTTTTTTTTGTCGCGAAAGCAATAGAACTGTTGAAATGGCAAAAAATGTTGTTTACTTTTTCAACTGCGCACACCACGCCTATGGATCACAACAGTCAAAATACTTGTGGAGATAAATGATTGAACGCAGCGCTGCTTGATGCCAGAATCAAATATGTTCGTCTTGTTTTTCCTGTGATGTCTGTCTATTTGACGTAAGATATGACAGTCAATATTTTAGGACAAATTATGTGAGGTGGTTGTACAATTTCACTGGATAATTTCGATATTGTTCAGCTTAAAATAAATATGGGATGCTTTAACAAATCTGTTGTACATTACATGTTAGATGATGGTTAAAAACCGAAACTGGTAAACGACTAACGGGACAAATAAACGGCTGGTACTTAAAACGCATTTTGTAAAATATATATTACTTTAAATAAATAACTCACTCGACAATGTGGACAAAAAGAAGGAACCCGTTGCGTATCATACAGAATGAGGAAAGTACGCTGCACATTCTTAGTTCGCTGTAATCATCGCATAGCTTTATCTTGTTCAAAGCTGGTTAATGCTCACAGACAAGCTATTCACCGAACCAAAGCAACGGTTAATGCCAAAGTCTCACTGTTCTCCAATATGGAGAAACTGAATAATTAAGTCATCTGTCAAAATAATGTTTAACATTTTAATTCTTACAGTAATCCATGACATTGCCGCAAGTGTTTTAGTGAAAACATTAGTGGTTTATAGTTCACGGTGTTCCACATAAAACCGGTGCACCTCAAGCCTGATATTCAAAATAAATTAAATAGCAAAGAATAAATAATAGTAATGTTAAAAAATATGCAGTTAACCGTTTATAAGAGATGCTGGAAGTGGTGGCCACGGGCATCCAGACATCGCGGGCTTTGCGTGGCGATGTTACCAGCAACAAGCTGCAATTCTGCAAGTGTGATGTTGTTAATTTCTCTAGCAGTTTTCCGTTTAATTCCTTCTATTGTGCGAGGATTGTCAGCACACACTTTGATTTTTAGTGTGCAGCATAAAAATAAAGCACACTGTATTTAGTCTGGGGACCTTGGAGGCCAGAGGTCTCTACTGACAAAAACGTCTTCACATTTGGTGATATGGGCCACACGTAGGTTGGATGCGTGAGCGGTTGCTTCATCTTGTTGGAATACGGCAGTCAGATTCTGTACACCTGTTAACTGTGCATGGAAAATATCCCTTGAGACCTGGTAATGTTTAACGTGTAACTGAAAAATACGGGGCCAATAATGAGCATGCCACACAGTGCACTTCAAACATCTATATTCTCTGAGCGGAGAGGTTCTTCATGCAGAATATGTTGATTGTCCTGCGACCAGTATCTGCAATTCCGGGAGTTTACATAGCCTGACAAATGAAGCCAGACCTCATACACTAATCTGTCGCGATAATCTCCTTACAGGCTTATCTGTGCCAATTCTGTCTAAAGTCTCAGGGGTCCTCACTGTCGGTCACACATTCCTCTACTGCTACAACCCTTCATTGCTTGTTCATATATTAAATTGTCCTGGTCGTGGGGAGTATCCTAAGAGGATACTTCGCTTAAAACATTTATTTACATTACTTGATGGAGCCTTGCCTCAGTGAGAACACCGGTTCCATAAAAACACCGAAGTTAAGTGCTGTCAGGCCTGGCTAGCTTTCGTATGGGTGACCGTCCGACCTGCCGAGCGCTGTTGGCAAGCGGGGTACACTCAGCCCTCATGAGGTAAATCGAGGAGCTACTTGACTGAGAAGTAGCGGCTCCAGTCACGAAAACTAATAACTGCCGAGAGAGCGGTTGCTGACCACACGTTTCACCACATCTGCATCCAGCGATGCCTAAAGACTAATGACGACACAGCGGTCGGTCAGTATCGTTAAGGTATTCCGAGTGCTGTTCGGACCGACTTTAGTTTAGTTTTTAGATTGAGTCTGTCTTTATGTAATACTCCACAATACCATTTCGCTGTTCTAAAGCAAACTACCCCGTTTCTGTAACAAGTCAATACGAGCTTTTCGCAACAACTGACACTAGAGAACACAGCTGCACTCAGCTTCCCGATAAAATGCAGTATAGCCAACTTTCGATAGAGTGTTAGCATATCAGAAGCAATTCAGCTAGAGATGATCAATCGGTTTCTGAGGCTACCGGTTTTATATTGGACGCCCTGTATATTGGAATTAAAATTTAAATTAGTTCTCTTCCCCAGTACAATCAAAGACCCTGTTCAGCACATCGTTTTTATCTTCCATCACGTTCCAAAACAGTGTACACCCCACGCCGAGAACGATTCATTCTGGAAAGAATATATGCACTGATTCCATTGGGAAGGGTATCATAAACCCATTGTATCCTAGTGTGAGGTTAGCTGGCCTAGAATTGTTGTAACTGGCGCTTGATACTCTAGATATTGGCAATGGGACAGAGTTGACGACCGAGCTGATTTCACATCTGTTCCATTGGCGACAGGTTTGGGGATCGAACTAACCATGGGAGTACCTTAACATCACGCAAACAGTACAAAGACGTGTTCCCCGAGTGGAAGATCACTGTCCTGTTGAGGGGTGGCACTATGATACTATCACATGATAGATAGGACGTAAGATGTCCGTGACGCACCCTTGTGTCAATTTCCCTCAAACGCTGCCAGCTGTAATTTGAAACAGTTCGCAATGGCTCGCCAAAACAGTGATTCCCGGAGCGGTGTGCCTCACCAAAACATTGGAAACGTGCCACCTCTCCATCTTCATTGGCAGTCCACGCCTGCCACCAGTCCAAATGCAGACGTTTGTGTTGTAATGTTAACGGCAGTGTACGCATGAGACGGTAATTCCCTGGTTCTGGTGCTAGTAGTTTCAGACCAGTGATATGGGATGATACAGAAAGTTGCAGGGGTTTCATTATTTTTTCTTTGATGGCTGGCGCATATGTGATGGGGTTACGAGTGCTAAGTGCGCAGTACAGCGATCCTCCTCTGTGGTGGTCAGAACCTTGGCGACGAGTGTGGTTGGCGTCACGATTCCCTGGAGTCCGACATCAGCTCATTGCCACATCCGGATGCTCCATAAATCCGGATATTGCACGAAGTGACCATCCAGCCACATGGAAATACATAATAAGGGCCTTTCAGACATTGTCAGGAGCTGATAACGATGTAACTCGTGACATTCACAGTGATCACCCAACATTTGACGTTGCTCACGCGCCATATATGCTATACCAGGCCTGGTAACAACTCTAAACCCGACCAACGCTAAGCACTCTAGTGGCCGTTATAACTGTCAGAGAAATGCAACTGTTAATCATTTACAATGCCGCCGATGGTGAGTACTCGAACCCAATTACATTGAAATTTGGCTATGTCTTCTGGGAGCTTCAGTTTTTTTGTCAGAAATTATATATGGTTGTAGACGTACTAATATGCTTCCTTAATGACCTATTTCTCTAGTTCAATGGTTCCCAACCTTTCTTAGACAATTACACCGGAATGCAATCAGACATTAGCTAGTACGCCAGCTCTTCCCCGTCCTCTGCTGTTTGTTGTCCCCCCCCCCCCCCACCAATTCCTCACATTATCACCAACTGTATCACCTTACTAAAGCATAGAATGAAAGACTTCTCTTAGAACATGCTTATTTTCAAAATGGTGAGAGATGAATGATATTTATCATTATTCCGCTCCATTGTGACACTTGCCTCACCTGAACATGGTAAGTCCATTTAAAAACAAACAACTTCACATGCGTGCACTTTACCTATTGTTTGTTAATCAATTCCTGCACTCCTTACTTCTGAACTGGCAGAAATTGGAAGACTTCAGGCTTTTAATACTTTGTGTCTGGCCACAGCCACTAACAGTAATAGCAATAACAATAATACTGTGTACAGTACTATAATAAACCTTGTGCAGTCACTGCTGTGTCTTCATGTCAATTAATTCATTTATAGGTTTCGAAGCTAGTGATGAAGCAATTTCTGGACTATTGGAGGTATTATCTACAGCTTGGAGAACAAATTTTCTTGAGATACTTACTATTCGTCATGTATATGACTTACTTTTATCATCAGCTATGTACGGCACATAGAACAACACATGTTTGTAATGGGTGGACTATGTGAGGAACCTTCAACATCCATCGCATTAATGCTACTAATTGAGAAAAAGTAATTACCGATAACTTATATAATCAGGCTTACAAAACTGTGGTAATAGTAATGACCTTCTGAAAACATTTTAGTTTCGTGACAGAGAATCGTTTGGTTTTTAATCGTCAGAAAATTTTACTTTACCACTAAGGAGGTAATTACTCTCAGGCTGGGAACCACTGGTCTGATTTAACCGGTTTTCGTGTACTCCTATGTCCAAATTATGTTCACAAACTGTGCTGTTGTGGATTGGCAAGACAGCCAATCCACTAGGAGGAAGCCGAAAGGCACGCGTTTAAGCTCACGCAGGCTGGCGTGAGGTCTGGAACAGGACACGGAAATCAGAATAGCCAAAAACGTACGTAGCTGCTGGAATACTTAACTTTAATCCACAATTGGTGAACATCGCTCTTGACGGTACATGTTTTACAGCATCAATAGTGACTGGTAATGTCGCCTTGCTAGGTCGTAGCAAACGACGTAGCTGAAGGCTATGCTAACTATCGTCTCGGCAAATTAGAGCGTAATTTGTCAGTGAACCATCGCTAGCAAAGTCGGCTGTACAACTGGGGCGAGTGCTAGGAAGTCTCTCTAGATCGGTCGTGTGGCGGCGCTCGATCAGCGATCACTGATAGTGGCGACACGCGGGTCCGACGTATACTAACGGACCGCGGCCGATTTAAAGGCTACCACCTAGCAAGTGTGATGTCTGGCGGTGACACCACAAGTGCTATACTCTGAAAGTATAATGTGAGCTAGTTTTACATGGGTAGCGTGGTTTGACGTTAGACCAACGTCAATGTCATTGCAGCTGGAATATAAACTTGGTAAAGGATCAGTTACGAATGCTCCAACCAACAGTCGCTTCACAGTTTGTACTAAACGAGCAGTAGTATTTCCTGAAACCACGGGCGGTATAAAGCAGGACGATGGATGAACAATAGTGGTGCATGTGTTCTGCGTATTTCACAGTCTGCTTCACTGCTTCGCCTCGCCCAGAAATGTCCTGCACATGTCAGCTCTAGTTGTAAAATCGCTCCTGGATATGAGACCAGGAGTACTTTTCTGGTCTAGGTCTTTTTATAGAAGTTACACTCATGTTCAGAAAAAGCAGAACACCTTCAACGACTAGAGACAGGACGTTCAGACTCATAGGACATGTACATTAGTATGTTCTGAGAAATGATTAGCACTTGAATCATCTCGGTCCACGGGTTCAAGGTCAACATCGATATCACTGCACAACACTACCTATTGGTAAAATGTGCCTGCGGCTCTCGTTGTCGCTATTAAGTGGGGGTAGTGGGCCAGTAAGACTTTAGCAGATGTCCCGGATACCTCGCAAAAGTTAGCGCGAACCGTGTCAACAAATCAGTGAGTTTGAAAGAGGGGGCATGTTTGGCATGAGAGAATGTGATGCATCCATTTCTGAAACTACTGCTCGTATCGGACGAAGTGTTTCAGCAGTGCAACGAGTGCGATCAGGACGGTCCACGGAAGGCCGTAGAACCCGACGAGATGGTTCAGGGTCTTACCACCCAGACCAACCACCGAGAAGATCGACACTTCATCCGAATGGCATTACAGGACACATCTGCTTCCTCCTCGGCTCTGGCACAACAGTGGAACAGTGGAAAATATCTTACACTATCAAGGACGACAGTCCATCGCCCTTATTACGGCATGGCCAGCGTACGCGTCGTCCACTTCCCCGCCTACCATTGAGGAATGTGCCGTAACATGCGAGACTGCAATGGTGTATAGAACGGCGTCACTGGGGACATCAGATAGTGGTTCAGGACGAATTCAGGTTCTATTTGTTTGAAAACGATGGCCGCAATTTGGTTCGCCGCAAATAGGGGGAGCGGCATTACAGTGACCGCATTCGCACAAGACATACAAGACTACTCAAGACCTTATGGTGTGGGCTGTTACTGAGTACAACAAATCGTATCTGGTGAGTATATAGCGCGCTGTGACTAGTGTTACCTAAGTGAAAGTCATCCTGCAACCCGCAGCCATACACTTTCTGCGCAACGCCTCAGACGCCATTTTTCAACAAGATAATGCACGACCATATATTGCTGCATGGACACGTGCCTTCCTGGTGTCACTTGATATCAGCCTTTCGGCGTGGCGCGCCAGATTACCAGACTTGTCGACAATACAAAATGTGTGGGATATGGTGAAACGACGGGTGCAGTACTGTGACCCAATGCCAACGACCACAGATGAACTTTGGACTAGGTGAATGCTGCATAGACGGCTACACCACAGGCGTCTTTTTGCGCGTTTTACGCTTTGATGCCACTACGTACGAAACAAGTTATCAGGGCCTGTGAAGTATCCTGCGCCTACTGTGCAACAGGACATATACGGAACCGAAGTGACTCAGATACTAATCATTTCTGCAAAACATACTAATGTACAAGTCCTGTCAATATGAACATTCTATGTTTAGTCGTTGAAGGTGTTCTGTTTTTTTTTGCGAACATGAGCGTATAAATTGCTAAACGCCTGATTGTTTGATTGGTGTACGACGACGATTGTATTAACGTATTCTACCGTAGTTGCTGGCTGGAAGACATTTGTAAGCGTACTGGACAAAAAAATAGTCACTTTGGATGTTGAGATTAATTTTAATTTCAGACCGAACGAAGTGGCTCACTGGACAAGACACTACACTGGAATGCTCGAATGCGTAAGATATCCAACTATTTCTGGGAATTAGGCTTCAGATTTTCCAATGTTCCTTCATGTAGAGACAAAGCAGTTTCTTCAAAAACGCCATGGACCATTTGTTGCCGTATACTTGCCAATCGGATCTCTTTATCCGTCTCTACGGACCTCGTTGTCAGAGAGAGATTCAGTTCTTAACTTTCAGTGATTTCTAATTTGAAGTTCATCCACTGACGTGAAGCGATAGCAAAAGTAAGTGCAGAGTACTCTTCAGTAAAAGTTCAAATAAAACATTTTCTCTGTGTTACAAGCTTCATATTTTCTCCCATGACGCGTGTCGAAAGTTTATTATCTCATCTTCGGGTGGAAAACAACGATATCATACAGACAGTTATTTGTTTTGGTTTAATTTTACTGTAAAGAATATAACAGGCACTTCTTATAGTCATGTGGTAGGAAGATTATACATCTGAAATGGTGGAGTTAGATACAGTCTATTCCAGTGTACAGAACTCTGTTATTCATTTATGAAGAACTGCAGGTTTCTGAACACTGGAACAGATTGTAACAAGATATCGCTGTTTTCCACCTGAAGATGAGAGTATAAACTCTCGGCAAGCGTTGTGGGAGAAAATAGAAAGTGGCTGACAGATAACATGTTTTATGTACATGTCCTACGAGTATGAACTTCTTGTCTCTAGTCGTTGAAGGTGTTCTGCTTTTTCTGAACATGAGTGTAACTTCTATAAAAAAAAAACCAGTACTCCTGGTCTCTTGTCCAGGAGTGATTTTACAACTAGAGCTGACATGTAGAGCACATTTCTGGGCAAGGCGAAGCAATGAAGCAGCTTGTGAAATATGCAGAAGACGTGCTCCAGTAATGTTCATCCATCATCCTGATTTATATCGTCCTTGGTTTCAGAAAATACTACAGTTTTTTTTAGTCTAAACCGTAAAGCAACTCTTGATTGAACCATTCCTAACTGATCCTTTACCAAGTTTTTAGTCCACCAGCAATGACAGTGACGTTGATCTGACGTCAAACAACGCTATCCATGTAAAATCCATGTAAAACTTGCTCACATTATACTTTGAGAGTGTAGCACTGCTTTGGAACATAATTTGGACATTGGGGTACCTGAAAACCGATTAAACCAGACCAGTGATTCCCAGTCTGGTAGTAATTACCTTCTTAGGGGTAAAGTGAAATTTTCTGAGGGATAAACACTAAAAGATTCTCTGTCACGGAACTAAATTATTTTCAGAAGGTCATTATTATCACCACAATTTTGTAAGACGGTAATACTGGTTATATAAGTTATCAGTAATAACTTTTTCTCAATTGGTATCAGTAATCCGATGGATGTTATCGGTTCCACACATAGTCCGCCCACTAGAAAAATCTGTTGTTCCTTTTCCCATATATTGCTTTTGATAAAAGTAAGTCATATGCATGACAAATATTAAGTATCACAAGAAAATGTGTTCTCCAAGTTGTAGATAATACCTGCAATAGTCCAGAAATTGCATCATTACTCGCTTCGAAGCACATAAATGAATTAATTGACAATACAATACAGCACTAACTACATAAGGGCTACTATAGTGCTGTACACGTTTTATTATTAATATTTTGATTATCATTGTGGTGGTTAGACACAAAAAATTAACAGCTTGGATTCGTCCAACTTCTGCCAGTTCAGAAATAAGGAGTGCAGCAATGAAGTAATTTATGAACACTAAGTATAGTGTACACATCTGAATTTGTGTGATATTTAACGGGGTTTCAGCGTACAGATCAAGCCAGTGCCGCAATGGAGAGGAGCAATGCAGGGAAGCATATTTTGTAACAACTTTGTACCCTCACTGTAGATAGTAAGCTACCTTTTTTGAGAAGGAGTTGTGGGTAGAACTTGCGATGCTCCACAAATTCGTTTGTCGTTCGTTCTAAAACGCATACACACACACACACACACACACACACACACATAGAAACTAAATATAATTCACCTTTCACCAATTTAAAAATAAAAGTCTTCAATGAAAAGCCATTCATTCTACAGTGCAGATAGGTGCTTCAGTTGGTGATAATGTGGGGGAGGAGAGGGCAAAGGATGGCTGGGGAGGGGAGGGGGTGGGGTATAGGCGGATGTACTAGCTAATGTCCGATTGCACTCAGGATAATGGTCTAAGAAAGGTTGGAAACCATTGTGATACCTTGGGCCCATCAGATGGCGCTTAGGAAAACTATTAAAATGTGTGCAGGTTACTAGTTTTTTTGTGGAAAAAAGTACAGTTTTTTGTGGAAGTCCATCTTTCTTTCGGTCGCAGGACAGCGACTGATGATGTAAGTAAAGAAAACGCACCACCTCACCCATACTACCAACAGAATTCATTTCAAACGACTAGTTTCGGAACAACACCTATGTCATCTTCAGGTCCACTATAAACCAGAAGACTAGTTTCATACCTTGTCACATGTATCG
This sequence comes from Schistocerca nitens, assembly GCF_023898315.1. Classification (NCBI taxonomy): domain Eukaryota; kingdom Metazoa; phylum Arthropoda; class Insecta; order Orthoptera; family Acrididae; genus Schistocerca; species Schistocerca nitens. Next base: position 231,081,230 of record NC_064615.1, read on the forward strand.
TAGAAGCCATAACAGTTGTCGTGGACTGCATACACATCAGGAATGTATATTCTACAACGCGTTGTCACAACATTACCATATGGACATAATCTCTACAAATTGGTCCGGAAGTTTCCATTCGTCCGGAAGTTTCCCTCCCCGTTGCCCCTTAATTATCAAAGACGAAACAAAAACGTCTGTCGTTCATTCTTCATAATGACGAAGATTTTATACAGAATGTCTGACGCTATGTCACTCACAAAATAAATTCTATTATTAACGACACATAGTTTTACATTTTACGTATGAGTGTGCTCGGATTATTTACCATTGACTGCAAGGCAAATGTGGAACAACCAATAGAGAGATAGATGAACAGATGGAAGTACATTGGATGATATCGGCGCTGCATGCTTTCGTGATTCGACGGTGCACATCATCTGGCGTAGTTGGGGCTTGATGATCGTCGGCATTGTACAGTGCTCCCCACAGAAGAAATCAAGAAAAGTCAAATCAGTGGCTCTCGCCGGCCGTTGTAATGCAGCATTCCGTCGTATACAAAGAACAGGAAACTTTTCCTTCAGCATTTGCGTTGCAACACAGGAAGAGTGAGCTGGGCAGTCGCTGTGTTAGAAGAACACAAACTGTCTGTAGTTTCTTAATAATTTTGTACTAACTTGCTTTGTCCTAAAGCTTTTCAACAAGATTACCGGTTTCGACTATGTAAGGACCATCTTCAGAATTTCTCATTCTGCTGCACTGCAGCACGTCATAAAAACGTACAATTAACACGGGTGCTTTTTACATTCATAGGACGTGTTGCAGACCAGTAAAATGAGAGGTTCTGAAGATAACTATCGCAGAAGCGAAACCGGTAATCTTGTTCAACAACTTTTCGATCAAGACAACTGAATAAAATGTCATATAAAAATACAATCGCTCTACAGATAGTCATTTTACGTCGTATTTTAGATATACTGTCGCTTATACAGTCGTACCTCTTATAGAAGAACAGGTAGAATGTTCGTGTGTGCGTACCTGTCTCTTATACAGTGGTACCTCTTGTAGATAAACATGTAGAATATTCGTAAGAAAGCGTATGTGCGTGCTTCTGTTTAACACCCATGGCTCGAAGAAAGGTCCCACAATGGAATTTCGTATGAGGCCGATTCATATATTGTACGTTTATGCTACAAACGTTGGTATTGTGCCTGACGAATCCAGAGTGGATATTCAGCTGCCTAGTAGTGCATGTTACGTAAAATTACATTGCCATGGTTCGTACATGTTGCTCCGACGTTAAAGAGTAAAGTATGGAAAAACGTAGTGTCGTCTCCCGAGCACTGCAGAGCATACATACAGATTTCTATATGACGTTCAAAATCACGTTCTCCGAGTGGTGTAGTGACAGCTGACCAGGGTTGAATTTATGTTGATACAAGATATGAATGACACTTGTCTGGCTGATTACAAATTCTTTGGCAATACGTCTCGTGCCACCATGCGGATTGCTAAGTGTCGGAACCCAAACAGCTTCTTCATGTGCTTTGTCAGTTGCAATCTCTGTCCTCGTCTTCTGACGTTAAACATGCCTGATCACTTGTTATCTAATAATTCGTGCAAGTGCCGGATGCGACGGACATAGACGATCGGTATAGAAACCACCATACCGCCGTACCGTTTCAGCGTCATTGCTTTGACTTCCGTCCTGAAAAAGTAGTATGGAATTTTGAAGCTGAAATGACCTGCCAATAGACGACACAGTTCGTGCCAGCTCTGCGGTGCAGACAAGAAAACAGTCAAAAGTACAACAACGCAGTACATCGAGAAAGTTCAAAGAAGACCAGCACGTTTTGTGGGCGAGTGTCACTGACATGGTACAGGATTTTTGGTGGACATCATTAAGACAAAGGCGTTCTTCGTTGAGGCGGAATGTTCTCACGCGATCTGAATCACCAGCGTTCTCCTCCGAATATTTTGTAGATGCCGACCTACATAGGGAGAAATGATCATCATAATGAAGTAAGGGAAATCAGAGATAGCACGGAAAGATACAGGTGTTCGTTTTCTACGCGTGCTGTTCAAGATAAGTGATACAGAATTATTGTGAAGGTAGTTCGATGAACCCTCTGCCAGGCACATACGTGTGATTTGCAGAATATCCAGTTAGATGCAGATGTAGAGGTAGAAAGGCTTAATACAACGACGTGGCATAGCATGAGCGTGTTTACAACGCAGAGCCGATTCCAGCAGACTTGCATTTTAATTTTAATTTCTCGAATTCTTCTGCGAAGAGTTATAATGCCAGAATCAACCCGCATTATAGCAATCTACTCGTTTCTGCAAGCCCTTTAGGATGACGTTAAAGGAAGTACAGTGACTCGTTCCATTTACAAAAATAGTTATGCTTCATTATCTTGATCGATACAAGGCTTAACGCCCTTTATCACATAACAGAAGTACGAGCACTTAGTGTATTCTCACTTGCCGAAAACCTCGTTTCAATATCTGGAATCATTGAAGAAACAGAAGGGGTGTTTCATGTTAGGTGACTCACGTTGTTTAACCACGGTCACAGCCAGTGTCACCAAATGAGTTGGCTATCTCCAAGCCCATCAAGATTTATCTTGTGGAATAAGTGAGTGATTTTGGAGTGTGTTGTTCTATACTATTACCTACAGGTGTAGATATCTGTTTCTGGCAGAAACTAATGTTTTTCCTGGAAGGAATTAAAGTTGCAGTTACAATCGAAAGATGATAAATTTGGGAGATAGTATGAGTGTTATTTCCTTGCTACATATTTCTTTTTACATCTACATTTATACTCCGCTAGCCACCCAATAGTGTGTGGCGGAGGGCACTTTACGTGCCACTGTCATTACCTCCCTTTCCTGTTCCAGTCGCGTATGGTTCGCGGGAAGAACGACGGCCGGAAAGCCTCCGTGCGCGTTCGAATCTCTCTAATTTTACGTTCGTGATCTCCTCGGGAGGTATAAGTAGGGGGATGCAATATATTCGATACCTCATCCAGAAACACACCCTCTCGAAACCTGGACAGCAAGCTACACCGCTATGCAGAGCGCCTCTCTTGCAGAGTCTGTCACTTGAGTTTGCTAAACATCTCCGTAACGCTATCACGCTTATCAAATGACCCTGTAACGAAACGCGCCGCTCTTCTTTGGATCTTCTCTGTCTCCTCCGACAACCCAACCTTGTAGTGATCCCAAACTGATGAGCAATACTCAAGTATAGGTCGAACGAGTGTTTTGTAAGCCACCTCCTTTGTTGATGGACTACATTTTCTAAGTACTTTCCCAATGAATCTCAACCTGGCACCCGCCTTACCAACAATTAATTTTATATGATCATTCCACTTCAAATCGATCCGCACGCATACTCCCAGATATTTTACAGAAGTAACTGCTACCAGTGTTTGTTCCGCTATCATATAATCATACAATAAAGGATCCTTCTTTCTATGTATTCGCAATACATTACATTTGTCTATGTTAAGGGACAGTTGCCACTCCCTGCACCAAGTGCCTATTCGCTGCAGATGCTCGTGCATTTCGTTGTAATTTTCTAATGCTTCAACTTCTCTGTATACTGCAGCATCATCCGTGAAAAGCCGCATGGAACTTCCGCACTAGGTCATTTATATATATTGTGAAAAGCAATGGTCCCATAACACTCCCCTGTGGCACGCCAGAGGTTACTTTAACGTCTGTAGACGTCTCTCCAATGAGAACAACATTCTGTGTTTTGTTTGCTAAAAACTCTTCAATCCAGCCACACTGCTGGTCTGATATTCCGTAGGCTCTTACTTTGTTTATCAGGCGACAGTGCGGAACTGTATCGAACGCCTTCCGAAAGTCGGGGAAAATAGCATCTACGTGGGACCTTGTATCTAATATTTTCTGGGTCTCATGAACAAATAAAGCGAGTTGGGTCTCACACGATCGCTGTTTCCGGAATCCATGTTGATTCCTACAGAGTAGATTCTGGGTTTCCAGAAACGACATGATACGCGACCAAAAAACATGTTCTAAAATTCTACAACAGATCGACGTAAGAGATATAGGTCTATAGTTTTGCACATCTACTCGACGACCCTTCTTGAAGACTGGGACTACCTCTGCTCCTTTCCAATCATTTTTTATGTGAAGCGCTTGGTTATCTATCCTTTTCGATTATACAGGGTGATTCAAAAAGAATACCACAACTTTAGGAATCTAAAACTCTGCAACGACAAAAGGCAGAGCCAAGCACTATCTGTCGGCGAATTAAGGGAGCTATAAAGTTTCATTTAGTTGTACATTTGTTCGCCATTTCAGCCAGTAAAGTTTTTGGTCCCCTTTTCTTCGAAGGTGCTACTGTAACTGGACTACAGTATCTGGAGATGTTAGAGAATTGGCTGTTCCCTCAGCTCGAACAAGAAGCACAACAATTCATATTTCAGCAGGATGGAGCGCCACCACATTGGCACTTATCTGTCCGTAACTACTTGAACGTCAACTACCCGAGGCGATGGATCGGCCGCCAGGCAGCCCGTGACAGAGCACGTCATCACTGGCCTCCAAGAAGCCCTGATCTTACCCCCTGCGATTTTTTCTTATGGGGGTATGTTAAGGATATGGTGTTTCGGCCACCTCTCCCAGCCACCATTGATGATTTGAAACGAGAAATAACAGCAGCTATCCAAACTGTTACCCCTGATATGCTACAGAGAGTGTGGAACGAGTTGGAGTATCGGGTTGATATTGCTCGTGTGTATGGAGGGGGCCATATTGAACATCTCTGAACTTGTTTTTGAGTGAAAAAAAAACCTTTTTTAATACTCTTTGTAATGATGTATAACAGAAGGTTATATTATGTTTCTTTCATTAAATACACATTTTTAAAGTTGTGGTATTCTTTTTGAATCACCCTGTATTATCAATGGTTGTTCAGCAGGATGGGTGACGGGAGCTGTGTACCAGATAAGGGATAATTACGCAACCTACATAGTCAATTTTCTGCTGGATGTATTCCAGTCTCTCTTTTCCTCTGTTGTTTTACCGTCTACAGCTCCCTCAGGTACAGTGGAAGTTATTCTCTGAAGTCTTAAAAGACGTCCTATCATCATGTCCTTTCTTCTAGTCAGTGTTTTCCATCTATTCCTTTCCTAGCTGATTGTCCGGGGAACATCGTCATTCCTTACATTATCAGTCCACCTAATTTTCAACATTCTTCTGTAGCATTACATCTCAAGTACTTCGATTATATTCTTTCTGGTTTTCCTACAGCCCACGCTTCACTATCATGCAAAGCTGTGCTCCACACACATTTTCAGAAATGTCTTCCTCAAATTGAGCCCTAAGTTTGATAATACTAGACATCTCTCGGCCATGAATGCACTGTGCTAGTCTGCTTTTTATGTACTTCTTGCTCCGTCCATCATGGGTTATTTTGCTGCCTAGGTAGCAGAATTCCTTATCACCAATTATGATGTCAATTTTCTAGCTGTCCACATTCCTGCTATTTACAATGACATTCGCCTTTCTTCGGTTTACTCCCACTCCATATTCTGTAGTCATTAGAGTGTTCATTCCATTCAGCAGATCCTGTAATTGTTATTTATTTTCACTGAGGGTAGCAGTGTCATCAGCGAATCATACTCTTCAATCTTTCATTTATTTTCGTTACTGCTACCGAGCGAGATTGCCCAGTGGTTAGCAGATTGGAGTCGCATTCCGAAGGACGACGGTTCAGATCCATCTGCGGCTATCCTGATTTTGGTTTTCCGTGATTTTCCTAAACCATTTCCGGTAAATGCCGGGGTGGTTTCTTTTTAAGAGCACGGCCGATTTCCTTCCTCATCCTTCCCTAATCCGAACTTCTGCTCCGTCTCTGATGACCTCGTTGTCGACGGGACGTTAAACACTAATTTCCTCCTCCTCCGTTACAGCTTCCTTGACGTATAGATCAAACAGTAGGGGCGAAAGACCACATCCTTGTCTGACAGCCATTGTGACCGAGAACTTCATTCTTAGTCTTCCACTCTCAATGTTACCTCTTTGTTCTTGTTTATATTGTGTATTACCTGCCTTTGCTTATAGCTTACCTCTATTTTTCTCAGAATTTCGAACATCTTCCACCATTTTACACTGTCGAACGCCTTTTCTAGGTCGACGGTTCCTCCAAACGTCTCTTCATTTTTTTTAAATTCCTGCTTCCATTATTAACCGCAACGTTAGAATAGTCTGTAAATGCCTTTACCGTTCCTAAACTCAAACTGATCGACATCTAACAAATTCCCGTTTTCTTTTCCATTCTTCTGCATATTATTATTATCAGCAACTTTGATGTTTGAACTGTCAAGCTGATTGTACAAAATTTCTCGCAATATTCGGAACTGTGTGGCCACATTTCTTCGAAAGTCAGGTGCTATATCGCCAGTCTCACACATTCTACTCAACAGCGAGATTAATCGTTTTGTTGCCACTTTCGAAAATTACTTTTGAAATTCTGACGGAATTTCATCAAAACTTCTGCCTTATATGATATTATTTAAATTATGTTTCAGATACTGGAACCCCTGTCTCTTCCCTATCGACTGCTATTTCTTTTTCCATTACGTCATCAGGCAAGTGTACCCCTCATACAGGCATCCGATTTATTCTTTACATACATCCAATCTCACCTCTGCATTTAACAGTGGAACTCCCATTGCAGTCTTAATTTTACCATCCTTGATTTTAATGTCACTGAAGGTGGTTTGAGCATTCTATACGTTGATTCATTCTTTGCAACATTCATCTCTCTTTCGATTTCTTCACATTTTTCTTGCAGCCATTTCGTCTTAGCTTCCCTGCACTTCGCATTTTTTCATTTGTAAGTGACCTTGTAACAATAACACCGGTCACCTTAAACGACAAGTGTAGCTAACGTTATACCTCTGCGAGGAATTTTTGAGATAATTGTGAGCGTGAGATAACCTAATGGAAACAGAACAATCAAATTGAGATTCGTTTCCGAAACACTCCAGCAGAGTATAACTAACAGTAAACAAGTGTGTCAAGGAACAGACGTTCTTCCAGCACAAAAGCAAGTTGCAACATTATACAGGGTGATTCAAAAAGAATACCACAACTTTAGGAATTTAAAACTCTGCAACGACAAAAGGCAGAGCCAAGCACTATCTGTCGGCGAATTAAGGGAGCTATAACGTTTCATTTAGTTGTACATTTGTTCGCTTGAGGCGCTGTTGACTAGGCGTCAGCGTCAGTTGATGCTAAGATGGCGACCGCTCAACAGAAAGCTTTTTGTGTTATTGAGTACGGCAGAAGTGAGTCGACGACAGTTGTTCAGCGTGCATTTCGAGCGAAGTATGGTGTTAAACCTCCTGATAGGTGGTGTGTTAAACGTTGGTATAAACAGTTTACAGAGGATGGGTGTTTGTGCAAAGGGAAAAGTTCTGGACGGCCGAGAACGAGTGATGAAAATGTAGCACGCATCCAGCAAGCATTTGTTCGCAGCCCAGGAAAATCGACTCGCAGAGCTAGCAGAGAGCTGCAAATTCCACAATCAACTGTATGGAGAGTCCTACGAAAAAGGTTAGTTATGAAACCTTATCGTCTGAAATTGGTTCAAGCACTGTCTGCAGCTGATAAGATTAAAAGAATCGATTTCTGTGATTTTATCCTTGCTCAAATGGAAACAGATGAATCTTTCGTTTCAAAGATTGTGTTTAGTGATGAAGCAACTTTCCACACTAACGGGAAAGTCAACCATCACAATGTCTGTATATGGGGCACTGAGAATCCGCGGGAAACAACTCAGTATGAACGTGACTCACCTAAGGTGAACGTTTTCTATGCCATTTCAGCCAATAAAGTTTTTGGTCCCTTTTTCTTCGAAGGTGCTACTGTAACTGGACTACAGTATCTGGAGATGTTAGAGAATTGGCTGTTCCCTCAGCTCGAACAAGAAGCACAATAATTTATATTTCAGCAGGATGGAGCGCCACCACATTGGCACTTATCTGTCCGTAACTACCTGAACGTCAACTACCCGAGGCGATGGATCGGCCGCCAGGCAGCCCGTGACAGAGCACTTCATCACTGGCCTCCAAGAAGCCCTGATCTTACCCCCTGCGATTTTTTCTTATGGGGGTATTTTAAGGATATGGTGTTTCGGCCACCTCTCCCAGCCACCATTGATGATTTGAAACGAGAAATAACAGCAGCTATCCATACTGTTACGCCTGATATGCTACAGAGAGTGTGGAACGAGTTGGAGTATCGGGTTGATATTGCTCGAGTGTCTGGAGGGGGCCATATTGAACATCTCTGAACTTGTTTTTGAGTGAAAAAAAAACCTTTTTAAATACTCTTTGTAATGATGTATAACAGAAGGTTATATTATGTTTCTTTCATTAAATACACATTTTTAAAGTTGTGGTATTCTTCTTGAATCACCCTGTATATTAGAACAGGTCGCCACCCTTATTAGGCATTCTTGTATCAAGCAATATAATAAAGTAGAAGGCAGTGCTAAGACAAATCTAACCTCCATTGACACACACACTAAACTCTTCCCTTATATCTGTTCACACTACAACATAGTATCCTAACCTTCCAGATAAATGTGCTACTAACTAGTAAGCCAGACAAACAAATGGACAATGAGATAGCAAACGATAACGTATGCCTCTCAACAACACATTCCTTAAATGAACTAGATGAAGCAGTTTATAGAACCAGTCATGAACACACGTGAAACTAGTAGTAATACTAAACTGGAAAAAACCGTGAAATGATTCTGATTTAAATCAGGGGGTCTGTTAATCGTCATAATCTATAACTTCATTGCTTAGTACAGGGTCTCTATGCCTGTACATTAACCAACTTGCATTAGAATAGCCAACACAGTAAATATTTCTTTCTTAAACTCGGTTTGAAGCAATTAAACACAGTGCCAATCTAATTACACTGGCTCTGAAGGAGCCTTTGCATTGCTTCCTTAACTAACTAGCCTAGTACACGAGGGCCTTTAAACTCTCATGGTTTGAAGAACAATGCTCATTCACAAAACTACACCAGTATGTATGAAAAATGGTAATATTATTATCAACAGTTATTAGTTAAGTAAAGCACAACAAACCATAACTCTTTAAATAACAAATGTACTTTGATAAGCAGTCTCTTAAACTACTCAAAATATAGTTGGCTGTCCAAATGTCAACACAATATTTAATTCAAGTTCTAACACTCTCTTGTGAAATGAGCACTGATCAAACTTCGTAATTCTGACCAAAGTCCATAAATGGCACAATTAATAATCTTTTTCATTTCAGATAAACTTCACTACTTTCATGCAGCTTTTAAGGTAAGGCGAATTATTTAAGGAATTGACAGTAGATTAATTGTAAAATGCATTGGAAGTGGAGTATTTCTCAAACTATAAAACTGAAATTTTAACACTATAGCTCCACACGTTAGAAGGCAATTCAACTATTTTTACTGCTGCAGAATAATAAATTAGAAATTAAATTCACTATTATAGGATTCCTGTCCCGGTTTGTGACTTGGGATAATCACGGGCGGAACACAGATTTTTTTTTACCAACATCACGATTATTATTAAAATCAATAAAACTTCACAAATATCTGGTCCATTTACAGAAGGCCAAATATAAACAATTTAGTGGAAGGCAGATGGTACTGGTGGCGTAACTTGCAGTGTCTGTTAGCAAGGCGGCGATGCAGTCATGATCTTCCTGGCGTGGGAATTATATTTTTATAGGTCCAAAAACCATGCCATGATAATATTATCACCAAATACAGCATTTGAGGCCCATAAATACTGCTCTTAAGAGCTTCTGGCCTCAAAAATCCAAGAATATGGGCCACAATGATTCGCCACTGCTAGCGCGATATTAACCTCAGCACTGCTCGGCCCAGGCTCCTTACTCGTCACAAAGGACGAGTTGCCACTTGCGCGCCATCCACACCTTTTCCGCTCTGCCAGGCTACTTCCATAGCTGCGGGAATTCGCCACATCATTTACATTCAGCCCTACGTTCCGTAACTATGGGTCAAGTCATTTACAGCACTTTATATAACAATCTTTCCAGTAGTTATTTAAATATACAAGCACAGTTAAAACAACATCGTTCAAAAATGCATATAACTGAAATATGTATACATAGCCAAGGAAGTTCCATGATAGATAAAACACTCTCCATAATCAACACTACAAATTTACATAGAAATATCGATACAGATACAAAGTAGGTCGAAATTAGGTGTTAGATATGCGCCATGGTTCATTGATGTTTTCAGTTTGGGATATATCAATGAAACATCAATAACACTTAAACGGTGTTGAGCAGTGAACAAAACAATCATTCCAACCAGAGTTGGGCATGAAAAAAATACATCAGAACACACACTAAAATACTATTTATCTTATACACATCATTACTAAAACAAGACATAAGTATCAATATTCAATTCTGTACACCCAACATAATAGATTCTCATTTTGTGAAATCATAAGTTGAGTAGTAATTAAAATTTTTGATTTGCCAAGAACATTGACTAGCATGTTGTAAGAGTTCTAAATATGTAGGTACACATATGGATGTGAACACCAAACATTATCACAAAAAAATTTAAAACTCTACATGTAAATATACAAACACATTTAAACTGAACCTAGAATTCTTTTCTCACTACCCTTGTTTGAAACAGACAGCCCATCTTTGAAAACCACAGCAAAACGCATACACCACTAACCAAGATAATAATTAAATAACTTCGCTGCGTGCTATAGCGTCTGGCAGTCCATGTTTGCAAAAATTTCAATACTGAATATACACTATACATTAGACATTTCACTGCCCACTTTGGGTTTTATGGCAGTTCATTTATGGCACAAATTTCATTGCGCCACATTGGCATTTCTTTTATGGTGCTCCCTCTGTATTCAAGGCAGGTTACATTTCTTTTTAACATGGCAAAATTTTGCCTTTACCCATTACAGTATAGAGTTTCACATATTTTACAGCAGCATTTTAGAATCTGTAGCTTTCGAGAAAGTATCAGGAATAGGTACCAACATTTTTATAAAGACATGAATTACAGTTAAATTCAGTACTGTAACTTTATAAGATTAGGTATATTTCTTTTACAGTATAATATACATTTTTATTCCAGTATCATTTCTGAATATACTTCATTTACTCTTTCCTAGGGACGTACAGATTGAGATTCATTATGTTACAGATACCATTGGGGTTCTTGGACTTTCGATAGATTGAATAGTAAGCACTGTTGTAAGGTATATCTTGTATTATGAATGGCCCATTATATACATACCTAAATTTTGAAATTTCATGGTTAAGTTCACTTAATTTTTCATGGGTCTTCAGAACAACATAGTCTCTGGTATTGAACGTGGCAAACTTCAGGTTCCTATTGTGCCTTTTAGGTCCCTCTTCTGCTTTTTGCTTTGTTCTTTCTTTTACCAATTCTTTCTTCTGGGCTAATCCCAAATCTGTACATTGTGGGTCCTCTAGGTTTTCTTCAATTAAACATTCGCTCTTATTATTGAGCAAGATTTAATCAGGTGTGAACGCAGTGTATTCACGAGGCAAGGTATTCATTACACTCTAAAATTGAAATACAAATCTATCCCTTACTCGATGGTTAAGGTGGCAATAATTCCCACCTAACCTTCCTATTTCCCTCATATACCGTGCAACAGGGTTGCTGGCCGGATCGTAGACCGAAATATATTTAACTTCTACACAGTTCTGCTCCATGCCATCTTTCCAAGTTTTGTAATTGAGTTGGGGGGCCATTATGAGACAGAACTGCTTTGTTTTCCAATAGTTCGAATAGTTCGAAAATACTCAACCATCCTATGGAATACTGACTTCGCTGTCGCTCTTTTTCAGGGGATAAAATGTTATAAATTTAGAAAATACTTCCTATATCACTAAAATATATGTGCAGTTACCAGAAGTTTTGGGGAGAGGGCCATACAGGTCCATGGATAATAAATCCATGTTATCGGCAGGTAATGAGTTCTTCATTGGACCTTGATTAATTCTGTTGGTCACCTTAGCTCTCTGTCAGTTGTCACAAGACCTAATACGTTCAGTTACCTATGTATTCGCACTACTGGCAATCAGTGTAACACTAGCCAGTTTATGTAGACACTTCTTTGGCACACTGCAGCCCAATGGTAGGTGAAAATAATCTATGACATCTGTATCAAACTGGGTAGGCCAAACGGCCTCCATTCTTCAGTAACCCAGTCTTTCCTCCTATACAAGTTACCTTTAAAAACATAATATTTCTTAATATGAGGGTATTGTATACTATCAAAATTTATTTTCACAGTTTTCCAAGTCGGATCCTCATTTTGGTGCTATCTCATGGTTTTGTTTTAATCTGTTCAATTTTCTTTTTGCCAGAAACTTACTTCATGCTTCACGTAATTAATTTGGAAAGTTCCATCTTCATTGCATTCCTTGGGTACCTCATCAACAACATGAGGTAATCGAGACAATGCGTCTGCTGCATAACTTTCTGTGCCCTTTACACAGCAAATTTCGTAGTTAAATTGTTGAAGTTATAAAGCCCATTGTTTTAGCCTGCCATTTAGAAGGTGACAATCTTTAATGAATGTTACAGCTTTGTGGTCAGTGTGTATGACTATCTTATGACCACACAAATAATTTCTGAATTTCTGTACGCCGCATATTATCTCCAAGGCCTCCTTCTCTGATATGGTATAGTTCCTTCAGTATTTCGTCAACGTCCTGCTGGCAAAAGGTATAGTTCTATGTTCGAAATCTCCTGTATTATTTACCGCTTGGAAAATTTCAGTATCAATCCCATAGGCGCTACTGTCAGTATTCATATGGCAAAGGTTCTGACAGAACTGGGTGATGTAAAACATTATTATACAAAAGTTCCTTCTTTAAAGATTCGAAATCCTGCTGTCACTCATCTGTCCAAACAAAGCACTATTCTTTGTAAGGAGCTTGTTCAAGTGAGGACTATTGAAGGCTTGCCCCTTAACAAGCTTCCTGCCAAATCCAGACAAACCTAAAAAGGCTTTCACTCGTTTCCGAATTTTTTGGTGGAGGACATTTTCCTGTGGCTCTTAGCTTTTGCGAATCCTTACTAATCCCAGTAGTAGTAATTATATGGCCCAAGAATTTAATTTCTGGTTTTACAAATTCACACTTCTTTAATTTTAAGGTCATCCCTGCTGCTTGAAGAGCAACTAAAACCTTCTGCAACAGTTCGCAGTGTCCTTTCCAGTTTCCAGTGGCGATCTATAAATCGTCTACGTAATTATTTTACGTGGAATTCAACTCCCGTCCCAGTACAAAGTCCAGAGCTCTAATAAATATTGTCACAGGGGTATTCAGTCCAATTGGAACTACTTTATATTGATAACATTTCTCAGCAAAGAGAAATGCTGTATATTTACGGGATTCTGAACTTAACGGGATTTACCAATTGCCAGTTGTCAAGCCGAGACTGGTTAAATATCTCACATTATGAAATTTTGGCAAAATTTCGTCCAGGCCTATCTACTTCTCTTTTTACAATTTGTTTAGATTTCATGCATCAATGACCACACATACTACCCCATACTTCTTGTTTACACTGATAAGTGGACTGTTATTTTCGCTGTTGCTGCGTTCTATCACTCCCCAGTTTTTCATCATATATATTTCATTCTGTACGGCCTGTTTCCTAGATAAAGGTATCGAATACGGTTTCACAAAGAATGGAATATGATCCAAAGTTTCAATATAGTATTAAAATTTTCGAAACAGTGCAGGTTTTTCCGCAAATGCTCCACTGTTCCTTTCCAAGCTATTAATTAACTAGCCGGCCAGAGTGACCGAGCGGTTCTAGGCGCTATAGCCTGGCACCGCGCGGCCACCACGGTCACAGGTTCGAATCCTGCCTCGGGCATGGATGTGTGTGATGTCCTTAGGTTAGTTAGGTTTAATTAGTTCTAAGTTATAGGGGACTGATGGCCTCAGAGCCATTTGAACCACTTGTCCTGCAAATCACCAATATCAGTTGGCTACTGCGGTTTATGCAGTTCAAAGATTTTAATTACTTGAACTCTTCATTGAGGAAGTACCGTATCATTAGGTGGTTCTTTCTGTGTTCAGTAATAACGTCAGGATTTTGTTTCGAAACATCGTCATTTTTTGGTACAACATTGCAGTTACTTGCACCTTCATTTGTATCAGATATACCGAAGTTTTCGTCATCCGAGCAGTCGTCCGAATCCGACCATTCTGTTTCGCTTTCTGGATGTAAGATGAAAGCTTTTCAAAGACAAGCACTAAATTCGGTTTCTGATTTCTCGTCAGACCTTAATTCAGGCTCGCAGGTTTCTTTTGTTGAGCTATCATCCTCATCATCTCTAATAAAGTCCACAGTTACTTCATACTACGTATAATCTATATAGTCTTCCAGAGCACTTAGAGAATTGTCTATATTTTCATTATCTTCAAATTCGTACCTTTCGGTAGCAGTTAGTACTGTTGGCGAATTGTGTACACAGGTTATTTCGTCATTAATGCTGGGGATTTCGTCCTCCAACATCTTTATATCCATAACAACCTTCTTATTGCCTGCCCGCGAACATTGCACGGCGCTTTTTATTTCCACCTCCTGATTTTCTGTCCACGTCACCTTATTAACTCTCCTACCTTCAATTAATGTTTTGGTCGTATATGCTCTCTTAAAATTCTCCCATTTGCATTGTGTGAGGGCCCCGTACAGATCACTCATCTGCACATGCCATTTTCGCCAGTTATACCACTATTTGTACTGCTACTCGCGCTTTCTCTTACGTCTACGAACCCGCCCGCTCTTTCCTCTACTGCGGAGCTATTATTTGCAGCAGTGGTTTCGCATCTATCTATTGTGACGTTTACATACTGTTCTGAAGCCTCACAAATGGATTCTCTTGTAATAGCTGGAAGATTTGCACCGGTCGTTGCTTTCTGATAGCTTGTAAGTTTGCTGACGGCGGGCCCGCTTGCGGAGCGCAAAATTGTAATACATGTTGCGTCGCTTTTCAGCATGACCGCTTTCCTGTTTCATTATTCAGTGATTATTTCAGAAAAAGTTACTTCGTCTGGGCCAATAAATTCTGTCCACGTCACTTTGGCCCTCAACATCAGTGGCATTCAGTTTTCCGTATCGCTCTGGTGTGCATTTTGACTGGGAAAACCTCTTCAGCGACCGTCATTGTTTCCTCTTCCTCTGCCCCTAACTGTCTTCTTTGAATCACACTGACACGATATCCATCACCGTCATTTTTATTTGTCATGATTAAGGTTGTTTCTGTTAGTACTACTCCGGTGGTTATCCCAGTTTCCTTACCAGTGGTCTTTCTCTTCCACCCTTTATAAGAACGCAAAGAAGCTTTGGTGGTTGCTTCCAACGTATGTTTTAGAATCTTCTGGGAGCTTTTTCCATAGTTCCCAGATAATTTCGGATTCTGATCGTCTACTTCTCAAGTGTGTCAGCTTATGGTACCAATACTCGCAGAAATCTTTTAAACAATGCCTGCCCGTTTTATCATTGAGTTTAACCATGATAAACTCCCGCCATAAGCAGTCCTGTTTTGATCAGGTCAGTATTCTTCTGTGATTTTTTTTTTAATTCATTGAAAGTTACATGTTCAGTATTTAGGTTAAGTCCGCCGCTCGGGGTAGCCACACGTTCTGAGGCGTCTTGTCACGGTCCGCGCAGCTCCCTGCATTTGAGGTTTGAGTCCTCCCTCGGGCGTGGGTGTGGGTGTCGTCCTTAGCGTAAGTTAGTTTAAGTTAGATTAAATAATGTGTAAGCTTAGGGACCGATGACCTCAGCAGTTTAGTCCCATAAGACCTTACCACAAATTTCCAATTTCAGGTTAAGTCCAGAGAGCTTGCCATCACCTGCCAAGGCGCTAAGCATCACATTTATCTTTTCCTGATCAAATAAATAATCACGAAAAATTCTTTCGCAATTCTTTACAAAATCTAACGGACGCCATCCATTATGTTTCTTGGTGGGATCGAACCTTTCCTCGCCTTCCAACAACATGTTGAGTGGTGTTCCGTTGCTAACAACACCAGGCCTGTCTCGTATTTTACATTCTAGATCAGAATTTTTTTCTCGAATTAGCGATGTGTTTTGATCACACCTCTGTTCGAATTCAACAACTTGTTTACTTAAAACTCTTTCGTTATCTGAACCTGTTCTTATCGAATGTGACTTTTCCAGACCAAAAGTTTTTTCGTCCATTTTCGTCACTACTACAGGTTCTATTTCTTCGTGGACGTTAATGATTTCAACATCGAACAGGCCCACTGTAAGAAAAACTATTCCTAAAATTTTTTATTTTCAGTCGCCAGCTCTAAAGGAATTTTGATATCTTTAAACATATTTCTTTTAATTACTTTTAGTGGTGGCATCGTACTATCACTGAAATGAAAAATGAAATTAAATCCATAAATCAAAACATGGCTAATAAGCAGGGACAAATTCATGAAATTAATTCCATAAACGAAAACATGGCTAATAAAAAGGGTCAAATTAATAAAAAAACATCACTAATAAGCAGGGACAAATTGTTGAAAACATGGCTAATACGCAGGGACAGATTAATGAATTTGTCCTTGCTCATTAGCCATGTTTTCATTTATGGAATTAATTTCATTTTTCATTCCAGTGATAGTACAAATTAAAGTATCTACTTTTTGGTCTACCTGTTCAATCTATTGACTTAACTTTGTGTTTTGAAACTTCATTTGACTTTTGAGATCGCTAACATGTGGTTTAAGCTGGCTTTCAAGATTGCTACCTTCGGCTGCAATTCTGTTGTTAAGGCCACTGATCTGTGGTACCATCTGATCAGACCACATTTTTAAATAGTCAATCATACTCAACAGTTGTCTGCTTTCTTGTTATACCGAATTTTCGTGCTGTTACTCTACCTCACATGCTTATTTCGGTACTTTCATTATTTGTGGTGAATCAAACATGTCAGCTGATTTGTTCACATAACCGCTGTCGTCGTTTGAGTCCTCTATGTCTTATTTGGGATGGTCTCAACATCTCGATCTCTTCATCTACGTGTTCATGACCTTGCGTGTAGGCTAGCTGCCTATCACTAGCTCCATTTGTTATCTGCTCGCGTGAACTACTACATCTGCCGGCAGCATTTCCCACGGCGCCCTTCACTATTTCTTTTCGTTCACTCGATGCAGAAACTGCATTCACACCTTTGTCCATTATATTACAATTTACTTCTGTATGCAATGTCTACTGTGGTTCACTCTACTGGACTTGATTGCACAATCGCGCCACTAGACTTTCACTGCTCGAACAACACTAGTTTTTCACTAGATACTTATTGTATTTTATGATCGAAAACAATAAATGTCCTGTCACGTGGGGCGAAGTGTAACGGTAACCCTGGTCGTCTTAAACGACAAGCGATGCTAAAGTTATACTTCTGCAAGGAATTTTTTAGATATTTGTGATCATGAGGTAACCTAATGGAAATACAACGATCACACGGGGGTTCGTTTCCGAAACATGGAACAGATGTTCTCCCAGCACAAAAGCAAGTTGAAACATTACATATTCATATCGGTCGCCAGCCTAATTATTCATTATTGTGTGAAGCAATACAAAAAAGCAGAGGGCAGTGCTAAGGCAAACCTAACCTTCCTTGACACACACACTAAGTCCTTTCCTTATGTGTGTTCACACTACAAAATAGTAACCTAACCTTGAAGATAAATGTGCTACTAACTAGTAAGTCAGACAAACAAATGGAGAATGAGATAGCAAACAATAACGTATGCCTCACAACAACACATACCTTAAATGAACTAGATGCAGCACTTTATAGAACCAATCACCAACACACATGAAACCAGTAGCAATACTAAACAGGGAAAACCATGAAATGATTCTGATTTAAATCAGGGGGTCTGTAACCGTCATAATCTATAACTTCCTGCTTAGTACAGGGTCCCTATGCCTCTGCATTAAACAGTTTGCATTAGAATAGCTAACACAGTAAACATTTCTTTCTTAAACTCGGTTTGAAGCAATGAACACAATGCCAATCTAATTACACTGGCTTTGAAGGAGCATTGCTTCCTTATCTGACTAGCCTAGTGCATGAGGGCCCATAAGCTTTCATGGTTTGAACAATCATGCTCATTAACAAAACTACACCAGTATGTATGAGTCATAATAAGTATTGTTATCAATAATTATTAATTTAAGTAAGCACAACAAATTATAAATCTTTAAATAACAAATGTGTTTTGATAAGCAGTCTTTTAACCTACTCAAAATATAGTTGACTTTGCAAATGTCAATACAACAGTAAATTCAAGTTCAAACACTTTCTCATGAAATGAACATTGATAAGCTTCGTAGTCCTGATGAAAGTGCATAAATTCAGCAATTAATAATCTTTTTCATTTCAGAGTAACTTTACTGTTATTAGGAGGCTTTTAGGGTAAGGCGAATTACTTAAGGAAATGACTGCAGCTTGATTTTAAAATAAACCGGAAGTGAAGTATTTTTCAATCTATGAAACTGAACTTTAAACACTATAGCTCTACACATTAGAAGGCAATCATAACTATTTTTACAGCTGCCGAATAAGTCTTTCCATAATAAATTAGGACACTGGGAATTAAATTCATTAAGACAGGATTCATGTCCAGGTTTGTGATTTGGGATAAGCACGGGTGTAAGACATAGTTTTTAGCAACACCACGATTATTATTAAAATCAACCAAATTTCACAAATACCTTGTCCATTTTTGAGTGCCAAATGTAAAAAAATTTGTGGAAGGTTGATCGCACTGGTGGCGTAATTTGCAGTGGCTGTTAACCTTGCGGCAATGCAGTCATGGCAGTAGGGATGGCCTCACCATATTACTGATCTTCTTGGCGTTCCAATTATATTTTTATAGTGCCAAAAAGCAACTCATAATATTATCACCATATACAGCAACCGAAGCCCATAAATGCTGCTCTTAACCTCTTGTGCCCTCAAAACGCCAAACATATGAGCCACAATGATCCGCTACTGCTAGAGAAATGTTAACTACAAAACTGCTCAACCCAGACTCCTTACCCGTCACAAAGGACGAGTCGCCACTTGTGCGCCAACCACACCTTTTCCTCTCCGCCATTCTACTTCCGTAGCTGCGAGGCTTGCCCACATCTTTTACATGCAACGCTATGTTTCCTAAATATGGACCAAGTCATTTACAGTACATTGTATAATAACTTTCCAGGAGTTATTTGAATCCACAAGCACAGTTTAAACAAGGTCGTTCAAATGTTCACATAATTGAAATATGTGTATATAGTCAAAGAATATCTGTGATAGATACAACACTCTACATAAGCAGCACTACAAATTGACATAGAATATGGATACAGATACAAAATAGGTGTTACAACGTGTATTTCTATACTCCTATTTTCCCTGAGCATTGTAAAAGCGGAAACCGGTGATGAATAAAAGTGAATGAGTACAGCTGATGGCTACAAAAATGCCTTTCTTCATTTTAGAGATAGCTGCTCACCTCAGCCAACAACACTGTGGCTGTTTCTATATGAAACTTCCTGGCAGATTAAAACTGTGTGCCGGACCGAGACTCGAACTCGGGACCTCTGCCTTTCGCGAGCAAGTGCTCTACCAACGGAGCTACCCAAGCACGACTCACGCCCCGTCCTCACAGCTTTACTTCAGCCAGTACCTCGTCTCCTACCTTCCAAACTTAACAGAAGCTCTCCTGCGAACCTTGCAGAACTAGCACTCCTGAAAGAAAGGATATTGCGGAGACATGGCTTAGCCACAGCCTGGGGGATGTTTCCACATCCAGATGTTTCCAGAATTCTGGAAACATCCCCCAGGCTGTGGCTAAGCCATGTCTCCGCAATATCCTTTCTTTCAGGAGTGCTAGTTCTGCAAGGTTCGCAGGAGAGCTTCTTTTAAGTCTGGAAGGTAGGAGACGAGGTACTGACAGAAGTAAAGCTGTGAGGACGGGGCGTGAGTCGTGCTTGGGTAGCTCCGTTGGTAGAGCACTTGCTCGCGAAAGGCAGAGGTCCCGAGTTCGAGTCTCGGTCCGGCATACAGTTTTAATCTGCCAGGAAGTTTCATATCAGCGCACACTCCGCTGCAGAGTAAAAATCTCATTCTGTTTCTTTATACATCCACCGACTTCAGACTGATATCGACCAGCAAGGTGGTTTGGTGGCGATGGTATGTGATGTGCGGATGACAAGAAGACAATGAGAATACTTAAGTGTTATAATACTATTGCTTCATGCTGGAAGTGAAATGTGGGCACTATTTGAACCAGTTACGAAATAAATTGAAAATTATGCTCTTCCGAACAGTTTGGTAGCTGAAATTTGTTGTGGAGTGTAGTGATAGAACACATAAACCTTAGACATTCAGTGACCGACCTGTCACTAAAAATACTCTTCCATTCGCGCAGTCTGAAAGCTCTTTCCTGCGACTCACGTCTTAAATTAGCGGTACATAATTCCTCAAATTCAAATGTCCTGTTAAGAGACAGCGCCGATTCGTCTTTGACGCAGGATTAACTTAATTAACTATGTCCTTTTTAAATTTTTTCCCCCCAGCTGTGACCAAGGCAACTTTTATTTTACAACAGAACTGACGACTCTCGAGCAAGAGAAGCGCTGCTAGTCTTCGGTGTTGAGGACCTCCGACTGAGTCTCAGAGGAAACAAGGCGTAGCGAGAACCCTCTCGGAGAAGGTCTTTACTGTAAACAGCTTTGCTCTTGTACGGGGAAAAACTGACACGAGTGCACAGCCCACTGGCTTGTGAGGTGATCCCGATGTTTTGAGAAGACGGAAGCGGTTTAATTAAGCCCATTGTGTCGGATAACCAGCGCTAAGCACGGCGTCACACTGCCGCCGAGATAAGCCGGGTTCTTCGCTGATTCCCCCCCCCCCTCCAACTCGACCCACGCCCCCCCCCACTCCCCCCCCCCTGCCTCAGAAAATCCGCCGGCGGCGCAGTGCGCCGACACGGCCACTCGTTACAACAAACAAGCTTCCTACGCCTGCCGCCAGTGGCAGCACTGTGGCAGCCACGGGAGCTGCGAGCGTGCGAGTGCCAGAACTAATTAAACTTAATTAAAAGAGAGGCGGGTGGCGGACCACCGCCGCTGCCGCTGCCACCGCCGCCGCTCCTGCAAGTTTGATTTACATTCGCCGCCAGCCGCCGGAGATAAAACGACGCGGAGCCCCCGCCACCGACGACGGCAACTTTCGGTGGGCCAATTATTTGCATTCGGCGCTCCGTTTCCTTCGCACGAGTTCGCCTCGCAGCGGTCTTCTTATTTGGGGGCACAGCAGGCGCGCCCCCTCCTGTTCAAACCCGCATCCGCTACTGGGTTTCCATTAAAGCGCAAGAGGCAATTTCGTGTTTTCCCGGGATTGCCGCATTTCCGAGGGTCGTATCAGCATGGCGGATTTCGTTAGAACGGGGCATCAGAGGTCGTAAAATTGCCACGTATCTACATCTGGTCTCCACAAGCCATTGTACTGTCTTCAACAGAGGGTACGTAGTGGTGAACGCAAATTAAACCAGCTGCAACATATTGGCGAATAAAGACATTGATCCAGACAGTACAGAATTTCTTTCTTTAATTCCTATCAACAATCACAAACATCTTGTCGTTGATCATAAGGATCATCATCAGACCTCTTATCATCATCATCATCATTTAAGACTGATTATGTCTTTCACCGTTCAGTCTGGAGCATAGTCCCCCTTATTAAATTCCTCCATGATTCCCTATTCAGAGCTAACATTTGTGCCTCTTCTGATGTTAAGCCTATCACTTCAAAATCATTCTTAACCGAATCCAGGTACCTTCTCCTTGGTCTACCCCGACTCCTCCTACCCTCTACTGCTGAACCCATGAGTCTCTTTGGTAACCTTGCTTCTCCCATGCGTGTAACATGACCCCACCATCTAAGTCTGTTCGCCCTGACTGCTACATCCATAGAGTTCATTCCCAGTTTTTGTTTGATTTCCTCATTGTGGACACCCTCCTGCCATTGTTCCCATCTACTAGTACCTGCAACCATCCTACCTACTTTCATATCCGTAACCTCAACCTTATTGATAAGGTAATCTGAATCCACCCAGCTTTCGCTCCCATACAACAAAGTTGGTCGAAAGGTTGAACGGTGCACAGATAACCTCTTAACCAAAAAAAAAAAAAAAAAAAATCTAATACAACTGTGGAACAGTATACATGATGTAAAAAACAATATAAAATGATGGAAAGAAACTAATCTAATATACCAGGTATAGAAGTATGAAACCGGAATTTGGTTGCAATAATTACAAGCCTGTGGTTTGAAACTGATAACATTTTATTCAAAATAATCTCCATTGCTATTCATACATATCCCCTACCTCTCCGGCAGGCTATGAATGCGACACCAAAAAAACAGCTCTTCTTTTGAAGAGAATCAACCAGCCAGTAATTTTCGTACATTTTCATACGAATTGAAGCGTTGTTCAGCGAGAGAGTGCCCCGAGATGCAAACACATGATAATCGGACGGAACCAAGTCTGGAGAATATGTCGCAAGCCTTAGTACTTCCCAACTGAACGCCTCGATCGTTTTTCTGACCAGTTTTGCTGTGTGTGATGGGGCGTTATCATGGAGCAATATGACTTTGTGTTGCCTTTCTCCATATTTCGGTCGTTCTTCATGTAATGCTTGATTTAAATCGGTCATTTGCTGTTGGTAGCGACCACTGTCAAAAGTTTCAACACGTTTTAGCAGGTGTAAATGACACCCTTCTGATCCCACCAAATAAAGAGCATTGTCTTCTTTCCGAAGCGATTTGGTCTTGCAGTGGTTGTCGATAGTTTGTTTGGATTCATCCAAGATTCACGACGCTTACGATTCTCAAAATATAATCACTTTGTTTCACCTGTCACTATTAGACGGGGAAACGAGTTTCTTCTGTCTCTGGCGAGCAGCATTTCACAGGCTGTCTTTCGGTTTGCTTGCTGTCTTTCACTCACTTCATGCGGAACCCATTTTCCTACTTTCTGCGCGTTTCCCACAGCTTCCAGCCGAAGAGAAACGGCTTTCTGCATCACATTCAATTGTTGCGCGAATTCCTGTTGAGTTTGAGTATCATCTTCATCCAATAAGGTTTGCAAATCTTTGCCTTCGAACTGTTTCGGTGGTTTCCCGCGCCCGTCGTTTCTCACGTGAGAATCAACACTTCCAATTTTTTCAGCCTCTCTAAACACTGTATTTTCCCAAGAACATATTCGCTGATAGCTTCGACAAGCATTCGATGCGATTCTGCAGCAGTTTTCTTTGAATGTTAACAGAAAACCAATCCTGTAGACGCGATCTCACGGACCTTACACTGACAGGGAACACCATCTGCAGGGAAATTCCGGTTTTATACTTCTATACCTGGTACGGAGTGTGACGCTTAAATCTGGACAAACGATACTTTTTTAAAATCAAATTTATTAATACAAAATGCAAAGAAAGCAGGGGTTGACAGATGTGAAAATTACCGAACTATCGGTTTAATAAGACACGGCTACAAAATACTAACACGAATTCTTTACAGACGAGTGGAGAAACTGGTAGAAGCCACCTCGAGGAAGATCAGTTTCGATTCCGTAGAAATGTTGGAACACGTGAGGCAATACTGACCCTACGACTTATCTTAGAAATTAGATTAAGAAAAGGCAAACTTACGTTTCTAGCATTTGTAGACTTAGAGATAGCTTTTGGCAATGTTGACTGTAATACTCTCTTTCAAATTCTGAAGGTGGCAGGGGTAAAATACGGGGAGCGAAAGGTTATTTACAATTTGTACAGAAACCAGATGGCAGTTATAAGAGTCGAGGGACATGAAAGGGAAGCAGTGGTTGGGAAGGGAGTGAGACAGAGTTGTAGCCTTTCCCCGATGTTATTCAATCTGTATATTGAACAAGCAGTTAAGGAAACAAAAGAAAAATTCGGAGTAGGTATTAAAATCCATGGAGAGGAAATAAAAACTTTGAGGTTCGCTGATGACATTATAATTGTGTCAGACACAGCAAAGAACTTGGAAGAGCAGTTGAACGGATGGACAGTGTCTTGAAAGAATGGTATAAGATGATCATCAACAAAAGCAAAATGAGAATAATGGAATGTAGTCGAATTAAGTGTAGTGTCGGCAGACTTGCCAACACTACGCACACTAATTGAAAGAGGCGGCCAAGATGCACGCGCTAACTCACGAAGGATGGAGTGAGGTCTGAAACAGGATACGTAATGAATGCTATAAAGAAAAGTACGTAGCTTCTGGACTACTTAACTTTAATCCATCCTTTGTATACATCGTTCTTGATGAGACATCTGGAGATTGTGGCGATACAAGTGAGACTCTTTAGATACAAGCCATCTAAGGCTAATGGCGCCTTGCTAGGTCGTAGCCATTAACTTAGCTGAAGGCTATTCTGTCTCTCGGCAAATGAGAGAAAGGATTCGTCAGTGTAGTCGCTAGCAACGTCGTCGTACAACTGGGGCGAGTGCTAGTAAGTCCCTCGAGACCTGCCGTGTGGTGGCGCTCGGTCTGCGATCACTGACAGTGGCGACACGCGGGTCCGACATGTACTAATGGACCGCAGCCGATTTAAAGCTACCACCTAGCAAGTGTGGTGTCTGGCGGTGACACCACATTAAGTCGGGTGGTGCTGAGGGAACTTCTGAAGAAGAGAAATTTGTTAACATCGAGTATAGATTTAAGTGTCAGGAAGTCGTTTCTGCAAGTATTTGTATGGAGTGTAGTTATGTATGGAAGTGAAACATGGACGATAACTAGTTTGGAGAAGAAGAGAATAGAAGCTTTCGAAATGTGGTGCTACAGAAGAATGATGAAGATTAGGTGGGTAGATCACATAACTAATGAGAAGGTATTGAATAAAATTGGGGAGGAGTTTGTGGCACAACTTGACGAGAAGAAGGGATCGGTTGGTAGGACATGTTCTGAGGCATCAAGGGATCACCAATTTAGTACTGGAGGGCAGCGTGGAGGGTAAAAATCGTAGAGGGAGACCAAGAGATGAATACACTAAGCAGATTCAGAAGGATGTTGGCTGCAGTAGGTACTGGGAGATGAAGAAGCTTGCACAGGATAGAGTAGCATGGAGAGCTGCATCAAATCAGTCTCAGGACTGAAGACCACAACAACAACATTAGATAGCTTTATATGTCAGGTTTATTACGATATGCCCATCACTTCGTTAATGATCGTAGTTATTGTGATATTTACGTAGAAGTAAGACACTGCGCGAAATTCGAAAATGTTTGCACTGAGAAATACGGGTCGTTATGATTTTGCTTCTGGTGCATTTTACGTAATATGGCGCTGCGTATGAAATTTAGCTAACGTTTTGAATTTTTCTTCAGACATGGTTGGAGGTCTATGCGAGGTGTGCCTAGAAAAAAACCGGACTAGTACTGGTGAAACAATAAAAGGAATGCAATAAGGCTGAAAATCACGTGGCCTGTCACGTGACTCTCGCTCCGCCTACTGCTCGAGTTTCATCTGCCTCCTGCACTCAGTCTGCCAGTGGCGTCTGTTTTAAGTAGTTGACGTTTTGTCCGTGCGTCGGAAAATGTTGAGTATACAGAAAGAACAGCGTGTTAACATCAAATTTTGTTTCAAACTGGGAAAATCTGCAAGTGAAACGTTTGTAATGTTACAACAAGTGTACGGCGATGATTGTTTATCGCGAACACAAGTGTTTGAGTGGTTTAAACGATTTAAAGATGGACGCGAAGACACCAGTGATGACACTCGCACTGGCAGACCTTTGTCAGCAAAAACTGATGCAAACATTGAAAAAATCGGTAAACTTGTTCGACAAGATCGCCGTTTAACAATCAGAGCAGTGTCTGAGTTAACAGGAGTTGACAAGGAAAGTGTCGAACAAGTTTACCGATTTTTTCAATGTTTGCATCAGTTTTTGCTGACAATGGTCTGCCAGTGCGAGTGTCATCACTGTGTCTTCGCGGCCATCTTTAAATCGTTTAAACCACTCAAACACTTGTGTTCGCGATAAACAATCATCGCCGTACACTTGTTGTAACATTACAAACGTTTCACTTGCAGATTTTCCTAGTTTGAAACAAAATTTGATGTTAACACGCTGTTCTTTCTGTACACTCAACATTTTCCGACGCACAGACAAAACGTCAACTACTTAAAACAGACGCCACGGGCAGACTGAGTGCAGGAGGCAGATGAAACTCGAGCAGTAGGCGGAGCGAGAGTCACGTGACAGGCCACGCCACTTTCAACCTTATTGCATTCGTTTTATTGTTTCACCAGTACTAGTCCGGTTTTTTTCTAGCCACACCTCGTATCTGTCACGAGTCTCGAGAAATTTGAACGACGTAGGGTACTCCTTTGTGATCGCACCGCGCCAGTGATAAAACCAGATTCCTGATGTTCGACAAACGTTTTGAGATATCGGAATGAGATTTTGGCAAGTGTTGGCACACAAAGAGGAGAGAATTTTGCCGTGAGATTTTTATGCAAAACTTCATTATCTACCGTGTTATGCCACCAACTACAGACTTTTTCGTTGAAATAATGTAATTTGTAAGGGCCATCGACAGCTGGAGAAACGGGAAATGCTATGGGTTTTTGACAACATAAGTAAAGTCATTACACATTTATCTTGTACCAAGGATGTGCTTTTTCATAGGATACTGACCTTCCGTTACGTCTATTGGGCAATAAATTTAATAAACCACTGTTTCAGAATTCTCTCGCAGTGCGTCTGCACAACATGTTAGTGAGGTGAGACTATGGAAACTCCGCTGAATGTTGGAAGAAGAAGCAAATTTTAACATGGCAACGAGAGAAATGTATAGGTTTCATTCAAAATTCCTTTCTTGTAACTCTTCCCTCAAAGCTACAAATGGTTAACAAACCAGGCGAAAATAAATCGCTGCATTTCGGCCGGAATACTTTTTAGATACTAACCAAAGAAGTGGTGACATCGTTTTGAATGGTCACTATGCAGTAGTGGGCGTGTAGAGGCCCGCATATTATGTACCAAAAACGCGAGTGTAGGCTTCAATTTATTACGGCACTTCCCCTCCAGTGCCCCTGCCCCCCCCCCCCCACCATCACCCCACCGCTGCCGCATTTTCCAAGCTTCGTAAGCCCTCTGCGCACTGTATGAAGGAATTGTCAGTTTAGAAACTGAGGGAAGCGTATGGGATATAAAAATGTAGAGGGAGACCAAGGTCTGAATACAGGTAGTAAGAAAGATGTAGGGAGCCGTAGTTATACAGAGAAGAAGAGGCGGGCTCAAGATAAAATAACGCAGAGAGCTGCTTAAAAACAGTCTTTAGACTGCAGTTTTCGAATGAAGACCGCGACAACAACAACAGAATATACGATACGTACGATACGCTATTATGTAACACGGTATACCACGTAACTCAGATACCTGTTACACGATTTTAGTAATGTACACGAAATTTCATTGCAGCGTACCCTGCACTCTCCTTGACTCGGTATTTCACGACCTCCAACCCGTGCTGTCTCCCTGACCTGGGACGCGGAACCTTGCCGTAATCCCGGTAGCCGGGGAGAGGCGCACTTTGCAGGTGCGCGCCTCGCCGGCATCTGGTAGCGTCTTGCAAAGCTCCCTCTGCCTCTCTAAGACCCTGCCTGGAGTTTGCTGTTGTTGCAGTTGTGGCGTGTACCCCACCCACCCCACTCAGCTGCGAAGCAAACTCCGTTCTCTCTCTCTGCATACACGTCCAACCTTCTCAGGAGCCTGTTATAGCCGCTTACTAACGGCGCCGTAGCTGAAAAATTCCCATCCCCACCTGTGGCACTATATAGATACCTGCAATTTTTGACAGTACACATTTTGTTACAAGCAGTATTCTGGCTTACGCGCTGATCTCTGTTTTTAAAAGGGAAGAAGATCCAGGCTTGTAGCTCGTCACCGAAACTAGAAATTTACTTCGACGATGGGCTGTACATGTTGCTTAAATGGTAAACAAGGGACTATAGTTTCTTCAGAGTGAAAACAACGGCAAGAATTTTAAGATTATTTCCTTCTTGGCAATAATACAGACATATTTTCCACGTCAGGCGTTAATGAAACACGAACCACGAAGGAATCATCCCAGTGGGACGGAAATCGGTACATGTAATGTACATGTACAAATTAACGAACAGTCACAATTTCAGAAAAATTTTACGATCTGTTCTAGAGAATGAGCTTCACAAATTGAGCTAGTCAATACCGTATTGGTCCACCCCTGGCCTATACGCAAGCAGTTATTCAGTTTGACATTGATCGAGGGAATTGTTGGATGTTCTCCTGAGGGACATCCTGGCCATTTCTGTCAAATTAGCGGGTTAAATCGTCAAAATCTCGAATTGGATGGAGGGCCCTGCCTATAAAGCTGGGGACAGATCCTTCGACCTCGCAGGCCAAGGTAGGATTTGCCAAGCACGAAGACAAACAGAAACTCACAACGTGTGGAGCTGGGCATTCGCGACTTAATTCGAAGAGGGACTCGTCATTGTAGACAATTCTACTCTACTCAGTGAGATTGCAAAGATGAATTTGGACACGCCCCGTACAGAGGCTAGATACCAACCCCATGTCGACTGCCATACGGCTAGACAATCAGGAGTGATGGTCTGCGATACTACTTCTTTTCGTAGCAAGACCTCTTTTGTTCTCATCCGCACCACCATTACAGAATAGCGGTGCGGCGACTATATTCTACGCTCCGTTTTATTGCGCTTCCTTGCAAGCCATCGTGGGTCTACATTTCTGCCAAATAATGCCAGCCCGCACATGGAGAGAGTTTATCCTGTTTGTTTTCGTTTCTGAGAAACCCTAACTTGGCCACCAAGGTCTACATCTACATCTACATCTACATTTATAATCCGCAAGCCACCCAATGGTGTGTGTGGCGTAGGGCACTTTACGTGCCACTGTCATTACCTCCCTTTACTGTTCCAGTCGCGTATGGTTCGCGGGAAGAACAACTGTCGGAAAACCTGCGTGCACGCTCGAATCCCTTTAATTTTACATTCGTGATAGCCTCGGGAAGTATAATTAGGGGGAAGCAATATATTCGATACCTCATCCAGAAACGCACCCTCTCGAAACCTGGCGAGCAAGCTACACCGCGATGCAGAGCACCTCTCTTGCAGAGTCTGCCACTTGAGTTTGCTAAACATCTCCGTAACGCTATCACGCTTACCAAATAACCCTGTGACGAAACGCACCGCTCTTCTTTGGATCTTCTCTATCTCCTCTGTCAACCCGACCTTGTACTGATCCCACACTGATGAGCAATACTCAAGTAAAGGTGGAACGAATGTTTTGTAAGCCACCTCCTTTGTTAATGGACTACATTTTCTAAGGACTCTTCCCATGAATCTCAACCTGGCACCCGCCTTACTAACAATTAATTTTATATAATCATTCAATTCTCCCCAATTGAGAACGTTAGGAGCATTGTGCTCAGGGCCGTCCAACCAGATGGTATCTAACGCTTCCATTGGACAACATTTTACACGATATCCCTCAGGAGGGAATCCTACAATTCCGTCTATGATTACAAAGTCGAACAACTCTTTGCATAAGGGCCAGAGGTGGACTAACGCGTTATTGAATTGTTCTGTTTGAGAAGTCATGCAATTATTCTGAAATAATAATCATGTACACCGCATCAGTCGATTTCCGTGCCATTCGGATGAATGCTTCGTGGTGCGTCTCTGTCTCTTTTACACTTCTTTTTTCTGTTTTTTTATTTGGAGTGTTTGATGTAGTTTTTTTTGAGAAAGTGTTACCCAATAAAGTCCACAACACTGCCCAGTTTTATCCTGACGAACGTTAGTTTGCCGGAGAGCCTGGTGACTGGTTTATAAAGCAGAGAAGTCTGAAGTAGTGCACTCAACGAAACATTAAAGTATAATTACCTTTGGCGGTTTATTTCTATATAAATATTCAAACACTTGATTTTTTGGAGTTTTTATACGATTTATTGTACTATTAGCTAGTTCTATGGCAATGCAGGCTCATGATCGGATGGAAGTGGCTCAAATGGCTCTGAGCACTATGGGACTCAACTGCTGTGGTCATAAGTCCCCTAGAACTTAGAACTACTTAAACCTAACTAACCTAAGGACATCACACACATCCATGCCCGAGGCAGGATTCGAACCTGCGACCGTAGCGGTCGTGCGGTTCCAGACTGTAGCGCCTTTAACCGCTCGGCCACTTCGGCCGGCTCGGATGGAAGTGTTACGGCAACATTACATCATGGACCTTGTGCTGCTAGACGATGTTTCATCAACGTTTCGTTAACGATCACTAAATTACCGTCATTTTCGCCAGCACCGTCATCACAGTGTAACACCTCCATTTTATGAGGAGCCTACAGTGAAAAGAAAGCAACTGGTTGCATATTTATACACAAAAAACTCTGTAATTTAAGTCACAGTGGCATTTTTTCGTCTATAATGGTTGTGCTGCAAATAATTACCTTTGAAAGTCTCTTCGGGTTTGCTGCCGGATCCTAAAATCAACTTGACTCGATATTTCGTCGATCCAACTGTTCGTCATCTTCAGCAACCCCGGGTTTCCTAAGCCCCAGATCATCCTTCACAGAGCCGAGGAAGGATGATATGGCTCTGTGTACTGAACGGTGGCCTATATAGGACGTCGATTTGCAACCTGGCGTCAGTTATCAGCGGGACTCATCAGCATAAGCAGCATTTTGCTGAAGATGGCAAATAGTTGGATCGCCGAAATATCGAGTCAAGTTGATTTTAGGATCCGGCAGCAAACACGAAGAGACTTTCAAGACTTATTACGCCGGGAAAGTCTACGTAATAATTACCTTTGCTTAAATGATTAATGAGTCATAATCAATCATCCCATAGGACCACCAGCGGCTGGCCGATGTGGCCGAGCGGTTCTAGGCGCTCCAGTCTGGAACCGCGCGACCGCTACAGTCGCCGGTTCCAATCCT
The DNA here is from genome assembly GCF_023898315.1 of Schistocerca nitens. Lineage (NCBI taxonomy): Eukaryota > Metazoa > Arthropoda > Insecta > Orthoptera > Acrididae > Schistocerca > Schistocerca nitens. The sequence continues at coordinate 231,112,372 of NC_064615.1, forward strand.
GCCTCGGGCATGGATATGTGTGATGTCCTTAGCTTAGTTAGGTTTAAGTAATTCTAAGTTCTAGGGGACTGATGACCTAAGATGTCAAGTCCCACAGTGCTCAGAGCCATTTGAACCATTATTGAACACAGTGTGTAATAACATGTGAACATACGGAGAAGCAAAAACATTCTAACTGCCTGGTTGCAGATAAGTGTTTGGTAAAATTGATCTAAGTTTCGACAATTGTTAATGGTTTCTTCATCAGAATGAAATTTTGTTTAAATGTAAAATTACATTGCGAGAAAGCAAGTCAAAAATAATATAAAATACGTTACGCCCTAAATTCTGACTATTGCTTTCTCTCAGTACATTTTTACCGTTAATCTAAATTTCATTCTGATGAAGACACCCTTAGTAGATGTCAAAACCTAGGTCAATTGTGTCAAAAAGTTATCTGCAACCGGTTGGCTGTATAATTCCTGTGTTTCGAGATGTCTAAGAGTGTGTGACTCCAGACGTCTATGCAAAAATCATACAACTTTCGTTAATTACTGAACGGTGGTTTGTGGACGAGGAGTTGACGCACGATAGTGCTACAGATGTGTTACGACAAGGTGAATCCGGTGGCCAAGACTTCAACGTGTGTTCATTATCATGCTCGACAGTCCACTGTAGAACAATTCTGGTCTATTGACATTGGCAGTTATCCCGCTGAAAGGTCGGGGAAGACATCAAGCATGAATGGATGCGGGAGGTTTGCAACAATGTTGACGTGGAGCCCTGGATTACTACCACAGCTTGCATTGCAGTTGAGGTGAATGTCGCCCAAAGCGTAATACCTCCCCCACCGGCTTACGCGCGTGGCGTGGTGCTTCTCTCGAGCAAATTTTCGCCTGTATGAAGGCGTATCCAAAACGACCACCGACCTGTTGTACCAAGAAATGTGATTCATCCGACCAGGAGACACATTGCTATTGATCCGTGGTCCAATCACGGCGATCCCGTGCCAACTGTAATCTCAAGTCGTTGGGTAAACATGAGAACGAGTACCGATCGTCAGGTTCGCAGCTTCATGTTCAACAATATGCGCTGAACTGTGTGATCAGAGACATTCGTGCCAGCATCATTATTGTACTCTGTCTTTAGGTCTACCACAGATTTCTGCCACCGATGGTGCTCTCTAGAGCAGACAACAAGCCTCCGACCTCCACGTTTTGGCACAGGATGCTTGGACGTCCAACAGCTTATCACCTTCTGGTGGTTCCACCGCCTTTCAGTAGCTTTCCACGACATTAGTAGCAGAACAGCCGCTCAGCTACGCTGTTTCCAAGACACTTGTTCTCATTTGTCGGGAAGTAACAACGTGCTCTTTATCAAAGTGCTTAAGTAAGTGTATTTCCTCTTTTGCGGACGTGTCGTCGCCATAATTTTTCCTTATCCGTCAGTGGTTCGGCAGCGCTGCAACCCAAGACCATACATTTACGTTTCTCTTGCATGACCACAGTCTAGTTTCTTGCATCAAACGGGACATGTACATTATACGCAAAGATACACGCATGTAATTTCTTGCAACGTATGAGGCATATTTGTTGTAGTACGAATCCACGAGATGAACGAAAGAGCAAAGACTGCTGCCATTTTGCATAATTACAGGTCCAATAAAAAAGTTTTCAAGTTGAGGACATAAATTAGAGTTAAAATAATATCATTGCAAACAATACGTTCAGTGCGTACAGACAATGCAGAGTTCAAGTCAGGTCTAAATCACAAGTGCTAAATTATTTTTCGGTAAGAGTCACGTTAATTTTTGAACAGCTTAGGTAATAACTTACGTCTACTACAGTAGATGTAAGAACAGCAAAAAATGGTTCAAATGGCTCTAGGCACTATGGGACTTAACATCGGAAGTCATCAGTCCCCTATACGTAGAACTACTCAAACCTAAAGACGTCACACACATCTATGCCAGAGGCAGGATTCGAACCTGCGACCGTAGCAGCAGCCGGCCGGTGTGGCCGTGCGGTTCTACGCGCTTCAGTCTGAAACTGCTGACCACTACGGTCGCAAGTTCGAATCCTGCCTCTGGCATAGATGTGTGTGATGTCTTTAGGTTTAAGTAGTTCTAAGTTATAGGGGACTGATGACCTCAATTGTTAAGTCCCATAGTGCTCAGAGCCATTTTGAACCGTAGCAGCAGCAACGCGGTTCCGGACTGAAGCGCCTAGAACCGCTAGGCCACAGCGGACGGCTAAGAACAGCAATTCATTTTCATGTGTTGAATATACAGACATGCAACCAGTGCATGCCAGAACGATAATCCAATAGTATAACAAACCGAAATCTCTATATACTCGTATAAAAGGAAATGTCCTGATTGATTTACTCACTCATCACCACCCAGCCAAACTGCTCAGGATAAAACCTAAAATTTGGATAGAATGTTGCTCTTATACTGTAGGCATCATTTAAGGAAGGATTTTTCGAAATTACACCCTTAAGTGGGTGAAGTAGGGGATTAGAAGTGTTTATTAAATATGTCGCTGTTAAGGCAAATTTGAAGCTAGAACTTACATCGCTCTACATCTACATATGCATTTACATGGATACGCAGCAAATCACACTTAAGTGCTTGGCATTCGGTTCAACGAACCACCTTCACAATAATTCTCTATCATTCTCATGCCGAAGAGTCCACGGAAAAATCGAACACCTATGTCTTTCTGTGCGAGGTCTGACTTCCTTATTTTATTCTGATAATCGTTTCTGACTATGTAGGTTGGCGTCAACAAAATGTTTTCACATTCGAAGGAGAAAGTTAGTGATTTAAATCTCGTGAGAAGATTCCGCTGCAAAGAGAAACGCCTTTACTTTAATGATGTCCACTATAAGTACGTATCATGTGCGTGACACTCTCTCCCCTATTTCGGGATAATACAAAACGTGCTACTCTTCTTTGAACTTTCTCGATGTACTCCGTTAATCCCGTGTGGTAAGGATCCCAGACAGCGCAGCAGTAGTCCAAACGAGGACGGATAAGTGTATAGTGTAGGCATTCTTTTTAGTAGATCTGTTACATTTTCTAATGTCCTGCCTATAAAACGCAGCCTTTGGTTAGCAGTCCCCACAACATTTTCTATGTGTTCCTTCCAATTTAAGTTGTTCGTAATTGTACTTCATAGGTATTTAGCTGAATTTACGGCCTTTAGATTTGACTGATTTATCATGCATCCGAAGTTTAATGGATTCCTTTTAGCACTCATGTGGATTGCCTTTTTCGTTATTTAGGGTCAATTGTCAATTTTCGCACCATACAGATATCTTTTCTAAAAATTTTTGCAATTTTTTGATCTTCCGATGACTTTACTAGACCATAAATGACAGCGTCATCTGTAAACAACATAAGAGGGCTGCTCAGATTGTCTCCTAAAGAGCAGAGGGCCTATAACACTATCTCGGGGAACGTCAGAAATCATTTATGTTTCACTCGACGGCTTTCCGTCAGTTTCAACGAACTGTGACCTTTCTGACAGGAAATCATGAATCCAGTCACATAACTAAGACGATGTTCCACGAGCACGCAATGTCACTACAAGCCACTTGTGTGGTACAGTGTCAAAAGCTTCTCGAAATCTAAATATACGAAGTCAATTAGAAATGCCTAGCTAATAGCACTCAACACTTCGTGTGAGTAGAGAGCTAGTTGTGTTTCACAAGAACGATGTTTCCTAATTCCGTGTTGGCTGTGTGTCAATAGGCCGTGCTCTTCGAAGTAATTCATAATGTTCGAACACAGTATATGTTCCAAAATCCTGCTGCATATCTAAGTTAATGATTTGAGTCTATAATTTAGTGGGTTATTCCTACTACCTTTCTTGAATATTACTGTGACCTGTACATCTTTTCAGTCTTTGGATACGGATCTTTCGTCCAGCGAGCGGTCGCATATGTTTGCTAAGTATGGAGCTATTGAACCAGCGTACTCTGAAAGGAATCTAATTCGCATACAATCTCGACCAGAAGACTTGCCTGTATTAAGTGATTTAAGTTGCTTCACTATATCGAGGATATCTACTTCTAAGTCACTTATGGTGGAAGCTGATATTGATTCGAATTCTGAAATATTCACTTCATCTTTTTTGGTGCAGAAAAAGTCAACTAACGCTGCTTTTGCAGCACTGTCTTTGATAGTATTTACATTGCTATCCCGCAGAGAAGGCATTGGTTGTGTCTTGCCGCTAGTATACTTCACTTACGACCGGAATCTCTCTAGATTTTCTGCCACGTTTCGAGACGAAGTTTCGTTGTGGAAACTATATTAAGCACCTGGCATTGAAGTCCGCGCCAAATTTCGAGTTTCTGTAAAAGATCGCTAATCTTGGGGATTTTGTGTCTGTTTAAATTTGGCATGTTTGTTTCGTTGTTTCTGCAACATTGTTCTGACCTTTTTTGTGTACCAAGGGGAATCAGCTCCGTCGTTTATTAATTTATTTGGTATAAACTTCTCAATTGCTGTCGATACTATTTCACTGAATTCAAGCCACATTTTGTCTACACTTACACTGTTAATTTGCAAGGAGTGGAGGTTGTCTCTCAGGAAGGCCTCAAGTTAATTTTTAGCTGTTTTTTTGAATAGGTATGTTTTTAGTTTATTTTTGAATGATCTGGGGTTTACAATATTCAATCTTGCTACGACAATCCTGTTTTCACTAATCCCTGAATCGGTTTTGATGCTCGTTATTACCTCAGGATTATTTGTTGCCAAGAGGTCAAACGTATTTTCACATCCGTTTAATATTTGCAAGGGCTCATGATATAAATGCTTGACATAATATTCATAGCTTGCGTTTAGCTCAAGTTCTGATGATGTTTTATGCGTACCTCCGGATTTAAATATGTATTTTCGCCAATATATCGAGGGTAAATTAAAGTTGACACCTACTATATTATTATGAGTTTGGTATGTTCCGAAAATAAACTCAAGGTTTCTGTGAACGTTTCAGCAATTGTATCATCTGAGTTCGAAGGTCGGTAAATGAATCCAATTATTATTTTATTGCCAAGAATGACCCATGACCATACTACCTCACAGGAACTACCTACTTCAATTTCGCTACAAGATAAACTACTACTAACAGCAACAAAAACGCAACCACCAACTGGTTTTAGCCTAAATGAATTTTATCTATAGTGGATGCTGTTGAACTCCGTGACTGTTCCTTTACAGGGGGTAGAATAGCGGAAATGATTTTAGCCTATTCTTTTTGAACACCGTTAGATCCTTCGTAAAAAATTCGGCTGGACATATCTCGGGCATTAGCCAGCTTTCAGTGCCTGTAACGATTTGAGCATCAGTGCTTTCTATTAGCGCTTGGAGCTCTGGTACTTTCCCAACACAGCAAAGAAATAAAAAGAATGTTGTTGCAGCGTTGTTGGAAACTCAACGTTTGAAGGAGTGAAATAGAGGGGGTGAAGCTATTTTTAAAAATAGACCATTATTGAACAACTACTTAAGCATTTTAAGCCTACAGCTATGAAAATTGGTATTTGAACCCTCCGTTGGAAATGAAAAAATACGCGTTTCCGTCTTTTTGCGAATGCTACACCAAAGAGGTGAAACAGGAGTTGAAAAGTCTTATGAAAATATTTCAGTAGAAATAACAGAAACAGATGTTTCAGTGTTTTTGGATATTCAACACCTAATCCGGTGAAACTGAGGATGAAAATTTTACTGAAGGTATTTCGTTACATTAAAACAATTGAGAAAGTACTTCTATGAAAACTGGTATATGATTTTTCGTTTATATATATATATATATATATATATATATATATATATATATATATATATATATATATATATATATATATATATATATATATATATATATTGGGGGTGAAATTTTCTGTGGCCATATCACCACAAGAACTCAAAACGCAGAATTAAGAAAAACCTGCGGCTCCAGCTACCAAAATCGGTTTTTAGTCAAAAGTGCATTCCGAAAAGATCGTCAACATCTACATCTACTTGGATACTCTACAAATCACAGTTACGTGCCTGGCAGAGGGTTCATCGAACCACCTTCACAATTCTCTATTATTCCAATCTCGTATACCGCGCGGAAAGAATGAACACCAATGTCTTTCCGAACGAGCATTCGTGGTGATCGTTCCTCCCTATGTAAGTCGATGTCAACAAAAGATTTTCGCATTCGGAGGAGAAAGTTGGTGACTGAAATTTCGTGAGAAGATTCCGTCGCAACGAAAAACGCCTTTCTTTTAGTGCTGTCCAGCCCAAATCCTGTAACATTTCTGTGAAAGTCTCTCCCATATTTCGCAATAATACAAAACGTGCTGCCTTTCTTTGGACTTTTTCGATATACTCTGTCAGACTTATCTGGTAAGGATCCCACACCGCGCAGTAGTATTCTAAAAGAGGACGGATAAGCGTAGCGTAGGCAGTCTCCTTAGTAGGTCTGTTACATTTTCTACGTGCAGTGTCAATATAACGCAGTCTTTGGTTTGCCTTCCCCACAACATTTTCTATGTGTTCCTTCCAATTTAAGTTGTTCGTAATTGTAATACCTAGGTATTTAGCTGAATTTACGGCTTTTAGATTTGCCTGATTTGTCGTGTAATCGAAGTTTAACGAGTTCCTTTTAGCACTCATGTGGATGACCTCACACTTTTCGTTGTTTAAGATCAATTGCCACTTTTCGCACCATTCCGATACTTCTTCTAAATCGTTTTGCATTTTTTTTATCTTCTGATGATTTTATTAGTCGTAAAAGACAGCGTCATCTGCAAACAACCGAAGACGGCAGCTCAGATTGTCTTCCAAATCGTTTATATAGATACGGAACAGCAAAGGGCCTATAACACTACCTTGGGGAACGCCAGAAATCACTTCTGTTTTACTCGATGACTTTCCGTCAATTACTACGAACTGTGACCTCTGTGACAGGAAATCACAGATCCAGCAATTTCACTACGAGTCGCTTGTGTGGTACAGTGACAAAAGCCTTCCGGAAATCCAGAAATAAGGAATCGAGCTGAAATCCCTTGTCAATAGCACTCAGCACTTCATGTGAATAAAGGGCTAGTTGTGTTTCACAAGAACGATGTTTTCTAAACCTATGTTGACTGTGTGTGAATAGACCGTTTTCTTCGAGGTAATTCATTATGTTCGAACACACTATACGTTCTAAAATCCTGTTGCATATCGACGTTAACGATATGGACCTGTAATTTAATGGATTACTCCCACTACCTTTCTTGAATATTGGTGTGACCTGTGCAACTTTCGAGTTATTGGTTACGGATCGTTCGTTGAGAGAACTGTTGTATATGATTGTTAAGTACGGAGCTAATTCATCAGCATACCCTGAAAGGAACCTATCTGGTATACAGTCAGGACCAGAAGACTTGCTTTTGTTAAGTGATTTAACTTGCTTCACTACTCCGAAGATATTTACTTCTACGTTACTCATGTTGGCAGCTGTTCTCGATTCGAATTCTGGAGTATTTACTTGGTCTTCTTTTGTGAAGGCATTTCGGAAGGCTGTGTTTGGTAACTCTGCTTTGGCAGCACTGTCTTCGATAGTATCTCCATTGCTATCGTGCAGAAAAGGCAGTGAAATTTTGTTGCCGCTAAAATACTTCACATACGACCAGAGCCTCTTTGGATTTTCTGCCAGGTTTCAAGACGAAGTTTCTTTGTGGAAACTGTTATAAGCATCTCGCATTTAAGTCCGCGCTAAATTTCTAGCTTCTGTAAAAGATCGCCAATCTTGGGGATTTTGCGTCTGTTTAAATTTGGCATGTTCGTTTCATTGTTCCTGCAACAGTGTCCTAACACGTTTTGTTTACCAAGGAGGATCAGCTCCGTCGTTTGTTAATTTATTTGGTATAAATCTCTCAATTGCTGCCGATACTATTTCTTTGAATTGAAGCCACGTCTGTTCTACACTTATACTATTAATTTGGAATGAGTAGAGATTGTCTCTCAGGAAGGCGTGAAGTAAATTGTTATCCGCTTTTTTGAATAGGTATATTTTTCGCGTATTTTTTGCGGATTTGGGGATTACAATATTCAATCTTGCTACGACAGCCCTATGTTCACTGATCCCTGAATCTGTTTTCATGTTCGTTATTAACTCAGGATTATTTGTTGCTAAGAAGTCAAGTGTGTTTTCACAACTGTTTACTATTCACGTGGGCTCACGAACTAACTGCTCGAAATAATATTCAGAGAATGCGTTTAGCACAATTTCGGTCGATATTTTATGCGTTCCTCCAGAATTAAACATGTATTTTCGCCAACATATCGAGGGTAAATTAAAGTCACAACCAACTATTATCGTATGAGTCGGGTACGTGTTTGAAATCAAACTCAAGTTTTCTTTGAACGTTTCAGCAACTGTATCATCTGAATTGGGAGGTCGGTAAAAGGATCCAATCATTATTTTATTCCGTTTGCCAATAATGACCTCTGCCCATAGTAGCTCACAGGACGTATCTACTTCAATTTCGCGACAAGTTAAACTACTTCTGACAGCAACAAACACAACACTACCAACCGTGTTTAGCCTATCCTTTCGCAACACCGTTAGGTTCTTCGTAAAAACTTCGCTGAGCTTATATCCGGCTTTAGCCAGCTTTCAATGCCTATAACGACTTGAGCATCAGTGCTCTCTATTAGCGCTTGGAGCTCTGGCACTTCTTCAACACAGCTACGACAATTTACAACAGTTATACTAATGGTTCCTGTAACTAAGATTTTCCTGTGTTCAGCCTGCACCCTTCGTGACTGAAGCCCTTCTTGTGTTTTCCCGACACCCTCTAACCTAAAAAACCGCCCAGTCCACGCCACACAGCCCCTGCTACCTGAGTAGCCGCCTCCTGCATGTAGTGGACACCTGACATATTCAGCGGAGTCCGAAGTCGAGGAATCTGCGGCCTACACGATCGCAGAACCAACTGAGCCTCTGATTCAGACCCTCCACTCGGCTCTGTACCAGAGGTCCGCAATCTGTCCTGTCGACTATGCTGCAGATGGTCAACTCTGCTTTCATCTTGCAAGCGAGACTGGCATCCTTTACCACTTCTGTTAGCCGCTCGAAACCAGACAGTATCTGTTCTGATGCCAAGCGACACACATTTTGGTATCGACGTGAGCAACCACCTGCAGTTGCCTGCACCGTGTGCTCTGCATGGCATCCGGGAGGACCCTTTCCGCATCTGGAATGACTCCATCCGGTATGCACACGCAGTGCACATTGGTTTTCGTACGCGTCTTATCAGCCAAGTCCCTAAGGGGCCCCAAAACGCCCCTAACGTTGGAGCTCCCAACTATCAATAATCCCACCCTCTGTGACTGTCCAGATCTTGCAGCCTGAGAGGTTTCCTCTGAAACAGGACTGGCGACAGCATCTGGCTCAGCGACAGTGTCAGCCACAGACAGCACTTGGAACCTGTTTGTCAGACAAACCGGGGAGGCCTTACGTGCGACAGCCTGGGAAGTCTTTCGCCGCCTGCTTCGCCCCAGGGCGACCTCCCACTCGACCACAGGTGAGGAATCAACCTCAGTGCGAGCAGCAACTGGGTTGGCCACCGGTGAGGACCGATCGGAGGACTCGGACGTGATGGACGTCCGTTGGATCCCCACAGCCGGCCCACAACAGTGGTGCCCATCCACTGCAGCCTCAAGCTGTGGAACCGAAGCCATCACAGCCTGAAGCTGAGAGGGAAGTGTCACCAACTCGGCTCGCATCCGCACACAACAATCGCAGTCCCTGTCCATACTAAAGACCGTGGAAAACTAAGCTATGCATATAAGCGGACTATAGGCAAGTGCTGTGTAACTGTAATGTAGAACCTGACGAAAACGCACGAACTGTGTCTAGTAATACGCAGATATTCAAAAACCTAACTACCGAAGCACTCAAGTGATACTAAATAAATTGACCCTGATTTGGAACTTGTAATATGTCACAAAATCGGTTTACTTTGCGACGCAAACGAAAAACGCGACAGCTGTGGCTATTAGATATTAAATTTACAGGCAGGAACTCAAGAAACTGAACTATTAAAGCACACAGATGATATAATAAAATTAGCTCATGGTTAGGAACTCGTTTATGACAGATGCGGTTACTTGCCTGTTGCTGGATCTGTCTCTGTCGGCTTCTATGGCCTCAGTAAGCGTGAAAATTTCAGATGGTATTGCACTTTGTAAGCTAAATCACCTCTAATTGGCTTTTTCAGAACTGAATACAAGAAGAAAGAGTTGTTTGATTGATCAGTTTTTCTGTAGGCCTAATATATATTTATACAATTATTTTTGTTGTAATTACTACGCAAACGCGAGCGAAGCAACGGGCGCTAAGATTCTTCGTTACAAATTTCGTTGCTTGCTCCCCATCTGTACGAATGGCCACCAGCACGTCATCGAATAGGGTTTCTACACTTAAGAAATGTTCTGGATGCCTCGGGTAGGTCCATCGGTTTTGGAGCAAGGTCTACTAAGTCACACCTCGTGTTGCACACGACGGGAAGATCGCACGGTGAACGGCCCTGAGAAATCGGAGGACTGCCTCCTCTACCTCGGGCCGAGATGGAACGCTCGTGACGTCTGCTCTGATAGGGAAGATTAATGTCGCATCGGGACCAGAAGAAGCGGAGCCCGCACCATCGACGCTCCAAGTCCGCCTCAGCTGTCACGCGGAAGAGTCTCTTCCGTTACTCAGATGTCATAGGAAAAACGAACGCTGCAGGAAGTCCAAAATACAGTAAAGTTACTGTTTTGGTATTTAACTACTAAAGAAATGCTTTCTACGGCTCTCAATATAGTACTAAATACTAGTGTTTGCCGCCGCTATACAATTATGACCGTTTCGACATACCTATACTTTTGTGAGCACAATGAGAGAATTTTCTGTTGCCCTCTTGAATTAGTGTTCCCGCTGCTCACAAGGGAACCTCCCCATCGCACCCCCCTCAGATTTAGTTATAAGTTGGCACAGTGGATAGGCCTTGAAAAACTGAACACAGGTCAATCGAGAAAGCAGGTAGAAGTTGTGTGGAACTATGAAAAAAAAGCAAAATATACAAACTGAGTAGTCCATGAGCAACATAGGCAATATGAAGGACAATTATAGGTTAGGAGTGCCGTGGTCCTGTGGTTAGCGTCAGCACTTTCGGAAAGAGAGGTCCTTGGTTCAAGCCTTCCCTCAAGTGAAAATTTTAATTTCTTTATTTTCGCCAAGTTATGATCTGTCCGTTCGTTCACTGACGTCTCTGTTCACTGTAATAAGTTTAGCGTTTGTGTTTTGCGACCACACCGCAAAACCGTTCGATTAGTAGACGAAAGGACGTGCCTCTCCAATGGGAACGGAAAACATTTGATCACAAGGTCATAAATCAACCGATTCCTCCACAGGAAAAAACGTCTGATATTGCTGTGTCTAGACAAGACAGCCTAGACAAAAGGGAGGTAGCCGAAAGGGCACGCGTCAACTCTCGCCGTCTTGCGTTAAGTCTGAAACAGGATACGTGATGAAAGCTATAAAGAAAAGAACGGAGCTTCTCGTATACTTAACTTTAATTTCTTGTTGTACATTGCTCTGGATAATACAAGTGAGACTCTCTCCAGATATGGTTAACTGCGCCTTGCTAGGTCGTAGCCATGGACTTAGCTGAAGGCTATTCTAACTGTCTCTCGGCAATTGAGAGAAAGGCTTCGTACGTGTAGTCGCTAGCAATGTCGTCCGTACAACTGGGGCGAGTGCTCGTACGTCTCTCTAGACCTGCCGTGTGGTGGCGCTCGGTCGGCGTTCACACAGTGGCGACACGCGGTTCCGACATGTACTAATGGACCGCGGCCGATTTAAAGCTACCACCTAGCAAGTGTGGTGTCTAGCGGTGACACCACAGATATATTCTATACGACACTGGTGACGGCATGTGCTTCATATGACAGGAATATGTTGTCGACCCACCTAATTTGTACACTTGGCGAATGGCTAAAAAGATTCTTCTACCTTGCCCGATTTAGGTTTTCTTGTGGATGTGATAATCACTCCCAAAAAAGTGTTGAAAACATAAGAGTTTGTCACATAAACTGCAACAAATGAATGCAACAGTTTCACAGTCGTACAGTTTTCCCTGTGCTCTGTCAAAACATTTGTTTTTAACGTTTTCAAATTTTTCCGTGTGTAGACCGTCAAATCCTGCATATGTCCAAGCAAATCTGAACATGTCCTGGAATTTTGGAGAGCGAAGTTAATTATGTGTGAACGCCTGAACTTTGATAATTGTCTCAAAACAAAAAATTAAACTTTTCACCCAAGGACCTCTTGTTCCGCACGTGCTCACGCTAACCACGGGACCACGGCGCTCCTGAGCTGTATTTGTCCTTGATGTTACCTATCTTGCGCATGGACTACAGTTTGCATATTTTGCTTTTTTTTCATAGTTCCACACAACTTCTTCCTGCTTTCTCGATTGACCTGTGTTCAGTTTTTCAGGGCCTATCCACTGTGCCAACTTATAACTAAATCTGAGGGGGGTGCGATGGGGAGGTTCCCTTGTCAGAAGTTATGGCTATTACTCACACTGAAACGTAGCAATGTGAAGTACCTGCCACTCTTGGCATGAATATCATGCGTTTCGTTTCTGATCTCTGTTTCACATGTAGCGTTTAGGAAGGTCTTTCTAAAAATTTTGGGACAATATCCTGACACTAAAACAAGAAAAAATGTCCAGTAAACATGAACTCGAATGTGCAATATCGTGGATGAACAAGTGCTCGTAGCTGTTAAGATATAAATTTTAGAGCTGGTATTTATTGGTGATTTTTTTCTTTCCTTGGCGCGAGAAAGATATCCCCATATTTTTAAAAATCATTCTGAAAGACCCTAGCCGGCCGGAGTGGCCGAGCGGTTCTAGGCGCTTCAGTCTGGAACCGCGCCACTGCTACAGTCGCAGGTTCGAATCCTGCCTCGGGCATGGATGTGTGTGATGTCCTTAGGTTACTTAGGTTTAAGTAGTTCTAAGTTCTAGGGAACTGATACCCTTAGAAGTTAAGTCCCATAGTGCTCAGAGCCATTTGAACCATTTTTTTGAGAGACCCTACGTACCAAGTATGTATGAAATGCATGAATTCTTATAGAAGCTTGTATTCTTCAAAATTTTATTGTACAGATACAGATAACAACAGTGTGAATAGTTGATGTAGAAGCATTTTATTTAAGGGAATTCCAAAATTTAGAATTTGAGTACACCACATGCATTGCAAATTTCGATTCCGTTGATAATCTACGTTTCAGGATTGATATACTTTATTTGAAAGACCTCATTGCTGTCTTTCTAATTAACTTCCTAAAATGTCGCCGGCCGGTGTGGCCGATTGGTTGTAAGCGCTTCATTCTGGAACCGCACGACCGCTACGGGCGCAGGTTCAAATCCTGCGTCGGGCATTGATGTGTGTGATGTTCTTAGGTTAGTTAGGTTTAAGTAGTTCTAAGTTCTAGGGGACTTATGACCTAAGATGTTAAGTCCCATAGTGCTCAGAGCCATTTGAACCATTTTTTCCTAAAATGTGACCTTTCACGGTCGGTACTAACTTCACTTGAAACTTCCCGGCTAACGGACTGTAGTCGATGTATGAAACTTTTTGCTAACGTTTGCTCTCCGAGTACGGGAACATCTTCAGAGGTAAGGCGGCGAACAGCAACCATAATTCGAGTATCGGCAGTGTAGACGTCACCACAGTCCATCACGTGACGCCTGCTGCGAGATTATCTCAGTTAATGCCAACATTCTCGACTGCAACTAATCGACCATCATTATTACTGTGTTACTTTGACATCCAAATTTTATCTCATTTAACACTTTCTTCTTTTCTGTTAGCTGGCCGCGGTGGTCTAGCGGTTATGGCGCTGCAGTCCGGAACCGCGGGACTGCTACGGTCGCAGGTTCGAATCCTGCCTCGGGCATGGGTGTGTGTGATGTCCTTAGGTTAGTTAGGTTTAAGTAGTTCTAAGTTCTAGGGGACTTATGACCTAAGATGTTGAGTCCCATAGTGCTCAGAGCCATTTGAACCATTTTTCTTTTCTGTTAAAATCATTACGTGTTTATAATTTCAATAGCCTCTCCACACACGCGCGCATCAGAATGCGATGTTTTCGGTACGACGATCGTCTCACTGAATTGCAGTGCGCCACTTTACCTCTGACGACGTCTCCCGCAGTCGGAGAGGCAACGAAAGGAGAAAATTTTACACATTGACCACGGCCTGTTATCCAGAAGTTTCAAGTCAAATCTTTTACGAACATAGTGATTTCAAATGTTATTCCCGATTAAAATTATTGCCGTCATAAGAATTGCCAAATTTTCGAATTTTATTAAAAGATATAATTTTTCCAGCTTAAATAATGTTTTATGAAGCAATGCATTAACAAAATCCTAGTTTCCAGAAAATTCTTGACATGGTTTGTTAAGTCGAAGTGTGGTGCATTTCCTCCGCGAGATAAAGTAGATCATTTGTACTTTTCTGTCGGTATTTAAGCAATTGTTAACAAAAACAGTATCACCACTTAAAATGCAATGGGTGGATATAATAAAAGTGCAGCAACTCACAGAGGTCCAGTGTTGGTTGTAACTATCGTATGGCAGTGAAACGTGGTAGAAATTCTCATGCGTTAACGCGGAAACAATTTACGGTGAAAAAAAAATAGTTCCAATTTTGGCCACCTGGCGCAAATCTGGTGGCGTGAATGTAAGAGAGACGCATGGAAATGTTACCCTATGTAGTGGATTAGGAACGGGACATGCACGGAGAATGTCAGACAAGTGAGAAAGTCGTAATGTTTATTTTATTGTTGACCATCGCTTAGACAGTTTGTTCATTTTGAGCACCAGTGAAGACGGCGTGATGGTGCATCCGGAAACGACTTGATCAACTGTTGCTCGCAGAAGTTCCGGTGGAATATGAGCGGCGTGTTCCTATATGCTGGCCCTTAGATCAAGTAGAGACAGAATTGGTGAACACGTTCTTTTAGAATACCTAGAGGCAAAAATGTCATCGTTTCAGTTCAGGTGATCTAGGAGGTCACGCATTTGTGACTAACACGTTTGCAGAAGGTTATACAAAGGAGATCTTCCACTGAGCGAGCGACATTAGGTGTTAACTCCGTCTTTCATGAAAACAGTGGTTACCACACATTTGCGATCCTCTAAAGCAGAAATTACATCCTGTACAATGAGGTCTCGATAACCTGTAGACGTCACGATACACCTGAGACGCCGTATGGGTTTATTCTCTTTAAACGAGAATGGACCAAGAATAAAACTGGATATCAATCGTTACTACATTATCACATACGGCGAGTGCTATGGCCCTTGTGCATGTAACGTGGTTTACTGGTACCCAAAATTCGGTAGTTCTTTGTATTTGCCACATCCTGTTGTGTAAATTATATTGCCCGGCACATGTCATCAACTCAGATGTGCGACAGAACCCGAGAAGCAAATTCCCAACGTTGCTGCGAACCATTAGGCTTCAAGTGCTGCACCGTCTGGATTTTGGACGGGTACCAGTGTAAAATAGACCACAGAATTTTCCGTGCTGTTTGATAGTTGTCATGTATAATTTTGGTATCTGAATTTTTAGTATGAGAATCGACTGTGAGAGAGCAGCGATGTTGTAAGCTGTATCGTTGAAGTTAACCTAATTCGCTGATGTGAGCGAGGGCGCAGTGGAAGCAGTTTTCTTAAGCTTTGGTAGAGTGAGGCTGTCAAAGTGCTGCTGTGTTAGAGTTAGGTTGATAATATTAAGCAGTGTTGGAGTGAGGAAGCAAAGGCAATGTTACGATTCAAATTTAATGTCTCAACTTATCAGTTTGTTCAATCAACAGCATTATTGAGCCGTGGTGGACTCGCGTTAATGCCGTCTTTTCTTTTGGGCATTTTGCCACCATCGAGTGGCGTCTTATTCCTCCCTCAGTTACTATCTGAACGAGTTGCTCACTTGCCTCCGTCAGTGGCATTAGCAGCGTTTATCGATACTAGTACTGCTGTAACTTATTTGGTGTGGCAGTTATATTTCCGTGTCATGGTGTGTGTGGCAGTTGGTCGGTTGCAGTGGAGCAACGAGAAAGGCTCTGCGAAGTGTGATCAGGCCGGGGCTGCTGGCGGCATGTACGCGCAGTCGGTGTTGTGTGGCACTAGCTGCGAGAACTGCCAAGTTCGTCGCCTACCGCACCTGCATACTGGAGTTGTGTAATCAGTGAACCTGTCACGAAAGCTCAACCGTTGTGACATCGTTGTTGCATCCTGGGCTGTCCCTGCAAGCAGCAGCATGCCGGTGTGTTGGAGTCGGCAAATTTTGCAGCCGTCTCCCTGTACGGTGTTTAACCTTTGAAATGATTATAATTTATTAGTGAAGTGCTCCAGTGGTATCTTCTGCCTTGTGGCTGTGAACGTTCCGGTTACCTGCTCTGGTCATTAGCGTAGTTGTGCGGCAGTGTGTTTTCCTCGCCGTGTTTATACTGTCCGGCACGGCATGTAGTTCTACGGCTTGGTGTTGTTCACTTTTTCTCTTTGAGTGTTTATTGCGTCTTGACTGTGTTTATACGCCAGTTATTATTAAGACATCATCCTGCTGCGATCCTCGTCTTCGCTGATACTTTGGTTGTCGTGCTGTTGGTCAGGTGGAAGGAAATTTATTAGGCAGTTGGTTGGTTCGTCAGCCGTCCGTAGGTCGTGCTGCAACCCGATTGTTTAGTGTTACGCTTAGCTGGCTGTCTCACCTAAACTGTGGTTAGAGTTCCCTCCGCAGGACGACCCGTGGAATACTTCTCAGCACCACGGTTTGTTGTTTGTGGTTGCCATTTTATTTGGTCGCAGGTACTGCGCCACGCCTTCAGCTGTGTATTAATATTGTCTGTTTTATGTTTAGTATATGGTCTTCAACTTTAAGATTAGGCTTAAGCTGTGTTTCAGACAGTAGGGTATCATGTTGAACCTGGACGATAACGTTCCTAGGAACTTATGATGTTTTCTGGCCGATGTTTCAATCTTGCGACTGATTTTAGATTCACATGAAGAAATCATCACCATAAATCGCCATCAGCATGCGGGCCCAATAGAAAACGTGATGAGTGGCCCTCAACTACATACCCTCTGATTCAGAGTAGAAATATCGCAAGTTTTGGCTGGTTTCGTTGTCTAGGACCTGGGATACGTAGCTGCCGCATTACAAGCCAAATATTGCTGAGTCTACAGTATACAATACGACTGCACACATGAATCGAATGGTCGAAGGTTCCTCTCACTCGCCAATTGCGAATTTTGAATGTGACATAGAAATTTATAAGTGAAAGATTGCAATTAAATAAAACCTTCAGCTACTACTTTAACGACTTTAAATGACGAGTACGATAGGAGAAGTATCTTTAAGAATTCCGTTTGTTACTGCAAAGCACTTATTGATGTCGATGGTTCAGCAATTAAATAAAATATAAGTTGAATAACAGGAAGACAGTAGATTTCTACTTCACATAATTAGTTATGAATGTCAATATAGCTCGTGAGATAATTGCTTCCAAATGCACACTCCGTCTTCACTGCAGAAGCCACGGAAATCTCACAAGTGCACAAGTCGGCACTACGAAATATTTCTATCTGCTCCACTCTCCAAGTGTTTCCCGTGACCATCCCTCGCGACTCTTCGTCATGCGCTCTCCTGTCCTATCCCGCACACCTCCCCCATCTCCATCCAGTCTCCCCATTAACGAGCACTGTGACTGGCTAGAGCGCTCCCGCCATTTTTTCAAGACAACGCACGCTCACAAGCCTATTGAAGCATATACGAAATACTGGATTCTCAATTAAAGAACTTGAAATTAGATAAATAATCCTACAGCTGGACAATAAACACTCTCTAACACACATGACTAAATACATAAGCAAATCAAATAAACATATACCAAAGGAATAGAAACAAAAGGTAGGCCTGTAGCCTAATGTCTCTGTACTTTCTAAAACACCGTAAATATTTAACCAATTTCTTCATGAATAGTATATATCCAAAATAAACAAAGAAATAGGTGAATAAATATATTTATAAGGATGCTGCTACCGTTTTTTCGTGTAACTGTGGAGAACTTATAGCCTGACACGATCAATAGTAATTGGCCACTTTGACCTCCGATAACTCATGTCCTATTCAAGTTACATGCCTGCAATTCATACCAATTTACGTTTACACTAATAGCTTTCTAAAGACACGTCGGTCGACAAAATCGGATTAACAGTTTAAATTTTGGAAATCTGTTGCTGGGTGTTACTTGTATATTATATAGTCAGAAACTAAACTTTAAGCTAATAAAGATATTGAAAATCTGATTACACCATCAGAATCGCCGTGCAAATAATGGTAATTTACATGTTTCTTTTTAAGGTATCATGATTCCTCTGGCAATTATTAATTTCTACATGAACTGTGAAATGTCTGCTATTATGCTTTAATAAAGTCTGTCATCTTTGGCACTCTCGGCATACAAAACTCCTTCATCGACACAAACCACAGCCCTCGTCACAGCATCAACATGGAATTCCCAGCCACATGTCAGCCTGGACCACGCGCTGGGGCTGCCCCTCTTGCTTCAGCCGATGCTGGACACCACGTGCCTGCCGACGAGCCACCGCCCGCCACGATATCAACTCACGGCCACGCCAACTCCGAACTTAGAATATTTTCAAGGCACCACAACATGCCCGTTACCTCAGAAGCATTTTCCGAAATTTTCTACTGGTTTTGTTGCTGTGAGCAATGTGTTTTGTACAGCACTTGTAAATATTGCGAGTCTTTAATTAAGTGCTGCATTGTATATTGAAGCTATTTGGGTGATATTGTTAATTCTTCATTTAGAGTTCATGGTGGGTCAAGTTATGTATATTTTTAAAACTAATTACATAATGGGTGGACGATTAAACCATACTTCCTCGGTCCTGCACCATCTTGTATCTTGAAACGGAAGAAGGTCTTCTATCACACAACACGTGATGTTTGCATATGAACTGAATTTCTTTAATATCTTAACAATTTTTCATTTCTTGAAAATGGAAATCAGTGTTGGTTACCAGCAGCTTCTATTCAAAATGTTTTGAACTTAAAACTGGTTCCTGATACTAATACATATTCTTAATTTATTTTCACTTGCTGATTATTTATATATAGTAGAGTAATAAAGTATCAGGTGGAGTATTAAATACAGTACTGGCAATATTTTCTGGCGTACAACACTTTAAACTTAAACAGAATATTTCTTGCTTGGGTACATGACCACACTCTACTGTAAAACAGTTTTTGACATTTGGAAAAACGTTGACTCTCCGAAATAATTTTAGTAATTTCAGAAAAAGACTGTAGAACCTCATATAGTAAATTCTATCATTTCAGAGTGGAATAAAAAATACATATGTAACACTTCTATTAAGGAGCAGGTCTGAAAAGTGTTTAAGCTATGCTACGCACCCCACTTCGCATCATCTGACAAAAGGTTGGGATAATTATTAATATTGTAGCAAGCTTATTAATGTACAAAATGAAAAACAATGGTCCCAAATGGTTCAAATGGCTCTGAGCACTATGGGACTCAACTGCTGTGGTCATCAGTCCCCTAGAACTTAGAACTACTTAAACCTAACTAACCTAAGGACATCACACACATCCATGCCCGAGGCAGGATTCGAACCTGCGACCGCAGCAGTCGCACGGTTCCTGACTGCGCGCCTAGAACCGCGAGACCACCGCGGCCGGCACAATGGTCCCACCATACTTCCCTGGGCAAGACTCAGGTTCCTTCAACATTTTCCGGTGACTCTCCGCTACGGTCGCAGGTTCGAATCCTGCCTCGGGCATTGATGTGTAAGACGTCCTTAGATTAGTTAGGTTTAAGTAGTTCATTGTTCTATGGGACTTTTGACCTCAGATGTTAAGTCCCATAATGCTCAGAGCCATTTGAACCATTTTTGAACTAAGTTGGTCTGGACAATAAAGAGAGCCCTCAGGCTATAGAAGAAGAAAATGTAGATGTTGAGCTACCACAGTGGAAGGCGACAGTGAAGATGCCTCTCGGACAGAGGACGACTTGAAACTTTTTTCCTTGTACTACTGTTACTTATTTATGTTATTTAATTCCAAGCTAGTCATTTTTGTTACTGTTTTGTGGAATAAAAAAAAGTTGGGACAGCCTTTCACCAGGCGGAGGCATTGTTGTGATGATTTATGACGTCGCAACACACCTGGATACATCATAGTCGCTTCCTGTTGGCTGTGATTTAATAGGAAGGAACCTCCTGACTCTTGACATGGTGAAATGTTTTAAGGCAGAAACATCAGTGTCAATTCAAAAAAGAAATCGTTGAGTGGTGCCAGCCACAAGTAGCACTGGTGCAAATAAGGTCATTGTAGAGAAGTTTGCTAATTGGGTCAACTCTTTAATCTAAGTGTTAATTGAATCAAAGGTGCATTATAGGAGCGGAGCGGTGGTTAGTATATGGTCGTGCATGATGTGACTGTAGCCACTGGTTAATAAATATTGCATTATTAGACTCAGGCATGGGCGGTCACGTATGATTAACAAGTGTGAAATAGCATTAACTATTGTTGTTATTAACAACTGGCATGTACTGTATATTGTGTAATACCTCACGTGTAAGGTTAAAAGTGCTGTATTAAGATGTGTAGCACGAAACAAATTTTAAGTGCTGTTTACCAAAATGTAGTATCAGATTTTCCTGTGATTCGCAAATTGCAGCTGCACATTATCAACGAAGACTTGACGGAACGTCATATTCTGCAGTGTGAGGAACATCTTTAGAAGATGCCAGGTACGAGAATAATAGAGAAACTGTGAGATGTAACTCATGTATTGCAGCTCCAACGGCATACCTCTCACGTGCGTCATTCTGTTAGAACCAGATAGCGGAGCACGTCACTCTAGGAAGGTGAAAATAGCATATATGACGCCCCTTGTGGGCATGATTTTAAATTACTGTGACAGTGAAAGATTACAGTGAAAGTGAAGAATGAACTTGCTTTAACATTTGATTCAACTTATAAAACAGTAACTTTCATATGTTGGACAGTCACTTTTAACAATCACGGTAAAGAGCAGACGTTTTCAACAGTGTAATATTGCTTATAAACTGTGAAAGTGCGTTTGGAAAATTTTCCGTTTTCAGCTAAAATGACGCAAGATTTTTGTGCTAGCTGGTAACTGTGGAAGTTGCATAAAGGTACTCAGTGCATGTGGAATGAATAGCTTTTGATGGAATGACATCAAGAAAAAAGACTTCGAGGCTTCATGCATGATAGACAACATGGCGTGAGAAGGCCAGAGGCTGCGGGAACACAGCAGCAGAGGAAGCTTGCGGCGCAGTGCGACAGCCATCACATCAGAGGGCACCACAGGGAAGCCACTGAAACTGAGATTCAGCACCTGTATATCGGGCCCTTACAAACTCTCGATAGCAGAAGACCAGTCATCATTAAAAGGGTAGGCTAGCCTGATCTTATCTTGCTCAAAAGCGTAGCAGTGCAGCGTGACTCCATTCGACGCAACAGCAAAGCAAATCAGCATGCAGCCTTAGTAAAAAAATAGATTTTAATTATAAATATTAGCAAAATGTAAACCATGATTGACAATAAGAAAATTTTGTTTTGGGTTATAGGGAAGTAGTCACTTATCTCATGACGGAGGATGAGAACTAAATTTTGTCGGATTTAAATGTCGAGATTTGAGATGTCACGGAATACACCGCTCAGGTGCACACTACACAAGTACGTTCAGATGAACATAGGTCAGACGTAAGTGTACCGAGGGAAAGTCAGTTCAGTGGACTGGCAACCCCTCTACCTATCGACTGTGATGGTACTTTAGTACTGTAGTACAGTAGTAAATGTCACTGCTGGAGACGATCCGTTGCTGAAGTCTCTAAGAGAAACTCAGAAAATTTTAGAAGAAATCAAAAATTTAATGAAAATAAAAATCAAGAATATGATAAGCATACTTGAAAAAACATATCTTCAGACTGATGAACTAAAAGATGTGGTTCACTTTTAAGCCTCGCCCTCACGTAAAGAGTATGAAGAGAGACAAAAAATTAATAATTGGTGTTTTATTGAGAGAAATATCTATGTGTGAGGAACTATTTGAAGCACATGAGTCTCAAATAGCTTGTTAAGAATATAATGTTGTACAGTTAATGAGTGGATAACCTAAAAGAAGCCGAATTGTTCACGAGCGGCAAAGTAAAAAAATTGAAAAGTTCAAGTTGATTTGTTTAAGAGAGAAGTAATCAAGGGTCAAGGAGACAAGTGGTGCGAATGCCGGCCTATTTCTTTCAGAACTAAAAGGTTCAAAATGGCTCTGAGCACTATGGGACTCAACTTCTGAGGTCATTAGTCCCCTAGAACTTAGAACTAGTTAAACCTAACTAACCTAAGGACATCACAAACATCCATGCCCGAGGCAGGATTCGAACCTGCGACCGTAGCGGTCTTGCGGTTCCAGACTGCAGCGCCTTTAACCGCACGGCCACTTCGGCCGGCAGAACTAAAAGGAATTTGCGAAAAAACTGACAATAGGCATGAAGCAGAATTACTGTCACTGAGTCAGTATGCCACTCGGAGTAAGTCTGAAATAAAGCAATGGCTTGAAGTGAGGTACGAGTAGGAAAAACTGAAAAGCCAAAATTAAAAATTGTGTAATGTCTGACGATCAGTATTTGCGAATGTGTAAGTTTCGTAGTTTTTGTTTGATAGGAACCATACATCCCCCTGTGTTCAAACAACTGTCTCAGCTTATGTATCGGAAGCAATTGGAAGACAACAACATTGGTTGAGTGATTACTAGGGTAGATGGGGAAACTTTATCCTGTGGAATGCGAATAGCTTCGAAAGGGAACACGTACGATCCATTTACATGGGCATTCGTGAATGAATATTGGTCGAGCAGCGTATAGAATAGCGTAAGAAGAGACCTACTTGAAGACAACATGTTCAGTATTAGCGGGTGCAAGAATAATAAACAGATTCTTCAGCCATGTTAAAAATAACTTGTATTTTGATTATCCATTAAAGTAGTCGGATCTGGTTTCAGTTATAATGATTAAGTTACCAGTATCAGTACACGGAAAGTTAATTGGAATTCCAAAAACAGACGTCGATGCTGTTTTGTAGGTTTTAGATCATTTAGACTCATTGGCAGATAATAATCAGAATTTGGAAGGTTGCTGGAGTAACAGACCTAAAGGTAACAGGCAGAACATTGTACAATGACATGAAAAATTACTACCACCGAGATTTAGCATGACATCAGCGCAAATAGGCACACAACTAGTCGGGAAAGAGAGACTGCAATATGAAGCACAAGATTAGCGTAATTACTATTACAATCTTGCCAGAACGGATAGCAGTGGATTTAATAGAGGAAGAGGAAGCTATCATAGAGAATCGAGACATTTTAATGAAAATGAGAACAGGAATAATGAACAATAGGCTTTTCCTCTGGGACACTCACGGGGTGTTCGGATAAAGTACAATCGCGAATGGCTAGAAATAAACATCTACAAACATATATGCAGAGTGAAAGGATTTAAAAGGCGAGTACCGTGATTACGACCGCATAAAGAGGTCAGTAATGCATCTGGCAAGGATATACAGACGGTAATTAAGGGTAAGAAAGGAAAATTGATGGTGTCTGCTGAACAGAAAGAGGTGGTGTAAACTTCATATCGGATAGGAGTAACGCCTTGTACAACATATGGTTACAAGGAGCACACTCCACAGAACTTTATCGTTTTGAAAATCCAGGGTTAGATCCAGGGAACGATGTTTCATTAAATATTAATACCTTAGAAAGCAACGGTTATGAATGGAGAGAGAATGATAAATTAAGGAATAAAGAAAATACAGATAAGGAAGAAAGGTAAGTCAAAGCTTTGTTAAGATAACCACGGCAGTTGAATGCATAGACTCATTTTTCAATGTAATTCATGAAGACAGATTGCAGTTACAAAAGAAGGAAAACAGGATGAATGATAAGGAGGAACAGCATACGGTATTACAGGAAACCCATTAGGAATGTAATAAACGTCTTGGTTAAGCCAAGGTTATTTAGACGTAGAAGATCTGAGCGAGGTTGAGGATGACGAATACAGTAAGTGTAGTAGTCGATAGCAAAATCTCAGGGGGTTTACCACTTTACAAGGTACGTGGTTGACGTCCACAACGTGCCGAGTTACAAGTGATGTTACTTATCAATCAGCAGGCAATGATCCACTATTGTACTAAATCTTTCGAAGCGCAAAGCTGATTTTTGTCTACCTCTACCTACAAAAAGCACACTAGATACAAGGGTAATTACCGAACAAGAAACACAAATTTAAAATAAAACAAGTCATAACACGATATTTACAAGAAGGAGTAACACGTGCGGTAGAGATGTAAGTGAGAGATGCAGAGAACAATTTGTGGAGTGGACAGTATGGACCGGAAACAAGTATCATAACAAGTTGTGAATGAAATGTCAACTTGAAATGGTGAACATTATGATAGGTATACAGACATAATCCAGAGACAAATGAACAAGCAAGACAAATTAACAAATACCTTCATCAGATAGAATTGTTGAGTGTAATGAAATAATTAACAAAATGAGGTACGACGTCTCAAAACTAAGGTAAAAACAATTGACTCACTCGAATAAACAACACGGGTTAGCAAACATCTTTCATTATTACGAGATAGAGGAGATTAAAGAATGTAAGTGACAAGCAGTGTATTACATTGCAATACTCAGATGGTGACGAGTATTCTCACCAATAGAAGTATTTAAGGTACAGAGAATTCAGAGGTTATTCTTCAAAGGATGAACAAATCCTCCTCTCAAAATGTTAATGGAAAGAGAAAAGTATTAGGCGATGAGTAATTAAACCAATAATTACCTAAGAAGAAAAAATAAGTTGGCAATTACAAGTAAGAGCAAAGCATACATTAATTACTACATAGTACATACTAAAATAAGATGAATAACGGTTGTCATCCTTTTCATCACATGACGAAATAAGTTTCATGTGTGGTAAGGGGTGTTATAAGTGATAGAGGGAAGTATTTCGTTGACTGACAAGACAATGCAGCACCAACAGGATTATTTATTTGGGAGAACACTATCGAGACGAATGTACACACCATATGCTGATTTCAGTTACAAAAACAGTTCAGTGAAGCTGTGACTGGAACTGCGTGAAACACCATACTCCATACGTACAAGACGAGCAATCCTTAGAGCAAAATATCTCAGGTCAAATGTATGACTTCTTCATTTTAATTGCGGAAAGAATAAAACAATGTCTACATTGTAGCGACTGCATGAAAACATGTAATAAGATGTTTGTTTTAAAAATAAGAATTTTTGCAAGGAGTCTAAGTAAAACAGCGTCTGTATCACTGAAGCCTGAGCAGTGGAGCGAAGTAACGCTAATGGATTTGGCTTGTTATCAGGCTAGTGGCACGACGGGTGCAGCAAAAGTGAACGGTTGTGCGCAGCTGGAGGACCGAACATTACTCTTAGCGAGACGGCCCGAAGTAGCCTTACAAAAAATAAAAGAGACTGACCCAATATAGGTCAAGACTACAGCTGGCTGATAACGCAGCGATTTCAAACTCACTTTCGGTGAGGAACAAAATACATGCGATGACTATGTGAGAAAAAGTACCACTACAGTACCGATACCGGGCAAGTAGCTTTCGAGCAAAGTGTTTCACCCTAACGGAATATACATAACGGATGTACGCGTGCATGTTGTAGACCCCTGGTTGACGACGCATGGAAGTTAGGGTCGCACGTACAGCCTAATAGTGCTTTCTTCTTGGGCAGTAAAATCATTCCTCTCCGCAATTGAAATGGCAGCGCCATTGGTATCCCGGAAACCATTGTGGTTTCACTTTAGTTTTCCTATCTTCCGGATGGAAGTCGTCTCATCGTGGTATACGGTCATTCATAATCTGATCCTGACCAACGAACACGTCCATCGCATTGGCCTTAGTCCGACTGGTCTTTGCGACACATGTTATACATTATCACAGAGGTTTGTCATTTGTGGAAAAGAACATTGGCAATGGATTCGCCAACAACTGCCTTTCCTTTCCCAATCAGCTGAAGCTGCTTTCTCGATTGATCTTTCCTGTGTCCAAACTTTTCCGTTTCCATTGTTCTCGTAAAAAGCTTTTGAAATGTGATGTTATAGAAGAGCGCTGAAGATTAGATGAGTCTATCTCGTAACTATTGAAGAGGGACTGAACAGAATTTGACAGAGAAGACATTTGTGGCACAACTTGGCCAGAAGAAGGTATCGGTTGATAGGAGACATTCTGAGACATCAAGGGATCACCAATTTAGTACTGGAGGGACGTGTGAGGGGTGAGAATCGTAGACGGATAGCAAGAGATTAATACAGCAAGCAGTTTCAGAAGGATGTAGTTTGGAATAGTTACCTGGAGATGAAGACGCTCGTACAGTGTGGAGTAGTATGGAGAGCTGCATCAAACCACCCTTCGGACTGAAGACCACATCAATGACAACATGCGTCTGGTGAAACGACGGTGCGATACGAATAATGCGAATTGTTTCCCCGAGGTGTAGCCAGCACTGGTGACGTATATCGTCAACAGCTGAGAGTCTTGCAGACGCCATCCAAAAACAACGACCGGGAACGTTGAGTGATGTGATGCTACTGCAAGACAACACCCGCTCGCCTTCTGCTAGACTGACAAAAAAGGTTATACGGAACTTAAAAAGTCATTCAGCACCCACCTTTCTTACTTGATCTTGGGCCCTCAGATTTTCACCTTTTCGCTCTATATCGAAAAACCTTCAATGAACTTCCGTTCCGGATGAATATAGACTTCATACATGTCTCGACGAGTTATTCGCCTCAAAACCACGTGATTTCTACGGTCGCGAAATCGAAAACTTTCCCCAGCTTTAACAGACTGTTGTAAATAGTGACGGAGAAGATATTGTTGATGACTAAAGTCTCTATTATGTGTATCTGTTGTGTTTATTAAACTTACGCACCAACCCAATATGATCCAAATCCCCTCCTAAACTACAGGATGGATTTCAACCAAAATTGGTACAAGTATCAAGCAGAATTGGGAAGTAAGTGTGTGGGGGTTCAGATGAGAGCACTTTTTTTGACGTAACAGATGAATAAAGAGACGGTTGATGCGGCGATGGGCAGATATAGGGGGGGGGAGGAAGGAACAGAAATAGGGTGAGGACGAAAGGGACAGAGAGTGATGACGAAGGAGATAGACACAGATAAGGATTGTAAGGCGTACCCACGAGCTGATGTAGACTCAGATCACGATGCGGTAGTGATGAAGAGTAAGCTGAAACGTAAAAAATTAGTCAGGAAGAAGCAATACGCAAAGAAATGGATACGGAAGTACTAATAGATGACAAGCTATGCTGGAAGATCTCTGAGGCTATAGATACAGCAATAAGAAATAGCTCATTAGGCATCACAGTTGAAGAGGAATGGACAACTCTAAAAAGAGCCGTCACAGAAGTTGGGAAGAAAAACGTATGTACAAACAAGGTAGAGACCAAGGGTAACAGCAGAAATACTACAGTTGATCGATGAAAGAGGGAAGTTCAAAAATGTACAGGGAAATTCAGGAATACAGAAATACAAGTCGCTCAGGAATGAAATAAATAGGAGGTACAGCGAAAGGAAAATGTGAAGAATTCGATAAGGAAATGATTGTCGCAAGGACTAGCACAGCATATAGGGAAGTCAAAATAACATTCGGTGAAACTAAAAGCAAAGAAGGTAACAAAAGAGTGCAACGGGAACTTCACCAGTAAATGCAGAGGAGAGAGCGGATAGGTGGACAGGAGGCCTCTATGCGAGGGAAGATTTGTCTGATGTGATAGAAGAAGAAATAGGAGTCAATTTATAAGAGATGGGGGATCCAGTATTAGAATCAGGATATAAGGAGCTTTGGAGGACCTAAGATCAAATAAGGTAGAAGTGATAACATTGCATCAGAATTTCTAAAATTGTTAGGGGCAGTGGCAACAAAACGGCTATTCGCTTTAACGTGTAGAATGTATGAGTCCGGTGACATACCATCTGACTTTCGGAACAATATCCACGTTATTGCGAAAATTGCAAGAACTGATAAGGTGAGGATTGAAGAGGCTCTGCACAGAATCGGAGAGGAAAGGATTATGTGGAAATCATTGACAAGGCTAAGGGACAATATGATAAGACATCTGTGAAGACATCATGGAATGCCTTCCATGGTAAAAGAGGGAACTGCAGAGGACCAAACTGTAGAGGAAGGCAGAGATTGGAATACATCCAGCAAATAATTGAGGACGTAGGTTGCAAGTGCTACTCTGCGATGAAGAGGTCAGCACAGGAGAGTAATTCGTGGCGAGCCATATCAAACCTGTCAGAAGACTAATGATGCAAAAAAAGAGAGAGACGGAGGAGGAGGTTTGGAGGGTGGAGGAGAACATGAACAGAGACAGTTGGTGGAGGAGGTGATGGACAGAGACAAGGAGTTGGAGAAGATGGACATAGAGGGGAAGGACGAGATGCACAACGAGGGGCAGGAAGAGATGAAGAGTGAGAGGAATAAGAGGAGACAGTGAGATAGAGAGGGGGGGGGGAGAAGAAATAGAGAGAATGGATCAAAAGAGGTGTCAAAAAGATATACCACAGGGACACTTGGAGCAAAATCAACTAAATTTGATGCGTATGACATTTATTAAATAGTAGTTTGACGGTAAGGTCCCCTACTAATCCTAGCGACGAGGACTGGAATGAGAAGGGGGTGATGTGCTAAAAAGTCTGTTGGGATTTCTTTCCATTATTTACCTGACTTGGAAAGCTTTAAAAGGTTGAAGTATAATTTGTTATTTGTGCCGTTCATTGCATCAATCAGGTCTCGAGAACAACTGCGGTGAGCCAATACTTTTGTCACGGTCTTTCGGTACCACAGAGCATTCGGCTACATGTCACAGAAATTTAACATGCTCGCTGAAGTCGTATGGTGTGAAACAGTAGAGACTCAGAGATATATGTGTGCAATATTTGTGACGAAAGAGTGGATTTTCGATTCCGCGACTGTAGGAATCACGTGCTTTTGAGGCGAAGAACTCGTCGAGCCATATTCGGAACCCATTTTCGTCCGAAGAAGAAGTACGGCGGGGCACATTGTTATGTCACTACCCTTTAAACAAACAGTCCGCCTACCTGTATAGGTTTCAGGACATCTGCACCTTCACTCTGCTGTGGTACATACTGGTTCAGTCGACAAAAACAGCATTGACAAAAATTCAGCCAAATACCTACCACGCGGAGGCCACATAACTCCAGACCATGGGCACTAGCTGAAAGTTAGTTAAACTGTCGAGCGCTCGGGATTCTTGCATGAGTCGTTTGAAAAACAATTTCTAAAATTTCCTGTAAGCTGGTTTATTGTCTTCAAAACACAGAAAATGGCTATCGAGTCCTTATTTAATATCCTGACACTTGATACAATATTACTGACTGTGTCTGTAACAAGTTCACATCCAAAAGCAGCCAGAACTTATTGAGTCCGACCTGATATCTTAAACGTGCTAAACGGTTACTGATACATGACTGCCTGCGAGTTGACACAGTCAGTCGTTCAGTAGTCTTCTTGTACAGAAGTGCTCGCCATAATGTCTCGTAATTTGCACGAAACACGTGCTAAACGGTTACTGACACATGACTGTCTGCGAGTTGACACAGTCAGTCGTTCAGTAGTCTTCTTGTACAGAAGTGCTCACCATAATGTCTCGTAATTAGCACGAAACACGCCACGCGGAGTTTATCTATGACTTGGGAATTGTTCACACCCAAAATCTACTAAATT
Source organism: Schistocerca nitens (assembly GCF_023898315.1). NCBI lineage: Eukaryota > Metazoa > Arthropoda > Insecta > Orthoptera > Acrididae > Schistocerca > Schistocerca nitens. The sequence continues at coordinate 231,142,340 of NC_064615.1, forward strand.
AAATCACTCACAAAGCTCAAGATTTCTCAAAATACTTAACACTGTAGTCGCTTTTTATCAACTACACGACAACCGATCAAACGCCCGGATTTACTCATTTTGGTACAAATTTTATCAGCGTGATTTAACATACATTATGTGTTAATCAGAAGACGGCTTCGGAGCGACTATATCGACTCATAGAGCTGAGGCACAAAGCCCTACTCAAACGCGCGGGAAATTTTGAATTCCTATTGGCTAGTTAGTTAAGCACTTCTATAATCGCAGTATTTCTAATGTCACCCAATTAGATTATCCCACGTAATTTGGACTAAAGGTCTCGTAATTCTGAAACTAGATAAAAGTTAATGAAAACAAAATGCTGTTCCTTTCTACAAAATAAATTACTAAGAAATTTACTACTCAACGCCCCTTCTGGGTGACGTTGATAAAACCAAGCTCACTCGATCATGCGTCACAAATTTCGCTATTACACAACAATTTTCTCACGCTTACATTTACACAGTTTTTAATAAAATATCTCATTCTCTCCCTAAGTATATGCTTCATTCACTCTCTCAGCCTCTCCAAAACATTCACACAACCAAAACGCAAACGCAAAGAAATAATTATTTTCCAGTCTACTGTTGACTGCGTTAAAAATCTGTGGCCATGAAACTAACGAAAATGCCAGAAAATTAGGTTATGTGAACCTGTCCTTTTGGCTCTATTTAATTTTATACTATGGATGAATACATTACAGTCCCTAAGTCAGTTTTACAATGGCAACACAGTGATTAAGTATTTTACGTAAAAGTTTATATCTGCGAAAGTAGTGAAATTTTTGATTTGAAATTTTAGCAGTATGGTTGTGTTACCCATAGAATTTGGTGTACAGAGTATGAAGAAGATCGATCAATATTTAACAGTATTTCCTCAGATTCATACAGTGTATGTGCAACGTACTGCAGCGCTAAGCAAGTACAAGCTCGCCCGGCGCAGTAGCCAGCGTCAGCTGTGCGAGTGTGAGAACCCAGATCCGCTCTCCTCCTGGCTCCACTGCAAGCTACACTTTCAATGTAAGATGGCAACTCGTAATACGAGGGTTGTCCAGAAAGTAAATTCCGATCGGTCGCGAAATGGAAACTACTGGGACAATCCGGTAAAGCTTTGCACAGATGTTTTAGGTAGTGTCTCTAGTACACTCCTGGAAATGGAAAAAAGAACACATTGACACCGGTGTGTCAGACCCACCATACTTGCTCCGGACACTGCGAGAGGGCTGTACAAGCAATGATCACACGCACGGCACAGCGGACACGCCAGGAACCGCGGTGTTGGCCGTCGAATGGCGCTAGCTGCGCAGCATTTGTGCACCGCCGCCGTCAGTGTCAGCCAGTTTGCCGTGGCATACGGAGCTCCATCGCAGTCTTTAACACTGGTAGCATGCCGCGACAGCGTGGACGTGAACCGTACGTGCAGTTGACGGACTTTGAGCGAGGGCGTATAGTGGGCATGCGGGAGGCCGGGTGGACGTACCGCCGAATTGCTCAACACGTGGGGCGTGAGGTCTCCACAGTACATCGATGTTGTCGCCAGTGGTCGGCGGAAGGTGCACGTGCCCGTCGACCTGGGACCGGACCGCAGCGACGCACGGATGCACGCCAAGACCGTAGGATCCTACGCAGTGCCGTAGGGGACCGCACCGCCACTTCCCAGCAAATTAGGGACACTCTTGCTCCCGGGGTATCGGCGAGGACCATTCGCAACCGTCTCCACGAAGCTGGGCTACGGTCCCGCACACCGTTAGGCCGTCTTCCGCTCACGCCCCAACATCGTGCAGCCCGCCTCCAGTGGTGTCGCGACAGGCGTGAATGGAGGGACGAATGGAGACGTGTCGTCTTCAGCGATGAGAGTCGCTTCTGCCTTGGTGCCAATGATGGTCGTATGCGTGTTTGGCGCCGTGCAGGTGAGCGCCACAATCAGGACTGCATACGACCGAGGCACACAGGGCCAACACCCGGCATCATGGTGTGGAGAGCGATCTCCTACACTGGCTGTACACCACTGGTGATCGTCGAGGGGACACTGAATAGTGCACGGTACATCCAAACCGTCATCGAACCCATCGTTCTACCATTCCTAGACCGGCAAGGGAACTTGCTGTTCCAACAGGACAATGCACGTCCGCATGTATCCCGTGCCACCCAACGTGCTCTAGAAGGTGTAAGTCAAGTACCCTGGCCAGCAAGATCTCCGGATCTGTCCCCCATTGAGCATGTTTGGGATTGGATGAAGCGTCGTCTCACGCGGTCTGCACGTCCAGCACGAACGCTGGTCCAACTGAGGCGCCAGGTGGAAATGGCATAGCAAGCCGTTCCACAGGACTACATCCAGCATCTCTACGATCGTCTCCATGGGAGAATAGCAGCCTGCATTGCTGCGAAAGGTGGATATACACTGTACTAGTGCCGACATTGTGCATGCTCTGTTGCCTGTGTCTATGTGCCTGTGGTTCTGTCAGTGTGATCATGTGATGTATCTGACCCCAGGAATGTGTCAATAAAGTTTCCCCTTCCCGGGAAAATGAATTCACGGTGTTCTTATTTCAATTTCCAGGAGTGTATGTCCGTCGATCGTGTCGCGTCGCTGTTTTCAGTTTTGAGGGAACAGTGAGCACGTAAACATGCTTAGTGAATAGCTTCTCCCGCCAAGTGTGAGGGCGTGGTTAGAGATTTCGCCTGTGTCATGCAGTCCACATAACACAACTGTCGAGCAGTTCCTTCTTCACGCCAATTCTCGGCCGCACACTGCAGGGGCAATGAAAACGCTCCTGCAGCGTTTCCGATGAGAAGTGTTTGATCACACACAATACAGTCTGTAATTGGCTCCCCCTGAGTCTCATCTCTGCTCACAAGAACCACTGGCTATGAAGACAACTAAAAACGCCTTTGTTTTAGTGGCGTCCATTCCAAACCCTATATGATGATGATACAAAACCAGCTGCTCTCCTTTGAACTTTCTCGATGTACTCCGTTAATCCTATCTGGTAAGGATCCCAGACCGCCCACCAGTACTCCAAAAGTGGACAGACAAGCGTAGTGTAGGCAGTCTTTTTACAAGATCTGTTACATTTTCTAAGTATGCTCCCAATAAAACGCAGTTTTTGGTTTGCCTTCTACACAACTTTTATAGTGTTCTTTCCAATTTAAATTGTTCATAATTGTAGCTCCTAGGTATTTAGTTGAATTTACGGTCTTTAGATTTGACTGATTTATCGAGTAACTGAAGTTTAACTGATTTCTTTTAGCGCTCATGTGGATGACCTCATACTTTTCATTATTTAGGGTCCATTGCCAATTTTCTACCATACAGATGTCTTTTCTAGATCGTTTCTCAATTTGTTTTGATCTTCTGATGACCTTAATAGACGATAAGCGATAGCATCATCTGCAACCACCCGAAGACGCCTGCTCAGATTGTCTCCTAAATCGTTTATATATACTCCTGGAAATGGAAAAAAGAACACATTGACACCGGTGTGTCAGACCCACCATACTTGCTCCGGACACTACGAGAGGGCTGTACAAGCAATGATCACACGGACGGCACAGCGGACACACCAGGAAATGCGGTGTTGGCCGTCGAATGGCGCTAGCTGCGCAGCATTTGTGCACCGCCGCCGTCAGTGTCAGCCAGTTTGCCGTGGCATACGGAGCTCCATCGCAGTCTTTAACACTGGTAGCATGCCGCGACAGCGTGGACGTGAACCGTATGTGCAGTTGACGGACTTTGAGCGAGGGCGTATAGTGGGCATGCGGGAGGCCGGGTGGACGTACCGCCGAATTGCTCAACACGTGGGGCGTGAGGTCTCCACAGTACATCGATGTTGTCGCCAGTGGTCGGCGGAAGGTGCACGTGCCCGTCGACCTGGGACCGGACCGCAGCGACGCACGGATGCACGCCAAGACCGTAGGATCCTACGCAGTGCCGTAGGGGACCGCACCGCCACTTCCCAGCAAATTAGGGACACTCTTGCTCCCGGGGTATCGGCGAGGACCATTCGCAACCGTCTCCATGAAGCTGGGCTACGGTCCCGCACACCGTTAGGCCGTCTTCCGCTCACGCCCCAACATCGTGCAGCCCGCCTCCAGTGGTGTCGCGACAGGCGTGAATGGAGGGACGAATGGAGACGTGTCGTCTTCAGCGATGAGAGTCGCTTCTGCCTTGGTGCCAATGATGGTCGTATGCGTGTTTGGCGCCGTGCAGGTGAGCGCCACAATCAGGACTGCATACGACCGAGGCACACAGGGCCAACACCCGGCATCATGGTGTGGGGAGCGATCTCCTACACTGGCTGTACACCACTGGTGATCGTCGAGGAGACACTGAATAGTGCACGGTACATCCAAACCGTCATCGAACCCATCGTTCTACCATTCCTAGACCGGCAAGGGAACTTGCTGTTCCAACAGGACAATGCACGTCCGCATGTATCCCGTGCCACCCAACGTGCTCTAGAAGGTGTAAGTCAACTACCCTGGCCAGCAAGATCTCCGGATCTGTCCCCCATTGAGTATGTTTGGGACTGGATGAAGCGTCGTCTCACGCGGTCTGCACGTCCAGCACGAACGCTGGTCCAACTGAGGCGCCAGGTGGAAATGGCATAGCAAGCCGTTCCACAGGACTACATCCAGCATCTCTACGATCGTCTCCATGGGAGAATAGCAGCCTGCATTGCTGCGAAAGGTGGATATATACTGTACTAGTGCCGACATTGTGCATGCTTTGTTGCCTGTGTCTATGTGCCTGTGGTTCTGTCAGTGTAATCATGTGATGTATCTGACCCCAGGAATGTGTCAATAAAGTTTCCCCTTCCTGGGACAATGAATTCACGGTGTTTTTATTTCAATTTCCAGGAGTGTAGATAAGGAACAGCAGAGGGCCTGTAACACTACCTTGAGGAACGCCACAAATCACTGTTGTTTTGCTCGATGGCTTTCCGTCAGTTACTAAGAACTATGACCTCACCGACAGGAAATCGCGAAACCCTATTCCTACTACCTGTCTTGAATATTGGTGTGACCTATGGAACTTTCCAGTCTTTGGGTACGGATCTTTCGTCGAGCAAGAGGTTGTATATGATTGGTAAGTATGGAGTTAATGCATCAGCATACTTTGAAAGGAACCTAATTGGTATACAGTCTGGACCAGAAGAGTTGCGTTTATTAAGTGATTTAAGTTACTTCACTACTCCAAGGATACCTACTTCTAAGTTACTCATGTTGGCAGCTGTTCTTGATTCGAATTCTGGTACTTCGCCTTCCTTGGTGAAGGAATTTGTGTGTGTGTGTGTGTGAACTCCTAAGGGACCAAACTTCTGAGGTCATCCGTCCCTAGACTTACACACCACTTAAACTAACCTATACAGAGAACAACACACACACCCATGCCCGAGGGAGGAATTGAACCTCAGACGGGAAGAGGTGTGGAATCAAGGCCATTGCGCCTCTAACCACGCGACCACTACTCGCGGCGGGAGTTTTAGTAACTGCTTTCGCAGCACTGTCGTCAGTAATATTTCCATAGGTCTCGCACAGACAAGACATTGGCTGTGTCTTCCCGCTACCATAGTTTACATACGACCAGAATCTCTTTGGAGTTTCTGCCAGGTTTCGAGATAAAGTTTCGTTGTGGAAACTGTTACAAGCACCTCGCGTTGAAGTTCGCGCTAAGTTTCGAGCTTCTGTAAAAGATCGCCAATCTTGTAGATGCGTTCCTTTAGATTTGGCATGTCATTTTCGTTGTTTCTGCAGGAGTGTTCTGATACGCTTTGTGTACCAAGGAGGACCAGCTCCGTCATTTATTAATTTATTTCGTGTAAGTCCCTCAATTGCTGTCGATACTATTTCTTTGAATTTCAGCCACATCTGGTCTGCATTTGTATTGTTAATGTGGGTGGAGTGGGCATTGTCTCTGAGGAAAGCGTCAAGTGAACTTTATGTGCTTTTTTCGTTTATTTTTGGAGGATTTGGGGGCTACAATATTCAGGCTCACTAATCCTTGCATCCTTTTTTAATGCTCGTTATTAGTTCAGAATTATTTGTTGCTATGAGGTTAAGTGTGTTCTCACAACCGTTTACTATTCGCGTGGACTCATGAACTAACTGCTCGAAATAATTTTCAGGGAATGGGCTTAGCTCAATTTCGGCTGGCGTTTGATGCATACCTCCGGATTTAAACATGTACTTCACCAAAACTGTTTGTGGTCTTCAGTGCAGAGACTGCTTTCATGCCGCCCTTCATGCTACTCTACCCTGTGCAAGCTTCTTTGCTTCCAAGTAACTACTGCAGCCTACATCCTTCTCAATCTGCTTCGTGTATTCATCTCTTGGTCTCCCTCTACGATTTTTACCCTCCACGCTTTCCTCCAATACTACATTGGTGATCCATTGATGCCTCAGAACATGTCCTACCAACAGATCCCTTCTTCTAGTCAAGTTGTGCCACAAATTCATCTTCTACCCGATTCTATTCAGTACCTCCTCATTAGTTTCGTGATCTACCCATCTAATCTTCAGCGTTATTCTGTAACAACACCACATTTCGAAAGCTTCTGTTCTCTTCTTGTCTAAACTAGTTATCGTCCATGTTTCACTCCCAGACATGGCTACACTCCATACAAATGCTTTGAGAAAAGACTTCCTGACACTTAAATCTATACTCGATGTTAACAAATTTCTCTTATTCAGAAATGCTTTCCTTGCCATTGGCAGTCTACATTTTATATCCTCTCTAATCCGACCATCATCAGTTATTTTGCTCCACAAATAGCAATACTCATCTGCTACTCTAAGTGTCTCATTTCCTAATCTAATTACCTCAATATCACCTGATTTAATTTGACTACATTCCATTATCCTCGTTTTGCTCAACGCATCAAGGATAAATTAAAAATCACTACCAATTATAACTGCATGGTCCTGATACGTATTTGAAATTAAAGTCAAGTTTTCTTTCAACTTTTCATCAATTGTATCATCTGAGTTGGGAGGTCGGTAAAAGGATCCAATTATTACACGAGGGCAGTTCAATAAGTAAAGCAACACATTTTTTTCTCGGCCAATTTTGGTTGAAAAAACCGGAAATTTCTTGTGGAATATTTTCAAACATTCCCGCTTCGTCTCGTATGGTTTCATTGACTTCCGACAGGTGGCAGCGCTGTACGGATCTGTTAAAATGGCGTCTGTAACGGATGTGCGTTGCAAACAACGGGCAGTGATCGAGTTTCTTTTGGCGGAAAACCAGGGCATCTCAGATATTCATAGGCGCTTGCAGAATGTCTACGGTGATCTGGCAGTGGAGAAAAGCACGGTGAGTCGTTGGGCAAAGCGTGTGTCATCATCGCCGCAAGGTCAAGCAAGACTGATCTCCCGCGTGCGGGCCGGCCGTGCACAGCTGTGTCTCCTGCAATGGCGGAGCGTGCGAACACACTCGTTCGAGATGATCGACGGATCACCATCAAACAACTCAGTGCTCAACTTGACATCTCTGTTGGTAGTGCTGTCACAATTGTTCACCAGTTGGGATATTCAAAGGTTTGTTCCCGCTGGGTCCCTCGTTGTCTAACCGAACACCATAAAGAGCAAAGGAGAACCATCTGTGCGGAATTGCTTGCTCGTCATGTGGCTGAGGGTGACAATTTCTTGTCAAAGATTGTTACAGGCGATGAAACATGGGTTCATCACTTCGAACCTGAAACAAAACGGCAATCAATGGAGTGGCGCCACACCCACTCCCCTACCAAGAAAAAGTTTAAAGCCATACCCTCAACCGGTAAAGTCATGGTTACAGTCTTCTGGGACGCTGAAGGGGTTATTCTGTTCGATGTCCTTCCCCATGGTCAAACGATCAACTCTGAAGTGTATTGTGCTACTCTTCAGAAATTGAAGAAACGACTTCAGCGTGTTCGTAGGCACAAAAATCAGAACGAACTTCTCCTTCTTCATGTCAACGCAAGACCTCACACAAGTCTTCGCACCCGAGAGGAGCTCACAAAACTTCAGTGGACTGTTCTTCCTCATGCACCCTACAGCCCCGATCTCGCACCGTCGGATTTCCATATGTTTGGCCCAATGAAGGACGCAGTCCGTGGGACGCACTACGCGGATGATGAAGAAGTTATTGATGCAGTACGACGTTGGCTCCGACATCGACCAGTGGAATGGTACCGTGCAGGCATACAGGCCCTCATTTCAAGGTGGTGTAAGGCCGTAGCGTTGAATGGATATTACGTTGAAAAATAGTGTTGTGTAGCTAAAAGATTGGGGAATAACCTGGTGTATTTCAATGCTGAATAAAACAACCCATGTTTCAGAAAAAATGTGTTGCATTACTTATTGAACTGCCCTCGTATTATTCCGGTTGCCAAGAATGACCTCTGCCCATACTAAGTGGCAGGAACTATCTGCTTCAATTTCGCTACAAGATGAACCACTTCTAACAACAACAAACAAGCCACCACCGACTGTCTTTAGGCTTTACTTTCGGAACACCGTTAGGTTCTTCGCAAGAGATTCGGGTGAACTTATCTCCAGCTTTAGACAGCTTTCAGTTCCGATTTGTGTATCAGTGCTTTCTATTAGCGCTGGAAGCTCTGGTACTTTCCCAACACAGTTATGACAGTTTACATGTTACACCGATGGTTCTTGTATCTACCTTCTTCCTATGTTCCAGCTGCACCCTTTGAGACTGAAGCCCTTTTTGTATTCCCTCGAGACCCTCTAACTTAAAAAAAACCGCTCAGCCGACGACACGGGGAGCATGCTATCCGTGCAGCCGCCTCCTGCGTGTAGTGTACGCCTGACCTATTCAACGGAGCTCTAAACCCCAGCACTCTACGGCGCAAGTCCAGGAATCAGCAGCCTGCACGGTCGCAGAACCGTCTGAGCCTCTGACTCACACCCTCCACTCGGCTCTGTGTCAAAGGTATGCAATCTGTCCTGTCGACCATGCTGCAAATGGACAGCTCTGCTTTCAAAATGGTTCAAATGGCTCTGAGCACTATGCGACTGAACTTCTTTAGTCATCAGTCGCCTAGAACTTAGAACTACTTAAACCTAACCTCAGGACATCGCACACATACATGCCCGAGGCAGGATTCGAACCTGCGGCCGTGGCGACCGCCCGGTTCCAGACTGTAGCGCCTAGAACAGTACGGCCACTCCGGCCGGCCGCTCTGCTTTCATCACGCAAAACAAGACTGGCAGGCCTTACCACTTCTGTTAGCTGCTTGAAACCGGAGAGAATCTCTTCCGATCCAAAGCGACACACAACACAGCTACCTACGTGTGCCACCACCCGAAGTTGGCTGCGCCCTTTGCTTTTCATGGCATCCGGTGGGACCCTCTCCACGTCTGGAATGACTCCACCCGGTACGCGCACGAGTGCACATTGGCTTCCTTCCTTAAATTCTACATTCTTGATTGTTCAGAGTTTAGTGGAAACTTGACTAATTCTCCCTGACATTGCCAGAAGTAGTTTATCTGGAAACATTTGACTCGAGGAAATATTCATTAGTTTGATTCTGCTAAGTCATATAGTTGTGCGAGTTTTCTGACTTATTTGATGCATGCGGCCCACTTTGACTCCTTCTACTCTGTCAAACTCTTCATTTCAGAACAGCAATTATACTCACTGTCATGGAGTAGATGTTGAATGTATTCCAGTCTCATTCTTTCCTTCCATTTTTTACCCCATTCAGCTCCCTCCGTTACATCAAAGTACATATCACATTACCCTGTTGCTTTTTCTAGTTCTAAGTTTATGATTTAATACAGACGTAACTTACCTAGAAATGTTACTTCCTTTTTTGAAAAGAAGATTGCGCCTTGTTTCAAAATTTATGTCACTAGGTAATATCTTTACACAAAACTATTTTTTAACTAAGAACTTCAACATGTTCAAATTTTAGCTTGTAGTAGTTCCATTACCACTTTATAGTCATGATTTTACTGTATTATTAAATATATATGATGTTGGTAAAAAGAAGAGTTAGTTTGAAAATGTGTGTCTCAAAATAAAATTTAATTTTTTAAAATATTCTTGGCAGGATTTGAGAAAAACTGGGAAACTTTTACGCACTCAAAAAGTAGGATGTTTTTGAAGAGGATAACCATAATTTAAACGTAAAAAATTCCTGTCTTTTACTATGTTATTGGATCCATAATAGGTATGTGTTCTAACATTCTGTGTAAAACTTCCCACAAAAGTGTCTAAATAGTCAAAATTCTACAGTCAGTTCACTATTAAAATATTCTGTTGACTCACTCTTCGTTTAGCCTTCTATAGAAAAATTTCTGTAAAATTGGAACTAATTATATAAAAAACTCCTGTCCTAAATGAACAACATATATTAAGGTCAGCACTTTTGTTTTTACTTTAACACTATATATATTAGCATTGTCTGATGAATCCATGAAACGTAGTTCCTGAAAATGCCATTGACAATACTAACCATAAGACATCTTGGTTCTCATTCAGCAAAGCGTGTCAGTAATAAGTAAATTGTGATGGATTTATTCCAATGCCTGTCTTTCACCCTCTGCCTTTTACTCAGGACAATGGAAGCTGTTAATAGTTGCCTTATTAACCCACTCCATCTTCATGCCGATGTTTTCCAAGTTCGTCTTTTCGGCGATTCTGAGGAGAACCTTTTCATTATTTTTATCACCACATGTAATTTCCGACATATTTTTGTACCACGACATTTTAAACGATTCGATTCTGTTTTCTCCCGCTTTTTCCACAGTCCATGATTCACTTCCAAACAATGTTGTGCCGCAAATGTATAATCAGACAAATTTCTTCGTTCAATGAATGCCGAAGTTTGATACTAGCAGACTATTTTTGACCAGAAATGCTCTCTGACCTATCCTAGTGCGCTTTTTATCTACTTTTTGTTTCGTCCACCGTGGATTATTTTGCTGCCAAGGTAGTAGAATTGCTTTACTTCCGCAACCACATAAGCTCCTGTTATGGAGCTACGTTTACTGAAACTCTCATTCCTATTACTGCTCGTTACTTTCGTCTTTCAATCGATGTTGTGTTCTCATTAACCGCACCGTTTAATTTTATTCCCTTTCCTGAATCTTTCATTTCCATCATTACTTGTTCCATGCATAGAGTGAACAGAAGGGTTGGAAGATTGCTACCACGGCTTACAGCCTTCTCAAACCGAGTAGTCCGTTGTTGTTCTTCCAGTCTTACTTTGGCGCCTTGGTTCCTAGGCATATTGCAAAACGTACAGCTTTCCCTATAGCTTACACCTACACTGACGGAAAAATACTGATTCACCAAAAAAAAAGTATAATGTAATTTCTGGAATACAATTGTGCAGCTCACATATTTAAGTGATTATCATTGCAAGATCACAGGTTAAAGTAAGAGCGGGATAAGCCATTGAAAATGTGAAATGCTGGCACATTAATAACCGGTGAAACCATCGAATGTCGGACGCGAGCAAGCAAACGTGTATGCATTGTTTTGTACAAGTGCCGGCTGTCAGTTTGTGGATGGAGTTCCATGCTTGTTGCATGTAATGGAGAGTGACGGTTAATGCTGGTTGTGGATGAGGCTGGAGTTATCGTCCGATTACGTCCCTTATGTATTCAATTGCAGACAGATCTGATGGCACAGGACGCCAAGGCAACATATCCACACGCTGTAGAGCATCAAGGGGTTACAACAGCGGTATGTGGCGAGCGTCATCTTGTTCGAAAGTACCCCGTGGAATACTGTTCACTAACGGCAGCACAACAGGTCAAATCACGACACCGACGTACATATTTGCAGTTACGGGCGTTTGATAACGAAGAGAGTGCTCCTGCTGTCATTGAATCTCAAACCAAAACTCCAGTGTGTCTATCACGCAGACAAGTTGGCTACAGTGCTTCAACTGGCCACCTCCTAACGAGCACACAGCCATCTTTGGCACCGAGGCAGAACCAGTTTTCATCAGAAAACACCACAAACAACACTGAAATCACAAATGGTGATGGTTTCTGGTCAGTGGAATGCACGCTATGGGGCGTCTGGCTTCTAGGTGTCTGGAAGTAACCGATTTGTTCCAGTTCGTTGCGTCACTGTAGTGCCAACTACTGCTCAGATTGCCGCTGCAGATGCACGATTATGCGCCAGAGCCATACGCCGAACACTTTGGTCTTCCCCCCTCTGTACTGCCTCGTGGCCGTCCGGAGTCCGGTGATGTTCCCACCGTACATCATCGTGACCACCGCTGCCAGTAATCGTGTGCAGTGCCTACATTTGTGCCATGTATTTCTGCAATATCTCGGATAACATCCAGCTTCTCGTGGTCCTATTACGCGACATCGTTCGAACTTAGTTCTACATCTTCATCTACATTTATACTCCGCAAACCACCCAACGGTGTGTGGCGGAGGGCACTTTACGTGCCACTGTCATTACCTCCCTTTCCTGTTCCAGTCGCGTATGGTTCGCGGGAAGAACAACTGTCTGAAAGCCTCCGTGCGCGCTCTAATCTCTCTAATTTTACATTCGTGATCTCCTCGGGAGGTATAAGTAGGGGGAAGCAATATATTCGATACCTCATCCAGAAACGCACCCTCTCGAAACCTGGCGAGCAAGCTACACCGCGATGCAGAACGCCTCTCTTGCAGAGTCTGCCACTTGAGTTTATTAAACATCTCCGTAACGCTATCACGGTTACCAAATAACCCTGTGACGAAACGCGCCGCTCTTCTTTGGATCTTCTCTACCTCCTCCGTCAACCCGATCTGGTACGGATCCCATACTGATGAGCAATACTCAAGTATAGGTCGAACGAGTGTTTTGTAAGTCACCTACTTTGTTGATGGACTACATTTTCTAAGCACTCTCCCAATGAATCTCAACCTGGTACCCGCCTTACCAACAATTAATTTTATATGATCATTCCACTTCAAATCGTTCCGCACGCATACTCCCAGATATTTTACAGAAGTAACTGTTACCAATGTTTGTTCCGCTATCATATAATCATACAATAAAGGATCCTTCTTTCTATGTATTCGCAATACATTACAATAGTCTATGTTAAGGGACAGTTGCCACTCCCTGCACCAAGTGCCTATCCGCTGCAGATCTTCCTGCATTTCGCTACAATTTTCTAATGCTGCAACTTCTCTGTATACTACAGCATCATCCGCGAAAAGCCGCATGGAACTTCCGACACTATCTACTAGGTCATTTATATATATTGTGAAAAGTAATGGTCCCATGACACTCTCCTTTGGCACGCCAGAGGTTACTTTAACGTCTGTAGACGTCTCTCCATTGATAACAACATGCTGTGTTCTGTTTGCTAAAACCTCTTCAATCCAGCCACACAGCTGGTCTGATATTCCGTAGGCTCTTACTTTGTTTATCAGGCGACAGTGCGGAACTGTATCGAACGCCTTCCGGAAGTCAAGAAAAGTAGCATCTACCTGGGAGCCTGTATCTAATATTTTCTGGGTCTCATGAACAAATAAAGCGAGTTCGGTCTCACACGATCGCTGTTTCCGGAATCCATGTTGATTCCTACAGAGTAGATTCTGGGTTTCCAAAAACGACATGATACTCGAGCAAAAAACATGTTCTTAAATTCTACAACAGATCGACGTCAGAGATATAGGTCTATAGTTTTGCGCATCTGCTCGACAACCCTTCATGAAGACTGGGACTACCTGTGCTCTTTTCCAATCATTTGGAACCTTCCGTTCCTCTAGAGATTTGCGGTACACGGCTGTTAGAAGGGGGGCAAGTTCTTTCGCGTATTCTGTGTAGAATTGAATTGGTATCCCGTCAGGTCCAGTGGACTTTCCTCTGTTGAGTGATTCCAGTTGCTTTTCTATTCCTTGGACACTTATTTCGATGTCAGCCATTTTTTCGTTTGTGCGAGGATTTAGAGAAGGAACTGCAGTGCGGTCTTCCTCTGTGAAACAGCTTTGGAAAAAGGTGTTTAGTATTTCAGCTTTACGCGTGTCATCCTCTGTTTCAATGCCATCATCATCCCGGAGTGTCTGGATATGCTGTTTCGAGCCACTTACTGATTTAACGTAAGACTAGAACTTCCTAGGATTTTCTGTCAAGTCGGTACATAGAATTTTACTTTCGAATTCACTGAACGCTTCACACATAGCCCTCATTACGCTAAGGTGTTGATAATGGCGTTTTTGTACCCTTAAATGATTTATTGACTAACATCACCCCTCCATGCCCAGTCTCAAAGGAAACTAACGCTCACGACCGTTAACAGCGTGTATTTGAAGAAAATCTTTATGGCACTATTAATGCCAGACACGCGGGATTAGCCGAGCGGTCTAAAGCGCTGCAGTCATGGACTGTGCGGCTGGTCTCGGCGAAGGTTCGATTCCTCCCTCGGGCATGGGTGTGTGTGTTTGTCCTTAGGATAATTTAGGTTAAGTAGTGTGTAAGCTTAGAGACTGATGACCTTAGCAGTTAAGTCCCATAAGATTTCACACACACACACTAATGCCAGTCTTATGCGACTTACTAACTTTCCGTGTCCGGAACTAGACTTCAGACTTCCAAAAATCAGCAGCCAATATGACCTTGTCATTTGCCTCCCATAAGTCATTCACTGTGCAGGGCTGGTCTAAATATGGACAGATAAGCTGGTGTTGAGGATCCTGGACAGAACCACACAGACAGAGAGTGTTCTCATTCTCTTTTAGGAAACCTCATTGCTGCAGGTTTGTCTTGCACTTTGGCACTTCTACCCTCATACGGTTTAGGGTTCTCCAGACTATGGTAGGTCTCCACCAGGTAAGGATTAATTAAACATAATATAATTAATAACGATGTTATTAATACAAATGTAATAGAATCCTTGAAAGCCAGTTCTTGTTTTACTTCTTTATCGGGGTTTCTCAGGTCGATTTCCCACCTTTTCAAACGATTCTCTGCAGCCGACCCTTCCAGGGCTCGGTTACCTGACAGGAAACTCTTCCTCGAACAAAGCCGTCGGTCAGCAGACTGGTGTCCATATAGAGGATGACGCATGTCCTTTTCTTGCTTGGTTTTTTCGGCTTCGGAAGCGATGTCACGTAGTATGATGGGCGGTGTGATCCCCATGATTAAGTACATCTTCTGCACTTATGCCACTGAAGCGAACTTCCAGTAAATATCATCTCTGAGATGTAGAAACACGTCTACCAACTTTAGTTTTTATCGCACAACTCCTTCTTGATGCGGCGACACTTTTTTCCCGCCAGTCCGGTTTTTTTCTGAGAATTCGAACATCTTGCACACTTTTCTATTTTGTGTGTCGTGATGTTTTCAAAGCCTTGTGCAGTTACATAGTATTTTACGGCCCGCTCCTGATGGAGGAGAGTGCTGGCTCGACGCCTGGCTTTGTCGTGTAATACACTGTCCCGCCGCTTTGTGTCACGTGCAGGAGCCATGCGAAACAGTTGCAGATGCGCCGTTAATCTCTGTCTCTGTCTACGCACAGCGAGGTAGGCGTCAGCTGGCTACCCAGCGGTGGAGGTTTCTGCGTGGACACTGCCGCCGCCGGCTCGCCTCCACAAAGCCGTCCGCTTCCTGCCCGGGGGCGCAGCGGCACGGTATCTCCAGCCTGGAGGCAAGGCGGGGTGCTTTTTGCTGCCACAGCCGCGTCATTACGACGCGGGCGTTTCTTCTCTCCCGTCTCCCAGTCTGCGCGCAGACGCTGTGTCCTGCCCTCCTGGGGGACTCCAGTTATTAGCGCCGCGCTGTTTGTAGAAGCCGGAGGGTGGGCTGGGGTGGGGGTGGGAGTGGTGGAGGACTACCGCCGGCGGTCCAGACTTTCGCGAACTTTTCTTCCTGCAGAAATGGACGAGACAGCCGCGCGCACAAAACGAAATATTTCATCAGCTGCGGCAAACAGCGCTCCTTCCGAGAAAGTCTGTCCCGTCAATCAAATGCTTTTGTATTCCTTCCTTTTCTCGTTTCCGCAAACAGGTACACCCCCCCCCCTCCCCCTTGATTCCCGCAGGCTATCAAGTATCAGTAATTATCCAAAGACGACTGGTAAAAGTCTATTACGGACCTAACGTGCGAAATACGAGGGCAAGTCAAAAATTAAAGGGACTTTTAAGAAGAGAAATATTTCGTAAAATGAAGAACAAACCGCCTTCAGTCACAAGTTGCTTTTATTTACCGCACTATGCATTTCGAGCCCTGGAGGCTCCTCTTCAGGTACTTTTTACTGATTTACATCAGGTTTTTTAGTTGTTTGCTGTTTAACATTGTATGATGTCTGCTTCTGTTGTGCAGTTGGTATACACAATACACATCTTTAATTTTGCAGTACATACTGGGATATATACATAATCACACACTTTTTCGCACTATGTATATATCCCAGTATGTACTGCAAAATTAAAGATGTGTATTGTGTATACCAACTGCACAACAGAAGCACACATCATACAATGTTAAACTGCAAACAACTAAAAAACCTGATGTAAATCAATAAAAAGCACCTGAAGATGAGCCTCCAAGGCTCGAAATGCATAATGCAGTAAATAAACGCAACTTGTGACTGAAGGTGGTTCGTTCTTCATTTTACGACAGTAAAACAGTCGCGGATGAAATACTGAAAAACAATGGATAAAATTAAGAGAAATATTTATTCTAATGACTGAAAACTGAAATATACATTATTTTTCTACATAACTTTCCTCCAAGTCAAAGCGCTTTGTCCAACGTTTCACAAGTTTATAGATTCCACTTGAAAAACAAGTTTTTTGGTTACACCTGTAACCAGTAATCCACCGCATCAATGACTTCTACATCGGTTGCAAATCTTTTCCCCTGAGTGCTTCCTTCAATGATCAAAACATATGGAAATCACTTGAAATCAGGTTTGGACTCTGTGATGGGTGTACCACCAATTTGAATCCCAACTGCTTCATTGTTTCGGCCGTCCGTTTGACAGAATGTCGCAGACCTTGTGTTGCTGCAGAATGACCTCTCTTCGCAGTTTTCCGCGATGTCTGGATGTGATTGCAGGTTTTAGTATGTTCAAAAATGGCTCTGAGAACTATGGGACTTAACTTCTG
Organism: Schistocerca nitens; assembly: GCF_023898315.1. NCBI lineage: Eukaryota > Metazoa > Arthropoda > Insecta > Orthoptera > Acrididae > Schistocerca > Schistocerca nitens. The sequence goes on from NC_064615.1 coordinate 231,159,445, forward strand.
AGGTCATCAGTCCCCTACAACTTAGAACTGCTTAAACCTAACTAACGTAAGGACATCACACACATCCCTGCCAGAGGCAGGATTCGAACCTAAGACCGTAGCGGTCCCGCGGTTCCAGACTGTAGCGCCTAGAACCGCTCGGCCCCCTCGGCCGGCTTTTAGTATGTCACCATGCTCTTCGTCAAATATGTGGAATGTAGGAACCCTACTACTCGGGTCGCTAGACAAATAGTTCGAACAAATCGTATCAATGAGTTTTATTACAAAATGAGAAGGTATAATACTTAACTTCGTCAATTACACAGATGTGTCGCAGGCAAAGGGCGACATACAAAATAATAAAGCTTCTTCAGTATAAACAATCCTAAGTCGCTGCTATGCAAGTGCCTAATCTTGAAGCTACTATTCAACTGTTTCGTCGCCAGTCGATCGCGGCGCTTATGTCCTCTTCACATAGGGGCCGCTGCTGTCGCGTTGTCGTCCTGGAGAGGCTTTACGCCGTAATAGGTTTCATCTTAGTTCGCTGCACATCACAATAGTTCTCGCTGTTCACAGTATCGCATTTTGGGGTGAAGTGAATTGCTACCACACCTTCCATGTCCCAGAATAGTGTTACCGTAATCTTACAGCTGATGGTTGACAAAATTCAAATGGCTCTGAGGACTGTGGGGTTAACTTCTGAGGCCATCAGCCCCCTAGAACTTAGAACTACTTCACCCTAACTAACCTAAGGACAACACACACATCCATGCCCGAGGCAGGGTTCGAACCTGCGACCGTAGCGGTCTCGCGGTTCCAGACTGTAGCGCCTAGAACCGCTCGCCCACCCCGGCCAGCTGATGGTTGACATTTAAATTTCTTAACTTCTGGTGATGATGGGTGTACTCTCAGCCTTACTTTCGTGTTCCTGATGATGGTTCATGATGATGCACACATGTTTCGTCTACAGTGAGGATTTTCTGTAAAAATCCATCTCCCTCGCGAAAATAAAGGGCCATATGCTCATGAGCCTTATGTTGTGCAGACAGTTCTTTGGTACTCACCTTGCAAACACTTTCCGAGATTATAGCCTGTAGTGTAACACGCTGAACCATGACTGATTTGTGAAGTATTGGCGATTTCGTCCATTGTGATTCGTCTGTTTTCCAACACCATACCCTCAAATGTTTTCCATGACCATACCCTCAACATTTTTCCACGCTACGGTCGCAGGTTCGAATCCTGCCTCGGACATGGATGTTTGTGATGTCCTTAAGTTAGTTAGGTCTAACTAGTTCTAAGTTCTAGGGGACTAATGACCTCAGAAGTTGAGTCCCATAGTGCTCAGAGCCATTTGAACCATTTTTTTAACATTTTTCCATCACCATACCCTCAAATGTTTTCCATCACCATACCCTCAACTGTTTTCCATCACCATACCCTCAGCTGCTGACGTTGATGGCCTGTCCTATCTTACGTCTTCACGTAGAGAAGTTCTTCCCTGTTTGCCTGTTTGAAGCGCTCTATCCATCTTGCTTTGCGATAAACAGCTGTCACCATACTGCGTTTCCATTCGAAGAGTAATTGCCGCAGGTTTAACACCTTTCGTAAACAAAAAGCGAACTATTGACATCATTTCCCCCATAGTACAGATCGAAAATGGAGCTGCCATGTTTCACGGCCTACTACAGTACAGTGACCAACGCAGGAATAAGAGTGATACGTTGTATAGAGCTGTTGCCGATGACAATACTTCAGCCCTGGATACTAGCAGTGTTACCAAGCCCTACAGCGAGAAACCGCAAAAGTCCCTTTAGTTTTGGACTTCACTTTCACATCGCCGTATAAGCGTGTGCCTGTAACATGGCGGGTGGTAGGACTATGCGCAATAACACGTAGCACTGATTTTAAACTACTTACAGTAAGGTGAAGATTCTTAGTGACTATAGTACTTTACAATTAAAACACAGTGTCTGTCGCTTGTAATTCAAGGTGGTGCAGTGGTCAAGCGTCAAATTACGAACTCGTTTGTCGAAAATACTGTTTCGATATGTCTAACAGGGAATACTTTTTTAGGGCTTTCTACGGTACAATTTTGTGTGGAACACTGTACAGGAAACTGATCTGTCTTATTTTCTGGATAAGAAAAGCAAACTTTCTACGTCTCAGTTCATTTAAAACATAGTTGGGCACGAAGAAATGCGAATTTCTGATTGTTGTAATCGTCTAAGTCCCACAAGATGCGGACTGATGTTACGTTCTCTTAGTGAGAAATGTGTACCTGTATGACTTCCAAAATGTTCACGTAATGTGTCATTGTCCATAAGCGCAGAACAAAATCGTGTGAGATATCTAGTGACATAGCCTATTGTTTTTTAATAATCCTGTAGAAATGACATCTTTCTTGACTTTAGGAAGGCATACGGGACAGATCCAAGCGACTCTTTGGAAAAAAAATACTGGCCCACCAATTTGTGATTACATCTAATATTTTCTAGAATGAGTTTTTCACTCTGCAGCGGAGTGTGCGCTGATATGAAACTTCCTGGCAGATTAAAACTGTGTGCCCGACCGAGACTCGAACTCGGGACCTTTGCCTTTCGCGGACAAGTGCTCTACCATCTGAGCTACCGAAGCACGACTCACGCCCGGTACTCACAGCTGTACTTCTGCCAGTATCTCGTCTCCCCTCTTCTCCTTCTGCAAGGTTCGCAGGAGAGCTTCTGTAAAGTTTGGAAGGTGGGAGACGAGATACTGGCAGAAGTACGGCTGTGAGTACCGGGCATGAGTCGTGCTTCGGTAGCTCAGATGGTAGAGCACTTGCCCGCCAAAGGCAAAGGTCCCGAGTTCGAGTCTCGGTCGGGCACACAGTTTTAATCTGCCAGGAAGTTTTAAGATTTTCTGGCTGGTAGAACTCGAGAGTTCATTCTTAACATATCGGAATCGACAGACGTATTACCGCGAAATAGGGGTGAGAGTGTCGGGGATATGATAACGCCAGTTAGGGTGACAATCTTTTAAACATCGGCATTTTTCGTTACGGCGAGATCTTTTAACGAAATTTCAGTCACCAAGTTTCTCCTTCATACATGAAAGTATTTTACTGACGCCAACCTATCCAGGTAGAAATCGTCACAACAATAATAATGAAATAAGAGAAAACAGACCTTGCACAGGAAGTTTCAAATGTTCGTCCTTTCCGCGCCGTTTGACAATTGATGCAGGGACTGAGAGTTTTTCCTGAAAGTGAACAGAAGTAACATGTTGCGCATAAATGGACGAAGAGATCCGTTATTCTTCGATTATGTTCTTGGTGATAAATCGTTGGAAAGAGTAGCAGCCTTACATTACCGAGGAGTAACTATTCAGAGCTACCTAAAGTCAATGACGACTTAAGATTGTGTTTTCCTTGCTTGTGCTCTGTATGTCCTAGACCCACAGTTGGTGCTTTTGAACTTCTTTTTGTTTTCTATGTGCTTACTTATCTAGCTATTTTTGCTTTTCGCGGTCTGTATTTGTGCATTGCTTCATTGCCTTGTTGCTTTGCGCACAGATTCTTAGAATGTGACTACAAATCCGCAGTCGCCTGCTGCGCTACATGCAGTTGAACAAACTCGTTTTATTCGGTTCCAGAGCCAACAAATGGAGCAACTGCCTGAACTAATGAATCGCTTCATGACGGCGCAGATGACTTCACACAAAGGGACGGATCCAATAACAGCGTCATCGCTTGCACTGCCTGCATATATGCCTCCATTTCGTAAGACTCAAATGGTTCAAATGCCTCTAAGCACTATGGGACTTAGAACTACTTAAACCTAACTAACCTAAGGACATCCCACACCCGAGACAGGATTCTAACATACGACCGTAGCAGCAGCGCGGTTCCAGACTGAAGCGCCTAGAACCGCTAGGTCACAAGGGCGGGCCGTTACAAAGTAGGGAAAGGCGGGGCAAGATGGGGAAGCTAACTTTAAACCCTTACAAAAGGGACAAAAATAAACAGATTCAAGTATGTTTGATTATCATTTGTTTTCTTAACCATTGAATTACAATAGCACGCAAAGGAACATGAAGACTTGTTATAATTAGTTAGAAATATCTCGATTTGAAACCTAAACTACCAATTCCCCGTCTTGCCCCATATGCGGGGTAAGATGGGGAACTAGCATGAATTCATCTCTAAACCTTAAATAAGGACTGGAATAACGAAATCATATGACTATAAGGTTTCGAAACATGGTTCTGCGAATCGTAGGATCAGGTATTAGGTTTTATTTAGGCCTCTTACTTTCACGTAGTACACAAGTGTGGATTGCCTCATCATCATCACTTTCTATCCCTGCACAAGTGTCGTGGGCCCAGCGTCCGCAGCTAATACACCGTATCCAGCCTCCTTCAGAGAAGTCATAGCAGTATAAACATTCTTCAGTCTCTTCCTCGTTGTCATTCGACCTCAGTGTATTATCCCTTGAGCATGAACGGCTGGTTAAGACGTCAGTAACGTTCGTCACTTTTTCGTTGTCATTATGTCCTTTTCGTGGGCTCCCAGGTTTATTAAACGTCTTTGAGAAGAGTTTTCGTTTACATGCAGCACGTTTGGGGACTCCTTTTCGTTTAATTTCTTCAGATAGTTCACTCCTATAAGGAGATTCGGTTAAAACAACGGGTTTTCCACGCCTGTTAGATGGTTTACTTCTGGTTTTTTTTATCCACCTTTGGAATAGCTAACACCATTTGAGGGCTGGTAGCCTGAAAGTTAGACGAAACAGAGGCTTGATCGTCAGTTGTTAATTGTTCAGGTGTTTTACGTCTTGACAACATCTCTGATATTTGGTCTTCCGTTTCTGTAACTTCAGATGTGTGAGCTTGATGAATGTCTGTAGTTGAACAAGGAAGGTAATCACTTTCTTGAAACACATTTCTGTTTACAGGCCAAATGCCTGTTTTCCGAAACCCGTTCACTGCTTTGGACATTGTAGCTGAATGAATGAAGGCTTTGCCGAGTAAACTTGCGATCTGATGCAGCGTAACAATTTTCCCAGGATGGGTGCGAAGCCACGATCTTACTTCATCTTCGCAAAACTTACTGAGAAGTTTCATAAATGCCACGTCCAATGGTTGAAGACGGTGTGAGCAGTGTGGTGGCAAACACAGCAAGACAACCCCATTATCGCGGGCCACATCTATCAGTTCTAAATTCTTGGTGTGCGTTTTGTGCCGGCCGCGGTGGCCGAGCGGTTCTAGGCGCTTCAGCCGGGAACCGCGCGACTGCTACGGTCGCAGGTTCGAATCCTGCCTCACGCATGGATGTGTGTGATGTCCTTAGGTTAGTTAGGTTTAAGTAGTTGTAAGTCTAGGGGACTGACGACCTAAGATGTTAAGTTCCATAGTGCTCAGAGCCATTTGTGCTTTTTGTGGCCGTCCAATATGAGAAGTATTGGTCTCTCCTTTGACGCTCCAGTAAATGCAAAAAACTTCTTACACCAAGTCAAAAATAGTCCTTTCGTCATCCAACCAGTTTCTTGGACTTCTGCCCAGGCACCAGGGGGCAGGCCAGTCTCAAACGCTTGTTGCATTCGTTTTCGAGGATAAATTAACATAGGTGGTACGTGGCACCCCGACGCTGAACACAGATTTCTGCAGTCACAGTCTGGCCTCTTTCTGCTGAAGTAACTGCTCCCACCTGTCTGCACCCTTTCAAAGCAACTACCTTTGTGCGACCTTTTGGAATGACTGTTAAACCAGTCTCATCGCAATTGAAAATTCTGTCTTCCGTAAACTTGAATGTGTCTAATTGACTTTCTAACAGATCGAGAAACCGATCTACAGCAACTCGATTAAACCCCATTGTTCGTGCGATTGGTGTGGCCTCTGGTTTTCGTATTGTTAAGGTAGGATTTCGTGCAAGAAACCCATTTAACCATTCTCTTCCAACAGATTTGGCTGCAGTATTAAATGGATGTTTGATGTTGTTTCGTTCAGCTAGCTGAAAAGCAAGTTCACAAAGTTCTGTAAGTATTCGGCCAATATACTGTCCTTCCATCTGTGTTAAGTAGTCTTTAAGTTCTGCCTCTTGTTCTGGGATAAACACACTAGTGATTGGTCCCAACGTTTTCACAACTGTATAGCCAGGATTAGCACGTTTCTTTGCCACATGTCGTTCAATCGTTGTCTGTGGCTCGTTGAACAGTCGAACAGCCCTGAAAGAGCCCATATGACCTTCTATAACAGCATTTACAGAGCCTTCCATTGACTCCAATGACCAATCTTGCCTACACGTTTGTCGCCGATGCTTGCGAACCATCTGAAATGAAACCTGTGGAACGTACTATTGCGTCAGATCATTCCTGGTAATCTATATTATATAGTTAATACCGTATTTCATAGTCAGTCGTTAAAGCATAGCAAGAATACTGACTTTGCACGTTTTGTGTATTTTTATTCACCATATAGCCTAAGGCATACTTTGTAATTAATTAGGAAACCTTGGAATAACGAATACCATTCTACTTACAATTGTATTCAACGTATAATGCACGTGTTCAAAACCCGCAGCGAGGTAAGCACATGAGGCGATAAGAACGTAATGGTTGGGCAAATAGTAGGGGCGAGACGGGGAAGGTCCCCATCTTGCCCCACCCCGTCTTGCCCCCAACCATGCTGTCAGGTTATGTTGTGCCTACATGAACACTATTTAGTGAACATTGACTACTGACACAGCAGTTTACTGTTAATAAGACGTACTATTCATTGCTATATATACAGTCTGGACAAATGTTCACGAAACACATGTTTTAGGACCTCGAAAGGTGTAAAACGTTGCAACTCTGTATAACAATTGTGCGTACCTTGAAAAGCTCACAGAAACCGCCGCGAAACTAAGATTCAGCAATGTCAGCACACTGGGACCTGTGTATTGATGATGTTGACGTAGCTATCCACAGATGGCAGCACTCTAACTGTAGCTTATAGCCAATCCCCGTCTTACCCCACCTCCCCGTCTCTCCCCGCCTATCCCCTATTATGAGGACAGAGTTCAAGTGGTGTTGCGTAAGCAAGGACAGAGATACTGCCAGTGGGTGACTGAATTGCAAACCTTATAAGGGAATGTAGATGCAAATGCAACTGTGGCAAATATTACAGCGGTACCATGGTTCATGATGCCATCACGCACAATGTAGCTGACTCTCAAATTAGGGAACAGATTCTTAAACACCCGGACCCTTCCTTGTAACAGATTTTGTAGATTCTAGATTATCAAGATTTAGATAGTTTTGAGGTAGCGCCTGTTTTCTCTGTAGATAGCCGCAGCAAACAAGCCTCGCAGCCGGCTCGCAAACAGTAGCCCGGCCGGCCAAAGTCACAGCGCTCAGAGAAAGTTGTGAAGTCGCTGTAAGGCGGCACATGCTCGCCTATCTTGTCTCTCACGTCAAGCGACTTACCTCTTTTGCAGAAAGCGGGGCCATATGCAGTCTCTGTGCTTACAGAAGCGTCAGGCACCCCATTTTGCTACTCTTTCAAGCAAGTCCAAATTACAAACAGCGTATAGCGTGTTTTCCAGACACTACAGTGTCGATAGAGCCAAACAAAATTGCAAAAGTCGTTCAGGAAAAGCTCCCAACTGATCTGCAATGCCATGAGAAGACAGCAAACTTTTTGTGTGACTTACTGTTGGCCGGCTGGTGTGGCCGAGCGGTTCTAGGCGCTTCAGTCTGGAACCGCTCGACCGCTACGGTCGCAGGTTCGAATCCTGCCCCGGGCATGGCTGTGTGTGATGTCCATAGGTTAGTTAGGCTTAAGTAGTTCTAAGTTCTAGCGGACTGATGACCTCAGATGTTAAGTCCCATAGTGTTCAGAGCCATTTGAACCATTTGAACTTACTGTTGTTGCACAATCAGTCCGTTCACAACTTCGGAGCTTCAGTGACAATGCTCAATTGCAGCACTTGAACTTCTGAGCAGATCTACGCTATGAACATCAGGCCATACGCCGACAGTGCATAACGGCCAAGACGTTCCTGCGTCGGGCACCTGTAACCTTCGTGCAACTTTCCGAAATTTGTCGAAGATGGTGACATTCACTGTGCTTTTCTCCCGAGACAACTCCAATATTTTTGGTCTAGACTCTTTTCATTTATTTGCATTACGCTTTCAGGGCAATGTACTTTCTGTTTCTTCCTTTGATCCTCGGGAGAGTGTTGCTCAGTTACGTGCAGAATTTTAGGATTTGTTTCAGGTGTGTTTAAGACAAGTCAGTAACATTGTTGCCCATGTCATACCGAAGGACAATGCACAGCCACGTTTTGTTTGAGCTCGTCCTGTCCCTCAGGCTGTAGGAGGAAAGGTGGCACATGAAATTACTGATTTGCAGTACAGTTGAGTTGTAGCACTCATTACTGCCACTTAGTGGGCGACCCATGTTGTTATCCTGAAGAAGGCGTCCGGCAGACTTGAGCTGTGCGCACATTTTAAGAAAACTGTTTGGTCGCAAGAGTGTCAGTCCAGAGCTCGAAAGATGCTTTGCTTAGTGTGCGATGCCTTGTTCCTTTTGGTCCATCCAAACCTGTTATCTTGGCTGTGGGTGTTTCCTCTTACGGCATAAATTTACTGTTTTCGACAGGCAGATTGGCTTTGCTTCGAAGCTGTTGAAAAAATATCAATGCAATTTTCGCAAAGTGAAAAGGAGACTCTCACCATTGTGTATGGTGTCACTAAGTTACCGAGCATCTTCTTGGCAGAAAATTGTACTTGCTAATTGGCCATAAACCTCTACAATCTTTGTTTAGTTCTTCTCAGTCCCAGCTCGCGCAGCGTAGAAGCTGCAAGGTGGGCTCTTATTTCATCAAATTACCAATGTGAGATTGTGTTTGGGCCCACTTCTAACCACGCCACTGAGGGCACAGAGGATAGCGCGACTGCTCCCTGTGAGACCCACATTCCCAACTTAATGTCCACACACTACCTTCGTTGTGCCCCTGCCCATTACACCCATTACTCGCGGCAGACAATCTTTCGGACATGTCCGAAAGAACAGATACCAATTTCATACACATGCTTTGGTTTTCCGCTTAATCCCTGGAGAGTTGCCCAGGCGACAGCAGCGGGTCCTGGTTTGCAGATTCTGTTGTATTACATTCTTACTGGTTGGCTGTGTTCAGCCAAACAGATTCTTAGCTCTCTGGTTCACCGATATTTGCCTGTAGGCACCCCCTTGCTGTTCACTAAATTATTATTTTGTTTCGCACCGACAACGATCAGTCATGTGTTGCAGTTCCCCAGGCTCTCCTAACTGACGTGCTTCCTTTGCTTCACCGGAGTCACTGGGATGTCGTTCGAACCAAGGATTTGGGACCACGTCATTGCATTTGGCACGATCTGGATGCACAAACTGAGCAGTTGACTTCTCAAAAGCCTGTGCTGAACATCAGTCAGCTCCACCTCAGCAGCTGCCTGAGCGGCCCAAACCTCAAGCACCTTGGCACCTGGATTTCGCGGCTCCTCACTTGAATAGAGGTTGGCTCATCGTCCTTGGCACTTTCAGCAAATTTTGCTTTGTAGTTCCTATGCACTCTACACGGCTCTTTCCACAGTCAAGGCCTTGCTGTCGATCTTTTGCCTCTATACATTGCCTGAAGTGATTGTGACTGACAACGGACTTCAATTTGTTGCCGAAGAATTTGATCACTTTTGCACAGCCCCCAGCATCAACCACATCACGAGTGCCCCGTTCCACCCGCAGGCCAACTTCGAGGCAGCACACTTTGTATGAACATTAAAACAACAGACAGGCGAATTCGTCCCTCCCACTCACGGGATCAATCTCTGTTGCACTTCTCGTCTTCCTACTCCTGGCCACGTGATGAACCATCGCCGGCCGAGATGTTACATGGACGGCATCACCTCACATTGCTTCAGTTGTTGCACCTGCCATTGCGGTCGGTGTCCTCTCCGCCGAGACAGGTAACGTAGCAGTCTAACGGTTCAGTCTTATACAGATTGTGTGACGGATGGAGGGGCTGGGAGAGAGGCACAATGTACGACGCATTGGACGTTCTCCGTTTCTACTGCAGGGACAGAGATGATTGTTGAGTTGACATCAGAATCAAATTCGTCCGTGTTAATTCCGTAATCGTGCCATAGGCTTTGAGCCTTCGGATTCCGTGCCTGCCTGGCTGCTGCAACCCTCACTGTCTCGAGCTCCCGCAGAGCACATGTCGTCGGCGCCAGTCCCGCAGCCAATGGAAGTCGACGCACTTGTGGTCGTCGCCGTCTCGATAGCTACCGTCATACGGGGATGGGCTTCTCTTCTCGGGGGCTGGCCCACGTTCCGCCTCGGGTCCCTCTGCAGACGTCGGGATCCTCTGTCTTCGTTTGTTGCTCCACATCTGGATGTTGGTGCGTGCCTTCTGGCCGGTTTTTCAGCAGGTTTTCCCAGGCGGGTTAAGTGCGTATAGCAGCACGCGGACGAGAGCTCAGATTCTGCTCTCGTCTCCTCATTGCCGCCTGTATCCAGCCATCACCCCCTGCAGATCTGAGGGGGAACGGATGAGGAATGACGTATCGATACCATCCCACGGGCGTCGTTACATTGGCAACAGAACTGTAAGTTTCCGTCCTATGCCGACTTAGAACAGAAGCCTGTTGCTACGGCAGAATACTCAAAACTTCTGGTTGTGTGCATTTATGAGAAATTGAAGTAGAAGAAACACATTGATGATCTGCTGAAATGGTTAGGTTCAGCTAGTTACGCCGTTAGGGTTATTGCAAATTTTGGTGATAAACGTATCAGTAAATTAGCCTACTATGCTATTTTCATTCACTGATTTCGTATGGCATCGTATTTTGTGGTAATTCATCGTTAAGAGGAAAAGTGTTTATTGCACAAAAGCGTGTAATGAGAATAATGGCTGAAGCCCACGTAAGATCACCTTGCAGACATTTATTTAAGGAACTCAGGATATTCATAGTACCTTCCCAACACATATATCATCTTACGAAATTTGTTATCAATAACACATCCCAGTTCAAAAATAATAGCGAAGCGCATAGCTGCCACACTGGATCTAAGGATGATCTTCACTATCCTGGCTTAAATCTGGCACAGAAAGGGGTGAATTATGCTGCCACCAAAATTTTTGGTCATTTGTCATATAGCTTTAAAAGTCCGACAGACATTTAGAAACAAATTAAAAGAATTTCTGAATTACAAATGCTTCTACTCAAGAGATGAATTTTCAGATACAAAGTAGTAACTGAAAAGAAAAATTATATCGTGCAAATAAAACTTACGTTAAACTACACATTCCACATCATTACGAAATGTATTCATGATCTATGGAACATGTATTAACGTAATATCATGTAACGTAATGTAACAGTTGTTGCGCGGGATCGGGCAGACCCAATGGTGCGTGCCTGCTAAGCCACACCAGCAATGACTCCGTATCACGAGCACAGTCTGCTGCCGTGGAATAGGATGGACGGCGGCAGCGACTCAGCCACTTTCACTAAGGAGCCACTACGCTAGAGGCGGCTACACAGACGCCTCCTAGTCACGGTGCCGACATCAACGATCGTGCTTTAGTATAGAGAGGCTCTTCCTTGCTGATACCGGTAGCTGGACTCTATTTCTCGTTACAACATCTGTAATGAGTCTTAGTACGTTTGGAGAAATACAAGTTAAAAAAACTTCGGTTTGCTGTGCTACTTCGGCGCTAATGATTTATGCTCCCCCCTAGCTTTCTTACAACGACATTTGCAACACCGCTTTGTAGTCCTCCTCTCCTTACCATTGAGTACGAAGTCGTACACAGCATATAGTCCATAAGAACTGCTGATATCCTTGGTAGAGCGAGTTTCGTCACTAAGCTACCCCACCTGGTGTGGGAGATATACGAGACAGACTCCAAGAAGAATGTCATAATTCCAATTCCATAGAAAGTAAGTTCTGAAGGTGCCAACGAACTATCAGTTTCATAAGTCGTGGTTGCAGGATAGTGACATGAATTCGAAACCTGGTAGTCAAGGGAAGGCAGGATTCGGTTACGATTGTGGACGGGGCTGTAATCAGTTACTATTGGTTGCCTTTTACAGCTACACAAAATTTATTTTAAACCAGTAATTCCAGACTCAACAATAAATAAAAATACCACAAGTTATAAATGAAAGAATAAACAACTGTGTAAATAAAAGTGTTTTCAGTGAGTTACAATTTAGAAAATCACCATTAAATACAGATACAGCAGATAATGTTTTAAACCAAGCCACTGTGATCTGGGCAGAAGGTCTTACACGCCAGGAATGGCAATTAATTAAGATTTGTTTAAAACTCGCTGCAACTTACAAATTACAAGTATTGAAATATTAAAGGCAAGTCACCACACACAAAGCAGAAGGCATCAGACGCCAGGAATGGCAGTAAATAATGTTTTAAGGCTTCCTGCTAAAATACAAATACCAAATCAGAATTTTAAGGCAAATGACCACAATCACGGCTGAAGGCCTTACACGTCAGGAACGGCAATAATATATAAATTTTAGAAACCTCCTGTAAAACATCAAATACAATAGCAAAGGTTAATTAAAAACCAAGCAACTGGTCACCAAACGGGTGAAATATGATGATGGTGTACTTTGTAACACAACACTTAACATCCACTGATCACTATACTGCTACATTTATTCCAGAAGGCGACCAGAGCTATTAACTAGACATATATAACCTTTAATGTAGGTATTACAAGGTATTGTAATAAATAAAACAATAATAAAACTCAAGGAGCAGTGTATAAGTCCGTTAAAGGGTACTGAGGCAGATTGTACCCCCAGAAGGCGTCGACTGAAGGAGTGTCATACTGAACTACTGGCCACAAGACCTCCTTTTAGAACACACATGTCTTACAAGAACCAAGGGGCCACAGACAGTGCTCCAGGAATCGACGTCTGAGGTCCGGCAACAAACACTTTCGTGAGCGATGAGATAGGCAGCCTAGAGTTGCATTCACTTCACAAGATGGTAACTCACACTAGTGGCTGTCAGACGAATGACTAATGATAATCTTGTTGAAGCTACCCGACATCGATCAACCAAATGCAACTATGGAACAATACGCCAAAGCCGGAACCGGCGGTCTGCATTATGTCGCCAGAATACTGCGCTAAGAGTGCCTGGAACGAGAAAGGAATCACTACCACCAGAGTAGAAGAATGACCAACCGGCCTACAACCAAGAAAGCTGTCAAAACTATACGTCTTACCAGACAGCAGCGGCAAGGCGAGGAAACGTACACTGCCATTACATACACTAACCCCCAAGGCAGGTAACTGGGGTGTTGACACCACGCAAAAAAAAATTACCTATGGTTGAACATAACAAATTGTAACAAGTTGAACGCAGTAAATAGTAATAAGAAGTCGAGGAGAGCTAATCAGATCCACCTTCCCCAAGCACTCCACACGCTGCTCTTCGCCTCGGCGACACCACAGGCAGCAACACGGACCCAAGTCACTGGAGAATCGCGAAATATCACAATGGTGGCGGTTTCTCTACTTGGATTGAAATGCACTCATCTTAAAGCTTGCTGGCCCAGAGCCCCTAACCGAACTGTCCACTCACATGACATGGAAAAACCACGACGTCGCCCCAGAGATAAAGCAACAGCTACTACATATCGAGAACGACCGTGCTGCTACTAGCGGACAGGCAATGTTTGCGAAACCGAGTGGCGCCAGTCAACATGAGAAGAAGACAAACAACCGCAACTAAACGATACCGTCTGGCCTCCAACAGAGGGCGGAAACCTACGAACAGCACCAAAGCGAGGGCAGCAGGGCTCAGAATTACACTCCTGGAAATTGAAATAAGAACACCGTGAATTCATTGTCCCAGGAAGGGGAAACTTCATTGACACATTCCTGGGGTCAGATACATCACATGATCACACTGACAGAACCACAGGCACATAGACACAGGCAACAGAGCATGCACAATGTCGGCACTAGTACAGTGTATATCCACCTTTCGCAGCAATGCAGCCTGCTATTCTCCCATGGAGACGATCGTAGAGATGCTGGATGTAGTCCTGTGGAACGGCTTGCCATGCCAGTTCCACCTGGCGCCTCAATTGGACCAGCGTTCGTGCTGGACGTGCAGACCGCCTGAGACGACGCTTCATCCAGTCCCAAACATGCTCAATGTGGGACAGATCCGGAGATCTTGCTGGCCAGGGTAGTTGACTTAACCTTCTAGAGCACGTTGGGTGGCACTGGATACATGCGGACGTGCATTGTCCTGTTGGAACAGCAAGTTCCCTTGCCGGTCTAGGAATGGTAGAACGATGGGTTCGATGACGGTTTGGATGTACCGTGCACTATTCAGTGTCCCCTCGACGATCACCAGTGGTGTACGGCCAGTGTAGGAGATCGCTCCCCACACCATGATGCCGGGTGTTGGCCCTGTGTGCCTCGGTCGTATGCAGTCCTGATTGTGGCGCTCACCTGCACGGCGCCAAACACGCATACGACCATCATTGGCACCAAGGCAGAAGCGACTCTCACCGCTGAAGACGACACGTCTCCATTCGTCCCTCCATTCACGCCTGTCGCGACACCACTGGAGGCGGGCTGCACGATGTTGGGGCGTGAGCGGAAGACGGCCTAACGGTGTGCGGGACCGTAGCCCAGCTTCATGGGGACGGTTGCGAATGGTCCTCGCCGATACCCCAGGAGCAACAGTGTCCCTAATTTGCTGGGAAGTGGCGGTGCGGTCCCCTACGGCACTGCGTAGGATCCTACGGTCTTGGCGTGCATCCGTGCGTCGCTGCGGTCCGGTCCCAGGTCGACGGGCACGTGCACCTTCCGCCGACCACTGGCGACAACATCGATGTACTGTGGAGACCTCACGCCCCACGTGTTGAGCAATTCGGCGGTACGTCCACCCGGCCTCCCGCATGCCCACTATACGCCCTCGCTCAAAGTCCGTCAACTGCACATACGGTTCACGTCCACGCTGTCGCGGCATGCCACCAGTGTTAAAGACTGCGATGGAGCTCCGTATGCCACGGCAAACTGGCTGACACTGACGGCGGCGGTGCACAAATGCTGCGCAGCTAGCGCCATTCGACGGCCAACACCGCGGTTCCTGGTGTGTCCGCTGTGCCGTGCGTGTGATCATTGCTTGTACAGCCCTCTCGCAGTGTGCGGAGCAAGTATGGTGGGTCTGACACACCGGTGTCAATGTGTTCTTTTTTCCATTTCCAGGAGTGTATATACAGAAGAATGGAAAACCTGGTAGAAGCCGACTTCTGGGAAGATCAGTTTGGGTTGAAGCAACATTGCCCCCACGACTTCCTTAGAAGACAGCTGAAGGAAAGGAAAAAAATGCGTTTATAGGTTTTGAAAATTTGGAGACATCTTTTGATGTCTACCGGAACACACTCTTAGAAATTCTGACGGGATCTGAGGTAAAATACAGCGAGCGAAAGCCTATGTACAACTTGAACAGAAATGAGACGGCAGCTATGAGTCGAGTGCCATGAAAGAAAAGCAGTAGTTGAGAGGAGGTGTAGTCTATCCCCGATGTTATTCGATCTGTATATTGAACAATCCATAAAGGAAACCATAGAAAAGTTCAGAGAAACAATTACAGTTCAGCGAGAGCAAATAAGAACTTGGAGGTTTGCCAATGACAGTGTATTTCTCTCAGAGACAGCAAAGGACTTGAAAGAGCATTTGAACAAAGTGAGCAGTGTTTAAATAAGGAAGATACAAGTTGAAAATTAACAAAAGCAACACAAAGGTAATGGAATGTAGTCGAATTAAATCAAGTGATATTGAGGGAATTAGATTAGGAAATGAGACACTAAAAGTAGTAGATGAGTTATGCTGTTTGAGCAGCAAAATAGCTGATGATGGCTGAAGTAGAGCGGATAATATGTAGAATCTCAATAGCAAAGTTTCTTAAGAAGACAAATTTGTCAGCATTGGATATAAATTTAAGTGTTAGAAAATCTTTTCTAAAGGCATATGTGTGAAGTGTAGCCTTGTTTGGAAGTGAAACGTGGGCAATAGTCAGTTGAGACAGGAAGTGAATAGAAGCTTCTGAGATGTGGTGGGAGGGAAAATACTGAAGAATAGAAGGGGATAAAGGAAAATTGTATTAGTAACTTGGCTATAAGAAGGGATCGTTTGACAGGACACATTCTGAGATATCAAGAAATTGTCAGTTTAGCATTCGAGGTACGTATTGGGGATAAAAATTGCTGAGGGAGACCAAGAGATAAATACAGTAAGCAGATACAAATGGATGTGTGTTGTAGTAGTTATTCGGTGATGAAGAGCCTTGCGCAGGATAGAGTAGAGCTGCAGCGAACCGGACTTCAGAGTGAAGATCGCCGCAACAGACAGGATGCATCTCGAGGTACCCAAGAAGAGTCAGTTTCCCAATGGAGGGGAGAGTTGGGGTTAAAAATTTCAGAGAGAGACAAAGATTTCACTACAGCAAACACGTAGAAATGGACGTAGGTTAAAACAGTTGTGGAGAGATGAAAAAGCTTGAACGGTATACCCTGTTGTGGAGAGCTGCAACAAATCAGCCGTCAGGATTGAAGACCACAACACAACGAAGTAAACATGACAAGCAATAACTTGAGAAGCGATAGCATAGATTTTTGAACTTAAAAATATTTTTAGGGAGAGACAGAAGCAGAAACACAGTCCAACGAGTCGTTTACTCTGGTGTTGACAGTTAACAGCGTAGGCAATGGATGGAGTTTGTACCGTGGGGCACAGACAGCACACCGGCGACACTTCAAAGTATCAGGCACCTTCGTCCATACTTTCATGCTATTGTAGTACTGGCCGCGAACCCATTTTTGTGAGTTAGGTGATTTCGCGTCATTTCATTGGTAAAGTTCGACATACTTCGGTTGCACAGAAAGTACAAAAATTTCAAGTAAATTGATCAAACTGACCGACTTGTGTTGTCAACAGCAGTTTCTAAAACATTTTCATACAAAAATCTACAGTGAATTACGTAATGGTGGGAATGGGAATTAAAAGCGAAGTATTTGAAATCTACTGGTCCTTTTTCGATGCAGGGAAATAGAACGTTCAAAATCGCAATAGTGAATTCCGTGTAATACTGGTGTTTTGCAGTGTACAGTTTGGTCTGCATGGGAGCGAACACACTGGAACGAACATCAGCCAACGGGCATTCTCTCTAGTGTGAACGGTAGGCGAGCGCGAGAGAACTGCATTCGGTCATGTTCGGTTCACATTTACACCGTGTTCCTCTGGATGTCGATAATCTCGTGAAGCAATGAAAGAAGTTCGCACAAGGAGCATTCATCTGTTCTCGTGTTTTCGAATTAGTCTTTTTGTGACATGAGCTGAGAACGAGATGAAGTGGCCTGAAGAGAACTGCAACGATAGTGACGAATATACAACCGTCTACAAAAGATTTCATGACCGCAATATGTCTTGCATATGCGTCCCTATTACGACTGCTGTACCGATCGGAGGATCATCTCTGGTATTTGTAAACATACGAACAATTAACATGAGCATTATCTGTGGGTAGAACGCAGCCCTATATTCAATCACAGAAGTACAGTTGGAAGTAAAGCCTCAGTAGCGAAACATTAGAGTAGTCTGTGGTATAGTGGAGAGAAGATCCACCATGCCGTTAATCGTATCCTACCATCACAAAGCGCACAGAAGGGTTGTCAACCGGGGATGTTGCTCGACGAGTGCATTGCAAAAAATGGCTCAAATGGCTCTGAGCACTATGGGACTTAACATCTATGGTCATCAGTCCCCTAGAACTTAGAACTACTTAAACCTAACTAACCTAAGGACATCACACACAGCCATGCCCGAGGCAGGATTCGAACCTGCGACCGTAGCAGTCGCGCGGCTCCGGACTGAGCGCCTAGACCCGCTAGACCACCGCGGCCGGCGAGTGCATTGCAGTCGGAGTGCTTTTTGTGGACATGGAATCAGTTCTAGTCGACAGGAAATGTTGAGGACTTACATAGCACAAGCTGTACAAGTTCGACAGGTGGTAAAGACCATCGAGGCCTACGATTTTTCACTCAAAGCAACCGTGGGTTGCGTGCTTCAGAACTGAATTCGGTGTGCGAAGAGAAAACACAACGTCATTAGTCGCATCACACCGTTACGAGACGATTGCATGATGCGAATCTCCATTTCTGACGACTATGGCAACCACGTCGTCGTGTACCACAACACCGTGGACTCCGTTACAGCGAGAAACCATGCAGGATTGGCGCCGGGTGTTGTTTAAAGACGAAACTTGAATCTGTTTGTACGTCGATCTGAGGCAACCCGGTAATATCGAAAGCCTCCAACACTGTGTCCCAAATGTGCAACAAGGTGACGGTGGAGAGATGTTCTGCGGTGCCATTACATGGGGCCACAGATACCTGTCGTGATTGTTGACGCCAATCTCTCCGTTCTAAGGTACAGCGACAAAATTCTTCAGGCAATAGTGTGACCGTACAACTAACATTTTGGTGTCAATTTCGCTTTGATGGATGATAAGATGCGTGCTCAACGTGATATTTTCGTGAACATATACCTTCAGCATACTAGGATTACCAAAATGAAGTGACTTCACTGCTCCGGGGACATGAACAAAATCCAACATGTGTAGGGTCCTTTGAGCCGTTTCTGGAGGTTGACAGTGACCACATATCTTCGCGCGACTTTCCAAGAACCATCATTGAAGAGTTTGGACCAGGGCTGGCTCATCATCTTAGCGATTGTACGCTTCGACGGATTCACCACGTATTGACGTTGCTCAGGAATGCTATGAAGAAACTTAAATGGGAAACAGATAACTATTTAGTTACAAATATTTTCATTATTATTTGTAACAATATTATGAAAAGGAAAGTTGCTTCGCAACATATAGCGGAGATGTCGAGTCGCAGGTAGGCACAACAAAAAGACTGTCACAAATAAAGCTTTCGGCCAGTAAGGAATTTGTCAAGGTCTCGATCCAAATTCTCACTGTTGTCACACTCTACTTTAAATTCGCACTTATACAAGAACAGAACTGACGAGGCTTTCGATGTTCTGGTATAGCACCTACGCATCTAACTGCTGTGCCAAGGCGGTTTAGTGGCTAAAGCACCTTCAGGAGAGCCGGATTCGTTTTCCACTCTTAGTACAAATTTTCACTCACCGTTTCACTCCTTATACATAAAATAATATTTGTATGATCCCAGTAAAGTGTCTGAAAGTGAGTCATTTCATTTTCATATGTATCTGCTGCTAGTTTTCAGGCTGGAACCTTCATTTACGTTCGATGCTGAGGTGCTATTTCAGAAGATAGAGAGCCTTGGAAATTCTGTTCGTGTGTGAGGCGTAATTTAAAGTTGTCTGCGGTGGCAGTGAGAATTTGGATCAAGGGGTAGGGCGTGCGGGGGTAGCCCGTGCAGTGGTGCGAACCACTCTACCAAGGTGGGTTCATGGTAACCCACGTGTTTAGTAAACAGGAGACCTTCGTTCCATTACCGCTCTTGGTATATATTTTCACTCGCCTCTTTAATCCATACACCCAAAAGATTTGTATTTCTTCTCATTAAAACGGAACAGCGCAACGCTTTTCCCTGAAAATAAACAAGTACTGAGCTAGATGCTCATCATTCGTGGGGATTTGAATTTCAGCCGCTTCTTGTGTGCGGGGCTGTAGCGAGCCCTGATGGCGGGTTTCCTAGAGTGCGAGAGGGTCTCTGCGAGTCGGCGGATTCCTCCTGTCAGCTGAATGGTGCGTAAGCGGTAATAGCCGATATCACCTGCCACACTACGGAGAAGTGTACTCTGCGAAAAACTGTTAATACCATACGTGGCACATATGTATGTTAGACTTATTGGTTTTCCTGGGGTCGTTGAAAGCATGGCACTATATTTGTGGATTTAGTACGACGACTCCAAGGGCCCCTTGTTTACCTTAGAGGTTAGAGGATGGTTAAGAACAGCCATGAGTTAGGTGCACCAGGCACAACTTGTTTAGACCTTGCCTCTATATTACGGATGGTGTAGCTGACCTCCATGCAAAGGCGGTTAATACGTTCCTAAGTGCGTTCGTCCAGAGCACGGTGTGATCACATCTTGGGAAATGAGGTTTGTTTCATGGTGTGATTTTTCACTATTAGGTGCGTTTGGTATTTCGCGTGTGTACTTTTAGTGTCGTATGCAATCCGCCTCTAAATTTAATTGCTACTTACATCTGCCGGTTAGTGTGCACTCTCCTCTGTTAACTGATGACGTTATCTTAGAAATTATGGCGTCAGAGCTCGACTATATACCCCTATTGCGGTCGTTGTGAGTTCTGATCAGGCTGTCGATCGATGAAGAGGTATCCTGCACGTTACGCAAGGTGAACGTCATAATCGTGTTAGCTATTTGTTATTTGAGAAACTACGAGTAGCAACGTAGCGAGTCTTGTCAGAACATCGTCGGCTAAACAACTGATCAGGGCAAGTGTGACCATTGCGAATGCTACGTCTGAGCATCGTGAGGTTGTTTGGATTTTGTTTTACGAATTTTGGTTTGTTGCTTCGATTTGTTTGATCTAATTTGTCGTCGATAACTTTAAGAGCGTGACTGCACTGGAAAAATTTGCTGTCGTTGTTTGGATGTGAATGCTTAAGCTTATGGCAGTCAGTCACTCCCTGGTCGATATTTTGTCAGTATATGTTGGTTAGTTGTTATGCACGGCATAATGGTATTCGTGTGGTATATGCCTCACGGTTAGTTCCTATTGGATGTTAAGAAATAGGCACTGTATCACGAATTTTCCAGCTACAGCAGATGTTATACTTTCAGAACTATTTAACCCACATTAATATCTGTGAGGGAAGATAAGGTCTAATCCCCAATGTTAACGAGAGTGAAATTAATGCTGCCTTAGAATAAACTGTTTGGTGCCCGATAAGCTAAGTAAAAACTTAATATTAACGGCTAGAACTTTCTCAAGCGCTCTATGGAGAAAGCACTAGTTGCATGATAGCGCAGCAAAAGGTTGAAAGTGCTTTGTTGATATTACCAGAACTTTAATTACTGGAGCCGTAGTGACAGTGTTAAATGTGAACTAAGTTTGTGTTACGTAGAGTAGTGTCCACCTTTCTTGTCCGGCGTTGACAGGTTTTGGTTATTTGTTTATGTTTTCTTGTGTCGGATTTGTTTCTGTGTACAGTGGTGGATTCCGACAGGGGAAAGGTTTGGAAGGTTACACTGTCCATTTAAGTTTAAATTAAGTTATTCAAAGCAGCGATGTTTTTAGTGTTTTAGGGAACTCAGTAGTTTTTTAAGAACTCCTAAATGTTTTCAAGTCTTAAGGAAATGTTCTGTAATTGATGCTTTCTGCTTTTGGGGATATTCATTATTTAAATTTTGCAGTCTGCCAAAGATGCAACATGGCCGTAAGGAGTGTGCCAGTTAGAAAGGCTATGTTGTTTGTACAGTTCCGCGTCAGAGTAAACCGTTTCTCGTGTCTAGTTGCTTTCCATTTCTAGGGCGGCGCCGTAGTCAGCCACCAGAGACCAGCAAGCAGGAAAAACACGTCTCGAAGACGCACGCGGACTTGCTGTTCGGGTTTAAAATACGAGGAATATTCATCTCAACATTCTACCAATCAATAAAACCCATCTATTCATTACCCAACCACGTTAATAGTCTGTATGTATTACGCAAATTAAAATAAAGCATATTATGGCCAGAACGAAATATTATAAATGATCTACAACTGCCTTTTGAGAACATCTTTAAAGCTAAAAAGATTCCAGAAGCGTGTAAAATAATTTTAATCCTCCGGCTACATAAAAACGGAGACGAACAAAATGTCCTACCAGTGGCGTACAAAATTTTATAAAACTTTCTTCTGGGAAGTGTTGTAGAAACTTTAGACAAACAATTGGGAAAATATCAGGGATATTATCGAAAGCAAAGATCCTGTACAAAACAGATTTTTAACTTAAAATCAATAATTCACCACGAAATGTTAATCAGGAAACCTATAGTAGAATAATTTATTGATTCTACAAAGCATTTGATTCGGTAGACAGAGAGACAATAGATAAAATCATTAGTGAATTTGGTGTTGAAGAAAAATTAGCAAACGTAATTAGTGAAACTCTTAAAAATACAATGTCTATAGCTAAATTTATGAGAGAAATATCTCAGCCATTTGAAATAAAAACTGATGTTAGAAAACGGGATGGTTTAACACCTGTGTTGTGAAGAAATTGTAAGGTCCTGGAATTTGTAGCTGAAGGCTCACAAAATTGAAGCAATAATTCTAGTAAGCCAACCAAATTGAATTAATGTAAACTGCTGGCTTCTGCAGATGATTTTGCAGTACTTTCAGAAAATCTCTCAGACGCAGTTATTCAAATAAATCTTCTAGAAAAAATAAGAAATAGGACTGGTCTCAAAATTTCAACTAAAAAACGATATTTATCACAAACATAAAAAATGCACCAAAATTTATAGACTAACAAATAGGTAGCATAAAGCGAGTAAGTAAATTCAAAGATCTTGGAAGAACTATACAACAGAATTGACTAGCAAATTTTCCAGTAGGTGTAAGAGTTAACAAGGAGAGAGCATATTGTTTGCCAAAGCATATTTACAACAAGAAATCCATATCTAGACAAACAAAACTAAAACCTATACCACAGTGGTACGACAGGAAAGTTTATATGTGAATGCATAATAATGAATTGTATGCTAGAGAGAACAGAGGTACTTGAACAATGGATAGTTACAAAAATAATGGGTTGAATTCAAACTAAAAATTGTTGAAAATGAGAGGTAATGAAGAGATCTATAAAAATATAGAGAAAGTATTGAAAAGATCTATAACAATATAAAGAAAACATCAGAAATATTGACTACAAGAAGATTAATCTTTTCCTGGGAACCTCTACTGAATAAATGAGATTCGGATCACGATCCAAATATTCCTGTATTTCTGGAAGAAGAAATCGACAGTAACATGGGTTACGGAAATAGCGAAAGATCTAGAAACAAACAATATCAAAGAATCTGAAATACCAGACAGAAACTTTTTAAAAATAAGGTACTAAATTTAAAAGGTTTCATTGCAGAAGAAATAAGAAATCACGAACAATATGGACACAAGAAAGAGAGAGACAACTTGGGGAGAAGATGAAAGAATACTAGGCAAATAGAAAAAAAACAAGAAAAGAAGGGGAATTGAGGATGTTACTTAATCCTACTCGGTCGATACGAAAATAAAACAAAGCATATCAGAAAATCCTAATCATTCTTGTTCATGTTAGCTGTGTTTAGATGGTTTATGTACCACTTTAAGTTAGAAATTTTTCAGGTAATAAGCGAATAAATAAAAATAATTTACCTACGCTCACGCTGCCTGCTTTCTAACAAACTACACAGAAGATTTTATCAAGAAGCATTTGTAGGAGGTCGTAAGTACATTTAATTAATCAGATTTACTTGAACTAATGTTCATTATAGTTACTTTACTACAATCCTAGGAATGCTTCGCGTACGTCACAGTAAACCGTAGAAGCTATCAGACTTACAGCAGCTATTTAAACGTGAAGTAGTTAGTAGCGTAACTGTCTCCAGCTGCTAAAAAGCGTAGTCAAAATGCTAGCCTCCCTTCTAGCTGTGTTGCTCGCCGATAATTAGTGTTTTGCTTTTAAGTGCACTCAGCTGTAATGAGAAGGCAATGGAAAGCCACCCAGGTGCGAAGTCTTGGACTAATATTAAGGAAAGCAGGACCTGCAGTTTAGTGTTGATTGCACTGTCTCCACACAGTCCACGTTTAATTTCTTCATTTCTTACGCGAATTTCTTTGGTTCATCAAAAACTGTGCGGTTACCATTGAAAATAATCCCCTGAATATCTAAGTTTTGCATCGTGGTTCTAAACTTTGTTGTATATAGTGATACTCGCGTGACGAGACTTATTGCCAAAAAAACCACAAAAGCAGCTTTCGCACAGTTGGCACACTATGCTCTTCGCTGGTGCTATCTTCAGTTCCCTCCAGTGTAAACGCTTGTCCGCAATCAGACGCGAATCGTAGTGAACGCTGGTGAAATGTTGAGCGAATGCTCGGTCGGTTATGTTGGCTCCTATTAGCTCCGATGTAAAGGAGGTTTAAGTTGACGAGTAGCTGTGACCCACGCAAAAAATGTTACTATCCTTACGATAGTCGTCCTGTTTAAGAGTATCCTCAGTTCTCCACAAAAGTGTAAGTTTTATATCGTTGTACTAAAGCGCAAATTTTCAGCATTGTAAATGTAATCTTTCTTGTTTCTAACTTCTTATCAGCGAGAGCGTTAGTGTAACTTCTAAGAACAGTTTTTACTTTTGCATATCTACATCTACAACTACATCCATACTCCTCAAGCCACCTGACGGTGTGTGGCGGAGGATACCTTGAGTACCTCTATCGGTTCTCCCTTCTATTCCAGTCTCGTATTGTTCGTGGAAAGAAGGATTGTTGGTATGCCTCTGTGTGGGCTCTAATCTCTCTGATTTTATCCTCATGGTCTCTTCGCGAGATATACGTAGGGGGGAGCAATATACTGCTTGACTCCTTGGTGATGGTATGTTCTCGGAACTTCAACAAAAGCGCGTACCGAGCTACTGAGCGTCTCTCTTGCAGAATCTTCCACTGGAGTTTATAATCTCCGTAACGCTTTCGCGATTACTAAATGATCCTGTAACGAAACGCGCTGCTCTCCGTACCTACTTCCTTTGTTTTCGGATTGCATTTCCTTAGGATATTAGTAAAACTTTCAGACTTTAACGTGACTGTGTATGTGCTGTGACGTTATGCTCACTAGTGGCTGCGTGTAATCATTACTGATGCTATATATGAAGCTTCTGTGTTTAAAGTGTCCACGTGCCTCATTACGTACATTATATGGAGTCCTTACGTGCACAACGCATCTGACCTACAACATGTGAATAATCTCAATATTTAGTCATCTAATACAAAACACTTACTCCCGAAACTGAATAAGATCAGAATTTGAATTTAACTGAATGGACAGTCAATCTGTTCCCTAAGTCGATTAACAATGGTCAGTTGTTGTCCCAATAATCATTTTGCTCACCTTTATCACGACGGATAACTAAGGTATGACTTGTATCTGCCATTCACTGTTCGAAGCCGAAGCAAATTTACTTAAATAGCTCTTGCCATGTGCAGTACAATTTAAGAGTTGGATCTCGCGAACTGCAATGCGAGTCCGAAATATTTCTCTTTTAAAGCTGTTGGATAGCATGTGGGATGCGAAACCCAACTTCGAATAATTTGGGAACTATTTGAACTCCTCTTTTGTATTATTTAACAAAATTAGAAAATGTGGGCAAACATACCTACATCATTGGACATTATTAGCCAATTGTTCTAGTTTGCACCGAAGTCTTCCTCATGCTGGATGACTACTTGACAACATCATACACTTTGTAATCCATTGAGTCTCGTTTATACGTTTTCTCAGGACAAGTGTTTAACTTCGCCGGTATCATAGATAAAACTGCCACCTCTCGTAATATAACAACCTTTTAGATGTTACTAATGATCGTGTGGAATACAAATATTTCGTATGTTGTTAGAAATTACGTGTCATTTGGAAACCTAAAAAATACCCGTGACTGCTGAGTAAATTTTTTTGCTGTCTATGGAATAATAAAATAATCTCTGGTAATCAAACCTATGAAGTACTCATATTCTTTTAATAGAAATGGCCTCTCCACGAACTATTTACTTCTCTGCGTGAGAAAACTACATACGGCCATCAGAAAAAGCACGTAAGCATTCAAGAGGCCGCTGTTACAACACATATTCATCACCTAAAATTTTTGACTGGTTAGGAACACTGCTTTCAATGGCAAAGCTCGTGCGCATTTTCTTTCATTGGTTTTTTTCGCCACTCCGCCCTCAAATATTGTTGAAAACGCACAAAAAAATGTATAAGGCAGTTCTTCAATGGCAGAAAAAATCCATGAGGGTACAATTAGAGAACAGGAAACACCTGATAAACTACACAGAGCCTATGTCACTGTAGTGTTAATAGTGCTCTCTGTAATCATAAATACAATTGTGCTATCAGTACGTTCTCACTTAGAGTAACAACAGAAAGGTTATAATAACGCCTGAGAAACACTGGTCACCCTGTGAGCAGCAGGAAACGGGGAAACTGCTGAAAGGTAAAGTTTCTCATTTCGTAAGCTAGGAGTCCCTCACGAATAGACTGAAAAATCAGCCAACCAGTTGCAAATAAAGGTTTATTACGCGTTATCCCTTATCCCTTAAGGGATAATAAACCTTTATCAGCAATCGGTTGGCTGATTTTTCAGTTTATTATGAATTACACAGTTGCTGTTTCGCAGCCTTGTTTAAGAGCCCCTCGCGGCTAATTTGAAATGCACAGAATACTGTATTGGCTTTTAGGTTTCGTCGCATTTTTCCATTTGTAGAATACAGTCAAGATCTGAAAGGAATTCATTTAAGGCCTTGCAAGAACTGGAGAAAAGTGCAGTTAGAGCTGATGACAGTGATTTTGATGTACAATCTCTCTAGATTTTGTCAGTCACATGCGTTTATTAATAATGAAAGAAATTTTAAAATTTTGTACGCATGTGAGAGCAGTGGAATATCGTTTGTGAGAACACGGTGTTACGCCTCGTATAAGAGGATGAGACGTTTACCAGCACGTGTCGGAATTCGACCAGCGGCAGGACCGTGACCTGATGAAACGGTAGTTCATTTTTAGGAGATATCACTGCTCGAGTTGGCCACAGTCCCGCGACTGTCATGTGACTAAGGGACCTATAGGTTCGGAAGAACCACACTCAACGCCACGGAGGATCTGAACACCACATATTGTGGGACGTAACAAACGAACTCCTTCTACAACTTCTAGGTTGCCGCCTACGCAGATGACCTATTAGTTGCAGTCACTATAAATAACAGACCAGAGCTAGGAGAGAAAGCCAGTGGGATACGGCAACCAGTTACACAACGGTGTCACAATATCGGAAAACAACATACACATTACTAAAGGGGTCACTCCAAGGGAATCATTCAGTTAAAACAGGAGAAACAAATATCGAACTAGTCCATGTTACACGCTACCTTGGGGTGGACAAAAATTAGAAGCTGAATCTCCACGAACACATAAGATTAACAAAAGAAAAAGCAGAAAAAATTCTACATAATATGGTGAGGCTAAATTCAAAACAGGACACACTACCTCTATCAGTCACACTTACATACCATAATCAGCTTTGCAGCCAGCACACAGATTGAATCTGGTCACCAACAACGCATCTGTCAGACGATGGCAAAGAAGTGTTCTACTTAGGCTATCTCGGGCCTTCAGGACCACCTTAGTGGATGTACTGCGTGTTGTGCTCGGAATATGCCCCATAGATATCGCGATCAAATACAGAGCTGCAGGGTACTGGTTAACGATGGGAGACTAGATAAGGTACACACAATAACTGGTGTACCGGTTCCTACGAGAGGTCATCTCAAAAAGTTGGCGCTGGATATCGAAAGGTGAGTGGGATGTAAGTGATAAGGAACATAGACTGCACGACTTCCTACTTGATATAACCGAGAGGTTGAGAATGAAAAATGTCGATCCCAGTCGGGACATTGCATATATCTTAACTGAATATGGACCTTATCCCAATTACTTAAACTTCGTGTCTAAGACAGTCACCTACATGCACATGTGGGGAAGAAGGTTCCCCAGAGCACATCGTCTTCTTCTGTTGGAAATACGTGAACAATAGAGATACACTACACTTGGTACACCGAAATAGACACACACAGGGGGTCTCACGAGCATGAACGTACGACAGGGGCTTAGGAAATCAAATAGTATGCGAAATTTTAAAACGTAAACAAATACTATTTTCAACACAAACTTGCCTATTTTTAAATGGAAACTCCCTATTATTTCGTATGCAATCAATAACATAAAAAATCACAAAAATAATGGCGTTGGTTGCATCGCAATACGTCGATTACATCGCGAGAAAGTTGACGCTTGAAATAAATGAAGCACACAGACAGCGCCACGTTCTGAGACTCAAGCGTGCACCTCACGCTGGCTCTGCCAGGGGCTCACACAATGGGAAAGTATGCATAGTCCACAAAAGTAAACTAGTAACACTTCCAACGCAAAGTTACGTTTTTAAAATTGTAAATGTATGTTTATTGTAGCGAAATAACAACTATAACTACATTTAGAGATAACACACTAGAATTCACTGTGCTAACCACATTTAATGGTGACCTGTCCACCACAGAGACTGTATAGTTGTGCATTACATCCAGCATAGAAAATACACCCACATCTTGACCAATGAAAGTGTGTCACGTCAACATATGTTCGAAGTGCCCTCCGTTTGATCAATACACGTTTGCAGACGGGTAACGAGAGAGTGTCGCACAGATTGTAGATTTTCTACAGATATTGCCGCACACGCCGCAGTAATACGATGTTGGATATCCTCTACTGTCGTTGGGGGTTCTTGATACCCTCTGTCTCTCACTGCGACCCTCAGAAGGAAGTCCAATGGCGTCAAGTCGGGGGACCGTGCTGGCCATCGGACCAGTGGCGTACACTGCTGCCACGGGAACAATACAATTTGCGCCACCTATCCGGCGCGGAAAATGGCATGTGCTAGTTTGAAACATTACAACACAAACAATTGAATTAAACAACAGGTAATTATAAAAACAACATACAAAGGAAGAGAGCTTAACGTATTTTTGAAAATACAAGAAAGTCGACCAAATTAAATACAACAGACCGTCTATTAAGCTATACGGAAATTGCCATTACGTGAAAACACAAGACGTTAAAGAATATTTATTCAAATAGCTGCACAATTCAAACAAACGCATTAACAAACAGTATTTCAAAAACGACACGTGAAGAGTACCTGTACACAGGACGTAACAGACACGCCTGTATGAAACATAAGAACAATCTGCGGACGCTGGACAGCGAAAGCAGTGACACTGAAGAGATGCAGGAAGAGGAGGAAGGTCAGATGTAACAGTAAATAGGACACCTAGAATTATGAATCAGGTATACCATGCCAAAATACACTGATAAATTTTACATACCAGTGAAATAATAGTTAAGGATAGCGTAGAATAAATATAGTGTAAGGCGCTGGCGATCTAGCCAAGAAAGCATCTATTGTTGTACACATATGAGTACCTAATGTTAATGCATGGGATTAGCAGTACTATTTCTCTTCTACTAACTAAACATTTTTTGTTGTTTCTGGCGGTCAAGAGCTCGAAGAAACCAGTAGGAGGTATTCACCATCAGTCACCGTACTATTGTATGGTATGGTTCTAATAAATCTCTCGTTATGCTGTTATCTTTTTGCATTCTTCTTAAAACAACAAAACTTTATTTATATTTCAAATTCAAAATGTTGTTATTTTTTTAAAAGGTATTATTCTTTGTCAGATGATGGCGATGAAAATAAAAGAAATAACTACAAAACATATGACAAGCGAAAAGTGTAAGATGTATGACCTGTTTTAAATGTCAGGTCACAGGCCTTTAAATTTATAGTAAATAAACAAAGAAATAAATAATAAGGCGATTAGCGCTCAAGAGGACAGGGACAGAGATATTGTTCACTCGACAGGTCACGTACCTTGATTCAGGTAAATCGCTGCTTCCAGCAAGGAATGTATCCACACGGACTGTGTGATAGCGTTTGAATGACGATGGACTTCCAGCATGGTGGCCATTGTTGCGACTTCTCTTAATGTGGCGGCAGAGGGAGGCACGTTGACGTTGGTGCAACGAATAACAGTGGACACTGGAGTGA
This sequence comes from Schistocerca nitens, assembly GCF_023898315.1. Lineage (NCBI taxonomy): Eukaryota > Metazoa > Arthropoda > Insecta > Orthoptera > Acrididae > Schistocerca > Schistocerca nitens. The sequence goes on from NC_064615.1 coordinate 231,189,327, forward strand.
CTCCATGTCCTCTCTTCAGACGAGTACTCTTTCCGCGTTCAGCGTAAGATCGGCGTAGTCGTGCAGGGGATCTCTGGGGAGAAGGAACGCTGACAGCTAGCGTTCCTCATCGTCGCTCGGTCCCACCATCTGGCGTGATGCCGTGGGACCATTGGGTACACAAGGCAGTCATCTCTTTATGCATAGCCGGTAACTGGAACCGCAACCGCTAGATTTCTGACGCAATTTTTCGATGATAAATAACACAATCGCACGTTGTCTATACTGTCCTGATCTGCCTAGACACAGATGGTATTCGACTTTTGGCGTAGAGAGCACAGTATCGAGGTGGGTGGGAACCCATTGGGAACACGTGCTCATGAGTTTCCGAGACACTGCCATGCTCCCAGTCACCAGCCGTTACCGTTATTTAAGTCTGCCACAGAACTGAACCAAGAAAGAATGTTGTCCTCGTATCTGTCAAGCATCTGAGTTCGACTCGATGCCCGCTTCAGGGTGATGCTACTTGAGGCGTTAGGGCAGCGTTAGGTTGGGAGAGGTAAGGTGTTGGTATATGTTAAATAACATTTTCTTTAATTTTAATATGAACCAATTTTAATTTTTGCTTTTGCGTTAACAACATCAAAACAACATAGTATCTCCAATATTACGAGTTAAGCAAATCCACAAGACTCAGCAACACTCTACAGATTACCCCAGAGACGAATCTCATCACAAAGTGTCAAGTACTCACACACAGATTATCTACCTTTCATGGCCACATCCAGATAAGAGTGATAAAAGCATAATTGAAACAGACATTAGAGACAGCGGAGTAGATTCTCAGATACTCCAAAGAAACAAGTGAAGCAAATGTATATATCTCTTTCCCTTTAGTTACTTCATCGGTTACAAGAACAGGAAAAACTTAATAAGGTACACAATGAAAATTGGTTTTTCAATACAAGGCATGCTGCGCAAACTATCGTAACCCTTAATATTTATCTTAAAGGCTACAAACGGCTTACAAATGGCAGACAACCAGTGCCTGATTCGCCACACGAGACCTGTCCTTTCGACTCACTCTATGGCTCACACCAAGCAGAGTTACATAAAACTTTAGTTAAAAGAAAAAGAAATACGATACCTGGCGCCTAAGGCACCACGCAGCTCAGTTAAAAAAAATGGTTCAAATGGCTCTGAGCACTATGGGACTTAACTTCTAAGGTCATCAGTCCCCTAGAACTTAGAATTACTTAAACCTAACTAACCTAATGACATCACACATATCCATGCCCGAGGCATGATTCGAACCTGCGACCGTAGCGGTCGCGCGGTTCCAGACTGTAGCGCCTTTAACCGCTTGGCCACTACGGCCGGAAGCTCAGTTAAAGCTGTCGTGACTGCTAGAAGTTCAACCCAGTCATACAATGCTTACAGCAGAGAGCCTAATGCCGCTGACTCTCACTTGCCAGCCTTAGCAAAAGAAGCAAAGCTTAGCACCAGCTAAATTAAAAGTCCGGCCTGATTCACCAGCAGCACTTCTCTTAAACACACGAAGGCCTATGTTGTTGTGTCTTCAGTCCTGAGACTGGTTAGATGCAGCTCTCCATGCTACTCTATCCTGTGCAAGCTTCTTCATCTCCCAGTACCTACTGCAACCTACATCCTTCTGAATCTGCTTAGTGTATTGATCTCTTGGTCTCCCTCTACGATTTTTACCCTCCACGCTGCCCTCCAATGCTAAATTTGTGATCCCTTGATGCCTCAAAACATGTCCTACCAACCGATCCCTTCTTCTAGTCAAGTTGTGCCACAAACTTCTCTTCTCCCCAATCCTATTCAATACCTCCTCATTAGTTACGTGATCTACCCACCTTATCTTCAGCATTCTTCTGTAGCACCACATTTCAAAAGCTTCTATTCTCTTCTTGTCCATACTGGTTATCGTCCATGTTTCACTTCCATACATGGCTACACTCCATACAAATACTTTCAGAAACGACTTCCTGACACTTAAATCTATACTCGATGTTCACAAATTTCTCTTCTTCAGAAACGATTTCCTTGCCATTGCCAGTCTACATTTTATATCCTCTCTACTTCGACCATCATCAGTTATTTTACTCCCCAAATAGCAAAACTCCTTTACTACTTTAAGTGTCTCATTTCCTAATCTAATCCCCTCAGCATCACCCGATTTATTTTGACTACATTCCATTATCCTCGTTTTGCTTTTGTTGATGTTCATCTTATATCCTCCTTTCAAGACACTGTCCATTCCGTTCAACTGCTCTTCCAAGTCCTTTGCTGTCTCTGACAGAATTACAATGTCATCGGCGAACCTCAAAGTTTTTACTTCTTCTCCATGAATTTTAATACCTACTCTGAATTTTTCTTTTGTTTCCTTTACTGCTTGCTCAATATACAGATTGAATAACATCGGGGAGAGGCTACAACCCTGTCTCACTCCTTTCCCAACCACTGCTTCCCTTTCATGCCCCTCGACTCTTATAACTGCCACCTGGTTTCTGTACAAATTGTAAATAGCCTTTCGCTCCCTGTATTTTACCCCTGCCACCTTCAGAATTTGAAAGAGAGTATTCCAGTTAACGTTGTCAAAAGCTTTCTCTAAGTCTACAAATGCTAGAAACGTAGGTTTGCCTTTTCTTAATCTTTCTTCTAAGGTAAGTCGTAAGGTTAGTATTGTCTCACGTGTTCCAACATTTCTACGGAATCCAAACTGATCTTCCCCGAGGTCCGCTTCTACCAGTTTTTCCTTTCGTCTGTAAAGAATTCGCGTTAGTATTTTGCAGCTGTGACTTATTAAACTGATAGTTCGGTAATTTTCACATCTGTCAACACCTGCTTTCTTTGGTATTGGAATTATTATATTCTTCTTGAAGTCTGTGGGTATTTCGCCTGTCTCATAGATCTTGCTCACCAGATGGTAGAGTTTTGTCATGACTGGCTCTCCCAAGGCCATCAGTAGTTCTAATGGAATGTTGTCTACTCCCGGGGCCTTGTTTCGACTCAGGTCTTTCAGTGCTCTGTCAAACTCTTCACGCAGTATCTTATCTCCCATTTCATCTTCATCTACATCCTCTTCCATTTCCATAATATTGTCCTCAAGTACATCGCCCTTGTATAAACCCTCTATATACTCCTTCCACCTTTCTGCCTTCCCTTCTTTGCTGAGAACTGGGTTGCCATCTGAGCTCTTGATATTCATACAAGTGGTTCTCTTCTCTCCAAAGGTCTCTTTAATTTTCCTGTAGGCAGTATCTATCTTACCCCTAGTGAGACAAGCCTCTACATCCTTACATTTGTCCTCTAGCCATCCCTGCTTAGCCATTTTGCACTTTCTGTCGATCTCATTTTTGAGACGTTTGTATTCCCTTTTGCCTGCTTCATTCACTGCATTTTTATATTTTCTCCTTTCATCAATTAAATTCAGTATTTCTTCTGTTACCCAAGGAAATCTACTAGACCTCGTCTTTTTACCTACTTGATCGTCTGCTGCCTTCACTACTTCATCCCTCAGAGCTACCCATTCTTCTTCTACTGTATTTCTTTCCCCCATTCCTGTCAATTGTTCCCTTATGCTCTCCCTGAAACTCTCTACAACCTCTGGTTCTTTCAGTTTATCCAGGTTCCATCTCCTTAAATTCCCACCTTTTTGCAGTTTCTTCAGTTTCAATCTGCAGTTCATAACCAATAGATTGTGGTCAGAATCCACCTGGTTCCTAAATCTCTGTCTTACCATTATATAATCTATCTGATACCTATTAGTATCTCCAGGATTCTTCCAGGTATACAACCTTCTTTTATGATTCTTGAACCAAGTGTTAGCTATGATACGAAGGCCTATACAGTTACACAAATTCAAAGAAACAGTATCGATGGCAGTTGGATGACATATAGCAACAAATTAATAAGATGGTACACAAAACAGATCATACCACTATTTCAGAGTCAAAGAAGAAAACGTGCCAAATTGAAAAGGATGCAAACCCTACGATTAACGAAGTTTTACAGAAGATCAAAATTTTCCGCAAACTTCAACGTGAGATGCTTTCCAATAGTTTCCACGAAGAAACTCTGTCTCGAAATCTGACAGAAAAGCCAAACAGATTCCGGTAGTATGTAAAGTACAGCAGTGGCACGATTCAATCAATACCTTCACTGCTCGATGAAATTGGTGATGATGACAGCGCTACTAAATACGTTTTTCCGAAATTCCTTCACAAAAGAAGACGAGATAAATACTTCACAATTTTAATCAAGAACAAATGCCAACATGAGTAAGTATGAGTAGATATGCTAGGACTAGTGATGCAGTTTAAAACACTTATGAAAGGCAAGGAATAGGGATTACAATTACGAATAACTAACACTGAATCGACCACACAAATAATGTGGCGAGGAAAACAAACCATAGACTGCGATTAATTGACAGAACACTTAGAGAACGTAACGGGTCTACTAAAAGACTGCTAATTCTACGCTTCTCTTCTTGAGCCCTGTTTTGTCGTGTGGGGCCCGTATCAGATACGGTTGACGAAGGACATCGAAAGAGTTCAAAGAAGGCTACCTAATTTCCTATCATCGCTAAACAGCGGAGAAAGCGCCAAGGATGTGATACACAAAAAGGGCAGGAGGGGGGGGGGGGGGGGGGGGGGAATGTGACAATATTTTTTGGCGCCCACTTACATAGAAATGATCATCATTATAAAATAATAGAAATCAAAGCTCGCAAAGTAAGATTTAATTGTTCTCTGTGACGACTTTGGGATATTTCCCCAAGACATCTAATAATCTCTCTTCGCGTTCTTCGGTCAGATGTGAGGCATCAAAAACCCTACTTACTTAGCTCTTCTGAAACAAACACCATGCTTGCTCTCATGCTCGCACAAGGGGGACTTATACCCTGGCCTAATCTCAGATGTGAAGACTTTATGTACATAATTCCGCATACCCTGTATGTCAAATGGTTCAAATGTCTCTGAGCACTATGGGACTTAACATCTGAGGTCACCGGTCCCCTAGAACTTAGAACTACTTAAACCTAACTAACCTAAGGACATCACACATATCCATGCCAGAGGCAGGATTCGAACCTGCAACGATAGCGGTCGCGCGGTTCCAGACTGAAGCGCCTAGCACCGCTCGGCCACACATGCCGGCCTCTGTTTGCCCCCAGAAAGACGCACTCCAGGACAGCATCCATGGCAGGTCTAGACACCACAAAGAACTTCAATAGTCAAACCTAATGGCCGTAAATTCAACTAAATATCTAGGAATTACAATTACGAACAACTTAAATTGGTACGAACACATAGAAAATGTCGTGGGGAAGGTTATGCAAATACTACGTTTTATTGGTAGGACACTTAGAAAATGTAACAGATCTACTAATGAGACTGCCTGCACTATGCTTGTCTGTCCTCTTATAGAATACTGCTGCGCGGTGCGAGATCCTTACCAAATAGGATTGACGGAGTACAACGAAAAAGTTCAAAGAACGGTGAACACCATTAAAACAAAGGCGTTTCTCGTTGTTGCGTAAAATTCTCACGAAATTTCAATCACTAACTTTCTCCTCCGAATGCGAAAGTATTATGTTGATGCCGACCTGTCTAGGGAGAAACGATGACCATAATAAAATAAGGGAAATCAGAGCTCGTACGGAAAGGTGTAGGTGTTCGTTTTTTCCGCGCGCTATACGAGACAGGAAGAACAGAGAATTTTGAAGGTAGTTCGATGAATCCTCTGCAGAGTATCCATGAAGATATAGACGTAATTGACTGTTTACTGCCCGACACTTCACATCCACACCTTTTGCAGGAGGTAATTTACTGAAGCTGGCCATACAAAGACAACACTCACAACTAATCAGTAAGACACTGCTGCCCGAGTGTTGCAACTTTGACACCAGTTCATGACTGAGGCTGAGCATACAATGGTAATTTTCAGTGTGCAACACCTTTGGCTGTACGGCACTAGTTCTGTAGCCCTTACAGGTGACTACATCGACCAGCACTAGCCTGGCGTCACCTTCCCCCCTCTTTATCCTGCGGTACTAGGCAGTCATGAACTGAGAACACCACTTCGTTACGCCTGAAACTGCTGTCACTTGATCTTTCTAGAGTCCTGCCCCCTCATTCCTAACTGTGAACACTCCTTCAGTAGAGGACACCCTTTCCACTTCACTCCACTGCACAGTCTATGGTCGTAACCAACTGAAACAGTTCCAAAATGTTTGAGGTTTATTGCAGAATAATACCCATGACTGATCTTACAATCTCATTACCTCCAATATATTACCAGTTACCTATATCCAAACTCGAAGTTCTCAGAGCCTCCTGTAATTTTTGAATAGACTGAAGTAACGTTTCAGTGCTTTCTTGTACTTCATAAAAGTGGCTGCCATTGCGATCATGACGGCACTGAGGCGGCAGGTTCTGTTCCAATAATTTTTCCCTTAATTCACTCATGTTGTGCCCTGCCACAAGTGCTTCGAAAACCCAATTACTAAATTTACCTTGCACCAACGGATGTAGGATCTGAAGAACTACCCAAATAGGGATGCATAACACCCTAGTCTTCTCTTCTAGACAGACTAACAACCACGATACTTTGATTATCTGTTCGTCACTGTAAATAGATAACTCGGTAATACCTTGGACAAGAGACCAAAGAAAACTGGGGATTTTTAAAATAACTTCCTCCCGTCCCTGTAATCTGACGAGGCGGAAGTCGCACAATGCCTCACCAAACTCGAGTTAACTTCCCTTAGCACGTTCTCTTGATAATTAACTAACCCGCCACCCCTTCATGAAACTAAATTACTTTCCTCTGAAAATTACCAAAACCCCTTTCATTTCGTGATCAAAATTTACCTTGGCCACGCCCTGCACCTGATTAGCTATAGGGCTAAGCTGGGCCCAGATACGGAAAGCTTGGGCTCGAGTAGAAGTAACACCTTGCAACAGTTCCTTGTTTGCTTGCACACCGGTAAAGAGAATCTCACAAATTGAAATGCTTTACTCACATCATCCACGATTTCAGATGTGACGACTGGCATGCGCACGAATACCCAACATAAGTGTGTGCCAAGACTACAATGCTCTTTCCACCCTCATAAGGCTAGTTTGTATTGTAGGCATGTCTTTATGGAATATCAAATGCCGCCCCCACCCCTTGGTTCCACGATCTCGTCCCACAACACGTATGTGAAATACAATTTCAGAATGCACTTAGTATACGTAGATTTTTCCCTAATACCTATACACAATTAGAGCCACACCACTCAGCCACTACCACGCTCTGCTATCATGGAGGCTGTGGGGTATGAGCCAATGTTTATTTTCCCTTTTGTGTCAACAACATCAAAACAATTCCCCCAAAATTCTAAGTGAAACAATTCACTAGGCTCTGTTAATAAAACTTCATAGATTAACCCAGACACCAGTCTCATTACAAATGGCCAAGTATTCACGTACAACTATTATTTAGCTTCCTTTCTTTAAATCCTCTTAAAATCATTGACAGCACAATTTAAACCCACGTTAGAGATGCTGAAGTAAATTCTCAGGTACCCCAAGGAAAGAAATGTATATAAATCTTTGCTTTTTGTTATTTCGTCAGTGAGAAGAAAACTGAAAGCTCAATCACGTATATAATGAAAACTGTTTCATCAGTACAAGGCTGATGGAGAAAATTAATCTAAACCTTTCATATTTCTTCTAAACTTTACCCAACGTTTACATGAAACAACGAAAGGATACCAGAATTTTACAGTTTGTGATTTACACAGTTTTACAATTTATGATGTCCCATGAAGTTTCACACATATCTAGTTTGGTTAGCCACGAACACAGTCCTTCGTTTCTTTGAGCATGGGATAGGTCGTGCATCTCTTCCCCAGTACCATCAAAGAATAGTAACCAAATAAATACAGAGGCTGTGGGGAGTGTACATAAGACCATCTTAAACAAAGATGGCAAGCATTACACAACAATACTCAAAAAATTTGGTTTACCAGTTCAGTACACTTAACGTAAGTGGTGCAAACTAGAACGCCTCCTCAGTAAATATTCACCAGCCACTTTTAACAGTTCACGACTGTTAATATTTACACTTTTAGTAAATTTTCTGAGTTGGATAAAATAATTAGTACTGCCAAGACTGGTTGAGATTCATTGGGAAAGTCCTTAGAAAATGTAGTCCATCAAAAAAGGAGGTGGCTTACAAAACACTCGTTCGACCTATACTTGAGTATTGCTCATCAGTGTGGGATCCGTAACAGGTCGGGTTGACAGAGAAGATAGAGAGGATCCAAAGAAGAGCGGCGCGTTTCATCACAGGGTTATTTGGTAAGCGTGATAGCGTTACGGAGATGTTTAGCAAACTCAAGTGGCAGACTCTGCAAGAGAGGCGCTCTGCATCGCGGTGTAGCTTGCTGTCCAGCTTTCGAGAGGTGCGTTTCTACATGAGGTATCGAATATATTGCTTGCCCCCACTTACACCTCCCGAGGAGATCACGAATGTAAAATTGGAGAGATTCGAGCGCGCACGGAGGCTTTCCGGCAGTCGTTCTTCCCGCAAACCATACGCGACTGGAACAGGAAAGGGAGTTAATGTCAGTGGCACGTAAAGTGCCCTCCGCAACACGCCATTGGATGGCTTGCGGAGTATAAATGTAGATGTAGATGTAGATACAGACAAGCAGATGATATTAAAAAACAGACGTTCCCAAATCCGTGAGGAGAAACAACAACAATCATCAAATGGGAATGCACTCTGAGAATTATAATAATCGTCCCTGTACCGCTACCTTAAGTCTGTAACACCCAGAATAGGCAGTTATGGTGAGCTTACATTATCGATAATGTCGTGATAAACATTTACTTAACCAAAGGGCGTGACAGATCTTAATTGAGGGGCACTTCACAAATACGACACACCAGCCAGCAAGTAGCCTGGAAACTGCATACACAAAACTGCAGCTAAGCAGTGCATGATTCGCCACACCAGATGCGTCCTTATAAATGACCCTAAGGCTCGAAGTTTGGTCCGTTATATATAAGTATGGTTTCAACCTAACTAAGGACATCACACACATCCATGCCCGAGGCAGAATTTGAACCTGCGACCGTAGCGGTCGCGCGGTTCCAGGCTGTAGCTTCTAGAACCGCTGGGCCAACCTAGCCGGCACACATGCAAGGCACACTGCTAGATGTATCACTACAAAGTACTGATTTTTGTCTCATGTACACTCTGGAACCGCCTACAAATTCAATCGCGTATTGTTCTTACTATACTGCATCCGCAAAATAAATAAAATTTTGTTATTTACTACCCTTTCTGGTGTCGCGAATTTAATTTCCAGCTGTGTATTTTCAAATCATCAATTCAATAATTTCTGAATCCATCCCTGCAATTTGTTGTTAGCCCATGCTGAGCTCGAACACTTACATGCAGTAAAATTATCAGTATTCGCGGATTTGTGTATCACATTATAAGTATGTTGGAAGGAAAACAAGACGCACACATGCACACACTTGTGTGTGTAGCCACTGTGCCTATTCAAACCAATAGCCGTACTGTCAAGCAACAGTTGCTGTGGGGGACACTTCAGGAGACATGTCATAATCAAAGAGCTGTGTAAAAAACTGCTACACCATCATGACGTTTAAATTTATTACCTCTGTGCTACTAACTTCAGCCGTGATTTATTTCTCAGACAGTATCCACATATGCAGCTGAATAAACCTACAAAAATATATCTTGTGCTACACATAGTTGAAGAGAGATGATGTCATCTACGATGAGTAGTGTGAGAAAACGCCAAGACATGCAGGAAGTTTTAATGCATGTATTCTTTACTATTAAAGCAGTCCTACAGTCGAGTAAACAAGAAAATCTGTGGCACATGGCAGCGGTTTTGATAGCTTGCAGTTGCGAAGAGCCATAAGGCTTAGGCGAAAACAATAGCCGTCTATAGAGCTATGAAGAGGCGTTGCCATAAAGACGTTTACAAAATCGAGTTGTAGACTCGCGTAGCAACGGGACTTACACATTTATACACTATGCATATTTCTTTCTACGGCAGCTTCAAAATATCAAAGGTATTTTGATGAATACATGGAAATGAAATTTTTTCAATGTTACACTGCAAACGGAGCTCATTTTTTGTTTTAATTTCAGTTAGAAAATTAACAGAAAGTGCACCGGGCAATGCTGTCTTTGTGAGCTAGCCGGCCGAAGTGGCCGTGCGGTTAAAGGCGCTGCAGTCTGGAACCGCAAGACCGCTACGGTCGCAGGTTCGAATCCTGCCTCGGGCATGGATATTTGTGGTGTCCTTAGATTAGTTAGGTTTAACTAGTTCTAAGTTCTAGGGGACTAATGACCTCAGCAGTTGAGTCCCATAGTGCTCAGAGCCATTTGAACCATTTTTTTTTTTTTTTTTTTTGAGCTAGTATATTCTCGTGTGGTGAGACGCATTGCCAGATTTCAAGTGTTACCTTTAGTGGTCATATACAGCATCTCTCTCTGCGTATTAAGCCTCTTGTACTGTGATAACGCCTTAACAGTATCAATGTTAACACTCGTGAGGTGAATGTTAATTATTAGCCACAGTTTTCCAGGGATGATATCCATACTTACTTCTACTTTTTGTGTTGTAAAGAAACATTTAAAATGAAGGAATGAAGATCAACATAAACGTCATTTCCCCCCTTTTTATTGCTCACGAAAACCACACATTGCATGTTGCACCACCACACAGCGAAACCTTCAGAAGTGGTGGACCAGATTGCTGTACACACCGGTACCTCTAATACCCAGCAGCACGTCCTCTTGCATTGATGCATGCCTTTATTCGTCGTGGCATACTATCCACAAGTTCATCAAGGCGCTGTTGGTCCAGATTGTAACACTCCTCAACGGCGATTCGGCGAAGAACCCTCAGAGTGGTTGGTCGGTCACGTCATCCATAATAAGCCATTTTCAATCTATCCCAGGAATGTTCGATAGGGTTCATGTCTGGGGAACATGCTGGCCACTCTAGTCGAGCGATGTTGTGATCATGAAGGATGTCATTCACTAGATGTGCACGATGGGGGCGTGATATGTCGTCCATGAAGACGAATGCCTCGCCAGTATGCTGCCGATATGGTTGTACTATCGGTCGGAGGATGGCATTCACGTATCGTACAGCCGTTACGGTGCCTTCCATGATCACCAGCGGCGTACGTCGGCCCCACATAATGCCACTCGAAAACAGCACGAAACCTCCACCTTGCTGCTCTCCCTGGACAGTGCGTCTAAGGTGTTCAACCTGACCGGGTTGCCGCCAAACACGTCTCCGACGATTGTCCGGTTGAAGGCATATGCGACACTCATCGGTGAAGAGAACGTGATGCCAATCCTGAGCGGTCCATTCGGCATGTTGTTGGGCCATTTGTACCGCGCTGCATGGCGTCGTGGTTGCAAAGATGGACCTCGCCGTGGACGTCGAGAGTGAATTTGCGCTTCATGCAGCCTATAACACACAGATTGAGTCGTAACACGACGTCCTGTGGCTACAGGAAAAGCATTAATAGACATGGTGGCGTTGCTGTCACGGTTCCTCCGAGCCATAATCCGTAGGTAGCGGTCATCCACTGCAGTAGTAGCCCTTGAGCGGCCTGAGGAAGGCATGACGTTGACAGATCCTGTCTCTCTGTATCTCCTCCATATCCAAACAACATCTCTTTGATTCACTCCGAGACGCCTGGACACTTACCTTGTGGAGATCCAGAGCCGTGCTCACTCCAAACTATGCGTTTTCTTGATTTTGGCTGTCTGTCTGTGCTTTGTTTCACGCCGTTGTTGCGGTTATGCTATGGTTCTTCCTCCTTCTACGTGTGGCAGCAGCAATGTGTATCAATATTTGCACCGTGTACCATCTTTGGTCGTGTGCATATAGTTTCCGGCTAGGGGGTCTGCGGGAGTCGGTCGGTTGGTGTGGACCAGGGAGGATATCTCCGTGCAGTGCAGTTGGCTGGGTCCGCTGGCAGTCTCTTCACAGTGTCGGAGAGTGTGTCTAGCTGTCCGATCACTACGATTTTCGTGGCTCATTGACCCAGGGCGTCAAAGTTGAGTAGTGTGTTAAGTACCCACGCCACGCCCGTTCATGTAGTGTCATTCATTTCGGTGGTTCGCTGTTGGGGAGCTTTTCCTTTGAGCATCACCAAGTGTTTGTAGTGGTGAAATCGAACCGACGTGCGGTGGAATTAACTATATTAGTTCACTCCAATTCAAGTGCACAAGCGGAATTTTCTGCCTTGTGGCCGTTAGTGTTCTGGTTACCTGCCCAGGCCACAGACGTAAATTCAGGCACTGTTCCTTTTTGGTAAAGTTAACTACACTCGTGGAAATTGAAATAAGAACACCGTGAATTCATTGTCCCAGGAAGGGGAAACTTTATTGACACATTCCTGGGGTCAGATACATCACATGATCACACTGACAGAACCACAGGCACATAGACACAGGCAACAGAGCATGCACAATGTCGACACTAGTACAGTGTATATCCACCTTTCGCAGCAATGCAGGCTGCTATTCTCCCATGGAGACGATCGTAGAGATGCTGGATGTAGTCCTGTGGAACGGCTTGCCATGCCATTTCCACCTGGCGCCTCAGTTGGACCAGCGTTCGTGCTGGACGTGCAGACCGCGTGCGACGACGCTTCATCCAGTCCCAAACATGCTCAATGGGGGACAGATCCGGAGATCTTGCTGGCCAGGGTAGTTGACTTACACCTTCTAGAGCACGTTGGGTGGCACGGGATACATGCGGACGTGCATTGTCCTGTTGGAACAGCAAGTTCCCTTGCCGGTCTAGGAATGGTAGAACGATGGGTTCGATGACGGTTTGGATGTACCGTGCACTATTCAGTGTGCCCTCGACGATCACCGGTGGCGTACGGCCAGTGTAGGAGATCGCTCCCCACACCATGATGCCGGGTGTTGGCCCTGTGTGCCTCGGTCGTATGCAGTCCTGATTGTGGCGCTCACCTGCACGGCGCCAAACACGCATACGACCATCATTGGCACCAAGGCAGAAGCGACTCTCATCGCTGAAGACGACACGTCTCCATTCGTCCCTCCATTCACGCCTGTCGCGACACCACTGGAGGCGGGCTGCACGATGTTGGGGCGTGAGCGGAAGACGGCCTAACGGTGTGCGGGACCGTAGCCCAGCTTCATGGAGACGGTTGCGAATGGTCCTCGCCGATACCCCAGGAGCAACAGTGTCCCTAATTTGCTGGGAAGTGGCGGTGCGGTCCCCTACGGCACTGCGTAGGATCCTACGGTCTTGGCGTGCATCCGTGCGTCGCTGCGGTCCGGTCCCAGGTCGACGGGCACGTGCACCTTCCGCCGACCACTGGCGACAACATCGATGTACTGTGGAGACCTCACGCCCCACGTGTTGAGCAATTCGGCGGTACGTCCACCCGGCCTCCCGCATGCCCACTATACGCCCTCGCTCAAAGTCCGTCAACTGCACATACGGTTCACGTCCACGCTGTCGCGGCATGCTACCAGTGTTAAAGACTGCGATGGAGCTCCGTATGCCACGGCAAACTGGCTGACACTGACGGCGGCGGTGCACAAATGCTGCGCAGCTAGCGCCATTCGACGGCCAACACCGCGGTTCCTGGTGTGTCCGCTGTGCCGTGCTTTAGATCATTGCTTGTACAGCCCTCTCGCAGTGTCAAAATGGCTCTGAGCACTATGGGACTCAACTGCTGTGGTTATCAGTCCCCTAGAACTACTTAAACCTAACTAACCTGAGGACATCACACACATCCATGCCCGAGGCAGGATTCGAACCTGCGACCGTAGCAGTCCCACGGTTCCGGACTGCGCGCCTAGAACCGCGAGACCACCGCGGCCGGCCCTCTCGCAGTGTGCGGAGCAAGTATGGTGTGTCTGACACACCGGTGTCAATGTGTTCTTTTTTCCATTTCCAGGAGTGTATATTACCTTATTTCAAATTCAGATGTATCAGCGGAATTTTCTGCCATGTGGCCGTTAGTGTTCGGGTACCTGCCATGGCCACTAACATAATTTCAGGCTGTGTCATTTCCTCACCTGTTGTCGCTGTCCAGCATGATGTGTAGTTTTGACAGCTTAATACATATTTCATTGTGGATAATCACGTCCGTAACAGTTTGGTCTTTGAGTTTTTATGTACCGATTGGTGGCTATAAAGTCGTTTGTTCGGTCTGTCTGTGACTGTCTCTTGGTTTGGTTACCGACGGATCAAGTGTAGTTTGGCCCACCACCTTTCTCACCTAAGTGAACGTTAATGTTTCGAGGGCAGGCCCACCCCCACGTGGAGGCATCTGAGTGCTGTTGTCTGTACTGTCCTTTTCATGTGTCTTTAATGGTCTGCTGGTAATCTATTGTAACCAATGCATTCAAAGAAAAGATTTTTATTGTGTTTTTGTAAATCAATTTATGTAAATCAATTGTGGGCATCCAGCCGCTTAAAACCTCATTTTTAAATTTGGTTATTGTCGTGGCGTTGCTTTTTCATTTAGTGTGCGTTCGACCACTGAAAACCTAATTATTTTATATGCAATTTTGACTGCATGCCTTCAGTCACTTGAAATTTATCTTGTTGCTTTTTAAGATTTCTTGTTTGGAGGTCTTCTGCCGTGAAAGAATTGGATTTTGAAACTCGTAGTTGTAAGGGTTCGGCTATGGGCCGTTTTTGTTTAAAGGTGTTATTAAATTACAATAAATTACAATTTTGAACTGAAACTGACCGACACCTCATTTGGCCCTTTCCACAATCCTAATCGCCTGTTCTGCCCAGTTGGTTTAGCGGGCGTCTCAGAGCACTTCCTGGCGCAAAGTAACAATGCGGAAACCATAGAACCGCACGGCTGAACTACAGACAACACGAGCCGTGTACGTCCTTTCTGGTGGAATGACTGGAACTTATCGGCTGTCGGAACCCCTCCGTCTAATAGGCGCTGCTCATGCATGGTTGTTCACATTTTTGGGCGGGTTTAGTGACATCTCTGAACAGCCAAAGGGACTGTGTCTGTGATACAGTACCCGCAGTCAACACATATCTTCAGGAGTTTTGGGAACCGGGCTGATGCAAAACTTTTTACATGTGTGTATATACACCATTGGCGGCCATTATGGTTGCCAGCGTTACAGATGCAATCCATATTTGTAAACAATAAGCGCTCAAGTACTCTCTGAGTGATCAGAACGAAGCAAACAGCGTTAAAATCAATCGTCGCCCCGCTCTTGTCGATGAATAAACAACTCGCTTGGACATGTGATTTGCGGGCAGGATTTTCGAGTTACGTTCTGAATATTTCGAATATATGTTCTGAGCGATATTGTGACTAGACTGTCAGATGGGATCCTGTTAGTATAACGATAATAGTGGCGATCACAATTACAGATCTTTATGACCACAACTGATAGATAAGTAAGTAAATTTTATTTAAAAGACACCAACTAACGATTCACTGAAAGAAAATTATATCCATCTCTTCGTAGATTGTCGTTACACGTCTGTATTCTGGTAAAAGCATATATCTTAGTAGTTTGTAGAAAACAACATCTCTTCCCCTCACAGCGGAAGATCGTCCTGCGTCCCCTCCTTTAAATCGTCGCCCAAACGTCAATATGATATATATCAAAATAAATAACCGAAGGATAGAAAATAAACTGAAATTTCTCAGCACAGAACATTTGGACGGGTGTCATACCAAAACGATTCCACTTAGAGTATGTGAAAGAATTTGCTCATTTTCTAGCAACAGCATACCGCGCGTCGCTCGAGGAGGAACCGGTTTCTAGTATTTAGGAAGGGTCGTCGAACACATGAAATAAACTATACGCAACTCGTTGGTCAGTCGCAGAATTTTGTAACAGGCTTTACGCCTACCGAAGACTAACGGCATAAGAAGTCACCCTCATTCTATCAATGGCCATATGCAAGCGGACTGAGTAGCAGATAGAGGCTCAGTGTACTTCTTGCCCCTGGGGTGGGTCACTGCTCCTAAAAATCGGAGGAATCAGTAGTGGTCAACGACATGAGGATGCAGAAGGCCGTGGAAACCGCTGCATTAAAGACATATAATGTGTATTGACAGGACTTGTGGCCTGTAATTGAAAAAAGTGTCATGATGATCTCTCCATTGGCAAAAGATTCCGGTCTAGCCTTCCATTCGGATCTACGCAAGGGGATTGCCAGTGTCGAGGTGACCTTGAGAAAAAGACCGAATAATCAATAAAAAGGTATGTTTTTGCGAGTCGGGGTGTGGAATGTCAGAAGACTGAAGATGCTGGGGAAGCTATAAAATCTGAAAAGAGAAATGCTATGGCTCAGTTTAGATATAGTGGGGACCAAATAATGGAAATGAAAAGAACAAAAGGGTTTCTACTCAGGAGAGTGTAGGGTAATATCAAAAGCAAAGAAAGTAGTATGACAGGAGTAAGATTCTTTATGAATAGGATGGTAGGGCAGAGAGTGAGTCTCTGTGAACAGCTCAGTGATAGGGCTGCTCTCATCAGAATCAGCAGCTAGCCAACACCGACAACAACAGTTCATGTATACATTCCGACTCGCAAGCGGAAGGTGAAGAGATGGAGAAAGTATATGAGAATACTGAGGGTTCGTAAATGGAGGCGAGTATCTAATAATCAAGTGGGACCAGAATGCTGTTGAAGGGGAAGAAGAATTACAGGAAAGTGTTGCAGTAGAATATGGACTTGATAGTACGAATGAGAGAGGAGAAAGACTTATTGAGTTCCGAAATAAATTTCAATACTGTGCCAAGAACTGCAAGTGGAGAAAATACACTCCTGGAAATGGAAAAAAGAACACATTGACACCGGTGTGTCAGACCCACCATACTTGCTCCGGACACTGCGAGAGGGCTGTACAAGCAATAATCACACGCACGGCACAGCGGACACACCAGGAACCGCGGTGTTGGCCGTCGAATGGCGCTAGCTGCGCAGCATTTGTGCACCGCCGCCGTCAGTGTCAGCCAGTTTGCCGTGGCATACGGAGCTCCATCGCAGTCTTTAACACTGGTAGCATGCCGCGACAGCGTGGACGTGAACCGTATGTGCAGTTGACGGACTTTGAGCGAGGGCGTATAGTGGGCATGCGGGAGGCCGGGTGGACGTACCGCCGAATTGCTCAACACGTGGGGCGTGAGGTCTCCACAGTACATCGATGTTGTCGCCAGTGGTCGGCGGAAGGTGCACGTGCCCGTCGACCTGGGACCGGACCGCAGCGCCGCACGGATGCACGCCAAGACCGTAGGATCTTACGCAGTGCCGTAGGGGACCGCACCGCCACTTCCCAGCAAATTAGGGACACTGTTGCTCCTGGGGTATCGGCGAGGACCATTCGCAACCGTCTCCATGAAGCTGGGCTACGGTCCCGCACACCGTTAGGCCGTCTTCCGCTCACGCCCCAACATCGTGCAGCCCGCCTCCAGTGGTGTCGCGACAGGCGTGAATGGAGGGACGAATGGAGACGTGTCGTCTTCAGCGATGAGAGTCGCTTCTGCCTTGGTGCCAATGATGGTCGTATGCGTGTTTGGCGCCGTGCAGGTGAGCGCCACAATCAGGACTGCATACGACCGAGGCACACAGGGCCAACACCCGGCATCATGGTGTGGGGAGCGATCTCCTACACTGGCCGTACACCACTGGTGATCGTCGAGGGGACACTGAATAGTGCACGGTACATCCAAACCGTCATCGAACCCATCGTTCTACCATTCCTAGACCGGCAAGGGAACTCGCTGTTCAAACAGGACAATGCACGTCCGCATGTATCCCGTGCCACCCAACGTGCTCTAGAAGGTGTAAGTCAAGTACCCTGGCCAGCAAGATCTCCGGATCTGTCCCCCATTGAGCATGTTTGGGACTGGATGAAGCGTCGTCTCACGCGGTCTGCACGTCCAGCACGAACGCTGGTCCAACTGAGGCGCCAGGTGGAAATGGCATGGCAAGCCGTTCCACAGGACTACATCCAGCATCTCTACGATCGTCTCCATGGGAGAATAGCAGCCTGCATTGCTGCGAAAGGTGGATATACACTGTACTAGTGCCGGCATTGTGCATGCTCTGTTGCCTGTGTCTATGTGCCTGTGGTTCTGTCAGTGTGATCATGTGATGTATCTGACCCCAGGAATGTGTCAATAAAGTTTCCCCTTCCTGGGACAATGAATTCACGGTGTTCTTATTTCAATTTCCAGGAGTGTATATTGGGAAAAGACTGGAGGACAAGGGAAAGTGCCAGCTGGATTACATCATGCTCAGATAGAGATTACGAAATCAGATACTGGATTGTACGTCGTACACAGGTGCTCACATGGGTACAGATCACAATGCAGTAATAGTAAAGAGTAGACCGAAGTTAAGAGAATCGTCCGAAAGAATCAATGTAGAAGGGAATGAGGTACTGAAGTAATGATGAATGATCAGACACGTTTTAAGTCCGCTACGGACGGATATTGCGATAAGGGACACCGGAGTAGGCAGCTCAGCTGAAGAGGAATGGACAACTCTAAAAAGGGCAGTCACAGAAGTAGGAAGGTAACTACGAGGAAACCATGGCTAACAGAAGAAATACTTCAGTAGACGATGAAAGCAGCAACTACAAAAATAATCAGGAAAGTTCAGGAATATGGAAATACAAGACACTTAGGAATGAAATAAACAGGAAGTTCAGGGAAGGTAAGACGAAAAGGCTGCATGAAAAAAGTGGAGAAATCATAATAGAAATGATTGTCGGAAGGACTGACTCAGCATATAGAAGAAAAGTCAAGAGACAGAGAATCCAGTACTAGAAACAGAATTAAAAAGAGCTTTGGGAGGCTTAGATCAAATAATGGAGAAAAGATAGATAACATTCTATCGTAATTTCCAAAATCATTTATGGAAGTGGTAAGAAAACGACTACTCACGCTGGAGCTCGGAATGTATGAGGCTAGTGATATGCCATCAGACTTTCGGAAGAACATCATCCACCAATTCCGAAGGCTGCAAGAGCAATAAGTGGGTGAATTACCGCACAATGGCCTAAACGGCTCATTCATCCAAACTGCTGACGTGTATAATATACAGAAGAATGTAAAAGAAAAATGGGGATCTGATAGGAAACAAAGAAGAGAAATTTAATAGTAATTTTGTGTGTACATTACTTCAACAAGAAATTAATATTTTATCTTCCTTTTGTTCTTTCTTATGTAGCAGATTGATACTTAGATCTCTTATTTATTCTATATGCTATACATTGAGGCAAAAAACCTTTTGCAAGTGTATGTCTTTGGAGTTGCCATGAATGAGTGGCAGATAGAAGCTGACGTACTGCCTGAAAGCGATCTACTACGTAGCTCGTTGCCATACGAGACGCCTTTGTGTGCGAGCGCCAAGCGCAACGTAGGCTGTCCTTTCATCCTGCTGCCCATATTGCATTCAGAAATCCGGGCATAAGATGTGACAGCGTTGACGGGAAAAATATCTGCGGTATTACAGGCGGTGGGGTCTTTCGCGAGTCTTATCTCCGTTGGCACACGTCCGATAGCGATATTCACTTGGATGTAGCAAATAAAGCGTGTGTATACCCGAAACCGCGATAGGAAATAAATCATTCGGTCCGTCCACTGCTTTATTTGAGACGAAACCCACGGTGGTTCATAACAACTTCATGTTTTATTTTTCGTTTCTGATTTTTCGGTGCTTGAGAGGATACAAAATGAAAATTTTACCGCTGTCATTCTAGGGAAGGGTCTTAAGGAACGTTCCTTTTACAGGGTGTAACCATGAATTTTTAAACCTCGCATTACCAAGGGAGGGGGCTACTTGATGCTCACCTTTTGAAGATATTGTCATCTCGTCAGTTACTTATTTTTAATTTTGAAACAAATATTGTTTTTAATGAATTCTTCTGCCGTATTCTATAAATGTTTTAAATTTTTCTGTTAAATTTAACCCAGTAATTTAAGTCTCAGTAGTAGGTCCCACTTTCCCCAATGAATGTTAAAGCAATTACAGCCCTCGGTCACAAAATTTAAGTCTTTTGACCAGGTTTCAAAGCTTCTATGAGTGCCTTCATCAGAAATTAAATATTCAAAATTGGCCTATGACATAACTACATATCTTGGGAAAATTTATTTTATATCAAAGTGTAAGTACTGACTACCAGTACAAGAAAGAAACAGTTCTTACATGTGACGTATAAGAGAAATATCAAGCGAGAAAAGGCTTTAGTCACAAAAATTTAAAAAGAGTACATGAAGGAGAGCCACTATTGGCTGCTTATACCTACTATATAAAAAAAGTTTCCTATAAATTTGTACTTATGTTATAGGCCAAGTTTGAATATTTAATTTCTGATGAAGGCACTCATAGAAGTGTTGTTACCTTACCAGAAGACTTAAATTTTGTGACCGAAGGCTGTAATTGCTTTAACTCTAATTTGTATGCCATATTCAGTGTTTACAGGTTCAGGCGTACTTGCACAAAAATATCTCTGTAAGAAGTATGCTGTGGCTGAAAATCAACTTCAGTCAAAGAATTTTGCATTGATTTTTTTGGTGAGCATAAAGTCCTCCAGTACCCCTCACCCGAACCCCATCGGTAGTACGTGTTAATAAAAATACTTGGTGTTGCTAAGAATGTGCTAAATGTAATTTCCAGGTTCTGCACCCTACTCACACATCAGTATCTTTTTGTAAACTATGTTGCTATTATAAGTCCACAACAGTTAAAGAATCTTTTTTCAATTTTTTTTAGTGTTAGCATAAGTGCCCCTCAATTCAACCCCCCCCCCTCCCCACAACCCTTGGTAATGCTCGTTTTAGGAAATGGTTTGGTATGCTAGGGTTAATAATCATCTCGAAAAAATGAAGCTAGCTAATTAACTTATTATTTGTTTTAGGTGACTGTCTTCAGTCCTGGTATACTTTGAAATCCAGCGCCACAGTACCGTATCACGCCGTTGGAGGAACCTAAACAAGATGGCGCAGGCTGTTGAGAAAAGTTGGTGTTGTATGGCAATTCATTTTCTGGATTCGACGGGGAACAACTCCTCGTGAATGGTGCAGCTGTTCGCTAATAATGCATGGTCGTATGACATTATGATCAGGTGGAGCAGGCGGTTACAGTGTGGTGAAACAAGTATTAACTGACGAGGAATAAGTGTCACCCACCTAAGACCGGCTGTCACAAATGAGGCGATAGTGGAGAAAGGGCTAATCAATCGTGGATGAGTTTAAAACCTTTTCTCGACAAGACCAAGTTCGCTGCCAGTTGGGTTCCTGCTCACACCCGATCAACAAGTCCGCAAAACCGAGGAGGTGGCGGGAATGTTGCAGCTGTGTTAGACCCATCAAGGTGACATTTTTAACCATTTACCCAGCGTGGACGAGTCTGGATGTAGCTATGACACCGAGAGAAAGGAGCAAAACAAGCAATAGGAACAGGTATATTAAACACAATCGAAAAAGGCAAAGACGGAACTTCGCACTTTGTTGTCTGCTAACACATTAAGCTCGTAAGAGACAAATCGTCACTGCAGCATACTACCGACATCGACTGCCAAGACGAAAAGTCGCACGAAGCTATTGAATGCTGTGCTTTTGCTCCACGACGCCTCAGATCATTATGCGCAAACCACAGACACATAACGTCAGCCTTAAAAGTTTCAGACTCAAGAGGTTCTAATTTTTTTTTGCAGCGAACACATGTCATACAAGAAAGCTTGCATGTTGATATGAATATGTACAGAAAATGAAGCAACTCCCATGAGATAGTAATGTTGGCTAAACCAAAGTATTTAAAATTGATGGCAAATGTTTGTTCAAGAAATATCCATACAAATATGCGGACGGTGTCCTTACGTAGATCTGCAAAAGATATTATGAATCAGTTGCAAAAAAAATTAATTACACAGTGGAACATTTGGCATATACTGCAAAAAATA
The DNA here is from genome assembly GCF_023898315.1 of Schistocerca nitens. NCBI lineage: Eukaryota > Metazoa > Arthropoda > Insecta > Orthoptera > Acrididae > Schistocerca > Schistocerca nitens. The sequence continues at coordinate 231,211,342 of NC_064615.1, forward strand.
CAGTGGCATGCGCGAATAAAGTTCATGCAGTAGCGCATTCCAAAATCAGCGGCAAAATCTTAGAAGTTCGTCAGCGCTCCAATCTCACTAACACTCACTGAGAAAACAAAAGTTCGTTGATGACCGTTAGTATCCTGACGAATATGTAACAAGTTATCACACTGTTATCAACAGTAAATGCAGCGAAATATTATGTTTCATAAATGCCTTAAACTGCTCAGACAAAGGTAAGTTCCCGTAGTCGCATTCAACAGTCCTTGAAAAACACACAAACATTTCGAAGTCCCGAAGTAATTCTTATAAGGGAACCTCCCCATCGCACCCCCCTCAAATTTAGTTATAAGTTGGCACAGTGGATAGGCCTTGAAAAACTGAGCACAGATCAATCGAGAAAACAGGAAGAAGTTGTGTGGAACTATGTAAATAATAAGCAAAATATACAAACTGAGTAGTCCATGTGCAAGATGGGCAACATCAAGGACTATACGCTCTCAGTAGCGCCGTAGTCCCGTGGTTAGCGTGAGCACCTATGGAACGAGAGGACTTTGGTTCTAGTCTGCCCTCGAGTGAAAAATTTAATTTTTTATTTTCAGACAATTATTATCTGTCACCAGTGTCGTATAGAAAATATCAGACGTGTTTTCCTGTGGAGGAATCGGTTGACCTATGACCTTGCGATAAAATGTTTTCGGTTCCCATTGGAGAGGAACGTCCTTTCGTCTACTAATCGCACGGTTTTGCGCTGCGGTCGCAAAACACAGACACTAAACTTATTACAGTGGTCAGAGACGTCAATGAACGAACGGACAGATCATAACTTTGCGAAAATAAAGAAAGTAAACTTTTCACTCGAGGGTGAATTTGAACCGAGGACCTCGCGATTCGCAGCTGCTCTCGCTAACCACGGGACCACGGCGCTCCTCAGCTCACATTCGCCTTGATGTTGCTTATCTTACGCTAGGACTACTAAGTTTGTATATTTTGCTTGTTTTTTTCATAGTTCCACACAACTTCGTCCTGTTTTCTCGATTGATCTGTGTTCAGTTTTTCAAGGCCTATCCACTGTGCCAACTTATAACTAGATCTGACGGGGGTGCGATGGGGAGGTTCCCTTGTTAGTGCAGGGATTACATTCACGAAATTACTCTAAGTCCCGAAAAAGTCTTAAGTTTTTGACTCACGACCACAAAAAATTTTTAAAGCCCACCAAATGCTAACTCAACAACCACGGCTCTCTGGCCGCGAATACCACTCAGCAATCCACTACTCAGAACTTTCGCCAATCACAGCGTATGCGCGTGACACTGCGCGCCCATTTAAGCATTTAGTCACGTAATCACTGCTGAATTCATGTTACGTATTCACAAATTATTACCATTCTGCCAGGAAAGACAGTGATAAAAAACTACCACACTGAAGATCCAAAGAAACTGGTACATCTACCTAATGTCGTGTAGGGCCCTCGCGACCACGCAGAACTGCAGCATAAAGACATGGCGTGGACACGACTAATGTCTGAAGTAGTGCTGAAGGGACTGACACCATGAATCCTACAGGGCTGTCCATAAACCCGTAGAGTACGAGAGGGTGGAGATCTCTTCTGAACAGCTCATTGCAAGGCATCCCAGATATGCACAATAATGTTCATTGCTGGAGCCACTCTGTAGAAATTCTAGATCTGTGGGCTGTCTAATTGTCCTGATGGAATTACGCAAGTCCGTCGGGACGCACAATGGACATGGACTGATGCAGGTGATCAGACAGGATGCTTATGTATCTGTCACCTGTATGAGTCGTATCTGGGCGTACGAGGGGTCCAATGTCACTTAAACTGCACACGCCCCAGACCGTTACAGAGTCTCCATCAGTTTGAACAGACTCCTGTTGACATGCAGGGTCCTTGGATTCATAAGGTTTTCTCCATATCCGTACACGTCCAACTGCTCAATATAATTTGAAAAGAGCCTCGTCCTGCCAGGCAACATGTTTCCAGGCATCAAAAGTCGAATGTCGGTGTTGACGGGCCCAGGCGAGGCGTAAAGTTATGTGTCGTGCAGTCATCAAGGGTACACGAGTGATTCTTGGGCTCCGAAAGCCCATATCGATGACGTTTCGTGGAATGGTTCTTGCGGCTGACATTGTCGATAGCCCATCCGTGAAATCTACAGCAATTTGCAGAAGGGTTGCACTTCTTCGTGTTCAACGATTCTCTTCAGTTGTCGTTGGTCCCGTTCTTGCAAGATTTTTTTTCCGGCCGCAGTGATGTCGGATGTTTGACGTTTTACCGGATTCCTGATATTCACGGTACACTCGTGAAATGGTCGTAAGGGAAAATCCCGACTTTATAGCTACCTAGGAGATGCTGTGTCCCATCACTCGTGCGCCGATTGTAACACCATGATCATACTGACTTAAATCTTGATACATTGCCATTGTAGCAGCAGTAACCGATCTAAGACCTGCACCAGACACTTGTTGTCTTATGTAGGCGTTGCCGACCGCAGTTCCGTATTCTGCTTGTTTACATATCTTTATATTTGAATACGCATGAAAATACCAGCTTCTTTAGTGCTTCAGTGTACCACACTGAAGAAAATCTCACGTCACGTTTGCAACCTGTCATTAAAATTTTGATACAGTTTTTCAATAGCTACCAATAACATACATTACTATCCCACCTCATTTTTGCTGCAGCGTGCTCAATATTTAATTCAAATTACAAAATACTTATTATGCCGTCTTACTATAGTTGCTTCTGAGTCACAACTTCTTGGGTAATATTCCGTGGTACCTTTACACGCCCGGATAGGAGCGTGTGTTAACATGCCGATTTCGGGATTCGGAAAGACGAGCCGAGCCGCGTCGACTGCGCCCGGCGGATTAACGAGAAGGAATGCTGAGCTTACCAGCCAGGATGTGGCTTCCATCCGAAATCCCACATCAGATTAGGCAAATAGCGGGCAGGTACTCACATCCTGCCTCAGTTGCACAACTTGTAAACGTTTACAAAACGTTTGCGCACTCTCGCAACGCTAAACTTCAACCCAAACAGTGGCGGTACAAAAATTCCGTACCACTGGTTAAAGTGGTGGCTATGGAAAGGCCATCCGAGCACCCTCAAACATTAATACTGACAAATGCGATAATGACCATGCCGATCCGGTGTACGTATAAGGTAAAAGGAAAAGAAGAAGTCTAGGATACTCATGCTACGCTTGCATCTGGGGAATTCGTAGAAATTGCACATTTCTATATAAATTTTGTTAACTATTTATAACTGTACAGGGTATTTCAGAAGTGATGGTCAATATTCAGGGATATGACAGGAGTGATCATTTGTGAAACAAATTTCTTCTACTGCAGGGGCTTTCCACTTTTTGGAAGTGGTAGTTTCGACCAAAGCAAGAATTAAATGTTCATTTAATTCATGCCCTTAAAGTTATGGGTACTTGACCATTAAGAAGAGTTGTGTTTCAAAGTATGGAAGATGAACAAGCGTTCATAGCTCGTAAGGGATCTATTTTAGACACCATGTTGACTTTTCGTTTCGAACGATCATTCGTGTCATATCCCAGAATATTGATCATCATTTCTGAAATATCCTATATACAAAATTTTTGTGATCAAAAGTATCCGGACACCCACAAAATCATACGTTTTTCACATTAGGTGCATTGTGCTGCCACCTACTGCCAGGTAATCCGTATCAGCGACCTCAGTAGTCATTAGACATCGTGAGAGAGCAGAATGGGGCGCTCCGCGGAACCCGAGGACTTAGAACGTGGTCAGGTGATTGAGTGTCTCTTGTGCCATATGTCTGTACGCGAGATTTCCAAACTCCTAAACATCCCTAGGTCCAACGTTTCCGATGTGATAGTGACGTGGAAACGGGAAGGGACACTTACAGCACAAAAGCGTACAGGCCGACCTCGTCTGTGACTGATAGCTCCTACAGTTGAAGAGGGTCGTAATGTGTAATAGGCAGACATCTACCCAGAGCATTACACAGGAATTCCAAACTGCATCAGTACTCACTGCAATTACTATGACAGTTAGGCGGGAGGTGCGAAAACTTGGATTTAATGGTCGAGCGGCTGCTCATAAGTCATACATCACGCCGGTAAATCCCAAACAACGCCTCGCATGGTGTAAGTAGCGTAAACATTGGACGATTGAACAGTGAAAAAACATTGTGTGGAGTGACGACTCACGGTACGCAATGTGACGATCCGATGGCAGGGTGTGGGTACGGCGAATGCCGGGCGAACGTCATCTACCAGCAAGTGTAGTGCCAACAGTAAAACTCGGAGGCGGTGGTGTTTTTCATGGAGGGGGCTTGAACCCCTTGCTGTTTGGCGAGGCACTATCCCAGTACAGGCCTACATTGATGTTTTAAGCACCTTCTTGCTTCCCATTGTTGAAGAGCAATTCGGGGATGGCGACTGCATCTTTCAACACGATCGAGCACCTGTTCATAATGAAAGGCCTCTGACGGAGTGGTTACATGACAATAACATCCCTGTAATGGACTGACCTGCACGGAGTCCCGACCTGAATCCTATAGAAAAGCTTTGGAATGTTTTGGAAAGCCGACTTCGTGCCAGGCCTTACCGACCGACATCAATACATCTCCTCAGTGAAGCACTCCATGAAGAATGGGCTGCCATTCCCCAAGAAACCTTCCAGCACCTGTTCGAACGTATGCCTGCGAGAGTGGGAGCTATCATCAAGGCTAATGGTGGGCCAATACCATATTGAATTCCAGCATTACCGATGGAGGGCGCCACGAACTTGTAAGTCATTTCAGCCAGGTGACCAGATACACATAGTGTATGTGTAAATGTTAAGGACACATATTTTTTTTTAAATTATTGATTTCAGATTTCATAGTTACGACGTATAGTATAAGTGCATATTACATGATAGGTTCATTTTTTTAAATTATGGTGAACTATTGTACGAGGGCCATTTCATGTCAACTATCCTATATCTTGTGATAATGCGACAACTTGTTTATTCCACGATGTGCATTAATCCGCTAATGCAGTGTGTTTGTGAATGTCAACATAAAATGAGGTTACAATACAGGAGGTCAAGACAAAGTGTGAAATGAAACACACGCATTGGCATTCTTGTAAATATATTATGCACGAGTTCAGATAGAACAAATATGAATCAAAGTCAACTATTTTCCTCCAAAACAGACCCCCAGTGAATCCACACAGACTCGCCATTGATGGGAAAGGCGCTGAATGCCCTTGGCTTTACCAAAAACGTGTCACACCTGTCACCGAAATACAAACAAGATGTCGCCCCTGTTTTCAAACCGCCTCCCACGCAAAGGTCTCTTCAGTTGCGGAATGAGGTCGCAGTCACTTGGATTGAGGTCTTGTAAGAAGGGTGGTTAGGGGAGGAATTTTCACCCACACCGCTGCGCACAGTTTCTGATTACTTCTGCAGCGTGAGCTGTGGCGTTACATTAGAGTATGACTGCATTTTCAGCAGTTTCAGATGTTTCCGCAAAAGTTTAATTCGTAAAGCAGAAAATATGCGGTAGTATTGGGCATTGACAGTGTGGTCGTCCCTAAAAATCACTCCAGAATAATGCGGTTGTTAGAGGCAGGGAAAAGTATGGCCTTCGTGGCTGATGGATTCTGTCGCTACTTGTGTCTTCGTGGTGAACATGGATAACATCATTCTTCTGACGGGGTCTTCAGATCTGGTTCGTACGCTCGTGCCCAGACTTCGTCAGTCCACAATAATCCTGTTGAGTATATCATTCTCTCCAGCTCAAATCTCTCCACGTTGATACGGCTGGTCTCGTATGGTGGCAGAACATTGTTGCCCTCGGCGTACACGTCTGTGCCATGAATTCCTGCGTAGTCCAACATCGGTTCTCAGTTACGCACTGTGCGGTAAAGCCACGAACAGGTCAGTACGGGCAGACGTGGGCCGTCCAGATCTCGGCGAATCAGACGTTGCTGCGCATCCATGTCGGGAAATCTCCACGCAATGTGCGACTGTTCGATACGGCAATATCCTGTCACCCGCAGCTGCTCGTAGCTCCGCATTTCAATCACTAAAATTTCTGCCCGCTGGCAAGGCAAAATTTAACCAATGCTCGCTGTTTGACCCCGCTTACATCGATCTTGCAGCACGGCCAAGCTCATGTTTATTCCTGGTACCGAGTCCTTGCATGCGGTGGCAATCTGTCGGTTGATTTAATAACTGCCTTCCACGGGCTTTCGAGAATATATACAGCGGTGACGGTGTTGCCACATGTTCCTACGATGTATCATACACTTAAGCGCCACAGAAACTGGTATAGGCATGCATTTTCAAATATAGAGATATGTAAACATCCAGAGTACGGCGCTGCGGTCGGCAACGCCTACATAAGACAACAAGTGTTTGACGCAGTTCTTAGATCGGTTACTGCTGCTACAATGACAATGTACCAAGATTTAAGTGAGTATGAACATGGTGTTACAAGCGGTGCACGAGCGATGGGACACAGCATCTCCGAGGTAGCGATGAAGTGGGGATTTCCCTTACACCATTTCACGTGTGTACCGTGAATATCAGGAATCCAGTAAAACATGAAATATCCGAGATCACTGCGGCCGGAAAAAAATATTTCAAGAACGGGACCAACGACGACTGAAGAGAATCGTTCATCATGAAGAAGTGCAACCCTTCCGCAAACTGCTGTAGATTTCAGTGCTGGGTCATCAACAAGTGTCAGTGTGCGGACTATTCAATGAAACATCTTCGATATGGGCTTTCGGATCCGAAGGCCCACTCGAGTACCCTTGATGACTGCACGACACAAAGCTTTACGTCTCGCATGGCCCCGTCAACACCGACATTGGACTTTTGATGACTGGAAACATGTTGCCTGGTCGGACGAGTCTCGTTTCAAACTGCGTCGGACGAGTCTCGTTTCAAACTGCGTCGAGTGACATGTTCGGGAATGGAGACAACCTCATGAATCCATGGACCCTTCATGTCAACAGGAAACTGTTCAAACTGGTGGAGTCTCTGTAACGGTCTGAGGCGTGTGCAGTTTGAGTGAGTTGGAACACTTGATACTTCTAGATACGACTCTGACAGGTGAGACGTACGTAAGCATTCTGTCTCATCACCTGCATCCATTGACGTCTACTTTGCATTCCGACGGACTTCGGCAATTCCAGCAGGACAATACGACACCCCACACGTCCACAATTGCTACACAGTGGCTCCAGAAACACTCTTGTGAATTTAAAGCTTCCACTGGCCACCAAACCCCCCAAATATGGAAGTTATTGAGCATATATGGGATGCCTTGCAATGTACTGTTTAGAAGAGATCTTTACCCTCTCGGAGTTTTACGAATTTATGGACAGCCCTGCAGGCGTCATGGTGTCAGTTCCCTCCATCACCATTTCAGACATTAGTCGGGTCCATGCTACATCGTGCTGCGGCACTTCTGCGTGCTCGCGAGGGCCGTAAACGATATTAGGCAGATGTACCAGTTTCTTTGGCTCTTTAGTGTAGCTGCCATGACTTATGGACTGACCCTCGTAATTTTAAAAGTTTATAACTTTTAAAGTACTAAAATTTGGAATCCAGATGAATGTTTCGGAGAGCTCGTGCCAACGCTGCAATTTCTGTAGCGTATCTGGTTTCCTTTGATGTATCTTCTTTTCACGTAGCTTATGTATAATACATTTTAGAATTTTTGTATTAATACCATTATTCATGTTCTTGTTTCGGGCTAATGGAGACATCGACGACTCTGGAAGATATGTAATGCTTGGGTGCGGAAAAACCAGACTGAATACTACACACAATAAAATGTATTATTGCTGAAGTGCAATTTAATACGACAGTCATAACAATCACACGAGCAGTTGCTGAATTATGTGTTTCTTTACATTCGTAACACCAGACAGACGCCTGTGTGATTTGTTCTCCTAATGATTACACACTGGCTCGTGATGCTGTTAAATTGTTACCGCATTACATGCCATACATTTCACACCGTTACAGTCCTAAAAGAGATAGAACAAGCAGGTAATACGAATAGGAAGCTATAAACGTTAAATTTACGTGCCTACGTCTAAAATTTCTACCACTGTCTGTTATAACGTAACGAGAAGTTTCGAATATACCAAATTAAAAGATGAGCTGATAAACCAGTACTAAAGAAAGAGGGGTTCGGTGACATGTGGAAGGAATATAAGGGAAGACTATGCATTTCAAACAAAGAAGCAGTAGCTGAAAATGACTAGAGAGTGCGACACGGAGAGAAGAATTTGACATAGCACTGATAGACCTCAGTTGAAACAAGGCCCAGAAAATATGACATTCCACAGAATTACCTTTGAAAGAGTCAGCCACACCATAACTAGTCCCCATGGAAAAATACTTCATCAAGGCTGTCAGGGTTCCAAATCCAAAGGAGGCTGCTGACATGTGTGAATTTTATGTTTATAAATCTTGGTTGCAAAGTAATAACACGAATTATTTACAACACAACGAAAAAAAAACTGCAAAAAGCCACCACAGGGAAGACCATTTTTGGTTCCTGAGACATGTGTGAACACTAGCCACACTTATCTCAGAAGATAGGCAGAGCAAATGTAAACCTACATTTGGAACATTTGCCGATTAAGAGAAAGTTTTGACAATGTTGACTGGTTTTGTACAGGAAACGGAAGGCTACCTTCAGCTACAGTTACGAGAATGGAAGGTCATGAAAGGGAAGCAGCAGGTGCGGAGACAGTGGAACAAGGTGTAGCCTATCTCTGATATCATTCAATCAGTACATTGAGCAAGCTGTTGAAGAAACCAAGCAGAATTTTAGACACAAGAAATTAAAACTTTGAGGTTTGCCGATGATACTGCAGTTTTTCGTAGGCGGCAAAGGTCTTGGAAAAGCAGCTGAACGAGACAGATAATGTCTTGAAAATCAGTTGTAAGATGAGCACCAAGAAGAGTGAAAAAAGGAAGCCTAAGGATTTAAATTAGGATGTCAGACACTTTAGGCAGTAGATGAGTTTTTCTATTTAAGATACGAAGTAAATAAGAAAACATAAAATGCAGACTGGCAATAACAAGAAAAGCCTTTCTGATAAACAGAAATTAGCTGAAGTGGAATGTAAATGTAAGCGTTTCGATGTATAGGGCGTTTATAAATTAGTTATACAAAATGAGCCGTTAATTGTGAAAAAGATAAATAAGTTATAGAAATGTTTGATACAGTACTGAACGCAGGTTATCGTCAAGTTTTATTTGTAAATGTTCAGTGTAGCTACCTTTTTGATCACGATAAATGTTCCACCTGTCATCAGTTTTCCGCCAAATCCTGTAAAGGAAGTCTCGATCTGTGGTGGCAACTGCTTGTGTTACCAGTTCTCGCAGCTCGTCGGCGTTTCCCAGATGCGGAGTAACAAACACTCTGTCTGTAATGTTACGCCATAAACAGAAGTCTGTTGGGATTAAATCAGCGGATCATGGTGGCTAGGATACAGTTCCACCATGTCGAATCCAAACCGGCACATCCCTACGGAGACTCAAGACAACTTCACGTGGAAAATGTGGTGGTACGCCATTTTGCTGAAGTAAACTCTTGAGGCCACAACCTATTGTAATTGACCTTTCGTAATTCACGCATTAGATAATGTTGAAGCATGTCCAGCTACGATATGTCAGTTGCAGTTGACTCGGCTAAAAGGAAAGGACCGTAAGGCTCGTTTCACATTGGGACACTTGTGACGGTCACCGGTGACGGTCACTGATAGAGATACATTCGTTTGAATTGGAGCATTCACACCGGGACACTGCACTGAGTCACCGAGTCACGGTGACCCAGCAGTGACTCACCCTCGCCACATGTGACGGACACCGACACTGTGTTCGCTGCGGTCACCGCCGGACATGCATTAGCTTGTATTGGAGTGTTCACACTGGGACACCGATCACAGACACAGCAGTGCAGAGTTGCCAACAGACAGGCAGCCGTTGCTGAGCCCAGTGGTTCTCCACACAGTGCAGCCATGAGTTTAGAGTTCATCAACACAGAAGATTTTATAAGTGAAGTGGAAAGTCGTCCCGTTATTTGGAATATGAAAAGCGATGACTACAGTAACAAAGTCATGAAAATGAAAGCGTGGCAAGAAATTATTACGAAGTTTGTGCCTGATTTCGATGAAAAGAGCATAGATTAAAGAAACAAAATTGGTAAGTTCTATATTCTTTTTTCACTTTAATACCGTATTTTTCGGACCACAAGAATAGCGAAATGTATTTTCTACCCCTGTACGAGGCTAGGAGGTTAATAACCTACAAGGAGAATGCTATCCCTCACCCCTTTTCTTTTGCATTACCAATAGCTAGTGTACTGTTATGCAGTCTCAATGCGAGAAGAATGGACAAAATGGATGAGCACAGAAACTATGTACTCACCCCTACAGGGCGAATGAAAGTAAAATAAAATAAATAGTTTTATTTCAACATTTTCATAACAAAATTAAGGGTACGTCTTTTCGTAGTCTAATAAGGCGCTCCGCCTTATGGTCCGTAAAATACAGTTAAAATATTATTCAAAACAACAATAATTTACGCATATGTTGTTACTATAATAATGAATTTTATTTATTTACCATAATACTATTTACTTACAAGTTTTTGACACCCGAATGAGAACAGTGCTCGTGCTTGGGTTCTGTTCAATTAGGTACACACAGCTGTAATACAAAATGGTGCATTGTAATTATAATTTTAATTGCAAGTTTTAATCAGTTCAGTGAACGCAACAGTATGGTTTGTTACAGTTAACATGGTAATAATTGAACACTACACATTTCAAATACAATTCCAATGAACATTTAGGCCTAACGACATTAACGTTCACATAACTTAGATTTTTTGCAGCTGCCACGGCACTTCGCCTTCAGGGCTGATGAAGTAGTTTGCGAAATCTTCTCTGATACCGTTCGCAATATTTCCTCCACGGACCAAGCAAGGTGACATGTCCTGCAATCCCTGAATAGTTAACGTATCCTCAAACTGTATTCCATCACGATCCAGTGGTCGATAGAAAATGCGCCACTTGTTTGCAAGAATTCCAAAAGTACACTCGATGTACCTCCTAGCTCTGCACAGTCTATAGTTGAACACACGTTTTTTAATGTCTAAATACTTTCCACCATAAGTGCGCAAAATGAATTTTGACAATCCGAAACCTTCATCTGCTACTAACATGAATGGCATAGGTCTTTCAAACGATAATGACAGTTGTTTTGGTGCAGGTAAATCTAGCGTACCATATTGTAGTTTATTATTTAACACTGTATTACGAAACACAGTTGAGTCGGACGATTTCCCATATGCTCCAACGTCTATAAATAAGAATTTGTACGTCGAATCACAAACAGCTAACAACAGAATGGAAAAATATTTCTTATAATAATAGTAGAGTGAACCACTGGAAGTGGGTTTTACAATTCTGATGTGCTTCCCGTTCACTGCACCCACACAATGAGGAAAGTTGGCCCTCTTATGGAATCCTTCAGCTGCGGCTAGCCATAGATCTTTCGAGAGGTCGGGAAAACATTTTGACTTCATTTTACCCCATATGGCAGAGCAAACGTCTCGTATAATATACGAGATAGTTGATACTCCACTTCTGTACTGAAAATGTAAGTCCATCATGGATGATCCGGCCCCCAAGTACCTGTAAAAACAAGATAAAGCATATGGAGCAAAACTACAAAATTATGCAGGTTACACACAAGCATACACACGCACGCACACATAGACATTATAGATAACCAGCTGAAACACCCGGCAACGATAATTTTAATAAATGTTAATAATTGTACTATGCCTATAACTTTCGCGCAAGTGACAAAGTTTCATCGCAATCGGATGAACGGTACGGCTGCGCATAAAATACGAACAAAACCGAACAAACATTCATTTTTATATATTAGATATTACAATACTAGGGTGGTTTTTGTTTGTTGCAGGGACAATCCTTCAAAGTAAATGGAAGAGCTTAAGGGCCAGTTATACCAGAGAGTTATTAAGACAAAAAACAGAAAGGAGTGGTTCTGCAGCAACTGGTAGGAAGAAGTATATCTACTTCGATCAGCTGCGATTCCTAACAACTCACTGTAAGAACACTACTTCAAGTATTGACAATAGTGATGATGAAGACAGAAATGAGTTTGATGAAGGAGAAAATTTAGAGCCGGAGGCACGTGAAAAAACTGCTGAGCGACGTCAAAAAAGGCCACGTGAAAAGAAGAGTCTTGAAGAAGAAGATATCCTATATAACATTTTGAAGAAAAGTACGCCAGGAAAGACAATTAATCACAGCAAGCCGACGAAGATACCTTGTTTATGCAGTCTTTAGTACCTGAATTAAAAAAATTACACAGTCATGCAAGATTGAAAGTGAAATCAGATTTGATGAATGTCATTATTAATGCCCAACAATATTACAGCGCTTCTGCTTCCTCTTCGTCCCAAATAGGATTTGCGCCGGTACCAAATTACGCTACGGGGGATCCGCATCACGACCGTGCATATCATGGAACAGTTCAAGGCTACACTGGAGGACAGTCGAGGTTGTCCGATCAGTTAACAGCTGTGTGCTCGCCAGCGGCCTCTGAGTACAGTGACGAGTCCTTAATATACTTTTCAACAGCACAGGCAGAGAAACAATGAACTTTAAACTATCAGTGAAAGTCTTACAATATTTTGTAATGTATATTAATACCAGTTAAAATCTGTAAAATGTGCTTTCAATAAAATAAAATAATACTACAGTACCTACCTTAATATAAGAGCAAGTTTTTCCTCTGGTGGGATAGCCTTCCTTAGTATAGTGTCTTTTCCTGTGATTGCTTCTTTCACATTTTCTAGTAGTTCATCAAATGAAGTTTTTGACATTCGAAAATACTGAAAAAACTTATTCTCAGATTGTCTCAGATCGTCATAAAGGGTGTAATACAATCCTTTTTCCAGACGATCACGTTGCAGTGGATGTATGTGTAATGAACGTTTTGTCTTCATTCTCCTCCTCCTCCTCCTACTCCTCATTACAAGTACTAACAACAGTTCCTCCTCGCTCGAGTCCATTTCACCAACTAATCAGTTGGCAACAGCTGCAGTGTGGGACACCAGTGACCCAGGAGTGTTCGCCACAGTCACCGGTGACCGTCACCGGTGACCGTCACAAGTGTCCCAGTGTGAAACGAGCCTAAAACTTGTTACAACTTACAGCGCAAAAAGCGAGTCTCGTATCCGTTGAATCACGTGACTTGGTTTCTGCTGACCCCATATCCAAATAATATGCCGATTGACTTTACCGCAGATCTGGAAGCTGACTTCGTCACTGAACACAATTTTATTAAGAGAATTATCTTCAGTCTGCATTTTGTTGAACATTTGTACGTAAAACTGGGTTCGTTTTTCTTTTTCACTTTCTATTAAAGATTGCAATAGTTCCAATCTGTAGCGTCTGAATGACGCGTTTCCGTAATACCTTCCACACACTGTAACACTGGGCATATTCAGTTCTAAGCTGGCACGTACCGTTGATTTACGAACAAAAGACTACCGAACTTGTACAACTGCTGCTTCAGAGACTGCATACACTGACCTGGCGTCCTATGTGAAACACAGTAATTTTACTTTTACGGTTTTACCAGTTAATAACAGTTGTCTTTGATGTGGTGGGTTGCGATATTTAATTATGAACTGCCTGTTAACTGTAATAGTGGATGAGTATTCATGAAACCGCAAACGACGCTGCGCCTGCTCTGCACTGTTATACGACTCCAAGATGATTGTCCGAGTAACTTACTTGTTCATGCCACCTAGCGGAAACGTCAGGAAATAACAGTTTTACGCCGAAGTAAAAAATGAAGATATACTGCATTCAGTACATTTCTGTAAGTTATTTACCGTTTTCAAAATTAAAACTTACTTCTGTATATCTCATTTATAACCACCCTGTGCAATTAGGGCCAATGGCTTCGCCGCAGTGGTAACACGGTTTCACGTTAGATCACCTAAGTTAAGCTCTGCCGTGCTTGTTTAGGACTTGGATGGATGACCATCCATGTTGCCGAACGCTCTTGGCCGCTAGGGTGCTCTCAGCCCTTGGGAGACCAAATGAGAAGTTACTTGATTAAGGAGTAGCGACTCCAGTCACGAAAACTGACAACGGCCGGGAGAGCGTTGTCCTGACGACGTGCCCCTCCATATCTGCATCCAATGATGCCTATCGTCTGAGGATAACACGGTGGTCGGTCGGTCCTGTGAGGCTCCCGAGGCCTATTCGTACGAAGTCTCTCTAATAAGTAGCAGTTTGTATGGAGTTTAGCCTCATACCGAAGTGAAATGTGAACAGTTCACGCAAGAAGAGAATAGAAGTTCTCGAAATACCGTGCTGCACAATAAATCTGGTGGATCGGAGAAGTAATGAGGAGCTACAAAACCGAATTGGGCAGAAAATAAATATGTGGCACAACTTGACTAAAGGAAAGGCTTGGCTGACAGGACACAACCCGAGGGATCAGGGAATTGTCAATTTGGTAATGGAAGCAAGTGTGAGGGGTGAAAATTATACAGGAAGAACACGGTTTCACTACAGTAGAATGTAATCTGCAGCAGCTATTCAGATATGATTAGGATGCAGGGGATAGACTAGTTTGGAGAGCTGATGTATCGAGAAGACCACGCCGAAGTACTGAGAAATCACTATATTTACTCGTCCAAGACACATTCTGCGTGGGTTATGTTACATGCCTGTCCATGTCTGAAGATATTGTATAAGTTTGAAATTTTGAAGTTTTCACCTCAACTGTTAATTTTACTGTATCTCGTAAGATTGTTTCCTTGTAACCTACTTTTATCAGTTGACACTCTGTTACTGTTATTCAGTGTAATACTTTTCAATACTTCGTGTGCGTGTGTGTGTGTGTGTGCGTGTGTGAATTCCTAATGGACCAAACTGCTGAGGTCATCGGTCCCTAGACTTACACACTACTTAAACTAACTTATGCTAGGAACAACAGACACACACACACGCACCCATGCCCAAGGAAGGACGGGGGAGGGGGGCGGGGTGCCGCGCAATCCGTGATTCGGCGCCTCAAACCACGCGGCCACTCCGCGCAGCTTAAAACTTCGCCACACAGTTCGTCGCCAGGGGTTCTTATACTGTAACTAAGAAGTCAACCTTGTCTTTCATTTTGTTAAATAGTCCACTGTTTATTCGTTTCCCTTTGTTCCTCATATTTTCATAATGCTTTTACTCTTCTACTGTCATCTGAAATGCATATAACAACTAGCCTACAGAGGATTTATCTTCCATATTACAATTTTTAACAAGGATTCTGCAGCGTTTAATGTGTAAAATCCATTAAATGACCTGCTTAAATGGGATACAGGAAACGCTACTCGAACAAGCAGGCATCTGATGCAGACGCCAATACTGGCAGCGTATAAGCCGGTTTCAGCCCTCGCTATACGAATGCGCAGTTCGTCACTGATTTAAATTTAATAAGCGTGCAGAACACCCCGGCGAGGGGCTTAATGTGATGGAAGGTGACAAACGAGCCGTCACAATAGCCGAACAAATAACCCGAATCAGCTGTGCGCCGGGATTTTGCTCTGCTAGCGGAGCTTTAGCCGTGACACAGCGGGAATATTGTAGCTAGCGCGGCTGTTGTCGGATTTATAAAACGCCATTAATTCGGGAACACATTCTATGACATCCGATTTTTCTATTCAGTAGCTCATATTTCTGCGAATGTAGGGTAACGAAGTCCTTCTGGCAGAGAACTGTGCCTAGAAAGGACTCAGCAGCTGAGACTCAATGCACACGAGCGATTTAAAGTCGCGAACAAGCGGTGCCATTTCATCGTGCGTTTTAGCAGAATGTATACAGCGATCTTTACACTTGAGCGAATGGAAATGAAAGCAAGTGAAGGAGACCTCACAAAAGAACTCCCCAATCTTCATTCCTACCCTTTTCACTAGAAGAAATGGAAGAAAACGAGGGATAATCAACATATATTTTGTGAGTCATCAGTCTTCTCACTAGTTACATGTGTTCAGCTGCGAATGCCTCTGTAGAAGTTGCTGCCAGCGTCCACAGTTATTTCAGAGATGTATTCGAGTCTCTCTGTCTTCCTCTACAGATTTCACTCTCCACAGATCCCTTCAGTTCCATGAAAGTTATTTTCTGACGTCTTAACAAATGTCGTATGGTCCTGTCCCTCCTCCTCGTCAGCGTTTTCCACATATTCCTTTCTTCAACGATTCTGCAGAGAACCTCCTCATTCCTTATTTCATCAGTCCACCTAATTTTCAACATTCGTCTGTAGTACATCTCAAATGCTTCGATTCTCTTCTGTTCCAGTTTTCCCGCAGTTCATGTCTCACTGCCATACAACGTACATTTGCAGAAATTTCTTCCTCAAATTAAGGCCTATGTTTGATACTAGCAGACTTCTCTTCGCCAGGAACTTCCTTCTCGTTAGTGCTAGTCTATTTTTCATGTCGTCCTTTCTCTGTCAGTCATAGGTTATTTTGATGACTAGGTTGCAGAATTCCCTAACTTTATCTACTTTGTGATCCCTAATTACACGCTGTTCTCATTTCCGGTATTTGCCATTATTTCTGTCTTTCTTCGATTTTCTCTCAGTCCATATTCTGCACTCATTAAACTGTTCATTCTATTCAGCATATCATGTAATTATTCTCCACTGTACAACTGAGGTTAGTAATGTCGTCAGCGAATCTTAACACTGATACCCTTTCACCTTCAATTTTAATCCCGCTCTTAAACCTTAGTTTTTTCCGTCATTGCTTCTTCGACGAAACGATTCGACAGCCGGGGCGAAAGACAACATCCCTGTTCACACTCTTTCTAGTACATGTGATTCGTTCTTGGCCCTGCAATCTTAGTGTTCCCTATTCGTTCTTGTACGTATTGTGTGAGTGTGTGTATGAATTCCTAAGTGACCAGACTGATGAGGTCATCGGTCCCTAAACTTACACACTACTTAAATTAACTTATGCTAAGAACAACACACACACCCATGTCCGAGGGAGGACTCGAACCTCCTGCAGGAGGGGCCATACGTATGGCATTTTACCCTTCTTTTCCTATAGTTTACTCCTGTTTTTCTCAGAATTTCGAACTTGTACCATTTTACACTGTCAAACGCTCTTCCAGGTCGACAAATCCAATAAAAGTGCCTCAGTTTTTTTTCGGTTTTGCTTTCATTACCAAGTGCAATGTCAGATCTGTCTCTCTCGTGGCTTTACCTTTCCAAAGCTAAACTGATCGTCATCTAACACATCCTCAATTTTCTTTTCAAACCTTCTGTCTTTTGTTCTTGTCAGCAACTTAGACGCATGAGCTGTTAAGTGATTGTACGATAATTCTTGCACTTGTCGGCTCGTGCAGTATTCGGAATTCTGTGGATGACATTTTTGCGAAAGTCTGATGCTATATCGCTAGCCTCACACGTTCTACACATCTACGTGAATAGCCATTTTGTTGTCACTTCCTTCAAAGATTTTAGAAATTTCCATGGAATGTTATTTATCTTTCTGCCTTATTTGACATTGCCGGCCACAATGGCCGACTGGTTCTAGGCGCTTCAGTCTGGAACCGCGTGACCGCTACGGTCGCAGGTTCCAATCCTGCCTCGGGCATGGATTTGTGTGATGTCTTTAGGTTGGTTAGGTTTAAGTAGTTCTAAGCTCTAGGGGACTGATGACCTCAGATGTTAAGTCCCTCAGAGCCATTTGAACCATTTTTTTTAATTTGATCTTAAGTGTTCCAAATAACACTGGATCCCTTATCTCTTCCATGTCGACTATTGTTTCTCCTATCACTTCATCAGACAAGTATGACCCCTCCGAGAGGCCTTCAGTAATTTTTTCCACCTATCCGGTCTCTCCTCTGCACTTAACAGTGGAATTCAAACTGCGATCTTAATATTGCCGCCGTTGCTTCTAATTTCACCGTGTTTTGACTTTTCTATATGCTGAGTCCGTCCTTCCGACGATCGCTTATTTTTACATTTCTTCACATTTTTCATGGGACCGTTTTGCCTTATCTTCGCTGCACTTTCTCTTTCTTTCATTCCTAACCCACCTGTATCTCTGTATTCCTGAGTTTTCCCAAACATTTCTGTACACTATTCTTTTATCGATCAACTGAAGTATTTCATCTGTTATCCACGTTTTCTTCACAGCTGCCTTCCCTGAACCTACTGGACTCGCATTCGGGAGAACGACGGTTCAACCCCGCGTCCGGCCATCCTGATTTAGGTTTTCCGTGATATCCCTAAATCGCTCCAGGCAAATGCCGGGATGGTTCCTTTGAAAGAGCACGGCCGACTTCCTTCCCCGTCCTTCCCTAATCCGATGAGATCGATGACCTCGCTGTCTGGTCTCCTCCCCCAAACAACCCAACCCAACCTGAACTTACGGTTTCCTTTCTTCCTTCTGTGAGTGCTATTTTTAGAGATGTCCGTACCTCTTCAACCCTACTAAGAGTCGAATTGATCTAAGAGGAACATAACGTATGAAGGAACAGAAAAACAGCTTTAGTCGCTCGTCAGAGGAAAGTCCACGGGAGAGGACAACAGTTCGATTCTACATAGAGTAAGCGAAAAAACTTTCCCTTTTTCCAGTAGCAGTATACCATAGGTATCTTGAGAAGCGAAGGGTTGCCAATGATTGGAAAAAGTCATACGTCATTCTCATTTGCAGAGACGGTAGTCAAACAGACGCACAAAACTACAGCTCTATATATCTGACGTCGATCTTTTCTTCAATACTGTTACATGTTTCATGCTCGCAAGACCGAAAATCACCTCTCTGGGATTTCAGCATGGGTTCCGAAAACAACGGTGGAGTGAAACCCAGCTCTCTCACTTCGTCCACAAGATACAGAAAGCAGTAGACAAGGTGCCCACGTAGATGCAGTGTTGCTTTGCTTCTGAAAGGCATTAGAAATCGTTTCGCACTGCCTCCTAGTGAACGAAATACGAACGAACGGAAGATCTGACCAACTTTGTGATTACACTGAAGATGTTCTAGCAAAAAGAATGCAGCATGTCACTCAGAACGTCTGGAAGTCCTCAGATATAACAGTGATTCAGGCGTGCAAGAAGGTAATGTTATGGAACTATTACTTTTCACATTGCGTGTAAATGACCTATTAGGTAACGTCAGAAGTTCCATGACGCTTTCCGCGGATGACGCCGTTGTATATACAGAAGTCACAAAGCTAGAAAATTGTAGCGAAAGACAGGAAAACTTGTAGAAGGTCGGCGCTTGGTGCAGAGAGTGGTAATTGACCATCACTATAAAATATGTAATGTATTTCGAATACATAAAACCACCGTTTGTTGTGTGACTGCACGATTTCCTAACAATTACTGGAAGCGGTTATTTCTGTAAAATATCTGTGAGTATAATCGGCAGATGCCAGATTGAGATTCACTGGAAGAATCCTCAGGAAGTATAGTCTATTCTAGAAGGAGGTAGTTTACAAAATGCTCGTTCGATCAATACTCTGATATTGCTCATCAGTACGGGATTCGTGGCAGATAAGAGTGATAGACCAAACAGGGAACATCCAAAACAGCAGGACATTTCGTTACATGTTTAGTAAGAGTGAAAGCTTCGCGGAGACATTCATCTGCCTTCAGTGACGGACGCTGCAAGAGAGCCGTTCTGAACTTGATATGTTCTTAGGGGAGTCAACTAGTACGAGGGTTGGAACTTAAGTAGTGACAACTATTTATTCACAACCGATACAAAAGAGTTACGTATTTGCTCCTGTTACTGTCCTTCAAAGTAGTCACCGTCGTTGTGTAGAACCCTTTGTCAGCCATGTGGAAGGCGTAGTATACCGTTAGCAGAGCCTGTTCTCTCGATGGTGCGGATGGAGCGATCTGCTGCCTGTCGAATCTCTGGAACAGTTCTGAAGCGAATGCCATGAAGTCGCACCATCAACAGAACAATCTCTACTAATGGTATACTACGCCTTTCACATCGCTGGCAACGGGTTCTACACAACGCTGGTTACTACTCTGAAGGACAGTAACAGGTGCAAACATGTAACTCTTTTGTATCGATTGTGAATAAATAGTTGCCACTATTTAAGTTCCAACCCTCGTAAATTGCTTCCTTCTTAGTATATCTCACCAAAAGACCACGAAGATGAAATCAGAGGGATTAGAGCTCATACAGAGACTTACCAGCAATCGTTCTTCCCACGTTTCCTAAGCGACTGTAATACGAAAAGGAGGAAGAAATACTGGTACACAAAGTACCTTCCGTCGCACACCGTAAGGTAGGTTGCAGAGTATACAGTGTGTCACAAGAAGAATGGTCATTATTCGGGGATATGACAATGACGATTATTCGACGAAAAATATCTAGTAATCATGATCTCTAAAGTGCATATAGTAAGGCTAAAAGCACTTGCTCATATTCGCTACTGTGAAACATGTCTCCGAACAAATACTCAGAGTGATAATATATGCTTTTTAGACCCCGTGTTTCTTCTTCCTTTTGGGCCACACTACCTCCTCCCAAAAAGTGGAGAGCAAAGAGCTTTGCGGTAGAACAGATTTGTTTCACACTATCGTAGATGAAGAACTGCTCGTAGTTCTTGAGGCATTCATTTTAGAGCCCATGTTTACTAAGTTTTGCTTCTCCGAATGTCGTTTCTTTCATATCCCGGAATACTAACCATTCCTTCCGCGACACCATAAAAACGAACATGTAGATGGGCGCTCTATTGTCTTTTGGCTCTAATAATCGGCACACAGAATGCAATAGAATATTGTTAGGCCCACGATGTAAAACTTTGATATTCAGAGAGAATTATTTTACATGGCGAACGCACGGTTATTGACGAATTGCGCATTAAAGGAGCAATTTAGATGTTTTAATTTGTACATAAATGTGATATTCACGAAGGCAGTTCAATTCCATAACTTTGGACAAACGTCGGGTGACGATTTTTGCTGGCTTCTCATTACAATTGAGGAGGCAATTTAAGATCAGAAGACATTCTGATGTCTTCAGTGTATATATGCAAAGGCCTTCATGGGCTTTATGACAGTCCATATAAGGAAGTAATGTCAATAAAAGATTTGAATGAAATGATGACTTGCCATATAAGTTAGCGATAAAATCTGCTATGTAGTTTCTAAGAGGGCAGATGGCTTAATCCCTGAGTAAACCATTCTTTATCTGTACACGGAGACTGAAGCGACGAATAAAAAT
This sequence comes from Schistocerca nitens, assembly GCF_023898315.1. NCBI lineage: Eukaryota > Metazoa > Arthropoda > Insecta > Orthoptera > Acrididae > Schistocerca > Schistocerca nitens. The sequence continues at coordinate 231,232,669 of NC_064615.1, forward strand.
TTGTACCGTGGCCGGGATTCGGGCCCGGGTCTCAAGCTCATTAGGCAGATGTGTTAACTGCTACGCCTCTATAGCACAGTGGCTCTGCGCAACTGCATGGACAACCCTAGCACGCCTCCGTTTTCGATCTAAATTCGTCTTCAAGTCTCAGCCCACTTGGAATTCCCCCCTAAACTCGAACAACATTGCAGAGGCTTTCAGCATCGAAAGAAAATGGAGGATACTGCCTGAAATGGACTTCGGGTTCAAATCATATAGAACTACATGTAACAGAGACGTTTTCAAATCTCATACATCTATGACGTAAACAGACCGAAGCAACGAATGAAAATTTATACCAAGGTCGGAATTCTGGTAGAATCCCCCTTTCGTTCGATGCTGAGGTGTCATTCCATTATAGTTGGAAAGCCTGTCCGAGGTAGCCATGAAACGATGAAGTGGGGATTTTCCCGTAATACCATTCCACGAGCGTACCGTGAATATCAGGAATCCGGTAAAACACCAAATCTCCGACATCGCTGCGGCAGGAAAAAGATCCTCCAAGATCGGGACCAAGACTGAAGAGAATCGTTCAAAGTGACAGAAGTGCAACCCTTCTGCAAATTGCTGTAGATTTCAATGATGGGCCATCAACAAGTGTAAGCGTGAGAATCATTCAAAGAAACATCATCGATATGGACTTTTGGAGCCCTAGGCCCACTCCCGTATCCTTGATGACTGTGCGACACAAAGCTTTACGCCTCGCCTGGTCCCGTCAACACTGCCATTGGACTGATGATGAATGGAAAATTGTTGCCTGGTCGGACGAGTCTCGTTTCAAATTGTATCGAGTGGAACACGAGCAAACACAAAGGAATGCGCGCTGAACACTGTGGAATGCCGGTTTGCTCACGCTTGCCTACTATACACACGAGACGTAGTTTGCTGCTTCACGTCCTATTACTTTTGCTTCGGTTTGAAGGCGACTTGAAACAATGGAGTCACGCATACTATGGTAGTGAAGTTGGGAGGACGTGGCTAGAGAATTGTACTCGCAAAGCACTGCTGCTTCGTAGTCATTTCACCAGACGCCTCGAAGCAGCAGTCATTGCGGTAGGATTGGGCAGCGCACACGAGTTGGCAACCCTAGTCACAGCTGCCATCAGCCTGCCACGGATGCCGCCGGTCTGGATGTGGTATTTGTTTCTGAAGAGGTAAGCCGCCAGATTAGCCGAGAGCGCTAATGCGCTGCCTCCTGGACTCGGGTGGGCGCGCCGGCCCCGGATCGAATCCGCCGAGGGGATTACTGACGACTGGGTGTTGTGTGATGTCCTTAGGTTAGTTAGGTTTAAGTAGTTCTAAGTTCTAGGGGACTGATGACCATAGATGTTAAGTGCCATAGTGCTCAGAGCCATTTGAACCATTTATTTGATTACTGACGAGGGCTGGTGTGCTGGTCAGCTCGGACGCGTTGTTTAGACGGTTTTCTGCATACCCCTTGGTGAATACCGGCCTGGTCCCCACGTCCCGCCTCAGTTACACTACTCGCAGACATCTGGACACGTTATCACTATTCCATGGCTTACGTCAGACGCAGACAGCTGGGCTACACTAATTCCGTCCCGGAGGGTACGGGGAGGCGATAGGAAGGGCATTCGGCCAGCCTCTGACACTAACAACGCCAGATTCATAGTAAAAAGGCCGACCCCGCTTTGATGTTGGCCAAAGGCACAAGGAAATGATGATGATTTGTTACTGAAGAGACACCCTGAAACTGGGACAAATCTCGATGGACCATCATGATAAGATTAAGAAGAGAGCCACACGGAGTCAAATGTGTGATAAGTTTTGTGTGGCTTTAGTGTGAAAACGAGAGTGATATGATACAAACAAGTATCTCTGTTCAACCCATATCTGTTTGTGTTTCGGTGGTGGTGTCTTTGTTCGACACCGGCCATTCAGAAATTGGAATAGCCCTAAACGGGCAAACGCTTTGCTTCCTACCGAGGGCCGTTCCATATGAATGTACAAACCTTCGGTGAAGAATAACGGTTTAAAACAAGATTATTTGTTTCAGCCCGTTCAGTGCATTCATTGCTTTATTGTATACTAGCGAACCCGGTAGTGCTTCTAAATAGCTATATCTGTATGGGAGCTGGATGTAAGCCCTAATCTCCACCTACCCCGTCTCCCTTTGTCCTCCTCTCCTTCTCTTTGTCCACCTCCTTCTCCCCTTTCTCTCTCGAACGCCTTCTTTTCCTCTTTTTCTCGTTATCCTCCTATCCCCTCTCGCTGACCATCTTCCCCTCCCCCTCTTTCTATACACCTCTTCTTCCCCCATCTCCGTCACTGTGAGCCTTGCATGTTGGTGTTGCAAAGAAAACCCTGACTGGACACTGAAGTCGCTAGAACTGAGTCGGTAAATCGGTTTGAATCACTAGTGTGCGGGGTGTGAGATGACCTCCTTCGCTGCCTGATCTGTGAGGACAGTAGCTTCAACTACAGTATTTCGCATGGTTTTAAGCCGCAAACGGGTAGAATCACCAGCTTTTGGACGATTCAGATTCCGTAGCAGTCGGCCTAATTTAATCATAAGTTGGCAAGCCATAAAGGCCGACTGTGGGGAAGAAAATAAAACAGCATGCTATTGTGTATGCAGGGTCTGCTTAAAATTAATTAATGAAAAGGAATATTCTCGTATATAGGAGAAACAATTTGTGTAATGGTTTACATGCCCTAATATCGTAGTTAAAATTGACTGAAGCTAAACCAAATATTTTCACAGTACAGAATTTTTTCTCTCGCAGTCCGTTTTAATAGAAAGACTGCTCAGTATTGTTTAAAAATATAGTGTATGTCCGCCCGAATGTATATTAAGGCATTATGCAAAAATTTTAAGTAAATCGATCAAGAACTTTTCAAGATTCTTGCCAAAACGTTTGTCCATTGTATCTTGTATGTATTTATGTACTACATACATTTTAAAGAAATATACAGTCAATGTCCATCCATATGTATAGTGCGAAAATTTGAAGTAAACAGTTAAGAAATTTTCAAGGCGTTTGCTAATAACATTTCCTACTTATGAGTTCCATATATGTTTATATATAGCGTGTATCTAACTTAAGGTGGCCTCTGTCCGTCTGAACGTTCAGTAAAGTACCGCGTAAAAATTTGAAGTAAATTGGTCTTGAGATTTTTGTGAACAACGTTAAACACTCGAATGTTAATTAGAGTATAGTGCAAAAATTTGAAGCTATTCAGCTGAGAACATTTCGAAATCTTTGTGAACAACTTTTCTCCGCATGTACTAATAGGATTCACGAGTATCTCATGTGTGCCCAATTGTTACTGTTGTGTTAGAGCATCGTGTAAAAGTTTGAAGTAAAACTGTAAATAACTTATCGAGATATTTGTTAACAACCGTTTCCACTTATGTAGTGTATATGTGTTTATATACAATATACATTTGAAAGACTTGTAGCCCATGTCCTTCCGAACGTTTATTTCAGTAACTTGCGAAAATAAGAAGTAAATCGATCAAGAAGCATTTCGAGATTTTGGGTAACAACAGTAAACTATAACTTCCCATCATTCTGAAGTATATATACATTTTTGCTGACAAGGTTTCTCCGCATATACTGCAAAGGACACACACACACACACACACACACACACACACACACACAAGGAAATCATAGTTCCCAGTTGTTACCAAAAATCTCGAAATGTTTCTTGATCGATTTACTTCTTATTTTTACATGTTACTGGAAAAAGGTTCGGAATGACATGGGATATACGTATATATATATAACCCATGACTGCCCCGACGTTTATTAGAATAACATGTAAAAATCTGAAACAAATCGGTCCAGAACTTTTTGAGAGTTTTGGTAAGACTGTTAAAATACGATTTGTCTTTATAGTCTATAGTAGTATAGATCACCTACACAGACTGCTTTCTTCTTCACACGTCCGTACTGATTCCTTTCAATCGACTCTGCGTGACATAAGAAGGTGAAGCATCCAGACGACAGGGTCAGACATCGGTGTAGCTTCGTTCACATACACACCATTGGAGGGTGTATAAATGATTAGAGTTGCACCTATGTGTGACTGGTAGAACGACCACCAGAGTCCATTAGTATTGTGTGTGTTTAGTGCTGTCACCAGGCCTCATAGGACATAGAAGTGGAGACAACGGCTTCAAATTTTGAATGATTGTTGTACAGGACGCGGAGATGACGCATATTCGTGTGACACAGCGTCATAAGCACCCAACACAGTTTAAAAAGGGAGCCCAATTGTGAGTCTCCATTTCGTTGGCTGGTCGAATCGTGGAATATTCAGAGTGATCTGAAGATGGACTGCATGGGATGGTGAGGGCAGATACATGATTCGTCAAGGCTGCCGTCGGTTAAATCTGACCATCACAATGGAGGATCCCACTGCGCACTAAGCACATCCTAAGCGCTTCACCTGACATTCGAGAATAAGTAATCAACTATCTGCAGTATTCTGTGTCATCCTGCAGCACTGCTCCGAGACTAGCAGCAACCATACTAGAGAATTATCGCCCCACGAGTAGGCTGCCATTAACGTCTCAACGGAAACGGCTACGTTCTCAGTGGTGTCCATGACCGGAAAGCAAGCTGATGACATGCATCGCATTGTGTTCAACGATCAATCATGGCACTCCACTACCCTTCATGATCATCGTTGGCCATTATGTAGGCGATCTGCGAAATGGTGCTATTCTTACAACGTTTTGGAGTGGCACGGTTGCGTTGTTCCTGTCGTCATGTTGTGGGGAACCACAGGGTATGACTTTACGTCACTGCTGATGGGTACTGAAGGATCTCTGGTGGCCCAACACATTCATAGGATTTGTCGTCCTGGAAAAAGCGATCGACAGTGTAAAATGGTGCACGATGTTCGAAACTCTCTGGAGAGTAGGGGTAAGCAATAGGAAGAGATGGGTAATATACAATATGTACAAGAGCCAAGAGGGAAAAGGACTGGAAGACCAAGAACTAAGTGCTCGAATTAAAAAAGGGTGTAAGACACGGATGTAATCTTTCGCCCCTTCTGTCCAGTCTATACACGGAAGAAACTATGATGGAAATTAAGATTCAAGTGTGGAATTAAAATTCAGGGTGAAAGAATATCGGTGATAAGATTCGCTGATGACATTACTATCCTCAGTGAAAGTAAAGATGAATTACTGGATCTGCTGAGGTGGAATGAACAGTCTAGTGAGCAAAGACCGCAGACAGGGAGTAACCCAAGGAAAGACTAAAATAATGAGTAGTAGCGGAAATGAGAAATGTTACAAATTTAACAACAGGACTGTTGATCACCAATTAGATGAAGTTTAGGAATTCGGCTACAAAGGTAGCAAAATAACAACAGGCGCACAGAGCAACGAGGACATAAAAAGCAGACTAGCTCTGGAAAGGTATTCCTGGCCAAGAGAAATTTGCTAGTATCAAACAAAGGTCTTAATTTGAGGAAGAAATTTCTGAGAATGTACGTTTTGAACACAGCGCTGTATGGTTGTGAAACGTGGACTGTGGCAAACCAGGAATAAGAAAGAATGGAAGTGTCTGAGATGTGGTGCTCCTGAAGAATGTTGAAAAGTAGGTGAACTGATAAGGTAAGAATCGAGGAGTTTCTGCGCAGAATCGGAGAGGATAAGAAGATATAGAAAACACTGACAAAAACAAGGGAGCTGGCCGTTGTGGTCGAGCGGTTCTAGGCGCTTCAGTCCAGAACCACGCTGCTGCTACGGTCGCAGGTTCGAATCCTGCCTCGGGCATGGATGTGTGTGCTGCCCTTAGTTTAGTTAGGTTTAACTAGTTCTAAGTCTAGGGGACCGGTGGCCTCAGATGTTAAGTCCCATAGCGCTCAGAGCCATTTGAACCATTTTGAAAGGAGGGACAGGATAGCAGAACATCTGTTAAGACGTCTGGGAATAACTTCCATGGTACGAGAGAGGGTAAAAACTGTAGAGGAAGACAGATTCGAATATGGGTACACTCGGCAAATAAGTGAGGACATAGGTTGCGAATGCAAAAGAAGAAAAGGTTGGCACATGAGAAGAATTCATGGCTCGCCGCATGATACCAACCAGAGATTTAATAATTCAAAACAAAAAAAGTGATATATGTATCAAGTTGTGTTGAATTCAACTCCACCTCTGACATGAATAGTATAGTTGGGACTATGTGCATATAGAAGCGGTTTTTAATATCATCTGAAGATGGCCACACAGTGACCGACATCTAGATATGCAACAAACATCGCTGACACTGATTGCTTTACTGCTGGAATTCATCTAGTATTTCTCAAGATTATTGTCTTGAAAGACAAACAGCCACAACAGTTTTACAGATTTATTATTAGTTTAGAGTTTCATGAGCACCGTATGAATGTAAATCAACTAAAAAAGTGTTCATCCGGCAGCATAATATGCAACTGAAATCCTTGTAAGCATAAAAATAGTGTAGGCTGAATTTATTGAAGTATTGCCTCTGTCCGTAATTGCATTTATAGGCTTGAATAGGATAGGATTCAGGGCGATTTCAAGACATGTCGAACACATTTATTTGGACAGTGCCTTAAATTTGAGTGCTTGTGTACAAATAAAAAAGAGGCCATGTATGCAGCACCCTAAAACAACATTAATGGCGAATAATAACACAGGTATAGCAGATTGATTTATGGTTTTATTATCTGTAACAATACTTTTTAAGGTAAAAGAAGTCTTTAAGACGCAATATGATTTTATTTACCTAACAGCAACTGATCAGCTTTACCATACAGTCCTCTGTCGCTGTGACAATGATGGATTTTCCATCGAACGGTGACAGGTGTAAGCCCGCCTGGCTACTGCACCACGTCAGTGTTGACGTCACAGATCCTGTACGAACTGCTCATTCTACATGCAAACGTTGCCAGACAGTACATGGCTACGACACGTGCAGCATCTGTAATATTTCAAAGCAAAGTGATTCTGGTAATTGATACAGGATTCCCGTTCCATTGCTTGATATTCCATAAGGTATCCACTGAAGCATTAAACACAACAATACGTTTGCATAACAGTAGTAACCCTATGGCCAGCTGTACTACTTTCTTTTCTGGAGACTTTCGGAAGCTCTTAGCAGTAACTGCAACTTGGACGAAAGCAAGTGAAGTCAATGTATCTGCAATTGCCAGATAGCATACACTGTTAATATAACTCCAAAATTAGTAAAGTAAATGAGGAATTACATTAGAGAATGCGAAATTACAGAAAAATTTTAAATTTAAATTTGAAAATGCTTGATAGTATTGGAATTCTTGTCAGTATCGATATCTATACTGTTAACAGGTAAGACTCATCCGTACTCTGGATTATTGGGATGGATGAATTATCTGTATACATCACTAGGTTAGTTCATTTTGAATATGATCCACTGCAGTTGTAATTTCACAGGTCCTTTATTTCACTGCTGGCCAAGAATTCGTCTCATCAGTCATGTCCTGGCATGTACACCATATCACCACCGCCACGGCACGCTGTCTGAGGATGGACGGGGGAAACGGTGATACTGCCAGATTTAAATGGCAATGCAGTCGCAGTGCATACGACATGGTTTCATATCTCTCATTTCTGAACAACACAGATCACAAACAAAATACGTTGCCAATATTATTTAATTATTTTTGAGAGATGAACAAAATATAATTTTTATATGATACAAACTGTCGGTATACGGACAGATGTGCACAATTTCACAGATTTTCACACTCGGGTTGCCAAGTAATCGTGAGCCATTTAATTTCATAACTGAAATCACATAGACTATGTTGATCGAAATGTTGCAACGACGCTTTTCGCGATATAGAAACACCTGAGGAAAACAATGTAGACGTCATCGATGGTTTTAACGTAGACTAACATTATTTCCCTTTAAAACGGGAATTACATTTCAGGTCAATGAGCTGCATCTGCAAATGCACAGGGACGATTTCAGCTGAAATAGCGAACACTCTTGAAAATGACTCGAAAACAGCTTGAAGATTGGTTGTGTTCTCAAGACGTTTAAAAAATTTTCCTTGTAATTTTTTCAAGGCCACAACGAAATATTCAAATCTCACTTTTCTTAATAACAGTGAGCTTAGAGGACTGGACTGTGTTTGTCAGAATTTGTCCTTTTAACAATGTGATTTTGTTTTTAGTCTTATACCAATAAATGAGAAATAAGTTGTTGGTCAAAACCATGTAGCATGTTACTGCGGGCAGTGTGCTCTAAAGCTCACTTAAAATGCAAGGACTGCAATCCATTCAGCATGCTCTAATTTTCGTTCCTGCACTCCTTTTTCCTACATGAATTCAAAAAATAGCAGGAGTTTAATCTAAAAATAGTCCCAGGAATGTCCCTTAACGTAACCAAAGTACTTCGTAAGAATATATAAAGTATTCATAATGTTTTGTTCATTTCCATCGGGAACAGTTGCAACTGGTTGCTGAATAGTGCCTAAGAACTCTGAAATTATACTACTTGTACCACCAATTCCATCAGGCACGCCTGCAAATTTATTACAAATTGCTTCTTGATGTACAGAACAGTGAAGCCCGTCTAGCGATAGTTATAATGTTCGCTCTCTCATTGTCAAATAATTTTTTTTAGTTCTTTCTACAAGGCAATGGAATGCTGTTTCATAGCAAATTTCCAGTGCCCGTTATGCGGCTGCGTAATAGATATTACGAATTCCCATACCTTTGTTCTATAATTCCTATGCAGTTTTAAAGGATGTGACGATACACAGCTGGACTGCATCTTTTTGTGCAACCAGCGACTGGACCTGTGGACGTTCTCCATAGCTCGAACAAATAGCAAATGGCAAACAGTCCTGACACCACGATGCTGACGAAGTGAAGAGAGTTGTGCCGACTGAAAAATTTCACAGCAGAATGCTAAATGATATGTCGCGCTGCACCGGTTACTACGGTGAAAGAGTCGGTAAAATCGAGACAGGCCCCGCCTCGGCCTGCACGTGGCCCAACACACGGATCGCGTGCGGTTTGGCATACCGTGGCCGGTCCTGCTTCAGTTTGGATAAAGACTTGTACGCTACTAGGTTTCAAAACTCTAATCTCAACTTAAGCTACTACTGTAACAATTAATGAATATTAAGTAGGACACAAAACAAAATTAGCGTTAGAAAGCTAGAACATACGTTAATTGCTTACAGACAAACGGTACAAGCTACGTAGACAAATTAACAAATTTATCCAGTAGTATAGAGAGCTTGCGCGGTTATGGCATGAAAAATGTGAAGGCGATCTGTAAGTGTCGAGTTAAACAGGACATGACCGCAAAGACTGGACGAAATCCATAAATATGCACTCATAGACGAAAAATATAACCTGCGAATCTAACACGAACGGTGAGAGACGTTGTAACGCAGGAAATGCGTATCCTCCTGTTTCCATCTATTGTACTATAATTTTTTTCCCTTATTTTGTTACCTCAAGGTATAACATTTCTGTGTCTTTGTATATTGTAATTCTTTTACTATTTGTTTGTATATGCATTTATGTCCATGTATAATTGGTTTGTTTCGTAAATATTATTTGTACTTTTACGCTGGGTCTTGCCTGGGGAAAACTGCTATCGAACGATTACATCGATAGGTCGTGTGAAGAATCAAAGTGTGTAGGATCTTTGGTAGTGTGAACTCTGCCGCGTGGAGCGCGGGCTGAGCAGAGAGAGTCTGGCTGGAGTAATGAGTGGAGCAGGTGTGTTGTGTGACGCTCCCGCGAGTTGCCGCGCGTTCGGGGTTTGGCAGCATGTAATTGCGCTCGACTTGCTATGATAGTTTGTGACACGGTGTCGCGGACGGGAAGCATTAGCTGGCGCACATCAAGAGCCCGTTTCGCCTGGTGACCGTGTCGAGTAGAAGGCGCGCCAACATCCAGCTTCTGCAACAGCGACGGCCGACAATGAATGACCGTCGCCACCTCCTCGATCGACGACTTCAAACCTTCAATCAACCAACAAGGAAGACTAAAAGCACGTAAAGTTTCAGAACTGTATGGCAGACCTCAGCTTTTAAAATTGTTGCATCACAAAATTACAGCAACTTAGCATGAACCTTTGTTGCTCATTGTCCCAATTGCATTGCCAAGCAGGGTCCCTTCCTTTTCCGAAATGAACCCAAGTGTCGTTGAAATTCAGACGCCAGCATTAAAATAATATAATTCGATTTCACTGCTTTAATTTCGAAGTTCAGTTAAAGTATTCATAGCTGGCTACAATATTTAGATTACACGAGCACTAATTAAGAGTGCGAGTTTTGTTAGCATATTTTAGCTTACCTGTGACTGCGGCTCAGCTTGGTACGTACTAAATTTTACTATTGTTAATTGTTCAGAATCATTTAATTCAAGTTCGAAGTTAAATCTCTTACTTCTAAATTGCGTAGATTCAAGTAGCTTTTGAAATGATTGTTGAGATAACCCAAGACTAACCGTATTTTACTGAATTTCGATATGCTTCAGAAACAAAGTTCACTATTAATCCCAGTCACTAAATTAACTTTCAATTTTCCGGTTTTATTAATTATTTTGCTAAATTAAGTCAGAGTGTAGCGAAATTTATTACTTCCGACAAACTTTCAGTTTTCACACTACACGTGTCAACCTTCAGTTGCCACGCTTCTAGTGCTAATTATATGTGTAATAACCTTTCTTTTTCAGTTACTATAGTAATTGTCCTTAGGACTGGCGACCGTAATTTCCCGCAAATCTCAAATATCTAATTACCGCTAGTTAATTGTTGACTAACGGCCGCACATTTACTTTCTGTATTAACTTTACCCCTTTTCAAAAATTAATTTCCACCAGTTTCATTTGCATTTTTCCTTTCATTTAGATGTAACCCTTTCCTCCCTCTTTACCGACAGATTAACTTCGGTGACGATTGCTTTTCGCAAATTTCCATTAGGTACACGCGGTTTAATTTTTCACTGTCATTAAGGTCGATAAGTGAGGGGGAGGTTACAACGTGGCGTAAGCTTGAGAAAATCAACATCATGGCATAAATGTCGAAAAAACACCAAAATGCGGGTTGGTGAATTCCAAAAAGTAGCATACCGTGAAAGCATGCAGGCAGCCGCACCGATATACAGAGATATGTAAACAGGCAGAATACGGCACTGCACTCGGTAACGCCTATATAGGACACTAAGTTTCTGGCTCAGTTGTTAGATCAGTCACTGCTGCTACAATGGTACGTCATCAAGATTTAAGTGAACGTAGTGTTATAGTCGGCGCACAAGCGATTGGAAACAGCATCTCCGAGGTAGCTATAAAGTGAGGGGTTTCCGTTACGACCATTTCACGAGTGTACCGTGAATATCAGGAATCCGGTAAATCATCAAATATCTGAGATCGCTGCGGCCGAAAAAAAAATCCTGCAAGAACTGGACCAATGACGACTGAAGAGAATCGTTCAAAGTGACAGAAGTGCAACCCTTCCGCAAATTGCTGCAGATTTCAATGCTGGGCCATCAACAAGTGTCAGCGTGCGAACCATTCAACGAAACATCATCGATATGGGCATCCGGAGCCGAAGGCCCACTCGTGTACTTTTGTTGACTGCACGACACAAAGCTTTATGCCTCGCCTGGGCCCGTCAACACCGACATTGAACTGTTGAAGATGGAAACATGTTGCCTCGTCGGATGAGTCTCGCTGCCAATTGTATCCTGCGGATGGACGTGTAGGGCTATGGAGACAACCTCACGAATCCATGGACCCTGCGTGTCAGCAGGGGACTGTTCAAGCTGGTGGAGGCTCTGTAATGGTGTGGGGCGTGTGTAGCTGAATTGATATGGGACCCCTGATACGTGTAGATACGACTCCGACAGGTGACACGTACGTAAGCATCCTGTTTGGCTACCTGCATCCACTAATTGTGCATTCCGACGGACTTGGGCAATTCCAATAGGACAATGCGACAGCCCACACGTCCAGAACTGCTACAGAGTGGCTCCAGGAACACTCTTCTGAGTTTAAACACTTCCGGTGGCCACTAAACTCCTAAGACATGAAAATTATTGAGCATATCTGGGATGCTTTGCAACGTGCTATTCGGTTCAAATGGTTCAAATGGCTCTGAGCACTATGGGACTTGACAGCGGAGGTCATCAGTCCCCTAGAACTTAGAACTACTTAAACCTAACTAACCTAAGGACATCACACAACACCCAGTCGTCACGAGGCAGAGAAAATCCCTGACCCCGCCGGGAATCGAACCCGGGAACCCGGGCGCGGGAAGCGAGAACGCTAGTGCTATTCGCAAGTGATTTCCGCCCCATTCTACTCTTACAGACTTATGGACAGCCCTGCATGATTCGTGGTGTCAGTTCCCTCCAGCACTACTTCGGACATTAGTCGAATCCATGCCAATTCCTGTCGCGGCACTTCTGCGTGCTCGCGGGGGCCCTGCACGATATTAGGCGCGTGTACTAGTTTCTGTAGCTCTTCAGTGTGCTTTATATGACGTCTATTAGCCGCACTGACTTCTCCATTACTTTAGATTTGGCCGTCCATTATTATGCAAGTTGCGTTCAATATTTGGTTTTGTGAGTACCAATCGTATTGCAATAGGTCGCACCATCTTCATCGTCATAGTTTTCTATTTTTGGTATAATTATTTACTGTATATTGGACGCACCTTATAGCACTGTGTTTGATTTTTGGCATTGTGGTTTTTCTGTCTTTGTAATACATATTGTACCACAGTTTTATTATTACATCCTGACAATCGTATTTATTGACTTACACTTGTCTCATCTTAGCCCTATGCCATTCTTTTATGGTTTTCCCTATCGAGTTTCTCTGTGACACGTGAGAGTGAGGCTTAGATGTTAGGAGCTGAATTTCGCCAGTGACTGACTCTCCGCAGTAAACCAGGGTAATGCCAAATTATCAACGATATGTCGAGCCGTCTGCGAGCAGAATGGTGTTTAATATGTTTCACTGAATATGTTTCAATGACTAGAACAGTCTTTGACCTATCACAAAACACAATTCAATTAATATAGGAACCTGATGTTAACAACATGTAGCGAATGGTAATTTAGTACGTACATTTTTCTACACTACACCCAAGATCTCGTTGGTATTACATGGTGGTATGACATTCATTTAAAGAGGTCTGTGTCCAAAGTGTGTGGACTACCTTTGAAGTGACGCTGCTGGAACCACAACATATTTCGCCACTGACGTTTCCGGGACAAACACCAGTAATGAAATAAATGTTACAGGCGTTTGCTCTTTTGTACTGTGGACACATCATAAATTTCGACGGTATTTGTGACGCCTGCGGGACACAAAACAAATACAAAAAATGAAATTAGCGGAAGCACCGCGAACAAAAGAGAGGCTACGGATAATCAGAGCGACAGCCCGGAAATGATATGTCAGTAAGTCTGGCAGCGTGTCGTATGCACAAACGAAAAATTTAAATGCATTTGAATTAACCTCGTCCTTCATTCCAAGGTACGAAAACGTCACTGAAATAACATCAAATTGCTGTTAAATTGTGAACAGTGAAACGAATATATTTATCTGAAAGACATCATCTTCAACTTTGAGTGCTAAAACTATTTATTCATAAAATCCACCAGTGCAATTTTGGCCATTTCGGTGTTTTCAACTGTAGTAGTGCAAACATGTTGTGCAACAGCGTAGTCATGATTTAAAGAACATGTGACATCTATACAGGGTGTTACAAAAAGGTACGGCCAAACTTTCAGGAAACATTCCTCACACACAAAGAAAGAAAATATATTATGTGGACATGTGTCCGGAAACGCTTACTTTCCATGTTAGAGCTCATTTTATTACTTCTCTTCAAATCACATTAATCAAGGAATGGAAACACACAGCAACAGAACGTACCAGCGTGACTTCAAACATTTTGTTACAGGAAATGTTCAAAATGTCCTCCGTTAGCGAGGATACATGCATCCACCCTCCGTCGCATGGAATCCCTGATGCGCTGATGCAGCCCTGGAGAATGGCGTATTGTATCACAGCCGTCCACAATACGAGCACGAAGAGTCTCTACATTTGGTACCGGGGTTGCGTAGACAAGAGCTTTCAAATGCCCCCATAAATGAAAGTCAAGAGGGTTGAGGTCAGGAGAGCGTGGAGGCCATGGAATTGGTCCGCCTCTACCAATCCATCGGTCACCGAATCTGTTGTTGAGAAGCGTACGAACACTTCGACTGAAATGTGCAGGAGCTCCAACGTGCGTGAACCACATGTTGTGTCGTACTTGTAAAGGCACATGTTCTAGCAGCACAGGTAGAGTATCCCGTATGAAATCATGATAACGTGCTCCATTGAGCGTAGGTGGAAGAACATTGGGTACAATCCAGACATCACCAACAATGCCTGCTTGATGCTAGTACAGTAGAGCAATGAGTCGCATGTCAACACAAGCACCGAAGTCAACATTACCTTCCGTCAATTGGGCCAACTGGCGGTGAATCGAGGAAGTACAGTACATACCGACGAAACTAAAATGAGCTCTAACATGGAAATTAAGCGTTTCCGGACACATGTCCACATAATATCTTTTCTTTCTTTGTGTGTGAGGAATGTTTCCTGAACGTTTGGCCGTACCTTCTTGTAACACCCTGTATACACTGGCGGAAAAATATTGTGACACCAGAAAATCGTTAATGTGGAGTAATGAAGTGCCGGAAATACATTTGTGTGAGCAACGTATTCAAGTGAGAACACGGGTTAATGTAAGAGCGAGATAATCCATTGCAAATATGAGATGCTGATACATTAATAACCGGTGAAACCACCAGTGTATTGAATGCAGCCATGCAAACGTGCATGAATTATGTTGTACAGGTGCCGGATGTCAGTTTGTGGATCAGTGTTTAATGTCTCTTGTACTTGGTTAGTCACTAAGTCACTAAAGGGACCGTTCATCCTATTTGTGGATGACGCTGGAGTTGTCGTCCAATGATGTCCCATATTTGCTTGATTGGAGACAGATCTGGTGATCGAACGGGCCAAGACAAAATGTCAACATTCTCTAGAGCCTGTTGCTACATGGTCTAATGTTATACTGTTGGAAAACATCCTCTGGAATTTTTGAACGGCAGCACAACTCTTCGAATCAGGGACGGCTTTACAATTATCCAGTCAGGGTGCGTGGAATGACCATGATAGTACTCCTGCTGTCATACGAAATCGTATTCGAGACCATAACTCAAGGTGTAGGTCCAATGTATCAAGCATGCAGACAAATTATTGGCAGGCTTTCAACTGTCCACCTTCTAACCAACATATGGTCATCACCGGCACCGAGGTAGAACCAGCTTTCACCAGAAAATACGACGGCCTTCTACCCTGCCCTCCATGAGCTCTCGTATGACACCACTGAAGTCGCAAGTTGTGGTGGTTTGGGGTCAGTGGAACGCAAGCTACACGGCGTCTGGCTCAGAGCCAGTAACTGATTTGCAACACATCGTTGTGTCAGTGTGGTGACAACGAATGCTGAAATTGCTGCTGCAGACGCATTTACTATGCGGCGGAGCCATAAACCGAACACGATGATCTTCCCTCTCGGCAGTGCCAAGTAGCCGTTGTAGTGTAACGACGTAAGTTTTGTATAAATGATTTTCTTTTGACATATGACCATGTGCAGACTTCGTCACCTACGTCAGTTACAACACACTTCAAAATTATTTAAATTCTTTTTTAAATTGTCTCTGAATGGTTCTTGAACGAAACTGTAATTAAAACATCATCATTTTAGTCGTATGCGCAGAGTTACGTCACTCAGTCGAATTGGTTTGCGCAAACTTTTTCAATTTAGATGTCGTTTGTTTCTTCTCAGAAATTATATCAATGTAAGTGATCTGCTTTAATAAATATTAGAACCACATTGAATAAACTTTCAAGAATCACACTCGCGATGAACGCTGTCAAAAATTAATAATCTTGTCAAATAAATTACTTAACATAATTATTCGTAAATAAATTCTCGGAACACGTATTTAAACTTTTGTAGTATACACTGGTTTGTTATTTTCCTACATATAGACGTAAACCTGAGCCTTGACAAGATAGGACTGAACATTTACAACATGATTAAACTTTCTATGACGTCATTGTTGTAGAAACATTGCAAATTCTTAATTTTCAATTTTTAGGAGCACGACGCAACAACTCGGTTTCAGGATCTTCTGCTGCTCTTTGGCTGTCGACCCGCGACGTATAGTGGCCAGCAATTTTTTTCTCTGGTCCCGGCAGCGAAGATGCTGTCTCCGTTCGTTGCGCCGCCCTCTCCGTACATGAAACATAAAAAATAAATACAAAACTTTACACAATTCACAACCTTTACAAATATTACAAAAATACATAAACAAAAAACTAAATTAAACTTATATTCACCTGAAACTGGGCTGACACTGGTGGATGGGTGACGCTTCAATTTCGCGTCCCACTACACCGTCCAGAGCCTGATCTTCTTGCGACCGTACATTCTTGTGACCACCACTACCAGCAATCATGTACATATGTTGCATTACTGCCAAGTCTTTCTGCAGTACAGAAGTGACATCCAGCTTCTCGTAGTCCAAATGCCCGCTATCGTTCAATATCAGTGAGGTATTGATAATGGTGTCTTTGTCACCTTAAAGGGGTTACTGACTAACGTCAAGTCACTACGACCAATATCATAGGTAACTAACGGTCAGGACCGATACAGCGTGTATTTAAATCAAACCTGATTTGTATCCTTAAAGTGGTGGTATTAGCGCGACTGGTGGAAAAAATCAATAGATATCATCTTTCAGATGTAGAAACAACACACCGTTTATGTCTCACATCTCCTTTTTGGTACTGCGATGTTTTTTAGTCTCCGATGTGCATCATCTTTATTTTCGTAGCCCTAGCAAATAAATGGTTCAAATGGCTCTGAGGACTATGGGACTTAACTTCTGAGGTCATCAGTCCCCTAGAACGTAGAACTACTTAAACCTAACTAACCTAAGGCCATCACACACATCCATGCCCGAGGCAGGATTAGAACCTGCGACCGTAGCGGTCGCGCGGTTCCAGGCTGTAGCGCCTAGAACCGCTCGGCCACGCCGGCCGGCTAGCCCTAGCATGTCACGTTGTTGGTATCTATTGCGTAAGTTACATTAAACCACAACACACGTTCACTACTTGAGGGCAACTCTGTTTGAAATAGTTTTACAGTAGAAGTGACGATTATGCCTTATATGACCGTGAACGTCATCCAAGGAAAAAAAAATATTTTAGCTGCACATGTATTTTTGATATTGATTACGATAACTACTTTCTTCTTTATTTTCAGATGGTAGTGGAAATGCCGTGTGTCTAGGGCCTCCCGTAGGGTAGACCGTTCGTCTGGTGCAAGTCTTTCGAGTTGACGCCACTTTGGCGACTTGCGTGTCGACGGGGATGAAATGATGATGATAAGGACAGCACAACACCCAGTCCCTGAGCGCAGAAAATCTTCGACCCAGCCGGGAATCGAACCCGGGCCGTTACGTATGACAACCCGTCGCGCTGACCATTCGGCTACCAGGGGCGGACGTTTTCGGATGGTGAAAACATCTCTGCGGCTATTGTTTTCTAGAATACTTCTTTTTTCATTTTCATAGTTTACTTCCTTAATTCGTAGACAGCTGTGTTATGCAAGGTGGTCAGAAACAGTCTGTAAAGTCAGCAAGGGTGGTACAGGGCATGTTGCGGTGAGGAATAAGTGTTAAGGAACAGTTGCGATACATCGCGCTGCTTCCAAGTTAATTGCACTAAGCGCCAAAGAAACTGGTATGCGCACGCGTATTCCAATACAGAGATACGTAAACATGTAGAATACGGGGCTATGGTCGGCGCCGCCTATCTAAGACAGGTGTCTGGCACAATTCTTAGATCGGTTACTGCTGCTACAGTGACAGATTATCAAGATTTCAGTGAGTTTGGGCGTGGTGTTATAGTCGGCGCACGAGCGATGGGATACAGCATCTCCGAGGTAGCGATGAAGTGGGGATTTTCCAATACGACTATTTCAGGTGTGTTCCGTGAGTATCTAGAATCCAATAAAATATCAAATCCCCCACATCGACTAACGACCACTGAAGTGCTACCCTTCAGCAAACTGCTGCAGATTTCATTGCTTGTCCACCAACAACTGTCAGCGTGCGAACCATTCAATGAAACATCATCGATATGTTCTTTCGTAGCTGGAGGAACACTCTTGGTGACTGGACGACACAAAGCTCTATCACTCGCAAGGACCCGTCAATGGACTGCTGATGACTGAAAACATGTTGTCTGGTCGGACGAGTATCGTTTCAAATTATATAGAGCGGATGGACGTGTAAGGGTGTGGAGACAACGTCATGATTCCATGGACCCTGCGTATCAGCAGGGGACAGTTAAAGCTGGTGGAGGCTCTGTAATAGTGTGGAGCGTGTACAGTTAGAGTGATATGGGACCCTTGATAGACCTAGATACGTACGTAAGCATCCTGTCTGACCACCTGCATCCATTCACGTCCATTGTGCATTCCGACTGACTTGGGCAATTATAGAAGGACAATGCGACATCCCACACGTCCAGGATTGCTACAGAGTGGTTTGAGAACAGTCTTCTGCGTTTAAACACTTCCGCTGGTTACCAAACTCTCCGGACATGTCTTGTAACGTGCTATTCAGAAGAGGTCTTCACCCTCTCGTATTCTTACGGATTTATGGACAGTCCTGCAGGATTCATGGTGACAGGTTCCTCCAGCACTACTTCAGACATTAGTCGATTCATGCCACATCGTGTTGTGGCACTTCTCTGTGCTCGCGGCGGCCCTACATGATATTAGGCAGGTGTACCAGTCTCTGTGGCTCTTAGTGTAGCATTGTAGTCAGCCAAATCAGCACTCTGCGTCCGCAAATTCAAGCGGTCCGCCAGAAACGGTGTCGCCAAACGTGTTCTTCGTTTGGTTTCCTAAAACCGAACAAGATACAAAAAAATTGGACATGGAACAGTACCAAGGATCTAACCCGAACCATAGATTCGAGTGTCTCGAGCGCTATCATTTACGCTGTGATAATATTTGGCATTAATCGTACCTGGCGGGCAACTTGAATTCGCTTGCGCAACTGCCTGATTGGCTAACTTCAGTGCTAATTAATTCGGACACGGCGCAAAGTATGGAATTTTTTTCGTAACAGTTATTTCTCAGCACAACCCACCCAGCAATAGCCTCACAAGCGTTTCAGACTGTTTCTGAGCACCCTGTACACGTAAAGTAGCTTATCATTTCGCACGGGGAACACCGGAGGTGGAGGAACGACAATCGATGGCTTTCGTTTCCCGTATTCCACACCCGAAGTTCATAGCTACTGTGTGCTTATAATACGTCACAGTCACATACGACTAATGGTTCTCTCTAGAAAAGACTGAATTCATTATTCTAACCACTCGAAAGCTATCATTTGTTTATCTAACTTCTTTCGGAGCACGGGTAACAAAACAGTACTGTAAGAAATGGTTCAAATGGTTCAAATGGTTCTAAACACTATGGGACTTAACATCTGATGTTATCAGTCCCCTAGGCTTAGAACTACTTAAACGTAACTAACCTAAGGACATCACTCACATCCATGTCCGAGGCAGGATTGAAACCAGCGACCGTAGCAGCAGCGCGGTTCCGGACTGAAGCGACTAGAACCGCTCAGCCACAGCCGCCGGCTGTACAGTACGCTAAGTATAAATCGAATGAGGTTGCGCTGTTCTTAGGAGAAGGAATTTCCAGTATCAATCCAACCATCCTGATTTAGATATCCCGCGGTTTTCCTAAATCTTCTTCTTAGAGTGTCGATGACAAGTATTTAAACAGAATGTATGCTTTAGCAAGGTGCACTGCTTTTGGGCTTCATGATGGCAGACAGTCTTGTTTCGCAATGACTGAGGAGATGGTGTGGACAGAGCATTGAAGGAAATGGTTAATAATCTGCTCAGCACTACATGCACAGGATATATCTCAACTATCGTAGAGTCCCTAATGTCACATGGCAGTTTTGCTTCAGTCTAGGCTCTCTCTAAGACGATTAAGTGATTTCCATGTTGAGCATGACAGTATTTCAGTGGGGCAGCTCCTCTTGGTGGTATCCAATCACTTATCTCTCTCCTGCCAGCGTTGTAACCTCTTTTTCGCCTTTGCGTTCACTAAGGGGGACGCGGGTCAGATGTAGTTTTTCCTTGTGCGAAGAGGTTGAGCAACAGGTTCATTCCCATGTAGTGGGTGTCCGTTGTCAGTACTGACTTTCCTCCTCTCGGATTTTGCCCTTACTATCTATCTGATTTCGACTGGAGGTATTCCGGGCATAACCAGGATCTTCTCGACTGAAGTTAGTGTCAAGCATCCTGTCACTTGGCGGTAAGTTTGGAGAAGAGCAATACCCACCTATTTTGAATGGCAGGACTGGTTCCACACAGGGGAAGTATATTCCCCTTATTTTTATTTTTTTATTTTATTTGCAAGTGAAGGTCCGTAGGACCAAATTGAGAAGCAAATCTCCAAGGTCATGGAAAGTGTCAGTACATAAAATAACAACATAAAAGTTATAACAGATAAAAATAAAATGTTTATGAACCCGAAAAAAGTCAAGCCAAAAGAGCACAATATCAAAAAGTGCACAAGAATAAAGGAAGTTCGATCAAAATACAGGTTTGATTTCTGCGGGTATTAACTGACTGAAAGCTACTCATTCTGGGGAATAAGCTAATATTGTTAACAAGAAATGACAGTATAGATTCGTGAACAGGTGTCGACAAGAGGTTCGTGAATTACACCACTTATTGCCCGAACCACCCGTTTCTGAGCCAAAAATATCCTTTTAGAATGCGAAGAGGTACACCAAAATATAATACCATGTGCCATGAGCGAATGAAAATAAGCAAAGTAGACTAATTTTCGAGTCTAATGATCACCCTCTTCAGATTCCATTCGAATAGTAAAAATGGCAGCATTAAGTCTCTGAACAGGATACTGAACGTGGGCTTTCCAAGACAGTTTATAATTTATATGAACACCTAAAAATTTGAACTGTTCAGTTTCACTAATCATATGCCCATTCTGTGAAATTAAAGGGTCAGTTTTTGTTGCATTGTGTGTTATAAACTGTAAAAACTGAGTCTTACTGTGATTTAGCTTTAGTTGATTTTCAACAAGCCATGAACTTAGGTCATGAACTGCACAATTTGAAACCGAGCCAATGTTGCACACAACATCCTTTACCCCCAAGCTAGTGTCATCATCAAACAGAAATATTTTAGAGTTACTCGTAATGCTAGAGGATATCACTAATATAAATAATGAACAGGAGTGGCCCCAAAACTGATCCCTGGGGCACCTCCCACTTGTCCATACTCCACTCACATCCCACAGCACAGAGATTTTCAACAATGTGAATGATGATCTTTTGCTGTCTGTTGCTAAAATAGGAGGTGAACCAATTGTCAGCTACTCTCCATATTCTGTAATGGTCCAACTTCTGGAGCAATCTTTAATGGCCAACACAACCAAACCCCTCAGTTAAATAAAAAAATATGTCTAGCGTTCAAACCTTTTGTTTAAGCATTTCCATTGTTAAACGACTTCCAATCCTGAACTGTACATTTGATAGCAAATCGTATGATATAAAATGATCAATCATCCTTACATACATAGCCTTTTCAATAACTTTAGCAAACACTAATGGCATAGAAATAGGTCTAAAATTGTCTACATTATCCTTTTCTCCCTTTGTATAAAGCCGCTTCACTACTGAGCACTTTAATTGTTCAGGAAACCGACCATTCCTAAAGGAAAAATTACAAATAAGGCTAAATACAAGGGTAACATGTGCAGCACAGTACTTTATTATTCTGTTAGGCACGCCATCATACCCATGAGAGCCTTTAGACTTCAGTCATTTAATTATTGACTCAATCTCCCCTTGTCTGTATCACAGAGGAGTATTTCAGACATCAATGTCTGAAAGCCATTAGCCAAGAAAGTTATATAATTCCCTGTAGAAATTAATTTTTTATTTATTTCACCAGCAATTTTCATAAATTCATTGTTAAATATTGTACATATATTTGATTTATCAGTAACAGAAATAGTTTTACTACGATCTGACTATATTTCTTTGACCTTGTGCTGCTGACCAGACACTTCCTTCACAACTGACCATATGGTATTAATTTTATCTGTGAATTACCTATTCTATTTGCACATAGTCTTTGCCTTCCTAATAACATTTTAAGCACCTCACAATTCTGTTTGCGATGGGATACTGTAGCTTGATTGTGATTCTAACGTTTTGATATAATTCCCACTTCGCTCTAAATGGTATCCTTATCCCACTAGTGAACCATCTGGGCTGCCTACTCGTATTACTGCTAGTACCCCCTTCAGAACGTTCTAATGGAAAGCAACTCTAAAAGAGCATGAGAAATGTTTTAAGGAAAGCATTTTATTTATCATCCATGTTATTGGCACTATAAACATCCTGCCACTCTTGTTCATTGACAAGGTTTAAAAAACTCGCTATTGCTCTTTGACTAACTTTCCCACGTAGGTCGTAATTATATGTGACATTTGTTTAGGTATGAAAGCCCTTTAATGATAAAATTTGTGCATTGTTGTCTGAAAGGCCATTCATCCTGTTACTAACAGAATGCCCATTTAGTAATGAAGAATAAATAAAAATTTTGTCCAAGGCTGTGCTACTGTTCCCCTGCACCCTAATTGGTAAAAACACAGTCTGCATCAGATCATATGAATTGGTCCAAATGGCTCTGAGCACTATGGGACTTAACAGCGGAGGTCATCAGTCCCCTAGAACTTAGAACTACTTAAAGCTAACTAACCTAAGGACATCACACACATCCATGCCCGAGGCAGGATTCGAGCCTGCGACCGTAGCGGTCGCGCGGTTCCAGACTGCAGGGCCTAGAACTGCTCGGCCACTCCTGCCGGCATCATATGAATTCAGGAGATCTACCAACATCCTGTATCTTGCACTATCATGCAAAAAATTTATATTGAAGTCACCACATATAACCAATTTCTGGTACTTCCAACAGAGTGAATCAAGAACCCTCTCAAGCTTGAGCAGAAATGCTCTGAAGTCAGAGTTAGGGGACTTATAAACAACAACAATTAGAAGTTTAGTTTCACTAAATTCAACTGCCGCTGCACAACATTCAAATATCTGTTCAGAGCAGTGCCATGATATTCTATGAACTTAAATGGAATATTGTTTTTTACGTATATAGCCACTCCCCCACCCCACAAGGAACTCCTTGAAAAACAGACAGCTAATCTGTTCCTAGTATAGGAAGCCTCTGAAACGTCAAATTATTTAAGTGGAGCTCTGATATACCAATAATTTCAGTGTCAATAAGCAGTGCACTAAGCTTATCTGTAATACTTCTTATATGTTCATGAAATATGCTAATCCGTCTCTACTTGTAAACATGACGTTTTCTAAGGTGAGTCCTTAGTTAGAGCGACTTCCTTTAAGCAGATATACCTATCAGCTGACTTCTGTCTAAAAAAAGGTGAAGCTTTCACCAACTACTACAGGAATTTTTCCACCTCCCGCTACACAGTCACCTATAAGCTATGCCAGCCTCCCCTTCTTATCACCATTGAGGTGCAGGCCATGCCTAGTGAAACCCGATCTACTGATAGACCCAGTTGGCACCACTGAAATGTGACCAATGCCCTCTGCCAACAGCGCCTACTCCAGCCCCATGTTTAAACGAGCCTAACATCCGCATTAAGATAAGCCTGATCATGATGCTGCAACAGTTGCTCGAAATGCACGTTAGTGCCACCAGTTTGAGTAGCTATCTTTACCAGGTCACCACCTACATCATATTCCCCGTCCCTCTCCCGACTGATCCCTGCTCCACCCACTATCACTACCTGATCCTCCTTTGTAAAACTCCTACAAAATTCCCCTACGCTGTCAGTCACCTGTGCAAACCATGCACCAGGCTTCACAATGTTCGTGATCTGGAACACATATCCCAACACTTCCTGCAACTGCTGGCCCACACCTCTATCGTGCGAACTACCTAGCAGCAGAACCTTCTTCTTTCTGTTAGACTTTGCTTCTCCACTCAACTCTGACAGTTGGTCAAAGCAATTGCATATACGTAAATTATAACTGTCTGAATATCTAGTTATCCTAGCTGCCTTCTTGCCAACTGTCAGTTCCCATTCCCCACTACCCTTCACCCTCCTCAGCCTATCTTGTTCCTCCTTCGCGCGTTGTAACTGCAACTGAAGGGCACAGATCTTTCGCTCCTGTTCCTCTATCAACTTATTTTTATCACAGATTCTGCATTCTCAAGAGAAGATATCATTAGAATGTCCACTGGCTTCCCCACTACATCCCCCCCACCCCCCATGGAATTCTTTGAACAAATCCCACACCGTAACTCACTACTCACAGCCGGCCGAAGTGGCCGCGCGGTTCTGGCGCTGCAGTCTGGAACCGCGAGACCGCTACGGTCGCAGGTTCGAATCCTGCCTCGGGCATGGATGTGTGTGATGTCCTTAGGTTAGTTAGGTGTAACTAGTTCTAAGTTCTAGGGGACTAATGACCTCAGCAGTTGAGTCCCATAGTGGTCAGAGCCATTTGAACCATTTTTTCACTACTCACAAACCTACGACAGAGCCCACACTTCTCAGTCATGGTAAAATTTTACAGTTACTGAAAAAAGCTATACGTCTAGGTTACCGAAGTTGAGTAACACCGGCAGAACTATTTATGGAACTAACAATAGCGGTCTCGAAATTCTCTGTCTACCAAGAAAGCAACTACTTGTTTTAATACTACGACAGCTCAACTAATACCAATACCAACAAAACTTCACATAATTATTGGTAAAAACCAAAAATTCTAGCAGCCACTGGAACACTCAAGAAGTTAAAAGACTGAATGAAAATTTTACTGAAATATTTCACTAGAAACAATAAGAAACGTCAGCTGAAAACTAGAGCACGATATTTACTAAACGACTTCAACGCATAGAAAACTCTAGAAAACAAAGTGATCGAATGTTTCCAAAAGTTTATTAAATCGTTATTTCGCCACAAATTCAAATGGCTCTGAGCACTATGGGACTTAACTTCTGATGTCATCAGTCCTCTAGAACTTAGAACTACTTAAACATAACTAACACATCCATGCCCGAGGCAGGATTCGAACCTGCGACCGCAACGGTCACGTGGTTCCAGACAGTAGCCCCTAAAACCGCTCGGCCACTCCGGCCGGCATTTCGCCACGAACAGCACGAAACATCGCTGAAAACAATTAAGTTCAATAACTATATAACAGTGCACAAATAACATTGCCAGTACTTAGCTTTATACCTGCTACAGCTACAACTGAAACCCGCAAAATGTACACACACTACTGAGGCGCGAGGCTTGGACGAACGACGTAAGCACACTCACGAATAACATCCATTATAAATTTGCTCGGCACATACTGCCTAAGACGTACACTTATCTTGAAGTTTGTTCGTTGATGCTCAACTTTTTCGGTCTTGGGGAAGAAATTTTTATGTTAACCGCTTAAGTAATAATTAACGTGGTTCTTGTCTCTGTTGCGAAGCAGAAAAGACGTTCTGCTATTTTCTTTACATTGAGACGACTGTGTGTTGAAAAGAATGCTACGGAGTTTTTTATACTGTTTTCAGTATCGGCTGACGTATCACATGTCAGGTGACGACTTTGGAAATCGCTGCCGCAAGTTACAACCCTCTGCGGTTAGGGGCTCCGAAATGTAGCGCTCAACGTGGTGGCGTGTAACGTAACAACATAGGTGCATGAGAAACAGCGTGTTGTATTCGAGTTTCAAACCAAAGAGTTCGTTCCACTCTACTCCAGCACGACAATGCCAGACCACATACGAGTGCAGCGACATCTGCAACAGTCCGACGCCACGTGTTCATGGTCATCGATCACCCTCCTTACAGTCCCATATTGGCCCCATTAGATTTTGGTCTGTTTTCAAAACTTAAAAAACACCTTTGAGGCCTTTACTTTGATAGTGATGAGAGGTGGTGTGTCAAAAATTTCGGCACATTACTTTTCACCACACTCTCTTATTTAAGTTACAGCAGTATTCAGTGGTCCTCTAACGACATTATGATCGCTGATTCACGTATTCTACGGAAACTGACCCGAAAAACTCTGGCATGTTGGTGTTTGGGATATGTAAGACAATGTCCTCATCAGTCGGTTTTCTGATTAGCTGCTCACCGTAAATTTTCGGGTAACGCGTTTAGAACAACTGAACATGACGTTCTGTCCTACAACCCACAATAATCGCTTGAGCCTCCAACTCTTTAACTGTTACGTTCAAATCTCAACGAAATACTATAAGAAGACCGTTAAATTTATCCGAAATCATCTAGTTTTCCTTAAGATGTTCGGCCACTACTATCTCTGAGAGAGGGGGTTTACAAAAGCGTCCGACGATAATGTTTGATCCTCATTTAACATTTCACTTCAGCGAGATTACTTCGCATTCGGAATCTGTACCCACCTCAATGGATATTACCGTATTCTTACAACCATAAACACGTCTGCACTACCGGCGTTCTATCTCTCATTGCGATGTATATTCCAGTTGGAACTCGGAATTTCACTGCTTCTAATATTCGGCTTCAGCCAATTTTCTGTCCCTAGCATGATGTTAACACTTTTACCGTTTAGAAGCGAGACCAGTTCGGGAACCTCGTCATAGACGCCAATGAAGTTGACAAATGACATTTTGTTTTTATGATCTGCTGTGATTAATGCCACTGTCCTTAATTAGTGGAAATATAATTCACTATAGTTAAGATAATCGTCTTTAGTGTCTGACATGAGTACGTATCATTTCGGGCCTGTGGAATGACTTCTCTCTCCTGAAGGACTCACATATGCCCTCCGTACGTACTCCACCACTCTAGTGGCTGCTTCCTGCGAGTAGTGCAAGTCTGATCTATTACGTGGGGTCATACAGTTCTCCGTTCCGTCTCCGTAGCCCTGTGGGTGTTATGTGGAGCACCCAGATTCGTTTCCTGGCACGGACAGGGACATTTCCTTGGTGAGTAGATGGATGCTGGAACTTAGGAAAGGGTGGAGCGATTGATTGAGCGCGGGTTTAAACACAATTTGTTGTAAAGAAATAAATACAACATTTTCAATTTTAACCAATAACAGAAAATTAATACTGATAGACTTATTTCAGAATCATAATTGGATGTGAACTCTGAATATATAGTCAACACTCACACTTAGAAAGCCGTAAAAGATGGCTGCTACAATTCTCTATGACCCCATATGTGTTATGGGGTCACATCGCCTAAGCAAATTTCTGAAAGAGGTAGGTTTGCATGAGCACACAGTGTTCAGGATGATTACAAGTCACATTCATGAAAACACTATGTACTCAAGCACACAACTCACAAACACACTTTGCTGCGCGGGGTAGCCGCGCGGTCTGAGGCGCCTTGTCACGGTCCGAGCGGCTTCCCCCGTCGGAGGATCGAGTCCTCCCTCAGGCATGGGTGTGTGTGTCGTCCTTAGCTTAAGTTAATTTAAGGTAGATTAAGTAGTGTATAACCCTAGGGACCGATGACCTCAGCAGTTTGATCCCACTGACCTTACCACAAATTTCCAAACACACTTTACTCAGTTCTTCTTGTGGTCACATACGTTTTAAATTAAAATGATCCCTTAAATGAAGCAATATATTGTTTGTTAATCCCCAGCTGAGATTTACTTCAGCACAATCCCAAAACAGTAATCTTCAGAGAAAGAAAGCAGAAAACAATGGTTAGCTCCTCAGTCAACTAATGGACTTAGATGTTGCCTGAGAGTCAAGTTTTTAACAGCTCACTACCTTCAACTCTTAAAAATGATCGATTTCCAATTATATACTAGAGTGAGGAACTTTAAAATGGACAACAACTTTAGCAATGCAGAAATTGGAGAAGGATTAGATGAAGTTTACGAACACAGTACTTTTAGTCATTGTCTTCTCGAATGTCGTCGCTGATAGATGGGCCTGTTTAGCTAAATGTCACCACATCACATTACATCGGTTCCAACATGGCATGGCCTTTGATACATGAGCAAACCACAGTAAAATAGTGAGCTGAAAGAGACTAAAATTCAGTGCATTATGGAGAACCAAATGCATCATCTTCACCTGAGTTTCACGCTTCCGGGATAGACAGTTTCGCAGTACCTCAGAGCACAATCTTCACAAAAGCTTCTAATTTACACTCATTCCACAAGCTGTAAAACAGAATTACTACGGAGCACCACCGGAGTACAGCCACTTCCACGGTATATCTATACAACCATCTTCCACCAATAAACCTATTGGTACCGTGGTCGCCTTAGCATACAACAAGCCAGCCAGGATTAAAATCCGGGTCTCCTGGACACAGTGGTATTCGCAACTGCACGGGATAATCTAGCACTCTCCCATCAGACCCAAATTCCCAACTTATCCGCACACTACTAAGGTATTGCCCCTTGCACATTATCCGCATTACTCGAAGCATTTCGCCGATTCCCGTAAGAGTTCGAGGCTGGTGTGCATCCGCTCTGAAGAGACAATTGTCCATCTTCGTGTGTGTGTGTGTGTGTGTGTGTGTGTGTGTGTGTGTGTGTGTGTGTGTGAATGTATGTGTGGTGTAGCTCTTTATGACAATGTCCGAAAGAACAGAGGCCACATATAACTGGCATAGTATGAGCACTAACCACGAGCAGCACTGGTGGCCGTTCTGCTTGTCACAGAGAATTGAAATTCTACTCATTTATACTCATATACCGGCCGATGGTGTATGTGTACAAAGCTACAGTGACATTCGACCATTTCTTCTAGTGTCTTCGCGTGTTTTGTCAGGCGATGTAAGTCCAACAGGGTGATAAGGAAACTGGACTCGATTTTGGGAAGGGAGGGGCTCAGACTCCCGTTCGCCAGCCAGATATACGTTTCACATGGTTAGGGCAAAAACCGGGATTGTTTCTTTCAGATAGTCAAGACCGATTCCATTCCCTACAATCGCCCAACCCGAGCTACCTGCCATCACTAATGACGTCGTCGTCAACGGGACGTTGACCCCTGATATTCCTTTGTCAGCTGTGGCAAAGTGATTCCACCCACGGAGGCGGATGCAAGAAGACAGGAACCACGAGCGGATGCAGACGGGTGGAACGCGCTGAATTAATAAAGCTGTGGAGTCGTCTTTGAAACAGACTGCTGTGCACCTTCATTTGTCTAGCGAGTACGAATAGATCAATACATCCCTTGAAAGAGAAGCTGCACGATACGAAATAATCCAGAGGGACAAAGAATCGAAGGTATTCTTCGCAGGACAACGAATGGTGTAGTACCAATAGTCATTTCCTTTAATATTCCACTTGCAACTGGAGAAAGGGAAAAACAACCGTCCTAATTTTTCTTGTTTTCATGGACCTTACTTGAAAAGTGCGTTGACGGCACGAGAATCGTTCTGGTTCTCTAAGCTTCCTCAACATTACGGATAAACTGCAGTGCTTCCCGTAATTTCCAGCTAGGGTCTGTTTAATTCTGGTATTATAAACGTTTTCAAATTTTCGTTCATTCTCTGTCTTCTGTGATTTGAAATTTAGTTTTCTGAATATCGATGCTATCGTCACAAGACCGCGTCCGGTAGCTGAATGGTTAGCGCGACGGAATGCCGTGCAAAGGAACCCGGGTTCGATTCCCGGTTGGATTGGAGATTTTCTCCGCTCGGGAACTGGGTGTCTGTGTTGTCATCATTATCATTTCATCCAACGGGGTTGCGACAGGCATCCGGCCACCCTTAAAATTAACCATGCCAAAACCGATCTTAATCATGCCGACCCTGTTAAAACTGCAGGACAAAGGCAATAGCAAAAAAAGAAAGATGCTGTCTTCACAAGCTAGTCTTAACATCTGCCATTCGTCTAATCATTGCCTGTTGTTTAGGATTCATTATAGTGTTTTACATTAGTTGCTGGTAGCGTCGGTTTAAGATTGTGGTTATAAAATATCGCGCATTTTAGTTTTTCGTTTATTTCGTGTCTTCTGCTGGGGTTCAGTGAACATCTGATTCCTGACAGCTGCATGACTCACCGAAAGAGAGATATTAACTAATAATTGCTTTGTTACAGTTTAAGTGTTTGTAATGCCTTTTAGTTTACTGTAAGAGCAGCGTTAAGTGTGACAAATGTGGATGTAGACACAGGTGAATTAACGCGGAGACAGCATCTCAGGATCGTGGGTTGGTGCTACTCTAGAAAGAGTGCAGTAGAAAGCAAAGAGTCAGATGAAGCTCTTCCATGGAGTTTATTCAACCGAGAAGAGGAAACCATGGAAGAGAGAAGAAGGTGTGATCTACCCCCCTCCCTCCCCGAGCAGAATTAGAAGGCAATGGGAGCTGTGAGAAGGTGATGAGTAATAAACAAAGGAGAAAACTTCAGAAATCGTATTCCAAATTCCGGTTAGCAAACATTTTGACTTGTTACCTGAAGCACGAGATGATCCTCACCATTTTCTAAGTAGACTACAGCATACATGTAGGAACGACTTTAAGGCTACATAGAGTAAAGTTGTGTAAAGTAATGTAGAAAGAAAATAGCCTTACTGTTAGGTAATAGTTACAGGAGAGGTGTAGGCCAACTGCTACGGAAAAAGCTAGGTTTAGAACATCAGGTTAGAAGCTTTGTGAAACCTAGTGTCATGATTAGCTAGGCGACAAAGATTTTGATGAAGAGCGTAAGGTACTTCTGCGGGGGAGGAGCAAGGAACAGCCTGGGTACCACCTTAGAATGTATCGTTAAAGACGACCTGGAGGAAACAGGAGCAGTAACAGCACACACTTGTGTGCAGTTTGTGGAGGTTTTACAGCGCAGTTGTTACCCATGTTAACAATGAGCTGAAACGAAGTCTCATTTCTTTGCTATGCCTGTTGCTGTAATTGTGAGATGAGGACACAACATTCGTGGCCTGCACCGGAATTGGAGACGAAAGGAGAGACTAGCTATAATAGCTATAATATTTCCTAAAAAATAAAATTAATTTGATTCATCAAAACATTAGAGGGTTGAAGAACAATACCGTTGAGCCTCTTATATGCCTAGAACATGTGAAAAATTCTAAAGTGTTAGATTTTCTGTGCCTCTCTGAACACTACGTAACCAAAGGGATGCAGAAGATATTATCATGGGTTACACTAGCATCATTTTCTTGTAAACATGCAAAAAGGAGGAGTTGCAACATAGGTAAAAGTTGGCATTAAGTCAAAAATATTGAAACAGATAATAACTGTGCTGACCATAACCCGGAAGCATGTGCTGGTAAGTTATTAGAGCAGAAAATTTATCTGACAACTGTGACAGTCTACAGATCCTCCCTAGATTACTTTCACCTGTTTATGAGAAATCTACACCCGTTATTGAGGTACCTGTCAGGCTAGAAGCAACAGTTTGTAATTTGTGGAGGTACTAATATACATTTCGTAAAATATACGGACAGATAAATCGAATTGTAATCGTTGCTTGGGTGTTTTAACCTAATTTCGGGGGCAAATGTTTCAAATTTTATGCACCTAGTTTGTAAGAAACTGATTGAAACATGTCTACAGAGTATGTGCAGGCTGAAACAAGTAATCCATGAAACAAGTAATCCGCAAAAACTTATGTAAATTAAAGGCGGAGGGTGAGAAGGGCAAGGGGAGGGAACTGAACATTAACGGCCGCTTTAATGGAGAATCATCGCCGGTGAGTAAACGAGTGCTGGACTGAGATTCGAACCAGTGATCCTCTGCTTATAGTCCACAGCTGGTGGGCAAGTCTACATCTACATCTACATGGTTACTCTGCAATTCACACTTAAGTGCCTGGCAGAGGGTTCATCGAACCATTTTCACACTACTTCTCTACCATTCTACTCTCGAATGGCGCGTGGGAAAAAGGAACACCTAAATCTTTCCGTTCGAGCTCTGATTTCTCTTATTTTATTATCGTGACCATTTCTCCCTAGGTAGATGGGTGTCAAAAAAATATCTACGCATTCAGAAGAGAAAGTTGGTGTTTGAAATTTCGTAAATAGATGTAGCCGCAAAGAAAACCGCCTTTGCTTCAGTGACTGCCACCCCAACTCGCGTATCATATCAGTCACCATCTCACCCCTATCGCGCGATAACACGAAACGAACTGCCCTTCTTTGCACTTTTTCGTTGTCCTCCGTCAATCCTACCTGGTAAGGATCCCATACCGCGCAGCAACATTCCAGCAGAGGACGGACTAGTGTAACGTAGGCTGTCTCTTTAGTGGGTTTGTCGCAACTTCTAAGTGGTCTGCCAACAAAGAGCAGTCTTTGTTTCGCCTTCCCCACAATATTATATATGCGATATTTCCAATTTAAGTTGCTCGTAATTGTTTTACCTAGCTATTTAGTCGAACTGACAGCCCTTAGATTTGTGCGATTTATCGTACACCCTAAATTTATCGGATTTCTTTTAATACCCATGTGGATGACCTCGCACTTTTCTTTGTTTAGTGCTAATTGCCACTTTTGCGCACCATACAGAAACTCTCTCTAGATCATTTTGTAATTGGAATTGATCGTCTGATGATTTTACTAGACGGTAAATTACAGCGCCTGCTCAGATTATCACCTATATCATTTATACGTATAAATCAGGAACAGCAGAGGGCGTATGACCCTACCTTGCGGAACGCTAGATATCACTTCTTTTCTACTCGATGATTTACCGTCTATCGCTTCGAACTGTGACCTCTCTGAGAGGAAATCACGTATCCAGTCAAACAACTGAGACCTCCATTAGCACGCAATTTGATTAATAGTCGCTTGTGACAATCG
Source organism: Schistocerca nitens (assembly GCF_023898315.1). NCBI lineage: Eukaryota > Metazoa > Arthropoda > Insecta > Orthoptera > Acrididae > Schistocerca > Schistocerca nitens. The sequence goes on from NC_064615.1 coordinate 231,265,663, forward strand.
GTATCTAAAGCCTACTGAAAATCTAGGAATATGGAATCGATCTGAGATCCCCTGTCGACGGCATTCATTACTTCATGGGAATATAGAGCTAGCTCTGTTGCACCAGAACGATATTTTCTGAATCCGTGTTGGTTATGTATCAATAAGTCATTTTCTTCAAAGTGATTCATAATGTTCGAGTGCAGGATATGCTCCAAAATCCTACTGCAAATTGAGGTCAGTGATATGGGTCTGTAATTCAGTGGGCTACTCCTATTTCCCTTATTTAATACTGGTGTGACCTGTGCTACTTTCCCGTCTTTAGGAACAGACCGTTCGTCAATTGAGCGCTTGTATATGATTGCTAAGAAAGGCGCTGTTGTGTCTGCATACTGTTGCTGTCTCTGGATTACGGTGTCCCGGGTTCGATTCCCGGCCGGGTTGGGGATTTTCTCTGCCCAGGGACTGGGTGTTTGTGTTGTCCTCATCATTCCATCATCATTCGTGAAAGTGGTTAGATTGGACTGAGTACAGATTCGGAATTTGTACAGGCACTGATGACTACGCAGTTGAGCACTCCTCAAACCAAACATCATCATCATCATTATTATCATCTCTGCTTACAAAGTATATGCGTTAACCACTGTGCCACCTGGACAAAGTGTTTATTGCAACTGCAGGGACTACCTCGTCACGCCTCTCGGCCGACCACATTCCCAGTCGGTGCCACCTATACGCAGTTCCTATCCATGTCCTCCATGCTCGCTACTTTGGGATTCACCCAGGAGGTCGGACGTAACTGTGCATCCGCACTGAAGGTGGTGGATTCATTACCCATCGAGGCGAATAAGTCACATGGATGAGTGGTGTCTATCTTTTCTGTCGGAAAACGTTGGCGCTGATAGTAATGTGAGTCGGCCGAGGGGCGTACAGAGATAGTCTGCGAAATAGCGATAAACACTGTGTTTGGGTGGCGCAGTGGTTAAAGCAACTCCCACATAAGTAGGATCTCTCGAGTTCGAATCCCGGTCCGGCACAGATTTTCATTAGTCACTGCTGATTCCACGTGAAGTCCCCATTCAGCTGACATCAACAGTCCCCTCCCTTTTCTTTTCTTTCTCCCCCTCCACCTTTAATTTGCATGTAATGTATCACAGCTGCGGACATATCCGAAAGAACAGACACTACGCATTCTTATAACTGTACACAAATGTTAATGGAATACCTGATCACGATGCAGAATTGTTGGATATAAACAATGTGGCACATAACAGTCCTGAGACGAGTTCATAAAAACGAGTGAGGGTTATTAATGGGAAGAGGACACAATACTTTAAAAGTGGGTTAAAAGAGATGGACTAAATAGAAAGATACGCGAATGTCATATTTAGTTTATTCGATAGTAAGTTAGTGTTGATGTTTGACAGTTCCTTTTCTAAAATGTTATCCAAAAGAAGCATTTAGAAAACAAGTGAACCGTGGACCACTGAAGGAATTAAAATCTGATGCAAGAGGCAGGGGGGGAATTTATATAAGATAATCAAGATCCAACATTACTTTCAAACTACAAAAGTATTATACTATTTTAAAGAAATTCATTAAATTCCCAGAAGTATGCACGTCCTGTATGCACCTCCAGTCAGAAGTAAATAATGCAGATAGTAAGAATAAAATTGTATGAGTGTTTGTCAAACGGGATACATGACAGCCTGTCAATGTAGAAGGTTCTATAGCAATTAATCTAAATGAAAAAGCTGTGACTGATAACTCACAAGTTACGAGTAGGTTTGATAATCGCTTTCTAAATGTAGCTGCAAAAATAGGATTAATTGGCTAAGTTGAAGCAAGAGAATATACTAGAAAACGTGAAGCAACTAGAAGCACCACCAACATCCTACATCCTTCACAGAAATAAATACAATTATAAAAATTCTAAAGAAAAAAAGGTCCTTTGGGGCTGATGGAGTTTCAAATAGTGTTCTGAAAATGTTGTTCCAACTTATAAGTAAGGTCATTAGTGATTTACTGATTTATCTAAGGAATTATTGACACAGGGAATTTTTCCAGACAGGTTAAAATATGCCATTGTTGAATCTCTTCCTAAGAAAGTCGAGAAGACAGACTTAAAAATTTGTTGCCCAGTTTTCTTACTGATATCTCATGGCAAAGTATTCGAAAAAGCAATTTCCTCAAGAGTAGTCTCACACTACAATAGAAGCGATTTATTTAATGTATCACAGTTTAGATTCCAGAAGGATTGCTCTACTGAGAATGCTATTTATATACCAACCATCAAATACTGCAAGCCTTAAATGATAAATTTTCGTTAGTTGGTATTTTTTGTGACGTTCCCAAGTCGCTTGATTGTGTGGAACTTGTTGCGCTCTTACAGGAATTCTAGTTTTATGCAATTGATGGCTTTAGGCACAGCTGTTTTGAGTCATACTTAACGAATAGAATGCGAAACGCTGTACTGAATGATTCAAACAATGTAGGAAAGGTAGAAAAGTAGGGTAGAGGTCACAAAGACAACGCCACAGAGTTCAATTTCGGTTTTTCTCCTATTCCTTACGTACACGGTGGCTATAATTGAACTTTCACCAGCTTCAACGAGTGTAGATGGATAATTATTTACCGTACGGCTCATCAACTTTACAGAAATGATGTTCAGAGGGCGCATTATAGGGTTTGCGTTGTTACAAGTGTTAGTGTCATGACTTGCTGTTAGACGCCGGTGTTGATACGGCGACGTAGGTTTCAAACCCAAGCACTGTTGCGTATACCAGTTGAAGAAAGTAAACGTGGGTCCGGAGAAGGTCAACAGGATTTTGATCGTAAAGCTGTTTTATCACAACAATAGCAATAGTTCTGCTACTGCTCTAGGGTACCGACGCATTAAAGGAGTACGCAGAGATTCACTTTCAGTAATAGGGATGAAGAGAAGGATTCGGAAGTTGGAATTAACTCGCAATTTAGGATCTGCCGGGTTCGATTCCCGGCGGGGTCAGGGATTTTCTCTGCCTCGAGATGACTGGGTGTTGTGTGATGTCCTTATGTTAGTTAGGTTTAAGTAGTTCTAAGTTCTAGGGGACTGATGACCATAGATGTTAAGTCCCATAGTGCTCAAAGCCATTTGAACCATTTTTTAGGATCTGCTCCTGGGAGAGGCCGACGTCCAATTGCGTAACAAATTGTTAAATGTTACTGTTGCCACGGTTGAGAATGGTGAACGGTGACACGTTACTACCCTTAAACAGATATAAAAAGAGTAATTTCAATTATTTAATATAAATTTTAAATAAGGGGTAGCTGTCACGAGATGATGATTGCGCGTTTGTCGCCCGCAATACGTAGTACGGTAGTAAAGGCAATTTCTCCTACGAGTTCAGCCTGAAGCTGAGAATGCAACATATAAGGGAAATTAAGGATCAAAAACTTTTAAATGTAGGTGGGGCCTGTGTCCAACTGCTGTAGGGACGCAGAACGACTTAATTTTTAGTAGAGGAATGACCGAATCATTCTTTGAATAACTTGCGGGAAAATCCTGAAAAATGACGGGGCGTATAGCGTGAGACGCAATGAAGAGTAATGACCGAACACGAAAAGTGTTCGGTCATTAACTTCCACTAACAATGTGTACCGACGAGTCTGTTTCAGCAGCGATCCTCTGAAAACATAACATACAATTTAAAAATCATATAAGTTACATGGTTTTGGTTAGAAATAAACGACAGAGTAATTTTAACTACAAACTATACTAAGAAAACGTAATTATAATTTACTTAATAATCTTTACAAAGAGCATAGCTGAATGGCGTCTGTACATTGGGAGAGCGAGACAGTCAAAGACAAAACTCACAAGAGACAACAAAACATCCGAAGTGTAAAAATATCCGACGAACGTAATTAATCCAGCGTTTGGATGTGAGGTTTTAGGGGACGATACAGGCACGTAAATGCCTAAATTTAAAGTGAGGGCACAGGTGCATCGTTTACAGGGTTACTTCACAAAGAGTCCATGCATGCAAAATAGGATGGAATGAAAAGTCATAACAAAACTGAATGTGCGATCTTCAAGCACTACGCTAGCTGTGTGGCGATAGCTGACCATTCTATTGTCCAGCGTTTAAAAGTGCTCCGTGTTCTGGTGTAACCACAAACGCCGGAACGAAGACGAAGAACCCAAGACCAGAGAAGGCAGTGGAACGACGTCGGCCAGTGGTGTGCGCTGATTACGACCGGAGCGGTACCTGCAAGAAGTGAATATAAGCGCCGCTGCTGCCAGCCTTCGCCGGACATTAGTGCTCAGAAGCGCGGCCTGGCAGAGAGTGCTATGATATCGGATTGTTGTGATCGATATCCATTGCTTTTTTGAACATTGTGTATATCCAGGACTCAGATTTATGTTGCGTGTCGCCCACCGCTTGCGATACTTTTGTACATTAATGTACTGTCAATCTGCTTTATAGAAAAAAATTATTAATTTTATTTGGTTGAATTGTTGTATACGAGGGCAGTTCAATAAGTAATGCAACACATTTTTTTTCTCGGCCAATTTTGGTTGAAAAAACCGGAAATTTCTTGTGGAATATTTTCAAACATTCCCGCTTCGTCTCGTATAGTTTCATTGACTTCCGACAGGTGGCAGCGCTGTACGGAGCTGTTAAAATGGCGTCTGTAACGGATGTGCGTTGCAAACAACGGGCAGTGATCGAGTTTCTTTTGGCGGAAAACCAGGGCATCTCAGATATTCATAGGCGCTTGCAGAATGTCTACGGTGATCTGGCAGTGGACAAAAGCACGGTGAGTCGTTGGGCAAAGCGTGTGTCATCATCGCCGCAAGGTCAAGCAAGACTGTCTGATCTCCCGCGTGCGGGCCGGCCGTGCACAGCTGTGACTCCTGCAATGGCGGAGCGTGCGAACACACTCGTTCGAGATGATCGACGGATCACCATCAAACAACTCAGTGCTCAACTTGACATCTCTGTTGGTAGTGCTGTCACAATTGTTCACCAGTTGGGATATTCAAAGGTTTGTTCCCGCTGGGTCCCTCGTTGTCTAACCGAACACCAAAAAGAACAAAGGAGAACCATCTGTGCGGAATTGCTTGCTCGTCATGTGGCTGAGGGTGACAATTTCTTGTCAAAGATTGTTACAGGCGATGAAACATGGGTTCATCACATCGAACCTGAAACAAAATAGCAATAAATGGAGTGACGCCACACCCACTCCCCTACCAAGAAAAAGTTTAAAGCCATACCCTCAGCCGGTAAAGTCATGGTTACAGTCTTCTGGGACGCTGAAGGGGTTATTCTGTTCGATGTCCTTCCCCATGGTCAAACGATCAACTCTGAAGTGTATTGTGCTACTCTTCAGAAATTGAAGAAACTACTTCAGCGTGTTCGTAGGCACAAAAATCAGAACGAACTTCTCCTTCTTCATGACAACGCAAGACCTCACACAAGTCTTCGCACCCGAGAGGAGCTCACAAAACTTCAGTGGACTGTTCTTCCTCATGCACCCTACAGCCCCGATCTCGCACCGTCGGATTTCCATATGTTTGGCCCAATGAAGGACGCAATCCGTGGGAGGCACTACGCGGATGATGAAGAAGTTATTGATGCAGTATGACGTTGGCTCCGACATCGACCAGTGGAATGGTACCGTGCAGGCATACAGGCCCTCATTTCAAGGTGGCGTAAGGCCGTAGCATTGAATGGAGATTACGTTTAAAAATAGTGTTGTGTAGCTAAAAGATTGGGGAATAACCTGGTGTATTTCAATGCTGAATAAAACAACCCCTGTTTCAGAAAAAAAAATGTGTTGCATTACTTATTGAACTGCCCTCGTAGTACTCCAAGAACGCAACATTCGTGAGGCACCCTGTGAGAGACGAGTGGGCAAGACCCAACACCGCGAACAACTGTGAAATGTTACCTCAAGCGATTCCAGGCTGTCGTGGATGCAGATGCTCATAAAACTGAGCAACATTTGTAACCTGGAGTTTCTCCTCCACATGTCCTTGCAAATGTTTCCACAATCTTTTTTATTGTCTTACGATCTCTTTCATTTAGAGACAGATTAATTTTAATCATCGCGTAAGTGAGCGATTTTTGTCGAACATTATTGTTTTGTGGTCCAGATGCTATGGTGTGGCGATGCATAATGCTGCATGGGCTTACTGACCTCTATATCTTTGAACGCAATACACTCACTGGCGAACAGTATTCTGACACTGTACTCCTTCCCCATGTGTGTCTCTTCACCGGTGCATTCGACCCTAACATCAATTTTTATTGATGACAATGCCGCAACCGCATCGATCAGCGCAGATGGAGTAGCTCTAGGGACGAGAGGCTTTTCTGTGGATGAACTGTTCTGAGTGATCGGCCCGACTTAAAGCCCAGCGAACGCGTGTAGGATGCTATGGGGAGACGTATTGCAGCAGTTCCACATGCACCACCCACCGCCTATGAACCGCGACACCTGAGGAGTGGAACCCCCTACCACAAGTACTCATCTGCAACCTCATGGCCAGCTTCGGAGCACGTTGCAGGCACCCATTTCCGTTCGTGGTGATCACACACCCTATCAACAACCATGCCCCGCCGTTTGTAATGTCCAGGTCACCATTAGTGTAATGGAAAATGGAAATGAGCGTTTGGCGTCATTGGTCGGGGGGCCCCTTACGCGGCAGGTCTTATTACATTGGACGCCACATTGGGCGCCCTGCGCGCCGGATGGGGATGAAATGATGATGAAGACAACACAACACCCAGTCCCTGAGTGGAGAAAATCCCCGACCCAGCCGGGAATCGAACCCGGGCCCCTTAGGACGGCAGTCCGTCACGCTGACCATTCAGCTACCGGGGCGGACACCATCAGTGTAATGACTGCCTTTCAATGAAAGTGTCATTTCTGTTCGTCTCATTGCGTATTTTTTCATTTCTGTTCTGTACTGTACTGCAGCAGTTCTTTCTATTTATGGCCCACTTTTCGAGGAGCTTTGTTATTTGGCAGTGCCACATCATGCGAGAATTACTTCCGTTCTTACGTTTCGCACGCCAGTGTAATAATGAACCAAAACTCTCATGAGAGTACCTTGTGTAAATGAAGAATGCTAATGAGAACGCACATGTGAATAAGAACTAATTTACGCTATAAAAGTGACGTATTCGTGTTGCGAAAACCGCTGAATAACGTTTCCAGAAAACTGCACTGCTATTTTGAACGTTGTGGTTAACATTGTGTTTTTAGAAAGGATTATTTCGAAATGATCTAGAAAACCGAAGTTGTTCATTTCCCCAACATTTAAGTAGTCAATACCGTTCACCATACAGTCTGATAATCTAGTTGGTTATGTAGGTCTTTATCAGGAAGAGATGTACAAGTTGCCTAATTTTGATACACTATCTCTTAGAGAATTGAGTAGAACATTAATATATCGATTACAATGTGTAAGGCCGGCCGAAGTGGCCGTGTGGTTCTAGGCGCTTCAGTCTGGAACCGCGAGACCGCTACGGTCGCAGGTACGAATCCTGCCTCGGGCATGGATGTGTTTGATGTCCTTAGGTTAGTTAGGTTTAACTAGTTCTAAGTTCTAGGGGACTATTGACCTCAGAAGTTGAGTCCCATAGTGCTCAGAGCCATTTGCACAATGTGTAAAGTCGCCGGTATTCATAACAAATCATCCGAAATTATACCAAAGGCTTTTACCGAAAAGTATTTTGAGCAATTAGCTCAGGAGCCCTCATGAAGCGTAAGTGTTTGCGGTAACGTGCAAGACCGAAAGGGCTCTGAGCACCATGTGACTTAACATCTGAGGTCATCAGTCCCCCAGAACTCAGAACTATTTAAACCTAAATAACCTAAGGACATCACACACATCCATGCCCAAGGCAGGATTCGAACCTGCGACCGTTGCAGCAGCGCGGTTCCAGACTGTAGCGCCTAGAACCGCTCTGCCACTCCGGCCGGCTCCAAGACCGACATACAGTCGTGAGCGAGTAGACAGCGTCTTGGTGGATACAGTAATTAGTGACCATATGGCCGTTGTAGCGACGTAGATAACCTTGACACCCAAATACCATAAACTCAAAATACATCTGTTTAAAAAGTAGACGAAAATTCACGTGATGCCTTTCAAAGATAAATTGTCCATTCCTTCCACAGTACCTGCATAAATGTTCACCAAATGTGACTCAGATTAAGAGACATAATGTCGACGAAAGTTGAGAGCTTTGTACCAGGTAAATCATAAGCGACGAAACAGACACCTATTGACTTACATTGCAGATCTATCTACAGCGAAGAGAAGTTGCAGTTTCAGACAAGGCATCTGAATAGACCCCACAGTAGGCAGTTGCACTAGGGCTTTACGTTTTTATATTTCAGATGTCATACCTGAATGTGTTGTCACTCGAGAGTGGAGATCAGTGATAACTTCGAAGCTGTACTGTGCTGAGGCGGTAAGTTGCAATTAGTTAGAAAGATTGCGTTTAATGACCTTAGACTGGTATTTAACAAAATGTAGTCTTTCCGTATCACTGAAACCATGCCTGTTACTCAGGAAAGCACTAAGAATTCTGTTTAGTGCCTTTTTTACTGCTACAATCCCATTTCTGACCAGCTGTTATGGTTTTATTATTGTTAATTTACTTGCACCGGTCCCCTGCTCCGTCGAGTTTAATGCAACGATGGTGCATTCACTTTGCGGACGAAGAGCTGAAGCAGGAGGCAGTGCGGGAAGCGGAGCTGTGGGTGCCAGACTTTTTATTGCTCGATGTAAATATGAGGGGCCGTTGCCTGCAGACTTCATTAATAAGAATCCATTAAATCATACAAAAACTGCAGCATTAAAAAAAACAAGAAGCATATAAATAAGAACGTGACAAGTTTGCAAACCAAGAACACTGCCTGGTTCTTGAAGGTGTGGTTTGCAGAAATGCTGTAACGTTTCTTAAGTTGGTCAAAAGAAGAGAATTCATTGGATTTATAGACGAGTCGCTTTATCTCTATGGTTTAGTCTATCATAAGATTGGGAATAATTGATGGGTTTAAGTTTGAATCAACATTTCAAAAACGACTCTCTTTGGGGAGCGTAAGTAAAGCTTAAAACTTGTAGCAGCTTTTTTTCCAAACTAAATCAACTAGCTACCTACCACTTTTATCAACACTGAGTGATGGAAAAAAAGGCGCAACACAAAGAAGTTATTGTGAGACATAACGAAAGTTGATAGGTGTGTTTCTACATCTGAATGATGATGTCTATTCAGATTCTGCGACAGTCGGAGTAGAGTGGTACTAGAATGCTACTAGCAGGATGCAAATTAGAGTTGTTTTAAATACATGCTTTAAAGGTCATGAGTATTAGTTACCTATGAGATCGGACGTGGTGAATTGGTTTTAGCCAAGAATGCTGCGGCGGCGCGGTTCCTTTAGTCCAGGGCTTCACAACATACGTGCTCGCGGAGCAAGGTGTGAGCAGCAAGGCGCGAGCACGGAGCAGCGCGAGCACGCTACCCCCACTACCGGACCAGAGCGGAGAGTGGGGAGAGTCACGTGGGGCACACAACAGCTGCCGCCAGTCAATGTAAATCCGCGGCCACCTGCAGGGATATCACTCACGAATTATTACTGTGACAAATGAAACAAATAAAGGAGAATGTACACGTGCCACATAATTTTATTAGCTTAGTGTATGCCTCTACATTCGTATTAATTTGTAAACTGTTACACAATAAAAGGTGTCACTGAAGTGTGAGATTCTCGGTTATCTTGTACGCTTTGCCCTTTACAATTGCGTCTATGTTCGGAGTAATTGTTCTTGTGCAATGTAGGCGCAGCGTGCAGTTTAAATTTCGATCAGACAATGCGTTTCTCAAGCGCGTCTTGTTACATTTCATTGCAGAGAACGGTTGTTCACAAACATACGTGGAACCGAACGTTGATATTATTGTAGCCGCCAGTTTGTGCAAACGAGGGAATCCATCCTGAGGGAAGTGCCTGTAGAATTCCAAAATGTTTTTCTTGTTCTGAAATTTGTCTCTGTATTCTCTGTCACACTGCACGTTAATAATTTCTAGTTGCAGCTCAGGACGAATCTCTTCAATATTCGCTGAATATGGAGAGGAAAACAGATCAAAATCACTGTCTAGTGCTGTCAGATCTTGAAAGCGTTGATCAAATTCTTCCTTAAGGGCAACTAAACTATGTGAATAACGTTCACAGTCTTTGTGAACATCTTGCATGGATGATAATTTAGGAAAACGAGCTAGATTTCCTGTTTCCAGCTGACTCACCCAAGGTATCAATTTCATTTTAAAAGCTCGTATTCGATCTATGAAATGAGTAATTAGCAGATCTTTACCTTGTAGTGAAATATTTATAGCATTCAGAAGGCTAGTTAAATCTGCTAAGAACGTGAGATCACATTTCCATGAAGGCTCTTTCAATTCAGGAACACACATGTTATTTATTTCCATGAACATATTTATCTCATCTAATAGGCAAAAAAAAAATCGATTTAATAATTCGCCTCGACTAAGCCAGCGGACGTCGCTGTAATAAGGCAGGCTACCATACTGGCTTTCTACATCCTCAAGAAAGCTTTTAAATTGCCTGTGTTGTAGCCCATGCTTCCATATATAATTGGTTGTGCGAACAACAACACTCATGACATTGTTAGAGCGATACTCTTTGCACATAAGTTTTCCTGGTGCATCACACAGTGAACGCCGCTTATTTCATTCAACACGGTCAGTTTTTGCATTTTCTCCTTCAACAGCGCTACGAAACCTGATTTGTTCCCTGTCATCGCTGGTGCACCGTCTGTAGAGACTGAAACTAAAGAATTCCACGACAATCCTACATTTTTAACACTTTCTTCAACACTACTTAAAATATCACCTCCAGTTGTAGTGTTATTTATGGCTACTACATCGAGGAGCTCCTCCCTCACCTGAAGATCTATATTAACACCTCTAATAAATATGGCAAGCTACGCTATTCCAGTGACATCAACACTTTCGTCCAGAGCTAGAGAATACGCCATAAAATCTTTACAGATATTTGCAAGCTGGCTCTGGACGTCGTCTGCCATGTCCTGTATGCGACGCATAATGGTTATGTTAGGTAACGGCACAATCCGAAACTGTTCAACTATAGATGGACACAAATGTTCCCGTGCGGTTCTAGGCGCTACAGTCTGGAACATCGTGACCGCTACGGTCGCAGGTTCGAATCCTGCCTCGGGCACGGATGTGTGTGATGTCCTTAGGTTAGTTAGGTTTAAGTAGTTCTAAGTTCTAGGGGACTGATGACCTCTGAAGTTAAGTCCCATATTGCTCAGAGCCATTTGAACCATTTTGAACAAATGTTCCGCTGCAACTACCAAACATTCTTTTATTAAATTGCCATCAGTGAAGGGGCACAGGGATTTTGCTAAAAGCAAAGCAATTTTGTAACTCACTCTGAGAGCTGCCTCAGTTGATTTTTCTTCGTCGTCCAGATTTTCTTCGGATAGCTTCCTTTTAGGTTTAATAACTTCCTGTGCACGATCTGGTCCATCACATTTTCCACTTCCGTAGTCTTTCGCGTGGTACGGGATATAATGTCGCCGCAAATTAAATTTCCTAAAAGAATTCAGCGTTTTGTGACATACTAAACATTTTGCAACACCATCTTTTTCTGTAAACAGATACAATTCCTCCCAATGGGGGTTGAACTGCGAAAGCATGGTTGGGGTTACACAACGGCGACTTGACATGATTCTTAACCAGCGAAGTGACTGTTAGAGCTGATAGTAGTACTTTAAACGTTACACAGTCGGCGCGAATTCAATGGGCACGCTGCGGCCCTATTCAAACGTGCGCGCGCATTTTCCCTCCGTCCCCTCCCTCCCTACTCCACGACCATACACCTGCTCGCGAGCACGTGCCTGAGCAGACGCGAGTACTCACGCTCAAAACCGGCCAGTTGTTAAGCCCTGCTTTAGTCCCTTACCTGCACCTACCTGTGAACTCGTTGCAGCAGATCGCCGGTAGGAAAGCCGAGCAGAAACCTACCGTACTGCGACTCGCACCAGGCTGCATCCAACGTAACTGTTCTAAGAATCAGGGAAAGTGAAAGGTGGAAATACTGGCATAACTTCGGTATATTCTCAACCTTGAATGTACACGTTGCGAGCTAACATACCAAAGATATTCGGGCCCACATGCCGTTACTCTTCCTCGAAATGTCTTGGATCAAACTCATCTAGGTGTTGAACCGCACGTGTCGCATTACAAGCCTTAAATTAGACACTTGTAACTCTTTGGTTAAATGATCTGAATGATGGCAAGTTTGTGAAATATATAGTTAACATAACATATAAGCACAGTAATGATAATACTGGAGACTAAATTAACGACCCATAAATGATGTAGGCAAGAAAGTTGCGATTTGGTTAGAATAATGCTTATTCAGAAAGAAAACTAATAGCGAAAGTGGTCGTATTTAGAGTTACTGTTACACTCGAGAGCTTATCCATTTGACACAGTTCTATCATTCACAATCTCATCGCGTAATACAAATCCAAAACTCCACCTCGATATTTGCACGAAAATTTAAGAGTTCACAGAAGGCGCGCGTCTCCTCACCGCTCGAAGTCCCGCGGTACCACACGACGCGAAATTTTCTAAGTCGTTTCACTTCCTAACTACCGAAAGACCGACCGTCCGCTTTCGAGTCTGCATCCAAACTGCCCCCTTTGGTGCCTCCTGCCGGACTGTCCACTTTCGCGTCTCTATCCGAACTCCCACTGGTGTCTCGGCCAGAACTGCCCTCTGCCCGTCTCCGACCGCGTTTACCGCGCACCGAACATCTTCACTCAACTGACTAGTATAGTTCCTTTCCTGAAGCCGTCCATGTAATTGGCTGCAGATTATTCTACATTACATTTTATCATATTTAAATAATCAAAGCTTGACCACTTTCACGTTCTAAATAAAGTAACAATAATCTCCATTACATAATAAACGTTAAATTCTCTTACATAAAACCAATAGAATTTCCTTCTCAGCTTTGAATGCCACGGCCAGTAGCCTTGCACCAATGTGCTTTCTGATAAAATGAATAAAGAACAAAAGTAACTATTGTGCACTAAGCTTTACAACAAATATTCTATTATCTAATGATTCAATAAGCTGTCATGGTGATCTGAGGCTTAACTGAAAATACTGGTAATGTAAATTAACTATATCTTTTAAACAAATATATTTACAGAGCTGGTATTTACAATGTTTGTCATTTTAATGATGCGCTTCTATACGAAATGTCGATCGTTAAGATCGAGCAAAATGTTCAGATTTTAGCAGTCACGTCTTTGTTAAAAAACTTGTTAGTTTCATTTTAACAATAAATCCTAAACTATTATAGATATGATCACTATTCAAGTTTTATTAGGATCACCATTGAAATTTATGGACAATGCCAGATTAAAATAACTGTGACTTGATTCCCTGCATCACTACATAATTAAATAGCTTCCATAAATGTTTCCCTTTATGGCCGACCTTAGACACTACTACTTAGACACTACTATGTCTCGTGGGCACAAAAGCTTCTTCTGGGTTTCCCTATAACGTAGGTTCTCGTCTGTCTCACTCGCACGCAACAGTGCTTAAGCCTCAATAGACAATAGACGCCTGTGAGTTTCCCCATCTCGTGGTGAATCAGCGCCCTTTGTGGCAAGCGGTCCTGGACGACAGAGTTCGTTTCACAATTCCTGTAGGCTGACTCTTTCTGCCATATATTTAAACGAGAGCGCAATGCTCGTTAACTCACAACTTTCACTGCCAAGTCCATGATAATCTTAAAACAATCACGCACAAACCCTTTCATTCACGTTAGTAAGTTTGTGGTAATGTATTTCTCGAAATCTGAAGAGTTAGTGAGCACAAATTGTTCTTCAATGAAAATGCTCGCTATACAATTAAATTTATCGGTGTCTAATGCACTCAAGTTTTTAGTCACCAATCTGTCCAATATGCCATGTGGAATTCCTGCCTTTTCTCATACACAGAATTACTTAAAAAATCAGTACTTTCTTAAAAAACACACCGGAATAAGTATGCCTTCAATTTAGAACACTTCAGAAACATGTAGCACAACTAAAATCGGAGGTCTTACTACACACGTCCATGCCGTTGAAAGGCTGGGCTCCGACTCTCTTCGACTGCTGTTAGCATTTCATATTTCGAAGTGAAAAGACGTGCGAAGAATTCTCCATCCTGACTGGTCAGTTTTCTTTAAGGCCAATAGAAAAACATTATTATCCCACGCTAGTCCGCGCTTTTCATGACTAACCTATCAACAAGTAACACGCTATCGAACTGTACTGTTTCCCTAAGTAAAACCTAGTATTCTGACATTTTGTTTATACTTCACGTTATTAACTATTTTGATTTGCACTAGAATTATCTTTCCTTTAAACATAAACTTACTTAACATATCATGATACAATATTCCCCATCGTCTGCGTTCACACTGTCTTAAAACTTTCTCACACTAGTTTGTACACCGTTCATCAGTAGAACAATGATCTACACATTTATGCATTATTCACACTAATAAAAGCATTTACAAAACCATACGAACATAAATAAACAAAAAGTCTTCAAGAAATAAATAGAACAATTCACAAAAATATTATCTTGACGTGTTTGTTGAATGTCTCTGTGCACTTCTCGACTCTGGTGGTCAAAGTTCTTAAATACATTATAGTTATTTCTGATAATCCTGTCCGCTACTGTCCTCTAGCAGATGAAAATTAGAACAACATACTTCACTGAACCCAGTTCAGACCATCTGTCACTGTGCATGCATGAGTCACTCTCCCGATGCACAGTCTCTAGACAGGAGCGATATAAGGCGCGTCGCACTCCCCTTAATTATTTTCCTATGTCAGCTACTTATGTCATCACTTCACTCCATTACAATTTGACCCTCATTTCTCGCACCATGAAACTAATTTCGTCATAAGACACTATAAAGCCCTCTGAGGCTCTCAAATACTTTACCTTCACTCATAGAGAAGAAAATAAAAGATGATAGATTCAGCTCAGAATGACAGAAGAGGAAGACAGACAATACGAAAAGAAACTGAAATAGCATTGTCAATAACTCGAGCACCTGGTGTTCCTCAAACACCTACCATTGCATAGGTTGCAATACCCTTTGAGGCCTCCTAGCTTAGTTCACATCTAACTCTGGACTAATGAATCTTTTTAAATCGGTAACATTTCTTAAGCCATTGGTCTCCTCAATTTCCAGTATACTAATCTATACGCATTTGGGTGTGGTATTTTGAGTAATCCTAAATGGAACCATATATTCGTCGATAAACTTTTTCGTTTTCGTAGTAACCTTTCTTGACTTTTACCTTGTTTTGACTAGTACCAGTTCTCCAATATGGAAATTCGTTGGTGGAGGTTTAGTATCATAGCGTCTTTTACGTTTCAATGCTTTTTTCCTAATGTTTTTTCTAGTAAGTTTTTCCTTTACACTTTGTGCTCATTTTTTCGGCTTTCTAAACATTCTTTACTTTTTATTGTATACAAATTGCGGACCATTGTCAGACAAGATAGCTTTCGGGATTCCTCCAACCAACAAGTAGTCTTTCTGCTATTTATTTACTATCACTTTCGCATTAGCCCTCTTAATTGCATCTTATAATATTCTGCAACTTTAGGATAAGCTGGGTCACCTGAATAGCTTTTTACTAACCTCAAATTGTCATAATTGTTTTGTTGCCGTCTTAATTCTCTACACACTTTTTCCAACAGTCCCTCTTCATTAGTATTCATTATGGTTACAATATGTGGATTTTCGTTATTTTCATTATCTTCTACCCTCTGGAAAATGCATCAGCCACCAAATTCTCAGATACCTTTACATATTCAGTTTCCAGATCGTACTGTTGCAAGTATAAAGACCACCTGGTTGGTCTGGTGTGTTTAAATTTGCACATCTGCAAATATATGAAGAGACTATGGTCGCTGTATACAATTACTTTTTGTCCCAACAGGTATTGTTGAAATTTTATCAAGGCAAAAATTTGTGGTAACGCCTCTTGTTCCGAAACGCAATAAATTTTCTCAGACTGTTGCAACGATCTGCTCATGAATTCAGTAGTTTTACGGATCTCTTCACGTCCTTCATACACTCGAAACAGCTCTCCTGCAATAACGTATCCACACGCATCTGCCGTCAAGCAAAAAGGTTTAGAAAAATCAGGATGATGCAGTATTTGGCTTTCACATAAGGCGTTCTTTAGTTCCTCAAATGTAATTTGACATTCATTGATCCATTTGTATGGTACATGTTTTTTAAAAAAGATTTCTTAAACATGGTGCAACAAATAATTACCATTGGTACAAAACACCAGCAAAATCCAAATAATCCGAACATCCCTTTAAATTTCTTTTACTATTCGCAACTTTCTATTTCTGAATAGCCTTTAATTTTTCTAGGTCTGACAGTATCCCCTTCCCACTAACAATGTGACATAAAATTTTAATTCTTTCTTAGTATTATCAATATTTGCCAATTTCAGTTTTAACCCCTCTTTTTCAACTGTTTAAAAAACTTTATTTAACAAATCACGATGTTCTTCACATGTGCCAGTTGAAATTAAAACAGTCATCTACATACAGTGTTATATTCTTAAGTAGTTCGTCCCCAACACTTGTGACATAGCTCTCACAGATGCACGCACACTTATATTTAAACAAAAGGGTACCCCTTATATTGATAACAACTGCCTTAAAAAAAAAAAGCATTGTATTTCCTAGATTATCAGGCCAGTGGCAGATTTTAGTAAGCACACATAAAGTCCATGGATGTAATTAATTAGATCCGTTAAATTTTTAGCATTAACTCATCGATGTTTTCGGGCAGATCACTTTCTGGTAACACCACTTTATTTAAGCCCTAGCGTCCAGCACTAATCTTACGGATTCATCTTTCTTTGGTTACTACAATTATCGGATGGTTATACACGCTCACAGTCTTTTCAACAATTCCCCATTTAATCACATTCTTTATCAGATCTGTAACGACTTCCCTGTGTCGTTCAGCGATAATTATTGGTTTTTTTAAAAAAGGAGTGTCATCTTTTACATTTATGTAACATTTATATTCCTTGACTAACCCAGATTGAACAGAGAAAACGTTTTTGTGATCTAGTAGTACCTCTTTTAATATGTCTCTTTGATGCTCCTCTCTGTCTGGTACCTCTTTTACGTTTTCATCTACACACATCAAAAAACATTTTGCATCACCTCGGTTTTGAGAGTTCGAGAACCTGTACAGAAAATTCGAACAGAGATCACGAAAAGCACGTACTGCATGTTGTACCACAATAGAGCGAGACCTTCGGAGGTGGTGGTCCAAATTGCTGTGCATACCTGTACCTCTAATGCCCATTAGCACATCCTCTTGCACTGATACATGCTAGTATTCGTCGTGAAATACTATCGAGAACTTCATCAAGACACTGTTGGTCCAGATTGTCCCACTCCTCAACTGCGATTCGGAGCAGATCCTTCAAAGTGGTTGGTGGGTCACCTCAACCACAAAAGCACTTTTCAATCTATCCCAGGCTTGTTCGATAAGGTTCACGTCTCGAGAAGATGCAGGCCAGTCTAGTCGAGCGATGTTGTTACCCTGAAGGAAGTCATTCACAAAATGTGCACGATGGTTTCGCGAATTTTCGTCCATGAAGACGAATGCCTCGCCAGTATTCTTCCGATATGGTTGCCCCGTCGATCGTAGGATTGCATTCACGTATCGTACAGCCGTTACAGCGACTTCCATGACCACCAGCGGCGTACGTCGGCCCCACATAATGCCACCTCAAAACAGCAGTGAACCTCCATCTTGGTACACTCGCTTGAGAATGTGTCTAAGGCGTTCAGCCCGACCGGATTGCCTCCAAACATGTCTCCAACGATTGTCTGGTTGAAGGCATACGCGACACTCATCGGTGAAGAGAACGTGATCCCAATCCTGAGCGGTTCATTCGGCATGTTGCGGCGCCCATCTGTACCGCGCTGCATGGTGCCGTGGTTGCAAAGATGGACCTCGCCATGGACGTCGGGAGTGAAGTTACGCATCATACAGCCTATTGCGAACAGTTTGAGTCGTAACACGACGTCCTGTGGCTGCACGAAAAGCATTATTTAACATGGTGGTTATGCTCTCAGAGTTCCTCCGAGCCATAATCCGTAGTTAGCGGTCATCCACTGCAATAGTAGCCCTTGAGCGGCCTGAACGAATCAAGTCATCGACAGTTCCTGCCTCGCTGTATCCCCTCCATGTCCGAACAACATCGCTTTGGTTCACTCCGAGACGCCTGGACACTTCCAGTGTTGAGAGCCCATCCTGGAGCAAAGTACTAATGCGGGCGCGATCGAACCGCGGTATTGATCGTCTAGGCATGGCTGAACTACAGACAACACGAGCTGTGTACTTCCTTCCTGGTCGAATGACTGGAACCGATCGGCTACCGGACCCCCTCCGTCTAATAGGTGCTGCTCATGCATGGTTGTTTACATCGTCGCGCGGATTTTGTGACATCTATGAACAGGAAAAGGGACTGTGTTTGTGACACAAAATCCACAGTGTACGTCTGTCTTCAGAAGTTCTGGAAACTGGGGGGATGCAAAACATTTTTTGATGTGTATTTTTTCTTGTATCACCGTCATTTCCTCAGGGCCCACCGCTAAATCATCCCCATACTCATTGTAGCCAGTAAATCGGCCATCGTTCTACAATACCTAATTGGTATACTGGCTACTTCTTCTTTGGCAAAATTATTTTTAGATAATACGGTACAAACACATTTTTCCCATTTACTTAAAGAATTTACTATATTTTCATTAAACTTAATCTCCTTTTGTACTGGTTAAGGAAATCTACGCCAATTAGAATTTTTATACAAAGATCAGGGATAATAAGGAAATTATGGAGAACTTTAACACTATTTATTTTCGCTGGCAACAGAACTTCGTGTTTAACAGGTTTTTTTAAATTTTCCTGTAGCTGAAATTACCTGCACCCCCATTACTGGCTTTACTTCAAGTTCATTTCTATTTGGCAACGATTCTAACCATCTTTTAATCACAGCACATAAATCACTGCCACTATCTGTTAAGCGCTGTACTTCTTCGTTACACACTTACAGACTATCTACTGGCTGATTTCAACACCTGCCTTACATTGTTAGTGTCAGAAAATTCCTCCAACATATCGTTCACAACCTCCCTTCTGTTTAAAACTTCCCTGTTTCCAGAAATTGCGCAGTTTTTTGCAGAATTCCCCTCACCTCTTTTCTCCGCCATACTAACTATTCTGTCCACTAATGACAGCTCAAGTTTTTTCCGGTGTTTCGGCATTCTCCCTGACCTCTCTCTCTCTTCATATTTTACACAATTAATTGACAGACCCCCATTTTGGTCACCATTTTCCTGCCTCTCCCTTATAGCGTCACTAACGTCGTCATGGCAGGTAACCATGAGAAAAAGGTTGAATAATCAACGAGAGGATAACGTTCTACGAGTCGGGGTGGAATGTCAGAAACTTGAATGTGGTAGGGAATGTAGAAAATATGAAAAGTGAAATGACAAGGCTCAGTCTAGATACGGTAGGAGTCAGTGAAGCGAAAAGGAAAGAAGACAAAGATTTCTGTTTAGATAAGTATAGGATAATATCAACAGCAGCAGAAAATTGTATAACGGGAGTAGGATTCGTTATGAATAAGAAGGTAGTGCAGAAAGTGTTACATTGAACATTTCAGTGATAGGGTTATTCTTATCAGAATCGACAGCAAAGCAACACCGACAACGACAGTTCAGGTATACATGCCGACTTCGCAAGCTGAAGATAAAGAGATAGAAAAAGTATATGAGTATATTGCAAGGGTAATACAATATGCAAAGGGAGATGAGAATCTAATAGTCATGGGGGACCGGAATGCAATTTTCAGGGAAGGAGTAGAAGCAAAGGTTGCAGGATAATATGGGTTTGGGACAAGGAATGAGAGAGGAGAAAGAATAATTGAGTTCTGTGATAAATTCAGCCAGTAATAGCGAATACTCTGTTCAAGAACCACAAAAGGAGGAGGTATGACTGGAAAAGGTAGGTAATATGGGACGATTTAGGTTAGATTACATCATGATCAGACAGAGGTTCAGAAATGATATCCTTGACACGTTTCTCGTATACTGTGAGAATTGCTTTCCATTAGAACGTTCTAAGCGGGGTACTAGCAGTAAAAAGCAGCTCTGAAGACTGACTAGTGGGATAAGGATATCATGTAGAACATAGCGATAATTATATGAAAATGTTAGAAATAGTCACAATCAAGCTACAGTACCCCAATTCAAACAGTATTGTAAGGTACTTAAAAATGTTATTCAGACGGTAGATAATGTGGTATACAAATAGAAAAGCTCATTCACAGGATAAAAGTTAAAACAATATGGTCAGTTGTGAAGGAAGTGTCTGTTCAACAGCACAAGGTCGACGATATAAAGTCTGTTACTGATAAGTCATATAAATGTACAGTATTTAACAATCACTTTTCTGAGCATTGCTGATGAATTAAATAAAAATTTAGTTTCTACAGGGAATCATATAACTTTCTTGGCAAATGCCTTTTCGAGATGGATGTCTGAAATACACCTCTGTGATACAAACAGCGGGGAGATTGAGTCAATAATTAAATCACTGAAGACTATGGACTCTCATGGTTCTGATGGAGCTCCTAGCAGAATATTGAAGTACTGTAATGCACATGTTCGCACTGTACTCAGCCATATTTGCAATTTTTCCTTTAGGAATGGTCAGTTTCCTAAACGATTAAACTACTCAGTAGTAAAGCCGCTTTATGAAAAAGTGGGTAAGGGATAATGTAGATAATTATAGACCTATTTCTATGTCATCAGTGTTTGCTAAGGTTATTGGAAAGGCCGTGTTTCTAAGGATAATTGACCATTTTGTTTCACACGAATAGCTCTCAAATGTACAGTTCGGCTTTAGAAGTCATTTAACAACTGAAAACTCTATATTCTCTTTTCTCTTTGAGGTACTGGAAGCGTTAAACAAAAAGTTTCGAACGTTAGGCATTTATTATTTATTTAACTAAGGCCTTTGTGTTGATCACAAAATATTGCTCCAGAAGTTGGACCATTACAGAATACAGGGAGCAGCTCACAACTGTTTCATCTCTTACTTTAGGAACAGACTGCAAAAGGTCATTATTCACAGTGTTGAGAATGGCAGTGATGTGGGGTCTGAGTGGGGTACAGTCAAATGGAGTAGGGTGGGGGGGGGGAGGGGGAGGGGGGTGCCCCAGAGATCAGTGTTAGTGCCACTCCTGTTCATTATTTATATAATTGATGTGCAATCTTTTATTGCGAGTAACTATAAAATACTTCGGTTTGCTGATGGCACTAGCTTGGAAGTAAAGGATGTTGTTTGCAACATTGGCTCAGTTTCAAATAGTGCAGTTCATGGCTTTTAGGAAGTCAACTAACGCTGAATTACAGTAAGACTACGTTTTTACAGTTGCTAACACACAGTTCAACAAAACCTGACGCTTTAATTTCACAGAATGGGCATATGATTAGTGAAACGGAACAATTCAAATTTTTAGGTGTTCAGATAGATATTAAACTGTCATGGAAAGCCCATGTTCACGATGTTGTTCAAAGACTTAATGCTACCATTTTTACTATTCGCACGGTATCTGAAGTGAGTGATCGTTCTACACAAACATTTGTCTACTTTGTTCATTATCATTCGCTTATGAAGTATGGTATTATACTTTGGGGTAACTCTTAGCATTCTAAAAGGATATTTTTGCTCAGAAACGGGCGGTTCGGGCAATAAGTGGTGTAAGTCCACGAATCTCTTGTCGAACCCTGTTCACGTGTCTGGTTATTTTGGCATCCCAGTATATATATTCATTACTTTCATTTCTTGTTAACAATATTAGCTTATTCTGAAGAATAAGAAGCTTTCACTCAGTTAGTACTCGTCAGGAATGACCCCTGCATTTGTATCGGACTTCCTTAACTCTCGTGCAGAAAGGTGTGCAGTATACTGCTGTATACATTTCCAATTAGCTACCACTCGAATTCAAAAATCTTAGCAGTAATCGACGCGCTTTCAAATCGAAACTGATGAGTTTCCTCATGGGTCACTCCTTCTATTCCGTCGAGGAGTTCCTAGAAAAATTAAGCTTATTCTTGGTATATTGTTGACTGTGTTTACTTGAACTTATGGATTGACTTTTTCCGGGTTCATTAACATTTTATTTTAATTTGTTATTACTTTTATGTTGTAATTTCATGTAGTGACACATTCCATGACCTTGGAGATTTGCTCCTCAATTTGGTCCTGCGAAACTTGACGATCATATACACTCCTGGAAATGGAAAAAAGAACACATTGACACCGGTGTGTCAGACCCACCATACTTGCTCCGGACACTGCGGGAGGGCTGTACAAGCAATGATCACACGCACGGCACAGCGGACACACCAGGAACCGCGGTGTTGGCCGTCGAATGGCGCTGGCTGCGCAGCATTTGTGCACCGCCGCCGTCAGTGTCAGCCAGTTTGCCGTGGCATACGGAGCTCCATCGCAGTCTTTAACACTGGTAGCATGCCGCGACAGCGTGGACGTCAACCGTATGTGCAGCTGACGGACTTTGAGCGAGGGCGTATAGTGGGCATGCGGGAGGCCGGGTGGACATACCGCCGAATTGCTCAACACGTGGGGCGTGAGTCTCCACAGTACATCGATGTTGTCGCCAGTGGTCGGCGGAAGGTGCACGTGCCCGTCGACCTGGGACCGGACCGCAGCGACGCACGGATGCACGCCAAGACCGTAGGATCCTACGCAGTGCCGTAGGGGACCGCACCGCCACTTCCCAGCAAATTAGGGACACTGTGCTCCTGGGGTATCGGCGAGGACCATTCGCAACCGTCTCCATGAAGCTGGGCGACGGTCCCGCACACCGTTAGGACGTCTTCCGCTCACGCCCCAACATCGTGCAGCACGCCTCCAGTGGTGTCGCGACAGGCGTGAATGGAGGGACGAATGGAGACGTGTCGTCTTCAGCGATGAGAGTCGCTTCTGCCTTGGTGCCAATGATGGTCGTATGCGTGTTTGGCGCCGTGCAGGTGAGCGCCACAATCAGCACTGCATACGACCGAGACACACAGGGCCAACACCCGGCATCATGGTGTGGGGAGCGATCTCCTACACTGGCCGTACACCACTGGTGATCGTCGAGAGGACACTGAATAGTGCACGGTACATCCAAACCGTCATCGAACCCATCGTTCTACCATTCCTAGACCGGCAAGGGAACTTGCTGTTCCAACAGGACAATGCACGTCCGCATGTATCCCGTGCCACCCAACGTGCTCTAGAAGGTGTAAGTCAACTACCCTGGCCAGCAAGATCTCCGGATCTGTCCCCCATTGAGCATGTTTGGGACTGGATGAAGCGTCGTCTCACGCGGTCTGCACGTCCAGCACGAAAGCTGGTCCAACTGAGGCGCCAGGTGGAAATGGCATGGCAAGCCGTTCCACAGGACTACATCCAGCATCTCTACGATCGTCTCCATGGGAGAATAGCAGCCTGCATTGCTGCGAAAGGTGGATATACACTGTACTAGTGCCGACATTGTGCATGCTCTGTTGCCTGTGTCTAAGTGCCTGAGGTTCAGTCAGTGTGATCATGTGATGTATCTGACCCCAGGAATGTGTCAATAAAGTTTCCCCTTCCTGGGACAATGAATTCACGGTGTTCTTATTTCAATTTCCAGGAGTGTATAATCAAATAACAATAAATGAAATGCTGGATCGTAAGGCGAACCCAAGAGCAGATATATACTCAGGTCACAATGCAGAAGTGACGAAGAGTAGGCTGAAGTTTAAGAGATTAGCCAGGAAGAATTAGTGGGACAGGGAAGTACTAAGGAATGAAGAGATACAATTGAAGTTTTCTATAGCTGTAGTTACAGCACCAAAGAATGGTCCACTAGGCAGTATAGTTGAAGAAGAATGAACATCACTAAAAAGAGCAATAACAAAATCTGGGAAGAAAAACATAGGTACCAAGACGGCAATTACAAAGAAACCATTGTTAACAGATCGATGAAAGAAGGAAGTACAAAAATGTTTAGGGAAATTCAGGAATTCAGAAATTCAAGTTGGTGAGGAATGAAATAAATAGGAACTGCCGGTAAACTAAGACGGAAATGGCTGCAAGGAAAATGTGAAGAAATCGAAAAAGGAATGGTAGTCGGAAGAACTGACTCAACATATAAGAAAGTCAAAAGCAAGGGTGGTAACATTAAGAGTGCAACCGGAATTTCATCGTTAAATGCATAGGTGTAAAGAGTACATCGAAGGCTTCTATGAGGGGGAGGATTTGTCTGATGTGATAAAAGAAGAAACAGGATTCGATTTAGGAGAGATTGGGGATCCAGAATTTGAATCAGAATTTAAAAGAGCTTTGGAGGACTTAAGATCAAATAAGGCAGAAGGGATCGATTACGTATCATCAGAATTTCTAGAATGATTAGGGGAAGAGGCAAAAAAACGACTATTCGCGTTGGTGTGTAGATGTATGAGTCTGGCAACACACTGTCTTATTTTCAAAAAAATATAATCCACATAATTCCGAAGACAAGTGCGAGAATTATCGCACAGTCAGCTTAACAACTCATGCATCCATATTGCTGACCAGAATAATATACCGAAGAATGGAAAAGAATATTGAGGAACTGTCAGAAGACGATCAATTTGGCTTTGGGAAAGGCAAAGCCACGAGACAGGCAATTCCGACGTTGCGATTGATAATGGAAGCAAGACTAAAGAAAAATCAGGACACGATCATATGATTTGTCGAACTAGAAAAAGCGTTCGACAATGTAAAATGATGCAAGATGTTCGACATTCTGAGAAAAATAGTGGTAAGCTATAGGAAGAGACAGGTAATATACAAGAACCAAGAGGGAATAATAAGAATGGACGATCAAGAACGAAATGCTCGGATTAAAAAGTCTATCGGCCCTACTGTTCAATCTGTACATCGAAGAAGCAATTATGGATATAAAAGAAAAGTTCAGCCGTGGGATAAAAACAAGGTGAAAGGATATCAATAATACGATTCCGTGATGACATTGCTACACTGAGTGAAAGTGAAGGAGAATTACGTGATCTGCTGAATGGTATGGACAGTGTAATGAGTACAGAATTGTGGACGAGGGTAAATCGAAGAAAGAGGAAAGTAATGAGAAGTAGCAGAAATGAGAACAGCGAGAAACTTAACATTAGGAGTGATGGTCTTGAAGGAGATGTAGTTAAGGAATTCTGCTACCTATGACAGTCGGAGCAAGCCGAACATCAAAAGCAGACTACCGCTGACAATAAAGGGCATTCCTGGACGAGAGAAGTGTACTAGTACCAAACATAGGTCTTAATTTGAGGAAGAAATTTCTGACAATATACGCTTGGAGCACAGCATTGTATGATAGCGAAACACGGACTTTGTGAAAACCGGAACAGAAGAGAACTGAAGCGTTTGCGATGTGTTGCTGCAGAAGAATGTTGAAAATTAAGTGGGCTGATAAGGTAAGGAATGAGGAGGTTCTGCACAGAATCGGAGAGGAAAGGAATATGTGGAAAACACTGTGAAAGAGAAGGGACAGGGTGATAGGACATCTGTTAAGACAACAGGGACTGACTTCCATGGTACTAGAGGGAGCTGTAGAAGGCAAGAACTGTGGAGGAACAGAGCGATTGGAATACATCCAGCAGATAATTGACGACGTGGCTTCCAACTACCACTCTGAGATGAAGAGGTTGGCAGAGGAAAGAAGTTCATGCCAGGCTGCATAAAAAAAAGTTCGTCACTTAAGGACGCTAGTATTTCTTCTACACTGACATCACTAATCGCCCGTAATTCTGCACATTCTGTACTTTCTCCTTCCCCAGAACATTACTCGACTTTAACTTGGTTGCTAAAGACTTTCTGGTAATCAGGTTCCGTCACGTTTTCCGCTAATACTCGTACATGCCCATTTTGTCTGCCATACAGTGCTTATTTTGTTTATATCTGTCCAAAAAGTCCCCTAAACCTCCGTTAAATGTACAGATTTTTATGTGTCTCGTTTTGCCATTTTTTACTACCTTCTTCAGCTCCTCCCTTATAATCCCTGTCTGTTCAGCGCTGACGCGTACAAAGGGTTTTCCTAGAGGGTTCAAATTACCATTTCCCTTCTGTCCCCTTTCACAGACGGCATTTTGTTTGACGGATTCTGGTTTTCTGTACCATTTCTTACGTGTATCCCCATTTGCTGTCGCCTTGCCGCGACATTACCCTCTCCGACCGGAGCATACGATCGGTAATTGCGCACCTGCTCCCCGTTATTTCGCCTATTATTTGCAGGATAGTGCCACCTTCTGGTACTTATGCTCCTGCTATTTCCACGGTACAAGCCAATTCTGTTAACTTTTACATTCTGTCCTGGTTCTGCATCATTTGGAGGTCTGATATTTGGATTTGCGCGCTCCTCCTAATGCAACTTCTCAACTGTCTCCAAATAACAAATGAATTTATGAACGTCATTCCTCGGAGCTGCAATCATTTTGTTTCGCCAGTTCATGGGCAGTTTACCTACCAGGCTCTAGTTTATTGTTTAAATGTCAGACATTTGTCATCCACTTCAACGCGAAATTTCTAACGATTTTCTTTCTGGGATTAAACTTTTCCCGAGCTCAGAAGCTAGTTAGAAACTTCATTTGTTTTTGCTTGCCCCAATATTCTTTGAAAAACGCCTCTTTAAATTTATCTAGAGTATCGTATTGATCAGTAGCGATAAACCCTCCCCCCAAATTCTAGCCTCTCCCAAGAATTTAGACGCAGTAACCCCTATTTTTTTTTCTGCCTTACCACAAACTAGGTAGAACACCTTCATAGTCATTCCAAAATATGTCACTAACAGGCAGTTTTCACGTTTTGATCCAACAGGAAATGTACATCTAAAACTGCCTGTTAGTGACATATGGTATTTCAGACCATTCTACTACAAAACTACACCCACGACTATTAGCTCCATGTCTGAGGTTAGTTTCAACTTGGCATAATCTGTTGTTATGCTCATCCGACTTATTTGCAACCTCTTCTGCCTGATTATTTAGCTGAAGAACATTTCCTTCAGACATACCCACTCAGTCAGACATACTTTTTACTTAATTCATAAATTTGGTATATTCAGAACTGATTTTACTAACAATTTGTGATCATTTACTCATATAGAGACTATCGCCGCTATTTTGACCTCTACTTTCTACACACTTTCTTTTATCAAATCTTCCCTTTGTTTATTTCCATTAGCAACTTTTTCAAGGCATCTGTTAATTCCCTTTTTACAGTTTTAATGGACTCTTGTCAACTTGAGAAATTTTGCCATCTCTAACGACTTCAAATCATTTTTCCACACATACTTCAAAGCAGCAGTCCGCTTTTCAAGTTTTTCATTAAAATCACTAGTTTTATTTTCGAGTTTTTCATCAAGTTTACTAATTTTCTGACCAGTTGATTCATCCAAATTAGTAAGTCCATTTTTTAAAGAGCCCGTCAGTGCTGCAAACAAATAGCCTACCTCCAGGTTCTATTTTCTGCATTACTATTTCCTGTTTACCTTGTTCCACCGGTATTATACCAAATTTGGTATCCACATTTGACATATTTGTTTGAGTAACACTACCAACACTGTCATCAAACAGTCGGTTGTTACCATTTCATGCTTAATGTCACTCTCAGGATTTACATTATCCCCACTAGTCACATTAGCTGACATACTGGAAACAGATTCTACTCCACTGTCGCCGGCCGGAGTGGCCGTGCGGTTCTAGGCGCTATAGTGTGGAACCGAGCGACCGCTAAGGTCGTAAGTTCGAATCCTGCCTCGGGCATGGATGTGTGTGATGTCCTTAGGTTAGTTAGATTTAATTAGTTCTAAGTTCTAGGCGACTGATGACCTCAGAATTTAAGTCGCATAGTGCTCAGAGCTATTTGAACCATACTCAACTGTCCTTGAATAACAAAGAAATATCGTCAAAAACCTCCTCTTTTACTTTAACATTTACTCCTTCTCTCTGTTCAGGCGTACTACACTCCTGGAAATGGAAAAAAGAACACATTGACACCGGTGTGTCAGACCCACCATACTTGCTCCGGACACTGCGAGAGGGCTGTACAAGCAATGATCACACGCACGGCACAGCGGACACACCAGGAACCGCGGTGTTGGCCGTCGAATGGCGCTAGCTGCGCAGCATTTGTGCACCGCCGCCGTCAGTGTCAGCCGGTTTGCCGTGGCATACGGAGCTCCATCGCAGTTTTTAACACTGGTAGCATGCCGCGACAGCGTGGACGTGAACCGTATGTACAGTTGACGGACTTTGAGCGAGGGCGTATAGTGGGCATGCGGGAGGCCGGGTGGACGTACCGCCGAATTGCTCAACACGTGGGGCGTGAGGTCTCCACAGTACATAGATGTTGTCGCCAGTGGTCGGCGGAAGGTGCACGTGCCCGTCGACCTGGGACCGGACCGCAGCGACGCACGGATGCACGCCAAGACCGTAGGATCCTACGCAGTGCCGTAGGGGACCGCACCGCCACTTCCCAGCAAATTAGGGACACTGTTGCTCCTGGGGTATCGGCGAGGACCATTCGCAACCGTCTCCATGAAGCTGGGCTACGGTCCCACACACCGTTAGGCCATCTTCCGCTCACGCCCCAACATCGTGCAGCCCGCCTCTAGTGGTGTCGCGACAGGCGTGAATGGAGGGACGAATGGAGACGTGTCGTCTTCAGCGATGAGAGTCGCTTCTGCCTTGGTGCCAATGATGGTCGTATGCGTGTTTGGCGCCGTGCAGGTGAGCGCCACAATCAGGACTGCATACGACCGAGGCACACAGGGCCAACACCCGGCATCATGGTGTGGGGAGCGATCTCCTACACTGGCCGTACACCACTGGTGATCGTCGAGGGGACACTGAATAGTGCACGGTACATCCAAACCGTCATCGAACCCATCGTTCTACCATTCCTAGACCGGCAAGGGAACTTGCTGTTCCAACAGGACAATGCACGTCCGCATGTATCCCGTGCCACCCAACGTGCTCTAGAAGGTGTAAGTCAACTACCCTGGCCAGCAAGATCTCCGGATCTGTCCCCCATTGAGCATGTTTGGGACTGGATGAAGCGTCGTCTCACGCGGTCTGCACGTCCAGCACGAACGCTGGTCCAACTGAGGCGCCAGGTGGAAATGGCATGGAAAGCCGTTCCACAGGACTACATCCAGCATCTCTACGATCGTCTCCATGGGAGAATAGCAGCCTGCATTGCTGCGAAAGGTGGATATACACTGTACTAGTGCCGACATTGTGCATGCTCTGTTGCCTGTGTCTATGTGCCTGTGGTTCTGTCAGTGTGATCATGTGATTTATCTGACCCCAGGAATGTGTCAATAAAGTTTCCCCTTCCTGGGACAATGAATTCACGGTGTTCTTATTTCAATTTCCAGGAGTGTATTTTGTGAAGCACTTACATCGAATGAGAGTCAAAAACCTCCTCTTTTACTTCAACATTTACTCCTTCTCTCTGTTCAGGCGTACTAGTTTGTGAAGCACTTACACCGAATGAGAGTTCTTCCTTTTTTGTCGTTATTGCAAAATCTTTATCACTTTCCCTCTCCCATGAGGCACCGCCTTATCGTAGCACTGTCCGTGTGGGCGGGAGAGTTTGTGTGCTCCAAGGAAGCTGAGAGCTATATCGGCGGTAGCGTAGCTACTGGCAGGTCCAACCTAGCCGGGCAGGTCTCAGCAGAGGAGCCAGACAAAGTGTGCCTCACAACGACCCGTCTTATATCCTATATCCTATATATACTATTCCCTACCCTCTCCTAAGTTACCATTCCTTCTCTTTCTCTAATTATCTTAACACACCACTGCCTTGTGGTTGGTCTCGGGAGGGATGAAGGCTAAGGGAGAAAACCCTGAAAGAAAATCTGGAGTGGGGCCCCAAAGGCGGTTGGAAGGCGTACTACGTCCCCTTTCGGCAACTCCTGCAACCGAAGTGATACCAGACGTATTGGCTTGCCTTTCCTCTGGATATTATCATTTAGGTCGAGAGGGAGACCGTGATGATTGGGCAACTCACGTGTCTTCATATTTATCGCTCAGGCTTGTAGCATCCTGGAGAGGACACTTCAGCGGCGTCCAAGGACTTCGGCAGAACACGGGAAGAGGCAGTTACCGGTTATAAGCTCTGTCTGATTGGCGTAAGACTCGAGTGCCAGGGGCCACTTCCGACGGTGGGAGAGATCATTGCATCTCATTGGACAGCTACCGCCCGCCTCAAGCTGGGCAGCCCCCAGCCAATAAGGTGCTGTCCCGCCACTATCCGCCTGCTTCACGGGATGTGTGAAGCTTAGAAGTAATCTTCGACAAGCGGGTTGATATAGTACACCTACCAACAACAAAAATGAAATAATAAAGAAATCACTAATTCGTATTGCCACCTGGAATGTTAGGACAATGTGTCCAAGGTACATTGACGATGCCCAAGAGGTTGATTTCATCCGTAAGACTGCCGTAATTGACAGAGAGCTCCATCGTTTGAATGTAGACATTGCGGGACTGCAGGAGACGCGGCTTCCTGATGCGGGCTCTATCAGGGAGGATAATTACACATTCTTCTGGCAGGGGAAGTCTCAAGACGAGCCAAGACTTCATGGCGCAGGATTTGCTGTTAAAAACGCCCTCCTGGACTGTACTGTGCCACCATCCGGTGGAACAGAGCGAATTATTGATTTGAAAATATGCTCCTCAAGTGGCACTGTCAACATCCTAAATGTGAACGCTCCTACCTTATCATCCAGCATGGAAGAGAAGGATCTGTTTTATGACTTACTCAGTGACAGAATAGCCAAGGTACCTAGCACTGAGACACTGTGTATTCTAGGCGACTTTAATGCTAGAGTTGGATCAGATAACGATATATGGCCGAATTGTCTGGGACATCATGGGGTGGGAAAAATGAATGAAAATAGCCAGAGACTGCTTGAAGTTTGCTGCTTTTATGGACTCTGTATCACAAACACATATTTCCAGCTTAAGGATCAGCACAGGGTGTCTTGGAGACACCCGCGCTCTCATCACTGGCATCAACTTGACTTAGTCATAGCTAGGCGTACTGGTCTCAAAAATGTGCTACTGACACGAAGTTATCACAGTGCTGATTGCAACACAGACCACGCCCTAGTGGCGTGCACATTGAGGCTCACTCCTAAGAAATGTCACCACGCTAAACCGACAGGTCATCCCCGTATCAACACAGATCATGTTCATGATACACAAAGAAAGCGGGATTTTGCCAGTAATTTTGAAAGTGCTTTCCCAGGAAACGTGCAAGCAGAAAGGAATGTTGATAAGAAATGGGCAAAACTCTCGGGTGCAATCTACAACTCAGCAGTATTGGCATATGGAATAAAAGGAAAAAGAAATAAGGACTGGTACGAGCAAAATTTGGAAGAAATGGAACCAGTCACTGAGGCTAAACGGAAAGCCCTGTTTGCTTACAAAAGAAACCCAAATGAAAGAACTCGAGATGACCTACTAAAAGCAAAGAACAGGGCACAGCAAACATCCAGGAGATGCGCAAATAACTACTGGCTGAATTTACGTGAAGGTATACAGAAAGCGGCCGACTCTGGGAATGCTAAGGCAATGTACGATGGTATTAAGAAAGCAATTGGACCAACTGTCAGAAAAACAGCTCCTCTGAAGTCCAAGACGGGTGAAGTCATTACTGATGAAGGCAAACAAATGGAACGCTGGGTTGAACATCTCGAGTTGTATGCAGTCGAGAATGAAGTTAGCAAGGATGCATGTGACGCCATCAAACAAATGCCAGTTATGGAAGAACTAGATGCAATGCCTACTATGGAAGAACTTAGTAGAGAAATAGATTCTCTTGCTAACGGAAAGGCCCCAGGTGAAGATGGGATCCCTGCAGAGGTTATTAAGTATAACAAGTCTGTTCTTTTCAAACATTTATATTCACTTATCACAACCAGCTGGGAAGAAGGTTATGTCCCGATGAGTATGCGGAATTCGAGGATAGTTACTCTACATAAACAGAAAGGGAACAGAAGTGACTGTAACAATTACCGAGGCATTTCATTACGAAGTGTAGCCGGGAAAGCTTATGCAAGAGTCATCCTAATGCGATTACAGATCTTAGCTTCCAGAATCTACCCAGAATCTCAGTGTGGCTTCAGGCCCGGCCGATCAACCGTAGATATGATCTCCTTAAGACAGCTACAAGAGAAATGTCGTGAGCAGCAGAGGCCACTTTATATTGCTTTCATTGACCTTGTTAAAGCGTTTGATTTAGTGAGCAGAAATGGGCTTTTCAAACTGTTGCAGAAGATTGGATGCCCACCTAAACTACTGCAGATAATTGTCTCTTTCCATGAGAAAACACAAGCAACAATTTGCTTCAACGGTAAAACATCAGAAGCATTCCCTGTTAATAGCGGTGTGAAACAGGGGTGTGTGTTAGCTCCTACATTGTTTGGGATTTTCTTTTCCCTTCTGCTCAGATTTGCCTTTGAAGACTGTGAGGAGGGAGTGTATCTACATACGAGGTCTGATGGAAATCTTTTCAACATTGCTCACCTCAAGGCCAAGACCAAAGTAAATACAGTTGTTATCCGTGAGTTGTTATATGCGGACGATGCAGCTCTAGTAGCGAACCCAGAAGATGAGCTGCAGTATATAATCAACAAATTATCAAATGCCTGTGAAAAGTTTGGTCTACTCATCAGCCTTCAAAAGACTAAGATCATGGCGCAGAGCACTACCAACCTTCCATCCATTAGCATTGATGGCAATCCTCTCCAGATAGTTGATGACTTTACCTACTTGGGATCCACAATATGTAGCAACTTATCCATGGACACTGAACTTACTAACAGAATCACAAAGGCATCATCTGTCATGACTAGATTGAAAAACAAAGTATGGAACAACGGACTGCTTACCACAAAAACTAAATTAAAAGTCTACAGCGCTTGTGTTATAAGCACCCTTCTCTATAGCTGTGAGACATGGACAACTCTTTCTAGGCATGAATCTCGACTCAACAGCTTCAATCTCCACTGTCTCCGGAAGATCCTTCAGATCTCTTGAAGAGATAGAGTACCCAACACCGAAGTCTTTCATCGTGCAAGCACAACCAGCATCTTTGCACTCCTGAGTCATCGACGTCTAAGATGGTTGGGACATGTCAGGCGCATGGATCCTGAGCGGATACCGAAACAGCTGCTGTACGGCGAACTTCAGGAAGGTGTGAGGCCAGTGGGACGACCGCGTCTTCGTTTCAAGGATGTCTGCAAGAGAGACCTGACCAAGACCAGAATCAATCCAAGTCGCTGGGAAAACATTGCAGATGACCGTGTCAAGTGGCGAGTAACTGTGCGCAACGGCGTCAAGCTCTCAGAGGACGAACGCACACAGGAACAAATCAGGAAGAGGACAAAGCGAAGAGACAGAGCGGCTTCTGTTCGAAGTCCCTCAAATTTCACATGTCCAAACTGCAGTAGGGACTGCCACTCTCGAGTGGGACTTTTTAGCCACAGCAGACGCTGCAGACTCTGAACCAAGCATGCTACACCATCATCCCTCAAGGATGGACAGATGCCATTTATATCACTTTCCATGTTACTAAGTCTTTCAGCGCACACACACACACACACACACACACACACACACACATACTCTCTCTCTCTCTCTCTCTCACACACACACACACACAGCCCGCATCTCATGGTCGTGCGGTAGCGTTCTCGCTTCCCACGCCCGGGTTCACGGGTTCGATTCCCGGCGGGGTCAGGGATTTTCTCTGCCTCGTGATGGCTGGGTGTTGTGTGCTGTCCTTAGGTTAGTTAGGTTTAAGTAGTTCTAAGTTCTAGGGGACTTATGACCACAGCAGTTGAGTCCCATAGTGCTCAGAGCCATTTTTGAACCACACACACACACACACACACACACAAAACAAATGTAACAAACTTAACTTATCTTTCGGTGAATGCTGCTGCCGCGACATGCTGAAACTGTGAGTCCGATCTCCTCTGTCTGCCGTACCAGTTTCAGGGTCCCCGCTCGTCGGGTAGGTTGGCAGCGCTGCCCTGGTATACTGCTGCTCGTTGATACCGCTATGACGCCGTCTGCTGCTTCGAAGCGCCCTCGTTGATATTGATGCTGTTTACTATTCTTGTTTCTTGTAAGTCTTTCTGACGACTCTAAACGGGTTCCGTTCAAAATTTCGCGTGTCTGATTGTAAGTAGACTGTTTAGGTTTTTTTATTGGTAACGCCACCTCTGTATGAAAATCACTGGCTGTGCTGTGTGCAGCCTGTGGCTGCTTTGCATTGTTGTAATACTCAACCATTGTAGTGTTAGGCAGCTGGCTGTGAACAGCGCGTAGCGTTGCGCAGTTGGAGGTGAGCCGCCAGCAGTGGTGGATGTGGGGAGAGAGATGGCGGAGTTTTGAAATTTGTCTTGAACTGCTCTCTCTCTCTCTCTCTCTCTCTCTCTCTCTATATATATATATATATATATATATATATATATATATATATATATAATGGTATGAAGGTAAATACATTGTTTGTTCTCTATTAATCTCTTTCATTTGCTAACTATCCCTATCAGTAGTTAGTGCCTTCCATAGTTTGAATCTTTTATTTAGCTGGCAGTAGTGGCGCTGGCTGTATTGCAGTAGTGGGAGTAACCAAGATTTTTGTGAGGTAAGTGATTTGTGAAAAGTACAGGTTAATGTTAGTCAGGGCCATTCTCTTGTAGAGATTATTGAAAGTCAGATTGCGTTGCGCTAAAAAAATATTGTGCGTCAGTTTAAGCACAGTAGTGTACTATTATTGAAAGGGGACGTTTCACGATGTACTAAATCTTTCGTTATCGTTCTCTATACGGTCTTTCACAACCACGGATTCCATGCACTACGGCTTCTTAACTGTTTTCTCGGCACAGATGCACCACGTGCGGCGGCGAGGTTTCGTTCGTCCATTACCTGGACCTACCTGTGAACTCGTTGCAGCAGCTCGCTGGTAGGAAAGCCGAGCAGAAACCAACCGTAATGCAACTCGCACCAGGTTGCATACAACGTAACTATTCTAAGAATCGGGAAAAGGTCTTAATTTTGAATGAAAGGTGCAAAAATACTGGCAAAACTTCGGTATTTACTGAACCTTGAGATGTACACGTTCACTGACAAGCCCGTGCTAATCTTAACACAGTGATGCACAAACCCTTTCATTCACGTTCGCAAGTTCACGATAAATCTGAACAGCTACTAAGTACGGATTGTTCTTAAATGAAAATGCTCGCCATACTATTAAATTTATCGGTGTCTAATGCACTCAAGCCTTTAGACACCGATCTGCCGAATTACTGTCTTTTCTCATACACAGAATTACTTAAAAAATCCGTACTTTCCAAAAAACGCTTTTGAAACATGTAGCACAACTAAAACCGGCACATTATAACTTCCTTCGGAGCCCATACTACACATGACCATACCATTGAAATGCTGGGCTTCGACTCTCTTAGGCTGCACTAAGCATTCTATATCTCGAAGAGAAAAGATGCGCGAAGGATACTCCGTTCTGATTGGTTTCCTTTAAGGCCAATAGAAAAACATTATTCTCTCGAGCTAGTCCGTGCTTTTCATGACTAACCAATCACCAAATAACACACTTTCGAAATGTACTTTTTCCCCAAATAAATATTTAATATTCTGATATTTTGTTTATACTTTACGTTATTAAAAATTTTCATTTGGACTCGAATTAATTTTCGTTTTACCATTAAACTTACTTAACATATTATGATACAAAATTCCCCGTCGTCTCCATCCACACTGTCTTAAAAATTCGTTCGTACAGCGTTTATCAGTAGAAGAATGATCGACATATTTACTGCAGACCAGATTCACTCATCATTCACACTACTAAAAGCATACACAAAACTGTACAAACATAAAAAACAAAAAAAGCCTACAAGAAATAAACTATTCACAAAAGCATTTTATTATCCTATTTCTTGAATGTCTCTGTGCACTACTGAACTCTGGTGGTCAAAATTCTTAACTACATTATAGTTCTTCCTGTTTAGCCCTGTCCTCTACTGTCCCCTAGCATGAAAATTAGAAGTACGTACTCGACTGAACCCGCTTCAGACTATCTGTCACCGTGCATGCATGAGTCATTGTCCTGATACAGAGGTTCTAGACAGGAGCGATATAAGGCGCCTCACCTCAGTGTCTTTAAGGAGACATAGTCGCCATTATCAATACCTCATAGTGTTTGAACGAGGTCATGTAACAGGGCTACGAGAAGCTTACTATTCATTCTCCGATATTGCAGAAAGATTTGGCAGGAATGTAGCAACTGCACATGAATGCTAGCAGCGTTGGTCACGAGAATGAAAGGTCGCAAGAAGTCGGTGGTCGGGACGGCCACATGGCATTACACAGGAAGATGATCATCATGTTCAGCATATGGCTCTGGCATCGCATTGCATCTGCAGCAACCATTAGAACAGCTTTACAGTGTCGCAACGAACTGTTACAAACCGGTTACTTCAAGCACAGGCCCGAGCCAGACGACCTGTGGTGCGCATTCCACAAACCGCAAACCATCGCCATTTGCGACTTCACTGACGTCATGCGACAGCTCACTGGAGGGCAGGGTTGAAACTAAGTCTTTAATTACTTTTTTATTAACCACCGACCTACAGAATTTTCCCTGACAAAGACAACTCAAAGTTAACCATTCATTTATTACCAACATTTTACAAGCCCAACACAATATGACTGCTATATACTGACAACAATACCTCCAATAATTAACACAGAAGAATGGCCCTGAATTGCAAGAAATCCTAGCAATAATACAAATGCAAAAAATATGAAATCAAATAAATCAGTATTTTAAACATAGCTGCACAACAGCAACGGTTCCACGTAATAAAATTATAAACAGCCGACCAGTTGCAATTGATAAAGAATTCTTTACCTAGGTTTCAACAAATTTAAATTTGTCTTCTTCAGAAGGTGGCCTAAGGACAATGAACATCATAGCTTACATTAGAAAGGTATGAAACTTAAGCCAAGAATAGATTTTAACACAAATTAGAGAGCTCTTGCATTACAGAAATATGAGAACGACGACTGGTACTTACAATTTTACATTAGTATGGACTGATGTATCATCGCCGTTTTTACAAATGTCGGCATAAATCCATTTGTCAAAATTACAATATAGCCCTAGAATTAGGGTTTGTCACGTAAATATAAATTAGTACATGGATGTTGCAGAGCTCACAACCGACTGAGTGTAATATGAATATGATCGATTACTTGTTCAATAAGAAAATTTCCCAAAACTGTTCGACTTTGAGCAACAACCTCCCCACTGATAGCAAAGAAGCTAAAAAATTTATTTCCGTTCCTTTCTTGGGTAATATATCGTATAGGATTAAACGTCTTCTAAAGAAAAAATATAACTGTAACGTCTCCTTCTCTACAGATAACAGTTTAAAAAGAAATCTTGTACATTCAGTAGAGATTGCCAGCGATTGGTTTTCCAATTCAGGTGTTTACAAACTAACCTGTAATAACTGCCCTTCATATTATATTGGTCAAACAGGCAGAGCTGTGAAAACAAGATATAAAGAACACCTATTAGGTAAAAAAGGAGCGAATATACACAGCTCTACTTTTGCTGAACACCTCTTGATAGCCGGCCACACGCCTAAACAGTTAGAAGACACGGTTATCCTACACAGACAAGTCAAAGGGCGTGGACTAGATCTGTGGGAAGAGTTACAAATTTTTAAACATCTAGAGCTCAAAGACGGTAATATACTGAACGACCAGTTGAACCTTGCTTGTAGACAATTTTTCGAAGGCTTTAAACCTGTACTGTTTATGGTATAACATTAATGCTAGTAACCTCAGTGGTCTATTTTCGCAGGAAGCTATGATGCACTTTCAAATCTTTAAGCTCACTACCCTTTATGTAATGTGGTTTTCCCACGATGTATGGCTGCCACTACATCGGCCCTTATGTCATTTTGTCTGGCTCTAAAACGTTGGTTCCCTGCGAATGTGTATTAACTGGATTGTGGACCAGGGTTCGTAATTCTGTCTTAAGAGCCATTATTGTCAATTTTAAAGTTCTGACATATATACCGTGTGTGGGCTTCACTAATATAGTAATGTAATTTTTATATTCTGGCTGTATATGCCACTGTGCGTAACTATCTCGGCGTAAGCGCCACCAGCCTTTTTGATGTATAACTACATTAATTGTACTAAGGCTCCCATACTGTTATAACGGGAGTGTTAAACGCTTTCCTTCTTTTTATTATTACTTTATCTAAGGACGTTATTAACGCTGATAATTTACACGTTGCTTTTGTACGCCAATCGGCGCATGGTTCGCGCCATGAGCGCCACTTTCCCTCGCCGCAGAGTAACTACGCTGGCCGATTACACTCAGTCGGTTGTGAGTTCTGCAACATCCATGTACTAATTTATATTTACGTGACAAACCCTATTTCTAGGGCTATATTTTAATTTTGACAAATGGATATATGCCGACATTTGTAAAAACGGCGATGATACATCAGTCCATACTAATGTAAAATTGTAAGTACCAGTCGTCGTTCTCATATTTCTGTAATGCAAGAGCTCTCTAATTTGTGTTAAAATCTATTCTTGGCCTAAGTTTCATACATTTCTAATGTAAGCTATGATGTTCATTGTCCTTATGCCACCTTCTGAAGATAACAAATTTAAATTTGTTGAAACCTAGGTAAAGAATTCTTTATCCATTGCAACTGGTCGGCTGTTTATAATTTTATTAATTAAATAAATATTAAACTACCGCCAAATCTGTTAACTGCCTCAACTCATTTCAATCACAAATCTCAATAGTCGAAACCCCATTATTTTTCATCACTCACTTACCTCACAGAAAATCATAACACGGACTACAGCAATTACAGCAAGTAGCAACAACAGCCAGCTAAATAAAAGGATTCTAACTACTATAGACTCTAACTACTAGGTTAGGAATAGAACGATTTTGTTGAAGATCAAACAATGTATTTAGAAAATTTTACCTTATCCATGTGACATCCAGTTCCAAAAATTATATAGTTGTCAATAATTATACAACCTAAACATTACCAACCATACATCCACTACCTACATCTACATCTACATTTATACTCCGCAAGCCACCCAACTGTGTGTGGCGGAGGGCACTTTACGCGCCACTGTCATTACCTCCCTTTCCTGTTCCAGTCGCGTATGGTTCGCGGGAAGAATGACTGTCTGAAAGCCTCCGTGCGCGCTCTAATCTCTCTAATTTTACATTCGTGATCTCCTCGGGAGGTATAAGCAAGGGGAAGCAATATATTCGATACCTCATCCAGAAACACACCCTCTCGAAACCTGGACAGCAAGCTACACCGCGATGCAGAGCGCCTCTCTTGCAGAGTCTGCCACTTGAGTTTGTTAAACATCTCCGTTACGCTATCACGGTTACCAAATAACCCTGTGACGAAATGCGCCGCTCTTCTTTGGGTCTTCTCTATCTCCTCCGTCAACCCGATCTGGTACGGATCCCACACTGATGAGCAATACTCAAGTATAGGTCGAACGAGTGTTTTGTAAGCCACCTCCTTTGTTGAGGGACTTCATTTTCTAAGGACACGCCCAATGAATCTCAACCTGGTACCCGCCTTACCAACAATTAATTTTATATGATAATTCCACTTCAAATCGTTCCGCATACTCCCAGATATTTTACAGAAGTAACTGCTACCAGTGTTTGTTCCGCTATCATATAATCATACAATAAAGGATCCTTCTTTCTATGTATTCGCGATACATTACATTTGTCTATGTTAAGGGTCAGTTGCCACTCCCTGCACCAAGTGCCTATCCGCTGCAGATCTTCCCGCATTTCGCTACAATTTTCTAATGCTGCAACTTCTCTGTATACTACAGCATCATCCGCGAAAAGCCGCATGGAACTTCCGACACTATCTACTAGGTTATTTATATACACTCCTGGAAATTGAAATAAGAACACCGTGAATTCATTGTCCCAGGAAGGGGAAACTTTATTGACACATTCCTGGGGTCAGATACATCACATGATCACACTGACAGAACAACAGGCACATAGACACAGGCAACAGAGCATGCACAATGTCGGCACTAGTACAGTGTATATCCACCTTTCGCAGCAATGCAGGCTGCTATTCTCCCATGGAGACGATCGTAGAGATGCTGGATGTAGTCCTGTGGAACGGCTTGCCATGCCATTTCCACCTGGCGCCTCAGTTGGACCAGCGTTCGTGCTGGACGTGCAGACCGCGTGAGACGACGCTTCATCCAGTCCCAAACATGCTCAATGGGGGACAGATCCGGAGATCTTGCTGGCCAGGGTAGTTGACTTACACCTTCTAGAGCACGTTGGGTGGCACGGGATACATGCGGACGTGCATTGTCCTGTTGGAACAGCAAGTTCCCTTGCCGGTCTAGGAATGGTAGAACGATGGGTTCGATGACGGTTTGGATGTACCGTGCACTATTCAGTGTCCCCTCGACGATCACCAGTGGTGTACGGCCAGTGTAGGAGATCGCTCCCCACACCATGATGCCGGGTGTTGGCCCTGTTTGCCTCGGTCGTATGCAGTCCTGATTGTGGCGCTCACCTGCACGGCGCCAAACACGCAAACGACCATCATTGGCACCAAGGCAGAAGCGACTCTCATCGCTGAAGACGACACGTCTCCATTCGTCCCTCCATTCACGTCAGTCGCGACACCACTGGAGGCGGGCTGCACGATGTTGGGGCGTGAGCGGAAGACGGCCTAACGGTGTGCGGGACCGTAGCCCAGCTTCATGGAGACGGTTGCGAATGGTCCTCGCCGATACCCCAGGAGCAACAGTGTCCCTAATTTGCTGGGAAGTGGCGGTGCGGTCCCCTACGGCACTGCGTAGGATCCTACGGTCTTGGCGTGCATCCGTGCGTCGCTGCGGTCCGGTCCCAGGTCGACGGGCACGTGCACCTTCCGCCGACCACTGGCGACAACATCCATGTACTGTGGAGACCTCACGCCCCACGTGTTGAGCAATTCGGCGGTACGTCCACCCGGCCTCCCGCATGCCCACTATACGCCCTCGCTCAAAGTCCGTCAACTGCACATACGGTTCACGTCCACGCTGTCGCGGCATGCTACCAGTGTTAAAGACTGCGATGGAGCTCCGTATGCCACGGCAAACTGGCTGACACTGACGGCGGCGGTGCACAAATGCTGCGCAGCTAGCGGCATTCGACGGCCAACACCGCGGTTCCTGGTTTGTCCGCTGTGCCGTGCGTGTGATCATTGCTTGTACAGCCCTCTCGCAGTGTCCGGAGCAAGTATGGTGGGTCTGACACACCGGTGTCAATGTGTTCTTTTTTCCATTTCCAGGAGTGTATATTGTGAAAAGCAATGGTCCCATAACACTCCCCTGTGGCACGCCAGAGGTTACTTTAACGTCTGTAGACGTCTCTCCATTGATAACAACATGCTGTGTTCTGTTTACTAAAAACTCTTCAATCCAGCCACACAGCTGGTCTGATATTCCGTAGGCTCTTACTTTGTTTATCAGGCGACAGTGCGGAACTGTATCGAATGCCTTCCGGAAGTCAAGAAAAATAGCATCTACCTGGGAGCCTGTATCTAATATTTTCTGGGTCTCATGAACAAATAAAGCGAGTTGGGTCTCACACGATCGCTGTTTCCCGTATCCATGTTGATTCCTACATAGTAGATTCTGGGTTTCCAAAAACGACATGATACTCGAGCAAAAAACATGTTCTAATATTCTACAACAGATCGACGTCAGAGATATAGGTCTATAGTTTTGCGCATCTGCTCGACGACCATTCTTGAAGACTGGGACTACCTGTGCTCTTTTCCAATCATTTGGAACCTTCCGTTCCTCTAGAGACTTGCGGTACATGGCTTTTAGAAGGGGCGGGGGGGGGGGGGGCAAGTTCTTTCGCGTTCTCTGTGTTGAATCGAATTGGTATCCCGTCAGGTCCAGTGGACTTTCCTCTGTTGAGTGATTCCAGTTGCTTTTCTATTCCTTGGACACTTATTTCGATGTCAGCCATTTTTTCGTTTGTGCGAGGATTTAGAGAAGGAACTGCAGTGCGGTCTTCCTCTGTGAAACAGCTTTGGGAAAAGGTGTGTAGTATTTCAGATTTACGCGTGTCGTCCTCTGTTTCAATGCCATCATCATCCAGGAGTGTCTGGATATGCTGTTTCGAGCCACTTACTGATTTAACGTACGACCAGAACTTCCTAGGATTTTCTGTCAAGTCGGTACATAGAATTTTACTTTCGAAGTCACTGAACGCTTCACGCATAGCCCTCCTTACGCTAACTTTGACATCGTTTAGCTTCTGTTTGTCTGAGAGGTTTTGGCTGCGTTTAAACTTGGAGTGATGCTCTCTCTGCTTTCGCAGTAGCTTCCTAACTTTGTTGTTGTACAACGGTGGGTTTTTCCCGCCCCTCACAGTTTTACTCGGCACATACGTGTCTGAAACGTATTTTACGATTGCCTTGAACTTTTTCCATAAACACTCAACATTGTCAGTGTCGGAACAGAAATTTTCGTTTTGATCTGTTAGGTAGTCTGAAATCTGCATTCTATTACTCTTGCTAAACAGATCAACCTTCCTCCCTTTTTTTATATTCCTATTAACTTCCATATTCAGGGATGCTACAACGGCCTTATGATCACTGATTCCCTGTTCTGCACTTACAGAGTCGAAAAGTTCGGGTCTGTTTGTTATCAGTAGGTCCAAGATGTTATCTCCACGACTCGGTTCTCTGTTTAATTGCTCGAGGTAATTTTCGGATAATGCACTCAGTATAATGTCACTCGATGCTCTGTCCCTACCAACTGTCCCAAACATCTGAGTGTCCCAGTCTATATCTGGTAAATTGAAATCTCCACCTAAGACTATAACATGCTGAGAAAATTTATGTGGAATGTTTTCCAAATTTTCTTTCAGTTGTTCTGCCACTAATGCTGCTGAGTCGGGAGGTCGGTAAAAGGAGCCAATTATTAACCTAGCTCGGTTGTTGAGTGTAACCTCCACCCATAATAATTCACAGGAACTATCCACTTCTACTTCACTACAGGATCAACTACTACTAACAGTGACGAACACTCCACCACCGGTTGCATGCAATCTATCCTTTCTAAACACCGTCTGTACCTTTGTAAAAATTTCGGCAGAATTTATCTCTGGCTTCAACCAGCTTTCTGTACCTATAACGATTTCAGCTTCGGTGCTTTCTATCAGCGCTTGAAGTTCCGGTACTTTACCAACGCAGCTTCGACAGTTGACAATTACCGATTGCTGCTTGGTCCCCGCATGTCCTGACTTTGCCCCGCACCCGTTGAGGCTGTTGCCCTTTCTGTACTTGCCCAAGGCCATCTAACCTAAAAAACCGCCCAGCGCACGCCACACAACCGCTGCTACCCGTGTAGCTGCTTGTTGCGTGTAGTGGACTCCTGACCTATCCAGCGGAACCCGAAACCCCACCACCCTATGGCGCAAGTCGAGGAATCTGCAGCCCACACGGTCGCAGAACCGTCTCAGCCTCTGATTCAGACCCTCCACTCGGCTCTGTACCAAAGGTCCGCAGTCAGTCCTGTCGACGATGCTGCAGATGGTGAGCTCTGCTTTCATCCCGCTAGCGAGA
This sequence comes from Schistocerca nitens, assembly GCF_023898315.1. Classification (NCBI taxonomy): domain Eukaryota; kingdom Metazoa; phylum Arthropoda; class Insecta; order Orthoptera; family Acrididae; genus Schistocerca; species Schistocerca nitens. Next base: position 231,309,644 of record NC_064615.1, read on the forward strand.
CTGGCAGTCTTCACCAAACCAGATAGCCGCCGGAAGCCAGAGAGGATTTCCTCCGATCCATAGCGACACACATCATTGGTGCCGACATGAGCGACCACCTGCAGATGGGTGCACCCTGTACCCTTCATGGCATCTGGAAGGACCCTTTCCACATCTGGAATGACTCTCCCCGGTAAGCACACGGAGTGCACATTGGTTTTCTTCCCCTCTCTTGCTGCCATATCCCTAAGGGGCCCCATTACGCGCCTGACGTTGGAGCTCCCAACTACCAGTAAGCCCACCCTCTGCGACCGCCCGGATCTTGCAGACTGAGAGGCAACCTCTGGAACAGGACAAGCAGCCATGTCAGGCCGAAGATCAGTATCAGCCTGAGACAGAGCCTGAAACCGGTTCGTCAGACAAACTGGAGAGGCCTTCCGTTCAGCCCTCTGGAATGTCTTTCGCCCCCTGCCACACCTTGAGACGACCTCCCACTCTACCACAGGTGAGGGATCAGCCTCAATGCGGGCAGTATCCCGGGCAACCACAGTCGTAGTCCGATCGGGGGATGCGTGGGACGAGCTGGCCGTCCCCGACCAACCCCCATGCGGACCCCCACAGTGATGCCCATTGGCAAAAGCCTCAAGCTGTGTGACCGAAGCCAACACTGCCTGAAGCTGGGAGCAAATGGATGCCAACTCAGCCTGCATCCGAACACAGCAGTTGCAGTCCCTATCCATGCTAAAAACTGTTGTGCAAAGAACGTCTGAACTAATCTACAGAGAGCGCAAAAATCGACACAAAATTTAAACGGTTATTAAAATACAAGATTGCCTAGTAAATGCAGTAATGCTGCTACTTGCGCACTGCTGACACACTGCTCGGCGGCGGAAGGAGACTACGCGATTTAACACTATTCAGGTACTAAAACGCGATGCTACAACTCTGAAATACTATAATACGCCCGAAATTTATGAATTAAACAATGCAAGTACCAAAAACACGCAAAGAAATTAAGAATTAAACTATGTAACAAATGAGTGAGCTAGGAGTATACGACTTGCTGCTGCAGCTGCTTATCCAACGGCGGCAGGGAGCATACTGACTGTGACCAACCGGCACTGGCCGTTCAAAACAAAAACAGAAGACAGACTACTACGCGAATTTACACTATTCAGGTACTAAAACGCGATGCTACAACTCTCAAATACTATAATACGCCCGAAATTTATGAATTAAACAATTCAAGTGCCACAGGAATTGAATACCATCCCAAATTCACATCCAGCACGTGCGCAACACAATGCATTAAAATTTACACGCTTGAATTCTACATTCTGACCGTTACACCGATTATTGATGTACCAGAACTTCATATTTGAATGGATTATCTCGCTCTTATATTAGACTGTGATCTTGCAATGTCAATCACTTAAATATATTCCTGAAAGTTCATTACTGTACATTATTTTTGGTGTTACGAGCTTTTCGTCAGTGTATAAATGTTCGACTGATAACGGTCTGCTCCTCGTAGTAAATATCCTACCGGACTGACTTTTATCGCAACTGATAGCTTGTAGCTAGTCTCATCTCAGTCATTGCGCTGTAAACACAAATATCAAGGACCTAGGAAGATTTTCTAGAACGCTTTCAGGTTGCTTAGCACTAAACCACCGGGGAAAAAATAAAAGGAAAGAAAATTAGAGAAATCACACAAATTTATCGTAAGAGTCTTGCGGGGATGTAATTGAGACAGAAAATACTTCGTTTACAAAATCTTTGTTCAAGAAATATTCATGTGTTTGTCATTGATCTGGGATCTTTAACAAGCTGGATTCTTTTTCTTCTTCTTCCTCAACTGCCTACCAGTTCCTGATATTTGTTACCACCATAACTTCTACTTGTTCGTAGAAGTTAGTCGTTCATGTACCATATCCGTGCCCTTAAATTTCCGAGCGAAGATGTTCTTCTTCTTCCTCGAATACTAGCAGGCACAGTTCCATGAAAGATGCTCTGCAGTGGTGTAAACTTGTTTCTGTTCTCCATTACATGGCCGGGATACTGCAATTTTCTTCATTTTACTGTATTTAGAATTTCTTTTTCTTACTTGTTTTGTGGAGAATGTCGTTGTCAGTGATCTGTCCGTGGTACTCTTAGCATTCTCCTGTACAGCCATATTTCAAGTACGTCAAGTCGTTCGCCCATCCTTCAGGTCAAATTCCAGGTCTCAGCTCCATATAGAAGCCAACGTAGTAATGTTAAAATTGTTTCGATTGGGAAGGGATGACTCTTTATCACATCTATCTTTTTACAAAACGTGGCTCTGATTTTCTCTATATGGGCTAGGTTCACAAATTGAGACATGGTCACGGATTACAACAGAGGTCGAGGAAGTATAGACTGTATTTCTTAATTTTTCTGTCAATTACCTCAAAAATTTTGGTCCTCAGACTATCGGTTTCTGCCAGCAACGAAGATCTGTAGATTGTCATTGGTGACCTAAACCTGTTGTCCAAGGATCAAAAGTTTTATGATCAGTGGTGGAAATAAAATAAATTCATTCTACGACTCATTTCTTGCACGTTATTCTGTTGGAGTAAAATGCAGGGAGCTAAACGCTATTTACAACTTGTACAGAAAACAGATGGTGGTTTTAAGAATCGACCGACATGAAAGGGAAGCACTGATTAAGAAGGGGGTGACATAGAATTGTATCCTATCCCCGATATTATTCAGCATTCACAATGAACAAGCAGTAAAGGAAAACAAACTTGGGGTAGGAAGTACAGTTCAGGGAGAAGAAATAAAAACTTTGAGGTTGGCCGATGACAGATGTGTCAGAGACAGGTGCGATGAACAGCAACAGAGCAGAACAAGGATACTGGCATGTAGTCAACTTAAATCAGGTGATGCTAAGGGAATTAGATTAGGAAACAAGACACTTAAGGTAGTAGATGAGATGTGGTATTTGGGCAGCAAACTAACTGCTGATGACCGAAGTAGAGAGGATATAAAATGTAGACTTGTAATGGCAATAAAAGCCTTTCTGAAGAATAGAAATTTGTTAACGTAGAATATAGATTTAAATGTTAGGAAGTCTTTTTCTGAAAGTATTTGTCTGTAAAGCAGCCATGCATGAAAGCGAAACTTGAACAGTGTAGATAAAAAGAGAATAGAGTCTTTCAAAATGTGGTCGTAAGAAGAATGCTGAATATTAGATCTGAAGAGAACTGGGGAGACGAGGAATTTGGGGCAAAACTTGACCAAAAGTAGGGATCGGTTGCTACGACATCGATTTGGTATTGGAGATCAAAAGATGAATATAGTAAACGAATTCAGAAAAATGGTATTTGAAACTAGTAATATTTCTATGAACGCAAGTTTTATGAATTTTTACAACAGTGGATTGCAAAAAACTGAAATGCAGCAAAAGAGTGTTTTTTTAAAAGCCAAAATAGTACTTTCGACTTGAGCCTCCGATTACAAAGAGAAAAATAAAGGTGTCGACTTCACCACACGTAAAAGAGGCCTGAATAGCGTAAGTAAACTGAACGCCAAATTTATAAGAAAAAACTGTTTTAACCTATTTGTAAATTTGTGGTAAATTTGTGTTAAGGTCTTATGGGACCAAACTGCTTAGGTCATCAGTCCCTAGGCTTACACACTACTTAATCTAACTTAAACTAACTTACGCTATGGACAACACACACACACACCCATGCCCGAGAGAGGACTCGAATCTCCGACGGGGGGAAGCCGCGCGGACAAGACGCCTCAGACAGCGTGGCTACTCCCCCGAGGACTAATCTATGAATAGAGGAGTGTAAAACATATTATGTACACAAAATTAAAGAATTACCATTTAAAATCCGTGTAATGACAAATTTCTTAAGCTGCATTGAGCTTAAGACCACAAAAAAAAGAAAAATCAAAAGAACGGTATACGAGTAAAACAAACTAATATGTTACTGTTAGTTACATGTTAACAGTTCAGAAAGTTCCACGGTGCCTAAATGAGGTCATAGACAAATGAAAGTAACGTGTTTACTACATGTAAAACAAACAGAGTACGTTTCGGTGTCAAAGTGTTCAAAAACATAAAATTTGTTTGTAATTGTTGTAGCTAAATGATTGGTAACGAAAGGGTTGTTAAAATTTTTAAAGAAACGTTATGTGATTGTAGGTGGGAAACGTGTGTTATGTAACTACGAAACTCCTAGGCATGAGGCAATCTCATTTCCAGTTCCATTGATGTGTGAACACATCGCGTAATTAATGCAACGAACCAGTTATTGCCCCTCGCCCAGCGGTATCGGAGCAATCAGAATGAAATTTAGTGTTTGTCAATGATGATACGCTGCTCTGTATCAGTGTAGGTTTTGTTGTCGCATCGCACACGTCAGGCATATTCTTCTTACAGGCATCGTTGTATCGTTTTCTTCCTTATTTCCCAAGATGACCGAGTCCAATTATTCTCTCTATACATATTGTTGTCCTGCTACTAAGTGATAAGATTGGGCTGGTGGGGCTCTGTGCTACTCTATCTTGCGCAAGTTTGTATATCTCTGTATAACTATTGCAACCTACATCCTCATAAAGATAAGGTGACGTATGGATGTTTGGGTCGGTCCGGAAGGAGTGCTCGGATAGCAGAATCAGCTCTGTCGGCAGTTCGGCTCGCGTAGGCGTGAGGCGCACGCCTGTTTTTCTTGTTTACTTCTCACTGCGGAGTACCGCGTCCCTCCAACAAGCAAGCCACGGCACACACTTATCGCCGGACAACGACCAAGATCGGTTTCCAAGCTGCAACTGGTGACTTCTTCAGGGCTGACCTTCATCCGGAGCCAGAGGATGTAATTAGCATTCCCTTTTCCATTACTTGAAACATTGTACGAGGGTCAGTCAAAAAGTAATGCCTCCTATTTTTTTTTCTACGTTTAATTGTCAGGAAATTTAAATGCAATTACATAGGTTGAAAACCACAACATTGAGGATCATTTTGTCATTTTTCAATGTAATCTCCGCCCATCTCTACAGTTTTGGTCCATCTTTGAACAAGGGCATGTATCCCAGCACGGTAAAAATCACAGCTCTGCTTCCTAAGCCATTGACGCACGGATGTTTTGACGGCCTCCTCATCTTCAAAATGAATCCCACGATGAGCTTCTTTTAGTGGCCCGAACAGATGGAAGTCTGATGGTGCCAGGTCAGGGCTGTATGGGGGATGAGGCAAAACTTCCCATCCAATTTTGACAATCTCGTCAGAGGTGTGACGACTGGTGTGTGGTCTTGCATTGTCATGCAAAAGAAGAACATCTGCCATTGATTTTGTTGGGCGAACTCGCTGAAGACGTGCTTTAAGTTTTTTGAGGGTTGTGACGTATTGAACAGAATTTATTGTGCATCCCTGCTCCAAAAAATCAACCAGAATCACACCCTCTGTATCCCAGAAAACTGTTGCCATAACTTTCCCTGCCGATCGCACAGTTTTGAATTTTTTCTTCCTCGGCGAGCTTGTGTGACGCCACTCCATTGACTGCCTCTTTGATTCGGGTTCAAAAAAATGCACCCATGTTTCGTCCCCGGTCACAATTTTTTTCAGAAACTCATCTCCCTCCAAACGGAAGCGCTGCAAGTGTTGGGAGGCTATTGTTTTCCTTGCCTCTTTATTCTGATCGGTTAACATTCTTGGAACCCACCGTGCACAAACTTTTGAGTACCCCAATTGTTTAATAATCGTGATCACACTGCCTTTACTAAGAGAAATAATGCGACACACGTCATCTGCAGTCACCCGACGGTCACCACGAATGATGTCATCAACTTGCTGAATGTTGTGTGGAGTCACTGCACTCACCGGCCTGCCGCTCCGCTTTTCGTCAGTCAACGGTGTTTGCCCTTCAGCTTCCTTACAACGACGAACCCATCGTCTAACAGTGCTGACATCCACTGTCACAACACCATACACCTTCTTCAGTCTTTCATGAATGCGTATGGGCGTTTCACCTTCTGCATTCAAGAATTCAATCACACAACGCTGTCTCAAACGAACATCGATGTCGGCCATCTTACAAACTTCTGCTGTGCTGCCACCTGTTGACACAGAAAGTTACTACTGCAGTGGATTGCAGAAGAAGGTTTGAGGAATGGCGCCAAATTCAAATTTTTCACTTAACTTAATTTCTTTAAGTAGAAAAAAAATGGGAGGCATTACTTTTTGACCGACCCTCGTATATGTCAAGTTGCCCAGCATGGAACATGGAACTGCGTACCGAAATTATGAGCCGCCACGCACGAGACCTCAAGTTTACACACGCCGAAAGAGAAGTAGGTATTGTCGTGACTGACATCGCCGGTTCCGGTCTGCCTAGGATCAGAGCCTTCGAGCTCCCTTTTGAAGTCCAGCCGGACGTCGTCATGTCGGCTTTCAAGTCACCTGGTCGAAAAATCGGAAACCTATGACACACCCTGTTCTCAACAGACTCCGACGACTGAAAATTAAATTGGAAAAGCATGTGTCATCGTACCTGGTGCAGGGGGTACAGGGCAGCATCGTGTGTGGTATGACAGTCAGGCCCGTTCCTTCGCTGGCTGTGGCCAAGATGGATATGTCCGGCAAAACTTTCTCCAGTATCGGCTTCTGCAGATGTCTCTCAACAACGCCGCCCCCACTAGACCATCATTCCTCTCACCTATGCCACGGTAAATGCACCAACTACAAATGTTTCGCTCGAGCCACGCAACCCGTCACAGACGATGACCCCCCATCACAGAGGCTGATCCGTCACTCGTCACATCGTTGCAACCATAGACGTTATCTGGAGGAGCAGTCACCTGCCTAGCACCGATGAACGCGATACAGAAATGGCGTCAGACCTTGTACCGACTTCCGAATTCCTGCCATCGGGCAAGAAATCGACACACAGCTGCTACCATACCGACTCTGAACAGCATGGAAGCGCCGGAAGCGGCATTGTGTGCCATTGGATGATTATATTCAACGAATGTGGCCACATGATGCAACCAAATATCCGATGACGCCAAGACCTCTGACTCTCACCCGACGACCACTTCACGTCATAGTGGCACGGCAGCGCCGATCTGTCACATGTGCGACCAAGGTGACACCCCTCCTGCAGTGTACTGCAGTGTAACACCATCCGCGTGCACAGCGGACGACCCACCAAAGGACACAACATCTGTACTGACTAGCTCCTGGGCGGATGACGTAGAGAATGGCACCGTGCTACCGCCTGGCGCCACGAAAGGGAGCGTCCCGATAAAGGTGTCAGGCTCTGCAATGATACAGTGGCTGACAACGCTATGGAGACTGCAGGTGGTAAACAGTGGACTGACATCGACGGAGCGGACGTCACTTTCCCGGCGGAAATGGAGACTGGTCACTGTCAACTGTGCGGGCCATAAACTGATATTGTTACTAGACACGCAGAATGCGGCAGATGCAGTCAGAGTGCGTCGGTTCCATGTGCTTCACCGCCCACGTCTCTCACAAGTCCGCCACTGGCAGAGGAGTAACATCCTTATCCGTGACGGCTTAATTGCAGAAGACGTCGCTTTCCTCCCTGAAGCTGGACACCCACGCTCTCCATAGCGTCACCATCGTAAACAAATAAGCGCCTTCCAGATCGGGCCTTCGCCTTGAACGATTTGGTTTCTTCGCGGACGTCACACAGAAATGGCGTCAGGCGTTGTACCGACTGTAGGGGACGTCAGGGAGCCTTAATTTCCGGTGGGGATTTTACCTCCACCCAGGTGCCGTAAACAAACTGCGACACTACATTCCATGTGCTGCGCTCTGCCGGCCGCGGTGGTCTCGCGGTTAAGGCGCTCGGTCCGGAACCGCGCGACTGCTACGGTCGCAGGTTCGAATCCTGCCTCGGGCATGGATGTGTGTGATGCACTTAGGTTACTTAGGTTTAAGTAGTTCTAAGTTCTAGGGGACTGATGACCACAGAAGTTAAGTCCCATAGTGCTCAGAGCCATTTGAACCATATTTTTGCTGCGCTCTCCAATCATAACAAACGTTAAGCTCGTTGGAATATGTAAATGTAAGGTACGGTTTCGTGCGCTATACCGGCCACTCCTCCAACCGCTTCTATCTCTCGTGCTACATTGCTAGGAGGACATGGGCCGCTGAAAACATAATGCGTTAGATGAGTATGTGCCAAGGAAGATCGTAAGAGATGGAAAAGAGCCACAGTGGTACAACACCCGAGTTAGAAAACTGCTGCGGAAGCAAAGGGAACTTCACAGCAAACATAAACATAGCCAAAGCCTTGCAGACAAGCAAAAATTACGCGAAGCGAAATGTAGTGTGAGGAGGGCTATGCGAGAGGCGTTCAATGAATTCGAAAGTAAAATTCTATGTACTGACTTGGCAGAAAATCCTAAGAAATTTTGGTCTTATGTCAAAGCGGTACGTGGATCAAAACAAAATGTCCAGACACTCTGTGACCAAAATGTTACTGAAGCAGAGGATGATAGACTAAGGCAGAAATACTAAATGTCTTTTTCCAAAGCTGTTTCACAGAGGAAGACTGCACTGTAGTTCCTTATCTAGATTGTCGCACAGATGACAAAATGGTAGATATCGAAATAGATGACAGAGGGATAGAGAAACAATTAAAATCGCTCAAAAGAGGAAAGGCCGCTGGACCTGATGGGATACCAGTTCGATTTTACACAGACTACGCGAAGGAACTTGCCCCCTTCTTGCAGCGGTGTACCGTAGGTCTCTAGAAGAGCGTAGCGTTCCAAAGGATTGGAAAAGGGCACAGGTCATCCCCGTTTTCAAGAAGGCACGTCGAACAGATGTGCAGAACTATAGACCTATATCTCTAACGTCTATCAGTTGTTGAATTTTGGAACACGTATTATGTTCGATTATAATGACTTTTCTGGAGACTAGAAAAGTCACTGTAGGAATCGGCATGGGTTTCGAAAACGACGGTCGTGTGAAAACCAGCTCGCGCTATTCGTCCACGAGACTCAGAGGGCCATAGACACGGGTTCACAGGTAGATGCCGTGTTTCTTGACTTCCGCAAGGTGTTCGATACAGTTCCCCACAGTCGTTTAATAAACAAAGTAAGAGCATATGGACTATAAGACCAATTGTGTGATTGGGTTGAAGAGTTCCTAGATAACAGAACGCAACATGTCATTCTCAAAGGAGGGAAGTCTTCCGAGGTAAGAGTGATTTCCGGTGTGGCGCAGGGGAGTGTCATAGGACCGTTGGTATTCACAATATACATAAATGACCTTGTGGATGACATCGGAAGTTCACTGCGGCTTTTTGCAGATGATGCTGTGGTGTATCGAGAGGTTGTAACAATGGAAAATTGTACTGAAATGCAGGAGGATCTGCAGCGAATTGGCGCATGGTGCAGGGAATGGCAATTGAATCTCAATGTAGACAAGTGTAATGGGCTGCGAATACATAGAAAGATAGATCCCTTATCATTTAGCTACAAAATAGCAGGTCAGCAGCTGGAAGCAGTTAATTCCATAAATTATCTGGGAGTACACATTAGGAGTGATTTAAAATGGAATGATAATATGTAGTTGATCGTCGGTAAAGCAGATGCCAGACTGAGATTCATTGGATGAATCCTAAGGAAATGCAATCCGAAAACAAAGGAAGTAGGCTTGTTCGCCCACTGCTTGAATACTGCTCGGCAGTGTGGGATCCGTACCAGATAGGGTTGATAGAAGATATAGAGAAAATCCAACGGAGAGCAGTGCGCTTCGTTACAGGATCATTCAGTAATCGCGAAAACGTTACGGAGATGATAGATAAACTCCAGTGGAAGACTCTACAAGAGAGACGGTCAGTAGCTCAGTACGGGCTTTTGTTGAAGTTTCGAAAACATACATTCACCGAGGAGTCAAGCAGTATATTGCTCCCTCCTACGTATATCTCGCGAAGAGACCACGAGGATAAAATCAGAGAGATTAGAGCCAACACAGAGGCATACCGACAATCCTTCTTTACAGGAACAATACGAGACTGGAATAGAAGGATGAACCGATAGAGGTACTCAAGGTACCCTCCGCCACACACCGTCAGGTGGCTTGCGGAGTATGGATGTAGATGTAGATAGATGAAATAAGGACCATTATCTTTACCAACCATGCAGCCTTTGAAGCACAGTCACCTTGTGAAGCCAGATGGTGCCCCCTGGAAACTGAACGTGTGTCTCCTACGTTCGTCTGAACGCCGACAGCTCGTGGGGGTCACATGGACAGGCTGCACCCGTGTTCGAGGGGCTCATCAGGCTGCAAGCTCTTGGTGGTTACTCTGCACCAAGCCGGCTCTTATGAAGGCCTTGGTTATTCACGGTAGTGTGGTACAAGCCTGGAGGTGGCACTCATTGGTTTTTATCCCAGCATTCTGTCTGACTGTTCAGATATTCAGCACTCACCTGCCCGTCAGCTAGCAATGAACCGTGTGAAAGTTCTGACCATTGCACTCAAGAGGCGCCACCCCGGAAGGACAACTGTTAGTGAGCGCATCATCTGTAGAATGGACAACGACGGGCCATCGATGCATCACATCTTCGCTGATCCACGCTAGTGCTCCTTATGAAGTGACGTTATTGAGACAAAGTACCGCAGACAATGGGAATGAAATCGCATCTCGTGGTCGTGCGGTAGCGTTCTCGCTTCCCACGCCCGGGTTCCCGGGTTCGATTCCCGGCGGGGTCAGGGATTTTCTCTGCCTCGTGATGGCTGGGTGTTGTGTGATGTCCTTAGGTTAGTTAGGTTTAAGTAGTTCTAAGTTCTAGGGGACTGATGACCATAGATGTTAAGTCCCATAGTGCTCAGAGCCATTTGGGAATGAAATATTTTTACGTATGAACTTTACTTTCGTGTACCCTAACGTTTCCCATTGTTTTTATGGGGCCCGTACATAAATTGTGAATTCAGGGGCATATGATCTTCTGGAGACGGCGTATAATCTTCTTGTATCTGAAAAAAGTTTTTTGTTTGCTAATGTTTGGAACTGTCCTCCGAGTCGTCAGAAGAAAATTACAATTTACTATGCAAGTGATTAAAATTTAGACTCGAAATTCAAAGAAGTAACACAAGAGAGGTGCATCTTTAGTTGCACAACACGCTGTCTGGCATTACTATATTCACCCTGCTATACAACTAACTTGAGTTTGACCAGTTTCCTCATATAAGACTAAGTAAATCTTCAACTTTTTTTGTAACTATCCAAAATTAATGATCGGTGGGAGCCAAGCATCGGATATTCTGAAGAAATAAGAACTGGAGACGAGAATAATTATAGAATTCATTCAGTTGCACAGGGAAGTAATACGAGAAATTAATCACATTATTATTAAAAGTTTTCCCCAAGTAGTAAGACGATAACAGTATGTAAACAGAAAATTTGGAAAAAGCTTCTGCAGCGGCTTGCACTTTCCCTACCAAGATTTATTGCACAGAATTCTAATGTTGTATATCCTATCACAAGTCTGTTAGAATAAATTAATATAAGGCGGAGATAACGAAAGGTGCGAAATCGTAAACAAACGTCGTGGTTCAAATGGTTCAAATGGCTCTGAGCACTATGGGACTCAACTGCTGAGGTCATTAGTCCCCTAGAACTTAGAACTAGTTAAACCTAACTAACCTAAGGACATCACAAACATCCATGCCCGAGGCAGGATTCGAACCTGCGACCGTAGCGGTCTTGCGGTTCCAGACTGCAGCGCCTTTAACCGCACGGCCACTTCGGCCGGCAAACGTCGTGGTCTCCATCGCTCTAGCAAGATGGAGCAAGGCGCGAAAAGGAAATCACAAAGCTGATCAAAGTACTCCGGTGCTGCGAACATTTACCAACAGTAATTGCAGCTGCAACCGGAGTTGTCGGTGATTGCCTGCAGTGCTCGATGAGATACTGTGTAGATGAACCATGGAGCTGCAACTGCGACGATGCTCGATCGCGGTAAATAACGTGTTCATGTCGGCGCTACCGGACCAGTAAAGCTATTATCTCCGTACTCTGCAGCGGACAATACAGGCTCGCTAAGGCAATCAGAACAATATGGTTCAAATGACTCTAAGCACTATGGGACTTAACATCTGAGGTCATCAGTGCCCTAGACTTAGAACTACTTAAACCTAACTAACCTAAGGACATCACACATCTGTACTCGAGGCAGGATTCGAACCTGCGACCGTAGCAGCAGCGTGGTTCCGGACTGAAGCGCCTAGAACCGCTTGGCCACCGCGGCCGGCACAGTCAGAACACGAATCTCTTTTTTTTTTTTTCTGTTAGAGTGGAGCATCAGTTTCTCCTAACCTCCACCAGCTCAATCATCCTCTTACAACAAAATTTTCGCCAATCCCATGTTTTTCCTCCAAACATTGTGTGCGAAGGAATAATCGCCCCACGTCACACAATTTCAGCCAATGGCTGGCTTCAGGGAGCCGTTTTAAGTTGAAACGTTTTACAGGCTTCTTTGTTGTTAACGACCATCGGAATGTTTCTGCAGAACCCCACGCCAAGAACAGGGGTGTGAGGGGCTTTTAAGGAGCGCACCTCGCCAACACGGCCCATAACGGCATCAGACCCGTCTTTTGTGTCAATACGGCTCCTTGGCCTCAAGAAACTGAGTCTGGGCCAACTTCCCATGTAACAGCAGAGAAATCGCAGCTTTGAGTTTTACGGTGCGAGACGAGGGCGCCACCGCACCCCTGTCCTATACAATGCCTGCCGCCCACCGGATGCGACGTGTTCGCTGGCTTCCTCCCGGGACCCCGTGTAGGTTACTGTAAACCGCCCCGCCTCGGCCGTTTCCTCGCGTCATGGAGCAAGGCCCGTTGTGGCTCACTGACAGCAATCGAAGCTGAATTATTTCCATCTGCTACAAATTTTCCAATTTGTGTTAAGTGCGAAATTGTACCACCAATTGCCCGCTTTGGTGAAGATAGCTAGAAATATTGAGAATGATTCCTCCAAACCATGTGCAAATTGCTTAGTTATGTACAAAAAATTTATATTGGGCCAGTGATGTGGGACTTGAAATCATTGTAGACAGGCCGCATCGGTTGCCAAAAAAAAAAAAAAAATTGTTCAAATGGCTCTGAGCACTATGGGACTTAACTTCTGAGGTAATCAGTCCCCTAGAACTTAGAACTAAATAAACCTAACTAAGCTAAGGACATCACACACATCCATGCCCGAGGCAGGATTCGAACCTGCGACCGTAGCGGTCGCGCGGTTCCGGACTGTAGCGCCTAGAACCGCACGGCCACTCCGGCCGGCGCATCGGTTGCCACCTTGCATTTTTATTATTACAACGAAAGTTATAAGTGTGAAATTATTTTGAAGTTTAGTGTTCATAAATGGTGGGGCAAAGAAAACTGACCCAGAGAACAGAGTTCCAGGGTACAAAGAAACATATCAGAGGAAAGGAAATGGAGTAATAACCTGACACTAGCAGATGGTGAAAGTGATCTCCATTCACCTCTTGGCACTTCTCAGCCCTTGTCAGCAAGTTGTTGAAGCCAGATCGAAGCTGGAGTGTTTTTGAAGATTATGACGGTTGTTGTGATACACTTTAGACTTTAGGGATCCCCACACAAAGTAATCGCACACTGATAGATCAGGTGACCGGAGTCGCCAGCTAGGACCGCAACCACTGACCTCTGTTAACAACTGTGTCAGGCGTGAAGATCGTGCAAATGTGCTCCAGGGTTCGAGCGGCTGATGGGCAATTGCTCCATTCTCCTGCATATAACCACACGGGATGTGGTTCTGTGCATACATTCACATCCAATCGTATCCACTTTTATTTGCCCCACCCTGTACATGTTAACTGTTTTACACTAAGTCGAGTTACGACACAGCGGGTTTAGCAGAAGACGCTACTGATAATATTTTTGTGTGACATTTTTGTCGAATTCCACACCAAAAAATACAATTTTTAATTCAGATTATATTGCGGCTCGTAGATCACCACCTGTCAATTTAAAATGTAATTCTAATCATCAATACTGTGAGAAATGTAGTGTGATTATCAGACCAAATCGCTATCCCATTTTCACTTAACACTTCATTCTAATGCTTCAGTGGTACACTACTGCCCATTAAAATTGCTACACCAAGAAGAAATGCAGATCGCAAACGGGTATTCATTGCGCAAATATATTATACTAGAACTGACAAGTGATTAAATTTTCACGCTATTTGGGTGCATAGATCCTGACAAATCAGTACCCAGAACAACCACTTCCGGCCGTAATAAAGACCTTGATACGCCTGGGCATTGAGTCAAACAGAGCTTGTTTGGCGTGTACAGGTACAGCTTCCCATGCAGCTTCAACACGATACCACAGTTCATCAAGAGTAGTGACTGGCGTATTGTGACGAGCCAGTAGCTCGACTACCATTGACGAAACATTTTCAATTGGTGAGAGATCTGGAGAATGTGCTGGCCAGGGCAGCAGTCGAACATTTTCTGAATCTGTATCTGCCCGTACAAGAACTGAAACATGCGGTCGTGCATTATCCAGCTTAAATGTAGGGTTTCGCAGGGATCGAATGAAGGGTAGAGCCACGGGTCGTAACACATCTGAAATATAACGTCCACTGTTCAGAGTGCCGTCAATGTGAACAAGGGGTGACCGACACATGTAACCAGTGGCACCCCATACCATCACGCCGGGTGATACGCCAGTATGGCAATGACGAATACATCCTTCCATTGTGCGTTCACCGCGATGTCGCCAAACACGGATGCGACCATCATAATGCTGTAAACAGAACCTGGATTCATCCGAAGAAATGACGTTTTGCCATTCGTGCACCGAGGTTCGTCGTTGAGTACACCATCGCTGGCGCTCCTGTCTGTGATGCAGCGTCAACGGTAACCGCAGCTATAGTCTCCGAGCTGATAGTCTATGCTCCTGCAAACTTCGTCGAACGGTTCGTGCAGATGGTTGTTGTCTTTCAAACGTCCCCATCCGTTGACTCAGGGATCGAGACGTGGCGGCACGATCCGTTACAGCCATGCGGATCTCGACTGCTAGTGATACTAGGCCGTTGGGATCCAGCAGGGCGTTCAGTATTACCCTCCTGAACCCAAAGATTCCATATTCTGCTTACAGTCATTGGATCTTGACCAACGCGAGCAGCATTGTAGCGATACGATAAACCGCAATCGCCATACGCTACAATCCGACCTTTATCAAAGTCGGAAACGTGATGGTACGCATTTGTCCTCCTTACACTTGTCCTCACAACAACGTTTCACCAGGCAACGCCGGTCAACTGCTGTTTGTGTATGAGAAATCGGTTGGAAACTTTCCTCATGTCAGCACGTTGTAGGTGTCGCCACCGGCGCCAACCTTGTTTGAATGCTCTGAAAAGCTAATCATTTGCATATCACAGCATCTTCTTCCTGTCTGTTAAATTTCGCGTCTGTAGCACGTCATCTTCGTGGTGTGCCAGTAGTGTAGTTGTAGCAAGTCCGTGAGTGACTCTAGCCAACTGAGGATGTGCATGTCAGTAATAAATGACTCCGTCTTCAAAGGCTGAGAATCATCAAACAGAGCCCATACTCACAGTGGATACGTTCATCCTCACAGTATCCCTACATTTGATAATCCAGTAGGCTAAAAATTAACACACGTAAGTACGATAGCATAACTACGATTCTGAGCATCATACTAACCAGCCATAATGCGGTTCGATTGAACTAGTGTTAGAGTGGTGTTTCTCCATTTGCAGCCATCGTTATAGATTACTGATCCGTAATTCCAAACGATTTGTTTTGACACGATCAAGGAGGGATCTTGTCAACGACACGAGTAGTCTAGAATCTACGTCTTGGAATCTTTCTTTCGCTTCGTCCAAAGCTTCTTGAAACGTTCAAATTGGGAAAACTTTGTAATTCACGTCAAATTCATCACAAGTCCTTCTACTCACAAACTAAGATTTATTTAATATACTTTTATGTTCTGTGGCGCTCTCCAAGGGGTGGTGTGGTGGCGACCATGAGAAGAAGATCGAATAATCAAAGAAAGGATAACGTTGTGTGATTCGGGGTGCGGAATATCAGCAGTTTGAACGTCGTAGGGAAGATAGAAAGTCTGAAAAAGGGAAATGCTAAGGCTCAATGTAGGTATAGTGAGGTCCTCCTTTTTTCTTTCTTTTTTTTCTTTTTTGAGTCATCTGTCTTCTTACCGGTTTGATTCGGCCTGTCACAGTTCCTCTCCTGTGCCACTCTTTATTGTCCCAGAGTAGCACTTGCAACCTACTCCCTCAGTTTTTCGCTGGAGGTATTGAAGGACAATGTGTGGGACAGCGTCTCTCATGATGTGACAGAAGAAGAAACAGAATGCGATTGAATATAGCTAGGGGCCTGAGTATTAGAACCGGAATTTGAAAGAGCTTTGCAAGATGTACTCCAAATTAAGGAGAAGACCCACCCCTCACTCGCAATGAATCATGGAAATTGCGTTGGTGGGGAGGCCTGCTTGCCTCAGCGATGCCGACAGTGATAGCATATGTACGACCACAACGGAGGGTTATCTGTCTAGACGCCAGACCAACATGTGGCAGCAGTCTTTTCATTACTTGGAGCAACAACAGTCCGGATTATTGACTGACTTGACCTTCTCACATCAACCAAAACGGCTTTACTGTGCTGGTAATGAGAACCGCTGCAAGCAAGGAGAAATTACAGTCGTAATTATTCTCGAGGCCTACAGCTCCACTGTATGGTTAAATGATGATGGCATCCTCTTGGGTAAAATATGCCAGAGGTAAAATATTCCCCCATTCGGACCTCCGGGCGGGACTACACAGGAGAAACAAAACTGGCGTTCTATGGATCGCAGCGCGGAATGTGAGATCAACCAGGCAGTTAAGTTAGAAAATTTAAAAAGGAAAATGAATAGGTTATAATTAGAAGTAGTGGGAAGTAGTGAAGTTCACTGATAGGAGGAAAAGGACTTCTAGTGAGGTGATACAGGTCTAGAAATAAAAATAAAATAGCACTAATGCAGGTGTAGGCTTAATACTGAGTAAGAAAATACGTAGCGAACGTATTATTGTAGCCAAGATAGACTCGCAGCCCACTCCCACCACAGCAGTACAACTTAACATGGCAAATAGTTCCGCAGATGATGAAGAGATTGAAGAAATGTATGATGAGATATAAGAAGTTATTCAGATAGTAAAGGGAGCGAAAATTATTTAGTGATGGGACTGAAATTCGATAATAGGAAAAGAAAGAGAAGGAAAAATAGTAGGTGAATACGGACCAGGGGAAAGAAATGAAAGAGGAAGCAGCCTGGTAGAATTTAGCACAGAGCGTAATTTAATCCTCGCTGATATATGGTTTAAGAATCATGAAAGAAGGTCTTTACTAAAAGAGGCCTGGAGACACTGGGATGTTTCAGATTGATTACGTAATGCTAAGACAGAGATTTCAGAACATGATTTTAAACTGTAAAACAGTTACAGGTGCAGACGTAGATTCTGACCACAATTTATTTTTTAAGAACTACAGTCTAAAACAAAAGAAACTGAAAAAAGTGGGTAATTAAAGAGATGGTGCCTGGATGAGTGAGCATTAGGAAACGACTGACACGAACAGGGGAAAGGAATGCATTAGAAGAAGAAAGGCTAGTTTTGAGAGATGAAATGGTGAAGGCAGCACAGGATTAAACAGATGAAAATGTCCATTATGCATTCCGACGGACTTGGGCAACTGCAGCAGGACAATGCATCATCCCACACGTCCAGAATTGCTACAGAGTGGCTCCAGGAACACTCTTACGAGTTTAAATGCTTTCGCTGGCTACTAGACTCCACAGACATGAACATTATTGAACATATCTGGAATGCCTTGCAGCGTGCTGTTCAGGAGAGATGTCCACCCCCTAGGGCTCTCATGGATTTATAGACAGCCCTGCAGGATTTATGGTGTCAGTTGCCTCCAGCGCTACTTCAGACATCAGTCGAGTCCATGCCCTGTTGTGTTGCGGCACTTCTGCTTGCTCACGGGGGCGCTACACGATATTAGGCAGGTGTACCAGTTTCTTTGGCTCTCCAGTGTATATCCTGACCCCACACACTTCCCTCCAACGCTAATTATTCCTTGATGCCTAAGGTTATGTCGTATCAGTCCATCCCTTTTCTAAGTTAAATTACGGCACAAAGCTCAGTTTCTGCCAATTCGGTCGAATACCTGCTCATTGATTATCCATTTAATTTTCAACATTTTTCTTTGACACCAGATTACAAAACCTATTTTAAATTATTATTGGTTTTTCCGTCTTAGGTTGCAGCAAATAAATAAAGAGAATTTTACACTAGACCGTTTCACTTTTATTTACAAAGAATCTTCTGTGGTAATTCTGGAAATATGGTTACATATGTTTGTACATTTTGGTTGTTCTAGATTAAAAACAGTACTTCTTCCTAATGTTGGCATGCAATTTACTTTTGGTGTTTGAGCCTCTTGTTTACATATTCTTCTATTCTCCTTCTGTCTGTACCGTTTAATGTCCATATTTCTCTTCCACACTTACTAATACCCCAAGCACATATTTACACAAGATCCTGGTGATATTTGCATCAAAATTCAGTGCTTGCATACTTCCAATTTTCAGAAAAGCGTTTCTTGCTGTTAGCTACCTGCACTTTTTTGTCCTCTTTCCTTCGGCAGTGGTTAGTTATTTTTTTATCCAGACGACATATAAGACTTTCAACATCTCAAATACCCCGAGCATTAACTGGCTTAATTTGACTACACGTCATTACATTTGTTTTATGTTTCATCATGTTCATCTTATCACCTGTTTTGACGACAAGATCAATTGCGTTCGACTGATCTTCCACGCCCTTTGCCATCTCAGACAGAATTACAATGTCGTAAGCAAACTGAAAATTTTCATTCAATTTCCCTGAACTTTAATATTAATATTTTTTCACATTGCATGGGACTCGCTGTTATCTTCGACTGCATTACGAAGTTTCTGAAATAACACTTTTCCAGCTTCAGTAACATTTTTGTTCCAATTTTTATAGCATGAAGCATTTAGACAGCTTGCAGCCATCTTGAAGAACATAATTGTGATTTACATAGATTATCGATTGTTGCATTACATATTCCAGAGGAGTGCGAAATTTTTATACTACAATTGTTTATGTTCTACGCTCATTGCCAATAAATACTGGAAAAGCTGGCAAGGTGCGAGTACGACCCGCACGCCGAGCGTTCCGTGCGAACGTAATTTCGTATACAGACAATTGATCCACACCGAAAATAGAGAATCCGCACGATTTATGCCTGTTATCGACACTGATGCTGGCTAATTATCAGTACCGGAAATTCTAAGGTTTCAGAGTACGTTTTAATTTTAATTCTGAACTCGGATAACAATGAGAAAATAAATGTTTTTTCGTCTGACATAATTACGAATTAACAATTTTCTTTTTTTTCGTTTAATAATCCTGCGAAACCTTGCTTCTTGCCAAATTTCATGATTCTAGGTAAACAGGAAGTACGGTGTAGATTGTAATGAGTGAGTTCACAAGTATCGAATTATGCGCTTTAAATGGCCGTATCTTCTGATTGCAATCACTCAGAAACTTAGCTTTTTTACATCACCAAGGAACAACATACGTACGTGTGTTAGATAAATTTCAACTTGATACGTCCATCCGTTCCTGAGACAAAAGGAATGTTCACAGACTGACAGACAGTTGAACAAACAGGAGAAACAATATTTCGTATGGTTCAATTACAAGTTAACAATTTTCCAATTTTTTTTCCTTAGCTGTACCGTGAAATCTTACTTGTTGTCGGTTTTCAGTGTTCTAGGCTAGCGCGAAGTACTCTTAAAGGTTTTGATGAGTGAGTCTGCGAGTATCAGAATATGTGACATAAATGGCCGCATCTTTTGAGCGCACTGACTTATAAACTTACTGTTATTACCCCCGCAGGGGATTATAGACATGAGTATGAGACACAAATTTCAACTTTATCTGTCTACCCGTCCCTGAGAAAAAGGGGTCTTAACATATGGACGAACAGACAGCTAGTCTGATAACAAACTGGAAAAAAAAATTTTTTCGTGGAATTTAATTAAATATTAATCATTTTCGAATTTTTTTTCCTTCGGTTACACTATGAAACCCTGTTTCTTGCTATATTTCATGGTACTAGCCTAACGAAAAGTACCCTATAGGTTTTAAACAGTGAGTATGCGACTATCGAACTGCGTGATATAAATGCCGAATCTTTTGATTGCATTGACTTGGGAGCTTCACCTTTTTTATATCTCCAATGGACAGTAGACCATAGTGCGTGACATAAATTTCAACTCGATTTATCTGCCTTTTCCAGGAAAGATGTGTTTTTCACAGTTGGATGGACAGACGGGAGTACATTTCGTTTGGCCATAGTGCTTCTTGGAGGACACTACGATGTGAGTATTTGCTCTTTTCGAGGAGTGCAGTATAACACTTCCTTTTCACTTTCATTCATTCCTTAGAAACAGTTGAAAACCTTGCATTGTTTGGCGCCGTGCGCAGACAACGCTAGTAAATTCCAGAGGTTTAGTGCAGCATGAAACGGAACACACGAGCGCGGAAGTCACTTTGGCGGCGGGAGGAACGCACCGGCATCCTTCTCCCCCGCACCGCAGGACACTCGCTCGCATTGTTTCGGCCGTGCTTTGTTCGCCTCCGTAGTGTGGGAGGCGGTCGACGTGATTTCGTGTTAGCCGCTGCCGAGGCGGCCTCGTACCGCTGCGCTGTGAGGCATCAGTGGGCATTCGCTGGGGACTACGGCACACAGCCACTACTCTGCTTTACGCGTACCACGGCACAGGGTTACAAAAGGCTTAGTCACCACCTATAGATCGCGCATTCTCAGAAAACTTGGACCCAAAGCACCAGCAAATGATAAAGACTTTTGCTCAGCGTTGCACTGTGTGGTGTCTGTGTTACCGAGACATCTAACTCCGCATCTCTACGTGCTTGTGCATTCGTTTCATCAGCATAGTTCGCCATAGACGTTCAGGCGACGTAATACCGAAGCCAACGGCCTCGCCGCAGTGGTAACACCGTTTTCCGTCAGATCACGGAAATTAAGCGCCGCCTCGATCTAATGTGTGGCTCGTACGCTACAAGATCCATAATTCCTATCCTGTTCTGGTTGTGTTGTGTTGGCTGGAGGGCCAACACCGTGTTACTATTTGAGGCCAAAATGAACGCGTTGTAGCTCACGCAGGCTGGCATGAGGAGGGAAGAACTATACTGACGTGAGGTCTGGAACATGACAAGGAATGAGAGTTCAGAAATTGGACGTAATTAGTTTGATACTTAACCTTAATCCATTAATGATGAACGTCGCTCTTGACGGTACATGATTCACAATATTATCTGTTCAGGATACAAAGTAACAATATGGCGCCTTGCTAGGTCGTGGCAAATGACGTAGCTGAAGGCTATGCTAAACTGCCGTATCTGCAAATGAGAGCGTATGTAGTCAGTGAACCATCGCTAGCAAAATCGGCTGTACAACTGGGGCGAGTGCTAGGGAGTCTCTCTAGACTAGACCTGCCGTGTGGCGGCGGTCGGTCTGCAATCACTGATAGTGGCGACACGCGGGTCTGACGTATACTAACGGACCGCGGCCGATTTAAAGGCTACCACCTAGCAAGTGTGGTGTCTAGCGGTGACACCACAGATTGAATTCACGTTGAGGTGGTTAGCCGACGACAGAAAAAAGTATGTTCCGCTCTGCTTTTGCTACAAGCGGATTTGCAATGGCTTGTACATCTATTTAATTATTTCAATAAAGCCTTTACTTTAAACTGTTTTTAGTGACTATTCATATTCATAGCTGCGGTCGTGATCCATTTGATATCGATTTGTTTTGAAATTGCGTACACGCGTTTAAAAAATGATAATCTGAGGAAATAAATTTAATCTGAAAGGTGATCGGACTTCTTTTTCAAAACATGGCAGGTTATATATTGGAAATACTAAGAGAATGAAAATGGAGCAAAATGACGTTCGACAATGACTTGCGTTAAAATTACGAATCGGTAATGTTTATGAAAGACGGCCACATCTACATTTATTCAGGAAATCATTGTACTGACGGGGAGGGTAACTTTAAATCAGTAACACGCCACATATTTTTCAAAAAACAGATTTTATTTCAAATATACTAATCACTTACGCAAGGGAAGACACCCAAGACAATATAAGAACCTAATCAGCTCCACAGTGTGAGTCAGAGAGATCTCAACACAAATAATCTTATCGGTTTTATAGACCAAAAGCAGAGATCACTTGTTGTGGTTTAGTCACATGTACTTTGCTTTTTTAATATCTCTTTGGGTTTACTACATCGATTACTGTCGTATGCTATTTGTATTACAAAATATATACGTTATGTACGAAAAACGGACACTACATGGCTTTGCTAGCGCTTTAATGGTTGACTCTCTGGGTGTACCGAGCGCTGTTGGCTCCTTGTGAGGTCAATTGAGGAGTTACTTGACTGAAAAGTAACGGCTCCGGTCACGAAAACTGACAATGGCCGGAAGAGCGGGGTACTGACCACACGTCCTTCCATATTCGTATCCAGTGGTACCTATGAGCCAAGGGCAACATGGCTGTCGATCAGTACTGTTGAGCCTTCTGTGGCCTGTTCGAACGTAGTTAGTTTAGTTTTAGACATAATACGAAGATCACTCAGATTGAACACACACTGTATGTTTTTAAATATCCCATTTTTTTTTCTATGCCTTTGATATAGTCTACAATATGTTGATACGTTCCTGAGAGACAAAATGTTATTTTTCCACACAATCTCACTCCGTTTCGGCCGTTTTACGCCATCTTAGCCCTAAGGCCTGTACATAAACACTGCAGCAGTCAGGGCCTGCAAGTTCGAGGCACTCCTTACCAGCCTTCAGAAGAGAGACATCATCCTCAAACCTCGTTCCGCGAATGGATTCCTTCAGTTTAACGAAGAGGTGGTAACCACATTGTGCCACACCTGGACTGTAGGGTGGGTGTTCCAACGCCGTTAACCCAGGATTTGCGATCTCGGTGGTGGTTTTCTGATATGTGGTCGGGCGTTATCACGCAACTTACGCGTTAGAACTGACAGTGGTTCCGTGTGGTATGACCTCCACAAGCAATGGTCCTTCTGAGTCAAACAATACAGCAGCCATCCTTTTTGCTGCTGAAGACACAGGTTCCAGTTTCTTCTCCTTCGGCGAGTACTCATGATGTCATACCATCCACTGCCTTTTGATCTCCGATTAAAAATGATGCAGCCAGATTTCATCCCCCTTCAAAATTCTTCAAAGAAAGTCATCTACAGAATTCTGGTCTGTTCTAAAAGTTCGCGGCACATAGTCCTCCTCGTTTCTTTGTGGGCATCCGTCAACAGTCTTTCCGAACCCAACTGGTGCAAAACATTTTCAACTTTAACGGTCTCAATATTCTGCTCACACTCGCTTCTCCTACTCGCTCTCGGACTGACAGTTCATTCAGTGGTATGCGTTTGTCAGCCAAAATCATATTTTGATTATGCTGCACATTTTCAGGAGCCTGTGAGGTGCTCGGTCGCCAGCTGTGCACGTCGGTCCAAGTACTCGTATGCCCACTATTCCTTGACAGCCTACTTGCCAAACGACTAGCTATACTGCAATTAACAGCATCATCCCCATTTACCTCCAATCACTCGTGAATATTTGTCGCTATCTAGTTCCACATCGGCGGAACTACATACCATCGCGTTGCATCAGATGAACATCAAGTGCTGAAGCCACCTCGAGAAAGTCCTCGTGGAATCGGGTTTGAGACAGCACATAATGGTTACTGCTAGTATAATTGCTCTCGCAGAACAGCATCCATGCGAGCAAAGCAGTTGCGTGTGTCACCTGTGGTTATATTTTAGGTACTTGGGCTACGCACGAATCTGTTTAAAACAAAAGCTCAATGTAATCGTAGGATCCAGTCTCACATGTCTGCCTGCTTGACCCGCAGTTAATTTGCTGCAAAACGTAACCTTTGGCTGTGATCCTGCAGTGAAATAGTCTATGCATTTCCTAGAATTGTGATATAATAAAATACACAGAAATATAAAATAGAAGTTAAACGAATAATTTAATAACAAGGGTTCTATTCAAACGTCTGCATTGCATGTAGAAGACAGAGAATTATGTTGAAAAATATTTATCCAAGGGAGCACATCTCAGATAAAATGGAAGTGATTCTATGGTATTCAGCTAAAACACAGGCACAAAATAAACTTATCACATGCTGTACAGTTATTTTGAGAGCTTTATAAGATAGTAGCAAAATCCCCACACTAAATAGTCATCAAAAGTACGCGAAAACTAAACCTATTTCTTGATCACATTAAACAAAATTTTCACAAGCTCAGGCCAATCAGCTTTCGACATAATTATTTAAAAATTAACAACCCCGATATAAAGAATAGTAAATCATACTCAACCTCCAGTTCCATTATACAAGAGGGAAAGTTAGAATCCTACTCTGGAGCACATCCAGACCTCTCGAAATATAAAGCTCCTTCAGAAGTTAAAGCATGGTTAAGGCCGTTCACCGCCCAGAATCTATCATCCATCAAGAAGCACTCGATACCTCAGGCAGGTCGCCTTCTTCCAGAACGATCATTCAAGTGCCCCCTTCAAGATTTAACCAAAAAGTTGTGGCGGCTTTTCACTACCCAGAATCATCTACACATCCGAATCATAGGTAGGTCTGCCTTCTTCCTGCACCAACATAAAAGCCACCATAATCGCCCCAGAACTGAATCGTTTCTGGCGTTCGCTGTGTTATTCGGTGGTTTTGATATTTTATTAATTTGTAAATGAAAATGATAATCTTATTTTTTTACATTGAGTAATTACTAAATAATTTTTCTCCCGGCTAAAGATTTGGTCAAGTTGCTAAAGAACTCCAAGTTAACGTCGTGTTTAAGTGTTATCTGTAAGTTGTGTAAGTGTCACTAAATCACCGTTCATACAACACATTCTAAACAACTATTGATTATGATGGAAACAGTTATCTTCAGCAAAATGATTATTAAAACCACCTAATATCAGCCGCGCACAACACTGACGTATGTTACCTGCAACAATATTCTTCGCAACTCGTGCGTAATTAATTTCGGGTCCACACATCAGCTAGAAAAGTTTGTTATAGGGATCGTGCTATGAGCACTGTTTTTTAAAGAACCAATCTGATTCGAATTATTTTCATTAAAATGAGTTCGGGACCACCGGTGGACATTTATTTTTACACATTTTTATTACTTTCGGCATTTATGTATGCAGAGTTGCGTGATTTGAATTTGCCGCTGAGATAATTGATAAGATGGCGGCAGACAATTGATAGAGACTTTCAATTGTCAGAGCAAATAGGATAAGTATTTGAAATGCTTATTAAACTTTTCTTTCGTATTGTGCACTATTTAGACTTCATCAAGCAAACATTTGAATTTTTTTCTAAGGAAAACGCAAACAAAAACGCGATACAAATCGCTGTCATCAATGACTGCGCTCCTTGCAGCGGAAAGAAATAATTAACACAGAGAATGCTTACTGAGAGAGGAATTAAAGTTAAAAATAATTATTCACTCATATTTATAATAATAATGGACTCTATTCTCAAGTAATAATTAACAAATAATTACAGTTTCTTTACAGACCTCAGTTTGATATGCGTCTACAACCTATAAAAGCCAAACAAGAAAAGGTAAAAACAAAGGAAGACAAACGCAGATCATAAATGGAATTTACAATTATCATTGTCTTTGTATGATACACATCGATATGTCCAATTACAACATAAAAAATTATATAAATAATTAATATTTATCATCGTTTTCACTGTTTTTTCATATGTCGAATAAATAATGTTTATAACTGTTAGAGGCATAATTTCCTCTCGTCGTACTGTAGCTAAAATTTGTCTCGTGGATGTTACACGTTGTCCTCCCGAATGCGAGACCAATGCGCTAACCACTGCGCCTCCTTGCTCGTTGTGTTTTATCTGTTACGTATGGCATTCTGAACTCCAACTGTGAATTTAGATTAATCCTTAAACGAAAACGAATTTTCAGAGGCATTACTGGTTCTATAAGGGACCATTATTTTCCTCCTCGGAACTCATAATGTTCATGCTATGGAATTTTTCTAGTCTCCTGCAAATGAAAGGACGTAAGAAGTTTTATTGTTGTTGTTCTTGTTGTTCAGTAAGAAGAGTGGCTTGATGCAGCGCTAAGTTCCCGCCCTCTCTTGGAGGTCAGACGGTATCGTTTAGTTGGCTTGGTTGCGGTTGTTTGTCTTCTTCTCGTGTTGACTGGCGCCACTCTGTTTCGCAAACATTGCCTGTCCGGTAGTGGCAGCATCGGCGGTTGTCGATATGTAGTATCTGTTGCCCTATCTTTGGGGCGACGTCGTTGATTTTCAGGGTCATGTGAGTGAGCGAGTTGGTTTGGGGACTCAGGAGGGTTGAGGTCCGCGCAGTGCGATAACACGCCGGGACTGCTGGTGGCACGCATGGACTGCCGGATGGAAGGGCTGTGGTCACGACGGTGCACGACGTCGTCGTAAACAGGATCTAGCAAGCTTTAAGATGAGTGCATTTCAGTCCAGGTAGAGAAACCTTCACCATTGTGATATGTGGTGATTCTCTAGTGACTTGGGTTCGTGTTGCTGCTCGTAGTGTCGCCGAGGCAAAGAGCAGTGAGTGGAGTGCTTGGGGAAGGCGGATCTGATTAGCTTTCCTCGACTTCTTATTACTATTTACTGCGTTCAGCTTGTTACAATTTGTTAAGTTCACCGAGCGGTGATTTCTTGCCTGATGGCCGCTAACGCCCCAGTTACCTGCCCCGGAGGTAAGTATATGTAATGGCAGTGTACGTTTCCTCGCCTTGCCGCTGCTGTCTGGTAAGGCGTGTAGTTTTGACAGCCTTCTTGATTGTAGGCCGGTTGCTGGTTCTTCTACTCTGTTGGCAGTGATTCCTTTCTCGTTCCGGACACTCTAAGCACAGTATTCTGGGGACGTAGTGCAGACCACCGGTTCCGCCTTTGGTGTATTGTTCCATCGTTGCATTTGGTTTATCGTACCTCAGGTAGCTTCAGCAAGATTATCGTTAGTCATTCGTTAGACTGCTAGTAGTCTGAGTTACCATCTTGTGAAACATAGCTGGTCCCAGGCCCGGTTGAGAAAGGAGGAGGGGAAGAGTAACACCTCGTTAAAAAACCTTGGTTCACCTGGACCGGGTGATACTATCTCGTAGGGCCCCTTGCCAGGGATACGGTGAAGACCTCAACGGCAGCGAAGGCGGAGAAGATGGACTTCGGTACGACGGTGCTGGCTGAAGAGGCACCTTTTCTCTTTAGGTACAAAAAGCGTACAAGTAGCGACTGAACCCCAGAGGGGCGGCTACAGACAGCGTCTGGATTAGGAATAAGAAATGAGAGAGATGAACGACTAATTAGTTTCTGTAAAGAAAATTCATTAGCAGTGGGTAACACATTATTTGAACACCACAAAAGGAGACGTTACACATGGATATCAAATTTGAGTAGGGAAAGATATCAGCTGGACTACATCCTGATACAAAAAAGGTTTAGGAACTGTTTGAAGAATGCTAAAGCTTATCCAGGAGCGGATATAAATTCAGACCACAACCTAGTGATGGGAGAAATACAACTGAAGTTGAAAAAAGTCTGGGGAGATAAAGCAAAAGGAAAGACTAAACATAGAAAGACTCAAAGAGGTAGGAAAGGTATCAGATTTGGAGAATAGATTTATGGAAAAATGGCGAAGAGGTAGTGTTGATGAAAGTGTTAATGACAAGTGGATAAAAATGAGGGAAGGACTCACGGACTCTGCCAAAGAAGTACCCGGAATTAGAGTATCCCAAAGCACCAGGAAAGAATGAATAACAGAAAACATGTTAAAAAAGACGGAACAGCGCAGAAAGTGGAAAAGTGTAGAAACTGAAGAAGGCAAAAAGACGTACAGGAAACTGAATAATGAATAAAGAAGAGAAACTGAAGAAGCAAAGGAAAAATTGATTAAACAGAAACGCGATGAAATAGAGAAAATGGAGAAAGAAGGAAAGTATGAAAGGGTGTATAGACTGGCTAGTGAGATATTTTTTGACGGAAAAGAAAGAGGAATAACATGGAAATAGAAAGAGCGGATGGTACTCTAGCAGAGGAACCATAGGAGGTTTTGAACATATGGCAAGAATATATTGAATGTCTGTATAAGGGGGATGAAATGCAAAGCGAAATTAAGGTTCAAGAAGAGCAATATGTGCCAGAAGATGGAAAGGGATTTACCATCTTGGAAGCAGAAGTAGAAAAGGCGCTGAAGGAGATGAAGAATAGGAAGACATGTGGAATAGATGATTTGCCAGCAGAACTGTTGAAGAGTCTGGGAAACAAGGCAAGAAAAGAGTCTACCACTGTAACGTTATATATGACAAAAGGGAATGGCCTGAGGACATCGCTGCAACAGTTATGATACCAATAGAGAAAAAGAGAAACACTAAAAAATGTGAAGAGCACCGGACCATCAGTCCAATTTCTCATTCAGCTAAAGTCTTGCTGAGAGTGTTGAATAGCAGGTTACATGGCAAGCTGGATAGAGGGATTGCAGAGGAGCAGTTCGGATTTAGAAGAGGAAAAGGAACAAGAGATGCTATTGGCCTGCTAAGAACTATAGGGGAAAGACATATGGAAAAGGGTAGAGAAATCTTTGCTGTTTTTATAGATTTAGAAAAGGCTTTTCACAGAGTTCAGTGGAACAAGCTGATGGATATTTTGAAGATGAAAGGAGTAGATTGGAAAGATAGACGACTGATACAGAATTTATATTTACACCAGAAAGTAAGGATAAGGATTGGAAATGAAATGTCAGAAGGAAGCAGCATTTGACGAGGTGTTAGACAAGGTTGTTGCCTTTCCCCTCTGTTGTTTAACGTATACCTTGAAGAGATTATTGCGAAAAGCTTAGATGGGAAAGGAGGAATATGTATTGGTGGAAAGAGAATAGAATGTATAAGATTTACTGATGACATGGTTTTAGTGGCAGAAAGTGAGCGGTCAGTGAATAACATTCTCAAAGATCTGAATGAAGCTTGTGTGGAACATGGGATGCAAATAAACACAGTAAAAACAAAGAATACGGTCATCAGTACAAGACGCAGACTGTCCAACATTAAAATAGCACAAGCTACCATTAGCCAAGTAAGTGCATTTAAATACCTTGGAAGCACAATAACTGAAGACTTGAGATGTCACCAGGAGGTGAAAACTCGAATTGCCGTAGCGAAGGAGGCATTCAACAGAAAGAGGAGACTTTTATGCGGCAAATTAGATAAAGGACTAAGGAAAAGGCTTGGCAAATGTTTTGTCTGGAGTATGGCACTATATGGGGCAGGAACATGGACGCTGAGACGAGAGAATGAAAAAAGGTTAGAAGCATTTGAGATGTGGATGTGGAGGAGAAAGGAGAGAATAACCTGGATGGAAAGAGTGAGTACTTGAAGAGTGATGGAAAGGTTTGGTGAGAGAAGATGTCTGCTGAAGGTTGTAAGGAAAGAGAACTGCTTGGGACATTCATTGAGAAGGGAGTGCTTGCTAGTAGATGCTTTGGAAGGATTGGTTGGTGGGAGAAGACTGAGAGGAAGAAAGAGATACAAGATGATAACGACATAAAGGGAAGAGGAAATTATGCAGACCTGAAGAGGATGGCAGAAGACAGGACAGGCTGGAGAACTACCATGTGAAAACCTGCCTTTAGGCAGAAAACTGATGATGATGAAGTGAATGAACTCTTGGCTACCTATCTCATCGCTCGCGAAAGTGTTTGTTGCTGGACCTTCGCACACGTCGATTCCTGTAGCAGTGTCTGTGGCCCCCTGGTTCTTGTAAGACATGTGTGTTCTAAAAGGAGGTCTGATGGCCAGTACTTGAGTGTAATGCTCCTTCAGTCCATGCCTGCTGTGGATATAATCTGCCTCAGTACCCTTTAAGAAACTTATGTAATGGTCCTTGTGTTATATTATTGTATGATTTATTACAATACCTTGTAATGCCTACATTGAAGGTTATATATGTCTAGTTAATAGTTCTGGTCGCCTTCTGGAACAAATCTAGCTGCGTATTGTTCAGTGGATGTTAACAGTTGTGCTACAAAGTTTACCATTATCTTATTTCACCCGTTCACCCGTTTGGTTATTAGTTGCGTGTTTTTTTAATTAACCTTTGCTATTGTATTTGCTGTTTTACAGCAGGTTTTTAAATTTTTTATATTATTTCAGTTCCTGGCGTGTAAGGTCTTCAGCCGTGATTGTGGTCACTTGCCTTAAAATTCTAATTTGGTATTAGTATTTTAGCAGTAAGCCTTTAAACCTTATTTACTGCCATTCCTGACGTCTGACACCTTCTGCTGTGTTTGTGGCGACTTGCATTTAATATTTCAGTACCTAATTTATAAGTTGCGGCGAGTTTAAACAATTCTTAATTTATTGCCATTCCTGGCGTGTAAGGTCTTCTGCTCAGATCACAGTGGCTTGCTTTTAAAACATTATCTGCTGTATCGGTATTTAACGGTGAATTGCTAAATTGTAACTCACTGAAAACACTATTATTTACAGAGTAGTTTATTCCTTCATTAATAACGTGTGGTATTTTCATTTATTGTCGTGTCTGCAATTAATGGTTTAAAATAAATTGTGTGTAACTGTAAAAGGCAACGAATAGTAACTGATTAAGGCCCCGTCCACAATCGTAACCGAATCCTGCCTTCCTTTGAATATACAGTTTCAACTATACTGACGGAAAATAATCGGAACACCAAGAAGGAGTTGTGAGGCCACACAAAAGTTGTTAGGCTTGTTTCTACTTATGACTTACGACTTTTATTCAGATTTCGAGCCAGAAGCGTAAGTGTGACGCTTGTGAGGTGTCAGGCAAATCCAACACCTTCCATGAAAACCCTGACATGATAAGCAAATCCGGCAGTATGTCACATAGCTCCGAATAAATCCTGACATTAAATTAACCAAAGTAATACGATCAACGAGTGAGCAAATGGAATACTATAGACTAACACAAGAACGCCTAAATGAATGTCATACCTTCCCACCGTGAAACAGACGCAGTTCCGAGGGAAGAAACGAGAACAGAAGCCGAGAGCAGAACCGTGTTAAGCTCGAAGGCTCTACGATATGGGATGGACACCCACGTCACCAGCCAACCACCAGGACCACCCCCCAGCCCATGTTTGAAGATAGAGCCCTCCAGAAGAACAGTATAGATCTTACGATAACACTAAAAGGGCCACACCAGCTGCAAGTTTTAGCGTGAGACTTTTTCGCGTCGCTGTTGCGTTGCAAGCGTTAAAAACATTGCCCCACCACGAAAAGTATAACGTTTCTCATTGGATGAACAGAATTTTTCTAGGTGGGGCTTAAGGTTAACATTGAGACCCTGATTGGTCAGATGAAAACACAGCCAGATAGTTTTTTTAAACCAACTTCGGTAAATTGTAGTAAGGAGAAGTTAGGGGAGAGTTGCTTCCGAGACGGCGAGGTGCATGGAGCTGTGCCGCCCGCCGCCCCCTGACGAACACCGACAAGGTAATGAACACACGTGATGCCGCATTTTGACTGCTACAGTCGCAGGTTCGAATCCTGCCTCGGGCATGGATGTGTGTGATGTCCTTAGGTTAGTTAGGTTTAAGTAGTTCTAAGTTCTAGGGGACTGATGACCATAAATGTTAAGTCCCATAGTGCTCAGAGCCATTTGAACCATTTGATGCCGCATTTTTGAGCGCATAACTGCAGAAGTCTCATCTGTTACATCCCCTTTTTACGTAATACTAGTGTTGATCGTCAATTAAATCTCATGGTATTCACATTTAAAATCTGAAACGCGATGATTTTTCTGTTATATAATTATCGAGAAGCCACATCAGCCACTGTAATTTACGACAAGTAATTAAAGATAATTGAGTCTCACTGTAGACGATTTTTATAGTTTTCTCTTTTGTGAAACTTATTTTAAACCTAGATTATAGATGTGATATGGCATAGGTCATCCTTCGATCCATTGTAGAACTTGGAAACCCACTCAGGGAATATTCGTTCACATTTTTGTTAAACGCAGTTGGATTTTATCATCCTGTATTAAAATATTTGCTAACTAAAAATAGGAAAGCCTTGAACCCCTTCCACTAAATTTAGTTAGTATTAAGATTCTTTTAAAGGGAGTGCAGTGGAGCTGACGCTGAAATCATTATTTGGTTATATCATCGCTAGTCTCGCTGAATTCTTCTGAACTCTACCTGTCATGTGTGGTCTGGCGTCTCCTTACCAGCAACAGGTCCCAGGTTCAAACTAGTCAATTCCCTAAAAAACACGCTCAGAGCGTCATTGCGCGAAAGTGGTAGGGAGACACGACTTCGAACAAACAGACACCACGCAGAATGTTAGAGAATGGCAACCCTGCCAGGATGGTGAAATACCATGATTGAAGGTTGACCACATGCCTAACTAGGTCAGAAAAATATCTTGTTGAAAAATTTTTGTAACAATTTTTTTTTCCTGAAGTTATAAATAATCGAAAACAGTAGCTGCAGTGATAGATAGTAAGAAAGTATTCAATTAAACGCGAGACTTTCTAGCAGAGACAGTAGCATAATTAAGTTATGAATTTTAAATTGTTAGAATTAAGTTTTCTCTCCAATGCAAGCGCACAGGTGGCGGATACATCGTTGACAAGTTGGTTCTGACCAACAAGTAAGTGAATGGATTGTCAAGTCGTGTGTGCAAAAAGTTTATGAAACGCGTGAGATCGTATGAGTGCATGTTGACGCGAAGTAGGGTGCGTGAATTGTTTTTAAAACAGAAAATAAGGGATTCGGGAAGATTAGGAATGGCAGATCGAGACCTTGAGCGAATTGAGGTAGAGACCCAGCATGAAGATGGACAGAGAATAGAGGACAGTACAACAGACGATGCAGTATCGCGAGAAATAGGACAGATAACGCACCATAACGTGGATAATGTACGTCAAGGCATAGAAAACGTAAGTCAGCATACGACAGAGGAGCAGGGAAGTAGAGAGACAGTCGATGAGGATTCTAATTTGCGTCTTGAATACGTAGAACCCATAGTACAAGCAATCAGAGCTCCCTCGCAACAGAGTACAAGGAATGCGAGCAGAAATGTGTCACCGCACAGTTCAATGCAATCGGTTGCGAACCAACACTTGGGCGAAAACACAGAGCGTAGGACGACGGAAGAAAACGCAATATGACCCACCAATCTGGCTGAATTATTACAACAAATTACGGAAACTATGACAAGGCAAAATAGAGAAATAGCGAACCAAATTCAAATTCAGAATGCAGAAACCACGAGACAAATGCATGAGATTAAAGCAGTGTGCGATTTGTGCTTTTGCCAGTGGGGGAGATGTCTTAGGGGGTTAGTATAATTATATATGTTACTAGCTTGGACCGTGCCGTTACCCATGGTTAAACAGTTATTTATAAATAGATGTTAACGCCGAAACTCACTATTCACGCATATGCACTATCAGAAAAGCCATTCCTTGTTATACATTTAAAAGTACATTCTAGGTAAA
Source organism: Schistocerca nitens (assembly GCF_023898315.1). Taxonomy (NCBI): domain Eukaryota; kingdom Metazoa; phylum Arthropoda; class Insecta; order Orthoptera; family Acrididae; genus Schistocerca; species Schistocerca nitens. Next base: position 231,343,341 of record NC_064615.1, read on the forward strand.
GCTTATTTATAACATCATCTATATACAGGTATACGAGGGGAATTCAAAAAGTAAAGCACATTTGTGAAAAGCAGTACTTATTCTGATGGTAGAAAACTGAAACTTGCGTTATTTTTCTACTTAACCTCCCTGGACTACAATGCAGTTTTCCCGACGTTTTACGAGGTTTTTTTTTTTTATTTGATCAGAAAATACATTTTTCGGTTGCATTAGTAACCAATTTTGCACCGCAGCAATGATGTCTTCATCACTTTCAAATCTTCTTCCCTGTAGTGCTTCCGTTAAGGGTCCAAACATGTGAAAATCGCTTGGAGCCAGGTTTGGACTGTATGGTGGATGTTCCAGCACCTCGAATCTCAACTCCTTTATTGCGTCGGCTGTCCGTTTGGCAGAATGTGGGCGAGCGTTATCTTGCTGCAGGATGACACCTCTTCACAGTTTTCCACGACGTTTGGATCTGATTGCAGGTTTTAGTTTCGTACGCAACACATCACATTCACCATACAATACAGACCCTAAAGCCTCGTTTACGCTGGAGCGACGTCTTGCAACATTGTGGCATGCTACGTGCGTCGTCTTGTAGCATGCTACAACAGGCAACATCTTGCGGCGTATTTTGCATTCGGTAGGTTAATTTATACCAAAGCAACAGAATTTGTGCCACACGTGTGTCGGTCTTGCAGTATAATGGATGATAAAGTGATCGCAGCGGCGGCCTACTTGGTACTTGCACATGCAGCTAACAACGGAAATGAAAACCAAAGGAAAAGAAAACGATGATGGAAGAGTAGAGTATTTAAAGAAGGTCCACGCAATAGTATCCTAGGAACTAGAAGCAGACGATGGTGCGTTATTTAGTGATTTTACGAGAGTGTCGACTGAAGACTTTAATTACTTACTGCAGTTAACTACACCTCTTATTGTAAAGAAAGATTACAACTGCCAAGACAGTATTTCACCAAGAATTCGATGGGCAATCACATTACGATTTTTAGCCACTTGCGATTCATACAAGTCACTAATGTACTTATTAAAAGTATCATATTCTGCTATTTCCCTCATAGTGCCACAAGTATGTGAAGCTATTTCATTGGTGTTGAAGAATTACGTAAAGGTAAGCACGCAACATTCAATACTGATTTCATTTAAGTAATGTTGTATTGGCATTTTTAAGCAAATTAAAATGGATATTAAAGAACTGTTAAAAAATAATTATTTCTAAAATCGAATTAATTCCAGCTCTTATGTTTCTGTTTGAATAAATTCGTCATAATTATTATTATCCACATATACAATTTCACAGCTAGGTTTTGCAACCAATGTTTCGATGCTCCATGTTTGATGTTCATACTCCACCAAGGCCGCTTTAAAAAGAACATTTCAAAATACGTGCTTGACATACGTGGAAGGTACATGTTCTTCAAGAGCTACATCGCCGTCATCTTTTGATACTGTGTCCTCTGTGTCATCAGTCTGAAAAAATAGGGAAGTAATGAGTATGTTTTACTTTTCAGATTCCAAAGGATACTGAAGAATGGCAGAAGGTAGCAAGAAATTTTGAAGAGAAGTGAAATTTCCCTCACTGCATAGGAGCCATATATGGCAAACATGTGCAAATTATGTGTCCTCCGAATACTGGAAGTGAATAGATCAACTTCAAAAAAACATTCAGCATTGTCCTTATGGCAACTGTAGACGCAAATTACTGTTTTCAGTATGTAAATGTTGGATGTTACAGGGACAAAAAGAGAGGGGAGAAGGAGAGTGACTTAGAGGGCCGGCCGCTGGTGGCCAAGCGGTTCTGGCGCTAGTCTGGAACCGCGCGACCGCTAAGGTCGCAGGTTCGCATCCTGCCTCGGGCATGGATGTGTGTGTTGTCCTTAGGTTAGTTAGGTTTAAGTAGTTCTCAGTTCTAGGGGACTTATGACCTCAGCAGTTGAGTCCCATAGTGCTCAGAGCCATTTGAACAATTTTTTTTGACTTAGAGGGGGAGAGGAATTGACCTTAGTGAAAGGGAAAGTGACGGAGGGGGTAGGAGGTGATAGAGGAGAGAAGCAGATGGACAGAGAGAAAGGCAGGAGAAGATGGCGAGTCGGCAAAGAAGGAGATGGACATAAGGGGAAGGTAGAGACATCCGGGCAATGTCGAGTTTATTTACCTCTTTTATAAAATTAATAAATCTTCATATGTTGTTAATTAACAACTTTGTAAATGATTCATGTAATATACGATACTCAAACTGTACTAAAATATGATATGAATAAAATGTAAAATTAAAATTTTTGTGTTGTTTTGTGCTTAATTTTAACACTCTGAAATTATAAGTGATTGTTAATTTGTTAAATCATCGTATTATGACAAAGCCACAGCAAAGTGTGGCCGGTTCAGCTAGTACTACAGTATCTAATTGTCATTTTAACGTATAGAGTTTACTTGAAGAGACGAGATGAATGAGAGTGCTCCTGAAGATTCGAGGGTTTGCCTGTTGGTTTGACAAGGGCACTATGGTGCTGAGACTTGATCCACCTTGCTGCAAACTTTTCTGCAACGAAGCAATGCAGTGGAGTTACATTTATTGAAATGAAAAGTAGATTTGAAAGTGTCGGAATTTGTAAGTGATTTCTCTGATCAGTCAGTGTTAAATTCATGGCACTAAATCCGCGTTGACATTCAGTCGTAGATATAGGTATAATTTCGACCGCTTTCACAAGTTCTTTCACAGAATTGGGAATGTGTTGAGGATTTTCTTTATAGATCCGAAAATCTTTAACTAGTAACACACACGTGCTTTCACGTAATTTGAAACTCACCTTGTTACAGAAGCGAGAAATTGACATGTCACCATAAAACACGCGTTCATAATCGTCTGAAGGCCATGTATCTGAATTTAATACGGCTACATCCGAAAAGAAATCCAGGTCCTCAAAGCGCTTTTTTATATTGTCTACTAAAAACTGAAAAAAATTTCTTCCGAAATGTCTGAAATCTGTTATATTCATCACAAGAAGGTTCTTTAATTAATACCCCTTTGAATGAGCGCTTTTCCTCCAACTCTTGTACTATCATCCTAATTCGTGGCGAGTCATTTGTTTTCAGTGTTTCAAGAGTTCTTATAGCCACGTCAATTTCAAATTTTGCTTTAAGGACTGAAGAATTTCTGTTCTGCATAAAGAATGATAATACTTGTAGAACTTCTAGGGCCTCATAAAGCATAACTAATTCCATTACAAGCAACCACTTTGTGAGATGTTTTAGTAAAGCTTCGAATTTAGATCTCTCCTGAGTTGATCGGGAACGATCATGTCTCAGTTTTTCAAAAAGATGGACAAAAGAACTGCGACTTTCAAGAAGATGTCGAACAGCATTAAATGAGGAAGCAACTCGACGTACGCGAAAAATACGGCCTAGTTTTAATAGCTGCGAGGATAATTCTTGCGAAACACTTTGTAGTAGTCTCTGATTTTTGGGACTTCGAGAAAACACAGAATATAAGGAATCTAAAAAAAAAAAACCTGTATATGGTATACATCTGCTACATCATTCATAACATCGTGGACAGCTAATTCCATTTTGTGGTTCATACAATGAACGACAGTTAAATTCTTATGTAAATGACTACGCAGTAGAGCGGCTACGCCTTTGTAAGGTGCAAGCATTGTTGAGGCACCATCTGTTGCGATACCTCAAGGTGGTTTTTTAGTACATCATTTGTAATGCCATACTTTTCAAGAACTGCTAACAGTGTGCTGAAAATGCATTCTCCTGTCCCACTTTCTAATTCAACAATGTCAAAAAAATAATTGCAAGCAACTCCCTCAAACGTAAATATATTATTAAACAAGTTTTATTGGCAACTGTTGTACTTTCGTCCATCATGATACTAAAGTTTGTACCCCTTTCTACAAGAAAGTGAGCAAGATTCTTTTTCATTTCTTCTCCTACAAACATAATGATATTTCGGCATGGATGGTCAGAATGAAGCATATTACCGACTGATAAACCATTAAGCTTTTGTAGTTCGATTGCTGCTGGATAAGATTTGAATGATAATTTCTGTTTAGCTATTATATATGCAGATCTGAACAACGAAGCAGTTGCGATTACTTTTTCTTGATGCTGCTTTCCCCATAACTTTTCACTTTCACTCATGCATTTTTCTAAACTCTTCTTTTATACTCATGATTTCTACGCACTTCATGTGTGATTTGCGCTTTCCATGATCCCCTGTTTTATCATTTAGTTTTTTGGCGTTATTAGCAGAAAGACCAGCTAAAAACACGTTATCGATACGCACACGTTCACTGCTTTCCACCTTAAGTTCACGAACTTGTGAACACACTGTGCATATTACTAAGTTTTTGTCATTTTCGGACAGCCACGGCTTAGTCTTTTGCCAGTTTTGAAAACGTGATAAGGCAACACAATTTCCTACTATAATCGCAAGAGCATTGTTACTCCCATTCCTACCTTGAGACGTGTCACAGTTTTCAGTCACCGGAGATTCAGTCTCTTCTCCTGTATTAGCACCATCATTACCGTTTTCTTTTTTACATTCACTCTCTATTTTAACTCTTTTAGCACCATTGTTAGTATCCTGAATGTCAGAGTTTGTACACGTATCAGGTAATACACTGCTCTTAAGGAAATCAGAAATTTTGCTTTGTTTGAATGACATCCTGAAATTCCGTATTTCTTACAGGCCCGGACGCACTCAACTCGCTAATGAAGCTACTGAAGCGGGAATGTGTGAAGATAGCCCTGTGTTATGCGGACGCGAGGCAACGAACGAACGGCACCGATTAATTTGGAGTACGCGATGCTGGGGAGCCTCTGTTAAGCTCCACCCACGTGGTTCGTGGCAAGCGAAGTCAGACTGTCCGATCCCGTCTGGTAGGTACCATAGCTCACCTCGCACTACTTCGTGCTTTCGTCCCAGGTGCGTTAGTCCGCTCCATACCGTTGCCAAAAGTTGCCTAGCGGTAGCTGTTCGCACAGGTACTGGGCCGGTCACCACCCTGTGTCAGGGCCCGGGTTGGGAATTTCAGCCCCCAGCTCACCCAAATCTGCGGTACGACAGCTGCGGTATGACTGCCATACTACTTCCCTCGCAAGCTCGCAAGTAAACGGATGACGCACCTTAGACGAAAGCAACAATGACAACATGAGAATGATGATTTAGCTCTAAATGTTTTGAAATGCTACCTACTACATAACACTTTTTTAAAATTAATGAGCAAATATATTAACAGTATTAATAGACTGTATTAAAAACTTTAAGTTTTCGGCTCCACAAATTTAAATTGTATGTAAAGTTTTACACCAGTGGGTGGGAAATAAACATCCCAGGTTGGGATGCATAAACTAAAACCAGAGGAGGGGATGGTCTGATGCAGAGGGGTGGAAATCCCCCCCATCCGCCCCTGTAAATCGCACACTGGATTAAAGAACAAAACAAAAAAATTCTGTTACACCTAAGTCATATTGAAGACGAGGCAAAAGAATCTAGAGAAGTGATAGGAAACTTAGTAACAGGTCACAATCAAATGAGAACAGACATTGACAAGGTACAAGCGGACGTACAAACATTGCGTAATGACACTCAGGACGAGATCAAAACATTACATAACAACACCCAGGGAGAAGTCAAGAAACTAGAGAAACAAACGTAATTACTAGACAAGCAGCAGGTACAGGGCGTGAAATTGTTGAAAACAGTGTGTCACACAAACGTATCAAAAGCCGAGCGGTTCGAGGCGCTTCAGTCTGGAACCGCGAGACCGCTACGGTCGCAGGTTCGAATCCTGCCTCGGGCATGGATGTGTGTGATGTCCTTAGGTTAGTTAGGTTTAAGTAGTTCTAAGTTCTAGGGGACTGATGACCTCTGATGTTAAGTCCCATAGTGCTCAGAGCCATTTGAACCTTTTTTTTTTTGAAAAGATATGATAATCGCATAGTCAAAATAGAAGCGCAAACGAAGCAACAATTTCAGAAATTGCGAACAGAGTTGTTGCAAACTATTAAAGAGCGTAGTGAACAGGATCGAACAAGCACTGAGTCTGCAACCACATCCGCGTCTGTAACAGCAACGTAAAAACAAGCAATTAACGAAGATATTACGCATTTTTGATTCCAGTCACAGGCGGAAAGTAACATACGTGAAATCAGACAGCCTGCACAGCAACAAACACGTTTCGAAATTCTTGTTGAACAAACGGCACCACAAACACATGCGGAACCACAAATGTATGTTTCAAGATAGTTTGGATCGTGCAATGAAGCAGCAAGGTTAGCCAGACTAGATACCGAACCAATACGTGACAATGGAAAGCCAGATCGCGAAGAGTACAGTGCAATGCATTCAGCTACACGTTCACAACCGATGGAAGAAAATTATTGCGTACCACTCCAACGATACTACGCAAGGGTAGGCGAAAGTTACAGTGGACAGTATCCAATGGATCTACCACAACCAGAAAGAACGACGGGAGAAATGATCAGAAACAAAAGTGGCGAAGAATCTCGAATTTCATGTGGAACTATGACGAAGTACGACAACGATCATTTCCTCACTGTCAGAAAATTTCAACACTTTCGAGAAGGAAACTCATTACTTCCACGAACTTTTATTGATCAAATCCGAGTAGGATTACCAGAACACTGGACGCTAGCAAACAAATTAGACTTTATATGTGCACACATGTCAGGAACAATCGCAGAAACCATGCAGAATGTTGCAGCGACATGCCGATCGTACGAAGATTTCAGAGAGAAGTTTCTCTCACTATATTGGTCCAGGGAAGCACAGAACAGAGTGAAGTACGAATTATTACAGAACCCATATTTTGAAAATTCAGGAGAGAAGAGTCTGTAATATTAGTAATTTTCGCCTCACAAACATTAATATACGCTCAATAGTAAATACCTGATGGCCTAAAGTTATCGAACAATTGTAAAGTAAAAGAAATGAACCATCGCATAGCAGCGACAGAGTCTATTATTCTTTATCTTTGACGTTCTTGCGCGGTGCCTGTAAATCTCTATATGCATGTATCGATTAATGGTATAAAAAAGAATTCTGTTGTTTCAAGACAAATGAGACTTTCGGCGCCTCACTTTTTACTGTTTGTGTTCTATGAAAGGCGGACGCGGACTTGCTGCGTTCCGCAACTGTATTTTATATTCTATGTGAAAATATTGAGTGAATATGCTAAATGTTATTTTTTTCAATCAGAAAACATGTGTGGTTCATGGTGTGGGTTCCTGTAGTCATGTCCTAGTTCATGAACCACGGGCGACGTATGAGTGGCCAAGTAAGTGGTCCCGACAGTCGGGATACCAGTTACGTTGGAATAAGGCTGGGCATCTCGGACATATTCTGAGTCGTGGTCACCTTTGTGCTCATACGGCAAAGACTACCAAATCCACCGGTTAGTCCCTCAACCGTTAGGGGTAAAACCCAATGGGACTCGGGGCAAGTAAGGCTAGCAACCTGCTTCCCTGGTTCTTTAAATATGATGCTGGTAACAATCAGAGCAAAATGCCTCGGACCTTTGGAGGTGACGGAGTCCCACCTCTAACTGACAAACCAGGGACTCCTAAGATACGACTTGGCAAACAAATGGTAATGAGATGCGGAGCTATTAATATCAATGGGGGCTACTCTGGGAAGAAGGTAGAGCTGGCAGAGGCTGCAAGTAAGATGGGGCTGGACGTTTTAGCTGTTAGTGACATTCGGGTAAGGGGTGAGAAAGAAGAGGAAGTGGGAGAATACAAGGTCTACCTGTCAGGAGTCAAAGCAGGAATAGCACAATGGGGTGTAGGGCTTTACATCAGGAAAGAAATGGAACCCAGCGTAGTTGCAATAAGGTATGTAAACGAACGACTGATGTGGATAGATTTCGCACTGTGAAGGGACAGATCAAGATAGATAGTTTTTATGAGGCACTCAGTGATGTAGTTGTTAGAGTAAAGGACAAGGACAGTGTTCTGCTCATGGATGACTTTAATGCCAGGATTGGAAATCGAACAGAAGGGTATGAGAAGGTTATGGGTAAATTTGGAGAGGATATGGAGGCCAACAGGAACGGGAAACAACTCTTGGATTTCTGTGCCAGTATGGGCTTAGTAATCACAAACTCCTTTCTTAAACATAAGAACATTCACCGGTATACCTGGGAAGGCAGGGGAACCAGATCTGTCATTGACTACCTATATACACTCCTGGAAATGGAAAAAAGAACACATTGACACCGGTGTGTCAGACCCACCATACTTGCTCCGGACACTGCGAGAGGGCTGTACAAGCAATGATCACACGCACGGCACAGCGGACACACCAGGAACCGCGGTGTTGGCCGTCGAATGGCGCTAGCTGCGCAGCATTTGTGCACCGCCGCCGTCAGTGTCAGCCAGTTTGCCGTGGCATACGGAGCTCCATCGCAGTCTTTAACACTGGTAGCATGCCGCGACAGCGTGGACGTGAACCGTATGTGCAGTTGACGGACTTTGAGCGAGGGCGTATAGTGGGCATGCGGGAGGCCGGGTGGACGTACCGCCGAATTGCTCAACACGTGGGGCGTGAGGTCTCCACAGTACATCGATGTTGTCGCCAGTGGTCGGCGGAAGGTGCACGTGCCCGTCGACCTGGGACCGGACCGCAGCGACGCACGGATGCACGCCAAGACCGTAGGATCCTACGCAGTGCCGTAGGGGACCGCACCGCCACTTCCCAGCAAATTAGGGACACTGTTGCTCCTGGGGTATCGGCGAGGACCATTCGCAACCGTCTCCATGAAGCTGGGCTACGGTCCCGCACACCGTTAGGCCGTCTTCCGCTCACGCCCCAACATCGTGCAGCCCGCCTCCAGTGGTGTCGCGACAGGCGTGAATGGAGGGACGAATGGAGACGTGTCGTCTTCAGCGATGAGAGTCGCTTCTGCCTTGGTGCCAATGATGGTCGTATGCGTGTTTGGCGCCGTGCAGGTGAGCGCCACAATCAGGACTGCATACGACCGAGGCACACAGGGCCAACACCCGCCATCATGGTGTGGGGAGCGATCTCCTACACTGACCGTACACCACTGGTGATCGTCGAGGGGACACTGAATAGTGCACGGTACATCCAAACCGTCATCGAACCCATCGTTCTACCATTCCTAGACCGGCAAGGGAACTTGCTGTTCCAACAGGACAATGCACGTCCGCATGTATCCCGTGCCACCCAACGTGCTCTAGAAGGTGTACGTCAACTATCCTGGCCAGCAAGATCTCCGGATCTGTCCCCCATTGAGCATGTTTGGGACTGGATGAAGCGTCGTCTCACGCGGTCTGCACATCCAGCACGAACGCTGGTCCAACTGAGGCGCCAGGTGGAAATGGCATGGCAAGCCGTTCCACAGGACTACATCCAGCATCTCTATGATCGTTTCCATGGGAGAATAGCAACCTGCATTGCTGCGAAAGGTGGATATACACTGTACTAGTGCCGACATTGTGCATGCTCTGTTGCCTGTGTCTATGTGCCTGTGGTTCTGTCAGTGTGATCATGTGATGTATCTGACCCCAGGAATGTGTCAATAAAGTTTCCCCTTCCTGGGACAATGAATTCACGGTGTTCTTATTTCAATTTCCAGGAGTGTAATAACAGATCAGGAATTCAGGAAGGCTGTGAGGGACACACGTGTATTCAGGGGATTCTTTGATGACACTGATCATTATTTAACCTGCAGTGAAATTGGGTTTGTGAGGCCGAAAGTGCAGGAGGTCAGGTCCATATGTAGGAGGATAAGAGTGGAGAAACTTCAGGATATGGAAATCAGGCACAAGTACATAACAGCGATCTCAGAAAGGTACCAGTTAGTTGAATGTAGTCAATTACAGTCATTGGAAAAGGAATGGACAAGGTACAGGGACACAGTACTAGAAGTGGCTAAAGAATGTCTTGGAACAGTAGTGTGTAAAAGTAGGATGAATCAAACAGCTTGGTGGAATGACACAGTCAAGGCAGCCTGTAAAACCAAAAAGAAGGCGTATCAAAAATGGCTACATACTAGAACTCAGGTAGACAGAGAAAGTTGAAGAAAGAAACAAAGCCAAACAGATAATTGCAGCATCCAAGAAGCAATCTTGGGAAGACTTTGGAAACAGGTTGGAGAATATGGGTCAAGCTGATGGAAACCCATTCTGGAGTGTAATTAGCAGTCTTTGAAAGGGAGATAAGAAGGAAATGACAAGTATTTTGGAAGGGTCAGGAAAACTGCTGGTGAATCCTGTGGATGCCTTCGGCAGATGGAGGGAATATTTTGAAGAGTTGCTCAATGTAGGTGAAAATACGTTCAGTAATGTTTCAGATTTCGAGGTTGAATGGGATAGGAATGATGATGGAAGTAGGATCACATTTGAGGAAGTGGAGAAAATGGTCAATAGATTGCAGTGCAATAAAGCAGCTGGGATGGATGAAATTAAGTCGGAACTCATCAAATACAGTGGAATGTCAGGTCTTAAATGGCCACACAGGATAATTGAAATGGCCTGGGAGTCGGGACAGGTTCCATCAGACTGGACAAAAGCAGTAATCACACCAATCTTTAAATATGGAAACAGAAAAGATTGTAACAACTACAGAGGTATCTCTTTAAACAGCGTTGTGGGTAAAATCTTCTGAGGTATTGTTGAAAGGAAAGTGCGAGTATTAGTTGAGGACCAATTGGATGAAAATCAGTGTGGGTTTAGGCCTCTTAGAGGTTGTCAGGACCAGATCTTTAGCTTACGGCAAATAATGGAGAAGTGTTATGAGTGGAACAGGGAATTGTATCTATGCTTTATAGATCTAGAAAAGGCATATGACCGGGTTCCAAGGAGGAAGTTATTGTCTGTTCCACGAGATTATGGAATAGGAGGCAAACTTTTGCAAGCAATTAAAGGTCTTTACATGGATAGTCAGGCAGCAGTTAGAGTTGACGGTAAATTGAGTTCATGGTTCAGAATAGTTTCAGGAGTAAGACAAGGCTGCAACCTGTCTCCACTGTTGTTCATATTATTTATGGATCATATGTTGAAAACAATAGACTGGCTGGGTGAGATTAAGATATGTGAACACAAAATAAGCAGTCTTGCATATGCGGATGACTTAGTTGTGATGGCAGATTCGATTGAAAGTTTGCAAAGTAATATTTCAGAGCTAGTTCAGAAATGTAAGGACTATGGTATGAAGATTAGCATCTCCAAAACGAAAGTAATGTCAGTGGGAAAGGAATATAAACAGATTGAGTGCCAAATAGGAGGAACAAAGTTGGAACAGGTGGACGGTATCAAGTACTTAGGATGCATATTCTCACAGGATGGCAACATAGTGAAAGAACTGGAAGCGAGGTGTAGCAAAGCTAATGCAGTGAGCGCTCAGCTACGATCTACTCTCTTCTGCAAGAAGGAAGTCAGTACCAAGACTAAGTTATCTGTGCACCGTTCAATCTTTCGACCAACTTTGTTGTATGGGAGTGAAAGCTGGGTGGATTCAGGTTACCTTATCAACAAGGTTGGGGTTACGGATATGACAGTAGCTAGGATGATTGCAGGTACTAGTAGATGGGAACAGTGGCAGGAGGGTGTCCACAATGAGGAAATCAAAGAAAAACTGGGAATGAACTCTATAGATGTAGCAGTCAGGGCGAACAGGCTTAGATGGTGGGGTCATGTTACACGCATGGTAGAGGCAAGGTTACCCAAGAGACTCAAGGGTTCAGCAGTAGAGGGTAGGAGGGGTCGGGGCAGACCAAGGAGAAGGTACCTGGATTCGGTTAAGAATGATTTTGAAGTAATAGGTTTAACATCAGAAGAGGCACCAATGTTAGCACTGAATAGGGGATCATGGAGGAATTTTATAAGGGGGCTATGCTCCAGACTGAACGCTGAAAGGCATAATGAGTCTTAAATGATGATGATGATGATGATGATCAGAAAACATGTAGTTTCTTGTAACTGATTACGAACAGACAGCATCAAGAGGACATTTTGACTGTTATGTATAAAGTATTTAACCACAATGGTCATATATAGTAATTTAATATGGAAAGGTACGTAGCATTAAAAAAAAGGTGTGTTACAGATAAGTGTGCTTATTTTAGTAAATTAACCTTGATGATTTCCATCTCGTCATTTACTTGAATTACAATTGTTTTTTGTTACTTCATCACCAAATATTACGATCACGCTTATGGGCCGAACGCACCATGAGGCATAAGGAACATTATCGTTTTCCTATTATTTCTGAACCAACATTTTGTGTAGAGTTGCATTTCTTTTAAAGTCTATAAATCTTCTGGTCCCTTAGTGTTGATCCGGGTATGACTACATCGCGACTATAAAAATGCACAGAAATGATAATGTTTCTTCCGAACGATCTCAAATATATATATATATCAATATACTGCTCTTATTCAGGTATTTAATGCTCAACGTATGTTATTATAGCCCGCATCTCGTGGTCGTGCGGTAGCGTTCTCGCTTCCCACGCCCGGGTTCCCGGGTTCGATTCCCGGCGGGGTCAGGGATTTTCTCTGCCTCGTGATGGCTGGGTATTGTGTGCTGTCCTTAGGTTAGTTAGGTTTAATTAGTTCTAAGTTCTAGGGGACTGATGACCATAGATGTTAAGTCCCATAGTGCTCAGAGCCATTTGTTATTATAATAGTGTAATCAATCCCTGATTCTGTTGCCAAGTGGCCCACCAAAATATTCACTTTTTCGACATTAAAAAAAAGTAACAATTCTTTTTATTTTCGTCACCCAAGAGCAACGCTACACTTGGCGCCCGAAAGCGAACGGACCTTCGGGAAGTCTGAAGCGTAAACGCCCGCATAATACGCAAATTTATTATGCGCAAGCGAATACGCCAGGACAACAAGATCCATTTACAACCGAGTTCGTACCACAAAACCAACACCAGTTCCAGACGGAAGAAACTTTAAGAAATATAAATCAGCAGGAAAGTAAGCGTCGATCGGAAAATTAAAAGCAGCACCTTTGAGCCTCCTAGAGGATGCTGCAGGTTTGAATGGGGGCACCCTGTCCCTTAGCCCACACGAAATTAAAGCAATTAGGTATGACAAAGAGACAAACTTACGGGATGATCTTGTAGCAGACACTGAGACGAAAGACAATGATGACGTATGGGACGAACAAGTTCAAGCTTCCACAAGAGTATCAATTGCCAACATACCAGTAACAGCCATTGTAGATACAGGAGCTAATATAAATGTCTTATCTTTATGTTTATTTAAGCAAATTGTATGCAAAGTTTTATCACTTCCAATTCAAGGTTGCAACGTTTCGGGAGCATTGGTCCACTAACACAACGTGTAAATCTTCAGACTCAGCTTCAAATCCAGATAGAGTCTATTTCAGTAACGTGCATTTTTCTTATTGTTAAAAACCTATCAGTGCCATGTATCTTGAGTATGGAATTCTTGAGGCAGACGAAAGCTAAAATTGACATCGAGTGTGGGATCTGTACTATAGTAGCGAGCCAGCAACAAGTAACTGTAAATTTGTTAAGAAGTAAGATGAAGACAAACTTTGGGGTGCTTCAAATAGCAGTACGGCCATGGACTAAAACACAACGGTACAGTCAGACAGAAGACATGACAGATCTTGAAAGTGTTAATGACGATGAGTATAAAGACCTAATTCCCGGTCAGAATGAATTATACGGTTTAAAGCTAGTGAGTCCACTGAATTATCCGAACAACAGAAGAACGAGTTTTACAATTTGTTAACAGATTACGTTCAAGTATTTTCTAAGAAACCTGGACTAATAAAAGGCTTTGAATATCGAATGGATGTCCTGCCCCATTCAACCTACTGTAGAACAAGCTATTCCATTCCATATGCGAGACGCGAAGCTATCAAGTGCGAGATCAGGAAAATGTTACGCTGGAATGTGATAGGAGTATTTCATTCACCTTATTCGAGTCCTTTATTGTCTGTACTAAAATCAGATGGTAGCGCAAGGCTAGTCTTAGATGCAAGATTATCTCATATCATTGACAACGTATGCTAACCTCCGAAAAAAGGCATTTGATAAGAAGGTAAACAGAGTTATCGATTTCAAAGAAGGAGAAAAGGTATTAGTCAGGACTCACTTTAAACCATCCCTGTTGTTAAAGAAGAATCGTAAGTGGCAACAAATTTATGAAGGTCCCTTTGTGATAATGAGGAAACCACACATTGGTAGCTATTTGTTATCTGACCCTGCCACAAATAAAATCAAAGGACTGTTTCACCATCATGATTTAAGAAAATTTTATAACGCCAGGAAATAAGTTAATTTAAGCTGTAAGAAAATTCTAAGGTATTGGAGATCAGGATTAACCAATGAGTAACAAGAACTGAACTGAACTGAATACGGACGTTAACCGGTGCTAAAAGGAAACCTTATGTATTAAAACAATGCGTCTGGAAAATAAAATACAGAATAAGTTGTAGACATGTATTTACATGAATAATCTTTATCAAAACAGGACATGTCCTAGAGAAGATTTGCAATTTTAGTTATAAGTTAGTATGTAAGAAAAATGATGTACTCGAGAGGTATTAATTAGCCCCGAGGTACTAAAATGAGGAAAGAGGAAGGAGCGAATAATGCACTTCTCTCGCTAAATAGTAATTTGAGAATGAGCAGGAAGGAGCGAATAATGCACTTCTCTTGCTAAATAATAATATGAAAATGATGATTATATGTGCTTAGTATTAGTAAGTGAAATTTAATCAAGGACAAATTAATGAACTGTTTTAAAAGGAAATACGTAAACGTCCAGACAAAAGAGGAAAGTTGTGTGAAAAGATTCGATTCCATGAGGTTATTCCCTATTTTCAAATGTGACGTAAATAAGGCACCACCTGTTAGCGCAAAACAGTCGGTAGATTTAACTTGTAAGTTTCAGCACAGTGCTGTGCCAGCGATAAAATAACATTTCTTTGAAGTGAGCAGATACCTAGGATTAAGCATGAACAGATTGATAACTCAGTGCAATTGTTCTAAAAAGACCTGACGTTAACCTTAAGTAAAAGCGTGATGGAATAAAAAGGAAGTTTATTATACAACGCAAAGTAAGATGCGTCCAGACTATAAACAAACTGAGTAAAAGAACGTATGAGTAACATGGTTTATTATGGAAACTTCACGGTACTATTGAGCATTAGCGATACTGCAAATTCACAAGCTAGCAGCAAATAGAATAAGAAACTTGCCCAAGCTTCACAGGTCGCGACAGCAGCAAACAACAACACTCTAGTGAGAGGCTTATATACAAAAATGATAATTAATACCCAAATGCGTAATGCATAAACTTGACTTAGTCTAAGAAATGAACAAAGAGTAGTAAGCAAGCTGCAGCAAGATACATATTAGATATAAATGCTTGAAGTGATAGATTTTATTTTAAGTGCGCACTGCAATATTTATTGTTTTCTCTGTGATTATGTGATTATTGAATCCCTTTCCTAAGTGCAAATCCTTTAAGATCCTTGATCCTATCCACTCCGCAGGATCAACTTGTAAAGATGCACGTGTGCTTGGGAAGTGAGGCACTACGTATAAAAATGAGTAGGTTCACGACGCGCATATTGCTTTTGTGATGCGCAATGTAAATTAAATTTTCGACCTGGTTGAGGAGTAATTTAATTTCTGTCGACGATCGGCGAGTAGGCCCGCTTTTCCCACTTTTCTTTTTTCGACTGTTTGTATTTCTACACGAAATCCAGAGGCGGATTTGCTATTTTCAAATCTGTCCTCGAACTTTCTGTAAAGACAAACACATAGGAGGGAAACTTTGACACAAATGAAGCTCCCCTCACAAGTCACTAAATAAGATGAGCATTAAAGAAAATGTATTGAGCCTACAAAATGAATAAGCAAGCGTGATAAAGATTACTATGAATGAAATTAATTTGTAAAGGAGATTGGAATGAATTTGGTCAAAGAAAAAGGACTTATAATAGCTTACCTGTGACCGTAGGCATAAATAAAAATTAAAAAAAAACTAATTATGAAACAATTGTTCTGATTCAAAGTGGTCAATTAGATTATTTCTCGATTTAAATGAACTCTTGTAAATATTAGTATGTAAATCAATTTGTAAACACCGTGTGATGTTATGAAGCGAGAATTTCTTTTAATGCACCGTTCACGCAGACGCTCACCACAGTGCAAGTGAAGTTTTAAAGTTCGACGATTTTCAGTGGCAGTATTCCACTGCACCATATGTTTGAAAAATTCATTGATGTGTGCAGTGTGTAATAATCAGTGTCATTCCACACATGCAGTTGCAGCGGTAGCTACCACTTACCTGTGAATCCGTAACTGGATAGTGGACAGGAAGTGATGTGAGGCAGTTTCGGTGGCAGGAGCTCCCTCCAGCAATATAAAAAGCACATAGCCACGATCCGCCGAACAAAAGCGACGCACGGCATCTCAAACGCGAAATCAACGCTCTGCAAGAAAGCTCCGGTCACGTGCGCGCGCACAGACTGAATTTCAAGATTGCTCGCAACAGTGGAGGCGGACCGCCACCATGTGACGAAGTAACGTAAACGTTCAACCGCCAACAGCAGTTGCTGTGCGCTACATTCTGTAGCAAAAACATTCACACCCAGTACTGAAAACATTTTTGTATGTATCATAAACCTTCTGAGAGACTCTAAGATAGAGAAGTTAGCGTAATTAGTATAATGACTGATTGTACACAGAGATAAGTCACAAGTTCACCTCTGAACACTGTTGAAATGTAAACTTTAACGAAAGGTCGCGATACGAATGAAAATAAGCACGCGAAAATACGTCAAAGGATCCGATCCTTCCTATATCCCATCCCACATGTATATAAAATTAGTTTTGTAAGCTATTCTCATATAAGATATTTTATCTGTTTCATATGTGAACTAATTCGGAGAGCCACACTCGAGTCCTGAAAGTGAAAGATATGGACTTCCTTGTCGAACCCTTTCTAATTCAACCAATTATGATGACCATGGTAAAGCATATCCCAGTCAATGTTGTAATTGATAGCGGAAGTGGACTGCGACCTCAGAAAATTTATTCATGCAGTGTAATGCCAATGAGGAATTGCCAGTTCTGAAAACACCTAAGATTAAAGTAAGAGGTCCTATTAGAAACAGTGCTGCGGAAGTTACGAGACAAACAAGGTTAACTCTTTCGTTTCAAGGTCAAAAGATCGAAGCCAACATCGTGATTATACCTAAACTAACTGTAGATTTGATTATAGGTACAGATTTTTTGAATGAGAGACGAGCGATAATAGATATGGGGAAAGGTAGCGTAACATTCGGGAATGTCACACTTCTCTTTGAGCAAAAGCTAAAATTAGAAGAAATACCAGTTATAAACAAACAATTAAGAATGACGCGAGATAAAGAGGATGAAGAATTAGAATGGTATGCACAAAAGGGGGAATCGGCCCCAACTCATGTTAGAAGTCCAGAAAGAAATCGACGAAAAATTGCAAGAAGTTCAAGGTATTTCGGAACGCAGTAAAAGAGAATTAGAGGGTATTTTACGAGATAAAGCAGAGGTATTATTACCTAAGACTGGCAGTATTAAACACTTTCAGTACAAGTTTGAAGTAAAACAGCACAAACCATTTAGAGTGCCACCCTATACAATCCCATTAAGATACAGAAATACAGTATTCCAGGAGATATCTAAAATGTTAGATGATGATATTATTGAACCAGCTACCTCCACATATAACAGCCCGCTCCATATTGTACAAAAACGAGATGGGAGCATCAGGTTAGTGCTTGATTCCAGACAGATCAACACAATCATAATCACTGAGACAGATCGCCCAGAAAAATTAGAGGAATTGATACAATACTTCCACGGTGCTAAGATATTTTCATCAATTGATTTACGGAGTAGTTTCTGGCAAATAGAATTGGCCCCAGAACATAGAAAATTTACAGCATTTATCGTATTCGGTAGATATTACCAATTTTAACGATTGCCATTTGGTTTAAAAACATCATCAGCAGCGTTTATTAGGGGATTTAATACCATACTCAGTCCTGAAATTTTACAAAAAATTACTTGTTATGTTGATGATGTGATTATAGCAGAACGCTCTTGAAAATATCACAACGACACATTAAATCAGTTTATACAGACCATGAAAGAGCATGGGGTCATAGTAAATATAACAAAATCCAAATTTGGAAGGCGAGAGGTCAAATTTCTAGGACACATAGTTTCCGAATGCCCGACCCAGAAAAACTAACGGCAATCAAAGAATTCTGTACTCACCGGATTCTATAAAAAATTTATTCGGATCGACTCTCTCGCAACACAACGCCTATGTGCATTGACTGGAAAAAACACGCCATGGGTATGGGATCAACAAACCAATGAAGAATTTTTAAAAGTGAAAAACGCACTAACAACAGCAACGATTTTAGCACATCCTGATCTAACACAAAATTTTTGTATGGCCACAGATAGCGCGAAAATAGGTTTAGGAGTTGTTTTATCCCAAGAATACGAAGAGGTGGGGCTAAGATCATGTAGATCAACTGCATTTGCCAGTCGTGTACTCACAAAAAGCGAGAAAAACTATTCAGTCATGGAGCGGGAAGCATTGGCCATTGTATGGGGCTTCCGTTTTCGATACTTCCTATTCGGAAGAAAAACAAAAGTATACACTGACCACAAAGCATTAGAATTTCTGTTATCCGCAAACTAACTCATGGGAGGTCAGCCAGATGGATGTTAATACTACAAGTAATTGACTTCACTATTACACACATACCAGGACCAGCGAATGTATTAGCAGATGCTTTATCACGATGCCCACAGGGTGCATCCAATAACATAGGTTTGGAAGCAGCAGAAGACCAGTTTACAATGTACTGTATGAAACAAGCACCTTTCGAAAACTACATTACGACAGCATTGAAAAAAATAGGCAAAGAACAGGACAAGGATCCCGAAATACTAGGAATCAAATACAAGTGGAGAAGTAAGGATTTTCCTGACATTCGACAGCACTATCTCATTAAAAAAAATGTTTTATTTTTTTAGACGAAATGTTGCAACGAATGAATGGTTAATTTACATCCCAGATGAACTAATTAATAAGTACATATGGTATACACATTTAAGTAATGGCCACTTTGGAACAAAGAAATGCTTTTTAAAAATAAAACAAACAAGCCATTTTCCTAATATGGAAAGACGAATTAGAACAGTATTAGTCAAATGCAAAAAATGTATGAGGGCTAAACATGTCACTTTCCAAACCAAACCACCTACGTTTTCAATACTCCCTAAAAAATTAAAACAAATAGCTGCAACAGATTTGATGGGGCCCCTCCCACGCACAAAAAATGGATATATTTTCATATTTGTCGTTTTGGAACTTACTTCTAAATATGTTACCTTGACACCATTAAAATGGGCAACAGGTCTTACTATAAGTAAAGCTTTAGACAAGATTTTCTCGGACAAGTAGGTCGAGTGGAACGAATAATTTCGGATAATGGCCCACAATACAAATCAGTGCAATGGCAGAACACCTTAAAACAACAAAAAATAAAACCCATCTACATATCTACGAACAAACCTAGCGTAAATCCAGCAGAACGATCTATGAAGGACATAGGCACTTTATGCCGATTATATGCAGGCAAAAGACACAACACTTGGGATATATACGTTAAAGATTTTCAAGAAGTAATAAATAAAATGCCACATAGCACTACACTACTAACTCCAGTTACTGTACCTAAAAATATTGAACCCCCAAACATAACCAGAGAAAATGTTAGATTTCCTACTGTACCACGTAGACAGCACAAACAAGTCATACCAACAGCACTCTCCAACATCAGAAAGGCAGCCATTAAAAGAAAAGAAAGAGGAGATAGAACAGCAATTAAAAGAACATTCTCAGTAGGCCAGTAAGTATTTGTAGAAACACACCATCTCTCCAGCAAACAGAAACACCAAGTACATAAGTTTTATGCTGTATACAAAGGACCTGTCATAATTAGCCTAATTGCTCATGATAATGCTGTGGAACTAATGAACCCAAAAAAAGGCAGAACCTTAGGACTTCACCATGTGAGCCATATCAAAAAGTTTTAAGATTAATTTTATTACTGGTAAATAATAAGCACAATATTTCTAGTTTATGTTGCAGATAAGATCGTTAGGAGAAAGAAGAATGAAGAGAGAGGAAGGTGGAAAAAAGAAAGTAGTTTCAATAAAAACAAAAACAAAAATTACACTAATAGTAGCATAGATTAAGGTGAAGGGATAAAGCGTAGATAGTCTAACAGCATGAAATACTAAAATGCTATACACCACAACACTACACAAAAATAAAAAAAGAATTTGAGGATTCTTGTAGAAGTTAAGACTCAAAATATCTTAAAATTGTAACATGGAAAGGGCGTCGAAATTTGTAGAGCTTTTTAAATAGGCATAAAACAATGTAGGTACTAGACATATGTTAGATGAATATAAGTAAAACTTTTTGTAAGAACCATTGTAAAAACTCCAGCAAGGACCAGATGCAACGACCCACAAGTTGCAATGTGAGAAGTATAAAGAAAGAAAAGGACGTAATTAGCAAGACACGATTCCTACAAGGCAGAAGTGTCGAGAGAAGGGAAAGGACAGCGACTGGTGCAGGGACAGACAAGCAAACACCGGACTTTCACCGCTCGTAAACCCCGGGACGCCCCCACTCAGCTGAGTGAGCAAAAAAACGACCCGACGAGAAGATCGCTTGGGCAAGCCACCACTGGCAAAAAAAATTGTGTAAAAGTCACACTACTGCTATTAAACAGCACGCTGATGCACGAAACTGAAGAAAACTTCCACAAAGTAAAAATGACACGTCCAAACAATTTATCAAACTGTTACTAAGTGGAGAACTTCAAAGCGACTAGTTATCAATAAATACTTCCATATCATGCCCAGAGAAGAACCAAGAATCAAGTAACAAGCAGAGAAAAAGCAGGAAGAACAGAAGTTGAAGATTCGCAAGATTGAGACCAAGAAAGAAGATGGGTGAGGAATAGACGACATACCTTCCCAAATCCCTGTCCAATTGTAAACTAGTCGTCTGCGAAGTATTACAACGAAAAACGACCGCTTTCAGCGACACATAACGATGACTTTCACGCATACAAAGCCAGTAAACCACGAGATTCTGCACTCACAGCTCCATTCCATTATGGGACCTCCACAACAGCAACACACACTTGCAAAGCCAACAAGGAATAGCGAATGAAGCTGTACATCAAATACTTGCCCACATCCACCTCGCTCAAGTCCATCACCTTTGTACAAAAAAAATTGCCAACCTCATGCTTAAACATTCATAGGATTGTGTGAATGTGTGATGTAGGAATTGTGGAAAAGAAACGTGTGAAAAACTAAATATGTTAAGCACACCAGACAGCTAATAAACTACAAAATAACAGTCATTGACTATGGACTTAAGTAAAAAATAGATTATTGATAAGAATAAGTGATTAGTTTTTGAAATGGACAGTATATAAAGAACAAAAGTAAGGCATAATAAACACTAAAACTATGTGCTACTTATTTTCTCCTCATAAAAATAAAAGAATAACTATATTTTACTTACTTTCTCCTTATAAAGATAAGGAATAAAAAATTATCTTGTTGGATGTTTTCCCTTTTCTTTAATATTTGTACCATTTGTTAGGATAATATCTCAATACTAGTTTACGTATATTTCTTTGTCAAAGCAATTCTTGGAAATAATTGTTATTTTTAGTGTAACAATGTTGACAAAAGTGTCTAGAAACAAAAACATTTTAATTGTACATGATATGTAGGAAATATGTTAGGAATAGAATTTACTTAATTACTACATTTATAAAAAAAAATATTTATATGAATATCAATGTGAAAGACTCCTCACTTTCGATAACAAAATTCTTAAAAAACAAACTTCACACTTAAATAAAGAAAGACAATAATTAAAAAATAATAATTATAATGGCATAAAAATATTTTTCTCTTGTCAATATAAACATATTTTTGAGAACAATGTGGAAGAATATAAAAATATAAATTAGTAATACAAACTAGCATAGGACCAGGATAATGTGGCTGAACAGTAGGCAACAAAATTTAGATAAAGGAATAATGTTTGACTGACTTAGACAACGATTCAATCATTGCCTAACTTCAGTGCAAAAATTAAGTTCGAAGGGTGGTGATATGTAAGGTGTCAGGCAAATCCAACACGTGAGCACAAATCAACGAGTGAGCACATGGAATACCACAGACTAACACAAGAACGCCTAAATGCATGTCATACCTTCCCACCGTGAAACAGACGCAGTTCCGAGGGAAGAAACGAGAACAGAAGCCGAGAGCAGAACCGTGTTAAGCTCGAAGGCTCTACGATATGGGATGGACACCCACGTCACCAGCCAACCACCAGGACCACCCCCCAGCCCATGTTAGAAGATAGAACCCTCCAGAAGAACAGTATAGATCTTACGATAACAGTAAAAGGGCCACACCAGCTGCAAGTTTTAGCGTGAGACTTTTTCGTATCTCTGTTACATTGCAAATGTTAAAAACATTCCCCCACCATGAAAAGTATAATTTTTCTCACTGGATAGACAGAGTTTTTGTAGGCGGAGCTTAAGGTTAATATTGAGACCCTGATTGGTCAGATGAAAACACAGCCAGATAGTTTTTTTAAACCAACTTCGGTAAATTGTAGTAAGGAGAAGTTAGGGGAGAGTTGATTCCAAGACTGCAAAGTGCGTGGAGCTGTGCCACCCGCCGCCCCCTGACGAACACCGACAAGGTAATGAACGCACGCGATGCCGCATTTTTGAGCGCATAAGGCTTGACTCAGAACTGCAGAAGTCTCATCTGTTACATCCCCTTTTTTACGTAATAATAGTGTCGATCGTCAATTAAATCTCATGGTATTCACATTTGCTACGTAAGTTAAAATCTGAAACGCGATAATTTTTCTGTTATATAATTATTGAGAAGCCACTTCAGCCACTGTAATTTACGACAAGTTAGATAAGTAATTAAAGATAATTGAGGCTCACTGTAGACTATTTTGATAGTTTTCTCTTTTGTGAAACTTAATTTAAACCTAGATTATAGATGTGATATGGCATAGGTCATCCTTTGATCCATTGTAGAACTTGGAAACCCACTCAGGGAATATTCGTTCACATTTTTGTTGAACGCATTTGGTTTTTATCATCCTGTATTAAAATATTTCCTTTTATCAATAGTGCAATTTATATACAATATTTTGTGAGTAGAATAAAATTTTCCGTTGATAAACCTAACTACTTTTTCGACGTTATTTTACCAGCTAACTAAAATAGGAAAGCCTTGAACCCCTTCCACTAAATTTAGTTAGTATTAAGATTCTGTTACAGGGAGTGCGGTGGAGCTGACGCTGAAATCATTAAGTATTTGGTTATATCATCGCTAGTCTCACTGAACTCCTCTGAACGCTACATGTCATGTGTGGTATGGCGTCTCCTTACCAGCAACAGGTCCCAGGTTCAAACTAGTCAATTCCCTAAAAAACACGCTCTGAGCGTCGTTGCGCGAAAGTGGTGGGCAGACACGACTTAGAACAGACACCACGCAGAACGTTAGACGCTTGCTGCTTCACTATGAGGGTAGAAATCAGTTTTGCCTTACATACACGCTGTAACAGTTGTGAGTGTTCGTTACCTAAGAGTCTGGAGGTGATCAGTTTATGTTCGTCAAGAAAGCCTTTAAGGCGACAAAGACGCCTTAATCAGCAGCTTACTGTGTTTGAGCCGGCCGCGGCGGCCTAGCTGTTCTAGGCGCTCAGTCAGGAACCGCGCGACTGCTACGGTCGCAGGTTCGAATCCTGCCTTGGGCATGGATGTGTGTGATGTCCTTAGGTTAGTTAGGTTTAATTAGTTCTAAGTTCTAGGCGACTGATGGCCTCAGAAGTTCAGTCGCATAGTGCTCAGAGCCATTTGAACCATTTTGAACCATATCTGGCACACACTTTCGTTACGATCAGGACAGAAATACTGCGGAAGTAAAAACCAGCTGCCTGTTATTGAGATGAGAGTGATAAAGTGAAGAGAAACGAGGGAAGAAGATCGGCAAAGACAGGGGTGCGGAGATATGTGGAGAGAGGGGGGGGGGGGGAAGACGGAAATGAGGAGGTCGTCCAATGTTTATGCTCCTTACACCAAGCGAAGCGTTGTTTGATATTTACCGGCGTGGTGTGTGGCTTATAAGCAGCCGCTCGACCATGAAATCCAAGTTTTCTCACCTCCCGCCTAACTATCGTAGTACTTGAAATGGATCCTGATGTGGTTTGGAAATCCTGTGTGATGCTCTGCCTATTACACATTACGACTCTCTTCAACTATCAGCTGTCTCTGGCAGTCAACAGACGAGGTCGGTCTGTACGCTTTCGTTCTGTACGTGTCCCTTCACGCTTCCACTTCACTATCACATTGGAAACAATGGACCTAGGGATGTTTAGGAGTGTGGAAATCTCGCGTATAGACGTGTGACACAAGTGACAATCACCTGACCACGTTCGGAGTCAGTGAGTTCCGCGGAGCGCCCCATTCTGTTCTCTCACGATGTCTAATGACTACTGAGGTCACTGATATGGAGTACCTGGCTGCAGGTGGCAGCAGAATGCACCTAATATGAGAGACGTACGTGTCTGCGGGTGTCCAGATACTTTTGATCACATGCTCTACGTACACCCATTTTCTCGATGTGTGTGGGTGTCATTTCCGCCAAGAACCATGATGAGTCTCGCTGTGGGGTGTCCTGCGTGCCTCGAATATCAGACAGCCGCACAGCAGATGTAACCACTCTGGAAGGGTGCCTGTGTCTCTTGAAGAGGAAAAGCGGTCTTTTCACTAGTTTTAGAAGTGATAGGCTGGATGGTTGATCTGACCTTATAACATTAGGCTACGTAGCACAGCGAAAGGCTGAAAGAAAGAGGAACCTACAGCCGTTACACTTCCCACAGGTATGTAGCTTTAGAAAGAAGGTTTACCGCCCCGTTGAGTTCGACGTGATTAGAGGCGGAATAGGAGCTCGGAACGTTTCAAGGACGGGGAGTTATATCGGCGATGCCTTTCGAAAGAAATATACCGGCTTTGGTGTGGAACGATTTAGGGCAATCACGGATAACACAAATCTGGACGGTCGGAAGCGGATTTAAACCGTCATCCTCCACAATGCGAGGCCAGTGTGCTAACCATTGCCACAAATAGCTATCCAGCTGTAATAAGCGGTTTCATGTTGACAGTATCGTCTTGGATGAAATATTTCAGAGGTAAAATAATCTGGAGGCAAAATATTCCGTCGGTAAAATAGCCTTTAACTCGAAGAGAATTTTTCAAGAGTGTTGTTGTTGTTGTGGTCTTCAGTCCTGAGACTGGTTTGATGCAGCTCTCCATGCTACTCTATCCTGTGCAAGCTTCTTCATCTCCCAGTACCTACTGCAACCTACATCCTTCTGAATCTGCTTAGTGTATTGATCTCTTGGTCTCCCTCTACGATTTTTACCCTCCACGCTGCCCTCCAATGCTAAATTTGTGATCCCTTGATGCCTCAAAACATGTCCTACCAACCGATCCCTTCTTCTAGTCAAGTTGTGCCACAAACTTCTCTTCTCCCCAATCCTATTCAATACCTCCTTATTAGTTACGTGATCTACCCACCTTATCTTCAGCATTCTTCTGTAGCACAACATTTCAAAAGCTTCTATTCTCTTCTTGTCCAAACTGGTTATTGTCCATGTTTCACTTCCATACATGGCTACACTCCATACAAATACTTTAGAAACGACTTCCTGACACTTAAATCTATACTCGATGTTAACAAATTTCTCTTCTTCAGAAACGATTCCCTTGCCATTGCCAGTCTACATTTTATATCCTCTCTACTTAGACCATCATCAGTTATTTTGCTCCCTAAATAGCAAAACTCCTTTACTACTTTAAGTGTCTCATGTCCTAATCTAATCCCCTCAGCATCACCCGATTTAATTTGACTACATTCCATTATCTGAGAGTATTCCAGTTAACGTTGTCAAAAGCTTTCTCTAAGTCTACAAATGCTAGAAACGTAGGTTTGTCTTTTCTTAATCTTTCTTCTAAGATAAGTCGTAAGGTTAGTATTGCCTCACGTGTTCCAACATTTCTACGGAATCCAAACTGATCTTCCCCGAGGTCCGCTTCTACCAGTTTTTCCATTCGTCTGTAAAGAATTCGCGTTAGTATTTTGCAGCTGTGACTTATTAAACTGATAGTTCGGTAATTTTCACATCTGTCAACACCTGCTTTCTTTGGGATTGGAATTATTATATTCTTCTTGAAGTCTGAAGGTATTTCGCCTGTCCCATACATCTTGCTCACCAGATGGTAGAGTTTTCTCATGACTGGCTCTCCCAAGGCCATCAGTAGTTCTAATGGAATGTTGTCTACTCCCGGACCCTTGTTTCGACTCAGGTCTTTCAGTGTTCTGTCAAACTCTTCACGCAGTATCTTATCTCCCATTTCATCTTCATCTACATCCTCTTCCATTTCCATAATATTGTCCTCAAGTACATCGCCCTTGTATAAACCCTCTATATACTCCTTCCACCTTTCTGCCTTCCCTTCTTTGCTTAGAACTGGGTTGCCATCTGAGCTCTTGATATTCATACAAGTGGTTCTCTTCTCTCCAAAGGTCTCTTTAATTTTCCTGTAGGCAGTATCTATCTTACCCCTAGTGAGACAAGGCTCTACATCCTTACATTTGTCCTCTAGCCATCCCTACTTAGCCATTTTGCACTTCCTGTCGATCTCTGTATTCTCATTAAAAAGAAAAAAAAATCGAATCTGACGTTCTACTCGCTGTGCCGTGGAGCGTTAGAGCCCTTAGATAATCCATTTAGTAAACACAGTTGTGTTTTCCACGCCATCACGGACGAGCCTGCTCCATAGCAGTGGTTCCTAGTATCACCAAGGAATGTATGTCTGATGATGATCTCCGTTGTAGATTAAAACCAGTCATGCACAAATAAAAGGTAACAACCCACATGCGACCAGACTGGACTTACTAAATAAATTGTAATATTACTAGATCGCTGTTTCCCTGGAAAAATATTCCAAAAACCTTAGATAAGCTTTAGTTAGTTACATGTTCAACAGATCACTTGAACGACTTTTAATGCGGTGGAACGTGAGACTGAATGGACACGAATTCCCTAGAAATACCGAATCGCTGACCACCACCTAGAAGTTAGAATGAAGATTATCATGTTGGGATAAGCCCGACAGAACTACAAGAAGGGATATGGCTAGAGTGAGAAGTATAGAATGCCTCATTTATGCGGACATTATGTCACCGGCATAGCCGACTGAATATACGGTCCACTTTTGTTTATTTGTATTGCTTCTATTGAATGAATTGCATATACATAGTTTATTGATCGAACTATACATGTATATGTTACTACAAAAGAAGCTGTCAAATTTTTCTGTTTCCGGTGGATGGATAACGAGGGGAGCCGCCAGCCGATGTGAACAGAAGGCCTTTGCGACTCCCAAACGCGCTTGTGCTGTCCGTGGGATGCACGAAAGCTGTTATTCAATGAAGTTTTCCCTTCTACAAATAACACAAGTATCTTCAGACTTTGTCATTGTTTTGATAAGTGATCGTCATGTGATATAGTAAAGTGTACAATAAATATCTGCGTTGAACTTCAGTTGTGGAGTTGAAACTTTTGATACAGTGCTGCATTGCGGTAATTCTCATCCTAACTCTTAAAAAACAGCGGAGATATTTAAGAATTTCCTAACTTGCGGAATGTGCAGGAACTTACTCAATATTTGTTTAGTAAGAGGAAATTGGTTGAGTGTTTTCTAATTTTATTAGACAAAGGTGTCAACACTGCACTTTGGTGGAGGAGAGAATCGGTGGCAGGATTAATAAGGAGTTTTCTTTGTCCTTTAGTGCTGCCTCTTCTCTCGCCAAGTTACAGACTTCTCGTGTTCTGAAAGCGAAACTGCACGACACTTACTTGAACATCCAAGCGATCAAATGAAGTAAGAAACCAGCTGTTACTACTACACCAAGTGGGAGCGCTATGCAAGCGAGTAGAAACGTAGAATACTTGCGAGATTATGATGTTGAGATAGACCTTTCCGTAATACTGAGATCTACCTATGTTTCTTTCATAATGGCTTTGATACGTGTTCCTACTAACAGCGTACAATCACAAGTCTGCAATTCCTGCGAATATACTTACGATCGTTGTCTGTCCACTGTTCTGGACCCACCGATGCACTGCGAGTGTGATGTGATCATAACTTCTTAAGAACCAATACTTTGAGTAATATAAGTATATTATTGTTCCGTCCAAAAAATAGTAAATCAAGTAAGATATCCGGAAATGTCTCGCTGCATAAGTTGCGGTGTTACTACGAACCTTTACTTGTGAATCTTTACTTTTGAGGGAATCGATAAGGTAATCATGAATTACAAACAAACAGCTGACTGGGGGGGGGGAGGGGGAGGGGGGGCGCAACGTTACAACACAGCACCCATGATGATTTTCTCTGCTTCTTATCTCAGTCGATGTTTACCAGGATTTATGTCTTAATTCTCTTATAATGTGTCATTCACTAGCAATCTCTCTCCCCAGAAGTGGACACATACATTTGTAACTTTTAAAATATTCAGCCAAAAATAATTGTTCGTATTTCCGAAACAATTATATATCGTTTTCATTATCGATTACTTCCACAGGTTATCTGTAGCAATAGGTTCCGTAATTATCTTTCGCCTCACTAACAGTAATAATTACAGTTGATATTTACTTATTACAACCAGAAGAAATGAGAAAATTTCACAATACGAGACCACTGCTACTCGCAATCGTAAAATTCCCTAATATGTGATGAATCACTCTCCAGGGATGTTACTGCTCACGAATTTTCGTAATTATTACTTGCGTGGTTACCGATGCAATTATTAGGTTGGTGCATAACTTCGTAGTGGTTTTGTTTTGCATGTTGATATTTTGGTTCGTATGTGTCTATTAATCGACTGTCATTTTTTGTTTGTAGTTCAATGTTGCTATTTGAGTTCACATATTGTCGTTTTGTCATCTGGAGACGCTGAGTGCGGCTGTTAACGCTAGAAGATAGAACAGCACGTGAATAAATAGCAATATTTCCCACACATTCTTCTGTTTGGGTTCAATACAGAGGTGGTATCTGAGAAGGCAGCCATAAACATTTACGCAGTGTGTTAAGATAGTACCTTTGGACAGAGCACGGCAGGGAAACGGTTTTCTCGTTTTAAGGGGGGTCATTTTGACACAATTGACTCTCCATGTTCAAGAAGACTTTAGGGTTTGTCGAAGTTCGTTTAAACGCATTACTCCACATTGATATAACTTAATGTATTCGTGAATTGGCATATGTCATCAACTGTTGCCATCCCACCATCGCGCGAAATTTGCATACAATGAGGAAGCTTACAAAATCGAGTGGGTAGGAAGCGCATGTTTTAAGCCAAAATCACAAAAATCTGTAGGTGGCCATATGTGTGTCTCTGTTTGCTCGTCATCTGCTGGCTTGGGAGTAACACTGACCGTTTATCTGTATCATTACTGATGACGAGAACTGGTGTCCTTATGCTAACATAAAGAAAAGAAAGGAATCATTGAAACCAAAGAAAGCAGTAACTCCTTATAAAAAGACCTGCTCGCATCCACAAAAAAATAACCTTATGGTCATCAGGTATAACAGCGACGGTGTGGTCTACTATTAAATGCTTCCGCGCGGCATATACATCACTGCTGACATTTATTGTTAACAACGGAGACGTCTTGCAGAAGCAATCCAAGAACAAATATCAGGAAGAGGGGTCCGTCTATATCCTGCCAGACTGACAAAAGACACTGTACAGGTGTTGGGTTGGGAGGTCATTCCGCACCCATCTTATTCACCTGATCCCGCGCACCCAGATTTTCACCATTTTCGCTCTCTGTTGAACAACCTTCAAGAAACTTCCTTTCCGGATGAAAATTAGCTCCGAACATGGTTCGACGAGTTCTTCGCTTCGAACCAAGTGATGCCTATAGTCGCGGAATCGAAAAGTTACCCAGACTGTTGTAAGCAGTGAAGAATAATCTATTAGTGACGACTAATGTCTCTGTTACGTCTATCTGTGTATTTCTTATGGAAAAACTCTACGAACATATGCTCCAACCTGACAGCTTCAGTTATTACTCTTAGTAGTCAACACAGAACAGGTAGTTCTTCTACTGTGACTGTCGATCCCACAAAAGACGACTACACTGACAAACATTAAAAATTCAGAATATTTCCTCAGCCACTGATTAACTTTCGGTTCAGTATTTATTGGTGTGCGTAGTTCATACACACAGCTATTCAATAAAATCAAAAAAGTGCGCGACTAGATATAAGCTTGGCACGTCGAGTTCTCATACAGAAGTCTTACAAAATAAGTATTCATTCATTTCGTTTCAGTTACAATAATATGCATGGGGATTCATGAAAAAGTCTTCCGTGCCCTGTCCGTCGCCTGACCTCGTATAATGACCTGCACCGTCTCTCACCGCGTCACTTGAACGCTTAGTCACCAACTCGTTCATTTTACACGTATCAGACGAAACAGACACAAGGCTTTCATACTACATTCACAATACCTCATAGTACTTAAAAAGTAAATAACTTCAGTTTATCTGCCGGTGCTCAGGCTGGAAGTACGACGGTGTTTCAGTTATAAAACTTAAACAATACAGTGTTGTCACCGTGGCAAAAAACAAAAGAATGCCTTCTCGGAAATTACACACATCCGTTCTGTCACAGAATCAGCTTCCCACATACGTCGACAACGTGTCTGCTACTATCCTGCCTGCAGCTGACACGGCTTCGTTCGTTCCGGTGGCTTGTGACGTCATTCCCATGGCGTAAAGCAAGCACCACATCAGAATTACGATGTGACTTGCAAATCAAGTTACGTGTCACATAATTTTTAACTCATCCTGATGGCCAGTGCATTTACATAGCAGTGCATCTAAATGGCGTTCGTGGTCCCACACAAATTTCCGTTTCTGATCGCAGGCAAGTCGCGCTTATGATAGGTTTACTGAACTGGGTTGAAATGGACTGCAAGGTGTAAAAACATACAAAATCAATGATAACCAAGAATTCCAAAATAAAAATAAAGCAAAATGTTACTGTGATAAGAAACTTCCTGGCAGATTAAAACTGTGTGCCGGACCGGGATTCGAACTCGGCACATTTGCCTTTCGCGGTCAAGTGCTCTACCATCTTTTTCTTTATTTTTTTTTGTTAAATCTCTTAAATCTCATTTTGTTATCTTTTGTTCGTTGCATTTGCTCGGGGCGGACGTCGTGAGACATCCGTTTAAGTTCGTTGTTGATCGATTAACTCAGTTTTTTTTTTTTTTTTTTTTTTTTTTATTACAGAGTGCAGCTAACACTCTGACCGAATACGCTGAGCTTCCGTGCCGGCATCTATCCGAGCTACCCAAGTACGACTCATGACCCGTCCTCAGAGCTTCAATTCTGCCAGTAACTTGTCTCCTACTTTCTGAACTTCACATAAGCTCTGCTATCAGGAAGTTTGATATCAGCGCACATTCCGCTACAGAGTGAAAATCTCATTCTGGAAACGTCCCCAGGCTGTGGCTCAGCCATGTCTCCGCAACACACTTTCTTCCAGGAGTGCTAGCTCTGTAAGGTTCGCAGAATACTTCTGTGTAGTTTGGAAGGTCGGAGACGAGGTACTGGCAGAATTGAAGCTGTGAGTACGTTTCGTGAGTCGTGCTTGGGTAGCTCAGATGGTAGAGCACTTGACCGCGAAAGGCAAAGGTCACAAGTTAGAGTTTCGGTCTGGCACACAGTTTTAATCTGCCAGGAAGTTTCGTATCAACTCACACTCCACTGTAGAGTGACAATCTCATTCTGTTACTGTGATGTATATCAAAGGATTCCGTTCGATAAGACGATTGATCAACTGTCATCGGATTTAATCCAGGTGAAGTATTACTGACTTCAAATTTATTGACAGTTTAAAACGTTGTGGCAGAGCGTGTTTCGAAGCTTTGATCCCAGGTTCCTAAGCCAGTCCGGCATGCTTATTTAAGCCCCCAGTAAGTTTCAAAACAGCGAAAACTTCGCTGCTGAGTGAGAATACTTTGCATTGCGAGTGTTACTTGTGCATCTCTTTCGACGTATTAATAGTAATTAAAAATGTCTTTCAGCTGGAACTGGTTACTGGAAGAGAGGAATTTTGATCTTGTGGTTTGAAATACCTCTATTTTTTAAAAATGCTTTTCCAAATATGAGCCAAATCTGAAACGAGAAGTGGTCTTGCATCCTACAAAACCTGTTATGTCACTGTGAGTAAGAGATGGTTCTGACATTCAAGGAAAAATATAACTTAAGGGGAAAAGAGTCAAGGGAAGTGAGATTGGACCGCTGTTGTTGTCTATATACATATATAACCTGACGGAGATGGTGGACAGCAATCTGCAGCTGTGTGCTCATGACGCGTTGGTGTACGGGAAGGCGTCGTTGTTGAGTGTCTGTAGGACGATACAAGATGATAGCATTCTTTCTTGTTGTGATGAACGACAATTTGTTCTAAATGTCTAAATGTGTAAGTTAACGCAGATGATTGAGAAAACAATCCTCTAATGTTCGACTGCAGCATTAGCAGTGTGCTCTCTTCACATAGTCACTTTGATTAAATACACCAACTCAAAAACATCGCAACACCAAGAAGGCGTTGTGCAGCATAAACGAAAGCTGGTAGGCTTGATGATGTCTGTTCAACTTTCAAGCCAGTAGCATAAGAGTGGTACTAGTAGGGCCACTATGACGATAAAAGTCAAGCCTTTTTTAAATACATGTTATAAAAGTCGTGAGAGTTAGTTATCTTAGCGACTGGACTACGTTATCTATTTATTTAATTGCATGGCTAGGACCCCAGTCGGGCAGACCGTTCGCCGGGTGCCGGTCTTTCAATTTGACGCCACTTCGGCGACCTGCAGTCGATGAGGGTGTTAGGATGATGATGAGGACAACACAACAGCCACTCCCTGGACGGAGAAAATTCCATGACCCAGCCGGGAATCGAACACGGGCCCAGAAGACTGACAATCCGTCACGCTGATCATTCAGCTACCGGGGGCGGACACTGGATTTGGTGAGTTGATGCTAGTCACGAATGACTGTAAGGCGACAAAGATGCCACTATCAACACTTCGCTGTGTTTGAACGTGGTCTTGTGATGCAGCTACGAGAATCTGGATGCTCCTGAAATACTGTAGAAAGCCTTGGCAGGAATGTAACAATCGTACATGATTGCCGGCATAGGTAGTCACGGGAATGTACAGTCGCAAGATGCCAGGGATCCGGACGGCCACGTGGCAGCACTATCGACAGTTAAGACCATCGTGTTCGACCTACGGCTATGGTTCAAAATGGTTCAAATGGCTCTGAGCACTATGGGACTCAACTGCTGTGGTCATCAGTCCCCTAGAACTTAGAACTACTTAAACCTAACGAACCTAAGGACATCACACACAGCCATGCCCGAGGCAGGATTCGAACCTGCGACCGTAGCAGTCGCACGATTCCGGACTGCGCGCCTAGAACCGCGAGACCACCGCGGCTACGGCTATGGTGCACTTTACTATATCTGCAGTAGAAATTTGAGCAGCAGTTGGCGCACAGTGACGCAATGAATTGTTACAGCTTGGTGATTAAAAAGACAGCTACGAGACTTACGCCCTATAACGTGCATTCCACTGACTCCAAACCGTCACCATTTACGATTTCAGTGCTGTCAAGCGAGAGCTCGATGGAGGGCACAGTGGGGATCTGTTGTGTTTTCTGATGAAAGCTGGTACTCCCTTGGTGCCATGGCCGTATTAGAAGGAGGCCGCTTCAGGGCCTGCAGTCAAGCTGCCTGCATGCCAGACACATTTGACCTACAACTGAAGTTATGATCTGGGGTGCGATTTCTTATGACAGCATGAGTACTCTACTGGCTATCCCATGCAACTTGAAGTCTTATTTGCACCTCACTCTGGTGATTCGACTGGTGTGCTGCCATTCATGAACAGCTTTTCAGTGTATGTTTTCCAACAGTGTAACGACCATCCACATACCACTATCGTAGATCAACTTGCTCTACAGAGTGTCGAGAACATGCTTTGGCCTGTTCTACCACCGGATCAGTCTCCCATATGGCACATAATCGGAGAAGCACTCCAGCTCATCCACAAACAACATTAACCGTCCCTGTATTGACTGACCAAGTGTAACGCGCATGGAACCCCTTTCCACAAACTGACATCCCGCACCTGTGCAGCACAATGCATGCATGATTGCATGATTGGATTAAACTTCCTGGCAGTTACTCCGATTATTATTGAGCCAGCATTTCACATTTGCAATGGCTTACCTCGCACTTACATTAACCTGTGATCTTGCGATTGTAATCAGCCAAACATATCACCTAGACAAATGTAGTCACCAAATTTCATTTTTTTCATCATTCTTCTCACTGGTTTCTGGTTTCATACGGCCCGCCACGAACTTCTCTCCTGTGCCAACCTCTTCATCTCAGAGTAGCACTTGTAACCTACGTCATCAATTATTTGCTGGCTGTATTCCAATCTCTGTGTTCCTCTACAGTCTTTGCCCTCTACAGTTCCCTCTAGTACGATGCGAGTGACTCCCTCATGTCTTAACAGAATTCTTATCATCCTGCCCCCTTCTCCTTCTTTTCCACATTTTCCTCTCCGATTCTGCACAGAACCTCTTCATTCCTTACCTTATCACGCCACCAAATTTTCAATATTCATCTGTAGCACCACATCTCAAATGCTTCGCTTCTCTTCCGCTCTGGTTTTCCCACAGACCATGTTTCACTACCATACAATTTAGTACTCCAGAATACGTTCTCAGAAATTTAGTCCTCAAATTAAGACCTATATTTTTCACTAGCAGATTTCTTTTGGCTACGAATGTCCTTTTTTCCATTGCTAGTCTGCTTTTGATGTCCTCCTTGCTCCGTCCGTCATTAGTTACATTACTGCCTAGGTAGCTAAATTCCTTAACTTCATCTAAATGTGACCATCAATCCTCACGTTTAGTTTCTCGCTGTTCACCTTTCTGCTACTCCTCATTACTCTCAGTCCTAATTCTCTACTCATTAGACTGTTCATTCTGGTTTTCAGATCATGTAATTCTTCTTCACTTTCACTCAGATTAGCAATGTCATCAGTGAATCGTATCACTGATATCCTTTCACCTCGAATTTTAATTCCACTCCTGAACCTTTGTTTTATTTCCATCACTGCTTCTTGGATATACAGGTTGAACAGTAAACGGGAAAGAGTACATCCCTGTCCTACACCCTTTGTAATCCGAGCACTCGGTCGTCCACTCACATGATATCACTCTTGACTGTTGTACATATTGTAGATGACCTGTACCTACCTATAGCTTACCACTATTTTTCTCAGAATTTCAAACATCTTGCACCATTTTACATTATCGAACGCTTTTTCCATGTCGACAAATCCTATGAACATGTCTTTAGTTTTCTTTAGTCTTGCTTCCATAATTGACCTCATCGTCAGAATTGCTTCTCTCGTGCTTCACTTTTTCTAAAGCCAAGCTGATCGTCATGTAGCACATCCTCAGTTTTGTTTTCCATTCTTCTGTATATTATTCTTGTTGGCACCTTGATGTATGAGCTGTTAAGCTGATTGTGCGATAGTCCTAGCACTTGTCAACTCTTGCGGTCTTCGGAATTGTGTGGATGACATTTTTCTGGAAGTCAGGTGGTATGTCGCCAGACGCATAAATTCTACATACGGAAGTGAACAGTCGTTTTGTTGCCACTTGCCCCAATGATTTTAGAAATTATGATAGAATGTTATCTATCCCTTATGTCTTATTAGACCTTAGGTCCTCCAAAGCTCTTCCAAATTCTGATCACCTATTTCTTCAAAATCGAGTCTTGTTTCCTCTTCTATCACATCAGACAAATCTTCTCCCTCATAGAGGATTTCAATGTATTCTGTCCACGTAACCGCTCTCTCCTCTGCATTTAGCAGTGAAATTCCCGTTGCTTTCTTAATGTTACCACCCTTACTTTTAATATCAATGAAGGTTGTTTTGACTTTCCTGTATGCATTTTCCTGTATGCTGAGTCTGTCCTTCGGACAATCATTTCCTTTTCGATGTCTTCACATTTTTCCCGCGGCCATTTCGTCTTAGCTTCCCTGCACTTCCTATTTATTTCATTCCTCAGCGATTGTATTTCTGTGTTCCTGATTTTCCCGCAACATTTTTGTAGTTCCTCCTTTCATCGATCAATTGAAGTATTTCTTCTGTTATCCATGGTTTCCTCGCAGTTACCTTCTTTGTACCTATGTTCTCCTTTCCAACTTCTGTGATGGCCCTTTTTAGAGATGTCCATTCCTCTTCAACTGTACTGCCTACTGCGCTATTCCTTATTGCTGTATCTATACCCTTAGAGAACTTCAAGCTTATCTCGTCATTCCTCAGCACTTCCGTAACCAACTTCTTTGTGTATTGATTCTTCCTGACTGTCTTAAACTTCAGCCTCTTCTTTATCACCACTAAAATGTGATCTAAGTCAGTATCTGCTCCTGAGTACGCCTTACAATCCAGTATCTGATTTCGGAATCTCTGTCTAACCATGATGTAATCTAATTGAAATCTTCCCGTATCACCGGCCCTTTTTCAAGTATACCTCCTCCTCTTAGGATTCTTGAACAGAGTATTCGCTATTATTAGCGGAAACTTGTAACTGGACTCAATTAGCCTTTTTCCTTACCATTCCTTGTCGCAAACCCATATTTTCTGTTACGTTTTCTCCTACTCCTTCCCCTACAACTACATTCCAGGTTCCCATGACTGTTAGATTTTCGTCTCCCTTTACGTACTGGATTACCCTTTCAGTATCCTCATAGATAAAAACTACTGTATCACTAAACTGTTCACGGTAACACACTCTCTGCCCTACCTTCCTATTCATAACGAATCCCACTCCCATTATACCTTTTCTTGCTGCTGTTGACATGACCCTCTGCTCACCTGACCGGAAAACGTTGTCTTCTTTCCGTTTCTCTTCACTGACCCCTACTATATCTGGATTGAGCCTCTGCATTTCTCTTTTCAGATGTTCTGGTTTACTACCACGTCCAAGCTTCTGACATTCCCCCGACTCGTTAGAACTTCATGTGTTCGTTGATTATTCAATTTTTTCCTCATGGTCACCTACCACCCCCCCCCCCCCCCCCCAGCAGTCCCCTCCCGGAGAACCGAATGGGGAATTATTCCGTAATCTTTTGTCTATGGGGAGATCATCACTACACTTTTCAATTAAAGGCCAAATGTCCTGTGGATACACGTCACATGTCTTTAATACAGTAGTATCTATTGCCTTCTGCATCCTCATGTCGTTGATCACTGGTGATTCTTCCGCCTTTAGGGGCAGTTTCCCACCCCTAAGACAAGTGAGTGCCCTGAACCCCTGACCGCTCCTCCGCTCTCTTTGACAAGGCCGTTGGCAGAACGAGGGTGACTTCTTATGCCGGAAATGTTCGGCCGCCAATGTTGATTATAATCAAAATTTAAGCAGTGGCGGGATTCGAATCCGGGAGTGATGACGTTTTGATTGATAATCAAAGAGAATATCCGTAGACTATTTCATTACTCTACATTATTTATTTTTTGGTGTTCTGATTTTTTTTTTTTTTTGTCAGTGTATGTAGGCGTAAGTTTGCAAAACGATATGAGGTGGAACTAGCACGTAAGATCGGATATGGAGAAGGAGAGTGGTTGACTTCGGTTTATTGGGAGAATCTAAGAATGTTAAGCTCACCCATAAAGGCGACCGGGTATAAAACACTACCCTTAATACTGCCTGAGTGTTTGGTATCGCCGCCATGTCTGATGAAAGGAAGACATCGAATCAATTCAGAGGCATGTTGCCAGATAGGGTAATAGTAGGTTCAATCAACACTCAAATGTGACGTAAATGCTTCGTGGACTCAAATGTGAATCGCGGCAGAGAAGAAGACGTTCTCTTCGCGAAAAACTACTGGGGGGAGGGGGGGGGGGGAGGGATTTTGAAAATTGATATATGCGGCTTACTGTAGAACGATTTTACTCCCGCCAACGTACTTTTCCCGGAAGGACCACCATATCAAGAGAAATGAGGTACCGTAAAGGATCGTATAGACAGTCGTTTTTGCACGCTCTATTTGCGAGTGTTACGGGAAAGGAAATGGCTAGTAGTGGTACAAGGTATGCTCCTCCATCCACCGTATGTTGACTTGCCAAGTTTATATGTAGATGTAGATAATTTAGAGCAATTATGGGTAGTGGCTTAAGACATCTGGTGCATGGGAACCAATATTTTTAACGCAACAGTGTAGCTTATACTTTAGAAAGGAGTTGTTATATGAAGTAATAGGTTAGGAATAGGTTCAGTGGTAATAATGTATCTCAAATGTTTGAAAAGAGCGACAAGTACTGTAGAATTACTTAAAATACCTCACACATGTAATGTCGGCAGGGTCGTCTCTGCCTCACATTAGGCATTCGCTGACTGCAGGCAGATGGTTTACCTGCCACGGGCCACTCTCTTGCAACTTGGCGGCGCAATCTTGGCCGGGGCACGGCGTCTGCAGTGTCTGTCCGGGAGCGGGTGTTGGGTAACGGGCCAAGTCGTGTGTGAAAGCGAGTCGGCGCTTTCTCTGAAGGCTGCCTAGTCGAACCTCGTCCGTTCGCTTCCACGGCGCAGCTCCTCCGACTTTTGAAACACTTCACTGTCGTCAGTATCAGAAAGATTGTGCTTGCTTTTTCTTTCATTATCCTCTACCCTGTCCTTCTCCGTAAGTTACAGTAGTCGGTAAATAATTTTAAAAAAGTCCACGTGATATTTCATTGTGAATCGGCATTCCACGTTTCCTATCCTTCTCGGACTGAATGCTTTCGTACCATCAAACTATTGATGGTTCATAACTTGCTGTAAGCTCGTTCTTTCCTTATTACGCATATTGTCAGACAGATTTAGTGGTAACGTAAAGATACAGGACGTTTAAGATAAAAGCATAACGAGTTCCGTAAGCTAAACATTGTGACTTAGCTGTTTCCCCTCTTGTCCGATTATCCGGTAACGTGATGGGCGGGGTTAACTGTCACAGCTGCAGTTATTCTATCTGATCAAAAATATGTGGAGAACCATAAGTGGACATTAGTACGGCATGTTCCACCATCCGCCCTTATCACGACTTGACCTCCGGTGGCGACATTTTCTATGAATGTTGTAACCTCCCCACAAAAATATTAATTAAAATATGAACCAAGTGTGTGTAACCTCCCCTCGGAAATAATAATTAAATGATTTTTAAAGTATTGTAACCTCTGAACAAAATTGGTTCTCATTTATAGTCTCCGTGCTGAATTGCATTCACATTTAATGTAACCACAAAATTCAATTCCTAAACCCAGAAATAATAAAAAAAATTCAGTAACCTGGTAAATTTTATGACGACAGCAGCGCTGCGCCACGGCCCTGTATTTCTGAATAAAAAAAACGCAAAAAATTCTCACTTCAATAAAAACTGCGAATATATCTGCTCTTACCCTAAAAATTTTCGGCACAGCTCCGTGCAATGCTGGCCTATGCTTTGTGACTCGTGAAAAGAATTAATTATTCATTGGATAAAATATTTAAATTGAAATTAATGCTTTTTTCTTAAAAATTACTTTATATTATAAAAATTATTATTGGGGCATTTTTTAAAGAAATTGGAGGACAGTTAACATACATTACTAGATATGCGCAAGGCTGCTTCTTTACCTTCTACAATAATACTCATCCTCCAGAGTCCCGACCAGAGCAGACTGCAGACAAGCGCAGACACGCGCCGACTACTGCCGACTACTGCCGACTCACGCAGACTACTGCATACTACTGCCGACTAGCGACAAGCAACAACTAACTACATACTGCTCTCTGGTCAGAGACTCTCCTGTCTTGCCTGTTGCAGGCAGCGCATACATCGCATACCTCTTACAATGTCTCCATGTCTGTTGAGGAACAGCAGCCCATTCTTCCTCAAGTACTGAAACCAGAGAAGGCAGTGATGTTGGACGCTAGGGTGTGGAGCGAAGTCGACGTTCTCACACATCGCTGAGGTGTTCCGTTCCGTTGAGGTTGAAATCTTCGGCATACCAGTCCATTTCAGGAACGTAATTGTGCACAGACCATTACCTGCCTTATGATAGGGTGCATTGTCGTGTTGATATGAACACTCGTCGTCCCCGAACGCGAGCTATGCTGTGCTCAGTGCACAATGCTCTAAACTGTGTCCATATCCAGGAAATGTATTCGCAGTTGCGGATACGGGCAACATCCAACCGTAGACGTGATGACGACAGTGAAAAGCTGTGGTGGACTAGGACTCTAACCTGGATTTCCCGTTTGTCGTGAGCGATCGCCTAAACAGCTTCATCTATCCGTGCAGGCTTCACGACCAGACCCAAACTTTGTATCTCGCGGTCCAAGTGTCATTAACCCGCACTTGTACATTTACTGCAAATCGTGTACAGGGGACAGAAATAATCCAAAATTGCTAGCCTTGTACTGGCGATATTGTAGTGACTGTGTTTGTAAGACGTTCTATGCAGTGTTCATTCGAACAGTTCAATGCAGTGTTCTTTCGAACATTCATGCATGTCCGAAGGAAGGAAGGGCGTTGGACGACGACATGTGGAAGTTTGGCCGTGAAGCGTGCACGGATAGATGAAATTATTAAGGCGAGTTCTCGCAACAAGCAAGAAACGCGGCTTTGTGTCCTAGTTCATTCTACAGTTGGAGGTTGCCCGTATTAACAACTGCGAATATACACTGAAAAGCCAAGAAACTGGTTCACCCGCCTAATATCATGTAGGGCTCTCGCGAGCACGCAGAAGTGCCGCAAAACGAGACGTGGCATGGACTCGAGTAATGTGTGAAGTAGTGCTAGAGGGAATCGACACGATGAATCCTGCAGGTCATAACAGTACGAGTGGGTGGAAATCTCTTGTAAACAGCACGTGCAAGGCATCCCAGATACACACAATAATGTTCATGTCTATGGAGTTTGGTGGGCAGAGAAAGTGTTTAAACTCAGAAGAGTGTTCCTGGATCCACTCTGCAGCGACTCTGGAAGTGTGGGGTGTCGCATTGTCCTGCTGGAATTGACAAAATTCGTCGGAATACACAATGGACATCAATGGATTCAAGTGATCAGGCTGGATGCTTACGTGCGTGTCACCTATCGGAGTCGTATATAGATGTATCAGGGTCCTCATATCACTCCAAATGCACACGCCCCACTACAGAGCCACCACCAGCTTCAACAGTCTCCTAGTGGTATGCAGGGTCCACGGATTCATGAGGTTGTGTCGATACCCGTACACCTTCATCCGCTCGATACAATTTGAAATGACACTCGTCCAACCAAGCAACATGTTTCCGGTAATCAACAGCCCAATGTCGGTGGTAACGGGCCCAGGCGAGGCGTAAAGCTTTGCGTCATGTAGTCATCAAAGGTACACGAGTGGACCTTCGGCTCCGAAAGCCCATATTGATGACATTTCGTTGAATGGTTCGCACGCTCACACTTGTTGTGGCTCAGCATTGAAATCTGCAGCAATTTGCGGAAGGGTTGCACTTCTGTCACGTTGAACTATTCTCTTCAGTCGTCGTTGGACCCGTTGTTGCAGCATCTTTTTCCGTCCTTTTTTCCGGTACACATGTGAAATGATCGTCTTGGAAAATCCGCACTTCATCGCAACCTCGGTTATGCTGTGTCCCATCGCTTTTGGGTCGATTATGACACCACGTTCAAACTTACTTAAGTGTTGATAACCTGCCATTTGTAGCAGCAGTAACCGATCTAACAACTGCGCCAGACACTTCTCTTGTATAGGCGTTGTCGAACGTAGAGCCGTATTCTGCCTATTTACATATCTCTGTATTTGAATACGCATGCCTACATCAGTTTAATTTGTGCTTCAGTGTATTTCCTGTACTTCATAATGGCCGTAGTTACTGCAGAGCCTGTTCCTTCGGACATGCATGCATGCAATGTATCACACTTCTTACAATCACAGGAGCTGCAGTATCTTATGTTTCCATGTCGTCTCGTATTTCACATTTTCTTAAGCACAGCAAGTGGAGCGCATACTAACTACGGAAAATACCCCCTCCTCACTGTTCGCATGAAACATGATGGCAGATAATATTCTCCAGGCGTTCTCCAAAC
The DNA here is from genome assembly GCF_023898315.1 of Schistocerca nitens. Taxonomy (NCBI): domain Eukaryota; kingdom Metazoa; phylum Arthropoda; class Insecta; order Orthoptera; family Acrididae; genus Schistocerca; species Schistocerca nitens. The sequence continues at coordinate 231,385,801 of NC_064615.1, forward strand.
CAAGATCCTTCCGACTGCCGCAGGATATAGAGTGATGGGCGGTAACGTTGTCCAGGTGTTTACCAAACCCAAATCGTTACATCGGGCTGCCACAGGCTACAGCTTACTCGTTATTCATAGGTACTAGTTTCCAGTCATCGGCAGTCTAGTGGCGTCGCTGTTTACACCTCCTCAAGCGTAGTCTGGCACTAACTACAGAAATGAGTGAGTTTGTGAGAAGCTGCTCTATCATGTAACCCAGTCTTATTGTCTTCCTATGCACAGTCACTGCACTGGCTATACTTTTGGTAACACTTTGAAATGCCCCAGAGATTCTTTTCGCTGTCTTCATGTGAGCTTTTACAGCCACCCACAGCCGGGTCACCGCTACGGTCGCAGGTTCGAATCCTGCCTCGGGCATGGATGTGTGTGATGTCCTTAGGTTAGTTAGGTTTAAGTAGTTCTAAGTTCTAGGGGACTGTTGACCTCAGAAGTTAAGTCCCATAGTGCTCAGAGCCATTTGAACCATTTTTGAACCACCCTCAGCAATACTCAACGGCCCCTATCTGTTGTTAAATGGGGTCTAACTGGTCTTGATGTAACTATAGGTTATTTCTTCGCCTTAGCGCTTCAGGAACACATCAGGAACTACTTCAGCTGCCTTAGAAGTGTTGAAATATTCCTGATACTGTTGTTATTCAAGTGACATCCAATGACCGGTCCACTTGCGAAGCCATTCAGCACTCCTTATCGATCCACTCTGCTGTTACCGCTTCTCTTCTGACAACACAATACTCCCCGCCTTCTTTTACAGATATCTGGTGCTCACTTACACTTCGCATAGGAGTTTGCGGATACTTTTGATCAGATGCTATATATATGGCTTTCGTGCCACTTGGCCTCGATGATAAAATATTCTGAGTCGTTAGGCTGCATCATTTTCCTCTTTAAACTGCACGACAATTAGACACTGCTGATATTTTCTTAAGATCTCCACTGGTGTGCCTGCATTGCTGAACACTGTCGAAAGATAATGTAAAGTTAAATTACACACATCAAAAAAAGTTTTGCGTCACCTCGGTTCCGAGAGTTCCGGAACCTTACAGGAATATGGAATAGAGATCAACATAAACATCATTGCCACCATTTTTATTGCTCATGAAAACCACACATTGCATGTTGTACCAATATACAGCGAGACCTTTAGAGATGGTGGTTCAGGTTGCTGTACACACCGGTACCTCTAATACTCAGGAGCATATCCTCTTGCATTGATGCATTCCTGTATTCGTCGTGGCATACTATCCACAAGTTCATCAAGGCACTTTGGTCCACATTGTCCTACTCCTCAACGGCGATTCTGTGTAGATCCCTCAGAGTGGTTGGCGGGTCACGTCGTCCATAAACAGCCCTTTTTAATCTATCCCAGGCATGTTCGATAGGGTTCATGTCTGCAGAAAATGCCGGCCACTCTAGTCGAGCGATGTCGTTATCCTGAAGGAAGTCATTCACAATATGTGCACTATGGGGGTGCGAAATGTCGTCCATGACCACGAATGCCTAGCCAATACTATGCTGATATGGTTGCACTGTCGGTCGAAGGATTCCATTCAAGTGTCGTACTGCCGTTACAGTGCCTTCCATGACCACCAGAGGCGTATGTCGTACCCAAATAATACCACCCCAAAATAGCAGGGAACTTGCATCTTGGTACACTTGTAACGACAGAAATGCATGTCCTCCTATTTCCATCTATTGTACTATAAATTGTTTTCCTTATTTTGTTACCTGAAGATATGACATTTCTGTGTCTTTATGAATTGTAATTGGTTTACTATATATATGCAGTTATGTGGATGTATAATTGGTTTGTTTTGTAAATATTATTTGTATTTTTACGCTGGGTCTGGCCTAGGGAAAACTATGCTATCGAACGATTACATCGATAAGTCCTGTGGAGAACCTAAATGTTTAGGATCTTCGGTAGTGTTAACTCTGCCGCGTGGAGCGCGGGCAGAGCGGGGTCTGGCTGAAGTAGGGCGGTGGAGCAGGTGTGTTGAGTGACGCTCCCGCGAGTTGCCGCGCTTTCGGGGTTTGGCAGTATGTAACTGCGCTCGACTTGCTATGATAGTTTCTGACACGGTGTCAGCTGGTGCACATCAAGAGCCCGTTTCGCCTGGTGACAGTGTCGAGAAGAAGGCGCGCCATCATCCAGCTTCTGCAACAGCGACGACCGACAATGAGTGACTGTCGCCACCTCCTCGACCGACGACTTCAAACCTTCAATCAACCAACAAGGAAGGCTAAAAGCACGTAAAGTTTTTGAACTGTATGGCAGACCTCAGCTTTTCAAACTGTTAAATTTGCCCCACAAAATTACAGCAACGTGGCATGAACCTTTGTTGCTCATTGTCCCAATTGCATTACCAAGCAGGGTCCCTTCCTTTTCCGGAATGAACCCGAGTGTCGTTGAAATTCAAACGCCAGCATTAAAGTAATATCATTCCATTTCACTGCTTGAATTTCAAAGTTCAGTTAAGGTATTCATAGCTGGCTACAATATTTAGATTACACATGTACAAATTAAGAGTGCGCGTTTTGTTACCATATTTTAGCTTACCTGTGACTGCAGCTCAGCTTGGTACGTACTAAATTTTACTTTTGTTAATTGTTCAGAATCATTTAATTCAAGTTCAAAGTTAAATCTCTTATTTCTAAATTGCGTAGATTCAAGTCGCTTTGGAAATGATTGTTGAGGTAGCCCAAGATTAACCTTATTTTATTGAATTTCGTAGTGTTTCAGAAACAAAGTTCACTATTAATTTCAGTCACTAAATTAACTTTAAATTTTCCGGTTTTATTAATTCTTTTGCTAAATTAAGTCAGAGTGTAGCGAAATTTATTACTTCTGACAAACATTCAGTTTTCACACAACACTTGTCAACCTTCAGTTGCCACGCTTTTAGTGCTAAATATATGTGCATTAATCTTTCATTTTCAGTTATTATAGTTGTTGTCCATGGGACTGGCGACCGTAATTTTCCCCAAATCTCAAATATCTAATTAACGCCAATTAATTGTTGACGTAACGACCGCACATTTACTTTTCTTTATTAATTTTACCCTTTTCTCAAAATTAATTTCCACCAATTTCATTTGCATTTTTCCTTTCATTTAGATGTAACCCTTTCCTCCCTCTTTACCGACAGATTAACTTCGGTGACGATTGCTTTTCCCAAATTTCCATTAGGTACACGCGGTTTAATTTTTACTGTCATTAAGGTCGATAAGTGAGGGGGGAGGTTACACACTCGCTGGAGAGTGTGCCTAAGGCGTTCAGCCTGACTGGGTTGCCTCCAAACAAGTCTCCGACTATTGTCTGGTTAAAGACATATGCGACACTCATCGGTGAAGAGAACGTGATGCCAATCCTGAGCTGTCCATTCGGCATGTTGTTGGGCCCATCTGTACCGCTCTGCATGGTGTCGTGGTTGCCAAGATGGACCTCGCCAATGACGTCAGCAGTGAAGTTGCGCATCATGCAGCCTATTGCGCACAGTTTGAGTCGTAACACGAAGTCCTGTCGCTGCAAGGGCGTTGTGGCCGAGCGGTTATAGGCGCTGCAATCCAGATCCACGCAGCTGCTACGGTCGCAGGTTCGAATCCTGCCTCGGGCATGGCTGTATGTGATATCGTTAGGTTAGTCAGGTTTAAGTAGTTCTAAGTCTAGGGGACTGATGACCTCAGATGTTAAGTCCCATAGTGCTTAGAGCCATTTGAACCATTTTGTGGCTGCCATTAAAGCATTATTAAACATGGTGGCGTTGCTGTCAGGGTTGCTCCAAGCCATAATCAGTAGTAGTAGCCCTTGGGCGGCCTGAGCAGGGCATGTCATCGACGGTTCCTGTCTCACTGTATCTCCTCCATGTCCGAACAATATCGCTTTGGTTCACTCCGAGACGCCTGGACACTTCCCTTGTTGAGAGCTCGTCTGGCAAGAAGTAACAATGCTGACGCGATCGAACCGCTGTATTGACCGTCTAGGCTAGGTTGAACTACAGACAACACGAATGACTGGAACTGATCGGCTGTCGGACCCCTTCCGTCGTATAGGCGCTGCTCATGTAAGGTTGTTTACATCATCGGGCGGGTTTAGTGACATCTCTGAACAGTCAATGGCTATCTTCAGGAGTTCTGGGAACTGGGGTGACGCAAAAATTTTTGATGTGTGTAGAAAACGCTATTTGCCTACCCTTTCCCAAAGGCACCGGAAAAAGATATTCAGGCTGCTATTGGTGGGCCGTCGCCATTTCAGTATCTGGTTCCAGTATTTATGCAATGACGACGGCATTACCTTAAGAAAATTATCGAACAACGAACGAAAGGGTAACATTCTACTCGTCCGAGCGTGGAATGTCGGAAATGTGAATGTGGCAGGCACTTAGAAAATCTGAAAATGGAACTACAAGGGCTCGAACTAGGTTATTGCCGGTCAGTAAAGTGAAGCGGAAAGAAGATAAAGATTTCTGGTCAGATGAATATAGGACAATATCAAGAGCAGCAGAAAATGGCATAACGAGAATAGGATTCGTCATGAATTCGAAGGTAGTGAGTGAGTTACTGAGTACAATTAAGCGAAAAGACTATTTTCGTCATTATCAAAAGCCAACCAACGATAACACCCATATTTCATATATACATGCCGACGTCGCAAGTAGAAAATTAAGAGACACAGAAAGTATATGAGGACATTGAACAAGTGATTCAGTATTTAAAGGGGATGAAGTGGAGGAACAATGTACCAAAGGAAAGAAGTAAATTACAAGAGAATATGGCCTCGGTGATAGTAGAGCGTAGAAATACTAAGTCCTGCAATAACTTTCAGTGAGTAATGGCGATATAACGTTCAAAAATCACAATAGATGATTCGAAAAATCCCGGACACACTGGAAGATTCCAGGTGGAGTAGCACATGGTCAGAGAATCCTAAATCAGATATTACATTGTATGTGCTCTGAACAGAATGTAGTAATTAAAGTTTAAGAGCAACGTCGAGAAGAAACATTGTAGAGAAAACTAATTTACTAAAAAACTGAAGAGTGATGATGTAGGCTTGAAATTCGCCAAGGACGTATAGACCGCGATAATAAATACTGAAGTGGGCATCTTAGTTGTTGATAGTCACAGAAGTTGGACAGACAGCAATACAGCATTATAAGTCGCTTAGGTATGAAATAAACGGGAAGTGCAGGAAACTCAATAGAATGCGAAGAAATCGAAAAAGTAATGATCACCCAATGAACTGATGCAGCATACATAATTATAGGTAACCATCAGTATAATGAAAAGCAGAGGCATCAGCATTAAAAGTACCTGAGGAGATGCAACATCAAGCGCAGTTAAGAGCGCGGATGGGTGGAAAGTGTAAACTGAGGAATTTTCTGATCGTCATCTAACAGATCCTCAATTTCCTTTACAATTATTATGTATACTTTTCTCGCCAGCAAACTCGATGTTTGAGTTGTTAGGCTTATTGTCTGATAATTTTCTCATTTGCCTACCTTTGGTATCCAGTCCCAAGTATTTTACAATCTTGAACAGTCATTCACCTGCCATTCCCACCTATGAATTTAGAAACTACATAGGGATGCTGCCCATCCCCTATGCCTAGTTTGATCTCAGGTCTTCGGAGGCCCTTTCAGGCTACACGTCTGTGGGCAAATTAATTTTTTTTTAGAGAATTTGTCTCAACTAAGATCGTAAGTCTGCTCATTTGCAGAACATTGCCTGCCTACGTCTTGCTGCCTCAGCGAGGCCTGCCCCCTTCCTTAAATTACACCTAGAAACGCCGGCGGCGGCGGCGGCGGAAGTGACGCGGCACGCCGGCGCGCTTGCTTCCTTCATTTCCTGCGAAACTGCGCTAGCACCCACTTTACGGCGGCGTGAAGCTCGCAGTCGACAGCAATTGCCCGGCGTAAATAGCGAGCGGCCCACCCGTAGCGCACAGCCCTCCCTGTCCGCCAAGAAGCTCGCCGAATAAGCCAGCCTCTAGCGCGGTCTTCTGGAAGCACTACAGAGCGCGAAATATTGAGGCTGTTGCTACTGGTGGTGAATAGTGCCGGCGCTGCATCCTGACTGTAACATTTGTGAACAAAGCAACGCACTGGAGACATACTTGAGGCCCCCGATTTGATCTCAATGAAGCATCTTAAGCTTAGGAATGACAGTATAACAAATGGAAGGGTAACATTCTACCAGTCGGAGTGTAGAATGTCAGGAATGCGAACATGGCCTTAGAAAATATAGAAAAGGAAATAAAAGGGCTGAAACTACATTATTGGGGATCAGTGAAGTGAAACGAAAAGGCCGGCCGAAGTGGCCGTGCGGTTAAAGGCGCTGCAGTCTGGAACCGCAAGACCGCTACGGTCGCAGGTTCGAATCCTGCCTCGGGCATGGATGTTTGTGATGTCCTTAGGTTAGTTAGGTTTAACTAGTTCTAAGTTCTAGGGGACTGATGACCTCAGCAGTTGAGTCCCATAGTGCTCAGAGCCATTTGAGCCATTTTGAAAGGGAAAGAAGAACAAGATATTTCTGATCAGATGACTGTAGGGTAGTGTCAACAGTTTCAGAAAATGGTGGAAAAAGAGTGACGTTCGTCATGAATTGGAATGTAAGGCAAAGAATGGGTTACTGTGGACAATTCAATGAAAAGATTATTTTCATCAGTTTCAAAAGCCAACCAACGGTAAGACCTCAGAAGAAACAGTAATCCACTAGGGTAATTCATTGTATTAGTGCTCTTCACTCGGAAGACTGGTCTGATGCAGCTGTCTAACGTAATCTATCCTGTACAAGCATCTTCCTCTCTTTGTAACTAGTGCAACCAACATCTATTCGAACCTGGTTCCTGTTCTCAGTCATTGGTCTCCTTCTTTAACGTGTAGCCTCCACGTGTCCTTTCTTTACCAAACTGAATATTCACGTTGCAGTGGTCATTACTACATGATCCAGTCACGTTTAATGTCACCACTGCCTATATTCGACGCCACCATGCAATAACCACTCGGAGACGGCAGCTGGCTGTATTAGTAATGGTGGGTGCATAAAAGGGGAAAGGCGGGGAGGCGGATAACTGTATGAATTGAGGATTGCCACAGATCCTATGCTACAGGGGCGTCGTTGGTGCTTCACGCTCCAGCAGCACCAAGGCCACGTCCAGATCTCGAGTGAGGCCCCCCGGCAGATATCCGGAGTGCACGTTGCTTCATAGCCCTGAACGCTGCCTTCCTAACGGGCTCCATAATGCGCCTAATGATGGAGCTCCCGATAACTAGCAAACAATTGTCGACATGCTCCTGTTCTGAGTCTGCTGAAGGAACGGCCTCCTGTTCACTCACAGAGCGCATGGACGAGACCAGACGCCCAGCCTACACTTTGGCCCTTCGCGTCAAGTGGCGCTAACGCGTTACATCGCGCCACTCGCCCTGTAGTAAGGGCCGATCCACCACGGCGGCAGCAGAGTCCGTGAGAAAAAAAAAAAAAAAAAAAAAAAAAACAACTAGGTGGGTTGGGTTGTGAGATCAGACAGCGAGGTCATCGGTCTCATCGGATTAGGGAAGGAAGTCGGCCGTGCCTTTTCAAAGGAACCATCCCGGCATTTGCCTGGAGCGATTTAGGGAAATCACGGAAAACCTAAATCAGGATGGCCGGACACGGGATTGGACCGTCGTCCTCCCGAATGCGAGTCCAGTGTGCTAGCCACTGCGCCACCTCGCTCGGTGACAACTAGGTGTCCCGCGTGACGCGCCAGATTCTCCACCACCTCTACACCCCTAGACAGCTTCCCGAAGGTGACTGACCGTAGCCAAAAGCACATTCAGCTGTTCGCGAACTCCGGCCTGCTCCTCCAATGCGGCCAGCTCCTCCTGCGTCTGCACACAGCACGCACGCATTTTACCCATCTTAGTAAGATTAACTGAAAAACTAAAGTACAAAATATGACAGATACCTAGATATGCAACTTGTTACATTCCCGATCTGTCGCCAATGGACGCTAATACCTTAATAAACAGTGTGGCTGGCTGTTCATATGATGACTGGGCTACAGACTACCTGCTTGTACACTAACAAAACGCGAGATTAAACATCTTCAATACAAAAACATACACGAAATTTAGGCAATATATACTACTAGGAAAACACAGAAACTTTAAGTACGTGGCGTACTGACCTAGAGGTAAGTCACAGGTGACAGTGGGAGCCTGATATCCTACACATTTGTCCTTGATGTTGATTGTTAATGACCAAGGGGACGAAATTAGCTATTTTCCAAGTAAATAAAGGTTTCTTTTCAAATAAAAAATAGATTCAAGGAGCAAAATTCCTTCTTTGAAAAAATTTAATGTGAGTGTCGACTCAAGCTCAAAACAATCATTATTTTACCTGACTTCATGATAAGATTCGGTAGACTCACTGGCGCAGAGGTAAATGTCCTAGACTCGTGTTCGGAATCTCTTTATGTACCATATGTTTGTTTTCCCTTGCTCTTCAATGCGGCAACTACTTTGATGCACACGCTACTCCCTACAGTGAAACGCTCTTCATCTCTCCTAGACACTGCACCACGTATTAATTTGAATCTAAATCTGAACTGAAACTTCCTGGCGGATTAAAACTACAGGCTGGACTGGACCTGGACCCAGGGAGCTGTGCCTTACTTGAGAAAATGTTCTGCCGACTAAACTTTCGTAGCATGACTTACGACGCGCTCTCAAAACTCGCTGCCTACATTCCAGATTACACAGGTTTCTTCTGCATACAGCGGACACTGCGTTGTAGAGGGAAAAATTCATTCCGGAAATAATCCCCTAGCCTATCGCTAGAGTACTTCACCGCCATATCGTTCTTTCCGGGATTGCTAGTCCCGTAAGTTAAGCACAAGAACTTCTGCGAAGGTTGGAAGATACAGAGGAGGTACTAGCGGAAATAAAGTCGTGAGGGCGAGTCGTGAGTCGTGCTTGCATATCTCAGCCTGATCCCGGTCCAGCAGATGGTTTTAATCTACATCTATATTGATACCCCACAACGACTCTTTTTATGCCTCTGTATGAGTCGTAATTACCCTATCTTACCTTCGTTGTCTTAACGCGCAAAGTATGTTGCAGAAGGTATCATCACCTCTGTCTCCAAGATGGTCGTAGGCTGTGTTCCAAAAATGAACAGCATACAGACAGAAGTGATGACAATTTCTGCAGGACCTGAACATTATTTTGCAGAACAGTGCTCAAGAACGTACACTGTAAACTGTTACTGATTTGTTTGGCTGATGGGGCTCTAAGTGCTATACCACATACTGCACTCCCCTGACGTAAGCACTCGTAAGTTCAACTCGATTTCTAAACTGAAGGAGACACTTCACGCAATTCGCTTCAGAACTGCTACAAATTCGTCGGGCAATAGGCCGCGCCGCTCGAACTATCAATACAACTGGCACTGCTAAGAGTATCCTACGACTTCCACATCGCTGGCCACAGGTTATACACAACGCTAGTGACTACTTTGAAGGTCAGTAAAACTTTGAAACACGTATCTATTTTGTACGAGCTGTAAATAAATAGTTAGCACTGTTAAAGTCCCAACCCTCGTATATTGTTACTGATGCACTGTCATGATGATAAAATATCTGAGCATATTGTTGCTATGCAACTTAAAATGTAACGAGCCTGTGAAGTCTGTTGTAAGGAAGGCGAATGGTGCATTTCCCTATATTGGGAGAATTTTAGAAAGGTGATGTTGACATATAAAGGGTACAATTTACTAAATACTTATGCGATCAGTTCTTGAGTACTGCTCAAGTGTTTGGAGCACCATCATGTTGGATTAAAACTATAGCATTGAAGGAATTCAGAGTTCTGCTGCTAGATATATTACTGGTGGGCTCCATCAAAATTTGAAGAATACAGAAATTTTCTGTGCCCCAAGTGGGAATAACTGGAGGGAAGAGACGTCCTTTTTGCGATACTTTGTTGTGTATGGAACAGGGAAGGGAATGACTTGCAGTGGAGCAAGGTGTTCTCCACTAAGTGTAATAGGGTGACATATGGTGCACAAATGTACATGTAGACATAAATTTTTTCGCCGTCGACAATTTCTTGGCTCTCATAATACTGACATAAGAAGAACATTAGAAGAAGCACATCTGTCATAGTTTTGAGATTGTCATTCATTACAGGAAAACACCACTAAGTTCTCCGATGTGTCAAGATAGAGTGTAGCCAAATACGCAATAGGCACATCTGCTTAGTCCATGCTTTCGAGCTTTGACCACAGACACACATACACACACACTCTCAGATTAGTCCACACCAGAAAAGTTAGTCTACACAGACATGCTTGGTCTACACATGCATGCTTACACTACACGTGCCTGCTTAGTCCACACATGTGTCCTTAGGCTACACTTGCCTGATTAGTGCACATATGCATGTTTAGTTGAAAGATGGCTGAGTATTCTACATATATATGCTTAGCTCAAACAGACCTGCTTATTCCACATGTACCTACTTACTACAGAGGCCTGTTTAGTACATCCATGCCTGCTTTGTCCACACATATGCCCACTTAGACCATGCATAATAGTGTGTTCCATGCATGAATGACTAGTCCACACACACATGCTTAATCCACACATCTTGTGTAGTAGACATTTACCTTCTCAATCTACACACACCTGCTCAGTCCATGTACACATGCTTAGACCACACATGCCTGCTTAGTCACCACACATCTGCTTATTCCATACACACACACGCACACGCGCACACACACACACACACACACACACACACACACACACACACCTTCTTAGACACACATAACTTCTTAGGCACCTGCATTTATTTACATTTTTTTTTGTTGCGTCATCAGTCTTCTGACTGGTTTGATCTGGCGGCACCACGAATTCCTCTCCAGTGCCAACCACTTCATCTCAGAGTAGCACTTGTAACCTACGTCCTCAATTATTTGCTGGATGTATTCCAATCGCTCTCTTCCTCTACAGGTTTTGCCCTCTACAGCTCCCTCTAGTACCATGGAAGTCATTCCCTCATGTCCGCAGCTCGTGGTCGTGCGGTAGCGTTCTCGCTTCCCACGCCCGGGTTCCCGGGTTCGATTCCCGGCGGGATCAGGGATTTTCTCTGCCTCGTGATGACTGGGTGTTGTGTGCTGTCCTTAGGTTAGTTAGGTTTAAGTAGTTCTAAGTTCTAGGGGACTGATGACCATAGATGTTAAGTCCCATAATGCTCAGAGCCATTTGAACCATTTGAACCATTCCCTCATGTCTTAACAGATGTCCTATCATCCTGTCCCTTCTGTTTATCAGTGTTTTCCACATACACCTTTCCTCTCCGATTCCGCGTAGAACCTATTCTTTGCTTACCTTATCAGACCACCTGATTTTCAACATTCGCCTGTAGCACCACATCTCAAATGCTTCACTTCTCTTCTGTCCTACTTTTCCAACAGTCCATGTTTCACTACCATACAATGCTGTACTCCAGACGTACATTCTCAGAAATTTCTTCCTCAAATTAAGGTCGATATTAGTAGACTTTTCTTGGCCAGGAATGCCCTTTTTTCCATTGCTAGTCTGCTTTTGATGTCCTCCTTGCTCCATCTGTCATTGGTTATTTTACTGCCTAGGTAGCAGAATTCTTTAACTTCATCAACTTTGTGGCCATCAATCCTGATGTTTTCTCGCTGTTATCATTTCTACTGTTTCTCAGTACCTTCGTCTTTCTTTGATTTCCTCTCAATCCATACTCTGTACTCATTAGACTGTTCATTCCGTTCAGCATATCATGTAATTCATGTTTACTCTCACTCAGAATAGCAATGACATCTGCGAATCGTACCACGTTGAATTTTAAATCCACCCCTGAATCTTTCTCATAGTTCCATCATTGCTTCCTCGATGTACAGATTGAACAGTAGGGGCGAAAGGCTACATCCTTGCCTTACACCCTTTTTAATACGAGCATTTCGTTCTTGGTCGTCCACTCTTATTATTCCCTCTTGCCTGTTGTACATATTGGATATGACCTGTATCTCCCTATATCATATCCCTAATTTTCTCAGACTTTCTCAAATCTTGCCCCATTTTACATTGTCGAACGCTTTTCTGGTCCACAAATCCTATGAACGTGTCTTGATTTTTCTTTAGTCTTGCTCTCATTATTAACTACAGCGTCAAAATTACCTCTCTCGTCCATTTACCTTCCCAAAGCCAAACTGATCGTCATCTAGCGTATCCTCAATTTTCTTTTCCATTCTTCTGCATATCATTCTTGTAACCAACGTGAGTGCATGAGCTGTTAAGCTGATAGTGCGATAATTCTCACACTTCGGAATTCTGTGGATGATGCTTTTCCGAAAGTCAGATGGTATGTCGTCAGACTTATACATTCTACACACCACGTAAATAGTTGTTTTGTTGCCACATCCTTCAATGGTTTTAGAATTCCGATGGAATGTTATCCATCCCTTCTGCCTTATTTGACCTTAAGTCCTCAAAAGCTCTTTTAAATTCTTATTCTGATACTGGATCCCCTACCTCTTCTGAATCGAATAATGTTCCTTATTCTATCACATCGGACAAATCTTTCACGACATAGAGGCTTTCAATGTATTCTTTCCACCTACCCGCTCTCTGCTCTACGTTTTACGGTGGAATTCCCGTTGCACTTTTAATGTGCTTTTAGTGTCACCGAAGGTTGTTTTGACTTTCCTGTGTGCACTTTCCTGTATACTGAGTCACTGCTTCCAGCAATCATTTCTTTTTCGGTGTTTTCACAATTTTCCTGCAGAAAGTTCGTCTTAGCTTTCCTACACTTCCTATTAATTCCATTCCTCAGCGACTTGTATTTCTGAGCCGGCCGCGGTGGTCTCGCGGTTCTAGGCGCTCAGTCCGGAGCCGCGCGACCGCTACGGTCGCAGGTTCGAATCCTGCCTCGGGCATGGATGTGTGTGATGTCCTTAGGTTAGTTAGGTTTAAGTAGTTCTAAGTTCTAGGGGACTGATGACCAAAGATGTTAAGTCCCATAGTGCTCAGAGCCATTTGAACCATTTTTTTGTATTTCTGAGTTTCCCGGAACATTTTTGTAGTTCCTCCTTTCATCGATCAATAGAAGTATTTCTTCTGTTACCCATGGTTTCTTCGCAGTTACGTTCTTTGTACCTATGCTTTCCTTCCCAATTTCTACTATGGCCCTTTTTAGAGATGTCCATTCCTCTTCAACTGCACTGCCTACTGAGCTATTCCTCATTGCTGTATTTATAGCCTTACAGAACTTCAACCGAATTTCGTCATTCCTTAGTACTTCCGTATCTAACTTCTTTGCGTATTGTTTCTTCCTGACTAAAGTCTTAAACTTCAGTCTACTCTTCCTCACTACTATATTGTGATGTGAGCCAATGTCTGCTCTTGGTACGCCTTACAATCCAGTATCTGCTTTCGGAATCTCTGTCTGACCCTGATGTAATCTAACTGAAATCATCCTGCATCACCCGGCCTTTTCAAAGTATACCTCCTCCTCTTGTGATTCTTGAACAGAGTGTTCGCTATTACTGTCTGTAACTTGTTACAGAACTCAATTAGACTTTCTCCTCTTTCATTCCTTATCCCAAGACCATATTCTCTTGAAACGTTTTCTTCTACTCCTTCCCCTACAACTGCATTCCAGTCTCCCATGACTATTAGATTTTTATTCCCCTTTAGATACTGTATTAGCCTTTCAATATCCTCATATACTTGCTCTATCTCTTCTTCTTCAGCTTACGACGTCGTCATGTATAGCTCAACAATCGTTGTAGGTGTTGGTTTTCTGTCGATTCTTATAAGAACAACCATGTCACTGAACTGTTCACAGTAACACACTCTCTACCCTACCTTCCTATTCTTAACGAATCCTACTCCAAATGATTCAAATGGCTCTGAGCATTATGGGACTGAGGTCATCAGTCCCCTAGAACTTAGAACCACTTAAACCTAACTAACCTAAGGACAGCACACACATCCATGCCCGAGGTAGGATTCGAACCTGTGACCGTAGCGGTCGCGTGGTTCTAGACGGAAGTGCATAGAATCGCTCGGCCACAGCGCCCGGCGCTACTCCTGTTATACCATTTTCTGCTGCTGTTGATATTACCATCTATTCATCTCACCAGAAATCCTTGTCTTCTTTCCACTTCACTTCACTGGCCCCTAACAGATCTAAATTGAGTCTTTGCATTTCCCTTCACAGATTTTCTAGTTTCCCTACCCCGTTCAAAGTTCTGAAATTCCACGCCCGACTCGCAGAACGTTATCCTTTCGTTGATTATTCAGTATTTTTCATATGGTAACCTTCCCCTTGGCAGTCTCCTCCCGAAGATTCGAATGGCGAATTGTTCCAGAATCTTTTACCAAAGGAGAGATCATCATGAGACTACTTCAACTACAGGCCACATGTCCTGTGGATACACGTTACGTGACTTTCATGCAGTGATTTCCATTGCCTTCTGCATCCTCATGCCGTCGATCATTGCTGAGTCTTCCGCCTTTAGGGGTAATTTCCCACCCCTAGGACAAGAGGGTACCCTGAACCTGTGTCCGCTCCTCCGCCCTCTTTGAGAAGGCCGTTAGCAGGATGAGGGTGACGTCTTGGGCCGAAAGTCTTCGGTCGCCAATGCCGGCCCGGCGCCGAAGACGTTCTGATCATAAATCAAAGACGCTACTCCTAGGCCATGGATTCATTTCACACCTGCATATTCAACACATACCTACCTGGTCAGCACATGGCTGCTTCGTCCACACACACCTGTTTAGATTATCCATCTGCGAGTGTACACAACTGCAGGTCTGCTGTGAGCGAACTTCACGCAGCGTTGACGAAGACAACATCGATGTCGGTGGCTCTGGGTGTGAGCAGAATAGGTTTGTGGCCTCAGACAGTATGTTGATGCAGCTATGGACTCTCAGCTTTGGCTAAGGTGTTCGGCAGCTTTCTGTGGATATAAGGCAAATGTTGAACATACAAATCGCTTCCCATTCCCGTAGAGAATACTCATGTAAAAGATAAATTTAGAAATAATTACTACCCCTGATTTTTACCTTATCTGTAATGAACTTAATAACTTATTAAGCAATAAATCACAAAATGTCCTTGATCAAATGAGTCCTTACAGATTCAATCATCTTTCATGACTAATTCTGTGATATGAGTTAATGTTGCTGTGGACGTAAGTTTTTAGGATGGGAAACGGCTTTTGGGAGAGGAAGAAGGTTTGGTGGGAGAAAAAAATCCAAACAGTGTTCAAATATATGTACAAAGAAAAAATTTAGATCGAAAATGGCAGAAAAAGCTATTACGGTGTAACTTTCCAATACGTCGTTGGTAAATCAACTGGATCTGCTATGCTGGTTAATGCTTAGTTGCTTAGTTTTTTCCCTCTATTTTTTTGAAGATTTATTCAGTGAATACATTCCCAGTTGGTCAACTGTTAAGTGTTCATCAATGCGGCAAGTGTAATCTCTGGGTTAAACAATCTATGATAATTGCAGTTGTTTGAAACAAAATGCCTTTTTTGCATGCTGTACATCGAAATTTTTATTTTCTTTGAAACAACAGCAATTTATATACAGCTGCGGCGAAAATGGCCGCTACAAGAAACGTGTAACCTATGAAACATTGGCCACTTCTGGAAAATCATTCGTTTTTTATGGAAAAAGCAGGCAAAATTTAACGCTCACCTTACTTCTTAAGCACAGGCAATACGAAGAATTTTCTTCAACAAAAGGAATTGTACCACAACAGTAAGAAAAATTTCCTTCTTCTCTGTTTACATTCAGATTGTAATGCATGTGTGCTTTATGTAGAGCATATTGAACAGACAAATTAGCATTTATTCCTCTAAACAAAATTTTAGTGTGCCTGGAAATGTAGATCGTCGTTCCATTTATTAATGCGCAGTTGAATATCATGCTGCAGCAACCATTACACATTGCTTTTAACTTTCCATTGTCGTCTCAGTGACTTGTAGAAGAGTAATTACAATATCTCCTCTCACATTCGCTGACGAACAAAAAGAAAACGTTGTCCAGATTATTTGGCCATATCGTCTTGTACAACGTATTCTCAATTAAGAACTCAGTTTTAATCCTTACACAAGTGACACGCTGTAAAATAACAGATTTCTACAAATCAACAGAAGAAAGAGGATGTTGACAGCATAGCGCAGCTCTCTGAAGTACGAGATTAGCCTAACGTTATTTATGGTGGTACCCGTTAATGGAAAGAATGCTATTATAAAGACACCAAAATGATGGGTTTCTCAAATCTTTAATGCTTGTTTATAAAGTCCAGCTATAAATGTGCATACAGTCCCAAATAAACTGAGGTGAATGTATCATAGGTTCAATAATACATAAAGATATTCTACTTCCACTATTTGTAAGAAAATATGTTCAACATTTCAGTGAGTGTAGGCTACTTTGAATTATTTTCATTCTAATATTAATGCAAATGACTGTATCATGAGAAGGCAAGCATCCACCAGGATGGGAAATTAAGATAATGTGTGTTTCTAATTGTCAGTGTGAAGTTAGTAATACTTAATATGTAACTCTATAATATGAACATGAATATTTGGTATGTCACATTACTTTATTTCACGTCGAGGAATTCAGTGAGGGCAATTAGCTGACATCCCACCAGACTTTTGTTTTCCATATATTACCCATTGCGTAATGGACATACCATTACTGTGTTTATTTATTCATGTATAATGCGAAGGAATATGCCTGTGTCTGTTCCCATACGTGCCACAGTCCCTCTCTTACATAATCTCTTAACTGCTGCCCCATGCATCTTATGGTTGTAGTAGATTTGTTGTATAGTGTTCTTCAAACATTAACTGTCGCATAATGATCATGTATGGGCATATTTGTGTAAAACAAAGCTGTCTATTGCAGCAGCACTGACAGTAGACGAGTGTGGAATGTTGTCATTGTATTAATTCATCATGGCCAGTATACTGTTACAAGGCAGTCTGGCTTGCTGAAACAGTGAGCTCAGCGATATAGCAGCAAGGACCTCCCCCCTCCCAGACTTAGTGCCATGGCGCAGTGGGCCACTCGAAGTTATTTAAAGCAGCAACGCCGACTCCTGCCCACGGTGCGATGGGTCACTCCCCATGCACACCAGCATCGTCCAAAAAAATCAGATGGGCGTCTCAGTATGTTGTGCATATGCCGCCACAATGCAGCCAGGTTTCGACAGGGTCTGTAGCACAAACGTCATCATTGAGTGCATGCCACGGTATGGGTACCATACAACCAGCTCGCTTAATGAATTGGCTGGCATGGTGGAGCTGCATCAGCATCATGTTGAGTGCAGGCAGGCAGCTCGGCAAAATACAGTGGCAAGGTAGTGTATCAAACAGTGCAGATGCGCCAGTAAAACAACTTGTTATATTTGCTCTGGTCTTTCTCTGGAGTCTCCTGGATCCTCACTCCACCTCCACCACCCTTCACATCATCCTGGCTCACAGCCACCTACCCTGCACCAGGTGGTCTATAGTTTGATGTCAGAATATGTGACATCGTCTTCCTGCAGCACAGCATCTAGACCATGACCTAGAGTGTCAACATGATGCAGTGAGTGATGAACTATTTGATTATATTTTGGAGGGTGTAACAGATATGGAACTAAGATGGGATTGTCATCTACAGTTACCTTGCTTAGGCCATAAGAGCTGACTGACTTATCTGAATTAAAGGGTAATTGTGGATAGTAGTATTTGGTGTTTGTAACGTGTACACAGTGTGACTTACTTGAGCATACTGTGTTTTGCATGGAATCGGTACCTCTAAGCCGTTACATATGTCATCGATATGGTAATATAACAAGGTAACGTAGAGACTCAATGGATCATTATACGACATAAAGATGAATCTTTAGTGATCACGTGGAGTTGTATTTTCTTTTAACACTGTGTGTAATAGAAATTAAGATTGTGACAGTGGCAGAGACAGATATGCAGTATGTGCTAGAACTGGAAGCAGTACATTTATTGTTAGAAAAGGTAGTGCAGTTGACAGTGGATAATACATTGCTGCATTGACAGTTGACAGCTGGGGACGAACAGTTAACAGTGCTTCAGGTAGCACAGCATGAGGCGGATCCAGCAGCTGTAAGACTGATCGTTACCTTTTCTGAAGAACCATATGTTAGACAAGCTTAAAAGGTCGGTGGAGATGGGTGGTTGGACTGATAGTTATTATAGCTATCAGAACACTGCTTTGGGCTGAAGTAAAAATACATGAGGTGTACAGAAGCATTAAAGAATGCAGAGAGCTTTGAACAGGTGGAGAAAAGACTTTTGCAAGATTATAAAAAACTAAATAGTGTGAAGTACTTTCAGGTGCAGTTGGGCACAATTGAAAAGAGGCGTGGTGAAGCTGTGAAAGATTTTGTGCACAGGGTAAGGAAATGTGTGAAACACAAGTAAAAGTTGGGGCAAAGTGATACAGTAAACACAGCATTTTTGCAAGAAGCTAAGCAGAGGGCTCTCGATGTTTTTCTGAGGGGATTTCTGTCAGACATGTTAAGAAGGGTGCACACAGATACAACAAAGAATTTGTATTCTGCTATTAGGTTAGCGCAGACTGTGAAGAAATTGACATGTCAACAGAGGAATGAGGCAATCGTGGGGTATTTGCTATAGACATTAAGTGTTACAGCTGTGTACTGAAGGGCATTTACAGAGGTAGTGTTTCCAACCACAGAGGAAATCTAAGCTATCAACAGCAGAATGGCAATGGATGTAGGGGTGGAAAAGGCAGCAGTAAGCAACTGTAATCCAAAGACCACCTTAGGAACCCACCACACCAAAGGTTCTGTGGGATTGGGGATAGTGATGAAAGATCACCGAGATCGGCATGGATTTTCGTAAAGGGGCTCTGTGGTTTACATAGTGTATAGACGTGGTACTGCATGTAAGACAAGACAACAGGATGATCCTCAGGTTAGAATTTTTGTATCAACGTTTTTCTAAAATTGACGTTTGGCACTATACGGTAGAATGTAGTGGGATGAGATTCCAGGTAGGGGAAGCTGCTACCAGCGTATGGCTACCACAAAGGGTGTATAGTACATTGGTCAAACCAGTTTAGCCACATACAATTACACTAATGCTTGACTGAAATGAGTGTGCGCCAGGTGGCACCAAAATGTGGTGTTGGGTTAATGTGGAACCAAATCTACCTGTGGGTATGTTAGTTGTTGTAGAGCCTTTGGAGGAGTACAATGTACTGCATCCAATGAATTATTTTGTTAAGAGAAGTGTTGTACTAATACAAGAGTGGAATGGCAGGAAAGTGGAACTCATAAATATATATAATTTTGGAACAAAGAATTTTAAGTTAAAGGAGGGCATGTTGACAGCAAATCTGGACATTCTGTTGATGAGGATGAGTGGCGCATGAAGAATGCGAAAAACAAGCAGTAGCAAGCTGCTGTTAAGACTGCATTATATAGAAATATAGAACTTCAAAGTCAGTGGAGAGAAAGGCAGATTGAAGAATTGCTGTTAGAATACAGAGACTAATTTTTTGCAGGGGACCATTGCCAGCAAAACCCATGACTCAATACTGTATACCAACAGGGACTGAAGCACAGGTGTATCAGGAACCATACTCTATTCCTATGTATTTACAGTCGATTATGAAAGATTTTGCTAACCAGCTGTTAGGTAAAAGGATAACCAGAGATTAGTAGTCCGAGGGGTGCTGGTATGGTGGTCACATCAGAAAGGCCTATGGGCAGTTCTAGACAATATGGGTTCTGCTGTGATAACCATCACATGAACAGCAAGAGCATAATGGATGCAAATACGATCCCCCACTTTACTGTGACCATAGAAAATTTGGAATAATATTGGTACTGTTCGACCACACATTTTAGGAATGTTTACAACCAACAACCAACTGGGCAGATTTCCCAAAGTCAACGTATTCGGTACCATGGGGGCTCTGTCAGTTCGAGAGAATGCCGTCTGGATTGAAATATGCATCTGCAATATTTCAGAGTTTACTAAATGATACATTGAGAGCTTTTGAAACCATTTTAGTTTCTTGTTTACCTACATGATATTGTATTTTGAAAGACTTAGATCAATGGAGACAACGTTTGAAGGAAGTATTTAAAGAGTTTGAGAGCTGCACGTCTGATGTTGGGCACAGTGAAGAGTTAGGGTATTTAATTAGTAAAGATAGTGAAGACAGACCGAAGGCTAGTACAAGCTGTATTAAAATTCCCAGTGTCTAAGTAGATTAAGGAATTACGGTATTTTCTCTGTTTATCTCAGGTTACTGCAGAAAATTCCAAAGGGTTTGCGGTGTAGCGTGACTATTGAGCAGTTGCTATGGAAAGGTGTGAAATTCATATCGACAGAAAGGTGTCGAGATCCATTTGAAGATCTGAATATAGTTTTAGTATTTCCATACTTTCAAAAGGAAGGTAGGAGACGAGGTACTGGCAGAATTGAAGCTGTGAGGACGGGTCATGATTCGTGCTTGCGAAGCTCAGTTGGTAGAGCATTTGCCCGCGAAAGGCAAAGCTCCCGAGTTCCAGTCTCGGTCCGGCACACAGTTTTAATCTGTCAGGAAGTTTCAGGAGTGTTATTTATTTCCATTACTTTCAAATAGTTCGTCTTCCTTCCTAAGTGGATTCTCTGTGCGAGTTAAGGCAGCACCTTGTAATTGTGACCTTCTTTAAACAAGGTGTCTTCATTTGTAAGTCTCCAGTCATTATGATATTAGAGATATATGGAGCAACCCGAAAAGACATAACTGTCATTTGAATGGATGATATGCTTTATTACACGACCCAGATTGCCGCCATAGGCCATTATCAAATGTCACAAATGTCAAAAATTAAAGTATGGAAACAATGATCTCATTATGTGATGTCACAAAAATGTTCTCACTTTCACTTACGAAATATCAGGATTGTATAACTTAAGATATTTATTTTAACAATTACTTGTGTTCCACACAAGTCTGAAGATTTCTGACACTTGTAATACTGGATAATGGCTTAAGGCTGAAATCTGGATCGTGCCATGAAGCATATCATACAGCAAAGTGGCAAGCATATCCTTACATAAGTCTATGCTCTCCCTTCAAGAAGGTGGATTTTGCCCAACAGAGTCTGTCACCATTAGGACCTACAACTGATTTTGCATATTCCACTATTTTTGGTGAAATGTTCGATTAGAGCAAAAAGAAGACTACCTGTAAATATCAGAATGGTATTTAATCCGAATATTATAGGGAAAGTAAGCTTGGGAAATGGACAAATGAAATATGAAATTGACATGCATGAGGTTTAGTTAAAAAATTAATTCCTTGAATGTAATCAGTATAATTAACTATTAATTAAAAATTTGAGGGAAAACAGAATTATTTCACGAGCAGTAACTCAAGTGTCAAAAACTTTAAATCTTCGAGGCGTAGCTATTTTCTGCATAAAAATTTGCTTTTGTACGATATATAACTGTCTAAACGGATTCCCTTAACTAAAGGAGTAAATTCAGGATATTTTGAGAACTAAACATACTAGGACGGAAATTGAGATTAAAAAATATCATGCTGGGCGAATAAAATTTGAAACTAAATGAAAAAACGGTCAACTGCTTTGTGAAACGATTTTTCTAAAAGCAAGAAATGTAATAGATTAGAGAACTATTTAACGCGACCCCTCCAATGACTGTCGAAATCACGTGCCATAGCACTCAGCTTAGATGCACATTTGCCCCACCGACAAGTCACACTGTGTGAGTACAAGGAAGTGGAAGAAGAGGAAACTGTGAACGTGCGGCATTTACTCTCTATACAACTTCTAGTGGACGTTTCGATATTGAGCATCTCTTGTGACGTCACCTTTCTTTTGTCATCCGTTTTCAAGTGGTTTGACCCTGCCCTCCACGAATTCGTTCCCTGTGCCATCTCAGAGAAACACTTGCTACCGACGTCCTCAATCATTTGCTGAGTATTCCAATCTCCGTCTTCGTATACAGATTTCACCCTCTACAGGTCCCGGTAATATCAAGAAAGTTATTCCATGACGTCTCAACAGATGCAACGCCATGCTGTCCCTTCTTCATGTCAGTGTTATCAGTATATTCCTTTCCTCAACGATTCTCTGGAGAAACTCCTATTGCTTACCTTATCAGTTCACCTGATTTTCAACATTCTTCTGTAGCACCGCATCTCAGATGCTTCGATTCTCTTCTTTACCGGTTTTCCCCATAGTCAATGTTTCATTAACTTATAATGCTGTACTCCAAACGTACATTTGTCTAAAGTTAGAACCTATTTTTGATGCTAGTAGACTCCTCTTGGCCTGGAATGCTCTTTTTGCTAATGTTGGTCACCTTTTGATGCTCTTCTTGCCACGTCCGTAACTGGTTATTTCGCTGCCTAGTTAGCAGAATTCCTCACCTTAATCTACTTCGTGATCAACACCCCTAATCTTAAGTTTCTGCTGTTCTCATGTCTGCTACATCTCATTACTTACGTGTGTCTTCGATTTACTCTCAGTCCATATTCTGTACTCATCAGACTGTCCATTCAGTTCAGCAAATCCTGTAACTCTTCCTCACCTTCATTGAGGATAGCAGTGTCACCAGCGCAAGGTATCATTGATATCATTTCACCTCGAATTTTAATTTCACCTCTGAACATTTATTTTCATCACTGCTTATTCAATGTACAAACTGAACAGTAGAGACTAAACACCACATTCTTGTCTTACACATTCATCAATCCAAACACTTCGTTCTTTGTCTTCCACTCTCACACTCATTATTCCGCCACGTTTCTTGTACATATTATATAATACCAGTCTTTCCCGAAAGCTTACCCCTACTTTTATCAGAATTTCTAACATCTTGGACCACTTTACAATGTCGAACGATTTTTCCAGGTCGATAAATTCTACGAATGTGTTTGGCTTTCTCGTCGGCCTTGTTTCCATTATCAACCACAACGACAGAATTGAATATCTGGTGCCCTTATCTTTTCATAAAGCCAAACTCGTCATCATGTAACATTACCTCAGTTTTATTTTCTATTCTTCCTGCCTAGTACGACGGTACTGGGCACTACACACTGTAGATCTGTATAGTCAGCTCAAGCCCCCACGTGCTACGCCACGAAAATATACATATTTGTTACACTCTACATTCAGCTTAACTGAGCGGCCCAGAGATGTGGCTGGTCTCAGTTTTTGGCTACGCTTTTCGACATAGGGTGCCAGCTCACACCTGTCGTAATCTCAGTAAGCTGAAATAAAAATATAAAAAAAAACAATGCAGGCAGGCACTCACATTGATTTATAATTTGAACAATTAATTTATTTCTATTTTTCCATGAAACTCTTCCATATATAGACTAAACAAATGTTTTTTATTCCAGTCTTTGATCACAATATCTATTCTTTTGACGATGACCGGTTTCAGTAAGTAATGACAATCCTCAGATCTTTTCTACACCATGTCCTAAAGTGATAAGGCCGTAATGGCATCGTCAAAACATATAAATATACACTTTAAATGCAGTCTGGAGGGCTTTTACGTAAGGGCGGCCGTTAATAACTGATGCTGCAACACTTCACCATAAAATTCATATGTCGCGATCACGGCACTCGACAGTCGACAGTTCACAAAATACATGGTTGTCTGCTGTCCTAATTCACTATATTGAGCTCAACCTGATCGTTTTCGAACGTCACTATATACACACATGTTCCCGAACGTGGCTACCAACCCACTACTAGTCCCAGATGCGAGGCACGTCCGGCTCTTAGCGTAGTTCAAAGATGGCCGCCCTATGCACCCTCAAAACGACTGCCTAACTCAGAACAATGTTTGACAAAAAATTACGAATATTCTAAAACTAAACGCAAAAGCACATATAATACGTTGAAAAATATGGAAATTTTCCGGACAATAACAATCTACAGTCCAATTCTTTGTATCTGCCACCGCGTTTTCATAAATAATGTTCTTGTGGCATGATTTTGCTTGTCCCGGGTTTTTGATACTAAACATGAATAAACAAATAAAATACATGTGTAATTATTCACTCACCTGTCTAAACTTCAGAATTCTGCACTATTTTCGACTCCTTAAATTTATTTATTACCACAAACATAGTTTCTCTCTGCTGAATCCCATATTCCGACCTCTAATCCAAAAATGGTACGTATTCTTCTAAATCGGCTATAATTGTTCGATGCAGCTCTACTAGCCGCATCCGTAAACACTTTGTTCATGTTAATCGGCCAAATCATTGCCGAGATATTAGCCTTTGAACTTCCATTAATTTACAATTTTAAAACAACAATAACTATTTAACTTTTATGTATTTTTGTGGACCGTCTAGATAGTTTAGCTTTACATATTTTTCTGTCCATGAGTGCCAAGTCACACCTAGATGTCACTCTTAGTTCTGTTTTTATCAATTTTTCTCTGGCATATAAATTCCTCCACGCGTGAAAACACCGCCATACACGCCCCTGCCAGGCTTCCACTCGGGTTTCTCATGGGCCGCATGAACGCTAGTCACTCGCCACGGCCCCATAGCATCTGCCAACCACGTGCTATGTGGCATGAAACGCCGCTCTTATCTCCCCCACAGCTTGTACGCTTACACTAGTCTCTTTGAATTTCAGCTTACTCTTCATCACTAAAATTGTGACATGAGTCTATAACTGCTTCTCGGCACGTCTTAAAATTGAGTGTCTGACTTCTTAATCTCTGCCGGACCATGATGTAATTTAACTTAAATCTTCCCGTAGCTGCAGGCCTTTCCCGAGAATACGTCCTCGTCTTATGATTCTTCAACAGAGTATTCGCTATTACTACCTGAAATTTACTACAGAAGTCAAAGACTATTCTGCTCTCGTATTCCTTGTCTCAAGCCCGTATTCTCCAGCAAGGTTTTCTTCTTTGACAAAGCCGTTGGCGGAACGAGGGTGACCTCTTATGCCGGAAATCTTCGGCCGCTATTGTTGATGACTTTTACTCGGAATTTTAATGGTGATGAAGTTCGGACTTCGCGACGTGGACATTTTGGTTTCTAATCACAGATGCTACCCCTATAACATGGGTGCATAACGTCACTAAACTCCAATGAATCTCTTGCTGTCAACCAAATCTGTGCTGAGAAATGATAGTCAGTCGATAACGCTCACTTATTAAATAATACTTCCAACCAGGGCCGGCGTAAGGCACGTGCAAAACGGGCGGCCGCACGGGGCGGCACTTTCCAAGGGGCGGCAAATCTGCCGCCCCAGAGGGAGCAGAGTCGGGTACTGTGGCATGGCGCCTCGACTACCTGCCGGCCGCCCCTGTTGAACAAGGTGAGGGATGAGGACTAATTCCTTCCTCGCCACTGTGGCAGCACCGTCGTGTTTACGGAACAGAGAGAGGGAAGCAGTCTGGCGTACACGCCAGTATTCTTCTGAGCGGAGCGTTGCCAGCCTTTAACGCGCCGTGCGTTTACTCACAACTAATTTTGCAGAAGACGAAATCTAATTTGGAAATTCGAATGCAATGTTCGATACTGAGGTTACATGTAAAAGCATGAAGCAATTTTGCTAGGCCCTTCAATGGCAGTTTCCGATGGTTTTATTCTCCCTGCATTATGGAGAAAATTGGTTGAACATTACTACAGTCAAAAATGTCCAACACCTACAATGGCTAGAAGTATGCGAATGGGTATATACGCTGCGAGTAATTACAAGGGATAAACACATTGCTTATAAGCTGGTGCAAGTTGGGTTTCGACGTATTTTTGAAAATTTTTGCTATCCGTTTCTGAGTGATAGTCGGACGGTTTGGTTATTGAGCAATGAAACACCTGTCTCCGCCTGCATGAACAACAATTAAACTCTGACCGGCATTTTTTTTGACAATACTACTCGCACACTATCACTTTGGAAACGTTTATTTACTGTATAATGCGTGTGAATCCATGTTTCATCTTAGTAAACTACTGGTCGCTTTGATTCTGATGAAAACCTGAGAAAGTATGGTCTCTTAGCAACAATGCCCTCTCCTCTGCACAAAACAAAAAGTTAATTTTGACCCCTTCTAAAACGAAAATCCATTGAAAGAACATTGCTTCTAAGGGATTCCTTGTTTGCTTTGACAAAAGTTGTACAGTTTTCGCAAAGTTCGTATTTCTTTCTATTGTCCATAATGCCATAGAAATTGTTGCCTGATAATCCATTTATTCGTATCATTGGTCACATACTTATTGCGAGCTTATTGCTTCTTCTTCTTGGGCACTAGTTTAGCCGTAGCCTCGCTGTACCTCGTCACGTGACCTAATTCCTGGCACCGCCGCGTCACCACTTCGACTTTCCAGTCAGTGGGTATTGTTGCGTTCTCTACAACGAAAACTGCAGAAATCGTTTTGGTAGTTGGCCGAGGAAGTCAAGATTGGTCAGATGCACTTTCACTGCGTTTCAAAAGAACAGAAGAATTGGTGCGTCCGATTTTCTTGCAACTTGTGATGTAATACGTAAGTGATTTCATATAGCATACAATTACACTACTGGCCATTAAAATTGCTACACCACGAAGATGACGTGCTACAGACACGAAATTTAACCGACAGGAAGAAGATGCTGTGATATGCAAATGATTAGCTTTTCAGAGCATTCACACAACGTTGGCGCTGGTGGCGACACCTACAACGTGCTGACATGAGGAAAGTTTCCAACCGATTTCTCATACACAAACAGCAGTTGACCGGCGTTGCCTGGTGAAACGTTATTGTGATGCCTCGTGTACGGAGGAGAAATGCGTACCGTCACGTTTCCGACTTTAATAAAGGTCGGATTGTAGCCTATCGCGATTGCGGTTTATCGTATCGCGACATTGCTGTTTGCGTTGGTCGAGATCCAATGACTTAGCAGAATATGGAGTCGGTGGGTTCAGGAGGGTAATACGGAACGCCGTGATGGATCCCAACGGCCTCGTATCACAACCAGTCGATATGACAGGCATCTTATCCGCATGGCTCTAACGGATCGTGCAGCAACGTCTCGATCCCTGAGTCGGCAGATGGGGACGTTTGCAAGACAACAACCATCTGCACGAACAGTTCGACGACGTTTGCAGTAGCACGGACTATCAGGTCGGAGACCATGGCTGCGGTTACCCTTGACGCTGCATCACAGGGAGGAGCGCCCGCGATGGTGTGCTCAACGACGAACCTGGGTGCAAATCTCATTTTTTCGGATGAATCCAGGTTCTGTTTACAGCATCATGATGGTCGCATCGGTGTTTGGCGACATCGCGGAGAACACACATTGGAAGCATGCATTCGTCATCGCCATACTGGCGTATCACCCGGCGTGATGGTATGGGGTGCCATTGATTACACGTCTCGGTCGCCTCTTACTCGCATTGACGGCACTTTGAACAATGGACGTTACATTTCAGATGTTTTACGACCCATGGGTCTACCCTTCATTCGATCCCTGCGAAACCCTACATTTCAGCAGATAATGCGCGACCGTATGTTGCAGGTCCTCTACGGGCGTTACTGGATACAGAAAATGTTCGACTGCTGCCCTGGCCAGCTCATTCTCCAGATCTCTCACCAACTGGAAACGTCTGGTCAATGGTGGCCGAGCAACTGGCTCGTCACAATACGCCAGTCACTACTCTTGATGAACTATGGTATCGTGTTGAAGCTGCATGGGCAGCTGTACCTGTACACGTCATCCAAGCTCTGTTTGACTCATGCCCAGGCGTATCAAGGCCGTTATTACGGCCAGAAGTGGTTGTTCTGGGTACTGATTTCTCAGGATCTATATACCCAAATTGCGTGATAATGTAATCACTTGTCAGTTCTAGTGTAATATATTTGTCCAATGAATACCCGTTTATCATCTGCATTTCTTTTTGGTGTAGCAATTTTAATGGCCAGTAGTGTAGTATTCTTGCACTTTATAATAATATGCTGTCAGACATTGTATGAGTACATTGCTCGTATCAAATTCAGGCCAATTAGAAGGCCCTTTCTGTCTAGATTTTCGGAACGCGTTGGACATTGTATAACACCCTCCACTGATAACTAGGGTATGATCTTACGTAGTATCTTCACAGATACTAGAATGGCTTTACGAATTATTGCCCAGTAGAACCTGGCATGTTGTACTGAACGGCGAATGTTCGTTTGCAGAGAAATAAACTATGGCTGCGTCTAGAGGAATGTTCTCACTATAAATGATCGATTTCTCAGATGCAGTCGAAAGCAGCATTTTCTTGAGGCGGTTATTAACAGCTAGTAAATATTTCAGAAAGTTCACGGTACACGGTCCGCGTATCATGAATTTCCTACACTGGCTGCTCGGTAACTGTTCCTACAGGAAGGTAGCGTCATTGGATGGTAGTAACGAAATGAAGAATGAGTTACGCAGTGGCTCTATTTGTTGTACTGAATGTCAGTCTCTTTATAGGCGGGTAAATACATGACACTGCACTTAACAAAGGAAAACATCACAACAGTATTAGGGTGTTAGATCAGTGCTAATGTTAATGAAGCCTGCTCAAGTATACAGCGTTCACAAAATGTGTTGTTTATCAATCATGGAAACTTAATACAAGAAACTAGAGTGACCTACAGTTTCTTTCCAGCCTTCGTGGTCCTTGTCGAATAAAGGTGATAGCAAATATCGAACAGAGCCGGAGACGTGGCAAAAGGTCATGAAGGGTTAGTAAAGCGCTTATGAACAGAGAAGCTCATGGAACTTAAATGGGAATATCGATACCTCGATGGGTAAATTTAGATATCTTTCGCTTGAGATAGACTCTACTACAATTATGTTCACGCCATCTGTATTGTGCGTAAGAACCAAGAGAGTGAGAAGAGTGCTAGAAGTAAGCTCACAGAGAGACAGAAAGAAGCATTTATCTATCGCTTTATACATGAATGGAATAGAGTGTCACTTGGTAAACATTAGATAAAACATCAACGAAGGAACGAAATGGCTTTAAACAACATGTAGGATGATGCTGTAACCTCCTGCTTGTGTAATGATTTATGGAAGGTAACCATCGTTTTGTGTTACATATGTAATCGGAGAAAACCTACTGACTATGTGATGACGTCACAAATGATGGTATAAATCACCCATTTCAGTGCAAGTGAAAGGCAGTGTCACATTTTTAAAGGAGCTTGCGCAAGTTGGTCACTGCCAGTCACTCCGTACTACTACACGTCTTAGAGATACAATCAGAAGTACATACGATGGTACAGCCAAGGTTACCGCTCAAGATGATATAAATATTTAGAATGACTGATAGCCTCCATCTTTCTTAAAATAACTGAGTTACCAGTTTTCAAACAAACAAGTGGTTTCCTGCTACTTGTTTCTAGCACCCTAACTGGAAATGTGACACAATTATAATGAGATAACAAATGTCATGGGACAGCGATAGACACACATACTGATGGTAGTAGTGTCCCTTACACAAGGTATGAAAGAGCAGAGCGTTAGTGGATCCGTCATTTGTACTCACGTGATTCATGTGAAAAGCTTCCTGACGTGATTATGGTCGCTCAACGGGAATTAGTAGACTTTGAACGCAGAATGGTAATTGGACTAAGACGCGTAGGACATTCCACTCGAAATCATTAGGGAATTCAGTATACCTGGATTCATAGTGTCAAGAGTGTGCCGAGAATACCCTTCACCGCGATCAACGCAGTGGTCCACGGCATTAACGATCGAGAGCGGCAGTGGTTGCTAGTCAGTGCCAACAGACAAGAAACACTGCGTGAAGTAACCACAGAAGTCAATGTAAGACGTACGACGGAAGTTTCCGTTAAGACAGTGCGGCAAAATTTGGCATTAACCAGCTATGGTAGCAGACATGAAAGTATTTGCTAACAGTACGACATGGACTGGGCCTGGGCTCATAACCACATCGGTTGGACCATAGGAACTCGGTGAGATGAGTCCCGATTTCTACATCTACATCTACATATATACTCCGCTAGCCACCAAGCGGTGTGTGGCGGAGGGCACAATTCGCACCAAAGTCGTATTTCCCCCCGTCTGTTTGACTCGTGAATCGCGCGAGGGAAAAACGACTGTCTGAACGCCTCAGTACGAGCTCTAATTTCCCTTATCTTTGAATGGTGATCATTGTGCGATTTGAAAGTTGGTGGTAATAATATATGCTCTACATCCTCGGCGACGATCGGATTTCGGTATTTAATGAGCAGCCCCTTCCTCTTGGAGCGCCGTTTATCTGAAAGTGTGTCCCACTTCAAACATTCTATGACATTTGTAACGATCTCACGATGGCTGAATGTACCAATCTTGCCGCTCTTCTTTGGACCTTCTCAATCTCTTGAATCAGATCCAACTGGTAAGGGTCCCATACGGACGAACAATAAAACTAGACGACCTAACGTATTGTAAGCTATTTCCTTTGTTGAAGGACTGCATCGCTTCAGAATTCTACCAATAAACTGAAATCTAGAGTTCGCCTTTCCCGTTACTTGTGTAATGTGATCAGTTCATTTGAGAACATTTCGAATAGTCACACCCAGATACTTGACGGATGTTACCGCTTACAAAGACTGGGGGTTTATTTTGTACTCGTACATTATTGGGGATTTTCGCCTTGTTATAGGCAGTAGGTTACACTTACTAATGTTGAGAGATAACTGCCAGTCATTACACACGCATTTATTTTCTGCAAATCCTCTGTGATTTGTTCACAATTTTCGTGTGATACTATTTTCCTGTAGACTACAGAATCATCAGCAAGCAGTCTAATGCCGCTCTCAATACCATCAATCAGATAGTTTATGTAAATCGTAAAAAGCAGAGGACCCATTGCGCTGCCCTGGGGCACACCTGAAGTTACTCTTGTTTCTATTGAAGTTACACCGTTCAAGACGACATATTGCTCCCTGTCTGTTAGAAAACTATCTATCCAGCCGCATGCCGGCCGAAGTGGCCGTGCGGTTAAAGGCGCTGCAGCCTGGAACCGCAAGACCGCTACGGTCGCAGGTTCGAATCCTGCCTCGGGCATGGATGTTTGTGATGTCCTTAGGTTAGTTAGGTTTAAGTAGTTCTAAGTTCTAGGGGACTAATGACCTCAGCAGTTGAGTCCCATAGTGCTCAGAGCCATTTGAACCATTTTTGAACCAGCCGCATATGTGTTCGGATAGGCCGTAAGCGCGCTCTTTTTGGAGCAAGCGACAGTGCGGAACTGAGTCGAACGCCTTTAGAAATCCGAGAAATATGGCATCAGCCTGGGTGCCGATATCTAGAGCCTGTTGTACATCATACACAAAGAGGGCCAGCTGTGTCTCGGATGACTGCTGTTTCCTACAACCGTGCTGGTTTCTCCAGATGAGCTTCTCAGAGTCTAGAAAGGTCATTATGTCTGAACACAAAACATGTTCCATGATTCTACAACAAATCATTGTCAGTGTTTTTGCCTGTTATTATGGGCAACCGATTTTCTACCCTTTTTATAGGTTCCTATGACCTGGGCCTTCTTCCAGTCCCGTGTAAATTTCCGCTGTTCCAATGACCTCTGATAGATGGCGTACAAGAATGGTGCTATATTTGTAGTATAGTCAACACAAAAAAACAAGTTTCAGTTGGTAGGAACTGATGGTAGGACTCGAGTGTGATGAAGACCCTAGGAAGCTATGGGCCCAAGTTGTCAACAAGGCACTGTGCCAGCTTGTCGAGATGCCATTGTGATGTGCCCTGTGTTTACATGAAATGGACTGGGTCATCGGTTATGTTAGGCCACTTGGAGACCATTTGCAGCCATTCATGGACTTTACGTTCCCAACCAAAGACGGAATTCTTATGTATGACAATGCGTCACGTCACTGGGCCACAATTGTTCCTGATTAGCCTGAAGAAAATTGTGGACAATTCGAGCGAATGATTTCTCCACCAAGTATACCTGACATGAAACCTATCGAACATTTATGGGACATAATCTGCAGGCCAGCTACTGCACAACCTTTAGCAATTACGGACGGCTATGCAGACAGCATGGCTCAATAGTTCTGCAACGGACTTCCTACGACTTGCTGAGTCCATGCCAATTCGAGTTCCTACGCTACGCCGAGAAAAAGGGGTCTCACATCGGTGTATAACCTCAGACTTACCGTTTTCACTACATCCTCTGGGGTAAAATTCCATGATTAAAATTCCATGATCCTATGGCCCCTCCCACATTTCCCTCACGCCCCTAGTGCTATGAGCCAGGATCGAGCGGACGAGGGAGGCTAAGTGGGAACCCTTCAGAATCCAAAGAAATGTAAAAATAAATAAGTTCTCTTACGACGCATCTGCGTCGCTTGATACACAGGACAACTGGCTGGGTGGCGGCTGAATTCTGCTGGGCTGCTTGCATGCTCCGCGATGCTGTCACGGCTCCATAGCGCCGGCGACCTCGTTATGTGAGCCGAGCGCATGGTAATGGTGCCTGCAGCGTGCACTCGACGACGCAGTATCTGTAACAGTCCCTGGCGACACCCGGTTGCGTCACGGCAGAGGAGGCCATTCACGTTGCGACGCCCCCTGGCGATAGCGGATGATGACTGACGTGCACAGGAAGCATAGTGGTAACACCAGGTCTCATCCCTGATAATGATAGTGTTCGTTAAATCATCACCTTCAGCCTCTTATTGTTCGAGGAGCCCTGACAATTTTAATCGATTATTTGCTCTTCGGGTAAGTACCCCGACGGGCATAATATA
The DNA here is from genome assembly GCF_023898315.1 of Schistocerca nitens. Lineage (NCBI taxonomy): Eukaryota > Metazoa > Arthropoda > Insecta > Orthoptera > Acrididae > Schistocerca > Schistocerca nitens. Next base: position 231,418,643 of record NC_064615.1, read on the forward strand.
CAAAAGAATGTCAAATAAAACTTACGAAGTTTTTGATGACAAGTTGGCACCAGAGAAGCGATTCTTACGTTGCGACTGATAATGGAAGCAACACTAAAGAAAAATCAAGACACGTTCATAGGATTTGTCGACATACAAAAAGCGTTCGACATTGGGGCAAGATTTTCGAAATTCTGAAAAAAATAGGGGTAAGTCATAGAGGGAAACGGGTAATATACAATACGTACAAAAGCCAAGAGGGAACAATAAGAGTAGAGGACCGAGAATGAAGCGTTCAAATGAAAAAGGTTCTAAGACAGGGATGTAACCTTTCGCCCCTATTTAATCCATACATCGAAGAAGCAATGACTGAAATAAAAGATCAAGGGTGAATTAAAAATTCAATGTGAAAGATTATCTGTAATAAGATTCGCTAATGACGTTGCTATCCCCACTGAAAGTGAAGAAGAATTACGAAATGTGTTTAATGGAATGTACAGTCTAATGAGTACAGAATATGGATTGAGAGTAAATCGAAGAAAGACGAAAATAATGAGAAGTAGCACAAATGAGAATGGCGAGAAACTTAACTTCAGAATTGGCTATCGTAAAGTACATGAAGTTAAGGAATTTGCTACCTACGCAGCAAAATAACCCATGATGGAGGGATCAAGGAAGACGCAAAAAGCCAAACTAGCACTCACAAAATGGGCAATCCTGGCCAAGAGCAGTCTACTAGTATCAAACATAGGCCTTAATATGAGGAAGAAATTTCCGAGAATTTACGTTTGGAGTACAGCATTGTATGGTAGTGAAACATGGACTGTGGGAAAATCGGAAAAGACGAGCATAGAAGCATCTGAGATGTGGTGCTACAGACTAATCTTAAAGTTAGGTGGTCTCTTAAGGTAAGGAATGAGGAGGTCCTTCACACAATTGGAAGGAAAGGAATAAATGGAAAACACTGGCAAGAAGAAGAGCCATTGTGATATCTTTTAAGATATCTGGGAATAACTTGCATGGTAGCAAAGGAAGCTGTGGAGAGTCAAAGTGTGAAAGAAAACACACTGGAATACACACAGGAAATAATTGAATACGTAGGTTGTACACATGATCTATGCCGGCACGGTAGCTCAGCGTGTTGGGTCAGAGACGCGCTGCCCCTCTGTAACAAGAAAACTGAGTGAATGTATCAACGGTCAACTTGAACGGGTGTCATGCCCAGAGTCCGGCACACAGTAAGCGGCACGGAGGCTCAGTGTGTTCGGTCAGAGGGTTAGCTGCCCTCTGCAATAAAAAACATTAGAAAAAAAACTGAGTGAAAGTAAAAGTCGGCTTTGAGCCGCGTTGTGAAGCGACCGTCCGCGACGCTCTGTGCGGCGCTCCGAAAGGGGCCGTTGTTTACTCGCCCGGGTAGTGGTATTACAGTGTAAACAGACAATTTCAAACGACGATGGCGCATTCTTATAGAAAGGCCACGATTAAAGTAACGTTTGATGCCCAGTACGCACGACCTAAGGCATACGAAGTAGAGCGTTTCCTGCGTGAAGTAATGCACGTCGATCCACAGGAACTGACTGGTGTGCATCTTTCGATCGTCTCCAGCACAATTTACCTGAAACTTGTCGATGAAGCAACGTTCGAACGACTTCTCCGCCGTTCCACCGATGGATATCGTTTCCACCACTCGGACGGCATGCAGGACTCATAGATCGGAACATACGAATCTTCGAGCAGCCTTTTGAAATTCCTGCCACGCTTGTCGCGGACGCGCCGAGGCCTTACGAGGAAGTATTACGTCACGTGGAAGAAAAGTGGCATACGTTCGAGACGTATCCTGTACTGAATGGAGTGCGTCAGGTACGAATCGAACTGCGTAAACACATCCCATCGTACGTGACCGTGTCCGCAGCTCGTGGTCGTGCGGTAGCGTTCTCGCTTCCCACGCCCGGGTTCCCGGGTTCGATTCCCGGCGGGGTCAAGGATTTTCTCTGCCTCGTGATGACTGGGTGTTGTGTGCTGTCCTTAGGTTAGTTAGGTTTAAGTAGTTATAAGTTCTAGGGGACTGATGACCATAGATGTTAAGTCCCATAGTGCTCAGAGCCATTTGAACCATTTTTACGTGACCGTTGGTGGCTGGCGAGCGATCGTCATTTATGAGGGTCAACCGCTGACTCGTTCAGGGTGCGGGCAGGAAGGGCAAGTACGCTCTGAATGCATTCAGCGACGCCTCGTCCAGATATCATGTGCAGAAACGACGCCTGCATCGCAACCGACAACGCTGCCCATTACATATGCTGAGGCAGCAAGGAACATGTCGGACGCGGACGTTGTTCCGTTCCAATTGCCGACCTCCGCGGGCCCAGTTTCCTCGCCCACTACGACGCAGCCTCCGTCGGAGCCGCTGCCGTGCTCGACAGTGGCGACCACGTCTGCACCCCAGCCGTGTGAGGAAGGAGAGCATCAGCAAATCGATTCAAGCTCGGACACGGAGATGAGGGAGGTGCCTACTGTTTGTCGTGATCCACGGGGCGCGGACACACGTTCCCTCAAGCAGAAGTCGCCCAAGCGACGGAAGGAGAGGAGACTGTCTGCAGAAAATGCTTCGCGAAATGGTGACACGTTGCAAGGGGATGAGAAAAATCCATCTGGGGTCAGGTCTGTGGACCTCACACCGAAGGTTCCTGGTTCGTTGCTGGCAACGTCCCCCCAAGGAAAAAGCCATGTTGATGATGTCCAGCTCACCGACGAACCCATTGGCGATTTTGCAGCTAAGACATCGGATGAACGTCACGCGTCGCCTATCGTACTACGCCTCCAGCTTGGTGACTTGGCGTCCGATGTGCAGATGGAAACAATGATATCAGACTCGAGCGACAACCAGATGCCCGCGGCGGGCGGATCGTCGGACGGACATCTTGTCTCAGCCGATCAATAATATATACTCTGCGGGTGACAGGGACGGTCGGACGGACGACATGGCGCAACTGGATTAAAAGACAGCAGGGTACGTCATTGTACTATCAAATGACCCAGGTGTATCGAATAGGTACAGTCAATGTCAACGCCATTAGTTCCACGATAAAAACTCAGTTGTTAAAGGACTTCATTCAGGCGGTGGCCATTGATATCGTGTTTCTTCAAGAGGTACGGCCTGATCAGCGCCTGGATGTTTATGGATACTATACCCCAAATATAGAGCCCCTAATCACATACCTTTTGACAGCAAAAGATATAAAAATTAGGTATCCTAACCTTGACGGTAGCTACTGCCAACAAAGGATTCACATTATTGAAAATTTGACCAACAGAAATACTAGGGTACTAACAACAGCTATTCCACTGAAATAACTAAATGAAAGACTATCAGATGATCACTTAATCTACGAAGCATGACACTCTAAATAAAGAATTTGCTCATCAGTCTACTGACTGGTTTGATGCGGCCCGCCACGAATTCCTTTCCTGTGCTAACCTCTTCATCTCAGAGTAGCACTTGCAACCTACGTCCTCAATTATTTGCTTGACGTATTCCAATCTCTGTCTTCCTCTACAGTTTTTGCCCTCTACAGCTCCCTCTAGTACCATGGAAGTCATTCCCTCATGTCTTAGCAGATGTCCTATCATCCTGTCCCTTCTCCTTATCAGTGTTTTCCACATACTCCTTTCCTCTCCGATTCTGCGTAGAACCTCTTCATTCCCTACATCAGTCCACCTAATTTTCAACATTCGTCTATAGCACCACATCTCAAATGCTTCGATTCTCTTCTGTTCCGATTTTCCCACAGTCCATGTTTCACTACCATACAATGCTGTACTCCAGACGTACATCCTCAGAAATTTCTTCCTCAAATTAAGGCCGGTATTTGATATTAGTAGACTTCTCTTGGCCAGAAATGCCTTTTTTGCCACAGCGAGTCTGCTTTTGATGTCCTCCTTGCTCCGTCCGTCATTGGTTATTTTACTGCCTAGGTAGCAGTATTCCTTAACTTCATTGACTTCGTGACCATCAATCCAGATGTTAAGTTTCTCGCTGTTCTCATTTCTACTACTTCTCATTACCTTCGTCATTCTCCGATTTACTCTCAAACCATACTGTGTACTCATTAGACTGTTCATTCCGTTCAGCAGATCATTTAATTATTCTTCACTTTCACTCAGGATAGCGATGTCATCAGCGAATCGTATCATTGATATCCATTCACCTTGTATTTTAATTCCACTCTTGAACCTTTCTTTTATTTCCATCATTGCTTCCTCGATGTACAGATTGAAGAATAGGGGTGAAAGGCTACAGCCTTGTCTTTTCACCCTTCTTAATACGAGCACTTCGTTCTTGATCGTCCACTCTTATTATTCCCTCTTGGTTGTTGTACATATTGTATATGACCCGTCTCTGCCTATAGCTTACCCCTACTTTTTTCAGAATCTGGAACAGCTTGCACCATTTTATATTGTCGAACGCTTTTTCCAGGTCGACAAATCCTATGAAAGCGTCTTGAGTTTTCTTTAGCCTTGCTTCCATTATTAGCCGTAACGTCAGAATTGCCTCTCTCGTCCCTTTACTTTTCCTAAAGCCAAACTGATCGTCACCTCGCGCATTCTCAATTTTCTTTTCCATTCTTCTGTATATTATTCTTGTAAGCAGCTTCGATGCATGAGCTGTTAAGCTGATTGTGCGATAATTCTCGCACTTGTCAGCTATTGCCATCTTCGGAATTGTGTGCATGATGCTTTTCCGAAAGTCAGATGGTATGTCGCCAGACTCATATATTCTACACACCAACGTGAATAGTTGTTCTGTTGCCACTTCCCCCAATGATTTTAGAAATTCTGATTTAATGTTATCTATCCCTTCTGCCTTATTTGACCGTAAGTCGTCCAAAGCTCTTTTAAATTCCGATTCTAATACTGGATCCCGCTCTTCTAAATCGACTCCTGTTTCTTCTTCTATCACATCAGACAAATCTTCACCCTCATAGAGGCTTTCAATGTATTCTTTCCACCTATCTGCTCTCTCCTCTGCATTTAACAGTGGAATTTCCGTTGCACTCTTGATGTTACCACCGTTGCTTTTAATGTCACCAAAGGTTGTTTTGACTTTCCTGTATGCTGAGTCTGTCCTTCCGACAATCATATCTTTTTCGATGTCTTCACATTTTTCCTGCAGCCATTTCGTCTTAGATTCCCTGCACTCCCTATTTATTTCATTCCTCAGCGACGTCTATTTCTGTATTCCTGATTTTCCCGGAACATGTTTGTACTTCCTCCTTTCATCAATCAACTGAAGTATTTCTTCTGTTACCCATGGTTTCTTCGCAGCTACCTTCTTTGTACCTATGTTTTCCTTCCCAACTTCTGTGATGGCCCTTTTTAGAGATGTCCATTCCTCTTCAACTGTACTGCCTACTGCGCTATTCCTTATTGCTGTATCTATAGCGTTAGAGAACTTCAAACGTATCTCGTCATTCCTTAGTACTTCTGTATCCCACTTCTTTGCGTATTGATTCTTCCTGACTAATGTCTTGAACTTCAGCCTACTCTTCATCACTACTATATTGTGATCTGAGTCTATATCTGCTCCTGGGTACGCCTTACAATCCAGTATGTGATTTCGGAATCTCTGTCTGACCATGATGTAATCTAATTGAAATGTTCCCGTATCTCCCGGCCTTTTCCAAATATTCCGCCTCCTCTTGTGATTCTTGAACAGGGTATTCGCTATTACTAGCTGAAACTTGTTACAGAACTCAATTAGTCTTTCTCCTCTTTCATTCCTCGTCCCAAGCCCATATTCTCCTGTAACCTTTTCTTCTACTTCTTCCCCTACAACTGCATTCCAGTCGCCCATGACTATTAGATTTTCGTCCCCCTTTACATACTGCATTACCCTTTCAATATCCTCATACACTTCCTCTATCTGTTCGTCTTCAGCTTGCGACGTCGGCATGTATACCTGAACTATCGTTGTCGGTGTTGGTATGCTGTCGATTCTGATTAGAACTGTTCACAGTAACACACCCTCTGCCCTACCTTCCTATTCATAACGAATCCTACACCTGTTATACCATTTTCTGCTGCTGTTGATATTACCCGATACTCATCTGACCAGAAATCCTTGTCCTCCTTCCACTTTACTTCACTGACCCCTACTATATCTAGATTGAGCCTTTGCATTTCCCTTTTCAGATTTTCTAGTTTCCCTATCACGTTCAAGCTTCTGACATTCCACGCCCCGACTCGTCGAACGTTATCCTTATTATTCAATCTTTTTCTCATAGTAACCTCCCCCTTGGCAGTCCCCTCCCGGAGATCCGAATGGGGGACTATTCCGGAATCTTTTGCCAATGGAGAGATCATCATGATACTTCTTCAATTACAGGCCACATGTCCTGTGGATACACGTTACGTGTCTTTAATGCAGTGGTTTCCATTGCCTTCTGCTTCCTCGTGTCGTTGATCATTGCTGATTCTTCCGCCTTTAGCGGCAATTTCCCCACCCTAGGACAAGAGAGTGCCCTGAACCTCTATCCGCTCCTCCGCCCTCTTTGACAAGGCCGTTGGCAGAATGAGGCTGACTTCTTATGCCGGAAGTCTTCGGCCGCCAATGCTGATTATTTATCAAAATTTAGGCAGTGGCGGGGATCGAACCCGGGACCGAAGACGTTTTGATCATGAATCAAAGTCGCTACCCCTTTTTTTTTTAATATATTCAGAGAATCGTAGTCAGGAGATCTTCCAGGCCGAGGTACACGCCCTGTTCTACTTATCCATATTGAACCACACTGACGCGTTAGATGCCGTCTTACATCAGCAGCTAAGCCTGTCGCTGCCCCATGACCCATCAATGAAATTTGAGCGCAGTTGGGTAGGGCCTCGACCAAAAGTTTTCTTTCCAAATACATTTGTATTAAGAAGGACAATACGTCATAGGCATCAGTTGTGGTTCAAATGGTTCAAATGGATCTGAGCACTATGGGACTTAACTTTTTTTTCCTAGACCACTTTTTGTTTTTTTTAGTGTAGATAGACGCTACCCCTAGACCATTTTTTATTTTTTTATTTATTTTTTTTATGGCAGACGCTCCATCCATCTTTTTTTTCCTACCCCTAGACCACTTTTTTTTTTTGAAGGAAAGTAAACATTTGCTCCAATTTGTAATGAGAATAGAATGAACAAAGTATATACCATTTCTAGGCTGCCGTTGCGCAATATAAGAAATGAAATGTCTTCTTGAGTTGTTTTTTTTATTGTTTTGCGCCAAGTAGTAAACAGAAATTTTTATGGTGCACAAAAGACTATCACTTCATAGTTGAAGGAAAGTTGCTCCGCTGCTCTGCAAGAGAAGGGAAATGTGAAAATACGAAAATGGGAAAGAAAAAAATGCCTTCTGCATTGGTGAGCATCTGAATAGTATTGTAAAATTCCGACAAGAACTTAAGTCCCAGGAAGCAAATAGGATTCATACCTACAGGTCACTGGCAAACTCTGCTATCCGAAATATTGTATTTGAAGCATTTAACGGTTAATTATGATTGTCAGCATATTTCGAAATATCCTCCTGTAGTCACAATGTTGTCTCATTTTAAAGTGTTCAATTTCTATGTAAGAATAATAGTCGAGGAAAGTAGCATGCCTATTCTGCATCATAAACGATGCTGTGTGGCCCATGATCCACATTGCAGCGCTGTTTTTTGCTCGTGGATATCTCAGTTTTTGTGGCTGAATGATCTCTAAAAGGTCTACACCACAGGGCGTCGTACGGTCTATCACCGACAATCGTTGACGCAGAAATGTAGTAATTTCTTCTGCAAGTCCGCACGTGAACCTATGAAGAAGCGTATCGACTCTTCCGCCTGCGTCACAGTTGGGCGTTGGATGAAGGCCAATTTTATGTAGCTTTTCATTCGTTGCTACTTTATCGTTGACTGTTAGATACCAGTCGGCTATGACGCGTGACGGTAACACGTCGCTGTGCACATTCCGCCATACACACACTGGACTCGCATTCGGGAGGACGACGGTTCAATCCCGTCTCCGGCCATCCTGATTAAGGTTTTCTGTGATTTCCCTAAATCGCTTCAGGCAAATGCCAGGATGGTTCCTGTGAAAGGGCACGGCCGATTTCCTTCCCCATCCTTTCCTCACCCGAGCTTGCGCTCCGTCTCTAATGACCCCGTTGTCGACGGGACGTTAAACACTAATCTCCTCCTCCTCCTCCGCCATACTATACTCCAATGTGTATGTGGATGTTTTTCTTCGAGACGATTCCTGTGGTTTGTTGTCATGAGAAGGCCATAAAGCTTCCTGTTCGTCAGGCTTCCGTTATCGACGATGTTGTGTCGAATGTAGCTCATTTCCATGTAGTACAGTCGCACATGTCGGTAAGAAAGTGGAATGCCGGCGATATTAACGGGTGGGTCAAGGCTATGAGACTTCCACCGCTGAATGAGGTTTGCGATGATACTGGTCCTCCGGGTACGGAACTCCTTCCTGATGCGATTTAGGAGCAGGGTGGCACATTTTTTGTGTACTTTAATCAGGTTAAGGCCACCTTTGAACGAAGGTAAGGTTAAGGTATCGAATTGAACTTTGAAAATGTGCCCCCTAAAAAGAAATCAACATAACGCTTGTTGTATACTCTTGGCTAGATGGTCGGAGAGTGGAAGAATTTGCGCCAAATAATTCATCTTGCTCGCAATGGCGATCTCGATGGTCTTAACTTTCTGTAGTATGTTCAAGTCACGGTCGGAGTGAAGTATCAAAGCAGCACGTAATTTATTAAGCATGTGTGACCAGTTCTACGTCAGGAATTTGTCTGGTTTGGCCTCAAAGGTAACACCGAGGGTTGTGTGATAATCCTTGACCTTGCACCAGGTAATATGGGATATGTCTCCGATACCGCCATCGATCTGCAAAGCTGTGGTTTTAGTTCTATTTAATATTGCTCCTGAAAGAAATGTGAATGTTTGTAAAAGAGTTTCCGCTGACAGAAGTTGTTGCGATGATGACACAGTTACGCATATATCGTCAGCATACGCAATGCAAGGGATAGTGACACTCGACGCTAATCGCGATCCCGCTATGCGCTAAGTTGTTCAGTAGCGGCTCTACTGCAATGGCGTACAAAATCATTGACAGAGGACAGCCTTGGCGGATGGATTGCTCAATGGAAACTTCTTTTGTAAAATGACCATTAATGAGAATCTGTGAAGAGGCGTTTGTAGTAAGTTTGCGAATTAATTCTATGAGATGAGGTCCAAATCCTAGTTTCTTCATGCTTTTAAAGAGGAAGTCATGACGTACACGGTCATAAGCCTTCTCAAAATCTAGAAAGATCAGAGCGCCCTGTCCTTTGGTTTCAGCATATGAACAGATGATGTCCCTCAAATCGCAGGCAGCTGAGATTGCACTTCGGCCTGGCACTGCACTGTACTGGTAACTGCCAAAAACCTTGTACATAACGGTTTGCATCCTTAGCTTAATCGATCTGGTGATGATTTTGAAATTGGCATTTAGGAGTGTGATGGGTCGCATGTTTTCGACCTTCCTGCTGTTCCCTTTTTTCGGTAAGGGCAGGATGATACCTTCCGTAAATGCCTTGGGTATAACGTCCAGGTGCCAGAGTTCATTCGCTATCTCGAGGAGTGTCGGACCGAGGAGGTTCCAGTAACGTTGGTAAAACTCAGCGCTGAGACCGTCGGGTCCTGGGGACTTCCCTTTCTTTCCACAGTGGACCGCCAGTCGGGTTTCGTCCTCTGTGAAAAGAGATGCCAGATTTGCATTATCCTGTTGTGACAAGCGACAGCTCAAGGTCCTAAGAAAATCGTCGCACGAGTGTTCATCAACGGATTGCTTCTTGTAAAGTTGACTGTAATAGTCGTAGACGTGCGAGATGATGTCACGTTGCTTCGTGATGGCATTCTCAGCGTCATCAACGACGGTTTCAATCAACATGGCTTTACACCGTTTCGTCGTTCTCAGGATGTTGTACAAAGAGGCCCGTTCTTCGGCGGCAACGTCCTTGGGATGGGCTCGCACGATGATGCCTTGCATTCGTTGGCGTTGTATCGCCGTGATTTCCGCTTTATATCGTTTGATCTTTACGTCGATATCGCGAGAAGGATTGTTAGAGCGACTGTACAGTTCTCTCAAACAGCGATAATAAAACTCAATAGTCTGTTTCTGCCAATAGCTATTTTGTCGGGCGTAGCTCATGAGGGTGAGGCGTAATTTAGGCTTAGCACACTGAAGCCACCACTGGAGAACGCTATCGTAACGACGTCGTTGCCGCTGGAGTTGTTGCCACGTTATGTTCACCTCCTCTTTAAGTTGGGCATCCTGCAGAAGGCTGACATTCAAATCCAGTAGCCTTTCCCGCGGTATATTTGCTGGCGTTGTAGGTTAAGGTAACACTGATACGCACAATGGTCGGAGATGTTGACAGGAGCTGTGTCACAGTTCACAGTGTGTCGCTGGAGGGCATCGGACACATCGATCCGATCCAGCCGACTGGCAGAATGACTGGTTACGAAGGTGTACGCTACCCGTTCACCGTGCAGTTGTTGCCATGTATCGTGAAGACGCATGCCATGAATTAAATGTTCAAGTTCGATACATCTGTTCGTATTAGGAGTTTGGTCTCTGTCGTTAAGCACACAACTGAAGTCACCACCGAGGATGAGATGTGCACGATAAGCGCTAAGAAGAATGGGAACCTCGTTTTTATAAAATTTTGAACGATCTCTCTTATGAGTGCTACCTGAGGGGGCGTACACGTCAACAATCTGCACACCATTGACTCGAAGAGAAATGCCACGACCACTAGGCAGCCGCTGCACATCCGTAAATGGGATACCGTCGCGCAGAAGTATGGCAGTGCCTACAGCATCCTGGAGATTGATGTTATCAATCAGAACGTAACCGGGCACTTCTAAGACTGTGACTACCTCCTGTAGGAGGGCAATGTCAACACTGGTACCATACAAGAAATCAGTTAGCGAACGGAGTTTCACCGCACTTTGAATTCTATTGACGTTAAGTGTGGTAACGTTGTAGGTTTGGCTATCGCACATGATGGTTCAAAGGACAATGAGCGCGGAGTGTTGGATCGTCCTTCTCGACGGCTTTGAACAAAAACTCGTCGGGAACGTCTGGAGTACGAAACGAAATGTCAAAACCAATAACGGGTCAGGGAGTGGAAATGTCGCAGCGCGATGGTCATACGCGAGAGCAGCTACTGCTGCATCTCCTCGTTCTGCTGCCACCATGGCTCATTGCTGTCGGGGTGCTTCGCGGTGGGCGCGCCGCCCTGCCCGCCACCGCCGGCTGAGTCTGCAACGTGGTCGCGTCCGCCTGGCCACCAAGCGGGGCTGCGACTGACGTCACCGAGTTCCTGCGGGAGCGCTGCTGCAGCTGCTCGCTACTCTGTTCGCTCTTCCTCTTAGCCGTTACGGTGCTCCGTTCCCTCTCAGCGCTCAGTAGTGCCTTCAGGTGTTTGGTTTGTTCACGGATGCGGTCTTGCCTCGCGGTGTCCTCGCAGCGCACGGAGCAAGAAGATTGAGGTTCAGTCTCGCTGCCACTTTCTGACATGTGTACGAGTCTCAAATCATCCGACTTTTCCTCTTTGCTACTATTCCCTTTGCTTCTCCTTCGGTGGCCTTTCTTCGTTTCTGCTGCAGTCTCTACCGATAGGGGTGGTTCAGGCAAACTGATCTGCACCCGCTCCTGTATCTCACACGGCCTAGTTTCAGAGGTGGCTGGCGCATCGTTGCTATCCAGCGGTAACTGCCCCGGTGAGGATGACGGTGCCGAATCGACGTCCGTCCTACCGCGAATGTCTTTGGCACTGCATTCCACCTGAACTGGCATCTCCGCCTCGCTAACACGTTCCGGCTGCCGGGGTGGTTGCACAGTCCCCGCGACTACCTCACTTAATAGCGGAACAAGCTTTTCACTACCGTCTGCAGGACGTTCCCGTGGAAGTTGAAATGGACGTCGACGTGTACAGTTCATCCGCAGATGTTCTGTTGAATGGCAGATCGAACAGGTAGGGGGTTGTCCAATGTAAGTTACCTGTGCACGACAGCCGCCAATGGTAACATACGAAGGTATATGCTTTTTTAAGTCCACACGTACACTTCGCACCCCGCTGTTAACTTGGTAGCGATATGCACTCGACCATTTTTCATTTGTAACTGACAAAACAGCGCCGTACAGCGACAGAGAACGGGCAATCAGGTCATTAGGGCACTCAGGTGGCACATTAAATACCCTGACGGTTCTCACTCCGTATCCCGAAGGCACGATTTGGACATTACTAATACTGCCATCATTATGACGAAATGGTCTCACACCAGCATGCTCCTCAACGAATTTCTCATAAGTGTCACTCGAAATAAATTTGATAAATAACGAGTACTGCACAAAGTCCAACTGGAACGTGTCGACTATATCTTCAGGCAATTTCAGATCCTCAAAGATCCACTCATGAATGTCAAAAGCCGTCGGTCGCAAGGCAGCGCGATCGAAAACACACTGAACGCTGTTCGCTCTGTTAATTGTGGACATCTTACTTAGAACAGTTATACAGAAAGAAACGTTAACAGCGCTCGCACTCGCTGCTCAGCTCTCCACCTCAACACTGCTGGCGACGTAAACACTGGCCCGCGCGACCGCCCGTCACCGCGCGATGTGCACTGGCCGAGTGCCGGAACACGACTGCACCCTAGACCACGGGTTACCCATATGCTTCACGAAGATTAAAACCCAGACGACAGAAAGTGATCAGAGATAACATTAATCCAAGAAAAGTGTTGTAGCCGCATCGAGCTGTAAGTTCGCTGCGACTACAAATAAAAATTTCAATGGAGATGTTAATTCGCTCTCTTGTAGACGTCGCGATAGAAGCACGCTTATTTTCCGATATTAGATTGTTTTAGACCGATCTGGAATTTTAAAGTTTTTCAAGTATCGTCCTAGCGTATTAGTCAATGTTCTGAAGAAAGGTGATAGAACATTTACCGTTTAGCCAGACAACGGAACAGATATTATACACGACGAAAAAATAACTCACTTGATACTTAATTAATTCTGGGATTTAGTCGTCGTGATCTGTGATCGTCACGAACATTGAAGGACACAGTAATAAACCAAACGTCGACATAAACTCTACAAATAGAATTCAGTAGGAAACATATACACGCAATCATGAAGAATTCACAGGTACGCCGTGTTGTCGGACGCTGTAGTCAATGTCAGAATTGCTGATGTAAATCGTAGTTTCAATTCCCTGAATGACAGATTGGTGTGCTTTCCAGTGCAGTGGTTAAATAATTCAGAAGTACAATAAACTCAGTTATAACTTTAATACTTCGTATCGTCTACACCATTTACTTGAACTTTATTATGTAACTGTGAAATAATTATTTTCTTGTTAGAAGGCCGAAGCTAAAGGTAATTGAGTGACCTTATTAACAGTGCACAGTAATTGAACACTTTATTACGATGCTTTCTGTACGTTATTTAGAGAATACATTATATCTGGATTTACGACGTAGGAGTTGTTGAATTAGCACCGTCGATGCGCTCTAACGACTCTACAATACTTTACAAATCAACATCCTCGCAATACTATAATGTGGCATTGGCTTGAATGGTTGAACTTACGATTCGAGATATCATATTATCTACGATTCAACATTCATTTGCAAATCGGGCATAGAAACTACCGATATCAAGTTTCGCGTAAGCTTATAAGTCCGTCGCGAACACGCGAAGGATATTTGGTTTATTGTTTCAGATAAAGGGAGTTGTTCCGGTACCGAGTGGTGCAGTCGCTCTGTGTAGCAGTAAAGAAGGCAGACATCCTTCGAACACCATTGCTTCAATTATAAGCGAGGGCAACTTATAAACTTCGGCGTGCTGCTCCATCGATATGTGGATATCTGTTAAAGGGAGATAGTATCTGAAACTAAACAAACAAAGCGAGGAGTTTGTTTTAACAGTTACAGATCGGAGTTGTAGCGATCGACGGACGCCGACCTGTGTCAACCAGACGTGAACAACCATCCCCATCGAGCCGACACACACACACTTACACACGCCACATTATATGGCGACGACAACGTGCGGGGCCGACGCTCCGCGCCTACGAGACACACGAGCCCACCTGCGGAGGGAGTTCAATGCAATGCGTCAGAGAACCGAAACATTGGTGAACTTTCGTCGTGACAGCGACACGGCTGCCGACAGTGGCGTGAGCGAACTCCAACAGCAAGCAAGCAGGCAACGATTATTAAATCACTACTCAAAATAAGTCATTGTCCAGGTACGGTAAAATTTTGTTGTTTTACCTAGTTGGTAATTGTAAAAATTTCAGTGTGCTGCTGTCGAGTGGATCGTAAGATTAGGATCGTGTGACGATTATGACAACTATTGTGGGTACTATTAAAACGTGATAACAAATTTTAAATCGCGTCTCGGAGAGGGAGAAGGTTGCGCAGCGATTTCCAAAAATATGTACAGTAATCGTCTGACGATATAAATGAAGTAACTGACAATGATGAAAATAATGAAACGATTGTTAATGTTGGGGTAGAATCTTTTGCCGAGTCAGATAAAACTAATGTTCCTAATGTAACTGACTCCGGGCACGGAAGTAAGGAAAAGATATCTAATGATAAGACTTCCAACAACAAGGATAAAGTCGACAATGAATACATAACGAAAGTTAAACCAACAGGGTCAGGGAATGTAGATGTCTTTAGTGCCATACTGGAAAAATTTAATATGTTGGATGATTTAAAGGTTAAATTCGCGGAACAGCAGACAACCTTGAATCTTAAATTCGTTGAACAGCAGGCGACGTTGGAGGATAGATTCTCTGGTTTAGATGCAAAGTTAACCGAACAGCAAGCATCTGTTGTTGTTGTTGTGGTCTTCAGTCCTGAGACTGGTTTGATGCAGCTCTCCATGCTACTCTATCCTGTGCAAGCTTCTTCATCTCCCAGTACCTACTGCAACCTACATCTTTCTGAATCTGCTTAGTGTATTGATCTCTTGGTCTCCCTCTACGATTTTTAACCTCCACGCTGCCCTCCAATGCTAAATTTGTGATCCCTTGATGCCTCAAAACATGTCCTACCAACCGATCCCTTCTTCTAGTCAAGTTGTGCCACAAACTCCTCTTCTCCCCAATCCTATTCAATACCTCCTCATTAGTTACGTGATCTACCCACCGTATCTTCAGCATTCTTCTGTAGCACCACATTTCGAAAGCTTCTTTTCTCTTCTTGTCCAAACTGGTTATCGTCCATGTTTCACTTCCATACATGGCTACACTCCATACAAATACTTTCAGAAACGACTTCCTGACACTTAAATCTATACTCGATGTTAACAAATTTCTCTTCTTGAGAAACGCTTTCCTTGCCATTGCCAGTCTACATTTTATATCCTCTCTACTTCGACCATCATCAGTTATTTTACTCCCTAAATAGCAAAACTCCTTTACTACTTTAAGTGTCTCATTTCGTAATCTAATCCCCTCAGCATCACCCGATTTAATTTGACTACATTCCATTATCCTCGTTTTGCATTTGTTGATGTTCATCTTATAGATACTAAATTCCCTGGTCAGCAAAAGGGTTTAGAAATTAAGTTTGATGAACAACAGGCCAATTTAACTGTAATTTGGGAGGCCAAGCTAGCCGAAGAACACGCTACGGTTGATTCTAAGTTTGACAACCTAGAGTTATTGACGGTGTCAATAAAATCGACTATAAGGGCAATACGTTTACAGAACAATTCGGGATCTGAAATGGTAGATGCCCTATCGGATAATAATATTTATATCACGGAAATGGTAGAAGGATTGTCGGATCGTATGTCTGATTTGGAGAAAAATTCGTTAGGTAAAGTGGACGCGTATACGTTAAATCAGACTAAAAAAACTAGAGGAATGTTTATCCGAATGGATAGAGACAAAAACAGAGGAAATTAACGGACAAGTACAAGTGCGCAAAATCAAATTAAGGGCCTGACGATAAATAACAGTTCCCTGATATAGACTTTTATTGACGAATAGATAGTTTACAAATGCACTAAAGGTTATAAATTAACAGCTAATAACATCCGGTATTCCGAACAAAAATCAGTGGACGATTTCAGAGAGGAAAACGAATGAAATGTGCAATACCATAAAATCTAACTGCGAGATAAAACGCTCGCGAATGCAGCATAGTACATGTGTAGATGAACCGTGGGAGGCTAACAGACAATCACATGAGAAGGATGGTCCTTACGTTCAGACAGGATGCATCTCATGATTGACAGTCGAACATGGCATTTTAAAATTCGACAGTTTCCCACGTTTTCAAATGAAAAGAATAATATCTACCCAAGGGTCTTCCTCAATTCATTTAAAAGAGTATTCCCTCGTAGCTGGACGGAATACGACAAGTTACAGTTTATAGTGTCGAAGATCGTAGAGAAGCAGCGTTATGGGCCGCTGAAGCTAGCGTGACCTGTAGCTCATGCTCTGAATTTGAGAAATTTTCTGGCGAAATATTGATATCTGAGCAAACAGGAGAAACTGCGTAAGGAGGTGTATCAGCCAGGGGACCCTCAGTCCGTATTTCGAATGCTACTTGAACAAAACGCGCTATTGGACAGAACCAATTTCGAAAGAGAAGTTATCCGAATACTTAAAGGTAGGCTACCATTAAATATTCGAGAGAAATTAATTCATGTTCCTGATTCAGATGTCGAACTGTTCCTCTCAGTAATCGATTCAATCGATATGCTAATGGATGATGTAAAACAGTGGCAGAATAGTAATAACCACCAATATCATGCTAAGAACCACGGTGGTAACAACACCTGGAATAATGGTAACAAATTTAATAATCATTTTGGGGAATTCAGCCGTAATAACGGTAATTTCAAGAATGGTAATGACCATTTTGGTCACTCCCAAAATAAGAATCAGAATAGGAATTTGAATTATCGATATTCGAAAGGGAATGTTGTGGGAACCAACAATCAAGTGCCAGGAACGGGAAATTTCCAACGGGTTAATGTTGTAACCACTAATAGGAAGAGAAAGTATAGGGGTCAGAAACCATTGAACCCTCAATACTATGAGAGTAGTTGCAATAACAATTACGTTGCTATGAATCAACAGAATCAATCGAACTGTGGATATAAATTCAAACCATCCAAGTGCATCTTGCGGATCCAATAGACCCATACCTTTATCACATGAAAGAGGTGGAGTTACAGATAATTCTTATCCAAAACCGTGGAACGAAATTCATGTAGGTGAGGTCCACGAGTAGCCGAGGAACCTAAAGGAATGTCGGTCAAACTAATGCCAGTCATTTTAGGCCTTCCACGGGTGACTGGTATTGAGGAGGGAGGCACACGTTGTGAGCTAATAAATATATTGGACTACAATAAGGAGAGCGATATTCCTGAGGAGCTTATGTTAGAACCGAGGCAGGAAAGAAACGAGAGTGAATACATTTTACAAGCAATTGTCGAGGCAAAAATCAAAGACGTACCGATGAACGTGCCCATAGACAAAGAAGCAACAGTTAGCGTAATGAGAATGAGTTGTCTAAACATGGTTAGTAAGCAAAGAAAGATACTCGCCTTACTGGTAACGGGCTGCACGGTGTCAGGAGCGTTTAGCGCAAAAGCGCAAAGCATTATTAAACAGATACGGGTGACGGTAGAACTACAAGGGGTAGACATTGAATGCACCTTCTTAGTAGTATCTCGGATGTCATTTCCGCGTATTTGGGGGATGGATTTTTTGTGTGACTACGGTGCAGTGATAGATTTTAAGGAGGGTGTATGTACTTACATAGTTAAAACTCAACCATTAAAGGTGACTTTATTAAAGAGGAAACATATTTTGGGAAAATATTGCTAAAGTGTAACTGTTGACTGTCTAACTGTATACGCTTTACATTTGGGAAGTATTTCTTGTGTGGAACAAAACGATGCTGAGATAAATGTGTTAAGTATCATGGAAAAGGTACGCGAATAGCAATGTCTGTCTATCGAACAACAAGACAAGTTGGGAAAAGTTTTACAACGATATATGCCCGTTATTAAAGATTATGAATGTTGCATTCAAACGTATCAACACTCTACGTTTTGTAAACCCACTTATTCAGTTGCCTGGTCAAAAAGAGAAGCCATGGCCAGAGAAATAAAAAAGATGATAGATTGGGCAATAATTGAAACTTCGACTTCTCGAATATTCGAGTCCATTGTTAGCAGTATTCTAAAGCGAACGGCGATATTCGGCTAGTTCTTGACGCTCGCGACATTATGAAAATTATAAAACCCGTAAGAACCCGCCCTGAAAACTTGGAAGAACTGTTGCAGAAATTTCACGGGGTGAAATTTTTAACCTTCCTAGACTTCCGAAGTACCTACGGGCAAACGAAAGTTTCCAAAGAATCGAGAAAATATACGGCATTTATTTTTCTGAGAAGGAGTTATCACTTCAAGGTAATGCCGTTTGGTCTCAATATCAGCGGAGGTGTATTCATAACCGCTTTGGATACAGTGCTCGGACCCGATTTGTTAGAGCGTGTCACTGTATATGTAGACGATCTACTGATCGCCACTGAGACTTGGAGCGAGCATGTCGAGCTAATTGATGGAGTGTTTAGTAAATTTCTTGAGTATGGAGTCACCATCAATTTAAGAAAATCTAAATTTGGTTGGAATCAGATAAAATTCTTAGGACATATCGTGACGCCGGAAGGAATTATATCGAACCCTAAAAAGTTGGATGCCATTTTGTCCGTATCCACAAAATAAAAGACAAAGTCACTTTTGGACCTCTCCTCTTTCAAATGGTTCAAATGGCTCTGAGCACTATGGGACTCAACTGCTGAGGTCATTAGTCCCCTAGAACTTAGAACTAGTTAAACCTAACTAACCTAAGGACATCACAAACATCCGTGCCCGAGGCAGGATTCGAACCTGCGACCGTAGCGGTCTTGCGGTTCCAGACTGCAGCGCCTTTAACCGCACGGCCACTTCGGCCGGCTTCTCCTCTTTCGTTAGGAAGTTTTTGTCACAGTAACTGTTAAATAAAGATTGTCTGTTACAATTATTACGGAAAACATTCCGTGGCAATGGGCGAAAGCGAATAGTAAAGCTTTTGATGATATTCGAAATGCCTTGATAAATGCTCCGTTATTACATCATCTCCAAATGGATAAATACTTCTATGTAGCGACGGATGCAACTGAAATAGGCTTAGGTGGTGCACTGTTCCAAATGGAAGATGATTTTTATCATCGCATTTGCTAGCAGAAACTTATCCGGTCGCGAGAGCTCGTAAGCAGGACTGAGCTGGAAGTGCTTGCAATTATTTGAGCACTTAAAAAGTTTCGATATTACGTGTATGAGAAACGAATTATAGTTTATTGCGATCTCAAGGCGGTGGCGTTTCTTGCGACCAGTAGGATGCTGCATGGTCCACTAACACGTTGGGCACTGTTGCTACAGGAGTAAGCATGTCAGGGGAACGGATAATGTCGTCTGAGACGCCTTGTCAACGCTACCAACTGGAACTTAGATGGGATCGAAGGAGAAAGAGTAAAGGACTTTAAAAGTAATGATGTTCGAAACACTTCCGTATAGAAAATAATTTAACGAAATGTGTTCACGAATAGGACAGATGTAAAAAATGGAGAAAAATTAGAATCTAATTAAAAGAAGGAAATCAGAGTAATGTTAGTGACCATTATCGGCTACAATCAAGTGTACTATTTTACTGAAAGACCGACGAGGATGACTGGAAGCTATGCATTCCATCACAATATGTTGAGACATTGCTATGGTTCACAAATGCTAGGTGGGGACATTTTGGAGCTCACAAATGCTTGATGAAGTTACAACAACAATGTTTTTATCCTGGTTTACTAAGAAGAACTCAGTAATTACGCAGAAGGTGTAAAATTTGTCAAAAAGCAAAGTCTTTTAATTATTTAATAAGGGGGTATTGCATCCCATTATATCGGCAAAACCACTGAGTATAGTCTCATGTGATACGTGTGGACCGCTTCCCGCAGCCAAAGGTAATTTTGAGTATGTATTCGCGATGTACGACCTATACTCAAAGTATGTGAAACTTTGCGAACGACCAACGTAATGCCCATGTTGAGAAAGATTACCGGTGACTATTTGGTTAATGCAGGAAAACCAGGAATGCTTATCTCAGACAACGCCTCATATTTTCGGAGTAAAGTGTGGAAAGAAACAATGAAAGTACATGGAATTCCTCACGTATTCTTGCACGCTTTAATCCGGCAGGAAACCCAATCGCAAGAGAGTTTCGAGAAATAAATAGATTTGTAAGTACTTATGTACCGAATCAACACCACAGGTGGATGGAATTAATTGAAGACTTTGAAAAGATGTACAACGACTTACTACATATGTCAACTGGGTATTCGCCCAATGTTATTCTATTTAATAAGTGGGGTAGTAATAATTGGCTTAGTAATTTACCATGTATTCAAAACGAACCAAAGGGTCGTGATGCAATTATAAAGAAGGTATACCTGAAATTGCAACATATAGCAAGTATTCATATACATCAATTCGATAAAAAGCTAGGCTTAGTAGTCACTTACAAGGTTCGTGACAGTGTTCTATTGAAGAATCATCCCAAGTCTTCAAAACTAAGAAAAATAAATCGAAAGTGGAACAATCTTTATAAGCGACCATATAAAATCATTAATACACCACATGAAGGAAGCTACTTATTAGAGGATGAAGAAACCAAGAAGATCAAGGGGGTGTATCCCCACATTGAGTTAAAAAGATACTTTAGTTAACTGAAGATTTAGCCGTTAATTCCGCAAGGGAGGAGGCATGATGCAGAAATATGTTACAATAATACTTGTGAATTTTTTAATTATTATATACTTAGAATTAGTGGACAGTGAATTAGTTTTCAGTAGCTCTTGGTAAAGGAGTTACTGATGTTACCATTTTATGCGACAGAATATCGTTACGATCGTATAAGTTCACTTTGGGAGGTTCCTAATAAAAAGAAGAGAACTGTATTAAGGGTTAAGCCCAAAGATAGTAATAAGGAACAGGGCATTTGTTGGGTCTAGTTAATTCTTTAAGAAATGTTATGAACAGCAAGTTCTCAACAATAATTAATTTTTATTCATTTATCTTTGTTCAGTTAAGTAGAAACCGTTATGTTGATCATCTTATGTTAACAGTTGATGTTTTCATGTTGACAAGCCTCAATATGTTTTCTTTGACGATGCACTAATTTAGAATGTGCCCACGAGCACAATGAAAGATCTTCCCGTAGTCATTCGTGGATAGGGGAATTTATTTAACAAAATCACTTGTTTTTAGGAGTGAGGTGCTAAGAGATGAATAAAAGTGAACATGAAATAAATGACTGTATTAGTTATGCTTGAAAAAGTAAAAGTTAACTGACAGGAACAAAGGAACGGTACCGGTGTAAGAAGTGTTGTGCGTGTTCACAAACTGACAGTACACGTGTGACAGTGAAACATTAACTAAAGTACTGACCACGAACATTGTTAATCAAGCTAAGGAACAACGCGCAATGATAAAATTTAATAACTGGGGAAAGTTGAAAGTGATGGTCATTTGAAAATAAACAATTCCCGTGATGGAGTTTGGAAGGCAAAGATATTCGACTGCGACAGCTAATACATAACGACTTTTGCCAAGCAGAGAGGGATCGTCGACCTATTAAAGAATCCGTGAAGGAATATCGATATAAATATAATCACCACAACAGTAATTGCAATAAAAATTAATGAAAACAATTAATATTGATAACTACTGCAAGAGCGATGTTCAGAAATAACAGAAAAAATGTTTTGCCTGAATTTCTGTGAAACTAACGATGTTTGATTTCATGTCATGAAGTAGTTAGTCCCGAAAAGAGAGGTGATTGAGATGTCTCAGCACACTCAACAGAGGTAATGAAGACTATCTTCGGAAGGATTGTGCTGACATGTTGGTATAGTCTGATGGGAGCGCAGCCACTAAGCAATAAGAGCAACCAAATAAGAGGGCATAATCGGATCGTACTCGCTGCCATATGCGGTCTGATTTTGTTGCAGCTTCGCCGTAGCCGATCGATTAGAAGACACTGGCATCGAACCGGGCCATGTTCGCAGCTTCGCATGGTCTGGAGCGGTTGCAGCAGCAGTGTGGCAATGCGCCGAATATATCAGTGTGATATTAAAATGAAGTGATGAGATATTTAAGGAACATGAAATCTAGGCTCATTGTTAGTGTAAAAAGAACACTGTAATGATTTTGATTTTTTTGCATGGGTATGTGTGTGGACACCAATAAGCTCTCTTGTAGACGTCGCAATAGAAGCACGCTTATTGACCTATCTGGAATTTTAGCCAGACAACGGTACAGATATTATATGCGAGGGAGAAATAACTCATGTGACAGTTAATCAATTCTGGGACGTAGTCGTCGTGATCTGTGATCGTCACGAGCACTGAAGGACACAGCAATATTCCAAACGCCGACATAAACTCTACAAATAGAATTGAGTAGGAAACATATACACGCAATGATGCCGAATTCACAGGTACGCCGTGCTGTCGGAAACTGTAGTCAATGTCAGAATTGCTTTTGTAAATCATACCTTCAGTTCCCTGAATGACAGATCGGTGTGCTTTCCCGTGCAGTGGTTAGGTAATTCAGAAGTTCAATAAACTCAGTTGTAACTTTAATACTTCGTTTCGTCTACATCATTCAACTGAACTTTATTGTGTAACTGTGAAATAATTATTTTCTTTATAGAAGGCCAAAGGTAAAGGTGATTGAGTGACCTTATTAACAGTGAACAGTAATTGAACATTTTGTTGAGACGCTCTCTGTACGTTATTTGGAGAATACATTATCTCTGGATTTACGGCGTAGGAGTTGTTGAATTAGTACTGTTGTGACGCATTAACGACGCTACAATATTTCACAAATCAACATCCTCGAAATACTGTAATGTGGCATCGGCTTAAGTGGTGGAACTTATGATTCGAGATATCATATTATCTACGTTTGAACATTCATTTGCGAATTGGGCATGAAAACTACTGTTATCAAGTTTCGCGTAATCTTATAAGCCAGATTGCGAACACGTGAAGGATATTTGGTTTATTGTTTCAGATAAACGGAGTTGCGGTACCGAGTGGTGCAGTCGCTGTGTGTAGCAGTAAAGAAGACAGACATCCTTCGGACACCATTGCTTCAATTATAAGCGAGGGCCGCTTATACATGTCAGCGTGCTGCCCCATCGATATGCGGATATCTGTTGAAGGGAGATAGTATCTGAAACTAAACAAAGCGAGGATTTTGTTTTAACAGTTACGGACAGGAGTTGTCGCGATCGACGGAGGCCGACCTGTGTCAACCAGATGTGAACAACCATCCCTATCGAGCCGACACACACATACACACATACACTCCACAATACCCGTCTTACATCAACCCAATTTCCGACGTGATGGTACGGCCATACTACTGCGCGATGGTATCGAACCAACGGATACTCAGTTTTTGCCATCAGAGAGAGGCATTGCGCTCACCATCGGCGCAGTCCGCCTTGTGAATCTGTAAGCCCCTTCTGGTACTGCGAACCGTCGAGAGCGAACACTCTGTTACTCTAATGAGTCAGCTGTTCGCCTGCACTCCTCGTGCTCGTCTCCTCGCTGTTGTCAAAGATGCCATTCATGACGACCAAACTTGCCTGGGAGGTGGCAGTAATATACAATTGGCGTTAAGCTCTTATGGAGATGTGCTGGCGCTCATGTCGACATGCCGCTTAGAAGGCGCCCTCATGGCAATTGACCAAGACTACGCATTTGGCCGAGTTGAGCACCATTTCTTGCAGGCTGTCTGAGAGAAGATGGGACTGTCCTCGATATCGGCAGGTGTGGTTCACCGTCTCATCCACGGAGCCCCTTCCACAGTTCAGGTCAATGGCTGCCGCTCGCCACTGTTCACTGTTGAGCGCTCAGTGCGACAAGGATGTCCCCTGTCATCCTTTCTCTTCGCCGTCACCCTCTTCGCCTGCACTTCGTGGTCTACGAAAGCCTTTGGAGGGCATTCGCCTCCGCGATGTGCATTTTAAAAGTTGCGCCTATGCGGACGATGTAGTAATCTTCGCGAGGTCGGCAGAAGATATATGTACGGAGATCGTGTGGCGTCAGCAATACGGAGAGGTGGCCGGGATCCGTATCAACCCGTCAAAGTCGCACTACATGGATGTGGGCAGAGGACTGCATATAAGTACGCCAGTACCCATTACCAAAGTCCCGGCGATGAAGTGTTCGGGAGTGACCTTCCATGGGAAAGTGCAGCATACAGCATCAGATACGTATCGTAGACTACTTACCGTGATTGGCACGCAAGTTCGTCTCCTTTCAAACACTTGACTTGATCATGCGAGTGCATTTTGTCAACGTCTACGTCGCGCCGAAACTTAAGCATTACACACACGTTCCCCCGATGGCCGCTACGGTAGCTGCCAAGTTCCAGGCGGCCTTCGGTCATTTTGTCAGCGTGGGTAAGGTGTTCAAGAAACGTTACGAGACGCTAACGTTACCCACACATGCAGGCGGCTTTGGAATGATAAACGTACACAACAGAGCGCGCGCTTTCTTACTGCGGACGATGCATCGCCTACATACTTACAAGGGAACCTCCCCATCGCACCCCCCTCACATTTAGTTATAAGTTGGCACAGTGGATAGGCCTTGATAAACTGAACACAGATCAATTGAGAAAACAGGAAGAAGTTGTGTGGAATTGTGAAAAAATAAGCAAAGTCTACAAACTGAGTAGTCCATGGACCAGATAGGCAACATCATGACAATGTGAGCTCAGGAGCGCCGTGGTACCGTGGTAGCTTGAGCAGCTGCGGGACGAGCGGTCCTTGGTTCAAATCTTCCCTCGAGTGAAAATATTACTTTGTTTATTTTTGCATAGTTATTATCTGTCCGTTCGTTCATTGACGTCTCTGTTCACTGTAATAAGTTTAGTGCCTGTGTTTTCCTCCACAGGAAAACACGTCTGATATATTCTATACGACACTGGTGACGGCATGTGCGTCACATGACAGGAATATGTTCTCGACCCACCTAACTTGTATAGTTGGCGAATGGGTAAAAAGATTCTTCTACCTTGCCCGATTTAGGTTTTTCTTGTGGATGTGATAATCACTCCCAAAAAAGTGATGAAAACATAAGAGTTTGTCACATAAACTGAAAATAAAATATTTAACTTTTCACTCGATGGAAGATTTGAACCAAGGACCTTTCGTTCCGCAGCTGCTCACGTTACCACGAGACCGCATCGCTCCTGCGTTCCCAGTGTCCTTGATGTTGCATATCTTCCCATGAACTACTCAGTTTGTATATTTTGCTTATTTTTTCACAGTTCCACACAACTTCTTCCTGTTTTCTCAATTGATCTGTGTTCTTTTTTTCAAGGCCTATCCACTGTGCCAACATATAACTAAATTTGTGGTACACTGATTCAGGACATAACACACCAGCACTGTGTAACACTCTCACCTATCTGGTCGACTTGAGTTATCTGTTGTGTGACTTGTTGACCACGCGGAATGCTAGAACCGAAGACTTCTACCGCTGCATTCAGCGGACACTGCCTGCTAATGTGGTTGAATGTCGACATCCGGCGGTTGGCTGGAGGTGGTTGTGGAGTAACATACACTCGCCTTTCCTTCCCACCACGGTCAGGGCGCTGTGGTATGTGATAACAACTGAAAAATTCCCCACTCGATAACGTTTACACCAGAAACGTCTTGCCGAGGAACATCTCTGCCCCAGATGCGCCGCTGTCGACACCGACATGCACCGTTTCGTTTGTGGTACGGCTACAGACTGCTGGCTCCTCACACGGCGCATGTTGACATTGTTGCTGCGACGGACGCCTCAGTCCGTAGAGCCCACCGAACTGATCCAACCCGACGTCCTGCTACTCGTCATAACGCCACAGTGGGGTTAAGAGTAACGCATTGTCATACTTTATTAATGAGAGCGTTGCAGGGTTGTTAGATTTCTGGTATTATTTAACGAGTAGCTACACGATTTTAAGGCGCAAAGCGTCGTATGGTATGCTCTTTGCGAATTATTTGGGGTCGTTGTTTACACGGTATCCCTACCATTGGGGTGTACCGGGTGTGAGAAGAGACTGAGATATTGCACATGATGCACTGATGAGAGACATCAACGCTAATTATAGGGTGTTTCACCCTCGCTGAACGAGAAGACGACCAGGACATACCGCCTTCTGGCTGCTGTGGACAACCTCGAGTCCGCAGCTCGTGGTCGTGCGGTAGGGTTCCTGCTTCCCGCGCCCGGGTTCCCGTGTTCGATTCCCGGCGGGGTCAGGGATTTTCTCTGCCTCGTGATGACTGGGTGTTGTGTGATGTCCTTAGGTTAGTTAGGTTTAAGTAGTTCTAAGTTCTAGGGGACTTATGACCGTAGATGTTGAGTCCCATAGTGCTCAGAGCCATTTGAACCATTTGACAACCCCGAGAAAAAAAAGATAGAACTAAAAAGTAATTACAAATAAAAACATAAGAACAAAATGAACAACAAATAAAATATAATATTGTACCACTTCCTTTATCCCTTTCTTTTTTATAATAAAATGGTCAGAGGCATATTTAATTTTTGATCGTTGGCGGAGCCTGAAGTGGTGGCGCACGACCGTCCTAGTTAGCTTTAGGGTGAAAGTGGCGGTGGCACTGGCTTTGTTTTTGTTTGTAGGTTAGATAGTTTTTTGGGGTAGTATGGGTGATAGGGGCCAACACCTGAAGTGGAATATTTCGAAATACTACATTAAGATATATATAATTTAAACAAAAATATAAAGTGGCTGACGTACCTGCATAAAAAAAGAAAACAAAAAAATTAAAAAAGGAGGTAACGTGCTTGCCTACGAGGTGCAAGCTGCTTTCAATGAAAAAAAAACGGGGTAGTGAAAAAAAGGTATGGTGTTTCTGAAAGTAATCAAAGCGTCCTCGCTCCCAGGTTCAAAACTAACCTCCGCTAACATTCTGATTAATAATAAGCACTTGCGGGTGAATACTTCCGGCATAAGAAGACGCCCTATTCTGTCAACTGCCTCGTCAAAGAGGGCAGAGGAACTGGCACAGGGTCAGGGCACTCTTGCGCTTGAGGTGGGATACTGCCTCAAAAGGCGGATGAATCAGTAATGATCAACGGCATGAGGCAATGGAAGCAATGGAAACCACTGTATTAAAGATACGGAACGTGTATCCGCACGACATGTGGCCTGTAAATGAAAAAGCGTCACGATGCTCTCTCCATTGGCAAAAGATTCCGGAGCCGTACCCCATTCAGACCTCTGGGAGGGTACTGCCAAGGGAGAGGTTACCATGAGGAAAACGTTGAATAATCAACGAAAGGATAACGTTCTCCGACTCGGGGCGTGGAATGTCAGACGCTTTAACGTGGTGGGGATGCTAGAAAATCTGAAAAGGGAAATGCAAAGGCTCAATCTACATATAGTTGTGGTCAGTGAAGTGGAAAGAAGACAACGATTTCTGGTCAGATGAGTATAGGGTAATTGTATAACTGGAGCAGAATTCGTTATGAATAGGAAGGTACGGCACACAGCGTGTTATTGTGCACAGTTCGTTGATAGGGTTCTTTTTGTCAGAATCGACAGCAAACCAACACCGACAATGATAATTCAGGTATACAGGGTGAGTCACCTAACGTTACCGCTGGATGTATTTCGTAAACCACATCAAATACTGACGAACCGATTCCACAGACCGAACGTGAGGAGAGGGGCTAGTGTAACTGGTTAATACAAAACATACAAAAATGCACGGAAGTATGTTTTTTAACACAAACCTACGTTTTTTTAAATGGAACCAAGTTAGTTTTGTTAGCACATCTGAACATATAAACAAATACGTAATCAGTGCCGTTTGTTGCATTGTAAAATGTTAATTACATCCGGAGATATTGTAACCTAAAGTTGACGCTTGAAACCTCCGACGTTCAGTTGCGTGTTCTAACAAATACGGGCCACGGTCGGCGACCAGCGTATGCAGGGACATGTTTATGATGACGACCGTGTTTACAAGCGTGGCTGTAGTGCACTGTTGTGGTTTGGTCTAGCTGTCGCAGTGTCCGCATGTAGCGCTTGCTGCTATTGTTATTCTGCATTCGTCACCGCACGCAGACCAACTGTAGTACACCGTGTTACCAGACGTCTGTGATAGTGTAGTGTTGTAGGAACTGTGACCATCGTGTATTCGAACTCTGAAAAGGCGGAGATGATACTCATCTATGGCGAGTGTCGACGAAATGCAGCTGAAGCCTGCAGGGTGTATGCAGAACGGTACCCGGACAGAGAACATCCAACGTGCCGCACATTGCAAAACATCTACCGCCAACTGTATGTAACAGGTATGGTCGTAGCACGCAAACGGGTCCGTAACAGGCCCGTCACGGAGAAGCGGGTGCAGTTGGTGTGTTAGCTGCTGTTGCCATGAACCCACACATGAGTACACGGGACATTGCGAGAGCCGGTGGACTGAGTCAAAGTAGCGTTATGCGCATACTGCATCGTCACCGCTTTCACCCGTTTCATGTGTCGCTACATCAGCAATTACATGGTGATGACTTTAATCATCGAGTGCAATTCTGTCAATGGGCATTAACAGAGAATGCGTTGCAGTTCTACGTGTTTACCGATGAAGCGGGTTTCACAAACCACGGGGCAGTGAATCTACGGAAGATGCATTACTGGTCCGTGGACAATCCTCGCTGTCTCAGACAGGTAGAGCGACAGCTACCGTGGACTGTAAATGTATGGTGCGGAATCATTGGCGACCACCTCATTGGTCCTCACTTCATTGCAGGGGCCCAAACAGCTGCAACATACATCGCGTTTCTACAGAATGATCTGCCAACGTTGTTCGAAAATGTCCCACTGGAAACGCGTCGACGTGTGTGGTATCAGCATGATGGTGCACCTGCACATTCCGCAATTAACACTAGGCTGACCCTTGACAGGATGTTCGACGGGCGTTTCATAGGACGTGGAGGACGCATAAATTGGCCAGCCCGTTCTCCTGATCTTACACCTCTGGACTTCTTTCTGTTGGGTACGTTAAAGGAGAATGTGTACCATGATGTGCCTACAACCCCAGATGATATGAAACAACGTATTGTGGCAGCCTGCGGCGACATTACACCAGATGTACTGCGGCGTGTGCGACATTCATTACGCCAGAGATTGCAATTGTATGCAGCAAATGATGGCCACCACATTGAACATCTATTGGCCTGACATGTCGGGACACACTCTATTCCACTCCGTAATTGAAAACGGAAACCACGTGTGTACGTGTACCTCACCCCTCATGGTAATGTACATGTGCGTCAGTGAAAAAGACCAATAAAAAGGGCCGGCCGGAGTGGCCGTGCGGTTCTAGGCGCTGCAGTCTGGAGCCGAGCGACCGCTACGGTCGCAGGTTCGAATCCTGCCTCGGGCATTGATGTGTGTGATGTCCTTAGGTTAGTTAGGTTTAATTAGTTCTAAGTTCTAGGTGACTGATGACCTCAGAAGTT
Organism: Schistocerca nitens; assembly: GCF_023898315.1. Classification (NCBI taxonomy): domain Eukaryota; kingdom Metazoa; phylum Arthropoda; class Insecta; order Orthoptera; family Acrididae; genus Schistocerca; species Schistocerca nitens. The sequence continues at coordinate 231,448,316 of NC_064615.1, forward strand.
AAGTCGCATAGTGATCAGAGCCATTTGAACCAATAAAAAGGTGTTAGCATGTGGAGGTAATGTGCTGTTCCAGTCTCTTCTGTACCTAAGGTCCATCACCGTTCCCTTTGGATTCCTAAGTAATTCGGTGCTCTCCGATACACACGATCGAACAGCGGATGAGTGGTACTGAAGCGTCAACTTTAGGTTACAATATCTCCGGATGTAATTAACATTTTACAGTGCAACAAACGGCACTGATTACGTATTTGTTTATATGTTCGGATGTGCTAACAAAACTAACGGGGTTCCGTTTAAAAAAAACGTAGGTTTGTGTTAAAAACATACTTCCGTGCATTTTTGTATGGTTTGTATTAACCAATTACATTAGCCCCTCTCCGCACGTTCGGTCTATGGAATTGATTCGTCAGTATTTGATGTGGTTTACGAAATATATCCAGTGGTAATGTTAGGTGACTCACCCTGTATATTCCGACATCGTAAGCTGATGATGAAGAGATAGAGAAAGTATATGAGGATACTGAGGGGTTATAGAGTACGTAAACGAAGTCGTGGGTCACTGGAATGCAGTTGTAAGGAAAGGAGTAGAACAAAAGGTTACAAGAGAATACGGGCCTGGGGAACGGAATAAGAGGGGGGAATGACTAATTGAGTTCTGTAATAAATTTCAGCTATTAGTAGTCAATACCCTGTTCAAGAATCGTAAGAGGAGCAGGTATACTAGGAAAAGGCCAGATGACACGGGAAGATTTGAGTTAGATTACATCATGGTCATCGAATACTGGATTGTAAGGCGTACCCAGTAGCAGATATAGACACAGGTCACAATGTAGTTGTGATGAAGAGTAGGCTGAATGCTGAGACATTAATCAGGAAGAATGAATACGCAAAGAAGTGGAATACTAATGAATGACGAGACACACTTGAAGTTATCTAAATATATAGGTACAGCAATTAGGAATAGGCAGTACAGCTGAACAGGAATGGACATGAGTTAAAAGGGCATCTACATAACTGGGAAGGGAAAACTTAGGTGCGAGAAAGGTAACTGCGAAGAAACCATAGGTAACAAAAGAAATACTTCAGTTAATAGATGAAAGAAGGAAGTACAAAATTGTTACGGACAATTCAGGAATACAGAAATACAAGTCACTTAGCAATTAAATAAATAGGAAGTGCATGGAAGATAAGGCGAAATGGCTGCATCATAAATGTAAAAATATTGAAAAAGGGATGATTGTGGGAAAGACTGACGCAGCGTATAGAAAAATAAGTAAAAGCAACCTTAGGCAAAATTATAAATAGGGGTGATAACATTAAGAGTGGAATGGGAATTACACTGCTAAATGCGGAGAAGATAGCGGATAGGTGGAAAGAGAAATAACGATTTAATAAACTTTTGGATAAGTTCGCTCGCTGTGTATTTTTAGAGTTGTCAGTGCGTCGAAGCCGTTTCATGAATTTCGTGCTTTAGTTTTCAGCTGACGTTCCTTACTGTTTCTAATGAAATATTCCAGTAAAATTATAATTATTATAATTCAGTGTTCTAACTTTTTTGAGTGTTCCAGTGGCCGCTTGAATTTTTGATTTTAGCTACTAATTTTGTGAAGTTTTGTTGGTATTGGTATTAGCTGCGGTGTAGTAGTATTTAATACAAGTCGTTGCTTTCTTAGCAGACAGAGAATTTCGAGACTGCTATTGTTAGTTCTATAAATAGTTCTTATTGTGTAACTGAACTCAAACTGTTGGCAATGATGTGCATTTCGTGCAACTGTTTCAGGCTCATGACCGGCCTCATCTTAATTCGGCTGTTAGACACATTAACATTGCCCTGGAGAGGGCGCTGATGGCAGAGGGCATGGGTCACATTTCAGATGTGTCAGTTGGGTGTACCAGTAGATTGGGTTTCACTAGGGATGACCTGCACCTCATCAGGTGTGGGAAGGGGAGGCTGGCAAAGCTTATAGGTGACAGTGTAGTGGGTGGTGGTTGGATCAATCATGAAAAATTCCAGTAGTAGTTGGTGCTAGAGCTACACATTGTAACCTCCCCACAATAAAAATAAAATAATATGAATAATATTCTAATTTAGTGTAACCTCAAAACAGAAAAACTCCTAAACCTCTCAACAGTAAAAAATATAATTATGTTGTACACATTCAGTGTAACCTCCCAACAAAATAATTTCCGTAACCTAGCAATAATACAATGAAACTAACCTCTCAATTAAATTGTCGCTCACTTATAACCTTTCAATAATTGACTGTCAATTTAACCTCGTAAATTTTGGACGTCAGCAGTGCTGCGTCATGGCCCTGAAAGATCATACTGAATAAATTGAAAATTCTTACCTCAATTAGGTCGCCGGATAACGCATATATATCTGCTCTTACAATAAATTTTTCTGGCACAGCCCTGTGCAATGCTGGCCGATAGATTTGTCATTTATAAAAGGAAACAACTGATTTTTCTTTTCAATAATTGGGATGACCAAGGATTGGAGAAATTAGTAAATTCTTTAAATTGAAATGAATGATTGTCAAAAGTTACTTTTTATGAGAAAGATTATTATTAAGAGATTTTTTAAACATTTCCTTGGGACTTGATATAACAATATTACATATGTGCGAGGCTGCTTTTACCATATGCAATAATGCCCAGGCTCCGCCATCGCTGCACCACGACCGGCCCAGCCAACACGATACATCAGACTGCTCGCTAGCAACAACTTACTGCTACTGCTACACAGTTCCTACTGCAGTCAACACTGCTCTTTGGTCTCAGATTCTCTTATAGCTTACATATCGCAGGCAGCGCGTGAGCAATCCATCGAAATTACATCTGCTCGAGTGCGCTAGCAACAAATTCCTTAATCATGTACCTCTTACATAACCCTCCACTGGGGGGGGGGGGGGGGGGGGGGCAAAAATTTGGCAGCGATGGTGAGTCAATTGGACTTGCCATGAGCAACAAATTTTTCTATAATCTATAATCTACAGTTACAGAGTATATACATTATTGATAAGTGCAGAACATATTAAGAAAGACAAAATGTATGTGCAATGAATACAAAATATATTAACAAATGACATAAAGTGAACACGCACTGTAAAAATCTTTAGTATTTTTACAACAAATAAACATATCAAGGAGTGAAATAAAGCGCACACGCACTGTAGAAGTCTTTAGCATTTGTACATAACATATCATGGAGTGAAATAAAGCGCACACCCACTGTAGAAGTCTTCACCATTTTTACATAACATATCATGGAGTAAAATAAAGTGCACACGCACTGTAGAAGTCTTAATCATTTTTACATAATATATCATGGAGTGAAATAAAGTGCACACGCACTGTAGAAGTCTTTAGCATTCTTACATAACATATCAAGGAGTGAAATAAAGTGCACACGCACTTTAGAAGTCTTTAGCATTCTTACATAACATATCAAGGAGTGATATAAAGTGCACATGCACTGTAAAATTCTTTAGCATATTTAGGACAACTGATCTTGTTAACAAATGAAATGAAGTGCACACGCACTGTGTATGTCTTTATCATTTTACAAGAATTTAAACGCACTGTATAAGTCTACCATTTTACAAGAAGTAGGTAAGGAATAGTAAGGATTGTATCATGGTTGTAGCACAGTAGGTTGCACATAGCTGCACTGAAAGTCCATATCTTTCTACAGAAGCACAACACCAAGTGAGACAATCTGAAGTTCTCTTCCCTGAAGTATTTATCAGTGTAGCCGAGACACTGAAATGTTGTATTAATATTGTATGTTATCATTTCGGTAGTACATTAGGTACACCAAACAGTAGGACCATAACGACATCTCCATCGTTAAAGGTGGTGGACAGCTTGATATGTCAACACCACATTCTTGTAGAATCCATACTCTCACATCAACGTAGAATTAGTGCAAAAACCAAATATAGTGCTCCATGATCATGAGGATGGACAGGACAAACGGATATTGCAGTAATTTCTGGTAATTAGGCCAGAAGGTGAAGGACATTAAGTCTTATGCTAGTCATAATTGAGAACTACACTAGTCCATCAACCGATCTGAACGATTACTGGCATTCATTGGCTATTTACAGAGCATTTAAGTTGTATGTATGGAGTATTACAGAACATTATTCATAAGTCATCTCAATATAGTAATTATTGGCACTCATTGGCCAGTTACAAAGCATTGTTTTATTCATTATTCAGAAGTTATCATTCAAAACAAAAGTTAATTATTGGCATACCATCTATACATAATTCATCTAATTATAGTAATCATTGGCATTCATTGGCCAGTTACTAAACATGTAGAAAGTATTGAATATTACAAAACACTATTCATAACTCATCTGATTGCGGTAATTATTGGCACTCAATGGCCAGTTACAAAGTATTCGTATAGTTTTACAAAACATTATTCACTATTATTCAGAAGTCATCATTCAAAACAAGAGTTAATTATTGGAATAGCATTATTGCATAAGTCATCATTCAGTATTACTCAGAACTCATCATTCAAGTGACATAGGACATATTTAAAATGTAACACACTGTAACTATTACTCAAGGTCTGTAGTCCAATAGTACATAGATATAATGGATTCAATACAACAGAGAAATTTGTATTATATTTAGAACTAGAAATATATCTTAAACTGGTACCATTATTTGGTTGTATACTGGTAATAGTTGGGACTGGTAATAAATTATTATTATTATTTTTTTTTTTTTTGCTAGCAATGCATTGCGTTGGGATCGATAATTAATTGCTGGGGCATGAAAATATTTGCTTTTGACTTATTGCTGGAAATAAGGATTAATAACGTCATTTGTCATGAGTCAGCTGTAGCAAGGTTATGAAACAAGTAGAGTATATGTGATCACATTCATGAATGATACACACAAATGGGTAAAAAAAGAAATGCAAGTACTAGAACAGGTTTAATGACTAACTGCTTATAGCACATTAATTTCATGAATAGCTTCTCCTGGAAAAAATACAAAATGGATTATTGAGCTGAAAAGTAGTAAGCTTCGAATTAAGAGGCAAGGAAATGTGTACTCAATATGTATGTACTCTAGCTGTTTTTCCAAAACATTCAGTCATTATATCATGTGACATAAGACATACTGTCAAAACGAACTGCAACAAATACTTAAATAACTACATAGCATCTCTTAACTAATAGTAAATATATAAACTTCATCATTATTCTCATCTGCAAGGAAAAACTTCATTATTCATATTATAATAACTTCATCATTATCATCATCTGCAAAGAAAAACTTCATTATTCATATTACCATATTCTTCATATAACTATTCATCATCATTTATTATCATCTGCAAAAAACAGACACTTCATTATTCACATTCACATTACCATTTACTTCATACAACTATTCACAGTATAGAGTTTCTTATTTCTAGCACATTTCATCACTAAAACTAAGATGTGTAGTTCTGTCTGACAGCCTGCATCAATCGCCTCGTATTCTAAAAGAAAAATAATTAGTCAAGACTGCTATCATACGATGTGTATAATATATTCTGGTTAATGCTTGTTAATTCTGATCAGTTTACTCTTCATGACAGGGTATTGCATTTTCTTTCGTTCATTCCGATGGTGAAATTTCCATTTCATAGTAAACCACTGTGGCTTGCTTAATTTATTTCTTTTATACATTATTGCTTTCTGAAAATTATGAATAAGGACTAATATCCTGCATTCAAATCATACACTCATTAAAAAAAACTTGTTTCTAGTGATATAACTAAGCATACAGCATAGCCTGACAGAAAACATATTAGGTCAAAAACATAGACAGTTTTCAAGTGCAAAAATGTAACACAGTATCATAATGTAGTAGCAACAAATGTAGAATAGTCAAGATGTTGAGATATCATGAGTCAAAATGTCAAAGTCAATTGTTGTTTGTTACATCTTAAAGATTTCATAGTGTATAGAAAGAAAATTTCTACTTTCGATAGGAAAACAATCACACAAAAAATGGAAAATGTGCACGGTCTGATGTCTAAAGACAAGAAAAGCGACCTGCTAACCTTACCTTGCCGAGCACTGGCCAAGAAAAAAAAATACGATCATTATCAGTAAGTGGTCACATAAATATAATTGCATAAGTGGTCATATATATATCAGGAAATGGCATTACAGTATGATAAATCATAAAGTGTGTTCATTCAATAAAGGGTTTAATATTGGAGACATGATGATTGCCTTTGCTTTTTCTGGTTCTCAAAGTTTCGACATGTACTACATTGGCGTGAGGAATGCTGCGAATTCTATATGGACTTGCGTATAGAAGCTCAAATTTACTGCATCTACTCTTTCCTCTGTTGGATAAATAGTGTGTGCATACTAATATCTCCGGCGCTCTGCGGCACGTTTGATGTTGTTGAGCGCAATGTCAATTATTTCACGCTGACGTAGTCGATGAGATGTAGGAAAATATACTAATTCTTTCATTTTGTTAGGTGGTTCAACATTTTTCAATATAACAGTCGGATATAGCATAGTAGATTCATTTGGTATGGAGTTAATTACATCCTGGAATGAGAGTATGTGTGTGTCCCAATCAATATGTTTTTTATGGCAGTATATTCTACATAGTTTACCAATTTCTTTCATCAGTCGTTCACAAGGGTTCGAAGAAGCGTGGTACTTGGATATATAGATCGGAGAAATGTTTCTTGCTCGTAACATACGTGTCCATATAGCAGATCGAAACTGTGGTCCATTGTCGGAAATTACTTTCAATACCTGCCATACATGCAACAGAAAATGTTTCACAAATGCATTCGAAACAGATTTAGCAGTAGCTTTTCGTAACGGAGTGAAGGTAACAAATTTCGAAGTGAGTTCAACAGCGACAAAGATGTAGCAAAAACCTCTATTAGTTCTGGGAATCGGTCCAAAAATGTCTACAGCGGCCATATGTCTCAATTTAATCGGTACAATAGGATGTAACGGAGGAATATGTGAAGTCGTGTCTGATTTAGCTTTCTGGCAGATTTTACATGACGCTAAAACTCATCGAATACGTTTCTCCATATTCGCAAAATAACAGTTCTGTCTCAGTATAAGAAAACATTTTCTGCCTCCGTAATGTGCGTAACTTAAACGAGTATACCAAATTAATTTGTTAACAAGCTCGTCAGGAATACATAATAACCAGTTGCTTCTGTCAGGGTGAGAGCGGCGAAACAGAATATTATGGCGTATAGTGTAATGGTTTCTGATGGTAACATTACTCCTATCTTGCCATAGATGTTTAATTTCTTTCCACACGTTGTCTTTGCTCTGCTCTTGTGCTATGTCTCGTAATGACGACGAAATGAAGTTTTCAAATGCGACTTGTTGAATATACGTGACGCTAGGATTTGCTTGGCAGAAGTTGGTTGCGATGTCTTGCTGATTGTTGCTGAGAGAACGGGATAGTGCGTCTGCTACAACATTTTGTGTGCCGGGAATGAGAACAATTGTAAAATTAAATTCCTGTAAATAAAGTTTCCATCTGCTTAATCTGTCTTGTGTAAATTTTGCTGAAAGTAAAAACTGGATAGCTCTATGATCTGTGTAAACGGTAGTGTGTCTTCCATAAAGAAAATGCCTAAATCTGGTAAATGCCCATACAACAAATAATGTTTCAAGTTCTGTGACAGAATAATTGAACCAGCAGGTGACAGAATGCAACTTGCAAAGGCGATGTTTTCAATTACTGTATTACCGTCTTCTTCAATTTCCCGAAAAATGTGTACGCCCAAAGCGGTGTCAGAACTGTCGGTGGCAATGGAAAAATTTCTGGTAGGATCTGGGTGTGATAAAAGTGGTGCATTCAACAAAGCATATTTCAGATTAGCAAATTCAGACTGTGCTTGGCTATCCCAGGACCAAATAGCGTTTTTACCGGTCAATTGGCATAATCTAGGGGTGTCTAAAGCAGAGTAATGAATAAATTTACGAAAAAAGTTAATTAAACCCAAAAACCTGAGTAGTTGTTTCTTCGTCGTAGGTAGAGTAATGTCACGTAAAGCTTGAAGTTTTTCCGGGTCAGGCGCAATGCCTTCTGCTGAAATTACATGTCCAAGAAATTTTATCGAAGTTTTGCCAAAGTGCGATTTGCTAAGATTAACTGTGAGTCCTTGTGCACGAAAACTTTGCAACAGTTGTTCAAGAATCAAATTGTGTTCAGACCAGTTAGCTTCTGCAATAAGAATGTCGTCTACATACGTTGTGATTCTGTCTTTTAGTTCTGTCGGAAGTATAGTATTCAAACCGCGAATAAATGCTGCTGAAGAAATTGTTAAACCGAACGGTAATTTGCAAAATTGATAACAATCACCAAAACAGAGAAAAGCTGTGTACATTCTGCAGTTCGGATGGAGCTGAATTTGCCAAAATCCCGATTTCAAATCTAATGTGTTATAAATAGCAGTACCATGAAATTTCTGTAGAAGTTCTTCTAGTGTCTGTGGGCGATCTGTTTCATTAATAATAATGTCGTTGATGTGACGCGAGTCAAGTACGAGGCGAAGTGAGCCATCCGTTTTCTTAACAATATGGAGCGGGTTTATGTACGGACTAACTGCCGTTTCAATAATTCCTTGGCCAAGCATAGCTTGCAATTCTTTCTTAATTTGTTCTCTGTGGATATAAGGAATGGGATAATGTTTAGCTTTAAATGTGTCGTGCTGTTTAACTTGAAATTCATACATAAAACCGGACATAGACCAGGGACGTTGTCAAAAACTGGAGCTTGCTGTAAAAGAATTTTGCGTTGCTCTGTACGTTCGTCGTCTGTATTTGCACTGCACTGTTTAACTTTATCAGAAATCATTTGCATAACATCATAGTTGGCTTCGTCTGGTGTATTGTAGTTGTGTACATACGTATCTGTGAACAATGTGGAATGACAGTCCGTGTTACGCGATGTAGAAAAGACCTCTGTTCGATTAATTGTTTGTTCTTCTGCAGAGAAAGAGTGCTGAAATTCTAATGCCAGTTGTACATTTTCATCCTTTAACATTAAATAGGAATTTTGAAAGTCAATAATTGCGTCGTTTTGTACCAGAAAATTCGTACCTAAAATAACGTCTGTTGTCAATAAGGGAACAATCCAAAAATTTGAGTGGAACGTATGACCTGCAATACAAAATGATAAGTGTGTCTGTAATTTTACATCTATTCCTTTACCAGATACTGCTCCTTTTACTTTAGTTCTACCTAATGGTAACATAGGATAAATATTCTCTTTGTTACATTTATTTAAGGTTTCTTCATTTATGACTGACATAGGTGATCCAGAATCGATTACTGCTGAAAATTTGGATGATCCAATCCTTACTTCAATGACAGGGTGGGAAACGGTTTTTTGAGTAACTGGTTTTTCATGCAAAAGTGTGTCTCGGATATCGTCAAAAGTAATAACATTTTCGTGAACAAGAGTCTGTGTATCAAAAGTATTGCTTACAACGCTGGAAGGTTCAATCTGTACTGTATCTAGTCAACTTCTGTCTGACGTGCTGTTATTTGCAGGAAGATGCTGTGTCATTTCGACTATTTGTACTGTTGTGTTATTTCGTCCTGACGTATTAGGTTCGGGATGATACCTACTGTCTGGTTCATTCATGATTAACTGTTGTGGTTGATTCTACTGCTGGTAAGACCGACTGTTACGCAGAAAACTGTGCTCATTTCTTTTACGTCTGTATACGGCGCGCTGCGATAAAAATTGAAATGTTGTGTCTTCTGTACGTAGTGATTTCCTTGTTGCTGTGTGTTACTATTTGGTGGAGCCGACGCTATACGTGTAGGCGGCGAAACATTAAAGCTTGGTTGACCTTGTTCATTACATTGTTGGTTAGGTATGCTAACCGGCTGGCTTTGATGCTGTTGCGGGGAAAACCCTCTATTGTTGCCAAAATGCGTCTGCGATTGCTGAAAATTTTGTACATACTGATGATTACACTTCTGTCTTTCATTAAAATTACGCTGGTACTTCTGGAGTGTCTAATGAAAATTGTCACTGTCGGTAAAACTTGTCAAATCGGGTTTTCTTTACTCATTATTAATCCTACATTGATCGATAGCTGAAGAGCTGTTTTGATAGATATAAAGGATAGTAGAAGAGAAGGCAACAGTGCAGAAAACTAAAGATGAAATAGCACTACTACGGCTCGGGGCCCTGTGCACGCTATGGCACATATTCATCGAAGTGTAATGAATCCCCTGAGGTCTCTTACGCACTGCAATTAAATTTTAGTTTCTGCATTACAGGCAATGCCGGTGAAAATTCAAAAGCAAATTGTCGTATCCAGTCCAAAGCGTGTACCTGTGGTCTGTCATTTTTAAATACCTTAAATTTTCTCACGGATAGAAAGTGCTTATAATCAAAATTATCGTCTCTGTAGGTCTGAGCAGGTTCAGGATTGTATGATAATCCGTTTGTCTGTGACTGTTCGGAATCTAAGTCACGTGCACTCTGTAAATTACCTAAATTACACTGGATGTGTCAATGTGACAAATGTTCGGAATGTGGCGTATGCTGTGCTGTGTTAGAGGCTGAATTATTTTTCATTTCTGTCACTTTAAAACGTTCGTCAATTTGGCTGTTCTGTTGTTCAAATTTCTTATCGACTTTCGCATCCGAAGTGCGTGAAAGTTCTGCTGACATTAATTTCAACTCGTCGCGTAACTGTGTTGCGTTTACTGAACATTGTTTAGCAACTGCACTAATTTCATCTCTAAGTAATTTCGTGGTGTCTGCATGCATACTACATATTTCTTGTGCAACGGATCTAATTTCTTCGCTACTATTCCTAGCACAAACCGTAATTTCTTCACGTAATTGTTCTTTAGTTTCGATACATCTCTTGGCAACGGCTGTAATCTGTTCAGTAGGCTGTTTAATAGAGGTGTCAAGTTTTTCATTAATGTGTTTTAAGTTCTCCTTAGTTTGTTTGATCGACCTGTCATATTTTTCATTGAGTTGTTTGCGCGATCCATTAAGTTGTTTATAATTGTTGTCTAGTTTTTCAACCCACTGATTAAGATTTTCATTAAGTTGTTTGTAAGATTCATTAATTTGTAGCAATAGTGCCATAACTTGATCCATCATAAACTTACCTACTCTATTTTCTGTGCTGTGTGATGGTGTACCTGCATGTGTCACGTTTTGAGTAACCATTTGGTCATTCTCTGATTCTTGAAAAGGTTTGCCAATCGGACGTGCACTGTTGGTCACTACATCGGAATCAAATAAACTTGACGTGGTTTGTGAATATTGTTCACCTTCGTTAGAAACATTTGTCACTTCACTGTGTAAACTTTGCAAATCAGGTGTTTCAAAATGGGCAGCGTTCATTGTAACGGAACGTGCCGCGTCATCAGTTGTCGTTAAATGAACAGTGGACATAATTGAATTTGTTTGCTCATCATTAGAATTAAAATTAGTAAATTCTTTAAATTGAAATGAATGATTATCAAAAGTTACTTTTTATGAGAAAGATTATTATTAAGAGATTTTTTTTAAACATTTACTTGGGACTTGATATAACAATATTACATATGTGCGAGGCTGCTTTTACCATATACAATAATGCTCAGGCTCCGCCATCGCTGCACCATGACCGGCCCAGCCAACACGATACACCAGACTGCTCGCAAGCAACAACTTACTGCTACTGCTACACAGTTCCTACTGCAGTCAACACTGCTCTTTGATCTCAGATTCTCTTATAGCTTACATATTGCAGTCAGCGCGTGAGCAATCCATCGAAATTACATCTGCTCGAGTGCGCTAGCAAAATATTCCTTAATCATGTACCTCTTACAACATGTTTTAGATTGATGTCAGCTGGTAGTTATACCTGCTTAAAGGTAGTCTGTATAAATAAGGGCTCACCTTTAGAGGACATCATGTTTTCAAGTAGAGAAGGAATTAGCATATTCCATCAAACTATAAGAAGTACTAGAAATAAAGTTAGTGAATTGCTTATAGATGTTGACTCTGAAATTGTTGGTGCATCAGAGCACCACTTAAATAATTTGACAATTCAGAGGCTTCCTTTAACAGCATACAGATCAGCTGGCTGTTTTTCAAGGAGTTCCTTGCAGGGTGGCTATGTACGTAAAAACAGTATTCCATTTGAGTCCATAGACATATCATGGCACTGCAATGAACAGATATTTGAATGTTGTGCAGGGGCAGTTGAGTTCAGTGAACCTAAACTTCTAATTTTTGTTCTTTATAGGTCCCACGAATAACTTCAGAGCATTTCTGCTCAAGCTAGAGAGGGTTCTTGATTCACTTTGTAGGAAGTTCCAGAAATTACTGGTTATTTCAATATATATATATATGATAGTGCAAGAAATAAGGTGTTGGTAGATCTCCTAAATTCATATGATCTGAAGCAGACTTTTTTTCCAACTTGGGTGCAGGGAACAGTAGCACAACCACAGACAATATTTTTATTCGTTCCTCGTTACTAGTTAGGCCTTCTGTTAGTAAAAGCGTGAATGACCTTTAAGACCATAGTGAACAAATTTTAACACTAAAAGGTTTTTTACTCAAACAAATGTCACATATAATTACAAACTGTGTAGGAAAGTTAATAGAACAGCAATAGAGAGTACTTAAACCTTGTCAAGGAACAAGAGTGGCAGGATGATCATTGTGCCATTAACACTGATGAAAAAAATAATGCTTTCCTTAACATATTTCTCATGCTCTTTGAGAGTTTCTTTCCATTAGAACGTTCTAAAAGGGATACTATCAGTAATAGGCAGCCCAGGTGGTTGACTAATGGTAGAAGGATATCATTTAGAACGAAGTGGCAATTATATCAAAATGTTAGAAGTAGTCACAATCAAGCTACAGTAGCCCATAACCAACAATATTGTAAGGTGCTTAAAACGTTATCTGGAAGGCAAAGACTATGTGCAAATAGAACAGCTAATTCACAGTATAAAATTAAAACCATATGGTCAGTTGTGAAGGAAGTGTCTGGTCAGCAGCACAAGGTTGACGATATAAAATTAGTTCGTAGTAAAAATATTTCTGTTACTGATAAATTAGATATCTGTAAAGTATTAAACAATAATTTTCTGAGCATTGCTGTTGAATTACATAAAAACTTAGTTTCTACAGGGAATCATATAACTTGCTTGACAAATGCCTTTCCAATATCTATGTCCGAAATACTCCTCTGTGATGCAGGCAAGGGGTATATTGAGTCAATAATTAAGTCACTGAACACTACGGAGTGCCTAGCAGAATATTAAAGTACTTTGCTGCACATGTTAGCCCTGTATTTAGCAATGTTTGTAATTTTTCCTTTAGGAATGGTCACTTTCCCGAACGATTAAAGTACTACACCATAAAGCTGCTTTATAAAAAGGGAAAGAGACAAATGTAGATACTTTTAGACATATTTCTATGCCATCAGTGTTTGCTAAAGTTATGGAAAAGGCTGTACATGTAATGATAAATGATCATTTTACATCTCACGATTTCCTATCAAATGTACAGTTATGCTTTAGAAGTCGTTTAACAACTGAATATGATATATTCTCTTTCCTCTGTGAGGTACTGGATGGGTTAAAGAAAAGGTTTCGAATGCTAGACATATTTTTTTTATTTAACTAAGGCGTTTAATTGTTTTGATCACAAAATATTGCTCCACAACTTGGACCATTTACGGAATAAGTGGAGTAGCTCACAATTGGTTTAACTCTTACTTTAGCAACAGACAACGAAAGGTCTTTATTTTCAATGCTCAGAATGGCTGTGATGTGGGGTCTGAGAGAGGTACAGTCAAGTGGGGTGTGTTCCAGGGATCAGTGTTGGGGCCACTCCTGTTCCTTATTTATATACAGGGTGGTCCATTGATAGTGACCGGGCCAAATATCCACGAAATAAGCATCAAACGAGAAAACTACAAAGAACGAAACTCGTCTAGCCTGAAGGGGGAAACCAGATGGCGCTATGGCTGGCCCGCTAGATGGCGATGCCATAGGTCATACGGATATCAACTGCGTTTTTTCAAATAAGAACCTTCATTTCTTATTACACATTAGTGTAGTACGTAAAAAAATATGAATGTTTTAGTTGGACCACTTTTTGCGCTTTGTGATAGATGGCGCTGTAATAATCACAAACGTATAAATAGGTGGTATCACGTAACATTCCGCCAGTGCGGACGGTATTTGCTTCGTGATACATAACCCGCGTTAAAATGGACCGTTTACCAATTGCGGAAAAGGTCGATGTCGAGTTGATGTATGGCTATTGCGATCAAAATGCCCAACGGGCGTGTGCTATGTAAGCTGTTCTGTATCCTGGACGACATCATCTAAGTGTCCGGACCGTTCGCCGGATAGTTACGTTATTTAAGGAAACACTAAGCGTTCAGCCACATGTGAAACGTCAACCACGACCTGCAACAAATGATAATGCCCAAGTAGGTGTTTCCGCTGCTGTCGCGGCTAATCCGCACATCAGTAGCAAACAAATTGGGCAAGAATCGGACATCTCAGAAACGTCGGTGTTGAGAATGCTACATCAACATCGACTGCACCCGTACAATATTTCTATACACCAGGAATTGCATGGCGACGACTTTGAACGTCGTGTACAGTTCTGCCATTGGGCACAAGAGAAATTGCGGGACGATGACAGATTTTTTGCACGCGTTCTATTTGGCGACGAAGCGTCATTCACCAACAGTGGTAACGTAAACCGGCATAATATGCACTAATGGGCAACGGGAAATCCACGATGGCTGCGACAAGTGGAACATCAGCGACCTTGGCGGGTTAACGTATCTTGCGGCATTATGGGAGGAAGGATAATTGGCCTCCATTTTATGGATGGCAATCTAAATGGTGCAATGTATGCTGATTTCCTACGTAATGTTCTACCCATGTTACTACAAGACGTTTCACTGCATGACAGAATGGCGATGTACTTCCAACATGATGGATGTCCGGCAAAAAGCGCACGTGCGGTTGAAGTGGTACTGAATAGCATATTTCATGACAGGTGGATTGGTCGTCGAAGCACCATACCATGGCCCGCACGTTCACCGGATCTGAGGTCCCCGGATTTCCTTCTGTGGGGAAAGTTGAAGGATATTTGCTATCGTGATCCAGCGACAAAGTCTGACAAAATGCGTCAGCGCACTGTCAACGCATGTGTGAACATTACGGAAGGCGAACTACTCGCTGTTGAGAGGAATGTCGTTAAACGTATCGCCAAATGCATTGAGGTTGACGGACATCATTTTGAGCATTTATTGCATTAATGTGGTATTTACAGGTAATCACGCTGTAACAGCATGCGTTCTCAGAAGTGATAAGTTCACAAAGGTACATGTACGTCATTGGAACAACCGAAATAAAATGTTCAAACGTACCTACGTTCTGTATTTTAATTTAGAAAACCTACCTGTTGCCAACTGTTCGTCTAAAATTGTGAGTCATATGTTTGTGACTATTACAGTTCCATCTATCACAAAGCGAAAAAAGTGGTCCAACTAAAACATTCATATTTCTTTATGTACTACACGAATATGTAATAAAAATGGGGGTTCCTATTAAAAAAACAGTTGATATCCGTTTGACTTATGGGAGCGCCACCTAGCAGGCCAACCATAGCACCACCTGGTTTTCCCCTTCAAGCTAGAAAAGTTTCGTTCTTTGTAGTTTTTTCGTTTGACGCTTATTTCGTGAGATATTTGGCCAGGTCGCGATCAGTGGACCACCCTGTACATGATATGCCCTCTAGTATCACGGGTAACTCTAAAATATTTCTGCTTGCTGATGACACTAGCTTGGTAGTAGAGGATGTTTTTGTAACATTGGTCCAGTTTCAAATAGTGCAGTTCATGACCTAACTTCACCAAAACCCAGGCGATCATTGTAGGCAAAACCACCCCTTCCTTTCGCCTCCTTGATTTCTGTCTCACCATCTATGGCCGTCCTATCGCCCTCACCCCCACCCTTAAGTACCTTGGCGTCACCCTCGACCGTCGACTCTCCTGGACCCCCCATCTCCTTTCCGGCCGTACGTGGGGTCTGGACCCATCCACCATACTCCACACCTATAAATCCCTCATCTGCCCTATCCTTTGTTACGCCCATCCGGCCTGGATCTCCGCCCCCCTACCTTTTATAAATCCCTTCAAATCCTTGAACGCCATGCTCTCCGCCTCGCCTATCGCATCCGTCTTCCCCACGCTGACCCTGTACGATCTCATTCTGTTCCCCCACATCCTCCCTTTCCTTGAAAGGATACGGATCCTGTACACCTCCCGCAAACTCGATCCTCCTCACCTGCTTGTCTCGCCCATCCTCTCCAGCCCCCGCCTGCTGCTGCGCCTGTATTCCCATGTCCATCCCTCCACCCTCCTTACCCTCTTCCAAGGTGGCTTCCGCCTGCTCCCCCTCCCTGATGATGTCCTCCTCCCCTCCATCTACCCCTCCTATCAACTATGATCCTCCCCCCCACTTCCTGTGTCCTTTCCTTTAGGCACCCTCCCTCCCTTCTCTTTCCTTTTCCCCCATCCCCTTCCTGCACCCCTCTTCCCCCGTGTTTTCCCCTCCCCCTTCCTCCCTTCCCCCTATCCCCACTGCCCATGGCATCTGCTCTCCCCTCTCCCTCTCCCACCCCCCCTCCTCCTCTCTTCGCAGGTACCCGTAATCGCACACGCTCAGTGAACATTCGCGCACCGGAGATCATCGCCATCAGTGTCTTGTGTGTGTGCCTTCGTTTGTGTTTAGTGTTCTTTTGCCGTCACGCCACCACTGTTCACGTGTGCCGTCGCCGTCATCCATGTTCTGAGTGCCGTGTCAACTAGTGTTAGTGATTTTTCTCGTCCAGCGTGAACGGCTCCATGTTTTTTTGTTTTTAGTGTCTACAGTTTTTGCCCGCCGTTTTTATTGTCTTCTCTGTGCCACCTATATGTAATACTTATTGTACCACTCAAGGCTGAAGAGCGGCGTAATATGCTACTGCCAGCCAGCCTTTGTATAAGGTGATCAAAATCACAATAAAGAAAAAGAAACCTAAGTTCATGGCCTTTAGAAAATAAACTAACGCGAAATCACAGAAAGACTCAGTTTTTACAGTTGCCAACACACAACTCAACAAAACCTGACGTTTTCATTTCAGAGAATGGTCATACGATTAATGAAACTGAAGAGTTCAAATTTCTAGGTGTTCAGGGAGAAAGTAAACTGTCGTGGGAAACCAACATTCAGGATCTTGTTCAAAGACTTAATTGCTGCCATTTTTACAGTTCGATCGATATCTAAAGTGAGTGATCGTTTAGCACGAAAATTAGTCTGCTTTGCTTGTTTTCATTTGCTTATGTTGTATGCTATTAAATTTTGGGGTAACTCTTCATTTTTTAAAAGGATATTTGTGGCACAGATACGGGCGGTTTAGGCAGCAACTGAATCTCTTGTCGACCCCTGTTGACTAGTCTGAGTATTTTGACATTGGCCTCTCAATATATAGGAGGTATATTCCTTACTGTCATTTCTTGTTAACAGTATTAGGGCCTGCCCAGTTAGCCGCGCGGTCTAACACGCTGCTTCTCGAGAGGGGAGGAGTGCCGGCCGCTATCACAAATGCTCCCGGCGGATTAGTGTCGAGGTTCAGTGCGCCAACCAGCCTGTGGATGGTTTTTAATGCGGTTTTCCATCTACTTTGGCGAATGCCGGCTGGTTCCCCTTATTCCGCCTCAGTTACAGTTTGTCGGCGATTGCTGAACAAACACAATCTCCTAGTACGTGCACACCATAATTACTATACTATGCAAACATTTGGGGCTACACTCGTATGGTATGAGACATTCCCGGGGGGGGGGGGGGGGTCCACAGGGGGCCGAACTAGACAATAACGCTGGGTTCGGTGTGAGGCAGCGGAGGCGTGGGTGGACCACTGTGGCTTGTTCTGGGGCTGTGAACTACTGAAGGCTACAGCATGGCGAAGACTCTCCATCGTTTCTAGGTCCAAAGTTTAATACAATACAATAACAATATTAGCTTAGTCCAAAGAATAAACACCTTTCACTCAGTTAATACTTGGCATAAATCTAACCTGCATTTGGATCGGACTTCCTTAACTCTTGTGCAGAAAGGGTTGCAGTATACCGCTTCATCCATTTTCAGTTTCCTACCTCTCTACTTAACAGATCTTAGCAGCAATACATGTGCTTACAAATCGAAACTGAAGAGTTTCCTCATTGGTCACTCCTTCTATTCTGTCGAGGAGTTCTTTGAATAACATTAAGATCATTTCCATAACTTGAAGATCATTTTTCAAAACATAAAGATCGTTTCACCCTTTTTATTGCTCATAAAAACCACACATTGTATGTTGTACCACCATACAGCGAGACCTTTAGAGGAGGTGGTCCAGATTGCGGAACACACTGATACCTCTAACACACAGTAAGACGTCCTCTGGCATTGATCCATGAATATATTCGTCGTGGCATACTGCCCACAAGTTCATCAAGGCAGATTGTCCCATTCCTCAATGGCGATTCTGAGTAGATCCCTCAGAGTGGTTGGTGTGTCGCGTCGTCCATAAACAACCCTTTTCAATCTATCCCAGGCATGTGCGATAGGGTTCATATCAGGTTAACATGCTGGCCACTGTAGTTGAGCGATGGCGTTATCCTGGAGGAAGTCATTCACAAGATGTGAACGATGAGGGCGCGAATTGCCGTCCATGAAGACGAATGTCTCGACAATATGCTGCTGATATGGTTGCACTATCGGTCGGAGGACTGCATTCACGTATCGTACAGCCGTTATGGTGCCTTCCATGACCAAGTGGCGTACATTGGCTACACATTATGCCACCCGAAAGCAGCAGGGAACCTTCACCTTGCTGCACTCGTTGGACAGTGTGTCTAAGTCGTTGCCTCCTAACACATCTACAACGATTGTCTGGTTTACGGCATATGCGACACTCATCAGTGAACAGAACGTGATGCCAAACCTGGGAGATTTGTCGTCCATGGAGACTGTAAGTAGGCTGTTTAGGTTCTTATATAGGTAACGCCACCACCACGTAGCGCTCTGTATGAAAATCACTGGCTGTGCTGTGTCCAGTCTGTGGCTGGGTATCATTGTTAGAATTCGCTATTGTAGTGTTGGGCAGTTACCTGTTAACAGCGCGTAGCATTGCGCAGTTGGAGGTGAGCCGCCAGCAGTGGTGGATGTGGGGAGTCAGATGGCGGAGTTTTGAGAGCGAATGATCTGGACAGAGACAGTAAATTTGTAACACTGGATGTCATGAACTGCTATATATTATGACCTTTGAACACTATTAAGGTAAATACATTGTTTGTTCTATATCAAAATCTTTCATTTGCTAACTATGCCTATCAGTAGGTAGTGCCTTCAGTATTTAGAATCTTTTATTTAGCTGGCAGTAGTGGCGCTCGCTGTATTGCAGTAGTTCGAGTAACGAAAATTTTTGTGAGGTAAGTGATTTGTGAAAGGTATAGGTTATTTTTAGTCAGGGCCATTCTTTTGTAGGGATTTTTGAAAGTCAGATTGCGTTGCTCTAAAAATGTTGTGTGTCAGTTTAGTGTTGATCAGAATAGGTAAAGAGCGAAATGTATGAGTACATTCTCTTCTGCTCAGCTGTTTGAAAATCAAATAATGTAAGAGGTTTATCAGCACAGTAATTCATAAATTTTTCTAAGGGGACGGTGAAGATGGCGACCCTGCCAGGATACCTTACTGGAATCTTCTGATATTGTCTTGTAGTTTGTGTAATTAGTGTAGCTATTGTTTATTGCTAGCTCATAATTATAGAGAGAATTTCCTTTGTGGTTGTAGTTTTTCATTGTTGTACAGTAAAACAGTTGTGGCATGCATGCAGATTTGCACCAAGTATTTCGCAGCTGCGCTTGCAATTAACTAGATATTATTTTCAGTGCTATGTTAATGTGTTTTCTTATTTTGCTCTTCACATTGTGCCTTTCTGTGTTATCGTGTGATGGCCGAGCGGTTCTAAGCACTACAGTCTGGAACCGCGCGACCGCTCCGGTCGCAGGTTCGAATCCTGCCTCGGGCATGGATGTGTGTGATGTCCTTAGGTTAGTTAGGTTTAAGTAGTTCTAAGTTCTAGGGGACTGATGACCTCAGAAGTTAAGTCCCATAGTGCTCAGAGCCATTTGAACCATTTGTTATCGTGTGAAATATTGTATACAATAATGGCGTGTGAAAAACGTAACACTAGGCTCCAAAGTAAGCTGAGAAATGACAAGACGAAAGCTGTGTGTTAGCGTCACCGTGTAATGAATTAACTAATGTTCAAAGTAGTAATTAGGTAACTGTGCATAGGGAAATGGAGCAGGCTGCAAATAATGGTGTAGATAGTGAAACAATTAGTGAACAGGGAAGCATTATCGAACGATCGGTCAGCAACAGCTCGCCTCAGGAATCCGAAATGACAGGGCACAATCTTGCAAATACTGGAGATTTAGGTTTTGCGTCCTGACTGTTTTCTCAAATAAGTCAAAACACATTTTGTGCTTTTCAAAATGCGAATATTTCCGATTCAAATGCACTGCCGAATAGCACTGAGGAACATGTTTCAGACACCAGTGCATTGTTATTACACTTAATGCAACAAATGGGACAAAGGCTACAAAAGTTAGACACATTGCTTGAACAAAATCAGAAACAAATGGGACAAAATCTTCAATAGTTAGACACAATGGAACAAAATCTTCAAAAGTTAGACACCTCGCTTGAACAAACACCTGAAGATTTAACTACTGAGTTACATATATTCGAATCGAAATGTCAAAAAGTCTTTAATGACGTAAAAACACAAATTTGTGAGCATTTCCTACCTATTTTTTCGCGTCATGAAAATGCATTACAGAATCACGAAACAGCCATAAAGGAACTGCAAACTATTGTTCATCAAAATCACGACACGTTGCAAGCTAAAATTGACTCAGTTGCATCTACCGATTCGGTTACGCAGCTTGTAAAAACTCAGGAAAACTTAAAGGACACAGTAGATACGATTTCAACACAAATGGACACTCTGAAACGTGGTTCAAAAAAACACACTGAGGAAATAAGTTCACTATCGGAGAAAGTAGTCGAACTTTCGAATCAGTTCACTAACTTATCTACAAAGGTGGATGATGATCTGAATGACAAAAGACCTGTAGCCTTCACTGACACAGACGAGTATGAACAAATTAAGAAATTCAAACAAAATCAGAATCAAATTAATATGCAACAACAAAGAGAAATCCGGGAAGTACAACATCAGTTGGCACAAGTAATACAAGAATTACATATTTCAGAGGACACTCGAGCTCCAACACGGGAAGAGGGACTTAGAAATACGGAAAAGCCACAAAATAACACAGGGAATTTCGGAAATTATGAAAGAAATTGGCAAGGTGCACCGAATTTTGAGATGGAACCGCCGACACGACGTAACAATGACCGGTATGCTACTCGCCGACACAATGATTTTGACTATAAGCTGTTCATTACTACACGTAAATTCAAAACGTTTAAGAATTCTGGCAACAACATTCATCCACAAACATGGCTTCATCAATTCTCTCATTGTTTTCCTCCCAACTGGTCATTAGAGCACAGATTAGAATATATGTGTGGCTACTTAGAGAATGAACCAGCTGTAAGAATGCGATCGGTCATTCACGATTCTCACAGTGAAGGAGAATTTTATCATGCCTTCCTCTCAGCATATTGGTCTCAAGCCACACAAGACCGAGTAAAACATAGCATCATAATGATGAAACATTTCGTACAAACTGAATTTTCCAGTCTCGTGAAATATTTTGAAGACATGTTGCACAAGAATCAGTACCTGTAAAACCCATACAGCCCCTCAGAACTCATCCGCATTTGCTTAATCAAATTGCCTGAACATTTGCGACATATTATTTTTGCAGAACGTTGCAAAGACATTGCTTTTCAGGCACTGTTACAAGAATTGGAAATTGACACTGACAATCGCGGAACGCGAAAACAGGAGCACAACAATTACAGGTCACATCCGTCACAATTCTGCGATGAAAGAAATAATAAATGGACACGACAAGGCTATCCTTACAACGTAAATCGCGACCAAAACAGACGCCACCCGTATGACAACCGTTGGCAGAGTACTAATAATTACAGGGAAAAATCACCTTTCCGCGGTAATGACTATTACAGAGACAATCAGAGAAACAGGCAATATGGGAACCAGAATAATTATTATCAAGGGAGACAGAATAACTTCAGACGCAACGGTCTAGCGCGCAGTTACGATTCAGGGAGAAATTCTCCACCACGTGACCGACAAGAAAGAAACTATGGAATCTACCGACATGACGACAGACGATATGATCGTAACGACAGACCTGAATTGCATAAGAACTGGCGGGATTCAAACAGGGCAGGGCCCTCTCGACAACGTGAATTTGTAGAAGTTAGATCTCCAAATCCCAATAACGACGTGAACCAACAAAGAGACAATAGGCAATGACTCACACCGCTGGCAGCCACAATATGTACTTATGAAGCTGACGACGTAGCTGCCGTGGCTAGTAATTACGTAAAAATGGAATACATTAGGGACATCTTACTCCAGGAACACGACGTAAGCCGGCCGCGGTGGTCTAGCGGTTCTAGGCGCTCAGTCAGGAACCGCGCGACTGCTACGGTCGCAGGTTCGAATCCTGCCTCGGGCATAGATGTGTGTGCTGTCCTTAGGTTAGTTAGGTTTAAGTAGTTCTAAGTTCTAGGGGACTTATGACCACAGATGTTGAGTCCCATAGTGCTCAGAGCCATTTGAACCATTTGAACACGACGTAAAACATAACAACATTGCATATCCAGTAATGCACATTACAGTAAATGACGTAAAATTTACGGCAGTACTTGACTCTGGCAGTCCCATTTCAATAATTAGTGAAACAGCCTTTAGCAAATGCAACAAATCAAACGATTGCCCCACACTTCCGTTATGTAAGATTAAATTACAAGGTGCAATCGTTGGAAAAAGTGTAGATGTACGCCAACAAACCAACTTAGAATTCTTTTGTCAAAGCCACAGCTCTCTATGAACTTTCTTATTGTTCCATTGTTGTCGACGGAAATTATATTGGGAGTAGACCTTTTGAATGAATACAAAGCAATCTTAAACATTCACGATGCTGAAATAAGTTTTGAGAAAGAAGGTAGGTCAATAGCTTTGAAATTTGAAGATTGGCTCTCAAACCATGACGAGGAAATTATTCGGCTTTACCTTCTGTTAGACAACAGTTCGGAATTTTCTACGGAACTAGACACTAACAATCACTCTTCAAGTACTGACAGGGATGATATCGACGGCATATTTGAGACTAATGAGTTAATTCAGAATAAAACTCAAACAATTGAGAACTGTAATGACGTTGATAGGCAGGACCTTTTTGAGATTTTACAAGCACATTCCACAGTTTTCACTCACAAAACTGGAACAATCAAGGGATTTCAATACCAATTTCGTGTTCGTGAACATACTAAATTTTGTAATAGACCATACGTAATTGCAGCACATTATAGGGACCGTGTTAGAACAGAAATGCAATCTATGCTTGACGAGGACATTATTGAGGATGCAGTAAGCTCATACAACAATCCATTACATGTTGTTGAGAAGAAAAATGGATCGATCAGACTTGTCTTAGATTCGAGACAAATCAATACTATCATCATTCCTGAAACAGGCAGGCCGCAAACGATGGAAGAACTTCTTCAAAATTTTAATGGACGTTGCAAGACGAATGCCCTGCCAATATGCTGCCGATATGGTTGCACTATGGGTCGGAGGATGGCATTCACGTATCGTACAGTCGCTACGGCGCCTTCCATGTCCATCAGTGTCGTATGTCGGCTACACATAATGCCACCCCAAAACAGCAGGGACCGTCAAACTTGCTACACTCGCTGGACAGAGTATCTAAGGTGTTCAGGCTGACCGGGTTGCCTCTATACACGTATACAACGATTGTCTGGTTGAGGGTATATGCGACACTCATCGGTGAAGATAACGTGATGCCATTCCAGAGCGGTCCACTCAGCATGTTGTTGGGCTCATCTGTGCCGCGTGGCATGGTGTCGTGGTTGCAAAGATGAACCTGGCCGTGCATGTCGGGAGTGAATTTGCGCATCATGCAGCCTATTGCGGACAGTTTGCGTCATAACACGACGTCCTGAGGCTGCACGAAAAGCTTTATTCAACACGGTGGTGTTGCTGCCAGGGTTCCTCCGAGCCATAATCCGTAGGTAGCAGTCATCCACTGCAAAAGTAGCCCTTGGGCGGCCTGAGCGAGGCGTTTCATTGGCTGTTCCTGTCTCTCTGTATCTTCTCCATGTCCGAACAACCTCGCTTTGGTTCACTCTGAGACGCCGGACCCTTCCCCTGTTGAGAGCCCTTTCTGGCACAAAGTAACAATGCGGACGCCACTGAACCGCGGTAATGAGCGTGTAGGCATGGTTGAACTACAGACAACACGAGCAGTGTACCTACTTCCTGGTTTAATGACTGGAACTGATCGGCTGTAGGTCCACCTCCGTCTAAAAATGGTTAAAATGGCTCTGGGCACTATGGGACTTAACATCTGTGGTCATCAGTCCCCTAGAACGTAGAACTACGTAAACCTAACTAACCTAAGGACATCACAAACATCCATGCCCGAGGCAGGATTCGAACCTGCAACCGTAACAGTCGCGCGGTTCCGGAATGAGCGCCTAGAACCGCTAGACCACTGCGGCCGGCTCCACCTCCGTCTAATAGGCGCTGCTCATGCATGGTTGTTTACATATTTGGACGTGTTTAGTGACCTGTCTGGTCAAATTGACTGTGTCTGTGATACAATATCCATAGTCAACGTCGGTCTTCAGGAGTTCTGTGAATTGGATTGATGCAAAACATTTTTTGATGTGTGTCTTATGTTTCACTACCCTAAATCTGGGTCTTGTCGTTGTTCAACTTCCGAACAACGAGAAATGCCATCTAAATTCCATGTAAGAGGTGGTTAGAAACAGTATGAGGAGTTTGTAAGACATGAATATTATTGAGCAAACCTGGGATGCCTTGGAACGTGCCTTTCCATCCCCTCATATTCTTACGGATTTATGGACAGGCCTGCAGGTTTTATTTTGTCAGTTCCCTCCAGCATTACTTCAGACATTAGTCGAGTCTATGCCACGTCGTGTTGTGGCACTGATGCGTGTTCGCGGGGACCGTACACGATATTAGGCAGGTGTACCCACTTTATTGGACTCTTCATTGTATGACTACAGAAATCAGGTCTTCAACTCTACGCAACAAGTGCTTAATTTGCGCCTACATGCGGTGCAGCTGAGCGCGTGATGAGACACTAAACAGAAAAGTCACTTAGGTCTGCTCTGTGACAGGAAAGGAACGCAGTACTCGATGGCCACGCTCACCTGACCAATGTCCGCCACCGGTAGCTGAGTGGTCACCGCAACAGAATGTCATTCCTAAGGGCCCAGTTTCAATTCGCGGCTGGGTCGGAGATTTTCTCCGCTCAAGGGCCTGGTGTAGTGTTGTCCTAATCATCATCATTTCATCCCCATCGCCGCCCAAGTCGCTGAAGTGGCGTCAAATCGAAAGACTTGCACCCGATGGGAGGCCCTAGTCACACGACATTTACATTTATCTGACCAATACGCTCCGCGGTCACCTACACCGGAGCCCATGTAGCTGTGTGAAAGAAAATGCACCAGCAACCTCTGTCAACCTCCGGATTTTTTTCTCGTATCTCAACTGGTCCTTCCGAAGGCGACCCACTCCCACCACGATTCCATGCGATATAACAGACGAATGCATCTGAAACACTAAACCAAAAAGCAATACACTGTACCTAGCCAGACATCATACAAGTATTAAGGTATATTTAAATTTGTATGTTTAGAGATGATGTTCAGTATAATACAATCCCTCAACTTACAGAAACAACCATGTTCTGCTACCAAAATTGTACACTCTCCTGGCGTGAGGCTGCCTGGGAGTGGAAGGACCAGGCTAAATAAGGACTGAATATCATTCGTATGAAGATTTTTATTAAGACCATCCAGCAAAGTAATCTCATTAATCAGCCAACAGGACCTTGACATATTAAGACAAAACTGATAACTTCGATAAAATTACTCAAAACCAATTACTGACTATTCATCAAAAATTTACCAATTATTTCGGTGAGATCAAATAAGAAAATCCTATAGTGTTAATTCAAATATTTGGTCTCAACTCTCCAAACGTCATTCATGGGAACATGAAGTATGAAAATTAATTTACAACAAATTTTATTCTCTTTCCAAAAACAAACTACTCTTGAGTGACACTCGTGATTATTGTTGAAATATTTACAGTAAATTTTAATGACAGAAGTAAGATAACATTTCAGTTATTGAATTTACATAACAATCTCTTCAAAAGTTTTGACAAAACAGTCTTCACATAATAGTCCACAAACATTTCTTGAATGTGTTTGACTAAAATGCAACAAATAACTGAGGCTTAACTGAAAGGGATTCATTAAATGGAAACAAACGCAATTAAATTTCCTTGATATGAAAGCGATGTAGAAGCAGCAGGCCAGAAATCCGAGTAGGATGCGAGCAAGTCACAATTATGAAGCTCTAATCGGGGAACAAGATCAGCCGTTACGAATGCCATGTGGTCTCGTCAACGAAGCAACGAACTAAAAATAGCTCTCCGAACATACAAAGTCGCTGTGCGATAACAAACAGAGAAGAACTTGGAAGCCGGCCGCTGTGCCCGAGCGGTTGTAGGAGCTTCAGTCCCGAACCGCGCTGTTGCTACGGTCGCAGGTTCGAATCCTGCCTCGGGCATGAATTTGTGTGAAGTCCTTAGGTTAGTTAGGTTTAGGTAGTTCTAAGTCTATGGGACTGGTGACCTCAGATGTTAAGTCCCATAGTGTCTGAGCCATTTTTGAGAACTTGAAGCAGCCAGAAGATCTGTGGATGACGATCAGCCACTGCTTGTCTCCACACCTGGTCGACCATAGGAATAATGTGTTCACTCGGGTTTCCGGTGTAAGTTCTTCGTTTACAGATGGTGCTCAGCTAGACCAACTTGGAAGCCATATTGGCGGTAGTACGAACAGTCATCCCGTTGATCCGCAGACCTGCCCTATCCGTGCTGCTTCATTCACTGCCTCTATCCGGAAAACAGTCTGAGCGGTACTCGCCGCAAACGTGCCACCACACCTTCAAGCCAAAGACTGTGTTCCAGGAACCTGGCGCGAGCTTTCGATCGCACAACGGTTCAGGAAGGGAAACGTAATAAAATCGGCTTGCCATCTAGGTATTTTTCAACCAAGGAAAAGCGCTGACTAAAGCAAAATGGAGGAAAACTTTCGAAGTTTTGGCAAAACTACCAGTTGGTTATAGTGACGTAGGGTAATAAGGAATATGTTCAGTAAGCATGAAGAAAAGATAAAAACTGACTAAGAAAACAGAGTGCTCGGGTTAGAAAGGGTGTGAAAATAGAATGCAGCCCTTCGCTCCTAATAATGTATCCATACATAGAGCAAGGAATGACGGAAAAAAAGAAAGGTTCAAGAGTGGGATTTAGGTTCAGGATGAAAGGATATCAGCAATAAGATTCGTTGATGACATTGCTATCCTCAGTGAAAGTGAAGAAGTATTAAAGGACCTGTCGAATGGATGAACATTTTAATTAACACCGAATATTTTTTGACAGTAAACAGGAAAAACACAGAAATAATGAGAAAAGAATCAATGTCGACAACAATTATTCATCTATACAAGCCGACGTCGAAAGCAGAAGATGAAAAGATAAAGTAAGTGTATGAGGGTACTTATCGTTTTACTCAGCATCTTTGGCGAAAATAATCATGTGGGATTGAAACGCCATTGTAGGGTAAGGAACAGAAGACAGGATTACGGGAGATTGCTGACTAGGCAGTACGAATGAAAAAGGTGAAGGACTAAGTTCTGCGATACATTTCAGATGGTAATAGTGAGTACTCTATACAAGTATCGAAAGAGGGGAAGGCATACTTGGAAAAGATCGGACGGCATGGGAAGATTCCAGTTGGATTACATCACTGTTAGACACAGATTCCCGAATCAGACATTGAGTGGTGTGAATGAGACATCGTGTACTTAGTAGTGTCTAGGGCCAAGATTTAGCACTGTGCATTTGTGAAGTGCATAATTAGAAGTCTAGGTATCTGCAGGAGCTACGTGATACCATATACGATTTTATTAAGTCATTAAGACCAGTCATTAAGACCTCCAGTCATTAAGACCTGGATATAATTACACTGAATATAGCTACACAGTTGCTGAAATCGACCTGCGTTAAACAGATTAAAAATTTACGACCGATGCGGACCTTCCGCGTGTCTTGGGTTTCATTAATAATCCCGTGGAGCACGCTGTTCCTGAGGGAAACAGACCTGAAGATGATTTATTGGTACTGCTCTCCCAGAAAGATAATCCTGCTTTTAGAAAGTTTCCAGGAACTATTTTAGTTGGTGTCAAGCACATGTCAGATCCTGCTAAAGACTGCGATAGAAATGAAGATCAGAGGGAAATGTTATACGCAGTTAAATGTCCTGTTGTTGCTACCGAGACAACAAAAGCGAGAGCCTCAACGTACATTCGACGTGGAGGGAAAACCCTTGCAAAAAAATGGTTCAAATGGCTCTGAGCACTATGGGACTCAACTGCTGAGGTCATTAGTCCCCTAGAACTTAGAACTAGTTAAACCTAACTAACCTAAGGACATCACAAATATCCATGCCCGAGGCAGGATTCGAACCTGCGACCGTAGCGGTCTTGCGGTTCCAGACTGCAGCGCCTTTAACCGCACGGCCAAAACCCTTGCAGCATTTGAAACTGGAGACACAATGACTTCCCTTTACCGTAATTTCTAAGCGTTGCATTGTTGAAACAACAGGAATTATAGAACCTTCAAATAGAAAACGAACGGAAAAGCTAGAAAAAACAGCAGAGGACAAATCTACTCAGATGGATATTAGCTCGAAACATAAATGTTGCGTTGTTAAAAATTTCGTATTACACATCCTTCCCATTCCTTTCCTTGTGGTCTAAAACAAAGAGATAAAAATACAGTTTGTACATTTTTCTTACTCTATTCTAATTATGTGACTTTTAGTTATAATTACTTTGCTTATATGTTGCTCATTACATTTGAATACTACACAGTTAAAGCAAGAAAAAACAGCTACATATATCCGATCATTTGCTGCCTCTTCGTTGCTGCAATTGCCAAAGTCTCTCTCCACTATCGTTTTTTCTCTGACGTGACTAAACTGATTCATCATTAATCAGCATTCCTTGATGACTTAAATAAAATGACTAACGATGGAGATACGATGTACCCTGAATCACCAAGTAAGCAAGCATGCCTGTTGTACCCTGAAATTATATTTTTCAATGTGCCGTGTCTCCATATTCTAGCGCCATGATCGCTGCCAAGCCATTTTGCCCTTATGTTAGCAAATTTCTCAACAACATCTTCTGTGGCCTGCACATTAATAGAAGCATAACCTTTGCGATTGATGTAGTCATATCATGCAATGCTGATTTTCTGATTTCTATTTGGGTGTAGCCCCCATAACAGTTGAGATTCAAAACCTTTTTTGCATTCTAGCGTAGCCGTATTAATTTCCAGCACTGTAGACGAGAATCGAGTCGAGTCATGAGCTTTTAAAACTATCTGATCCAGAGCATTGTACACTGCTTTACGTACTATTGCCAGGTAAATTCCAAAATCCTCAGATACACCACTCTGGTATCCAGGATGGCCCACACAGTAATGAAGAATCTCCATCCGTTTTCGCTAAGTCGAGGCTCCTCCAAGTGTTTCTTCAAGTACTGGCATAAATTCCGCATCAACATAATGCTTACACGAGTTCGGCTCGATGCAGAAGGTCTTAAAGAAGAACACAGAGGAAATAAACCCATTAAAATTACTTTCAAACAAAATTGTTTTTACACTCCACCTTCTCTTTGTCCGTTCTTTCAACGTCAACAAACCTGCAGCGATTGCCGCCAATGATCAACATCCATTGCCCAAACTCGGCTGCTGAGCACCATCGGATCCGCGCCACACCTTGGAGGAACTCTGAAACTCACATCATAATGCAGTCACTATTAATTATGACGTATCATTTGTCTGAACAAGAGTCGATTCATTTTGTTTTATATATGATGAAGACTGTAGGGGTGTGTGCTCTTGCACCCTGCTGTCGCTGAGTAAGGTATGTATTAGACCAGGTCTGCCGAGGAGACAGAGCTCCACACATCATTCTCAAACGAGTCAAAATCGTCGGATTCAATAGTCTAGTAATTTATGTAGTATCTCAGGTGAGTGATAGGTCTTTCCTGTACACGATGTATATAAATTACACAAAGGACAATGACAGATACTCCCTCAGATTGTTCGTGGATGACGAGGTATTATATAGGAAAGTCGCAAGTAGAGAAAATTGTAGAAAGCGGAATAAAGTCCGTAACAGGATTGCCAACTGGTGGATGGAGTGACAATTGACTCACAGTGTAAATAAATGTAACATGTTGAGCATAAAAGTCATATAATGATTAGTTTTTGGGGCACTTACCTGGGCGGTCATCAGCGCCAGTACAAAGTTCCAATCTTTACACAGTCCAATCTAGCCACTTTCACGAATGATGGTGAAATGATGAGGGCAACACAAACGCCCAGTATTGGAGCAGAGAAAATCCGCAACCAGGCTGGGAATCGAACTCAGGACCCCTCGATCCAGGGGCAGCAACGCTAGCCACTAGACCACGAGTTGCAGGCATAAGAATCGGAACCCTTAGTGTTAGAGTCTGCCGGAGGTAAATAAACAGTAACAGTTGTAATATACCTACATGTTTCCGTAAGCTAAAACCGAAATAGCCAACATACTTTTAAATGCATGTGCTAGGTGTTATGCATGACTTCATACAGAACGGTATGTAGAAGTGCGGTACAAAGTGGTGAGGCAACTGTTGTTTTAGGAAAGCTGGACACGAGCAGAAATGATTGGCGAAAAAGTTAACACAGTGAACAGAAGATTTACTTAACTCGTATTTCTCCATGTGTACGAGGACTCGTTACAAACAATGCAGCAAGAAATAGAGTCCAGCTCTCATTGTTCACAAAGATTAGTGTCCCTGGAATAAGCACAAACGATGGTGTCGGAGCCGTGACTTCGTGGTGAATGTGTAGCTTCACATAGTGGAAAAAAATGGTTCAAATGGCTCTGAGCACTATGGGACTCAACTGCTGTGGTCATCAGTCCCCTAGAACTTAGAACTACTTAAACCTAACTAACCTAAGGACATCACACACATCCATGCCCGAGGCAGGATTCGAACCTGCGACCGTAGCAGTCGCACGGTTCCGGACTGCGCGCCTAGAACCGCGAGACCACCGCGGCCGGCCACATAGTGGAGAGGCTCCAAGTGAGAGTGGTCTGTGTGGCTACCACCTGCCGTTCTACAGGGTGTAAATTTTAAGTTGACAAACCAGAATAACTCGTTAATAAGCTTCACACGAAAAAATGTGTAGAATCCAAAGGGAAATTGCCCCTAAAGGCGGAAGAATCAGCAATGATCAATGACATGAGGCTGCATAAGGCAATGGAACCACTGCATTAAAGACACGTAAAGTGTATCCACAGGAGATGTGGCCTGTAATTGAAGAAGTGTCATGATCTCTCCATTGGCAAAAGATTCTGGAATAGTCCCCCATTCGGATCTCCGGGAGGGGACTGCCAAGGGGGGAGGTTACCATGAGAAAAAGATTGAATAATAACGATAACGTTCTACGAGTCGGGGCGTGGAATGTCAGGAGCTTGAACGTGGTAGGGAAACTAGAAAATATGAAAAGGGAAATGCAAAGGCTCAATCTAGATATAGTAGGGGTCAGTGAAGTGAAGTGGAAGGAAGACAAGGATTTCTGGTCAGATGAGTATCGGGTAATATCAACAGCAGCAGAAAATGGTATAACATGTGTAGGATTCGTTATGAATAGGAAGGTAGGGCAGAGGGTGTGTTACTGTGAACAGTTCAGTGACCGGGTTGTTCTAATCAGAATCGACAGCAGACCAACACCGACAACGATAGTTCAGGTATACATGCCGACGTCGCAAGCTGAAGATGAACAGATAGAGAAAGTGTATGAGGATAGTGAAAGGGTAATGCAGTATGTAAAGGGGGACTTGGGACGAAGAATGAAAGAGGAGAAAGACTAATTGAGTTCTGTAACAAGTTTCAGCTAGTAATAGCGAATACCCTGTTCAAGAAACACAAGAGGAGGAGGTACACTTGGAAAAGGCCGGGAGATACGGGAAGATTTCAATTAGATTACATCATGGTCAGACAGATATTCCGAAATAAGATACTGGATTGTAAGGCGTACCCAGGAGCAGATATAGACTCAGATCACAATATAGTAGTGATGAAGAGTAGGCTGAAGTTCAAGACATTAGTCAGGAAGAATCAATACGCAAAGAAGTGGGATACGGAAGTACTAAGGAATGACGAGATACGTTTGAAGTTCTCTAACGCTATAGATACAGCAATAAGGAATAGCGCAGTAGGCAGTACAGTTGAAGAGGAATGGACATCTCTAAAAAGGGCCATCACAGAAGTTGGGAAGGAAAACAGGTACAAAGAAAGTAGCTGCGAAGAAATCATGGGTAACAGAAGAAATACTTCAGTTGATTGATGAAAGGAGGAAGTACAAACATGTTCTGTGAAAATCAGGAATACAGAAATACAAGTCGCTAAGGAATGAAATAAATAGGAAGTGCAGGGAAGCTAAGACGAAATGGCTGCAGGAAAAATGTGAAGACATCGAAAAAGATATGATTGTCGGAAGGACAGACTCAGCATACAGGAAAGTCAAAACAACCTTTGGTGACATTAAAAGCAGCGGTGGTAACATTAAGAGTGCAACGGGAATTCCACTGTTAAATGCAGAGGAGAGAGCAGATACGTGGAAAGAATACATTGAAAGTGTCTATGAGGGTGAAGATTTGTCTGATGTGATAGAAGAAGAAACAGGAGTCGATTTAGAAGAGAGAGGGGATCCAGTATTAGAATCGGAATTTAAAAGAGCTTTGGAGGACTTACGGTCAAATAAGGCAGAAGGGATGGATAACATTCCATCAGAATTTCTAAAATGATTGGCGGAAGTGGCAACAAAACGACTATTCACGTTGGTGAGTAGAATATATATGAGTCTCGCGACATACCATCTGACTTTCGGAAAAGCATCATCCACACAATTCCGAAGACGGCAAGAGCTGACAAGTGCGAGAATTATCGCACAATCAGCTTAACAGCTCATGCATTGAAGCTGCTTACAAGAATAATATACAGAAGAATGGAAAAGAAAATTGAGAATGCGCTAGGTGACGATCAGTTTGGCTTTAGGAAAAGTAAAGGGACGAGAGAGGCAATTCTGACGTTACGGCTAATAATGGAAGCAAGGCTAAAGAAAAATCAAGACACTTTCATAGGATCTGTCGACCTGGAAAAAGCGTTCGACAATATAAAATGGTGCAAGCTGTTCGAGATTCTGAAAAAAGCAGGCGTAAGCTATAGGGAGAGACGGGTCATATACAATATGTACAACAACCAAGAGGGAATAATAAGAGTGGACGATCAAGAACGAAGTGCTTGTATCAAGAAGGGTGTAAGACAAGGCTGTAGCCTTTCGCCCCTACTATTCAATCCGTACATCGAGGAGCAATGATGGAAATAAAAGAAAGGTTCAGGAACGGAACGAAAATACAAGGCGAAAGGATATCAATGATACGATTCGCTGATGACATTGCTATCCTGAGTGAAAGTGAAGAAGAATTAAATGATCTGCTGAACGGAATGCACAGTCTAATGAGTACACAGTATGGTTTGAGAGTAAATCGGTGAAAGACGAAGGTAATGAGAAGTAGTAGAAATGAGAACAGCGAGAAACTTAACATCAGGATTGATGGTCACGAAGTCAATGAAGTTAAGGAATTCTGCTACCTAGGCAGTAAAATAACCAATGACGGACGGAGCAAGGAGGACATCAAAAGCAGACTCGCTATGGCAAAAACGGCATTACTGGCCAAGAGAAGTGTACTAATATCAAATCCCGGCCTTAATTTGAGGAAGAAACTTCTGAGGATGTACGTCTGCAGTACTGCATTGTATGGTAGTGAAACATGGACTGTGGGAACAGAACAGAAGAGAATCGAAGCATTTGAGATGTGGTGCTATAGACGAATGTTGAAAATTAGGTGGACTGATGTAGGGAATGAGGAGGTTCTACGCAGAATCGGAGAGGAAAGGAGTATGTGGAAAACACCGATAAGGAGAAGGGACAGGATGATAGGACATCTGCTAAGACATGAGGGAATGACTTCCATGGTACTAGAGGGAGCTGTAGAGGGCAAAAACTGTAGAGGAAGACAGAGATTGGAATACGTCAAGCAAATAATTGAGGACGTAGGTTGCAAGTGCTACTCTGAGATGAAGAGGTTAGCACAGGAAAGGAATTCGTGGCGGGCCGCATCAAACCAGTCAGTAGACTGATGAGAAAAAAAAATAAGCACTCTAAGTACCCACCACCACGCACCGTAGGTGTGTTGCAGAATTTAGATATAGACGTACACTCAGTTCACTTTTTCTTTTGTGATTTCGGTGGGGCTTATAGGAGCACAGCCCATGCAGATATTGCCATGGGGAAGACACGAACGTGTCAAGTGAGTACCGCGTCTAATACACAATACTGCAAATCTAGCCTAATTTGGGAAAAGCACATTTTTCATTTATCTGTAACAAGTTTCTATTCACACATCTCTGACGAATGTAAACAAACACCTAAACGTCTCGCGTAATCGGAAAGATTTTACCTGTGAATGCTCAGTGAGAATAATATGAAAATACTGAGAACATTTATAAATAGCGTCTCAAAGGATGCTGCATAGATAAGAGAAACGCGAAGTGGATATTTTATTTGCCCGAAGATTTTAAACATAGAGAGAAATCCAATCCTGAACACCAACGTAGCAGATTCCAAGACTAGAAATTTCATTATATCAAAGACATTACATAGTTCGCTTTTTCTTTCTCACATCGGATTTAGAAAGAAACTCTGTAAACTAACAGCGACAGTGGAGTCTGCATTTAAAATATTTCGTCATTTCACTTGCTTCTTTCTTTCTAAACTTCTTCTAATTTACCTGTATTTCTTTAAATGAAGCGAACATGCGTTGCAGTGCATTTTCTGTCGGCTTATACTTTCTTTCTAAAGCTTCTAGTTTCTTTCGGAAATTCATCGTACTTTGTAGATAAGAGTCTCAGGTCACCAGAAGGATATGTTTGGAATATTTTACTGCACAATACACACGCGCACACAAACACAAACACACACTCCTTTCCACCATGTTACAGGGTTGTTTCGTATTGTGTTGTCAGTTACAGCGTGTATGTTTATGACGCCCATAGTTAATTGTGTGTGTGTGTGTGTGTGTGTGTGTGTGTGTGAGCGTGTGCGTGCGTGCATGCATGCGCGCTGATCGCTGATACAGAGAGAGAGAGAACACACACACAAATATCATCTTTCACCATAGACACCACATAAATAAAACTGACTGCATACAATAAACGTAATAATTCGGTATAAAGGTGTGTGCACCGTTTGTGTGCTGCACTGGGAGGCAGGAGAATAGCTTCACGAAAACAGCAAGCAAACACGCGATAGATATTTACACATACTGTAACTGACAAAACAATATTGAGAAATACGTACCCCGAATTGTTACTGTTTGAACTGATGACTGCAGCAATTCTACATGTATATTAAAAGTGGCACGCCTAAGTTAAAATGTATTCCAGATCACTGAGAACGATACAATTAAAGCCCTGGCAAAACGAAAAGGCATTTATCCTGTTGTACATAGACAGACATAACCTAATAACCGTTATGAAAATATCATCAACAACCTGGGTGGTCAGATCAATATTACTGATGTAGTACAGGTGTTTCTTTTGCATTTTGAAACCATACATTGTTCCTTACTCCTTGCAGCTCAGTTTATTAAATCTGGTTACTATTTTCTTCGTGAATTTGTAAGGTGTCAGGCAAATCCAACACCTTCCATGAAAACCCTGACATGATAAGCAAATCCAGTAGTATGTCGCATAGCTCCGAATAAATCGTGACATTAAAGTAACCAAAGTAATACGAGTAAATAGTGAGTAAATGGAATACCACAGACTAACACAAGAATGCCTAAATGCATGTCATACCTTCCCACCGTGAGACAGACGCATTTCCGAGGGGAGAAACGAGAACAGAAGCCGAGAGCAGAACTGTGTTAAGTTAGAAGGCCCTACGATAAGGGACGGACACCCACGTTTCCAGCTAACCGTTAGGACCACCCCCCAGCCAGCCCATGTTAAAAGCTAGAGCCCTCCAGAAGAACAGTATAGATCTTACAATAACACAAAAAGGGCTACACCACCCGCAAGTTTTAGCGTGAGACTTTTTCGCGTCTCTGTTATGTCAGAACCACCCCCCAGCCCATGTTAAAAGATAGAGCCCTCCAGAGCAACAGTATAGATCTTACGATAACGCTAAAAGGACCACACCACCCGCAAGTTTTAACGTGAGACTTTCTCGCGTCTCTGTTATCTTGCAAACTTTAAAAACATTGCCCCACCACGAAAAGTATAACGTTTCTCATTGGATAGACAGAATGTCTGTAGGCGGAGCTTAAGGTTAACATTGAGACCCTGACTGGTCAGATGAAAACACAGCCAGATAGTTTTTTTTTAAACCAACTTCGGTAAATTGTAGTAAGGAGAAGTTAGAGTAGAGTTGCTTCGGAGACAGCGAGGTGAGCGGAGCTGTGCTGTCTGCCGCCCCCTGACGAACACCGACAAGGTAATGAACGCACGCGATGCCGCATAACAGCGCATAAAACTTCACTCAGAACTGCAGAAGTCTCATCTATTACACCCCCTTTTTGCGTAATACTAGTGTCGATCGTCAATTATAGCTCATGGTGTTCACATTTGCCACTTGAAGTAAAAAATCTGAAACGCGATGATTTTTCTGTTATATAGTTATTGGGAAGCCACATCAGCCACTGTAATTTACGACAAGTTAGATAAGTAATTAAAGATAAATGAGGGTCACTGTAGACCATTTTGATAGTTTTCTCTTTTTTGAAACTTAATTTAAACCTAGATTATAGACGTGATATGGCATAGGTCATCCTTCGACCTATTGTAGAACTTGGAAACCCACTCAGGGAATATTCGTTAACATTTTTCTTGAACACCGTTGGTTTTTACCATCCTGTATTAAAACATTTCCTTTTATCAATAGTGCAATTTATAAACAATGTTTTATGAGTAGAATAAAATTTACAATGGTAAACTTAACTGCTTTTTCGACGTTATTTTACCAGCTAACTAAAAATAAGAAAGCCTTGAACCCCTTCCATTGAATTTAGTTAGTATTAAGATTCTTTTACAGGGAGTGCAGTGGAGCTGACGCTGATATCATTAAGTATTTGGTTATATCATCGCTAGTCTCACTGAACTCTTCTGAATTCTACATGTCATGTGTGGTCAGGCGTCCCCTTACCAGCAACAGGTCCCAGGTTCAAACTAGTCAATTCCCTAAAAAACACGCTCAGAACGTCGTTGCGCGAAAGTGGTAGGGAGACACGATATAGAACAAACAGACACCACGCAGAATGTTAGAAATGTTAAGTCCAATTTCATCTCCTCTTGCGATTGGTTCTGATCAACTCTCAAGGATATTATTTTATTTCTTCCCAAATTTGCATGAACCTGCTGTCGGCACTTTCGATTTTATTTCCTAATTCCAGTAAATCCCTGGTATTTTCTTTGGCCCTTATGGTCGCGAGTCCTTAAGAAGGGAAGGGAGTGAAATTCCAGGTAAGCAGAACAGCAATTAGTCCCCGTGTTAACAAGCATCCAGTTGCAAGTTACCTAACGTGCTTAATAAGAGTGCTAAAGCGATGCAGTTACGGGGGAAAGCTATTCTCCTGGGAGCATCTCACGAGAAAGCGGCGCTTGTCAGTGGGCTGCGAACAGTTCCCCTAATTAATTAGGCTCCCGCTGTGGTGTAAGCGCCGCTGCAGAGGCTCTGCTTTGCCGCCGTATGTGCTCGTGCATACTCCGGCGACGCAAGTGGATGCAAATCACAGGGGACTTGCGAAAGATGAATGAGTCCGAAAACTAGACTTACTAACACGCAATAAATAATTAAAACAAGGTGTTAGGCATATGATAATACCGGACACTATAGTAAAATTCTAATTATCTGATGACTTTTAAAAGTCACTTCCATGTACAAGTTTGGTAAATAACTGATCCTCGGACTGGAATGTCATTGAGTTGCAATATAAGTTTACACAGCATTTCAGTTAAGTTCAGATTGTACATAAGGTACAGTTCTGACAACCCTGTGGGGTTACATATTATTTTCTTTTCATTTATTAACAGACACACTACCTGCAACAAGTGAGTGAATACAGGTACACTTCCAATTCTGCTTTTTGTGAATACTTCATTTCTATTATACTATTTCTTTGAATACTGGGGTACATATGGCTCATGTTACGTCACGGATTTCATGTGGGATTGTTTCAGACTAATGATCCATTGAACCCGAAATGGTGTTTGCATACTTTTTGTTATATGAAATACCAGAGGGACTATGCTACAGAAGACAACGCTGCTTGTCAAACTAAATTGCGACAACAAATGAATGCATATACAGGTGTAGTCTATTTCAATTAATGTTGAATTACTATTGTCATTTTGAGACCTCAATTTCTTTAAGAAATATACTACACGAAAAAGCTAATGTTGGAAACAAATTTTACACCTGAAGAAGCTGAATGGATTTCAAATTATTTCTGCACTTCATGTTACACGTATTGTATTTTTTCTTTTTTAAAATTAAGAATTGCTATTTTGCAACGGTCGCAATCTGAAATTGCAAACTACATATTTATAATAGACACTACCCTTTAGGCAGCAGAGCGTTGTATAAAATAGCTATTGATTTATAAATTATTACGTATTTACTATTGTTTTTACGTAAAACTTCTCCAGGCAGGAGGTGGTTGTGCTGCTCTCTTAAGAAGTCATAGTCACTAGCTAGAAAAAAAAAAAAAAAGAAAAGAAATTAGGAATTTCACGACAAAAAAGGTCAGTCATTGAAACATTTAAGTAGGTTTGATGTTTGTTTAATCTGTTTACATAGTAAAGACTTAATAGCTTGACAGTGTTTAGTAGATGACCATTCATCGAAATAAACAAGTAATTTATAAATAGTAATCCTCCCGATTAAGAACGCTGGAACGCGCAGCTGAGTGTAGAAATAAGTGTTTTCAATTATTGTGGAGACAGCTGTTACTGCACTTGTGATATTTATATATTTATGTTAATATGCGCCAAAAAATACAGTGTAAGTGATCAACTACATTGTGTGATCAAAAGTATCCGGACACCCCCAAAAACAAACGTTTTTCATATTAGGTGCATTATGCTGCCAGCTGCTGCCAGGTACTCCATATCAGCGACCTCAGTAGTCTCGTAAGAGAGCAGAATGGGACGTTCCGCGGAACTCACGGACTTCGAACGTGGTTAGGTGATTGTTTGTCACTTGTGTCACACGTCTGTACGTGAGATTTCCACACTCCTAAACATCCCTAGGTCCACTGTTTTCGACGTGATGGTGAAGGGGAAACGTGAATAGACACATACAGCACAAAAACATACAGGCCGACCCCATCTGTTAACAGACAGAGACCGCCAACAGTTGTAGAGGGTCGTAATGTGTAATAGGCAGACATCTATCCAGACCAGCACACAGGAATTACACACTGCATCAGGAGCCACTGCAAGTACTATGACAGTTAGGCGGGAGGTGTGAAAACTATGATTTCATGGTCGAGCGGCTGCTCATAAGCCACACAGCACGCCGGTAAATGCCATACGACGCCTCGATTGGTGTAAGGAGCGTAAACAGTTGACGATTGAACAGTGGAAAAACGTTGTTTGGAGTGACGAATCACGGTACAGAACGTGCTATCCGATGCCCAATGCCGGGTGAACATCTGCCAGCGTGTTTAGTGCCAACAGTAAAATTGGGAGGCAGTGGTGTTATGGTGTGGTCGTGTTTTTCATGTAGGCGGCTCTCACCCCGTGTTGTTTTGCGTGGCACTATCACAGCACAGGCTTACATTGATATTTGAGCACTTTCTTGCTTCCAACTGCTGAAGAGCAATTCGCGGATGGCGATTGTATCTTTCAACATGATCGAGCACCTGTTCATAATGCACGGCCTGTGGCGGAGTGATTACACGCAGTAACATCCCTGTTATGGACTGGCCTTCAGAGAATCTTCACCTGAATGTTATAGAACAACTTTGGCGACTTCGTGTCGGGCCTCACCGACCGACATCGATACCTCTCCTCAGTGGAGCACTCCGTGAAGAATGGGCTGCCATTCCCCACGAAACCTTCCAGCACCTGATTGAACGTATGCCTGCGAGATTGGAAGCTGACATCTAATCTGAGGGTGGGCCAACACCATACTGAATTCCAGCATTACCGATGGTGGACGCCACGAACTTGTAAGTCATTTTCGGGCAGGTGCCCGGATTCATTTGATCACATGGTGTATATTACAAATTGAAAATTGTTGCACTGTATTCAAACAATGTTTTATGATGAACGTTACGGAGTGATGCAGCTAAGACGTTCTTTTGTAAATTCCTACGCTTAATGATAGGACAGAGGTAGGCAAGAAAACAAAATTCATGAACGCATTTGTCTCGAAAAAGAAGTTCATATTCAAGCTAGCAATCATTCATTCGTCTGAATTTATCTCTAATTCTATTTTTTTTTTAATTTTTTTTTTAGTCAGTCTGCTGACTGGTTTCATACGGCCCACCAGGAATTCTTTTCCTGCGCCAAACTCCTCATCTCAGAGTAGCACATGCAATCTACGTCATCAGTTACTTTCTGGATGTATTTATTTATGTCTTCCTCTACAGTTTCTGCACCCTACAGCTCCCTACAGCGCCTTGGAAGCCATTCCCTGATGCCGTAACAGATGTCCCTAACATGATTTCCCTTCTCCTTTTCAATGTTATACACATGTTAGTTTCCTCTCTGATTCTGTCTAAAACCTCCTTAATCCTTACCTTATCAGATCACCTAATTTTCAACATTAGTTTGTAGCACCACGTCTCAAATGCTTCGATTCTCTTCTGTTACGGTTTTCCCAAAGACCATGTTTCACTACCATATAATGCTCTGTTCCAAACGTACATTCACAGAAATCTCTTCCTTAAAGCAAGCCCTATATCCTATACTAGTTGACTTCTCTTCGCCAGGAATGCCCATCTTTCAGTGCTAGTCTGCTTTTGATGTCCTCCTTGCTCCGTCCGTCACTGGTCACTTTGTTGCCTTCGTAGTAGAGGTCCTCAACTTCATCTACTTCGTGACCATTGATCCTGATTCAAAGTTTCTCGTTCTTCTCATTTCTGATAATTCTCTTTACCTTCATCTTTCTTTGTTTTACTCTCAATCCATTTTATGACTCACTATATTGATCATTCTATTCAGCAGATCATGTGATTATTCTTCACTTTCACTCAGGATAATAAAGTCAGCCGGCCACTGTGGCCGAATGGTTCTAGGCCCTTCGGACCGGAACCGCGTGACTACTACGGTCCCAGGTTCGAATCCTGCCTCGGGCATGGATGTTTGTGATGTCCTTAGGTTAGTTAGGTTTAAGTAGTTCTAAGGTCTAGGGAACTTATGACCTCAGATGTTAAGTCCCATAGTGCTCAGAGCCATTTGAACCATTTGATAATTACGTCATCAGCGAATCGTATCATTGATGTCCCTTCATCTTGAATTTTAATTCCACTCCTGAACCTTCCTTTTACTTCCAATACTACTTCTTCGATGTACAGATTGAACAGTAGGGGCGAAAGACTACATCCCTATCTTCCACCCATTTTAATTCAAGCACTTCGTTCTTGGTCGTCAACTCTT
Organism: Schistocerca nitens; assembly: GCF_023898315.1. NCBI lineage: Eukaryota > Metazoa > Arthropoda > Insecta > Orthoptera > Acrididae > Schistocerca > Schistocerca nitens. The sequence continues at coordinate 231,490,570 of NC_064615.1, forward strand.
ATTATTCCCTCTAGGGCCCTCTACATGTTGTATATTACCCATCTATCTCTATATCTTACACCTATTTTTGTTAGATTTTCTCAACTCTTGCCCCATTTACATTGTCCAACGCTTTTACAGGTACAAAATGTACAAGTGTGTGTGAAATGTTATGGGACTTAACTGCTACTGTCATCAGTCCCTAAGCTTACACACTAATTAACCTATATTATCCTAAGGACAAACACACACACACCCATGCCCGAGGGAGGAGTCGAACCTCCGCCGGGACCAGCGGCACAGTCCATGACTGCTGCGCCTTAGACCACTCGGCTAACCCCTCGCGGCTTTTCCAGGTACACAGATCCTATAAACGTTTCTTGATTTTTCGTAAGTCTTCCTTCCATTATCAACGTCAGAATTGTCTCTCTGGTGTCTTTACCTTTTCTAAAGCCAATCTGATCATCTAACATACCCTCAATTTTCTTTTCCATTCTTCTGTATATTATGCTTGTCAGCATCTTGGGTGCATGAGCTGTTAAGCAGATTGTCCGATAATTCACGCTCTTGTCAGTTCTTGCAGTCTTCGAAACTGTCTGAATGATGTCGTTCCGAAAGTCAGGTGTTAAGTCGCCAGACTCATGCATTCTACACACCAAAGTGAATAGTCGTTTCGTTGCCACTTTCTCCAATGATTTTAGAAATTCTGATGGGATGTTATCTATCCCTTCTGCCTTATTTGATCTTAAGTTCTTCAAAGCTCTCTTAAATTCTGATTCTAATACTGGATCCCCTATCTCTTTTAAATTGTCCCCTGTTTCTTCCTCTAACACATATCTTCCCCTATCGTAGAGCGTATCAATGTACTCTTTGCAGCTATACGCTTTCTCCTCTGCATTTAACATTAGGTTTTCCGTTCCACTCTTAATGTTACTACCGTTGCTTTTAAATTTACCGAAGGTTGTTTAGATTTTCCTATATGCTGAGTCAGTCCTTCCGACAATCATTTCTTTTTCCTCATACAGCCATTCCGTCTTTACTTCCTTGCACTTCCCATCTGTTTCATTCCTCAGTATCTATCAATGAAGTATTTCTTTTGTTACCCGCGGTTTCTTTGAAGCTACCTTCCTTGTACCTATCTTCTCCTATCTAAACTCTGTGATTCCCCATTTTAGAGATGTTCATTCCTCTTCAACTGTGCTGCCTACTGAGCTATTCCTTGTTGCTGTAGCTATCCCCTTAGCGAATTTGAAGCTTATCTCATTGTTCCTCAGTACTTCCATATCCCACTTCTTTGCGTACTGATTCTTCCTGACTAACCTCTTAAACTTCAGCCTACTCTTCATCACTAATGCTTGTGATCTGAGTCTATGTCTGTCCTTGAGTACGCCTTACAATCCAGTATAATGTTTAGGAATCTCTGTCTGATCATGATGTAATCTAACTGCATTCTTCCCGTATCACCCGGCCTTTTCCAAGTATAGCTCCTCCTTTTGTCATTCTTGACCAGATTATTCGCCGTTACTAGCTGAAATTTATTACAGAAAGTTAGTCTTTCTCTTCTCGCGTTCCTTGTCCCAAGCCCATTTTCTCCTGTAAGCTTTCCTTCCATTCTTGAAATACGGTAGATAATTTGTTGCGTGATCGTTAGAGGAATCGACTAAACTAACGGGACCTCTTTCACATAGGACAGGAGCGTATCGTAAGAAGTCGTTAGACTGAAACAACTGTGTCGAAAACTGTAGGAAAGTGCATAGGTTGAGACAGAGATGATGGTATACGCAGCAAGTTTTCTGAAAGCATCAAAGTTGGGCCGTGCAAGTTGAGAGCTGTTATTCAACGAATAAAATAATAGAATATTTATAAGGCTTGTGACACGAAGTGTAGGGTTTGATCCAAAAAAAGCTCAGCCCGAATACTGCTCTTTGCTTTTTCTTGATTGCCGTAATTTTCCTACATTTTGAAACCAATAGGACACATGGATTTTGAATTATTTTGCGTTTAAGTCTGACATGATCGGCATGAACTTAATTTTGCGGTGGTTTAACAATTTGACAGGCCTCTGAACAATCCAAAGTGCTATGTTGTTATATTTAAACTGGCGGTGTTCATCTCGTGGTCGTGCGGTAGCGTTCTCGCTTCCCACGCCCGGGTTCCCGGGTACGATTCCCGGCGGGGTCAGGGATTTTCTCTGCCTCGTGATGGCTGGGTGTTGTGTGCTGTCCTTAGGTTAGTTAGGTTTAAGTAGTTCTAAGTTCTAGGGGACTTATGACCACAGCAGTTGAGTCCCATAGTGCTCAGAGCCATTTGAACCATTTTTTTCTGGCGGTGTTCCAAGTGCTGCAGTGCAGGCTGTAAACGTCCCAGGACGCTGAAACATCGCAGATATGTCCACTAATCGGTGCTCACGTGCAGTATGCAGAGAAAATAATACTTCGACATTCTCCCAGCAGGTGAAATTATGGCGTTGTAGGCATCAGAATGTGGTATGTGTACAGGCAGGGGAGGGGAGGAGCGTTCAAACACCTCTGGCACTTCTGTTAGGATACGGTCACAAGTTACAACAAGTGTTCAGTATGGTCATCCAAATCAACAACATAAATCATCCGTAACGCGACATGGTCGACATCTGCTAGCGGCATATACGATGTAATCAGAGCAACATATCGTGTTATGGTATTCGTCAGATAAGCAGGAGTACAGACACAGCCCTCATAAACACAATCTGTCAGATATCCCAACAACCAAAAGTCGGTGGATCTGGAAGGCCACACATTTTGAAATTGCCTAGAGGTGATGCTTTCGTTACCGGAGGTTCTCGAAGCAGTTCTTTCACCTGGCAAGCGACATTTGGTGTCGCCCCATCTCGCTTGAAATTCGCGATGTGGACATAGCTGCGTTTAAGCAACGAGTTGCAGTCACATGTTGCATAAGGAGAGTGGAACGGTAGAGAGACAGCTTGAAGGTGGTTCATTGAACCCTCTGCCAGGCACATTATTGTGAACAGCAGAGTAATCACGTACATGTAGAGGTCCTTATAATGTGGAGATGTCACTGTATTCGTAACAGGCCCATGAGGCATCATCTCAAAAAAATGAAGGAGCTCGAAAAACATCACCCAGTAACATGAGCTGAATGCAATGGATGTTTCTGTACAACAAGTAAGGGCACAATTTACATCATGGCGGAATGTGTTAGTGTAAGTTGCCTACATTCAGGGCAATCTACTGTTTTCTTCTCATTAACAGGTCCTTAACCTATTGTTCTGCTAAATGAATTTTAATCCCTTGGAATAATCTTTCTTTTTGTCTGATAGGTACTTAACCTATTGTTTCCCCACACCTCCCCCTCCTCCTCCCAAGTCCTCAGGAAAACTCCAACCCTTTCGCCTCCCCCTCTCTGATACAGGGACCCTTTCAGGCCAGTGTTAGTCGAATACTCCCATCTGACTATCAATTAGATTGACTGCACAATTAAATTGATGAGTTAATTAACCCCTCCCCAATCGTAAACCTCCCAAATCCTACCCTCCCCTGTCCCCTGCCCTCTCCACTCCCCTCCCCTACCTGGCAACTCTGTGATGGAGAGAAAGCATTTGTGATTGGTGTAAAGAATGGCAGCTAAATCTAAATATAGGTAAATGTAAATTAATGCAGATGAATAGGAAAAGAATCCCGTAATGTTTGAATACTCCATTAGTAGTGTAGCGCTTGACACAGTCACGTAGATTAAATATTTGGGCGTAACATTGCAGAGCGACATGAAGTGGGACAAGCATGTAACGGCAGTTGTCGTGAAGACGGATAGTCGTCTACGGTTCATTGGGAGAATTTTGGGAAGATTTGGTTCATCTGTAAAAGAGACCGCTTATAAAACACTAATACGACCTATTCTTGAATACTGCTCGAGCGTTTGGGATCCCTATCAGGTCGGATTGAGAGAGGACATAGAAGCTATTCAGATGCGGGGTGCTAGATTTGTTATTGGTAGGTTTGAACATCACGCGAATGTTACGGAAATGCTTCAGGAACTCGGGTGGGAGTCTCTAGAGGAAAGAAGGCGTTCTTTTCGTGAATCGCTACTGAGGAAATTTAGAGAACCAGCATTTGAGGCTGACTGCAGTACAGTTTTACTGCCGCCAACTTATATTTCGCGGAAAGACCACAAAGATAAGATAAGAGAGATTAGGGCTCGTACAGAGGCATATAGGCAGTCATTTTTCCCTCGTTCTGTTTGGGAGCGGAACAGGGAGAGAAGACGCCAGTTGTGGTACGAGGTACCCTCCGCCACGCACCATATGGTGGATTGCGGAGTATGTGTGTAGATGTAGATGTAGATTTAGATCTCATGACAGGAAGTATAATTACATAGCAGGTGGTATAGTATATTTCCTGGCAGATTAAAACTGTGTCTAGAGCACTTGCCCGCAAAAGGCAAAGGTCCCAAGTTTAAGTCTCTGTCTGGCACACAGTTTTAATCTGCCAGAAAGTTTCATATCAGTGAACATTCCGCCGCAGAGTGAAAATCTCATTCTGGAAACATACCGTAGGCTGTGTCTAAGCCATGTCTCCACAATATCCTTTCTTCCAGGAGTGCTAGTTTTGCAAAGTTAGCAGAAGGGCTTCTGTGAGGTTTGGAAGGTAGGAGACGAGGTACTGGCAGAATTGAAGCTGTGAGGACGGGTCGTGAGTCGTGCTTGGGTATCTCAGATGGTCGAGCACTTTCCAGCGAAAGGCAAGGGTCCCGAGTTCGAGTCTCGGTCCGGCAGACAGTTTTAATCTGCCAGAAAATTTAATATGAGCGCACACTACGCTGCAGAATGAGAAACACATTCTGGAGGTGGTATATTGTTTATTTATGAAAAATTGATTTAGAAAGGGTTGGACCTCTCTTGCTCATCATTTTCAATTGTCTGGGAAGATGCAGGTCTTGTGAAATACACCGAAAAGAAGTAATTAAATACATCGCATTTTTTCCTGATCGCGCTAGGAGTACCGTCATGGAAAGCCCATCACACATAATTACACTGTTAAAAATCTTTCGATCGAGAAGCATGTGCCGTCCACCGTCCAGCACCCAGTGCTGGCTCGTCCCACGATACGCGCATGTTGTTCGAGGCCTCGCAAAGCGAAACGGCTGTCAGCGGGCGCTCCACGTGCCCTAGTCCAAATGGTTCAAATGGCTCTGAGCACTATGGGACTCAACATCTCAGGTCGTCAGACCCCTAGACTTAGAACTACTTAAACCTAACTAACCTAAGTACATCACACACATCCATGCCAGAGGCAGGATTCGAACCTGCGACTGTAGCAGCAGCGCGGTCCCGGACTGGAGCGCCGGTGTCCAAGAGCGCCCGTTCGGGCCCCGGCATTGACAGACCGGATGTCTCGCTAATCTCCGAATAAAAGCACCAGAGTAATTCCTGTGGAAGCAAGTGGTCTCTCTCTCACACTATTTCTCCTCGAGTAACGTGCCACTAGCAGGCGTGCATGCGTCGTCGGTCGCAGTCGGATCGAACCGCAAAGGAAGCTGTGTCTAGCTTGCGGAATACCGATGCATGCAAGAACTCCTTCGAAGGCAAACGCCTGACTGAGAATTGATGCCCGAAATACTCCTGTTGTTAAAGAATAATTAATTTCTGCTTATGTGATCGTGATGTAGGGGATATAACGCAAACACGGTAGCAGTCTCACACACACAAATTGACTATGTTACAGAACTAGTAGCCGGCTGACTCGAAATTCACTTTTGAAAAAAGGTGGTTGGATACAAAGAGAGGGAGAGAGAGAGAGAGAGAGAGAGCTGTAGGTTTGCTTTGCACATGACACGAACTAGCATGAGATATTTCATTCCTCTATGGACTGTAAATTGCCACAGCCTTTCTGCGCGCCTTCCGTGAGGTACACTTCACGAAATGCTTCAGAAGTTATTAAATGTGGTGCGGAATATCACAGCTTGAAGATGTCACAAATGCTGCTTTAGAAGACGTGCCAAAGGAAACATTAATTAAATCGTAAATATGGTGTTCAAGCAGCTTGCTTCATAGAGTTTAGAACTACTGTAAGTAAAAGGAAGGTCGATACTGCACATAGTTTGCGTGCATAAACCACATTGTTATGTTTTTGATGAGATATTTCATTAAATAGTGCATGCCTGTTATTTGACGTCACGATTGGCACTGGTGACGTATGAAATGATTGTTGCAATTTCAAATTTCGAAATGAATTTATACCGTCACAGTTATAGAGTTCCCGACCACTAAAGGTCTGTTAAGTGTACTTTCTGTCTTAAAAGTACTATAGAATTCCTACGGTGGCTGGTTCTCTCTGCTAAACCAGAACTGAGAAGGAGGAAGGAAAGAGTCTACTGATCGACAGGATAGTAACGACAACAACAACAAATAGTCCAGCGATGTAATGAGAAACACAATCCACTCACGGTTAGACGACTGAGATCTTTGAAAACACTCTCACATCCCACGTACTCACCTCCCGTACGCAAGCACGCACCTTGCTACAGTACAGCGCCAGCGGAGGAACTTGTGACTAAATGCAGCCCATGACTATAGCCGCGGAAGCAAGTGTTAGCTATCAGTACACCAGCGCAAGCTCTCAGTGTACTGAATCTTTTCAAATTTCCACGGAGTATACAAGCGACACACGCGTTCCCAAAGAAGACTCAACGAAAACTATGTGTTAGTTCACTATTCACACGACCACGGGGAGATGTGAGAGAAATCGTTCTAAGCTGGAAGCTCTCTCGGGATCTCTGAACTTGTGTAAGGATGACCATGCCTCAGCCCAGAACAAAGGAGTCCGCTGAGATACTGTTAACGGTCCCGACTTCCTTGCTTGCTGCTAAGCTGTCTACGGCCATTCCCAGGCTCCCAGTATTGGGAACCAGGCACATGTTTATCATTGAAACTACAATTAAATGTTACAATTGCTGCTGCAGTCTGACGCTGAGCGATGTACGGGAATTGTCTCCTCTTGACGTTTGTGGTTCTGGAACGAAACTCAATATCTACAGCGCATATAATTTGCCAGGTAAAGTTTCTCTCACACGCTTACGGCTGTCGGTGTGTTGAATCTGTACCTCCTTCACGATAGGACACACAGTTATTTTCTCTGGACATGACGGAACATAACCGATAGTAACTTTACACTGTAATATACACACATTTCTGACAAGCAGAGCAGTTATCTTTTATAAGTGTACAGCGTGCGGAAGATTGTGGGATGCACAACTCACACCAACTACTGGTCTCGATTCTCTTCAGTTCTAGGAAATTATTTGACGTGTAAGTTTTTGAGTCTGCGCTTCCGGAAGGTGCTGAAACCTGCCAAGACTCTCTTAAACAAGTGCTATAAAGCTCATGCGTCCAGCAATACGTGATGATCAACAATGCTCCCGCGGATGACTAGGTCTTAAAGACATGGCCGATATGGGTTGGTGTACCGTAATCAACCTCACTGCCGATAGGGCAACAAGGAAAACGCTAGGACACGCTTAGGGTTGCCGATGATTCGACGTTCTGTGTATCCATTTTGTACAGCTGTATTGCTTGTCCTGTTTGTATACTATAGTAGGTCCCGTTGAACCCTTGCTTTTCTGTATTAGGAAGCTGTTTACAAAATCAAGCTATCACACTTCACATTCGGGTATATTCCTCAATGCATTGAAAACCACAGTTCAACACATCAAATCTATCCTTGCCATACGACTAGATATACGTAATTATTTAACATGGATAGTAGCTTGATAACTTCCCACAAACATCTGGTGATATACCGGAACATACCTTAAAGCAGCAGCATGATATTTCTGAGTATCAGTTATAGGTGTATAAGAAAATTATTATACGTCCACACTCGCACCAGCTGGGTATTACTTTCACTCTGCAAAAAAGCCTCCCTCCATCACATATTTGTCGATGAATAAAGAATATAATTACATTTTTAGAAAGCGCTAGAGTCTTTTCTCCTTATCGAACTCACAACTTCCTCGAAAACTTTCCGTATTTTCGATACTTGTAAATCCAGCTAAAACACAGTGGCGTCTTTTATATATTCAGAGCGCCAAGTCGGGATTTGTTTCAGTGCATTCCATGCATAACTACCACCAACCAAGTCACAGAAATCCCCCCTAACTGAGGAATCATTGCGACTGTAATATGTACTAGAGAGCGTTCATTCGGAGTTAATTTTCAGGGACCGAGCACATGGGAATAGAAACCGCAAAATTGTTCTGTATCGAGTCGAAGCACATTTTTAAGTTCCCATTGTTATCACTGTACCTGTTTAACAAAAGGAGCAGCAAGAGAATTTCAGCGAGACGGATTTGTTGTTGCAGCTGGAAAAATTGAGTTCGTTACGAAAAATAAAAAAAAAGCCTGTTCGAATGTCATAGAAGGATTTTGTTTGTTACACGTGCGAGAAATGGCGACTTAATGATACAGAGCTAACATCCCAAATATGTACGGGCTCAAAAGCGGTTCCTCTTCATCGAAATGTTTTGGCCCAAACTCGTCTTGGGTTTGAAATGCACGTGTCGCATTAAACGGCCTAAATTAGACACGTGACCCTTTGGTTAAACTGTCTGGCTGATGGGAAGTTTGCGAAATTGTATGAAACATACACAGTTAATATAGTATATGATAACAGTAATAATAATATACGGAGCTAAATTACCGACCCATAAATGATGGAGGCCAGACAATTGCGATTTGGATAGAATAATGTTTATTCAGAAAGCAAACTAATAGCGAAAGTGGTCGTGTTTATAGTTACTGTTACACTCGAGCGCATGTTACAGTTCGATCATTCACAATCTCATCGCGAAATACAAGTCCAATACTCCACCTCGTTATCTACGCGAAAATATAGAGTTCACACCGGGCGCGCGGCTGCTCACTGCTCAGAGACTGAAGGCCGGTTCCCACTAGGGCTGCCGCGCGTCAAAACCGCGCGTCAGCGGCGTGGTTGCCATGGAAACGGCGTCAACGGCAAGGCGCGGCGGGCTCTGCGTCGCGGTTTGCCCATGTCGAACCGCTTCCGCTGCCGCGTGACGCGCCCCAGGTGCGCGCCGCCAATCACAGAACGCGCTGAGCGTGACGTCAGGGACGCAACCCCGGGCCACAAGAACTTTCGCCGAACCGCTGGCGCGGGCGCGGCGGCAGCTATGAAATACGTATCATCCGATTCCAAGGAAACTATTCGGTAGAAAAATTTGATTCTTGGGCATGTTACAGCCTGATATCTTCTCTCGATAAAGGGCCGAATTTCTTTTCGATATTCGTCGTGGTTACGTGCTGTATCGCATTTACGTAAACCTTTACACGAAATTTTAATGAGTGTGCAGAGGTAAAAACGCATTGCGTGGACTTTGCGTACAGTTTATTTTAGGTAATACATTATTGCGTATGAAATTTAGTCAACATATCGAAATTGCTTTTAAAGCTGAGAGCAGAACGATAGCTATCACCGTTCTCGAGATATTGAATGATATGTCGGCGGATGGGCTGTGCGGTGATCGTGCGCGGGTCGCTTGCGACGCGACCGATACTTCGTCCTGCTCGTCGTAAACCATGTGGTTGTATCAACTGCAAATTTCGTAAACGGTTCAAGAAATCTAAAAGCGTTTTTTTGCAAACGATAACTTGTAAAAAGTCATGTATTTCGTCGCATGATAAATATCCAAAATCTGTTTATCTACCGAGATATGAAAGAAACTATAGTTTTTCAGAAGGGATAGATGATTTTTTTTTAAACAGCATTTAATAGCGTGTGGAATGAGAAGTTAAACAGAAACTAATTTGCTGGTATATCATAAGATGTAATTTCCTAAGTATCTACAGCTATTGATTATTTCCTTTGGTAAGTAACAAACGTTTTTTTTCTTTATCGAGTGTACTTTATTGGTTCAAGGCGCGTTTCGCCTTTTACTTTTAGGCATTTTCGGTGGAATCTAGAATGATTCAGTTTTGTTTTAAATGCATAACTGATTACTTACAGTGAATCGAGATTTTGGCGGACATATACGTTTCCCCTCACCTGGTCACATGCTGGAGGTTGAACTAAAACTTAGATTATGGAACATAAGCACATTTTCATGTTCGCTCTTTTTTCTTCTGTCACTAGCTGTAGACATTTTACCGAAAACACTGATTTGAAGTCGTAACTACAGTGTGTTCACCTCATGCCCCTTCCTGTTTGGTTTGTTTATGTACATGTTGCCAACCTAAAGAATTATATGCTGAAATTGTTTGTTTATTTCTGTTCTCCTTATATCTGTATATGTGTGGGGCTAGCCAGTGATAGTTATAGAAAGTTGAAAGTGAATGCAGTAGTTGTCAGACAGTGGTTGAAAGGTTTGGTGTTCAGCTGATTTCAGTTTTGGTTTAAATGTTTTGTGGAGGAGTGCATGGAAGACTAAATTCACTGCTTACATTAACAGATAAAATAGTAGAATAGCATTTGAACAAATGATTATTATCAGAATACTATCACCCAACCCCTTTGTCCTCACTCTTTGACGCCTCATAATATGTCCTGTCAACTTACCCCTCTTGTAGTCAAAGTTGTGCCGTAACTTCCTCTTCCTACTCTATTCAAATCCGTACCTCTTCTTTAGTTACACGATCCTCATGTCTAATCTTCAGCATTCTTATTGATCACCACGTTTTGAAAGCGTCCATTGTCTTCTCGACAGAACTGTTCATCGCCCACGTTTCACTTACAAGGCTGCACTCCACACAAATACCTTCGTAAAATAGTACCCAATCATTACAATTTATATTCCATGTGAACAAATTTTCTTTTTCAGACGCTTTTCTTGCTATTCACAGTCTTCATTTTATATCCTCTCTACTTCTGCCTTCTCAATTACTGCTTCCCTTTCAAGTCATTGAAGTCTTAGAAATGCAGTTTGGTTTCTGTACAAGTTGTAGATAATCTTGTGTCCCTGTGTTTTATCGATGACATCTCCAGAGCTTCAAAGAATGTTTTAATTAAGATTGTAAAAACCTTTCTCTAAACATGCAAAAGCTTTAAACACAGTTTTGCAGTTCTTCAGTGTGTCTACTTAGCTAAGTGGTAGGATCAGTATTGCCTTGCGTGTTCAGACATCTCACAGGAATCTAACATTGTACTTATGTTAGTTTGTAGAACCCCTCCCCCTCTCCTCTCTACATATTCCTTCCACTTTCTAGCCTTCTCTCATCTGCTTAGTTCTGGCTTTGCCAAATGAGTTCTTGACAGTTGCTTCTCCTTTGAGCAAAGTTTTCTTTGTTCTTTCTCATTTTCATTCCCTTATGTTTTCCAAGTGCAAAATCACGTTGCAATTTTGGACTTTCTGTCAACGTCATGTTTAGACATTTCTGTTTCCAATGGCCTACTTTATTTGCTGCATTTTTGTATTTTCCCTCTTGTCAGATTTAATATTTCACATTTTATCTAACGATTTCTACTGTACCTTCTTCCCGTTCTCATACTCTGCTGCATTCACCACTTCTTTTCTCAAAGATATCCATTCGTATTCTAGCGGATTCCTTCCTCTGTTTCAGTCAGTCGTTGCATTACGCTAACTTTAAGATTATCGAAAAACTGTGGGTCTTGACTTATTCATGTTCCATTTCCTTAATTTGCTACCGTTTACTGTCTCTTTAGTTGTAAACTGCAGCTCGTAACTAATAAAGTATTGTAGGTTTGCGTCTGCACCGGTAAATGTCTTATAATTTAAAATCTGGTTTCGAAAACTTTGTTCCAAATATGTATTATTCTTTCATGATTCTTAAGCTATGTGCTAGATAGTGAACAATGATGAACGGTAGTTATGAAATCTGTTTATGGTGAAATGAGAAAACATGCATAATAGAATATGTGAAAGAGTACATTGTACAGAAAATGAAAAATTGGTATGTCTTCACCCAACTTCATCTTTCCTCCATGTAGGTGTAAGATATATAGTTTTTCAAACGCACCGGGAGTTTCAGTGGGTCCCGCCCCGTACCTCAGTGGCAGTCCGTCATTGGCTACCGCTAGCGTCTGCCGCTTCCAGATGGGAACGCCAATTCCGCGAGCCGCCGCGTCAAAGTGGAAAACGCTTGCCGCTGCCATTGCCGCACGACGCGCTGCCCTGCTCTAGTGGGAACTGGCCTTAAAGGCCGGTTCCCACTAGGGCTGCCGCGCGTCAAAACCGCGCGTCAGCGGCGTGGTTGCCATGGAAACGGCGTCAGCGGCACGGCGCGGCGGGCTCTGCATCGCGGTTTGCCCATGTCGAACCGCTTCCGCTGCCGCGTGACGCACTCCGGGTGCGCACCGCCAATCACAGAACGCGCTGAGCGTGACGTCAGGTACGGAACCCCGGGCCACACGAACTTTCGCCGAACCGCTGGCGCGGACGCGGCGGCAGCTATGAAATACTTGTCATCCGATTCCAAGAAAACTATTCGGCATAAAAATTTCATTCTTGGGCATGTTACAGCCCGATATCTTCTCTCGATAAAGGACCGAATTTATTTTCGTTATTCGTCGTGGTTATTTCTTGTATCGCATTTACGTAAACCTTTACGCGAAATTTTAATGAGTGTGCAGAGGTAAAAACGCATTGCGAGGACTTTGCGTACAGTTCATTTTAGGTAATACATTATTGCGTATGAAATTGAGTCAACATATCGAAATTGTTTTTAAAGCTGAGAGCAGATGGATAGCTATCACAGTTCTCGAGATATTGAATGATAAGTCGGCGGACGGGCTGTGCCGTGTCCGCGCGTGGGTTGCTCGCGACGCGACCGGTACTTCGTCCTGCTCGTCGTAAACCATGTGGTTCTATCAACCGCAAATTTCGGCAAACGGTTCAAGAAATCGAAACTTGTTTTTCTGCAAACGATAACTTGTGAAAAGTCACGTATTTTGTCGCATGATAAATATCCTAAATCTGTTTATCTACCGAAATATGAAAGTAACTACAGTTTTTCGGAAGGGATAGATGAATTTTTTTAAACAGCATTTAATAGCATGTGGAATGAGAAGTTAAACCGAAACTAATTTGCTGGGATGTCATAAGATGTAATTTACTAAATATCTACAGCTATTGATTATTTCCTTTGATAAGTAACAAACTTTTTTTTTCTTTATCCAGTGTACTTTACTGATTCAAGACGCATTTCGCCTTTTAATTTAAGGCATCTTCGGTGTAATCTAGAATGATTAAGTTTTGTTTTGATATGTGATACTTGCAAAAATGGTTCAAATGGCTCTGAGCACTATGGGACTTAACATCTGTGGTCATCAGTCCCCTAGACCTTAGAACTACTTAAACCTAACTAACCTAAGGACGTCACACACATCCATGCCCGAGGCAGGATTCGAACCTGCGACCGTAGCAGTCGCGCGGTTCCATACTGAGCGCTTAGAACTGCGAGACCACCGCAGCCGGCAGTGTGATACCTTCAGATTATAAAACAGTTCACATCTTTTTTTTACGTCCTGTCAACTAACCCCTATTGTTGTCAAGGTTGTGGCGTAATTTCCTCTTCCTACTCTATTTAATTCCGTACTTCTTCTTTAGTCACACGATCCTCGTATCTAATCTTCAGCATTCTTATTGATCACCACGTTTTGAAAGTGTCCATTGTCTTCTTGATAGAACTGTTCATCGCCCACATTTCACTTACATACAAGGCTGCACTCCACACAAATACCTTTGTAAAATAGTATCCAACAATTAGAATTTATATTCGATGTGAACAAATTTTCTTTTTCAGAACGCTTTTCTTGCTATTGACAGTCTTCAGTCAGGTTTGCGTCTGCACCAGGAAATACCTTACAATTTAAAATCTGGTTTCGAAAACTCTGTTCCAAATTTATATTATTCTTTCGTGATTCTTAAGCAAGGTGCTGGCGATGATTACATTATGCTCTGTGGGAAATTCTATCAGGTGGCTTCCACTTTCATCCCTTCCACCTAGCCTTTGTGTTCTTACTGTTTTCGTGTACCTGCTACCGTATCACATTTTAAATTTTTGTCTCGCTTAACTATCTGAATAATCTCTTTTATCATACATTGTTTCAATGTGTTAGGGGATAGTGAACAATCATGAACGGTAGTCATGAAATCTGTTTATGTTGAAATGAGAAAACACGAATAATGAAATATGTGAAAGAGTACATTGTACAGAAAATGAAAAATTGGTATGTCTTCACCCAACTTCGTCTTTCCTTCATGTAGGTGTAAGATATTGTTATTCAAACACACCGGTCGTTTCGGTGGGTCCCAGCCGGTACCTCAGTGGCTGTCCGCCATTGGCTACCGCTAGCGTCTGCCGCTTCCAGGTGGGAACGCCAATTCCGCGAGCCGCCGCGTCAACGCGGAAAACGCTTGCCGCTGCCGTTGCCGCACGCCGCGCTGCCGCGCTCTAGTGGGAACCGGCCTTAAGTCCCGCCATACCACAGAACGCGAAATTTTCTAAGTCGTTCCACTTTCTAGCTACCTAAAGACCAACCGTCCGCTTTCGTGTCTCCACCAGCACTGCCCCTCCGCCCGTCGACGGCCACATCTCACGCGTGCCGATCATCGTTGCTCAACTGACTAGTGCAGTTCCCTTCCCTGAAGCCGTCCATCTGATGGGCCACTGCTTATTCTATATTTTAGCATATTTAAATACTCAAAGCTTGACCACTTTCACTTTCTAAATAAAATTACAATTATATCCATTACATAATAAATGTTAAATTCTTTTACATAAAACCAATACAATTTCCTTCTTAACTTCGAATGTCACGGCCAGTAGCCTTGCACAAATGTGCGTTCTGATAAATAAATATAGAAAAAAAGTAACTACTGTGCACTAAACTTTACAGCAAATATTTTATTACCTAATGCTACAATAAGGTGTCATGCTGTCATCGTTCAATGTGTTTTGTGTGGAGGAAATGATGATCTGATGCTTAACTGAAAATGCTGATAATTTAAATTTACTATATCTTTTAAATAAATAAAGCTACAGAGTTCATATTTAAAACATTTGTGAGTTTAATAATGCGCTTTTATATGAAATGTCCATCGTTAAGGTCGAACAAAACGTTCAGATTTTAGAATTCACGTCCTTGTTACAAAACTTGTTAATTTCATTTTAAAAGCAAATCCTGAACTATTATAGATATGATCAATATTTAAGTTTTATTGTGATCACCATGAAAATTTAAGAAAGATGGTAGATTAAAATCACTGTGGCTCCATTCCCTGAATTAAATAGTTCTCATAAATGTTTCCCTTTATGGCCGCTCTTAGGTGCGCCTTATTCAACACTGCTAAGCCTCTCTGATCGCAAACAGC
This sequence comes from Schistocerca nitens, assembly GCF_023898315.1. Taxonomy (NCBI): domain Eukaryota; kingdom Metazoa; phylum Arthropoda; class Insecta; order Orthoptera; family Acrididae; genus Schistocerca; species Schistocerca nitens. The sequence goes on from NC_064615.1 coordinate 231,505,885, forward strand.
TCCTACAGGGTTTCCCTATGACGTAGGTTCTCGTGCTCACTTGCACACTATAGCACTTAGGCGCGACCAGCCTGGCCTCATTCAGCACAGTAGACGCCTGTGAATTTCCCCATCTCGTGGCGAATCTGCGCTCTTTGTGGCACACGGTCCTAGACGACGGGATTCGTTTCACAATTCCTGAAAGGTTGTCTCTTTTGGCCATACACTTAAATGAGAGCGAAATTCTCGTTGACTCCCACCGTCTGCTATGTAATTGAATTCCCTGGCATGAGGTCCTTTCTCTCCAGCACAAAGCCACCTATTTCCAGGTAGGGTGGGAGAGAGGGGTGAGTAGCGTTGGGGTACAGTACCGAAAAAGAAATAGCTCCCTGAACAAAGGATTAACCAAGGAAAAACAAGTCTGACCGCATGCTGCTGGGAGGAAGCCTCATTAAATAATAGAAAAATAAATAAATAAATATGTAGAACGGGTAACTGCGAGTATTACGAACATACTGTGACACAGCTAGAGCACTGGCTGCAGTATTTCAGGCTTTTACTGCACGGTCGACTTCAGCTACAGCAACTTCATCAACAACTGACTTGTGAATCAGCTGCCTCTCTCTCCCTGCTGCACCACCTGATTCACCTATTTGTTCAGATTTCTTGATCATGTTGTTTAGCCCTATTACTGACATGCAACTTCTTCACAGATGTTTCTGTCAGCGATATTCTTGGAGTGCACGAACTGTTGCTGTTGTTCTGATAAAATAACTTTACCAGCTGTGTACCATCTTTCTTCCCAACAACCATTGCGTGTCATATGGAAAACTTCAACTTCCTTAACCCTTTACTCCAGCAGACGCTACACAGGAGAAATTAAACACCACATTGACGTCAAACCAGGAAACATGTCACGTTCTGCATGATGACAGTGTTAAATGGTCAGCTGTTGACAGAAGGTGAAATTACTATTTTTTGAGAATAATGCACGAGCCGCCGATTTATGAAAATACCTGCAATGGTGCAAATGGCTCAGAGCACTATGGGACTTAACATCTGAGGTCATCAGTCCCCTAGAACTTAGAACTACTTAACCCAACTAACCTAAGGATATCACACACATCCATGCCCGAGGTAGGATTCGAACCTTCGACCGTAGCGGTCGCGCGGTTCCAGACTGAAGCGCCTAGAACCCCTCGGCCACACCGGCCTCTGATGATTACATCTCGCAGTACAACACAAGGAACACCGTCTGCTTAATTATAACCACACGGTAAACATTAGCGTGGTGTTGAGAGCGTGTACCATTCGACATCTAAGACAGGATGTGCGAGGTGTAGGACTGTGACGTCATTTTGCTCCATATTAAGAACGTGAGATTGAGTTTAAACTTGGTGAAGGGCGAAAGGTATCAGTGTACGTCAGGGTACATTCTTGCTATTGTTACATATGACAGTGACACTATGCTTTCAGAAACAAATTAAATAACACTGTTTCCTATTAGTGTTACAAAGGAAGTATGTGTCATAGCATGGTACACTACTGGCCATTAAAATTGCTACACCACGAAGATGACGTGCTACAGACGCGAAATTTGACCGACAGGAAGAAGATGCTGTGATATGCAAATGATTAGCTTCTCAGAGCATTCACACAGCGTTGGCGCTGGTGGCGACACCTACAACGTGCTGACATGAGGAAAGTTTCCAACCGATTTCTCATACACAAACAGCAGTCGACCGGCGTTGCGTGGTGAAACGGTGTTTGATGCCTCGTGTAAGGAGGTGAAATGCGTACCATCACGTTTCCGACTTTGATAAAGGTCGGATTGTAGCCTATCACGATTGTGGTTTATCGTATTGCGACATTGCTGCTCACGTTGGTCGAGATCCAATGTCTGTTAGCAGAATATGGAATCGGTGGGTTCAGGAGAATTATATGGAACGCCGTGCTGGATCCAAACGGCCTCGTATCACTAGCAGTCCAGATGACAGACATCTTATCCGCATGGCTGTAACGGATCGTGCAGCCACGTCTCGATCCCTGAGTCAACAGATGGGGACGTTTACAAGACAACAAACATCTGCACGAACAGTTCGACGACGTTTGCAGCAGCATGCACTATCATCTTACCCTTGACGCTGCATCACAGACGGGAGCACCTGCGATGGTGTACTCAACGACCAACCTGGGTGCACGAATGGCAAAACGCCATTTTTTCGGATGAATCCAGGTTCTGTTTACAGCATCATGATGGTCGCATCCGTGTTTGGCGACATCGCGGTGAACGCACATTGGAAGCGCCATACTGGCGTATCACCCAGAGTGGTGGTATGGGGTGTCATTGGTTACACGTCTCGGTCACCTCTTGTTCGTACTGACGGCACTTTGAACAGTGTACGTTACATTTCAGCTCTACCCTTCATTCCATCCCTGCAAACCCTACATTGCAGCAGGATAATGTACGACCGCATGTTGCAGGCCCTGTACGGGCCTTTCTGGATACAGTAAATGTTCGGCTGCTGCCCTGGCCAGCACATCCTCCAGATCTCTCACCAGTTGAAAACGTCTGGTCAATGGTGGCCGAGCAACTGGCTCGTCACAATATGCCAGTCACTACTCTTGGTGAACTGTGGTATCGTGTTGAAGCTGCATGGGCAGCTGTATCTGTACACGCCATCCAAGCTCTGTTTGACTCATTGCCCAGGCGTATCAAGGCCGTTATTACGGCCAGAGGTGGTTGTTCTGGGTACTGATTTCTCAGGATCTATGCACCCAAATTGCGTGAAAATGTAATCACATGTCAGTTCTCGTATAATATATTTGTCCAATGAATACCCGTTTATCATCTGCATTTCTTCTTGGTGTAGCAATTTTAATGGCCAGTAGTGTAACAGGAGACTCATCTTCGGCTACAAGTTTCATAAAACCTAGGCAGCCCTATTCCGGTGGACGAGGAATGTCATTTACCGTATGACTGTTACTTCTCGCTGCCAGAAATGGTCGTGTACGAAATCTGACACAAAAGAAACCAGACTTCTGATTCAAATGTGTGTACCCATAAAATTTATTCAACTCGTGAGGTCGCTTCACAATAGAGCCGATTTCCTTTTTTGACAGCTCAGAGCTGATGTGAATGTTGGGTCTAGTGAGACTGTGTAACATTTCTGGCCCTTCTTGCTATGATTCCTTTATTGTCATTTAAAGAATTTTACGTAGTGTAGCAAGCAGTTGACGTTACGAGAAAGTGTTTTATCGGTGCACGTGAGTAAGAACTTCATGTGTGTTTGCACAAGGTAGTATAGTTCACTGAGCTCACGGTTTTAGCTGAAGTGCAACCAGCGGAGCAGTGCTACACTGTATCTGGCTACTGAGTTACGAAATGCGCGTCAAACTTATAACTTTAATACTATTTGTTACTTGAACTGGGTGTCAAATAGGAATCTGCAATGTACTCATTAGGATGCATTACGAAAATAATCCGGTTATAACAGTTTAAAAACAAAAAAAGTTATTAATGGCCCAAATAAGATAGTACGTTTTTGGTCTGTCGTCACGAACAATGCCCCAAGGAAGTCATCCACACTTAACAGCGGTCACAGACTGTGAGCCCTGTGCAGGCCAGGGTGGCCGAGCGGTTCTAGGCGCAACAGTCTGGAACCGCGCGACCGCTACGGACGCAGGTTCGAATCCTGCCTCGGGCATGAATGTATGTGATATCCTTAGGTTGGTTAGGTTAAAGTAGTTCTAAGTTCTAGGGGACTGATGACCTCAGCAGTTAAGTCCCATAATGCTCAGAGCCATTTGAACCATTTTTGTGAGTCTTGTCGGCAGCAAGTGAGGTTGCGTGCTGGTATGGGTGTGCGAGCAATAGAGGCTAATTACATGTTAAGAAAATTTTTTACTGTTGCTTGTGTACGAGAACTAGACAATTACATATTTATCATATGTGGAGTATGTTGTGTGTGGATTACAGGTCGTTGATGGATGTGAGCACATGACTGTGAAAACTGTGGTTAAGTTGTTTGTAACTTCCTGCCACGATATTTCGGCACAGAGTATTCTGGCAATCTTCAGCTATGATTCTGCGATAACGGATTGAGCTCTGGTACATGTGTGGTGGATTCACTTGGCGTTGCACGTGCGCTACTTGAGCGTGTTCGATTCTGCTGTGCCGCGCGCCCTCCGTGGTGAAAACTCGCCGCATCGATATCACTTTGTTTGTCTTGGTTCAAATGGCTCTGTGCACTATGGGACTTAACTTCTGAGGTCATCAGTCCCCTAGAACTTAGAACTACTTAAACGTAACTAACCTAAGGACACCACACACACCCATGCCCGAGGCAGAATTCGAACCTGCGACCGTAGCGGTCGTGCGGTTCTAGACTGAAGCGACTAGAACCGCTCGGCCACACCGGCCGGCACGATTGCCTTCCCGCAGTTCCATCACAGAACTACGCCGGCTGCTGATGACACGAAAATTTTCAACGATTGGATTCCATGCCGTATTCAATTGAAAACCGCCGTCTCGATTAATAAGAGACTCACTGTCAGACCGTCGTACTTCCACGAATTCATTAATAATAGAACTCCAAAAGTTAGACTATGGGCCACAATTTCGTTATTGTGACCAACAACATCGCCACAAATAAAATAACTGCAACCCCTTGTGAACATGCGACTACGTCACTTAACAGTCTGCTGAAGCCTGAATGTGTGAGTGACCTACAGAACCAATCGATTTCAACCAACCATTGATGATAAAGACATGATGCCTCGTCTATCACTGCCATGGGACAATTACTTGCAGTGAAGACACCAGGTCGGTAGAATTTACAGAGCTTTTAGACCTTTTCCAATACGATAAAACCCATCTGTCATCCCTACGGATTGGATTCTCAGTATGAATATGGCAGTGCCAGGGCGGGGAAAAGAAATTAAGGGGAAATTTTGTGAAAAAAATAGATGTTTACAACAGACACACGAGCCTTCGAAGAGAAGGTGCTACACATGGAAGGCACCTGATGATAATGGGGATTTATGGTTAATATTTAAGCAAAGGTACAAGAACCAGATAATCTTGTCACAATTACCTTAGTTCTTATACAGATAGTGACCATGTACTTGTTACAGCAAAGTGCAATACTTGAATTAATAAGTTTCATCCAAAATATCCAACGAAACCGTCAATACATAAACTGATGGGTGCAGAAGCTGCACAGAAACTCAAGGATACAACGAAATCGGACAGAGAAGAAAGCATTTGGGATGTTGACAAGTCAAATATTACAAACGCAGCTACAGATATATTAGGAATTCGGAAGTTACAAGTTAGAAAACCTGGGGTGACTCCAGAGATACTGCATCTCACTGACAAAGGAGAGAATACAATAAAAGGGATCTGATCGGTATAAAACAATAAAACATGCTGTTGAAACGTCCCCTTAGAAAAATTATACATGACTGTGCTTAAACTGACACACAGTACTTTTAGCGCAACGCAATCTGACTTTCAATAATCCCTACAAAAGAATGGCCCTGACTAACAATAACCCATACCTTTCATGAATCACTTACAAAAATCTTCGTTACTCGAACTACTGCAATACAGCGAGCGCCACTACTTCCAGCTAAATAAAAGATTCAAACTACTGAAGGCACTAACTACTGATAGGCGTAGTTAGCAAATGAAATATTTTGATAGAGAACAGACAATGTATTTACCTTAATAGTGTTCAAAAGTCATAATATATATAACAGTTCATGATATCTAGTCTTACAAATTTACTGTCTCTGATGGACACACGTCCAGATCGTCCGCTCTCAAAACTCCGCCATCTTTCTCCCCACATCCACCACTGCTGGCGGCTCACCTCCAATTGCGCAACGCTACGCGCTGTTCACATCCAGCTGCCCAACACTACAATAGCACACAACAATGCAAACCAGCCACAGACTGCACACAGCACATCCAGTGATTTTCATACAGAGCGCTACGTGGCGTTACCAATATAAAAAAATAAACAGTCTACTTACATAGCCCCCATGTTCTCCACAAAAAATTTTACAAATTGTTTTGGGCAGTGGACAGTACAGATTTGAAAAGAAATTTCATAATTACAGTAACAAAGAAATCAAATCCACACACTTATCGATACAATGTTGGTCAAAAGCTAAAAGTTTCTCACAGTCCATAAAGACAGTCCTGATCTTTTATCACAGTAAAATTACAGTGTATTTCTCAAAATTTGAGCAGTAAAAGAAAATGCACATGGAAGTAGTGGAGTTCCATGCTGTCTTTAGGAAGTAGTGTTGTCCTTCGAATTGATGACAGTGCTGACTCTTGACATGCAGACAGGTAATGGGCCACAACAGAGCAAACCCACACCAGAGTCAGTCGACGTTTTGAAGAATATTGGTAGGTAGGTCATCACAGAGCAGACCCACTGTAGTCCTGGTAGAGATTACGGTATTGGGGCGCCATCAAAGGTGCAAACCCACTGCAGTCATTGTGGAAATAATAGTATTGGTGGGTCCTCAAAGGTGCACACCCACTGCAGTCCTTGTAGAGACGGCCAGCAGCCATCTGCTGCGACTGTGCACGTGCACAATCACCATAGAAGAGTCTTGCGGACAATATAGCAAGTCCTTAACCACCACTTGTGCACTCACAAAGTTTTTGGAATTGTTCTTAGAACCAGCAATGCTGTTAACCAGTCCCTTGCTGAATTATTAACACACGTGCAAACACTAACAGTCCCAACTTGTCACATATTGTGCATATATTATGACCAACAGAAACGTGTACAGTGAAATGTAACTTAATTTGAAGAACTGGTGTCCATACAACTATAAATTTACAACATAAGAATACAATTACAAAGGTACAAAATACATCATTAAAGAACATAACAATACAGATAACATTTGGAGTAAGACAGGCTTTACAAAAGAATAGAAATAAATATATATCTCAGTGTTACAGGATTATGACATAAGTAAATTCATAAACGGTCTGAACAACTTTCGAAACATCAACTTCACACATGAGCATTAAAACAAAACAGAATAAATAATATCTAAACATCTTTACAAATTAAATAAAATATTATAAATGCAAATTATGCTTGAGGATAACAGTATTCCTCATCATAGTGAATGTAGCTGAGTATTAGAAAAATTCTACAACATAAGTCTTATCAGATAAACACATAAAGACAGGAAGAACACAAATACACAAGAGTACACAAACACATAGCAGAATAACACAAGAGGAAAAGACAGGGTTTGTTTTACTGCAAGTTTTCCAAGTCCTATCTATACCTGTTGTCCCTAAACCCTACTGTTTTGTTCATATCCTCTTTCTAAATAAATTTTTCTCATTGTACAATACTCATTTTTGCCCAAATACTTTTCATATAACTTCTCAATGCATTCTTTCCCTGTTCTACATAGTGTCTTATATAGTCTACCCCCTCTTAAGCTAACTTAAATCTACTGAGCTCAGAGATATATACTAAGGGATGAGGCAATGCAGCAGCACAAAACAATTAACACAAACAGTGATGACAAAAATGCAAATTTGCAAAGCAAGCAGCAGTATATCTAAATTAGCAAAGCAAATGCAACATTACAACTAATATGAGCCAATGTGCAGCAACAAGAAAAATAAATCAGTAGTAAAACTGGCTTAACAGAGTAAATCAAAGTGAAATTTAGTAGCACTATGTCTGGGAAACAGCAGCAGCAAATGCTATAACTTATACCTAAACATGACAAAGCTCAAGCAGAAAAAATATTACAGTAAAAATGGCCATTTTTAATGCCTATGTCGCATCTTAACACTAGAGTGATGCATCACGAGAACTTACTCTAGCAGACAAGTTACCAAATCGTAAAAAAAATTATTTATGCGATTCTGTGAAGGGAAATGTTTATTTATGTTCCCTCGTTTTCTTGGAAGTAGATCATAAAATTAATATTTACTGGATCTGTAGGCATAAAATAACTATATTAGTACATCTATTAAATTTTATTTCAACCAATGCTGCGGTGCAGCTAGAACCTAGATATTAAACAAATTGTGCAATCTCGCAACTAGAAAGACAATAGATGTAAAATGTTTCTCATCATTTCATGAGCCATTTTAGTAAATATCATAAATTAAGAGCTCCAAAGTATAATAGTATGTTTTCACGTTTGAGCATGTCGTATTTGCGATGCTTTCTACAAAGAAATGTCAATAGCGAAGATAATGGCCTCTTTTTTTCTCCACCTGTGCCTCTGAAAGGGACACACTAATGGCGCTTTTTCCAGATGACTTTCGCTCAGATGGGCCTCCACAGCACATTACGTCAAGGTCATCTACCTTCTTTACTGAAATATTTACGGCAGCAGTTTCCACTACAGTAACAGTCTCATATAAAATTAAAAAATTCAAAGGTTAGAAATTTACATTATAAGTGTGTAGAAACAAAATCTCATATATAACAGTGTCCAAAAACTTTTGTCAGCATTGTGGTAACTAACATTCACGTGTGTACACACATTTCATAATTCTTAAAGTACAATTCTTCGTTTCCAACATCCTTTTCCACAAATCAGAGTCCCTAACCACTACTCATTATTCCTTACTTTATCACACATATACATATTTGTAGACACTTCTTCAATATCTCATCATAATAAATAGCCAATGTACTTACCTCATCATAAACAAAAGTGAAATGCTATGCTTATTCATAGTTATTACGCTTATTGCCGTGATGAAGAAAGTACTGTACTGTAACGCGTTGTTGTGCTATGGAAAAGGCTGTCTCATTGTAGCTATACAACAAAAGTTACTACTAATACATGTTTTACTTTCCAGAAGAATTCAGAAAAACTGTGCAGATATAAAACAGATACACTGCAAAAGCAACAATGTAAATTGTGTCACACATCACACATTAGTAGCGTCATGATATAATCGTGTAGCTGTCAAAGAAACCAAGTGCTAAGTCATCATTAATCCCACAGAAAGTACTTCAAATAAAGAATGTCTTTTCAAGTAAACCAAAATGTTGCATAAAAAATCTCATTAGCAGTACTGGTAAATGTTCTCAATATGTGAGCGTTATACTCGTTAAGTAATTCTGCAACTAACAAGCAAGAATGTACACACACAATAAAACTGTGTCGTCTGTTCACTATAACAATGCGTTCCTAATTTCTGTTTAAATATGTTCCCTAGGTTCTAGACTGGATAGTTAATTTTAAAACATAGTTGCATGTTAACAGATTCTAAGTCTGACAAAGCGTACTAGTAACGTGAAGTGAAAAGTTTTATGGCAAAGACTAAGTTAAAAAAACAGATTATCTCTCAATAAAGGGTTTTACATGTGAAATGTGGTGCAATATTTTACCCTTCCTAGTGGGCAGAGTTTCAACTTCAAAGCAATTATCATGTTGTATACTTCAGTAAGGAATGCTATAATATTCCTCAATGTTAACGTCTACGTTATTTTTATCTGAGCCAGCCGGCGCACGTGGCTGCCTGCGGTGCGAGTCATTGTCTGTCTCTTTGTTGGCGCGCGTCGTTATTGGGATTTGGAGACCTAACTTTTACAAATTCACCTTGTCGAGAGGGCCATGCCCTGTATCAATCCCGCCAGTTCTGATGCAATTCAGGTCCGTCATTACCATTAGATCGTCTGTCGTCATGTCGGTAGATTCCATAATTTCTTTCGTCTCGGTCACGTGGTGGAGAATTTCTCCCGGAATCGTAATTGCGCGGTGGATCGTTGCGTCTGAAATTGTTTTGTCTAACACGATAATATTTGTTTTGGTTGCCATATTGTCTGTTTCTATGATTGTCTTTGTCATATTCATTACTACAGGAAAGCGATCTTTCTCTGTAACTATTACTCTGTCAGTGGTTGTCATATGTGTAGTGTCTGTCTTGGTCACGATTTACGTTGTGAGAATAGCCTTGTCGTGTCCAGTTATTATTTCTGTCATCGCGGAATTGTGACGGATGTGACCTGTAATTGTTGTGCTCCTGTTTTCGCGTTCCGCGATTGTCAGTGTCAATTTACAATTCTTGTAACAGTCCCTGAAAAGGTTCAGTGTCGTCTTTGCAGCGTCCTGCCAAAGTAATATGTCGTAAATGTTCAGGAAATTTGATTAAGCAAATGCGGATGAGTTCTGACGGGCTGTATGGGTTTGACAGGTACTGATTCTTGTGCAACATGTCTTCAAAATATTTCACAAGACTGGAAAATTCAGATTGTTCGAAATGTTTCATCATTATGATGCTATGTTTTACTCGGTCTTGTGTAGCTTGAGATCAATATGCTGAGAGGAAGGCATGATAAAATTCTCCTTCACTGTGACAATCGTGAATGACCGATCGCATTCTTACAGCTGGTTCATTCTCTCAATAGCCACACATAAATTCTAATCTGTGCTCTAATGACCAGTTGGGAGGAAAACAATGAGAGAAATGATGAAGCCACGCTTGTGGATGAATGTCGTTGCCGGAATTCTTAAATGTTTTGAATTTATGTGTAGTAATGAACAGCTTATAGTCAAAATCATTGTGTGGGCGAGTCGCATGTCGGTCATTATTACGTCGTGTCGGCGGTTCCATCTCAAAATTCGGTGCACCTTGCCAATTTCTTTCATAATTTTCGAAATGCCCTGTGTTATTATTTTGTGACTTTTCCGTATTTCCAAGTCGCTCTTTCCGTGTTGGAGCGCGAGCCTCCTCTGAAATATGTAATTCTTGTATTATTTGTGCCAACTGATCTTGTACTTCCCGGATTTCTCTTTTGTGCTTTGTATGGATTTGGTTTTGATTGTGATTGAATTTTGTAATTTGTTCATACTCTTCTGTGTCAGTGAAGGCTACGGGTCTTGTGTCATTCAGATCATCATCTACCTTTGTAGATAAGTTAGTGAACTGATCCGAAAGTTCGGATACTTTCTCCGATAGTGAACAGATTTCCTCAGTGTGTTTTTCTGAACCAAGTTTCAGAGTGTCCATTTGTGTTGAAATCGTATCTACTGTGTCCTTTAAGTTTTCCTGAGTTTTTGCAAGTTGCGTACCAATATAAAAACCTAAACAGCCTACTTACACTGTTAAATATTGGACACTGGAGGTAGTTATTTCCAATGTTAGCTGTTATAGCACACACTCAGGCTGAGTAATCCTGGTCCTCCGTGGCTGGCGGTGAGAGCCAGGCGGGAGCGAGTCGCCACAGGTAGATGTGTGGTTTTCCCGGGCCTCAGGAGGTGGGTGAACCAGTTAGCCATTTTTACGCCAACGATTAAGTTGTCGAAATTACCAAACATGATGGCTTCAGGAGAAAGAGTAGGCACAAATCTAAGCACACCAGCGTAATGAAAGCGCTAGATGTGTATACTCGAACTCGAATATAAGTTAGATTATATAAACTAAATGTCCGCTATATTATAAAAGCTACAGAAGTTACAATGGCACTATAAATGTTTAATATTACAAAAACTGTTATAAAGTAATAGCTCTTGAACTCTTAAAGGTGTCTTTACAGTCACAGATACTGAGCGTATCTGCTCCAAATTCATGTTTTAGTATGTTGCGGAAAAAAAATTAGACATAGGTCATTGTGTATGGTTTAAGGGCTACCGGTAGTAAACGACGATTCTTTTAACGTATACAATGAGGTGACAAACGTCATGAGATATCTCATAAATTCGTGTATGACCCCGTTTTGCCTAACGTAGTGCAGCAATTCGACGTGGGATGGACTCAATCAGTCGCTGGGAGTTCCCTGCACAAATATATCGCCTTGCTGCCTCTATAGCTACTCATAATATGGAAAGTGTTTGCGGAGCGGGATTTTGTGCACGAACTGACCTCTCGATTATGTTCCATGTATGTTCGACAGCATTCATGTCAGGCGATCTGGGTGGCAAAATCATTGGCTCGAATTGTCCAGTAAGTTCTTCAAACTAATCCCGAACAACTGCAGCCCGATAAAATGGCGCATTGCCTTCCAAAAGCACTACATTGTTGTTTGGGAAATGACGTTAATGAATGGCTGAAACTGGTCTGCAAGTACCTGAACATTCAGAGGACCCAGTCCATTCCATGTCAACACAGTCCATACCGTTGTGGAGTAACCACCAGCTTGCACTGTGCCTTGTTGACATCTTACGTCCATTACTTCGTGGTGACTGTGCCACACTCGAAACCTAAAGTCTTACCAACTGAAATCGGGGCTCATCTGACCAGATCATGACATTCCCGTCATATAAGAGGGTGCAACCGATATGGTCACGAGTCTAGAAGAGTGGCTGCAGACGTTGTTGTGCTGTTGGCAAAGGCACTCGTGTGGGTCATCTGCTGCCATAACCCAATAACGTCAAATTTCGCCGCAGTATCCTAACAGACACGTTTGTCGTAGGCCCCACATTGATTTTTGCGATTATTTCAAGCAGTGTTGTTTTTCTGTTACCGTGGACAACTGTTGTTTTTCTGTTACCGTGGACAACTCTACGTGAACTCCGGTGTTCTCGGTCGTTAAGTGAAAGCCGTCGGCGATTGAGCTGTCCGTGGTTAGAGGTAATACCTGAAATTTGGTATTCTGCAGACACTCTTGACAAATTGGTCTCAGAATATTGAATTCCCTAACGATTTTCGAAGTGGAACGTCCCATGTGTCTAGCTTCAACCATCATTCCGCGTTCAGAGTCTGTTAATTCCTGTCGTGTGGCCACAGTCACGTCAGAAACCTTTTCACACCAACCACCTGAGTACCTTGTGTACACGATACTACCGCCATCTGTATATGTGTATATCGCTACCCCATGATTTTTGTGACCTCAGTGTATGTTGTACAAACATCAAAAAATTTTGCATCACCTCGCTTCCGAGAGTTCCGGAACCTGTACAGAAACCTGGAATAGAGATCAATATAAATATCATTACCGATCTTTTTATTCCTCTTGAAATTGCATGTTGCACCACCATATAGCGAGACCTTCAAAGGTGGTGGTCCAGACTACTGTGCACAACGGTACCTCTAATACCCAGTAGCACGTCCTTTGCACTGATGCATGCCTGTATTCGTCGTGGCAAACTATCCACAAGTTCATCAAGGCACTGTTGGTCCAGACTGTCCCACTCCTCAACGGCGATTCGCCGTAGAACTCAGAGTGGTTGGTGAGTCACGTCGTCCATAGACAACACTTTTCAATCTATCCCAGGCATGTTTGATAGGGTTCATATCTGGCCCTCTAGTCGAGTGATGTCGTTATCCTGAAGGAACCCATTCGCAAGATGTGCACGATGGGGGCGCAAATTGTCGTCCATGAAGACGAATGCCACACCAATATGCTGCCGATATGGTTGCACTATCGGTCGGAGGATGGCATTCACTTATCCGACAGCCGTTACTGTGCATTCCATGATCACCAGCTGCGTACGTCGGCTACACATAATGCCACCCCAAAGCACCAGGGAAACTTCACCTTCCTGCACTCGCTGGACAGTGTGTCTAAGGCGTTAAGCCTGACAGTGTTGCCTCCAAACGCGTCTCCGACGATTGTCTGATTGAAGGCATATTATTCTACACTTATCGGTGAAGAGAACCTGATGTCAATCGTGAGAGGTCCATTCGGCATGTTACTGGGCCCATCTGTATCGCGTTGCATGGACCTCGCCATTGACGTCGGGAGTGAAGCTGCGCATCATGCAACCTATTGCGCACAGTTTTAGTCGTAACACGACGTCCTGCGGCTGCACAAAAAGCATTATTCAACATTGTGTCGTTGTTGTCAGGGTTCCCCGGGCCATAATCCGTAGATAGCCGTCATTCACTGCAGTAATAGCCCTTGGGAGGCCGGAGTGAGGCATGTCATCGACCATTCCTGTCTCTCTGTAGCTCCTCCATGTCCGAACAACACCCCGATATACCTGTACACTTCCCTTGTTGAGAGCCCTTCCTGGCACAAAGGAACAACGCGGACGCGATCGAACCGCCGTAATGAGTGTGTAGGCATGGTTGAACTACAGACAACACGAGCCGTGTACCTCTTTCCTGATGGAATAATCATTTGGAGACGCAAGGTTGTACCAGACGTGAGTACAGTTACATGATACAAGGACAGGCACTTAGCAGCTCTAGAAAGTAACGTAAAGTACCGGTCTCGGTAGCAATTTGAACAATAGAGTTTTCTTGGAAATCAACACTTCTAAAGAGCTTCTTCTAAAATGTTAAACCTTTTGTTCAAGAAGCACACTAAAATGTGATTTGTAGTGATGGAGTTTCGTCATGTATGGTTGTGAAATCTGTACGTTAGCAATGTAAGACGAAGTTCACCTTGAAGTTGGGACTTGGGATTCCGGAGGAGAATCAACTACCTGGACTGTAAGAAAAGCGAATGGGATAGTTTTATAAATAGGAGAGGAGATAGAACTACTGAAAATTAAGTTCCAAATAAAGCAAAACTCATTGGACACTTAATTAGACATTCTAATCTGTTAATAAACAATTTCGAAGGAGCGATCGTAGGTATGAGCAGGAATGGGCGATCGAGAACATTCTATTTGAAAAATATGGTAGTTGAGGTGGTATGTTCTCCATACATGAAGATGGAGAGGACTGCTGAAACGAGGGAGCTGTGGCTGCACAAACAGAGTGGTTTGAAATAGTGAGAAGAATTACACAGGAGATTGGTCACTTTCGTCTTCCAGCGGAGCTGGTGTGTAGTAAATTGCAGTTTCCCTGACACTTAACGATCCTGACGCAATCCGGCACTCGTAAAACTTTACTAGTATGTGGAAACTCTGTAGCTGGCCAATAAAATAACGATAAATACTTCATTTTGCGGAAAGTAATACCTCCGTAGGATCACACGCTCCAGGTTGCAGCTTGGACAGTGTAGCAGAAGGCGTATCGGTTTTAGTCTTTGGCGGAAAGAAGTAAACGTAATGCATTGACTTACAAATCCAGATTCTATTGCTCGGTGTCAGTACTGCAGGTGGTTATTGCAGTTTTAATATGATCCAGAGGTCGATCCTGAAATGCTCTTTTTTCCTGATGCATCATTCATCGACGTACGTGAACTTGCAGGACAGTCAATGTAGAGGGAACTATGTAATGGAGTCAAGATGAACCAGCATTCTCACTGCTGTTGAGCAGGGTGTGCGAAGCCTACAATGCGTCTGGTGTACATTGTTCAGTCCATGAATACACCAGAGCAACATGGACGAATATTCAGTTGACATCTGGAGATGAAAAAACTAAAGATTTGCATTTAATTGAATGTGTTTCATGCTACTTAAGACAAAGAACCCAACTTACATCATCCACATCTAGGGTGGATAATGTAAGTTGGATTGCCTGTCTTAAGGGGCGTGAAGTGTTATTTGGGTATCTTCTATTTTTCCCACCCCGCAGAGTCACCTCACCACTTTTCCGTACGAGGAACAAGGGCAAAGGAACCGCTGCCACTGAGCCTGAATCAATAGGAGATTTAACCGAGTGAAGTATTTCTCTGGTGATTAATGACCGCCAACGAAGACAGTGGATGCGGCCAGGTACCAGCTAACGTCTCAGACATGCTCCCTGATGTGTTCAGCAGGAATGTGTATCAGTCGTGTTTTCGGCTGGTACGGATGTCAAACGTCTTGTGAATAGTGCAGTAACAGGGACGGATCCTCGTTTATTATCCTGCTCTATAGTATAGAATCGTGCACTGTGTTAGTCTTTCAAATGATAACGCTCACAGCTCGTGAACACATGGGATCACGCGGCACCACTGTATCAGTACAGTTTAAGCTGGCGCCGTACAGACTACTGTTCTGTCTACGGCCTGGTACCGCACGATCCCGATCAGTTTAATCCTAGACAAATGCCTTTAGTGTGCTATCGATTTCATCTAGACGATGGACGATGGGATTTGGCTTTAAGCAATCACTTTGCCACGCCACTATCTTTCAAAAAGCTGTGAGTACTCACCTCTCATTGTAATACGACGTTTCGTGATAGCTTACATCTTTTGCTAAAAACACTGTAATACTGTAATACTTTAATTTCTTGTACACATCACCTGAAGCTGCATCTCTAATGATGCGAAACCGGTAATGACTTTTTGCCAGAAGTGTTTTAGCAGCCACTGCGAAAGATTTTATTCCCCACGAGAATAGAAATAGACGTGGGAGTGGCATGTATCAGCTGAAAAGACGGTACTCTGATTAAGGAGTTTCTTTACTGGATTCTAAGGGACAGGAGAGAAGAAGAGACAGACACTGCAATCTCATGGATAGTGGATGGATAAAAAAATTACGAAAAACATGAAGGGGCAGTAAGGATGCTCGTAGCTCAAGACTGTAACCCATGAAAAGTCTAAAAGAAGCCAGAGTCCAGTAGCTGGCGATGGCGAGAATCATGACCTGTAGCTCGCAACAAATCTGTATCACTAAACAGCTAAAACCAACATCAAAATCAGTTGCAGATTGCCTAGCTAAAAGCTTGGAGGTTTTTCATAGAGTTATTGCCCGAATTTAAATAGTTAAAATTCTTAATCTACTAACTTGGTTCAAATGGCTCTGAGCGCTATGTGACTCAACTGCTGAGGTCATTAGTCCCCTAGAACTTAGAACTAGTTAAACCTAACTAACCTAAGGACATCACACACATCCATGCCCGAGCCAGGATTCGAACCTGCGACCGTAGCGGTCTCGCGGTTCCAGACTGCAGCGCCAGAACCGCGCGGCCACTTCGGCCGGCCGAATCTACTAACTGACAGATATAATCTTACGTTAAATGTTTAACCCAGTAAGTCAAGTATTAAAGTTATAAACTTTGTATATGCCTCAGGGAATCGTAATTCGCAACCCATAAATAAATTACCCGCAGTACGTTAATCGTGTATTTGACAATGAGAGCAGTTTTCGATTTCTAAAAAAAAAATTTCACGTAATTTCAAACGTTATGGAAACTTTTAGTCAGTGAAATCGCCCACAAAGCTATGACTGAAAATGAGTTGATGACTTGCTCATTTTCGTTGTTCCTGAAGTAAGACTTCAGCATCCCGCATGACTTTTGATTTACTAATTTTTTACTACTAACTGTATTTATTTATTTATTTATTGTTTCGTGGGACCAAATTAAGGAGAAGTCTCCATGGTCATGGAACGAGTCAATACATGAAATTATAACGGTAGTAGAAAGAGATAAAATGAAATACAAGAAACGTATTCAGGCGACAATTCGTAAGTTTAAATAAAGAAAATCAACAATGTAACACTGAAATTTGCTTAATTCTTCAGCTCTTCCAGGAGCTCCTCGACAGAATAGAAGGAGTGAGCCATGAGGAAACTCTTCAGTTTGGACCTAAAAGCGTTTGGGCTACTACTAAGATTTTTGAGTTCTTGTGGTAGCTTATTGAAAATGGATGCAGCAGAATAGTGCACTCCTTTCTGCACAAGAGTCAAGGAAGTGCATTCCACATGCAGATTTGATTTCTGCCTAGTATTAACTAAGTGAAAGCTGCTAACTCTTGGGAATAAGCTAATATTGCTAACAACAAACGACATTAAAGAAAATACATACTGTGAGGGCAATGTCAGAATTCCCAGACTATTGAATAGGGGTCGACAAGAGGTTCTCGAACTTACGCCACATATAGCTCGAAAAGCCCGTTTTTGAGCCAAAAATACCCTTTTTGAATCCGAAGAATTACCCCAAAAAATAATGCCATATGACATAAGCGTATGAAAATATGCGAAGTAGACTACTTTTCGTGTTGAACTGTCACTTATTTCAGATACTGTTCTAATGGTAAATAAAGCAGCATTAAGTTTCTGAACAAGATCCTGAACATGGGCTTTCCACAACAGCTTACTATCTATCCGAACGCCTAGGAACTTGAACTGTTCCGTCTCGCTTATAATATGTCCATTCTGTCTGATCAAAATATCAGTTCTTGTTGAATTGTGAGTTAGAAATTGTAAAAACTGAGTCTTACTGTGATTTAGCATCAAATTATTTTCCACAAGCCACGACCTTATTTCATGAACTGAATTATTTGATAATGTTTTAATATTACATACAAGATCCTTCACTACCAAGCTGGTGTCATCAGCAAACAGAAATATTTTTTAATCACCTGTAATACTAGAAGGCATATCATTTATATAAATAAGAAACAGCAGTGGCCCCAGCACTGACCCTTGGGGAATGCCCCATTGGGACTGAACATCACTACCACTCTCAATATTGCAGAGAATTACCTTCTGTTTCTGTTCTTAAAGTAAGAGGCGAACCAATTGTAAGCTACTCCCCTTACTCCATAATGGTCCAACTTCTGCAGTAATATTTTGTGGTCAGCACGGTCAAAAGTCTTCGTTAAATCAAAGAAAACACCTAGCGTTCGCAACTTTTTATTTAATCCGTCCAAAACCTCACAGAGAAAAGACAATATAGCATTTTCAGTTGTTAAACCATTTCTAAAACCAAACTGTACATTTGACAGCAAATTATGTGAATTTAAATGCTCCAGTAACCCTGTATATACAACCTTCTCGATAACTTTAGCAAACACCGATGGCAGAGAAATGGGTCTATAATTATCAACATTATCCCTGTCTCCCTTTTTATAAAGTGCTTCACTACCAAGTACTTTAATCGATCAGGAAACCGACCACTCCTAAGAGAAAAGTTACAGATATGGCTAAGTACTGGGTTAACATACATAGAACAATACTTCAGTATTCTGCTAGATACCCCATCATATCCATGAGAGTTCTTCGTCTTTAGTGATTTAATTATTAACTCAATCTCCCTCTTGTCAGTATCATGGAGGAGCATTCCAGGTAACAGTCTCGGAACACTTTTTCCTACGAGCGCTATATGATTCCCTGTTGGGACTAGGTTTGCATTTAGTTCACCTGCTATATTCAGAAAGTGATTATTAAATACTGTACATATATGCGACTTATCAGTAACACGGACATTCCCACTATGCACTGATTCTATATCTTCGACCTGTCTCTGCAGACCAGCCACTTCCTTTACGACTGACCATATGGTTTTAATTTTATCCTGAGACAGCTATTCTCTCTGCATACAACATACTTTTTGCCTTCCTAATAACTTTTTTAAGCACCTTACAATACTGTTTGTAATGGGCTGCTGCATTTAGATTTTGACTGTTTCTAATGTTTTGATATAATTTCCACTTTGTTCTACAGGATATTCTTATCCCTCTAGTCAGCCACCCAGGCTGCCTGATTGTGATAGTACCCTGTTTTGAACGTTTTAACGGAAAGAAACTTTCAAAGAGCACGAGAAAAGTCTCGAGGAAAGCATTATATTTATCGACTACTGTATCAGCATTGTAAACACCTTCTCACTCTTGTTCCTTGATAAAGTTTACAAAGGTCTCTACAGCAACTGGATGAGCTTTCGTAAAATGTTGATAACTATACTTAACATGTGTTGCAGCACAAATATCTTTTAGAGTTAAAACTTCTGCATCATGATCTGAAAGGCCATTCACTTTTTTGCTAACAGAATACCCTTCTAGTAATGAGGAATGAACAAAAATGTTGTCTATGGTTGTTCTACTGTTCCCTTGCACTCTCGTTGGAAAGAACACGGTTTGCATACGATTATATGAATTAATGAGGTCTACCAGCATCCTTTTCCTTGCACAATCACTTATACAATTAATATTGAAGTCACCACATATAACTAACTTTTTGTATGTCCTATAAAGTGAACCAAGAACCTCCTCTAGCTTTAGCAAAAATGTTGTGAAATCGGAGTCTGGGGATCTATAAATAACAACAGTTCAAGTTTAACTCCACTAAATTTAACCACACCTGCACAACATTCAAACACCTTTTCAGTGCAGTACTTTGAAACATTAATTGACTCAAATTGGATAGCGTTTTTCACATACATGGCTACTCCCCCACACCGCAAAGAGCTCCAAGAAAAACTGTCAGCCAACCTGTATCCTGGTAAAGGAAGCCTCTGAATTATCTCCTTATTTAAGAAGTGTTCAGATATACCAATAATTTCAGAGTCAATATCTATAAGCAGTTCATTAACTTTATCTCCAATACCTTGCATATTTTGATGGAATATGCTAATTCCCTCATTACTCGGATACCTAAGCTTTGTCGAAAGAGGTTTCTTTGTTAGAGAGACTTCCCTTAAGCAGGAATACCTATCAGCTGACTTCAGTCTAAAAAAGGTGCAGCTCTAACACCCACTACTGCAGGAATTTTCCCATGAGTGGTCCCACCACTCCCACCTATGCTGTCACCTATAAGCTTTGCCAACCTCCCCTTTCCATACCTGTTGAGGTGCAGGCCATGTCTAGTGAAACCCGTCCTGCTGATAGACTCCACCGACACCACTGAAATGCGACTCATGCCTTCTGTCATCAGCGCACCCCCAAGTCTCATGTTATTACGCTTGACGGCTATATTAAGATGAGGCCGACGTGACGCTGAAACATTCGTGTTGCCGGTCTGAGTGGCTATCTTTTCCAGGTCACCATCTATGTCATACTCCCCATCCCTATCAATACTATTACCAGCCCCACCCACAATCACTACCTGATCCTCTTTAGTAAAATCCCTACATAACCCCCCCCCCCCCCCCTTATGTTAACAGTCACCTGAGCCAATCCAGCATTAGGCTTCACAATGCTGGTGACCTGGTACTCACTCCCCAACACTTCCTGCAACTGCTGGCCTACACCTCTACCATGAGAACAACCTAACAGCTAAACCTTCTCCTTTCTCTTAGAATTTGTAACTGTCCTAGCCACCGTAACTGCTGAGGTCTGCTGCATGCTTCCTACATCTACAGCTACTAGAGATTCCTCTCCACTAGACACTGACAGTTGGTCATATCTATTGCAAACACCAATAGTAAAACTATCTGAAACTTAGAGAGAGCGATCTCACACGCAGTCACGCGATTTTGACGTCACACCAAAGACCTATCCTGGTAAAGGAAGCCTCTGAAGCATCTCCTCATTTAAGAAGTGTTCAGATATACCAATAATTTCAGAGTCAACATCTACAGGCAGTTCACTAACTTTATCTCTAATACCTTGTATATTTTGATGAAATATACTAATTCCCTTAATACTCGGATACCTAAGCTTTGTCGTTTGGCAGACAGTATCCACATACACCGCTGAATGAACCTGCAAAACTTACATCATTGTAATACGCATAGATCAGGAGACAAGACGTCATAAACAATGCGATTCGTGCAAAAGTGGCTTTATCTGAAACCGGAGAGCAGTTCACTCGGAGTATACTCTGGCAACGTTTAATAACGAAAGCATTTAACGACTTTAAACATAATTTCAAATCTTTCTTAACCTAATTAATGTTAAAATGTCGGCTCAACCACCAATTTACAGTGCAAACAAGAATGAAGAATCTTTACAATTTAAGCCTTTGGAAGACCAAGATTTACTGTTCTAGAAACTTCATGCAGCGACCAAAATAAAACATAAGGAAAATAAATTAAAAAATTGAAAACGTGGCTGATTCCCGTGTAGCCGCATCTTCGTAAGATGTACTCCCACATCACCGTAGCTGCTAAAACTGGTTTGTCCATAATTATATAGGCAGCGTCACAATAACAGTCACATGCATGCACATCGCCTATTTGTTCCTGAAAGTCAGTTCCCTCAGACAAACACACAAGTAACCCGAGCCAGCTCTTAACGAATGTATCCATGAAATCAAAGAGATACCCAATAAACAATAATTATCCTCACCCTTAGAAACGATGACTTCTAGTGCTTACACACTGTAAGTGGATACAAACAAAATTTTCTAAACTTTTTCTCGCTTTAAAAGGTTTAGTTCTTCAACGTCAAATATTAACTTACCTATTTTTGAAGTAATCTGGCTTTGAAGCTGTTTTATAGATGGCTTTCGATTATTTAAAGAATAAGGATAAGAGATTGGGGAGGGGGCCGGAGAGCTCGCGAGAACGTCTAGGACTGTCGGCGTGTGGCACCAGTGATTTCGTTCCGAGACAATCCAAAAATAAGCAACACAAAACATGGGCAGATTTCGGAATATTATAACTGTTTTAACAGTAACTTCAGAAAACAATCTTCCGAGCAGGGTCCTGTGCTGCACCCGTCGTTTGCCAGGAACAGACCTGACTGTGCTGTGTCTGGAGCCCTGCACGTATACATGCGCTGAACAACGATATTGTCTCAAGCGACAATGGAATGCCTGGCTATTATGAAGTGACAATAGATGTCTGATCGGACACAATGGCCGCTTTCTCCACCTGTAGTCAGTCAACACAGACTTCAGATGTCAGATATAATTAGGCGTGATCCTGTGGCCTATTCACATCGGATGACGAACGTTCAGTTGCAGAAAGCTGAAGCGACTGGCTATACACACTTACCCTTTACACCTCACTTCACTCTGCGGCGCAGAGCTGCCTCATCGGCTCATTGTAGCCGTCGCGTGGCTTAACAAATGAACCGCCGCTACTCGCCTTACACAGAGCGAGAGCCTTCTGACGGCTTTCTTCGCGCAAAATTTCGCTAAACTGCGTCATAGGGTTTCCGACCGTCGACATCTCGATCCCTGACGTCCACGTAGTGTTTCTGAACACAAAAATTTTAGTCGTGGGTTTTCTCACCTTCAAATGAAGTCGCACCAACGTGGGAGGTACTAGCTGGAAATACCACGACGCAAAACTGTTTCGTGTTAGCCATGGATTTTTCGACCGAACATTCCTTGACATTTTAACCAGGCTTAGGACCGCCTATGCCCATAGAACGTAGGAGCGTTTCGATGTTTCTTTTATAGTATTTTATTTTTAGTCTAGTTAAAAACAAAATATTGAATTGCTGCGAGTGAAACTAGCAACAGTGATACTTGTATTGTGGCTATATCATCCGAATATGTAACGATTTCTGAAAATGTGGTTAGGCAGGAACCTGAGATCACATCTTAAATTTCTGCGCAGGAAACGGGCAGTAATGACACACATACTGTTTGCTTGTCACAAATATCTGGCACTTCATTTCCGAGTGCATCGCGATTTCTGAGGGTGTTTTTAGGCAGGAAACTTAGGGCATAGCTTAAGGACACAGGGTACTTCTTTGGTTACATATTTTTTGAAACTCGGCACCTATTCCTCTCATGCACTATTTCTTTCATATATGTTTTACAGTTTTATGGTTCATCATAGTTAATGTGGAATG
The DNA here is from genome assembly GCF_023898315.1 of Schistocerca nitens. Taxonomy (NCBI): domain Eukaryota; kingdom Metazoa; phylum Arthropoda; class Insecta; order Orthoptera; family Acrididae; genus Schistocerca; species Schistocerca nitens. The sequence goes on from NC_064615.1 coordinate 231,529,107, forward strand.
CTTTCAAAATAATTTCAAAGCATTTTGAACAATTGAGGATGTATTGATGTTTATAAAAGCAATAATTAAGAAGTGATGCACTAGATTTTGTAGACTGCTTCTTCAGCTTCAGGTACCATTCATTCCAGTAATAACCATGTGGAGAAGTCCAAATTCTACCAGATACGTATGTTATTGTGACTGATATACTAGACTTATTTAATTCCGCATGTTAAGTATATAAACCAGAATAAAACTTATTATAACTTATGTTTTAATTTTTGCAATATTTTCCTCATTAAAAATACTATTTCTTTATAATTTAGCTAAACCTGCAGGAATGTTTAGGTGTACTAGGTATCTTTAGGAAGCTGAATGTTAAAGAAACAAAATTAGTGCTGTGCTTTATAAACTTACAGATATATGTGTTTCTCAATTCTGCAAGTACAACTTCTGGGAAACTGCGAATTAAGATTCGACTGTTGTTGAAATGTGTCTCATAATATTACTGACGTGTCTCTTTACATACAAGCCTCCTCTTGGCATTCTTTTTATTACTTACTATTTCATCGGTGAATGTGAATTATATTTAAGTCCCCTTATTCCGCAGATATAACTATTGAAGTCTTTTTTGCATGAGGTTACTATGGAGATAAATTCGTTTTACATGTGGTATTCCATTGCTAGGCAGTTGTGATACCTCTTGAGTTTTATATACTCATATGATTGCTTAAAAAGTATCATATCTGCTTAGCAATTGAATACTACATTTAATTTATCACTATATGCAAAACTCTATAATCAGGCTTCTTAAATGAAAAAGTGGAGAAATGTCGTCAATTTGATTGTGTAAATTACCTGAAAGTAACTGGACAACAGACTAGTAGACAGAAATAAGGATCCACTGCAAACAGCACACTACAAACACAAAATTTGAGTCATTCCTAAAGAGCTGATACGTAGGTTCCTCTCAGTGTGTTGTAAACTAGTAACCGTTGAATTTTCTTTTATCTTTTTCGGCAGGTTATTAATTTTATCTTTTTCGGCAGGTTATTACCAAAATCCTTCACCAAAACGAAAATAAACAGTAGCATATATGATCATTTACAGATTCTGGAAACCAGCAGTGTTATCAACATATACAATATATCCCAAACAGCGCCGGCCGTAGTGGCCGTGCGGTTCTAGGCGCTACAATCTGGCGCCGAGCGACCGCTACGGTCGCAGGTTCGAATCCTGCCTCGGGCATGGATGTGTGTGATGTCCTTAGGTTAGTTAGGTTTAAGTAGTTCTAAGTTCTAGGGGACTGATGACCTCAGAAGTTAAGTCCCACAGTGCTCAGAGCCATTTTTATCCCAAACAGCATGGCCGGAAGCAAATATTTTTCAGTTGTTTTGTGAAAGATTAATGCTTCTCTTTAATTGAAATAATAGGGGGTATGGCAGCTTACACGACCGTGGCTCTAAAATTTAGCACTTTTCACTCTAAACCCAATAAAGTCGACATCAGTGTAATCAGCAAAGACTGCAGACTGTAATAATGTAAATACATTCAATTTTTCCGTCATTCCAAAGCACCCTGTGTTCTTAAATTGCTGCGAGTGATATGAGTAGCAATGGCAGTAAACATCTCTCTTGCCGCGACAAAGGGAGCCACAACAATGGGGCACGCTCTTGTCGGTGCGAAAGCGTTTGGACGGAGTGCCACGATATTTCCGGCACCTACAAAATGGTCAGAAACGACACGGTCGGAATGTCCACGGAACTGGTGCCACATTGACCAATCAGCATCAATATTGTTTCTACCTTCTCCCCAGTACCGGTCCATTGTTGTTCACTACAGTAAAGATTTTTTGTATTTGTCGGAATATGGAAATAGTTGTGACAGTATTCGACACAGTTTCTTTGCAGAAGTGCACAATAGGCCGTCACTGCGGATGTGTTCCGCACTTGATTATCCGAACAAACTCAAAGTGGGCGAATCTTGGAATATAATTTGTAATCATAACTCAGTCTGTACATGTAAATAAAACTGTATCAGTGAACTGTTAGTTCAGAGCGTCCGACGAAGAATGGTCAATATTCAGGGCTATGTTAGCAACGATCATTCGAAGCAAAAATGTGCAGTAAACGTGGTCTCCAAAGTGCAGACCTTAAGAGCTATGAGCACTATTCATCTTCACTACTATGAAACACACCTGTTATGTGCCGTGGCGGCGGTATTCTAGATCGTTGGGCCTCCGGGTGGTGTTTCTTTCTCTGCCGCGGGGCGCCTCCTGGCGGTGAGTGGCGCCGTCTCTGCCCGGTGGCGTGTGCGCGGGCAGTCAAGTCTGGGCGCGAGCGGCGCGAGCATTGCCTTTTGCGTCGGACGGTGTGTCCCTCCGCGCTGTCGCTGGCCGGGGCTGGTGTTACTTGCTGCTCCCCGTGCCGGTGGTTGGAGTCGACACCTGATTACCGGCTTTCCTGCCCTGTCTGACTGCTCCTTGCTGAGGTCTGGGTGACGATACACGTGCTGGATCATCTTTCTCGCGGCGACTTCTCTGGACCGCGCCTTGGCAGGAGCTTGTGGCTGTGCTGCTCCCGGATATACACTCCTCGAAATTGAAATAAGAACACCGTGAATTCATTGTCCCAGGAAGGGGAAACTTTATTGACACATTCCTGGGGTCAGATACATCACATGATCACACTGACAGAACCACAGGCACATAGACACAGGCAACAGAGCATGCACAATGTCGGCACTAGTACAGTGTATATCCACCTTTCGCAGCAATGCAGGCTGCTATTCTCCCATGGAGACGATCGTAGAGATGCTGGATGTAGTCCTGTGGAACGGCTTGCCATGCCATTTCCACCTGGCGCCTCAGTTGGACCAGCGTTCGTGCTGGACGTGCAGACCGCGTGAGACGACGCTTCATCCAGTCCCAAACATGCTCAATGGGGGACAGATCCGGAGACCTTGCTGGCCAGGGTAGTTGACTTACACCTTCTAGAGCACGTTGGGTGGCACGGGATACATGCGGACGTGCATTGTCCTGTTGGAACAGCAAGTTCCCTTGCCGGTCTAGGAATGGTAGAACGATGGGTTCGATGACGGTTTGGATGTACCGTGCACTATTCAGTGTCCCCTCGACGATCACCAGTGGTGTACGGCCAGTGTAGGAGATGGCTCCCCACACCATGATGCCGGGTGTTGGCCCTGTGTGCCTCGGTCGTATGCAGTCCTGATTGTGGCGCTCACCTGCATGGCGCCAAACACGCATACGACCATCATTGGCACCAAGGCAGAAGCGACTCTCATCGCTGAAGACGACACGTCTCCATTCGTCCCTCCATTCACGCCTGTCGCGACACCACTGGAGGCGGGCTGCACGATGTTGGGGCGTGAGCGGAAGACGGCCTAACGGTGTGCGGGACCGTAGCCCAGCTTCATGGAGACGGTTGCGAATGGTCCTCGCCGATACCCCAGGAGCAACAGTGTCCCTAATTTGCTGGGAAGTGGCGGTGCGGTCCCCTACGGCACTGCATAGGATCCTACGGTCTTGGCGTGCATCCGTGCGTCGCTGCGGTCTGGTCCCAGGTCGACGGGCACGTGCACCTTCCGCCGACCACTGGCGACAACATCGATGTACTGTGGAGACCTGACGCCCCACGTGTTGAGCAATTCGGCGGTACGTCCACCCGGCCTCCCGCATGCCCACTATACGCCCTCGCTCAAAGTCCGTCAACTGCACATACGGTTCACGTCCACGCTGTCGCGGCATGCTACCAGTGTTAAAGACTGCGATGGAGCTCCGTATGCCACGGCAAACTGGCTGACACTGACGGCGGCGGTGCACAAATGCTGCGCAGCTAGCGCCATTCGACGGCCAACACCGCGGTTCCTGGTGTGTCCGCTGTGCCGTGCGTGTGATCATTGCTTGTACAGCCCTCTCGCAGTGTCCGGAGCAAGTATGGTGGGTCTGACACACCGGTGTCAGTGTGTTCTTTTTTCCATTTCCAGGAGTGTAGTTTACAGGGGAGTACTTTTCCGTCCTCGGAAGTTTGCTGCTGTTTGTGTGTTTCAGCGTGCTATGGCTATGAATATTACCTTCGTTGTTATGATTGTGTCAGAAACGTGGGCAAACCCCAGTGTTCTTGTTTCTCGGCATTCTGTTGGGGCGTTCTATTGTGCCGTTGCAGAACTTTAACCTTTTCCGTCTTTACTCTTCTGCAGAGTGCCTTGGATCCTGTGGCTTGTAATTTCGCTTGTGCCAAGTTCCGGGGTTTTGGGGGATAGTTGATTAAATTGTCTTGGAATTCTTGGGATTCTGTGTGTTTGTCTGGGGTTTTTGATAGCCTGTGCCCGTACGATTTCCCGTTTCCTCGACCGGGCGTCGTACGTAAAGTTTAAGGTGAGCGAATTTTGGTAATTCCCGTCCAGTGGTTTGGTGGGCCCCGTGATGAATTGTTTTTCTTTCTTTCTTTTCTTTTTCGTTTTTTTTTTTTCACCCTGCCTGTCCTACCTTCCTGGTTTAAGTTGGGCTCCTCTGTGCCCGGGTTCGAGTGTGTATGTGGGCGACGGTGATCGTTTCCTGACTTGTTTACCGTTTCTTGCCGACTTCTCTGCATAGACTGCCGAATATGTAATTTGGTCTATGCCATGTTATAGTTACTTCAAGTTGGTTTGCACACTCCCCTTGGTAATGACATCTGCGCACCTAGGAGATCGAATAATGTTTTGAACTATTGTAATCTGGCGGTTGTCGCCGTGTGTGTTAAATTTTAACTTGTATTTGAGTTTTGGTGTAATTGTATTTGTTAACTGAGTTAATTTTATCTTGCCCACTGCTGCGATGTCAGTAATGTTAAAATCTAGCCTTGGGCTCCTTGTGAAATTTTATGTTGATAACTGATGCAGCCGTTTAGAGCATCGTACCTGAGAACAAGGAACTTGTTCTTCTGGCGATCCTAAAGAGATCTATAGCACAGGCATAGTACTGGGATGTATATTGCTGTCGCTGTTGGAAGAACTTTATGTGAAGATTTTCAGACCTAGTTTTGTAAAATGATTATGACAGTCTCTGCGTGAGAAACAATATAAGCAAGCTGGAGTCACTAGTACGTAATCAGTTCTCTTCACCAGGGCTTACCAATGTACTGAAATATGGCTGATAGAAAGCAAGCTGTTTGGAGAGTCACCTAGTATAATTTGAAATCGTGCTGAATTTGGTTCCATGTTGTATTCGCCGTCGTGTATGTTATGTGAAGAAAGTTCATTTTTTGTGCAATGTGTAAAAAAAACCTTGTTTCAAGGTTTTCTCTACAGGTTATCATTATTGTAATGGTTTCCTGTCACAGTAATGATAAAAATTGTACATTGAAACAAAAGAAAACGTAGAATAACAACTTAAAACATAAAACTCATATAAGTAAATTAATAATTAGAATAATAATGTATTTTAGATATTTTAAGGATGTACGTCAAAAATGTTCCTACAGCACATTTTATACAGCTTATTTTCCAGAAGTGGTATGGCAAAAACGAGCTTTATTACACATGGATGCATGTAGCTTGAAAGCTCCTTTAATTTAAATTTTAACGAATGTTTTCATTTTTCAGAATTAGTTAATGATGTTGGGGTACTTTGCAAAATTTGAAATTACAGAAGTTGTCATAGTTTTCGAGAACGTTAATTACACATCAACTTCTATATGAAAAACATGTATCATCGTCCCGAAGACATTCCCTCTGACCCTAACACGCCAAATTACACCTATGTGTTTGGCCCTTAAAAGTGAAATTGGGCGTAAACAAAAAATATGTATTGCATTATTTTTCCCCTTCTACGCACACTCAAAGTTCATCAAGATCGTTTATTGACGCTTGGGAATGTTTCCTTGTTAGATTTATGATAAATAGTCGCGACTATTACAAGATTAGCTTGCGCGCGGTGTGTGGACTATGAGAATCTTATTTTGAGGCATGCTCTGTCCCAGGAAATATTAGTTGGCGTGGCTAAAGGACGGAATGTGCTGCAGGATGGTGTTGACACGGAGAAATCTGGGTTTGGCGTGGATCGCGGTGGCGCAGTCTAAGGTGTCTGTGCGACCAGGGCCAGTGGGCGTAAACTGTTGTAATTTTGAAAAATATCGGGAGTCTGATATCGATTTTTAAAAATTTGTCGTTATCGGCCTTCTACATATCGAAGAAACATCGTTACAAACAAGGAAAATATCGACATACTTCACATTGTAAATATACTGCCGGTTTTAGAGCTGTATGTTTAAGTATTGATTTATTATTAGACATTCTGTACATCAACAATCTAACAGCCTGCTTATCGCCCTTGAGCAAAAGTTGAAAGGAAAACGATGCACGTTCACGTTCACTTTGCTAACACTGACAACTGAATGTAAGCGGCAAAATAAAGTTGTCCAGGGGGCCGGCATTCGGTTTCGTCACATATCGGATTTGTCCGAAACACATGTCGACTTCCCTGATTTTTCATGTCTGCAAATGCCAGCGACCTATCGGTTGTAGTATCAAACTGTGTGGTACTGTTAAACGTTGCAGTTTCTGTTGGTATCGCCGAGTCCCGGATAGGTCAGCACTCACTCTCACACGCCTCCTCCCACAGAAAAAACCAGTTTTGTAATTTAGATTTTTGTTCATCATTTTCACCAGGTGTCCTTCAAGAATAACGATGTCATGGAATAGCACAGTAGTTGCGTTAAAAATTGTTTTTTAACGTAGCGATAACCGTTGGGGAATCTGCACTCCGATCAGTATGGAGAACACGTTCAAAAAACTGGCTATTCAAGATACATTTGTTCATGTAAGAGCACTCCTCGTGTTTTGGGTCTGATGTGGACCGCTCAATCACATTACGGCTTAAGTTGTGATGGCGTGTGCCCTGTGCCTGTTGTTAACATTGAGCTGAAGTCATTTGCCTAACAGTCCTGGCCTTTGTGTGTTTAAAAGAAGTGCCGCTGGTAAATCAGGCCGGGCTGTTAATGTTCTGTTCCTAAGGCCGGTTTTTGACTGAAAGATAACTGTCCCACTTGCCATATTGATTTTCAAAATATTTTGGCCTGAATTGTGAATGAAGTTATGAATCTGATAAATGTACTCAAGAAATGTATCCATATAACCGTATTCTTTGTAAATATATTCATGAGACCACAGATGTTGGTCAGAGAGGTTACTTCTTTTAGTAGACAGTAGCAGTGCGTCAGTGTGTGTTAGACAGTCTGGCTATGTACTTGGATTGAGAGGGATGAAAGCTGGCCTGCCCTGTAGTGGAGGCAGCATTGTTTAAATATGACTTTGTAATAATGTGTTGTTAAGGAATATTGAAGACGCTGAGGAATCATTAATGGAACAATAACAAGAACCTTTAAGGTAATCGATCTTTCATTTATATTTGTAATTGTGTAGTTTCTTGTTGTTAGAACATTGTGTATGTTTGACGTCTGATGCAGAAATTTTATAGTGCAACGTATGGCTTTGTCTTACATTCGAAACGAGTGTGAAGGTAAGTAATTGTATCCAGGAAAGTTATTAAGAAGTATTTTGCTACCTTGTCTATGTGTGTGAACTTCATGTAGATGTGTGTTGTTGTTCTGGGTTAATGAATCATAGTCATACTTTGAGTCTTTCTTCCCATTTCTCGGTCGTTAAATTTTGTTCCTCATCTTTAATTCTTCACCTTTATTAATTTGTTTCTACACTCTCATTGTATATCGCGACTCGTATGCCGCAGAAGCATTTGGTGAGAATTGGTAAAATACCGTCTCGCACTGCATATCGGAAGTATGACAAATGAAATTTCGTTTTGGACAGCCAGTTGAATATTCCTAATAGTATCAGGTTGCAGAACAGAAGAGCGTTCCGTTTGCAAAGATAGGGAAACAAATTTAACTATCATCAAAATTCATGTCCATTGTAAGGTACAGTGATTGTCAGAGTACTTTAAAAGTACATTACATCACAAGCTTATTACCAGTAGGAGACCTCAGAAAAGTGCTGTCTTGTGAGTTTTCAAGCAATTTTATTAGGACGTCAGATGGGTTAAATTTTATGTTCATTTGCTCTGTAATTAAATTAACAGCTCTGGTACAGTCATTCTCTGCAAGACTAAAAGATTAACAACATACGGGGCCAACATTTCACTCGGAGTCATTTGTTTTTCAGTCAACTGCTCTCTCGCAGCCGAATTGTTTCATTTACCGGCTAGTCTTGATTTCGTATCGTGTATCGTACGCTCCACACGTTTCCATTTAAAATTTAACGCAGTTCTGTTGCCCTGTACTGAGATTTAGGTATTTCAGTATCAAAATAAGTTTCATACCAATTTCTCAGATGCCAACCACCTCATACAAACAAGAGCTCCAACAATAGGTTTGAATCCTGCGTCGGGCATGGATGTGTGTGATGTCCTTAGGTTAGTTAGGTTCAGATAGTTCTAAGGTCTAGGGGACTGATGACCTCAGATGTTATGTCACATAGTGCTCAGAGCCATTTCAATTTTGCACTGTTTTCTAGTCTCAATACATGTCAGTTGCCTGTTCTTCAGGAATCAGTCACAGTTTCAATGCTCAAGATTGTATTCAGTGGCACCAGCATATGTTGTGTTTAATGACGGGCTTTAGTGTCAGTGGTTCATTTACAATCATCATTGCCGATCAGATGCTCTCAGGAGGCCTGACTGAGAACTGCCAGCTTTGACTCTGCGGGGAAATAAGTGTACTGAGTTTGGGGGTGAATAGTGTTTCCAAACTTCATTATAAGGTACAGTCTGGCCCTGTCAATGATTACGTACTCCTGTTGAACAGCTTCAGCCATTTGAATGAGTCGGCCGCAGTGGCAGCGCGGTTCTAGGAGCTACAGTCTGGATCCGAGCGACCGCTATGGTCGCAGGTTCGAATCCTGCCTCGGGCATGGATGTGTGTGATGTCCTTAGGTTAGTTAGGTTTGATTAGTTCTAAGTTCTAGGCGACTGATGACCTCAGAACTTAAGTCGCATAGTGCTCAGAGCCATTTAGAGCCATTTGAATGGGGGTCGCAATGTGAGCCTGCTAGAAGCTGCTTGGACATGTTGGCAGAGTGCCGCACATGTTGGACAGTATATATCGCAGATTTCAACAGTGTTCTGTTGAACAATCCCAGACCTGTATACCAGAGTATGGACATTCGTGTAGTACAGACGCATCGTGCAAGCAACGGTAGCCAACCGAACATCATCCATGGATGAAATCCGGACCAATAGTGCATATGCCTTGTCATCAAGGACCGTTGGGAGCCGTCTGGTTGCAACAGGGTTAAGATCACGTGTGCCTCTGGCCAGGCTGCTGCTGACACCACAACACCAACAACAATGCTGGTCTTGTGCAGTGAAATAGTCGACTGGGAAGTGCAATGGCACTCTGTTGTCTTCAGTGATCAGAGTAAGTTCTGTCTGTATGGGAGTGATGGACGTACACCTGTATGCCGCAGATCTGGTGGGCTGCCTATTCCAGAGTGCATTCACCCGCGACACATAGGTCCTATTCGAGGCTTCCTGTTCTGGAGAGCCATTAGTTACAATTAGAGGTTATATTTGGCGTTTCTGCAGGATATGAATAATCAGTGCCCGTTACATTTCACAGGCTGTTAACCTCCTGCTACTGCCATATCTCCGACAGAAGGGTGATGTGCATTTTCAGCAGGACAGTTCAGGTTCTCATAATGGCTGCTTCTGCGCTATATGCTATGTGTGGTATACAACAGTTGCCCTGGCCAGGAAGATCACAAGATCTCTCGAAAATTGAACACGAGTGAGACATGATGAATCGGGAAGTCCAGAGCCTGCAGGAATGATTGCAGAACTGCACCAAAAGGCGCAAGGTTTTTTTGAAAAATCTATCGCAGAAAGCCTTTCGGCACATTTATGACTATTTATACGCGACAATATACGCCTGCCTTGAAGCCAGAGGGGGACAGACTGTTTATTGATGAGACTGTCTGGAAACCCTTTACTGTGGCATGTGTGCTCTATTCGTTGTCAAACACTCCTACAGTTACAATCTGTCACCACAAGTCAATAAAATGAACATGTCGTTTGAGAGTTTTTCCAGCAATGTAATACGAAGCAATAGAGGGAAGTATTTTGGGGCACAGGGTGTCCTTGTCGTATGCACGCTGTGTCCTCCCTCACTTTTTAGCTTGTATGGCTTGACCTGGCAGCTACAAAAATAGGCTCCACGATGCTAGACTCTCTACGTTACCTCTTTGTTCCTTCATACTTGTTGCGTAAGGTTCCACCACGTTGCTACATTTCTATACTTATTAGTAGTTGCAAATTTAACTAAACGAATTAACAAATTTTTAAATGGGCTGTCCGGGTGGGGAAGGATTGATGAACTCACGCACAGGTAAACAAAAGGAGATTCTGAGGTATGACAATGGGCCTAGTTCCAATCCCATACTGTAATTTCGATGCTTAGGAAATTTGATTGTTAATTACGGTACCATGGTAGTATTTCGGTCACTGTTTGTACGACGAAAAACTTCAATCCCAATAAGCTTCGTTAGCGGCAGATGCGCTTAGCACAGCATCTATCAGACCGTGTGTGTCAACCGTCTGCACCTGCTTTGGTTACATATGTCCTATACGTGTAGCTACACGTTGACGATTCGTGACAGTTACACGGACCGGATAATCCAAAACGTTGTATCCAGTAGATCTCTATCTTTCGACATTGCTCTACACCGTCTATCTCTTAGAGGTCTAATTCGAAAATGCCGACTTGCGTTATAGTATGTCAGCCTACAACCCATGGTCACTAAAACTTCTATAATTCCTCAAGACATTTGAACACTGTGTAAGTAGGCTGTTTAGGTTTTTTTATTGTTAACGCCACCTCTGTTTGAAAATCACTGGCTGTGCCGTGTGCAGTCTGTGGCTGCTTTGCATTGTTGTAATACTCAACCATTGTAGTGTTAGGCAGCTGGCTGTGAACAGCGCGTAGCGTTGGGCAGTTGGAGGTGAGCCGCCAGCAGTGGTGGATGTGGGGAGAGAGATGGCGGAGTTTTGTAATTTGTCATGATATCAAGGTAAATACATTGTTGGTTCTCTATTAATATCTTTTATTTGCTAACTATCCCTATGAGTAGTTAGTGCCTTCCATAGTTCGAATCTTTTATTTAGCTGGCAGTAGTGGCGCTCGCTGTATTGCAGTAGCTTGAGCAGCGAAGATTTTTGTGAGGTAAGTGATTTGTGAAAGAGATAGTTTAATGTTAGTCAGGGCCATTCTCTTGTAAAGAATTTTGAAAGTCAGATTGCGTTGCGCTAACAAAATATTGTGTGTTGAAAGTCAGATTGCGTTGCGCTAAAAAAAATATTGTGCGTCAGATTAAGCACAGTCTTGTAAAAATATTCAAAGGGGAAGTTTCATATGTCGACCCTTAGCCTAGGATACCTCACTGGAATCTTCTGATTTTTTCTTGTAGTTTGTATAATTAGTGTAGATTTTGTTTATTGCTAGCGCGTAATTGTAGAGAGAATCTCCATTGTAGTTGTAGTTTTTCAGTGTTGTATAGTAAAATAGTTGTGGCATGCATGTAGATTTGCACCAAGTATTTCGCAGCTGCAATTAACTAGATATTATTTTCAGTGTTATGTTAATGTGTTCTCTTATTTTTGCTCTTCAAATTGTGTTTTTTCTGTGTTGTCGTGTGAAATACTGTGACAATAATGGCGTGTGAAAAGCGTAACACTAGGCTCCAAAGTAAATTGAGAAACGACAGCGAAGACGAAAGCAGTATGTTAGCGCCGCAGAGTAATGAATTAACTAATGTTAAAAGTAGTAATTTGGTAATTGCGCATAGGGAGATGGAGCGGGTTGCAAACAATGGTGTAGACAGCGAAACAATTAGAGAACAGGGAAGCATTATCGATCGATCGGTCGGCAATAGCTCGGCTCAGGAATCCGAAATGACACGAGACGATCTCACAAATACTGTAGATTCAGGTTTTGGATCCTCACCGTTTTCTCAAATAAGTCAAGACACATTTTCTGCTTGTCAAAATGTGAATGTTGCCGGTGAAAATGCACTGCCAAAAAGCATAGAGAAACAGATTCCAGACACTAATACATTATTATTGCAATTAATGCAACAAATGGAACAAAATCAGAGAGAAATGAAACAAATGGGACAAAATCTTCAAAAGTTAGACACAATGGAACAAAATCTTCAAAAGTTAGACACAGTGGAACAAAATCTTAAAAAGTTAGATACCACACTTGAACAAACACGTGAGGATTTAACTAATGAGTTACATCACATTGAATCGAAATGTCAAAAAGTCTGTAATGACGTAAAAACACAAATTTGTGAACATTTCCAACCTATTTTTTCGCGGCATGAAAATGCACTACAGAATCACGAAGCAGCCATAAAAGAACTGCAAACTACTGTTCATGAAAATCATGAGACCTTGCAAGCTAAATTTGACTCAGTTGCATCTACCGATTCGGTTACGCAACTTGCAAAAACCCAGGAAAACTTAAAAGACACAGCAGAAAAACACACTGAGGAAATAAGTACATTATCGGATAAAGTAGCCGAACTTTCAGATCAGTTCACTAACTTATCTACGAGGGTAGATGATGATCTGAATGACACAACACCTGTAGCCTTCACTGACACAGAAGAGTATGAACAAATTAGAAAATTCAAACAAAATCAAAATCAAATTAATACGCAACACCAAAGAGAAATCCGCGAAGTACAAGATCAGCTGACACAGGTAATACAAGAATTACGTATTTCAGAGGACACTCGCGCCCCAACACGGGAAGAGGGACATAGAAATACGGAACAACCACAAAATAATAACACAAGACACTTCGGAAATTATGAAAGAAATTGGCAAGGCACACCGAATTTTGAGATGGAACCGCCGATACGACGTAACAATGACCGGTATGCGACTCGCCGACATGATGATTTTGACTATAAGCTGTTCATTACTACACGTAAATTCAAAACATTTAAGAATTCTGCCAACGACATTCATCCACAAGCGTGGCTCCATCAATTCTCTCATTGTTTTCCTCCCAACTGGTCATTGGAGCACAGGTTAGAATTTATGTGTGGCTACTTAGAGAATGAACCAGCTGTAAGAATGCGATCGGTCATTCACGATTGCCACAGTGAAGGAGAATTTTACCATGCCTTCCTCTCCGCATACTGGTCTCAAGCCACACAAGACCGAGTAAAACATGGCATCATAATGATGAAACATTTCGAACAATCTGAATTCTCCAGTCTTGTGAAATATTTTGAAGACATGTTGCATAAGAATCAGTATCTTTCATACCCATACAGCCCTTCAGAACTCATCCGAATTTGCTTAATCAAACTGCCTGAACATTTAAGACATATTATTTTAGCAGGACGTTGCAAAGATGACATTGAAGCATTTCAGGGACTCTTACAAGAATTAGAAATTGACACTCACAATAGCAGAATGCGAAAACAGGAAAACAATCACTACAGGTCACATACGTCACAATTCCGTGACGACAGAAATAATAAATGGACACGACAAGGCTACTCTCACAACACAAATCGTGACCAAAACAGACACCACCCTTATGACAACCGTTGGCAGAATAATAGTTACAGAGAAAGATCGCATTTCCGTAGTAATGACTATGACAGAGACAATCATAGAAACAGACAATATGGGAACCAAAACAATTATTATTATCAAGGGTGGCAGAATGACTTCAGACGCGACGGTTCGGCGCGCAGTTGCGATTCCGGGAGAGATTCTCCACCACATGACCGACAAACAAGAAACTATGTAAACTACCGACATAACGACAGACCTGAATTGCATCAGAACTGGCGGGATTCTAACAGAGCTGGGCCCTCTCGGCAAGGCGAATTTGTGGAGGTTCGGTCTCCGAATCCCATTAGCGACGCGCGCCAGTGGAGAGACAGACAATGACCCGCACCGCAGGCAGACACCTGCGCCGGCTGGCTCCGAGAAAAATAACATAGCGCTAACCTTGAGAAAAAAAATTCCAGTATTCTTTACCGACGTATACTACATGACAATTGCGTTAAAGTTGAAACTCTGCATACTAGGAAGAGCAAAGATTTACACCACATTTCACACGTAAAACCGTTTATTGAGAGATAATGTGCTTTTTTAACTTGAGATTTTAATGCAACATTTTGGTTTATTTGAAAATACATTCTGAAATTAAAGTGCTTTCTGAGAGATACCAGATGACACAGAGGTTAGTTTATTTGACAGCTACACGACTATATCACGACGCTACTAATGTGTGACACAATTTACTTTGTTGATTTTGCGGTGTATCTGTTTTATATCTGCACAGTTTTCTGAATTCTTCTGGAAGGAAAAGCATGTTTTAGTAGTAACTTTTGTGGTATAGCAACAATGAGACAGCCTTTTTCGTGGCACAACAATACGTTACAGTACAGTACTTTCTTCATCACAACAATAAGCGTAATAACTAAGATATCTATACGCAAAGCATTTCACTTTTGTGTATCATCAGGTAAGTACATTGACTTCTGCAGAACTTAGCTTTCGGAGGACGATAACTACGAGACTTCTACAGAGATTATGTTGCGACATGACACACAGTTTAGCGCTACAGGACACGTATTTGAGTGATTAATTTTGTACTTAAAACATTTATTTTTAAAGATTTTTAAATTGCAAAGAAAGTTTTCCGAGATATATTTCATTCCATTGCTGTAATCTGTAACACCTGAGGGTATAATTACATTAATCCTCAGGGGGGTACACGCTTACTTTGTGTATCATGTGTTTAGCACGCACAAGGAGCCCTAGCTAATATGGTATTTGCTTATACAACTTTACACATCGGTACCATATTTCTCTAACACAGAATTACACAGCTATCTGATTATTTACCTGAGAGAGACAAACATTTATTTTACAACATTAGTGACAGATGTTTACGTAATTACACCGTTGGATAACTTCACACTTACGAAATTGTATTTTGTCTGTACTTTGTCAACTGTTCATACTTTTTCAGAACCATTGTGATACTATGAGAGCGTTGAATGATGTATTTGGTATGAGATCATGATTTTTAAGGTACGTTTGAGGTAGATGACACTTTTGACATGAGCAGAGAATTTTTTTAGGTTTTGAAACTGTTGGAGGAAGCTACGACGATTTTGAGAGTTGACTGAGGTATTATGATGTTATTTTTACGACGACGATGTGTATTATGCTGTTGAGGTACGTTTATCATTAATAAGCTAATGTTATATGAAGAATTTGATTATGCTATGTATCTAATGATGAAGTATTGAAGAAGCGTCGACGAATTTATATATGTGTAATAAGGTAAGGAATAATGAATAGTGATTAGGGCACTCTGATTTGTGGAAAAGGTTGTTGGAAACCAAGATCGTACTTTAAGAGTTATGAAATGTGTGTAAATGCGTGAATGTATCACAATGCCGACGAAAATTTTTTTGGACACTGTTATATCAATAAGATTTTGTTTCTACAGATTGGTAACGCAAATTCTCACCCTGTGAATTTTTGTAATATAAGACTGCCATTGTAGTGAAAACTACTGTCGTAAATATTTCCGTACGAAAGTTAAGTGACCACCTGCACGTAATGCGTCGCGGGCACACAGCTGAGTCAGACGCCTGAAAAAAAAAAAAAAGGGGGCCATTATTGCGAGCCCCTTTTTCAGCGGCACAGGTAAAAAAAAAAAAGGGAGGCCATTACCCTTCCTTTGTCGAGAGCATCGCAAAAACGACAGGGTCGAACTTGAAAACGATGAGAAACATTTCACGGCTATTGTCGTGCTAATTGAGAGAAATGCCATATGGCTAGTGAATGACGTTTCACGCCTTGCTTTGCCCATTTTGTTTAATATCTAGTTTCTAGCTGCACTGCAGCATTGGTAAAAATAAAATTTTATAGATGTATTAATGTAAATATTTTCTGTCTACAGATCGAGTAAATAAAAAAAAAAACGAAGGAGCATAAAAAAAATATTTCACTTCACAGGAATTGCATACGGAATTTTCTTTTCAACTACTGGGTAATTTTTTTTGGTAGAATAACTTTTTGTGGTGCACCACTTTAATTACTTAGACATTAAGATGTGATTATACATTTCCCTTATCTGCATTGTTGTCTTTACTGTAATATTTTTCTGCTTGAGCGTTGTCATGTTTAGATATAATTTATTGTTTTTGCTTCTGCTGTTTGCCAGGCATAATGTTACTGAATTTGACTTTGTATTACGCTGTTAAGCCAGTTTTACTAATGATTATTTTATTGTTTGCTGCGCATTGCCTCATATTAGTTGTAATGTTGAATTGCTTGGTAATTTAGATTTACTGTAGCTTGCTTTGCCAGTTTGAAATTTTTGTCATTGATGTTGATTGTTTTATGTGATGCTGCATTGCCTCGTCCCTTGGTATATATATCTGAGCTCAGTAGATTTAAGTTAGCTTAAGAGGGGGTAGACTATATAAGAAACTAACTATGATGAATTGGAAGCAATGCATTGACAAGGTATATAAAAAAAGATTTGGGCCTAAATGAGTATTGTACAATGAGCCATATTTATTTTGAAAGACTTATGGTTGGAATACAGAAAAGAGGTACAGATAGGACTTTTTGGGAATAATGATGAACACAGGGAGATCTCCAAGAACAAAAAAGGTTTTGTACGCACAATACTGCAGTACCAAAAGTTACACTGAAAACGAACCCTATCCATTCCTTTTGTGTCAGCCCTCTATGTGTTTGTGTACCCTTGTGTATTTGTGTTTTTCCTGTCTTTATGTGTTTAGCTGATTAGAGCTATGTTGTAGAATTTTTCTAATACTATGTTATTTACTTGGTAAATTCTGTTTTGTTGCTCATATGTGGAGGTGATGTTTCAAAAGTTATTCTGATCTTTATGTAAGTACTTATGTCATTATTTTTGTAACACTGATGTATATGTTTATTTCTATTCTTTTGTAAAGCCCCTATTACTACGAATGTTATCTCTACTATTATGTTTTTAATGATGTTTTCTGTACCCTTGTAATTGTATTCTTATGTTATAAAATTGTAATTGACACCAGGTCATCAAATTAAGTAACTTGTAAGTTACATTTCACTGCACACGTTTCTGTTGGTCATAGTATATGGACAATATGTGAGAAGTAGGGAGTGATAGTGTTTGCATGTGATTTAATGATTCAGCAAGGGACTGGATAACAGCATTGCTGGTTCTAAGGACAATTCCAAAAACTTTGTGAGTGCACAAGTGGTGGTTATGGACTTGCTATATTATCCGCAAGACTCTTCAATGGTGATTGTGTACCTGCACAGTCATAACAGATGGCTGCTAGCCATCTCTACAAGGACTACAGTGGGTCTGCACCTCTGGTGGCCCACCAATACCGTAATCTCTACCAGGACTACAGTGGGTCTGCTCTGTGATGACCTACACACCAATACTCTTCAAAACTTCGACTGACTCTGTTGTGGGTTTGCTCTGTTGTGGCCCATTACCTGTCAGCATGTCAAGAGTCAGCACTGTCTTTCCGTTGGAAGGACAACACTACTTCTTCAAGACTGCATGGAAATCCACTACATCTATGTGCATTTTCTTTTACTGCTCAGACTTTGAGAAAAACACTGCAATGTGATGAATGATCAGGACTGTCTTTATGGACTGTGAGAAAATTTTAGCTTTTGACCAACATTGTATCAATAAGTGTGTGCATTTGATTTCTTAGTTATTGTAATTATGAAAAATTTTTTCAAATCTGTATTGGGCACTGCCCAACCCAATTTGTAAAACTTTTTGTGGGGAGCATGGGGGCTATGTAAGTAGGCTGTTTAGGTTTTTTTATTGTTAACGCCACCTCTGTTTGAAAATCACTGGCTGTGCCGTGTGCAGTCTGTGGCTGCTTTGCATTGTTGTAATACTCAACCATTGTAGTGTTAGGCAGCTGGCTGTGAACAGCGCGTAGCGTTGGGCAGTTGGAGGTGAGCCGCCAGCAGTGGTGGATGTGGGGAGAGAGATGGCGGAGTTTTGTAATTTGTCATGATATCAAGGTAAATACATTGTTGGTTCTCTATTAATATCTTTTATTTGCTAACTATCCCTATGAGTAGTTAGTGCCTTCCATAGTTCGAATCTTTTATTTAGCTGGCAGTAGTGGCGCTCGCTGTATTGCAGTAGCTTGAGCAGCGAAGATTTTTGTGAGGTAAGTGATTTGTGAAAGAGATAGTTTAATGTTAGTCAGGGCCATTCTCTTGTAAAGAATTTTGAAAGTCAGATTGCGTTGCGCTAACAAAATATTGTGTGTTGAAAGTCAGATTGCGTTGCGCTAAAAAAAATATTGTGCGTCAGATTAAGCACAGTCTTGTAAAATTATTCAAAGGGGAAGTTTCAACTGCATGTACTATATTTAATGGATAGGGGTATAAACCAATCTGATACCGTTAGTGAGGGATGTTCTTTAAATACTTCATGTGAATTTTACGTGATATAATTTCCGTGTTATTGATTTCTGCGTAGTCCGTACACCATGTACCAAATGTCGGAATCGATAAAGATCTCAACTGCTATATCATAAGCTTTTCGCTTCCTTTCATT
Source organism: Schistocerca nitens (assembly GCF_023898315.1). NCBI lineage: Eukaryota > Metazoa > Arthropoda > Insecta > Orthoptera > Acrididae > Schistocerca > Schistocerca nitens. Next base: position 231,547,757 of record NC_064615.1, read on the forward strand.
TACGAATCATCGATAGTGGCCTATAAATCATGGTACCAGCGAGTGTATAACAAATGTTTTATACGCTGCTTCCATATACATATATTAGGGTATCTTCATGTAAAAAGAGACGAGCTAGTTCTATCCATTCCCTTTCTTGATATAAATTGATCCACGGTTGGGAATATATGGGCTATTTAGCCCCGACCGATGTATAAACTTTTCGTATTCGTATGCGCATGTGCATTCAAGTAACTTCCCTTGTCTTGCGCATGTGCATAGATAGCGGGTCAGGCTTGTAAGTGAGCAACTGTTTGTAGCTGCAGTTTATGGCGGGTCATGGCCCATCGAACATAGGCCGGTGTGAGGTGGAGCGTACACCATTAAGTAGTGGTTTAGACTTTATACATATGTACTGTTTGTGTTTTCCTTTTCTTTTTCGTTTCTAATGTATAGCCATGGTGTTCTTTTAATCATTTCAAAGGTCTTCTCAGGCACTTGTGGGTTTTATTGTTGTTCTGAAGAAGGTGTAGTTATCTACGGCGAAACCTGGGTTAACACTTAACACTAGGTGCTTTTTTCACAATCGAGGTGGGTTTTTAGTTTTTTAATATATTAACCAACGATTGCTGTCGCGCTGTGATGTTGAAGATTCTTAAACTGTGGGGAGTACTGTGTTGTCAGAAGAGAAGCGGGAACAGCCGAATGGGTCACTCAGGGGAACTCAGTGCCCTCCAACGTGGACCAGTCATTGGTTGCCACCTGAATAACAAATCCATTAGCGACTTTTCATGCCTCTAAAGCTTTCCGAGTCGGCTGTTGGCGATTGTGAAGCGGAAACGCGAAGGGACAACCACAGCTGAACCAAGCCTGGGCAGACCTCATGTCCTGACAGAGAATGACCGCCGAGTATTGCGGAGAGTGCTTGTAGCAGGTCGCATCAGATCAGTGGAAGGAATCACTCGCGATATCCAGAATACTACTAGCAGTCGAATCAGTACAATGACAGTGTTTGGGGAGTTAAGTAGTCTGGCGTATAATGACCGAATAGCTGCTCATAAGCTACACATTTCTTTCTCAAGGAACGATTGTTGTAAAGAGCGACGTCATTGGACGGTAGGTGACTGGAACGAAGTGGTCTGCAGGGATGATTAGCATTCCATACCCAGTAGCAGTCCGATGGAAGGATTTAGGTTTAGCGAACGGTTGAAGAACGTTACCTGCCATAGTGTGTAGTGCCAACAGTGAAGTACGGGGGATGTGTTGTTGCAGTTTTAGGGTGTTTCTCGTGATTACGGTGTGTCCACCTTAGTAGGATAAAGAAAATGCTAAACGCAGGGGGATATGAACAAGCTTCACAGCATTTTGCAGCACTGCGTGAAGTAGAACAACAATTCAGAGACGATGCTATCGTCATAACGTTACCGTTATAGATTGACAATAATAATGTAGTATTCTATGTGTTAGATTTCACATTGCAACTGGACAATACAAAGCTGATTTGCTTCTTGAGACCCTAAGATGGTCTGATGCACGAGCGAACTCGGTTGTCTTCAACAAAAATAAGGTAGTGAAGCTCTGTACTCTGCAATGCAATTATTAACGCATATTTAAAATAGGCACAGTAGTAGATCAATACTTAGCTATTTCCAGAATATTTATTCAGTAGAGTGAATAAGTCTCTTGCCACGCATAAGAATTCATTGCCCACTATATCAATAGAGATGGTCCAGAAGTAATGACTGTAAAACGAATTAAGCAGAAATAAATTTATCCGTGATTAGACGTGTGGTCGGGTTGTTCTCAATTTGAGAGCTGAAACGTAAGCTCAGTCACAGGGAACGATGAAGTACTGTACATCCTTTCATCGTCAGAACTTTTTACACACAAGAATATATATATATATATATATATATATATATATATATATATATATATATATACCTCCTTCAGTGCAAATCAAACAAATATTCACGCAAGTTAAGCAAGAACAAATCATTAAGTTCAAAGTTTAATTTCCAACTCTGACTTCAACGCATTTCAAATTCTCTTGACAACACCACCGGCAGCTGTTCTGAGTGAAACATTACTCACAATCCGAACGAACGCTTCCACTCTTGCTTAATTTTTTTCTTGTTCTTAGACTTCTATTTTCAACAACCACCAAGGAACAGTTTAAGTACGTAAGGGTGTAAGGTCAGGGGACATTGCTAGCGGTGAAAGTGGCCGTTTCTGCTAGTACGTCTTGTTGGGTTTAGACGCTGTGCCACCAAACGACTAGTGTGCAGCGGCCCTGTCGTGCTGAAAGACGTACCTGTCCTAGTACCACTGTCGGTCACACCACACAGTTGTCTCCACTAAGGCAAAGAGGTTTGTGTCGAAACACCGATATGAGTCACAAGTGTTTTTGCTTCCGTCACGAGTAAAAGTGGCTTCACCAGAAAACAGTACTTAGTGGGACTACTCGACCATATGCAAAATGCCGATGAACAAATTCTAATAGTCTACCTTCATCTTCCACCCTAAGGTGTTGAATCCGCTGTAAATGATAAGGATGGAGGCCATTCGTATTCAGTGCTGCCATATTCTTGAATGTAGAACACAGATACTTGTTGAAATTCTGCGTGTGCTTCTTGAAGGACTACGTTTTTACCAACTCAATAATGTCTTCTACTTCATCCACGCTCTGTTCTTTTGCATGTCTAGATAAAGCATGACTGCTGGGCATTGGGTCAGTCTCGCACAGTTCAATGCAAACACGAGTAAACACGCTTGAATCTGGCACCCCGCTGATAGACCTAATCAATGTCGGTATTTGCAGTGAGAATGTCATATGTAGGAGATATAAATTTTTAAAAAATCTTGCGTACTTTTCCTAATATCATTCAGTTATGTCATATGGGATCATATTCTCGTCAAACCAAGCAAAATTTTTTAGTGTGCATAACCGTGTAATAACTCATTTGTGGTCTAAATTCAAGAACATCATGCAGAAACCTGTTTAAGCAATTTTGTATCTAACCATTATTTCTCAGTATATTTATACCTTCATGAAATTTGTTGCAAGTAATATATATATTTCCAACCAATAGTTTAATACATAGTATCAATACTAGGAATAAGAGTAATCCACATAAAAACCTAAAATCACTTACATTGGTGCAAAAAAGGTACAAATATTCAGGAACACACATTTTCAATAAATTGCCGGCAACCATTAAACATTAAAACTTTTTTCATATAAAGCACAGTTTAAACAGTTTGAAAGACTTTTGCGCAGGCAACTAATTCTACTGGAGTAGAACACTTGAGAGACGATGCTATCGTCAGAACGTTACCTTTACGGATTGACAGTTAATAATAAAGATGTAATAATCTGTCTTCCATTTTACATTGCAACTGTACAATGCAAAGCTCATTTGCTACTAGAGTAGAACTAGTAGAATGAATATGTTAATAGGGACTGTTACACAATCTTAAGTAATAATGTCCGTCAGATTTTAGTTTTGACAGCACTTGGTCGCAACCGTCAAAATGTGTATGATAAAATTATTAGAAGTGCATAACTATGTTTCATTCTGACACTGTATTGATTTTGTAATTTTTCATACAATCTCCTGACAAATGATCAGGGCAGTGAATATTATTTTGACTTTTTATGTTTTTTATGTAATACCTTCTGATTTGTTCCACACCCACGAGAATCATCTCACTTTTGGATCTATGGAATGAAAACTGGATCTAATCTAATCCACTATAAGTGGAAACAGTACCGTATATTCTAAAAGTAGCAGCAGCACTTCCATTACAAAGTCCATACAGAGGTCACGTACCGGCACACTCAGCAGTGGTAAATACGTGTGGTAGCCTTAAATGATGCAGTATAGCTGATTAAGTAATCAGAACCACCGCTGAAAGATTGTCTTCAAAAATTCGTGCACAACTTTACAAATTGGACTTCAGATAAAAAATTAAGATCGTTAAATACACCCACAGCAACTAGAGTACAACACGTGTTCTGAATTAGTAATGTCTCTGCAACCAATAAAAACTGGACAGATGTTGCAAGGAATATTTTACTCGAATCAGCCTACGCCATCAGTCCAAAACGTTTCGAAACTAAATTTAAAAAAAAAAAAAAAAAGCAGAGAAAAGGTAATATGATGGTTTCGTTTTTGTGTGTGTGTGTGTGGGGGGGGGGGGGGGCAGGGAGGGAGGGAATCGAAGTGTGCCGGGACAGACTTTTCACACACTTTTCTGTTCTTCAAAACATTATGGACAATGTCTAGAAAATCTGAGTTACAGATTTTGCTCCATTGCGGTCTGTGACACAATGACACACTATGGGTGGATATACATCACGTAATATTGCCTGCTCACGTCTGTTAGCAGTTGTTAGTTCAAGGTGTCATGGTAGTCAACCTACTGACGTCACGTCACTTATGCGTCAGGAATTAAATCAGTCTGGGAACTTGGACGGACAGTGTATACTGCCACCTTCTCCCGAATTATTTAATATTCCTCCTACAAAACCGTGCATATAACCGTTATCCGAGCTAAGTGCTCACAATAGTTTGATGAGTGTACATAAGGTAAAAAAATATACATTAGTGATACCAGAGTGGATGGATAAAATTATTTAAATTTAGTTCGTGGAGTTTTGAACTGTGTATGACAGAACCTACATTTTAGCTTTAAAAAATGGCATCTTGGAGGGGGGACAGTAACCGCAGCACTAGTTTCGTTGTAATAACCTTGTTCTCCATCCTTTCCAAATACCTTGAGTTTTTATCGTCTCCTTCACAGGCGGTTAGTTTCGTCTCCTAATACGCATTACCTTCGTACGGCCGTGAACTGCTATAGTATCATAAACTTCGCACTCGCAAAGGTTAATTAAAAAAATTAAATGTCGACGCCTTTGATTACTGCTTTGCTGAAACTGAATTTTTTATAAAATACAATCATTTGAAAAAGTTTGATTGTTGCTAAAGCTGTCGTTATTACCACCTCACTTCAACCTTACCTTAGTTACCATTCTGATAAATTAGTATTTTCCACTAAACCACAGTGCCTGTATTTACAACTGGGTCAGGAATCAGTACAAACTCGTCTTACGTATTTTAGTTCCGGAAATAAATAACACTGCCTATGAAATCGGTCGCTAGTTCGGAAGGCACTAATTTTGAAAACATTTCTTTTAATTCAACTTGAAAGAGTTACTGAAATTTCCCTGCAGGAACAAAACATTACTTTTAGTACTGCCATGAAACTAGCAAGACATTTAGCGTCACTTACTTTCATAAACAAATTAATGAAACTTTTCAAATAGAAATGAAGTTACACCTATTGCCTTACCCGTATTGTCTGCTTGTTTTTACTTTAAATGTTAGAAATGAAGTAAGTCAGTTTAATCAATGAGTATTGCATTACGACACCTCACAGCTATAGTTTACCACTTTCCTGCTATAATTACCGCACGAAACTTTACGCTGAGAGACATACATGTTTAGTTAATAAAATAAACTGTGTTTTAAAATGATTTAGAAAATGGTTCAAATGGCTCTGAGCACTATAGGACTTAACATCTGAGGTCATCAGTCCCCTAGAACTTAGAACTACTTCAACCTAACTAATCTAAGGACATCACATACATCCATGCCCGAGGCAGGATTCGAACCTGAGACAGTAGCGGTCGCATGGTTGCAGACTGAAGCGCCTAGAACCACTCGGCCACACCTGCTGGCAATGATTTAGAAAAAAAAAGGGCACAAGATACTTCTAAAATATGGTAATCCAAGTCGCTATAAACTGTTACTGTATTGTTTGCAAACACACAAAACACTCTCCGCAATACGCCTGCCCTCCTTTAACAGTTCCAGGTATAAAGGTGAAACTCAGTATCTTGTCCTTAAGCTGTAATGTAGTTCTAAGTATTGTGCAGATTTACTTTCACAGTATATTATACAGGGTGTCCCAGGAGGAATCACCATCGTTGAGGGAGATGACAGCAACCATCACTCGGAGCAAAACACCACTGGTTCTAAAATGCATACCTTACACTTTCCAATACAAGAGATGTGTTTCACAGTAGCGAAGCTGAAGAAGTGTCAGCAGCTCTTAAAGTATGCACTTCAGAGACCATATTTACTCGCCTTCTTTTCTTAGTTTGGTCCATACTACCAATTCGAAAATACGGAAAGCTAATAGATAGCAGTAGATGAGATTTCTTTCACAATATCGAAGATGAATTGCTAATACCTCGTAAGATATGCGTTTTAGAGCCCATGTTTACTAGACCTTTTCTTTCGAATTATCGTTCCTGTCATGTCCCTCAGTATTGATCTTTCTTCCTGAGACAGCATATATTGACAAAGCACGCCGTATTTTCTCATCCAGGGCGCTCAACCCGCGGGTCACACCCGCGTCCCAAAGCAAGTATCAACCTGGCCCAAGAAGTGAGCATCTTATGTAGATATGTGGTAGACTGAACGATATCAATTTTCAGCTCCCGCCTCACGATGCTATTCCATCAGTGGTCCATCCCGTTCTTGACATTGCCATCCACGCTATACTTCAACTCCCAGAGTCTCATTCTTATAACTGCCCATTCCTTAGAGTCGTTCCTGTTGTATTACAGCTACTTCAGTTGCAACTGCGAAACTATATGTTTAGAGACACATATTGAAATTAGTTTATGGAAATACAAGAAAATCTGTGTTATGTCTGTATAATTGTGATAAAGAACATGTTTCACCATAGTTCTGATAATCACAAGTCGGTAGAACTTCCACATCTGCATTTGATTTTCAATTAACCCAATGTTTCCCACCTAACAGTACCGTAATTCCGTTATAACAGGATTAATCTCATATCATCTCCATTCCTACGAATAACATCTCAATATGAACGTCTCTATAGCAGGCTTTCATGAAATATTATTTTCGTGTGCACTTTATACCATAGCAGACGATCTGTACAATGAGATGAGTTTCAATTGAGTTCACTTTCCTCATTTGACAGCCCACGTACTGGCTTCCTATGGGGCTGAATCAACATCAATTCCAGGAATTCCTCACACGTTTGGACGGTGAGTGTAGTGATGTTGTATATTTTACAGAAATAAGCTGGCTCAGTTGAGGCCTGATGTTAAATAGATTTTATAGCATAATGAAATCAAATCGTTCATGGTATTCAAATCAAAACCTACGGTAGAAGTTGAAAATGCCAACAGGGTGACAAATTCGGTATTTTTGGTAGATTTGGCTGCACATTTAATGAATAAAGAGGCGTCTTCAACGTAAAAACCCACTCATCAGTAGATTGTTTCAAACAACAAACACATTCCAAATGAAACTGAAGTTATGGTAAGAGCAAGTAAATGCAACCATCCCTTTTTATTTCGACAAATTGAGCAAACATAATCCTGAAGACAGGATGAAATGTGCAGGAGACTTTTTCATTTTATGTTAGAATTTGAAAATCGATTTCAGTAATTTCGAAAATATAATTAAATTTTTTGTTTATTCGACACCTATTATAAACATTATAGATACGTTGCCAGAAGATTTCAGATAGCATGCATAGGGCTGCAGTCCGACATCCAGCTGAAAGAAAAGTATGATAATTTATCTTTGTTGTTTTACAAATCATACCTACCCTGGGACAAATATTCTTTGCTGCACAGTTCTGCCTTATACATTTCATCTCTGTTTGCAAGCAAGTACATTTACGAAGAGTTTTTTCAAGAGTAAAGTACACAGATAGTAAAAATGGAACAAAAATCGCAGATGAACACCCTGAGAGTTGCAACCACTCTGATCGACTTCTTTTTTTTCTGAATGGCTTTTCTAGGTGTTAAGTACATTACGTGCGACCCGAAAAAATACTCGTCTTTTTAGAATGCAGGCCAAATAAGGTAAAAGGGCTACCTCATCGAACAATTCTTGAGAGAGCTGTGGTACAAACTTCACACCACAAAACGTACGGTCCAATTATTTAGCTTCTAAGACTACTGTTTACATGAGACGGCTAACTACTGTAGAAGCTAAATCGTTCACTTCTTCCACAAACTGCTGCATATTTCTGGAGGAATATCAACTTCAAGAAGAACGCGCCTTTACATGAACTATACTCTGTTCTGTTCAATGCGATCTGGTCGCCGCGCACCTCATCGAGAGAGAAAGGCGTCCAGATACGGAAAAGTAAAGGGCGTAACGGTCAACTGCGCAGCCGTTAAATGGCTCGGTACATCCTCCAGTTCGTTAATAGACTCCAGGGTCTAATAGGGGAGAGAATACAAACATTTAGAAACGAGCAATGGGGCAAAAACTCACAGGAAAAGGAACTACACGTTCTGGCGTGTGGAATGTAGCCAGACACTTCACTAGGGAGAAAAGTTACATTCCCACTCTACAAGAACCAGACGGCGCTGCTTACTTCGCAAAGGAGAAGGCAGAGCTTATGGCCACAACACTTTCAACGTCCTTCATGCCGAATCTGGCTCTTCAGATCCAGTATTTACGTTTGAAACGGACCAGGAGGTTACACGACTTGTAGCCCAGCCCATGCGTGACGAAATCTACGTGCTAGTACAAAGGAAATAACATGGGCTATCAAGCACACCAAGGGTACCAATGCTAGGAGAGCCCCTGGGGCTGACGGCATTCAAAACCGCGTCCACCAGGAGTTCACGGCTAGAGCCGTAGAATACCTTGCACACCTAACGATTGTTATCTTAAAACACCGCTTCCCTGACTTTTGGAAGGAGGCCTAGGTCCTGATGGTCAGGAATCCGGGGAAAGGCCACTCTCTCCCGCAAAATTACCGATCCATCAGTTAGCTGTGCTCGCTCAAAAAGATTGTTGAGAAGGCTAACTACTGTAGAAGGAGCTGAATTGTCTATCCAAGCGCACCAAGACGCTTCACTAGGCACTGCATCGCTAACGACACCCTATGACCAAAGCAATTCGGCTTTAGTAATCATCACACAACAACATAACTCCACCGCGTAGCGAACATATAACACACAGCTGCGACACGAACAAAGCCACATGGGGCGCGTACCTGAACATCGAAAAAGCTTTCGACCGTCTCTGGCACAACGGCCTGATACGGAAACTCAGCGATGCTGGTGTCGCCGACAGACTCGTACGTCTCATACACTCATATCTCATGAACAGATGTTTCAACACTGACGTGTGGGGCAAACAATCGACAAAACATGGTATCCTATCTGGAGTACCCCAGGGAAGCATTCTGGGGCCCTTCTTGTTCGACCTCTTACGTTATTGAGTTTCCAACAACACAAAACACGACGTTAACTATCTTAGCGACTGATAGACATCCTTGCGCGAGACTAGAAACTGTCGAACATAAATTCAGGAACACAGACGACACTCAGAACTGCCGAGCCTTGGTTCGAACGATGATGATAACGTTTGGTTTGTGGCGCGCTTAACTGCACGGTACAAAGCCCTAATTTTTGCACAGTCCAATTTTTTACACATTCCAACTTTTTACACATTCCAACAAAATAGTCACTGTCACGAGTGATGATGAAGATGATAAAATGATGAGGACCGCACAAATATCCAGTCTCCGGGCAGAGAAAATCACAACCTGTCCGGGAAGCATGGAACGATGACGTATTAAAGTAAATGTCGACAAGTGTGAAGCAGCTCTGTTCACACGCAGACCGAAGCTACCGTTCAGGCATCAACAAAATGGCTCTGAGCACTATGGGGCTTAACATCTGAGGTCATCAGTCCCCTAGAACTTAGAACTACTTAAACCTAACTAACCTAAGGACATCACACACATCCATGCCCGACGCAGGATTCGATCCTGCGACCGTAGCAGACGCGCGGTTCCAGACTGAAGGGCCTAGAACTGCTTGGCCACACCGGCCGGCAGGCATCTACACTGTTGACAGGTAACACTACATACACGCCGAATACATTTCCGAGAGAAAGTCAGATACCGCGGTGTCTGGCTGGACCGGAAACATACATGGGGAGGCCTCATAGAATAAGTTGCCAACAGAGCGCACGTTAGGCTCGAACAACTGTACCCAATGCTCAACAGGGAACGTACACTGAGTAGGAGGGGTGTCGAGGTCCATATACATGACACTGATTAGACGTCTGATTGTGTACGACGTTTCCGTCTGGGGATACTTACTGCTACACGCCTGCGCCGCTTGCAGATCATACAGAAGAAAGTGCTGCGCATCAGTAACAATGCTCCACAGTACACATATACCGCGGATCGTCACTATAAATACCTTCTTGAAACCCTCAAGAAAGTATTAAATACTCGCCACACCGCTACACAGGAACTCGACACGCTCGAACAATCCTTTCATCCTTACCTTGGGAAACTATGATCACAACCATAAGTGGAAGCATAAGCGGCTAAAGAAATTACTAGCTAGGGCATAACCACCTATGGTGAGCTAACAGACACTCGAAAGAGACATCGGCAAGCCCCTGTAAAACAGCAACATTGGCTGGATATGCCAGCTGCCGGCAGCGATGGCTGAGCGGTTCTAGGTGCTTCCGTCCATAACCTCGCGAATGCTACAGTCGCAGGGTCGAATCCTGCCTTGGGCATGGATGTGTGTGAGGTCCCTAGGTTAGTTAGGTTTAAGTAGTTCTAAGTTCTAGGGGACTGATGACCTCAGATGCTAAGTCCCATAGTGCTCAGAGCAATATGCCAGCTGCTATCACAGAAGCCGACAAGCTCTCACACTAACGCACAAACAAACCACCAACACTACACAGTGAATCCGATATATGAGCTATTGGATACTAAACGATGATGAACCCAAATGTTACAGGCATGCTGATGCTAACTGAGGTGCCAACACCGGTACCCAGTTGCAGCCGCCGAGTAACAGCGCTCCACAATGTCAAAGGTACCCGCCTGCATGATACCCACTACTAACAAAGCCCACCCTTACATAACCTATCACAGGAAGCAAGATATCCGCTGGTGCTCCTACAGCCCGACCCAACTATCGTAGAGGTTTCTTTCCCTTGGATCTTGCCTGGACATATTTCTCTGTCCTTCAAACTGCTACCCTTCGTTCAACTTTCGACCCACTCTACCTCCTGATGAGTGCGTATTAATAGTTAATCATAACCAGACGGACGCAAACATCACAGTACCCACTTAGTGAAGACTGACCAATATGCAGAGATGGCAGTAGACCTTTTGAGTTGGCTATCATGCCGGTGTGGGTGTGGAGGGGCTCCACCCTACAATAGAAAATCTAGTTCGGTGGTTGCAAAACGTGCCCTTCTCTTTGCAATAAATTACTGTTTCTTCACGAGACGAGTACACATTTACCATTTTACATAATCATGTAATCAATATTATTGAAATTACGTTGATTTTTTACAAACAGCACGTCACAGAAAAGTAAATGTGGTGCCGTTCCGTTTCACCGTGGTGCATGCAGACTGGGAACAGCAGTTTGTCCTCTAGCCAGAGACGCGGGGAGGTGCTGGGTCCTCCAGTCCGGTGAACGTCAATCACTGGAGCCTTGTCGGCCTCACGGAGCGCCGCGATGCGGCCAGACTGGCTAACTAAGGAGCGCGTGCGGCTGATGGATTAATGATGTCAGCGGGCGAGCGGCCAACCCCTCGAGGACCCACCGGGGCCTGGGGGCTCATTTGGCCGCCCCTGCTGGCGCCGCAATCCGCCAGGCAAAGCACAGGCACCGCTCCGTGGCTCCGCCTGTGACGCTGATCGCCTAATTCCGCTTAATGGCTTGGCTGCTGGCAGCCACTCTAAGCGAGGAAGCGCCGGTTTATGGACAGCGGGTTTAAACTGGCTCTCTGCCACTTGCCAGTACAGCTGTTTTATTAGAAATGACTACGGTATTTCATGTCATGTACTAGATACGTAAATCAACTATTGTTGGGATCTCACCCAGCGAACAGTGGGTCCAAAGCCAAAAGTCGGTCAACATGACAAGAATTAATTACTTTCGTATTTTTTGCTTACACTGCAGGTAATCATGACGACTTAATTATTATCTTCTTCTTTACTTACAAGGGAACCTCCCCATCGCACCCCCCTCAGATTTAGTTAGAAGTTGGCACAATGGATAGGCCTCGAAAAACTGAACACAGATCAATCGAGAAAACAGGAAGAAGTTGTGTGGAACCATGAAAAAAATTAGCAAAATATACAAACTAAGTAGTTCATGCGCAATATAGGCAGCATCAAGGACGATGTGGTCTCAGGAGCGCCGTGGTCCCGTGGTTAGCATGAGCAGCTGCGGCTCGAAAAGTCCTTGGTTCAATTCTTTCCTCAAGTGAAAAGTTTACTTTCTTTATTTTCGCAAAGTTATGATCTGTCCGTTCGGGCATTGACGTCTCTGTTCACTGTAATAAGTTTAGTGTCTGTGTTTTGCGATCGCACCGCAAAACCGTGCGATTAGTAGACGAAAGGACGTGCCTCTCCAATGGGAACCGAAAACATTTGATCGCAAGGTCATAGGTCAACCGATTCCTCCACGGGAAAACACGTCTGATATATTCTATACGGCATGTGCGTCACATGACAGAAATATGTTGTCGACCCGCCCAACTTTTACACTTGGCGAATGGGTAAAAAGATTCTTCTACCTTGCCCGATTTAGGTTTTCTTGTGGATGTGATAACCACTCCCAAAAAAGTGATGAAAACATAAGAGTTTGTCACATAAACTGCAACAAATGAATTGTCTGAAAATAAAAAATTAAACTTTTCACCCCGGGGAAGTCTTGAACCTAGGACCTTCCGACCCGCAGCTGCTCACGCTAACCACGGGACCACGGCGCTCCTGAGCCCCCACTCTCCATGATGCTGCATATGTAGCGCATGGACTACTCAGTTTGTATATTTTGCTTGTTTTTTTCATAGTTCCACACAACTTCTTCCTGTTTTCTCGATTGATCTGTGTTCAGTTTTTCAAGGCCTATCCACTGTGGCAACTTATAACTAAATCTGAGCGGGGTGCGATGGGGACGTTCCGTTGTTAGAGATATTGGACTAACTACCTGTTCTGTCTTTGAGGTCATCTCATTTTGGGCCTACCAGGATTTCATCTTTCTCTCAGAACATATCTCCACAGATGTGACTACAGCCTGTCTTCCAGCATTTTGCTCACATGATCTTTCCATCTATTTCTCTACTAGCCGAGTACCCGGTGTTACCCAGGTATGGATTTATTCCAATCTTCTATTCGTCTATCTCTTCCTTCTCCCTCTCTCTGTCCATCGAATACTTCACCCTCTCCTCCTGTACGTCTCCTCCTCCCCCAATCTGTGTCCACCTCCCCCTTCCATCTTGTGTGTCCATCTGCGCCTTCCACTTTTCTGTCCACGTTATCTCACTCATACCAGTAGGACGCTGGTGGTTCTTACTCCGACAGTATGTGTACCAAATTTGGTTGAAATCGTTCCAAGGGTTTAGAATCAGCTGTTTACCTGTGGCTTTTCTTTCACTCGCACATCTCAAATATATTAACCACATATTTAACATATTTCACACATAACTGTATGCACATTTCACCTGTTCCTCAATCGAATTCTGCCTTGCAGTTTTATTTTACGCTACTTAATGTTTGTCACGTTGTATCTCCTGAACTGTGGGTCGTACTATTGTATATTTTTCTAGGTACATTCAGCGGCATACCTGAATACCGTCTGCGATATGTATCGCGAATACAGTTAGTAGCAAAGAAGTAATAAATTAAGAAGGCATGCTTCATGTAGTAGTTATACTGCATGAATAGCGAAAAGGTAGTGGGTGTTGCCAACGAGAAAAAGTTCGTGAAGGTTTGAATTCACGTATGCAGTCTGTCCCAAGCGACTAATTGTTTTCATACTCAAATACTGGATGACTGAAGAGCAGCTATTTGCGCGCAATGGGCTTCACTGCTGTTTAATCCCCACTCTCGCCCCTTTTGATAGGTAGATGGTTCTTAACACCACAACGATGATTTACAGACAGTAAGTGATACGTGTACCAAGTTTGGCTGAAATCGGTATATGTTATACGAGGAGATGTATCCGTTTAACATTGTTTTCCCTAATTTGTCCATCCCTAATTAGGTCTTGGCTTATGCCTGTTCTACAAATCTCATTTCAGCTCCCTGTAGTTTGCTCTCATTCTTCTTTATGAGAACCCATATTTTACTCTTGTACAGCAGTCATAGTAGAGAGTCATTCAAAATGATTGGGGCAAAAATAAAGTATTCGTGTGATCAAAATACTGACTTTGTTAGAAACATACGTACAGGCTGTAAGATTAACTCTCACAATTTAGGTTGGAAGCAATGAAACAATGGAAAGTCAACACTGTTGTTCATCGCCGGCTTTAATATTCAAAATGGTGTCATTCGATACAGAAAAGACGTATTGCGTCAAATAATACACAAAAACATCGTCAATAATAGTTGTTTAAAGACATTTTCGGACCACGTTTGGTAAAGTGGCACCAGACTAACATGGGCAAAGCAACATGGGAAAAGCAATTCGCGGAGGTTGGATGCATACGCAAGAAACAAAATCACAGCACAGCCATCATCCATTGATAGTGAAGTGGTGTAAAACGTTCATATGATCCACGAAAGAAAATCCACGCAACATACAAACAGAAAATGAGTGTGTCGCAATCAACAGTGAGGTGTATGTCTTTCAAGCGTCTACAGTTCAACGCTTACAGAATTCAAATGTTGCAGACACCAAAACCTGCCGATAAACCGAAATAGAGACAGTTATGCATTGATTTTCAAGTATAATGGAAGGCTTCCCAGACAGGTTTGTGTTTCTGACGCTGCCGCATTTCACTTAAGTTGCGAAGTGAACAATTTGAGAATATGTGGTGCAAAAATGGTTCAAATGGCTCTGAGGTCATCAGTCCCCTAGAACTTAGAACTACTTAAACCTAACTAACCTAAGGACAGCACACACATCCATGCCCGAAGCGGGATTCGAACCTGCGACCGGAGCGGTCAAGTGGTTTCAGACTGAAGCGCCTAGAACCGCTCGGCCACTGCGGCTGGCTATGGGGCGCACAAAACCTGCATGCACCTCTGGGAAATGAACGTGATTCTTCAAAACATTGTTTCCTGCATCATAACCAACAGCACAGTCTTCGGTCCTTTCTTCGTCTCAAAGTCTACTGTTACAGGCATAACATATGTCCATATGCATTTTCTCCGGATGTGACATCAGTTGACAGAGGAGGTTTCCCGACTTCATTCTGCAGCAGCGTGGAGCGTCACCACAATGGCATATCCACGTATATAGTCACCTCAGCCAACGCCATCCACAGAGCTACAGATTGGTCGTGTTGGGTTGTATGATGTGCCACTCATATTGTGGCCCCCTGGTCTCCTGACCTTAGACCAATCGATTTTTTTCTTTTGGGAATGTATGAAGGACGTGGCTTACGTACCCCAATTCCCGCAGGATCTACAGCAGCTAAGGTACCAGACAGTTGCGTGGTTAACTCCTCTTATCGGGCTACCTTGGAACGAATTTGGCAGGACATGCAGTGCCGGGAATCTTTCATGACACAAATGGAGCCCACATCGAGTATCTGTGAATTCCCATATAATCTGAGTATGTTACCCTTTCCGTCTATATGGGTACTTCTGAAACAAAGTTCGTCACAGTAGTCACAGGAATACTTTCTTCTTTCCCATTTATTCTGAATCATCCTGTATTATAAAACTTCATTTTAATTGAATCAACTGTGGGTTCTTGGTGAAATATTCTAAATTAACTAAATAAACACTGTTTCTTGTCTTGTTTCACAAATGTTATTATGGTTACTGCACGACCTAGGTTTCAAGTGAAAATGGGGTAATAGAACAACCCTAGGTTGCGGAGTGAGAATAATAAAATTTGTGAAACATGGCAAAAAGTCTGTGTTTGATTAAAATTCATTTTTGTTTCTTTTGTAACTTTGTTCTCCATGTTTCTGACGTCACGCATGTAGTGAATTTCATAAATCTTGTTGTTTATATCTCTATTAGGATGGTAACTTACTCGGTTCAATAAATAACTGAAACTGTTAACTTTGTTACTATAAAAGCCTTTGATCTGATCGGCTCTTCTCTTACTACCTTTGTTTTATTAACTGAGATTTCCATATTGAAATCTTTGTCCAGCAGGTGCCATTTCTGTGTGGAATATTGTAATTAATTCCCATCGTCAAACACAATAAGCTAATCGTCTGCAGAGACGAAAGTGTTTATGGTTCCATACTGTGATATCTCTAAACCGGAATGTACTTATTTCCGTCATAATGAGTACACTATTATCTGTGCACCTACCCTAACTGAAACAATTCTGTTCTTCTAAATGGACAGTTTGCACTTACAGTATGTAATATCTTGCCAATAATTCTAGCATATGCCTGATAAGCTCTCTCTATCACACTTATTCCTTTATGACTGCCAAAGGTATTCCGTTTTCCTTTCATAAGCTCATTGTTTAATAGATTTTTAATTATCATCTCAAAAGAACAGACATACATAAATAAGTTTTTTGTCTGGAAAGAAATTTCACTGGAACTGGAGGCGTAGAGTGAGTGGTCGTTTTGAAAATAATTTATTGTACAGCACAATCGGGATTATTTGTTGGTAAGTGGTCAAGAATCTCACAGAAAATGTTTGAGACAATTCGGAATACATGATTAAGTGGTACAATCAACACACCACAATTTAGTAACTCTACGAGATCCAGTATTCAATGTATGGTTCCAGCTAGATATGGCATACATTAGAAAAAGTTGTAAACTCTCTCGCTCGCTAAAATGAGGCCATTATCCAGGCTAAAGGCGATGTTACACAGTATTAGCGTGATAAATTATTTGTTTGTTGCTCATACTTTAGTTATAGTGAAAACAAATACAATTAACAACGAAAAAGATAAATACTGAAAGAGTGAGTAGAATTTGTAAATAAGTGCACAGGCTGTTGGCGATCTGATGCAGTGCGACACAGAACCTTCAAAGTTTGTGCCACTTCACACGCCCGCCCCAGCAACCTCACGGCCATACGAATCGCTTTGTATTACTTCCGCTACAGTCCCGGGAAGCGTTCCCCAAATTGCCTTCCATCGCCCGGCTTATGTTTTATTGATGCACCGAAGTTTCACGCGCTGTTGGCCCCGCTGGCAACAGGCGGCGGCGGTGGGTCCGCAGTCACCATCACCTGACGCTCCTAACAAAGCAGAAGCGGTGACTGCCGTCCTTCCGCGTCTCCGAAATTTGTTGGCGACACTCTTGCCAGACTTCGGTGCGCACAAGGTTGGGCAGGCGCGTGAGTTGGCTGCTGGTGACGGAGCCTCGTGAGAGGTCGTTTGCATGCGACGATCTTCCTGCCCGCCTGCGTGACGTAAGACCACACACACACACACACACACACACACACACACACACACATACACACACTAGCGCGTGATGCTCCCCTAGTATGGAAAACAGTGACCATTCTTTTGGTTCAGAGACCAAAGGACTCATCAATGGTGATAGACGACACTTCTATAAAATTGTTTTTATTGAAACTATACAAACCATTGAGTGGTGGTACAGAGCAGTAAAACAGAGCCGTAAATATTTCATTAGGACCTCGAAAAAAATTCGAGCTGTGACCGTGAAAACTGATGAAGTTTTTAGTCCAAATGTGTATGCACAGCCACATCAAAAGTATCTCGACACTCTAACAACCCTACCACAACAAAGGTCAAAAATTAATTATGATTGTAGTGTTGCTCACGCTGCTAAATACTGCATTTTCGGGCAACAACAAAGTTATATTATGTGGCAGGTGTCATTAGAGCACAGTTAATAGAGTAATTTCATGACATAATGGATAAACTAGTCACTCATCTTTTCGTGTTTCCCACGCTGGTCTCGTTGTGAACTCATGGCTCAATGTGATGATTCCAAGCTCGGATGCAGCGAGACCTAGGTGCTATTCTGCGATATTCAAAAGTTTTATAGATGCGTTTCATAAACCATTCTTGAAGATTAAACTTTTGCAAGTTAAGACAATGGTGATGTAAAAAATAATCAGCACTCCGAATTTGAGTTACACTTCTTTTTTATTACTTTTGTTGCAATATGAAGTAACTCACATAACATCACTTCACAATATAAAACATACTTGAAAATATCTTCCTCACAGTTAGTTCACATTTTATAAAAAGTCTCTAATAACCGCTTACGCGCCCAAAAATCGGAGTTACAAGTACGTCAAAGATTATAGTGACAAAAGAAAGAATACACATGAGAATAATATCATGGCAATATAAACATATCGATGTATCAAAGAACCTCTACATTAATGAAATCAAATCTGAATGTTGTCTCAGAAATATGTTAACTATTTTACATAAACACAGTAGAATATTGCTGGTATCGAGAGGTTGAGGTGAGGTTCCGTAATGGTTACGGAATTCAAGTACCATTACAATACTTACTAGTGGACATTAATATGGCATGTGTCTTCTCTTCTTTCGTATGATGGCTTGATCGCTGCTGAGGACACTTTCAATGAAGTGCCTGAATGTCTGTGGAGGAATGGCAGTGCGTACGTCCTCAAGAGCCGAAATCAGAGGACCTACCGATGAGGCTGCGTTCTGCAGCGAGTCGACATTCTGGCTCATCCCGCAGGTATTCCACTGGCTTCAGGTCGGGGCTCTCCATAGGCAAATTTATTTCAGCAATTAAAATTGTGGGGCATCTAAAGGTCATGTAACTTTCCTTTACTGCCATGTTTCGCTCGACAGACACGAACATCTGCAGAAATTAAGTAGCTAGATCCAAACGTTAAACATATCTGGCTGCGTATAGCACCACCGTCAAAAAGAAGAAGAATCTGGCTATGAAGAACCAGATATATTTAACGTTGAACCTTGGCTACTTACCAGGTGTAGAAGTATGAAACCAGAATAATTACACGTCTGTTGTTTGAAACTGGTAAATAGTTTTTATCCAAGATAATCTCCATTGCTATTTATGCATTTCTCCAACCTCTCGGGTAGGCTATGAATGACATGCCATAACAAAAAACCTTCTTCTTTTGAAGCGAACCAGTCAACGAGCATTTCCGCACATTTTCATACGAATTGAAGCGTTCTTCAGCGAGAGCCTTTCCCAGTGATGCAAATAGATGATAATCCGAGCCAAGTCTGGCGGATAAGCCACTTGCCCTAGTATTTTGCAACTGAACATCTCGATCGTTTCCCCGAGCAGTTTTGCTGTGTGTGATGGGGCATTATCATAGAGCAATAAGACTGTGTTGTCTTTCTCCATATTCCGGTCGTTTTTCACGTAATACTCTAATTACATCGATCATTTGCTGTTGGTAGCGATCAGTGTTAACGGTTTCAACAGGTTTTAGGAGCTCATAATAGGTGACACCCTTCTGATCCCACCTAAGACAGAGAGCATTACCGAGCGAGTTGGCGCAGTGGTTAGCACACTGGACTCGCATTCGGGAGGACGACGGTTCAATACCGTCTCCGGCCATCCTGATTTAGGTTTTCCGTGATTTCCCTAAATCGCTTCAGGCAAATCCCGGGATGGTTCCTTTGAAAGGGCACGGCCGATTTCCTTCCCCATCCTTCCCTCACCGAGCTTGCGCTCCGTCTCTAATGACCTCGTTGTCGACGGGACGTTAAACACTAATCTCCTCCTCCTCCACAGAGAGCATTGTCTTCTTGCCAAGGCGATTTGGTCTTGCATTGGATATCGATTGTTTGCCTGGATTCACTAATGATTTAGAATCCATTTTTCACCACCTGTCGCTATTTTATGAAGAAACGACTTTCTTTTGCATCTGGCGAGCAGCTTTTCGAAAGTGGTCCTCCGATTTGCTTGCTGTCTTTCATTCAGTTCATGCGGAACCCATTTTCCCCACTTTCCGCACCTTCCCCATTGCTTTCAACCGAAGAGAAACGGCTTTATGCGTCACATTCAATTGTTCCGGGACTTCCTGTTGAGTTTGAGTATCTTCTTCAGCCAATAAGTTCTGCAATTCGTTGTATTCGAACTTTTTCGTTGGTTTTCCGCGCTCGTTGTTTCTTACGTCAAAATCACCAAAAAATGGTTCAAATGGCTCTGAGCACTATGGGACTCAACTGCTGAGGTCATTAGTCCCCTAGAACTTAGAACTAGTTAAACCTAACTAACCTAAGGACATCACAAACATCCATGCCCGAGGCAGGATTCGAACCTGCGACCGTAGCGGTCTTGCGGTTCCAGGCTGCAGCGCCTTTAACCGCACGGCCACTTCGGCCGTCAAAATCATCACTTTTGAATATTTTGAACTAATCGAAACGCGTGTTTTCCCAAGAGCGTGTTCGCCGAAAGATTCGAGAAGCATTCGATTCTATTCTGCAGCAGTTTTCTTCAAATGATAGCAGAAAACTAACGCTATCCGCAAATTGTAGTTCGTAAGCACAAAGCTCAGCATGTTTGTGGGTCTGAAACAGATACCGATGTATGGATCTTTGGGTATTCTATGTTGACATTAGTCGTCAGCCGTTACAGGAAGCAGATTTCACTGCAAACGTTGTCTCATGAGCCCTAAAAAATGGTTCACATGTCTCTAAGCACTATGGGACTTAACGTCTGAGGTCATGAGTCTCCTAGACATAGAACTACTTAAACCTAACTAACCTAAGATCACCACACACATCCATGCCCGAGGCAGGATTCGAACCTGCGACCGTAGCGGTCGCGCGGTTCCAGACTGTAGCGCCTAGAACCGCTCGGCCACTCCGGCCGGCTCCGTGTAGTTAATTGCTTCCGCGTATGACTATAAATGTTAAGTGGTACATCCTGTAAAGTTCTGGAAGAACTTGTTCGATAAAGGTCTTGCACCTTACTTTCGTACACTTGTTTTCACTCGCCTCGCATTACTTCCAAGACCATACGTTTCTGCTCAAAAGTTATATTTTTACACCTCTATCAGCTACTTCAATTTGTAATCAGCCTTTTGAATCACCTGCATACAGTGCCTGAGAAAAAAAATGAAACTGCCAGAGGATAAATTTGGATTTCTACGTAATTTCGTACACGTACATACCTTCGCTGGTATGTAAATGATTAGAACTGCTGTTCTCTGTGTCAGGTAAACGGCCACCATAGTGCATCAGTGATATTCGCATACCAGGCCTGGTAGGGTACGTAAGTACCGTGAACAACACCAGATGTCAAGCGAACACTGTCAATGATACGAGGATGCCGCCTACTCCTTTGAGACGACGTTAAAAGCATCTGACAGACTTTGAAAGGGGCCTTAATGGGAGTCTCTGTTCAGCGAATGCCGGAGTGGTTCCTTTGAAAGGGAACTGCGGATTTCCTTCCACATTCCTCCTTAATTCGGGCTTGTGCTCCGTCTGTAATAATCCCGTTACTGACGAGTCGTTAAGCATTAATCTTCCTTTTTTTGTTCGTTTTTCTCTTCCATTTGCCCACCTGGCTTGATCGTGCGATATTCAAATTTGTGTGTCACTCGTATATGAAAGTGGCCAGATGTTGGACTTCATGGAAACTTGAAAGAGGACACACTCTTTCTCAATGTTCCTGTCAACCACATCTGAAAACCACAAGGGAGGATCGTCGGTTTGTGCACCAAGCATATCGTGACCCCATCACACATGCGTCACCCATCTGAAAACAAGTAATGGATTCCCTGCAATATTCCGTGTCACCTCGCATCACTGGTCGAAAACTAGCAGCTGCCGGACAATGGAATATCCGTCCCACGACTTTTATTTTTTTAATTCATCAGTATTCTGACTGGTTTTATGTGGACCGCCACGAATTCCTGTCCTGTGCCAACCTCTTCATCTCACAATATCACTTGCAAACTATGTCCTCAGTTATTTGTCGCACGCACTCCAGTCACTGTCTTCCTCTAACTTTCTGCCCTCTACAGCTCCCCCATTCTTTGATGTCACATCAGACGTCTTGTCATCCTGTGCCTTCCCCTTGTCAGTATCATCCTCATATTCCTTTCCTGTCCGATTATTCGCAGAACCCCCTCATTCCTTACCTTATTAGTTCACCTAATTTTCAACATTCGTCTGTATCACTACATCTCAAATGCTTCGATTCTCTTCTGTTCCAGTTTTCCCACAGAGCATGTTTCACAACCACACAATTCTGTGCTCCAAACGTACATTCAGACAAATTTCTTCCTAAAATTAAAGACTATGTTTAGCACTAGTAGTAGACTTGTCTTGCCCTTTCTTCCAGTACCAGTCTGCTTTTTATGTCGTACTTGCTCCATTTGCCATTGGTTATTTTGCTGCCTAGGCAGTAGAGTGCCTTCATTTACTTTGTGAACATCAATTCCAATGTTAAGTTTCTCGCTGTTCGTGTTTCTGCTACTTCTCATTACTTTCGTCTTTCTTGTATTTACACTCAGTCCATATTCTGCATATTAAACTATTCATTCCATTCAGAAGATCATGCAATTCTTCTTCACTTTAACTCAGGATAACAATGTCATCAGCGAATCGTATCACTTATATCCTTCAACTGTGAATTTTTGTTCCGTTCGCGAACCTTTCTTATATCTCCATCATTGCTTCTCCGCTGTATAGCTTGAACAGTAGAGGCGAAACAGTACATCCCCCTCTTGCACCCTTTTTAATCTGAACACTTCGTTCTCGATCTTCCATTGTTATTATTCCCTCTTGGCCCTTGTAGATGTTGTATATTACATATCTCTCTTATAGCTTACCCCTATTTTGCTCAGAATTTCGAATGTTTGGCACCATTTTACATTGTCGATCGCTTTTTCCAGGTCGACAAATCCTATGAACCTGTCTTGATTTTTCTGTAGCCTTGCTTCTATTTTCAAGAGCCACTATAGAATTGCCTAAAGCCAAACTGAATGTCATCTAACACAGCCTCAGTTGTCTTTTGTATATTATTCTCCCCCAGGGTGAAGTTAACACAAAACACACGACTGCGTTTCGAGTGGTGGACAGCTGGTGAATGGTGCCGCATTGTGTTCAGCGATGGATTGTGGTTTTGCACTACCGAAAGTGACTTCTTTCGGCTAGTTGGGCGGCGGTCACATTATTCCAGAGTTTTGGAGCGGCACAGCAGAGAAATTAAAGTCATCATGGAGTGGGAGCCATCGGGTATGACTTCAGGCTGGTAGTGGTTGAGGTAACTCTGACAGTACATCACGGTCATCATGGGTCATCATGTGTTACCTCTCGTGCGACAGTATCGTTATGCAATTTTTCAACATGACACTGTTCGTCCATCGAGGGCACAGATCGCACGTGTCACTATGAAGTACTCTCGCGGCCTGGAAGATCTCCAGATCTGTCCTCTATAGAACATGTGTGACCCGAACACGGATGTCAGCTCCACTCGAGTGCCAGTAACCAGGATTTACAAGAGATGTGGGTCAGGTGACCACGGGAGAGCATAAAGCGGCTTAAAGACACCTTTACCATTCGAAACAGTTCATGCGTCCAGGCCAGAAGGGGTGCAACGTCATACTAATAAGTTGTCCAATTCTGCCAAGTTCTTTCTAAATCTGACTCGAACTTGTAATCACTTAAATGGCATCATACCCTCTCAATCTGCGATGTTTCACTTTGCATCTTCCTGGATTTCTGGGTGCTTCAGTGTTTTGGTCAAGCGAAATATTTTTTTCAAAACACATTTCTTTATTCGTTTTTCGAGTTTCTTGCTAAGACGCTGTAGGTGCTCGCGTGACATTGCTACGACGTCACGTGACAGCGAGCTATAAGTAAGAGGTTAAGAATCTTAAGATATTTTGCACGTCTTTCGCAATATATCGTTAATCCGAAATTTGCTTCCTCCAGCTTCAAGAGTTCAAAGCTCTAATGAGCTCTCGTTTTGTTGCCAGGTGGAACAAATCCGTTTTCTGTGAAAAGTGACTGACACAACTACGTTTACCATTTTTTTGAAGTCGAAGATTGAGCCACCTGAGGCGTCACACATCTGAACGGGCAGCACGAGGGACTATGATGTCTGAAAGCCCAATAGTGTCAGGTGGACGAGACAAATTCACTACGGCTGCTTAGCGACAGAGTCGGTCACTTCAAATCGCAGCAAAAAGTTGCGTAAGAATGTCACAGACCTAGAAAATGCCACAGACCTAGAAAATGCAGGTTCGGTATTAACAGAGTGACTCGTATTTTATAACTTCTCTTGCCGCAGGCGAAACTTAGAAAGCCGGACGTACGAGGCGGAGCGAGCAAATAAACAGTGCTTTGTCTCGTTAATCTGCAATCACACAACATTTGATACTGACAGATACGGTGATACAAAGCAGCGACGTGAGCGTGCATTGAAATGCTTTCCGACGCCTTGTGTAACACCTGACACTGCGTCAGCTGCATGTCAGGTTTCCGAACCAACTCCTAAGGGCAATCAGCTAGCAGCCGTATCATGCGTGCATCTACTGGCACATTATGCCGAAGGCTGTCATTTCACACGGTAGAATGCTCCCACAGGAGATTAACTGAAGCACAATCCCCTGTCCTAATGACGCGTCCCCTCAGTATCAAAATGTCAGATCCGTATAGAATTATCTTTGTATTACTTTGTGCAACCAGTAGTTCAATTTATTTATTATCAGCAGCTAATTCCATGGAGCCACAAAGTCTTAATACTTGTGAAAGCATACAAACACAAACTCACTCTCTCTCATTCACTCACTCACTCACACACACACACACTCACACACACACGCATACACACACACACACACACACACACACACACACACACACACACACACACATGGGATTTCTATTTTTAAAATTTAAAATTCGTAACATCGTGTTTTTTGCCCCACTCTCAGTCGGGTTAATTTCATTAGTGTACGATAAATACGACACAGAATGTTCTATATTACACGTTCATTCTGAACATATACAAATTCATGGTTTCTCTATAACATTTTTACGTCTCTGTTAATCAACAGAACCCTCAGATAAGTTGATAGACCACAGTCCAAGCTCACGAAGGCTTTTATGAATTTACTTACTACGCTTATAACACTACATCCCTACAGAACAAATATTCCTGTTCTGGGAAAAGCCACGTGTAATACTATTATATTGAGAATTTTGCATATAATCTAAATGTCATAAACGTGCCTACTTTCTAAAACTGTCGTATAATGTTACCCCTTTTACAGGATTTGACCGTGATGGATGACTAATGGATGTGGAAATCAGACTATAAGTTCTTATCCTATCAGTTTTCTAGCTGTTTGAAAAACCCCAATAAAAATGGAATAACACTTAATCTGGGACCGTTCTGTACCAAGTTTATTAAGTAGTTTGTGTAATGGATTTACGGTTGGCAGACTATCTAGGCAAAAAAGCAGAAGTAGTAAATTTCGCCCTCTTTACTTCTATTCCGTAACATAGCGACACAAACAAATATAACTTCTCAGGATATAGCTCTGACAAAGACACGGGAATCTTTTAGGTACTGCACCCACATACATATACAGTTTTTATATAGAAAGGCCACGAATTTTTCATCATCACTATCTTCTAAAAGAAATTTGTCCAGGTGGGACTTCTATGTTTGCATTTTGTATAACCAACTGATTAAATACTTAAATATTCTAATAGCATAATACACACATTTGCATTTATTAAGTCACTTTGTTTACATCTTCCTCTTAACAAATGATATGTGAAGTGTCAAAGGTAGAGTGTGGTTAGTCTATACTGTCATTCAGTATTTTTATGCTACTCTACGTCAGTGTTACTGAGCCACATAAACAATTTTCTTTTTATAACTGTTGGTACATTATTAAATTTCATTTATAACTGAAACAGTTTTATCTTTACTTTGCTGAAAACGTAGTTATTCACTTTCACTTTACTTATTGCCACAAAGAGAGCAAGAATTTTAAAATCGCTAAGGACAGACGTAGGGCAAAATGCATTCTTGTACTTAAAAAATATTACAGCTAAAATTGTATAGCTTGAGACTGTTGTGTACAACATAATGGAACACACTCTGTGCAACTTTTGTCTGAGAATGTGCATCGACATTTATTTTATAAGAATTTGAGTTTTTAATTACAATTGTTTCTTTAACGTACCTTTCCTCTAAACTAATCAAGCAACAAAACTGGAATTTCAAGGTTTACTTCTGCATAAAAGGCTAATAAAACGTGTGGAACATATTTTGTTTAAGGTTATAGTTGCTGCGGTAATTTTTCAGTTTCGTATTACCCAGGACTGCTCTATTTTTATCAAATTTTAAAGGAGAACTTTTCTCAGAGAAAAGATAACTGAAAAGTGTTCCACAGGATTACTCAGTAAGTAATTCTTAAGAACTATGCCAAATTTCAGGATGTCAGCTTTTATAGTTCCTGAGAAATGGTACATTACAGCTCAAAAAAGTCAGTTTACAGCAGTTCACATTTAAAGTTTTTATTTCAATTTTTGACTTTATTTTTATATCTCTAGTGACTAACACTGTCTTTATCGATAACCTTTATTCTCTTCCTCGTCTTCCTGGAGTGATCTCTTCCCCTGCCTCCTTTCTCTATCCAACTTTTGAAATTTTTCTTCTGCTGTCTGAGCTTCGTACAATCACATTTCATCGTTGCTTCTGAGAATCGTCAGTGTGAATGTATCTGGATGAAGCCTAGTCTCTGCAGGCACTTAATCTTACCTACTTTTTCACTACTGAACACTAGATAGGCGTCATATGCAGCTATATTCACAACAATTGAGGACACAATTACTGATTTTGGGCAATGCAGCCATATAAGATGATTGTAGCTCTCATTTGTAGTCTGTGGTTTCTCATGCGCACATTTTTTCACTGGTTCAGGATTGGCTAGGTACCTTAAAGTTGGTTTTATAGAGTCTAAGATAGCCAGTGGCAAACCATATTTGTGGGCGTTTGGCTTTTCACTGGCCTCCGCCTGAAGATATGTACCACGATGTATCAGAAAGGGATTTTGAGGATTATAATCTGTGGAAAGTTTGTGAAAGAATATTGCCCACACAGCTTACTGCATTGTTTTCACACTTTGTAAGTTGTCCCTGATAGCTTTTTCCGTAATATATTGGTGAAATGCGAATTTCCTTGTCTGTTAGTACCTCCTAGTGGGTTTCCATCTTCTAATTTCTTGCCTTTCATTTCTTTCTTTAGTCTGAAAAATCTAGCTCCCATTTAATTTTGAACATGCACCACACACTACAATATTTCAATTTTAGTTTGTGATCCTTAAGAATTGCTCTATAAAACTGGCTTAAAAGCACTAGAATCTCCATCATCTAGATACTTCAAGTACCTGACATTATATTGTTCAACTGACCTTTGAAATACTAGTTTCGTCACAGCTGCTTCCATCCCACCACTTGGTCGCAGGTAATTCTTGCTGCACACTTTCCTGTGTTCTAGCTGCCACCTTTCTTCTTCACTGCCACCATTGTTTCTTTTTGCGTTACACTGAGAGCAACATTTGCTCATTACTTGGAAGACTAAGATTTTACCTGTATCCACACTAATGACGGATAATGCACCATGAAGTCCAGTATGGCCCCTCTTCATTCAGGTTCCATCACAAAAGACACACAGATCTGGTTGACGTTAGTGTCCTCCCTGCCCTTCATTGCTTATATCTACAGCATCCTCAACAACAGTTTTCATGTCCTCCTTGCACTCAAATTCAAGAGCTCTGAGGTATGTCCTGTTATAATCACTGAATCTAGTTACTGGTGCAGGTATGTTCATCGAGACACAAAACAAATTTGTGCTTTCTCTGCCTACAACGAAGCATCTCATGGCGTAAGACAGTCTTCCCATTCAGAACAGGAGTCTTAAACTGAACGTCATATTTACAAACTTCCCACAAAATATGTATATTACTTACAATGCCTATTCTGTCATCATACAGTCCAAGCCTCTTTGAACCACAGTTACCATTCGCACGTATTTCAAAGTCGATTAACCCAAATCCACTGATAAACTTGTGTTAGGCACTGTACACAGCATCATGAATTCCTTCACTAATTTTCTTCTTCGGTGAACTCAGTGACTTTGTCGAAAATTGTTCTTCACACTTAGTAGCAGCACCTGTAATATTGTTATTTAAATTTCCTGTATTTTTTGCGCTTGAAAATCGACATTTTCTACTTTTTTGGGTATGCATCCACTGTTACGACCCATTTCGAGCGAAACAGGTTGGTATATGAAAACTAAAAGCTGAAATAAGTTTGCAACATGCACTATTAAGAAAAACGCGTTGTAAACAAAGGAACAAGCAAAGATATTTGCCTTCTCGACATCTGCAGTTCGTTTAGATTGTGCGAACGAAAAATTATTGTACAAAAAGTTTCTAGCCTAGAGAAGGTGTAAATAACAGCACAGAAAGAAGCGGTGTGGCAGGTGCAGACTCCCAAACAAACTTTTTTGAAACATATCTAGCCAGAACTCGATGACGAAACTTTGCGGTGTTATTCTTAAAGAATCAGTCTAATAAGTTAAGCAATAAAAAAATCTATTTTTTTTTTTTTGTAATTTTGTCTTACGTCTGTCCTTAAATTGGTCGCTGGACATCTACTTCAGTAATTAAGGAAATTTCACTTCAGCACTTCTCCTAAATAAATCATACAGTACTTTAACCTCCACTTTAAATGTTAGTTTACAACAAATATTTGCAAACAGTTACTCAAAGTTGAAAATCAGTGCTTGTAATAAATACTGAATAAAGTACTTCAAACTTTTTTATAATCAGACACCTGGAAAGGACAGTATATAGGTGAATGATTTCGAAAAAAAAAAAATAACTGGGTGGATCAAATTTTATGTTTAACACGATAATTGTCCAAAAAGTTAATTTTGAATTGATGGTTCACGCTTCTAAAATTCTAATTATACAGTTCGTAACCTCTTGTACTAGTTGGACATGGCGTATGGTAATGGCGGCTGCACTACCCATGGTATTTCTTGAAGTATGGACTAGTTAATTCTTCTTGGCGTCGTTTTAACGTCCGGGGCACAGATCAACAACTTGTACCAAAGCCGTAATAATTCAGCAGTCTTCATCCGAGGCTATTGTGCAACGATTTCCAGGCACTGCCTGCTCCATCCGAGTGTTGCCTCTTTCACTGCTGCTTATAGAGTGTGTCTTCTCGTTTCCGCTCGCTCTACAGGTAGTGAGCCAAAAACCCAAGCCTCCTATTACACATCTCACAGTAACTACCGTACAGTACAAAAGCACTCCATGTTTTACATAGTTTATTGTCCCTAAGGGTGTACCATTTTATCCAAATGACAACTTTCACAAATATATAAAATCATATACACGGCATTTTCATTTAATTAAACTATGGCAAAACATTATTTAGTAAATTACGTTCACATATCTCTTTACATAAGTAAAAAAAAAACTATCAAAGCACTCTAACATTACATGTATCTCACTTTCCAAACAATCTTTGCGTATCGCTGTTATACACTCCTGGAAATTGAAATAAGAACACCGTGAATTCATTGTCCCAGGAAGGGGAAACTTTATTGACACATTCCTGGGGTCAGATACATCACATGATCACACTGACAGAACCACAGGCACATAGACACAGGCAACAGAGCATGCACAATGTCGGCACTAGTACAGTGTATATCCACCTTTCGCAGCAATGCAGGCTGCTATTCTCCCATGGAGACGATCGTAGAGATGCTGGATGTAGTCCTGTGGAACGGCTTGCCATGCCATTTCCACCTGGCGCCTCAGTTGGACCAGCGTTCGTGCTGGACGTGCAGACCGCGTGAGACGACGCTTCATCCAGTCCCAAACATGCTCAATGGGGGACAGATCCGGAGATCTTGCTGGCCAGGGTAGTTGACTTACACCTTCTAGAGCACGTTGGGTGGCACGGGATACATGCGGACGTGCATTGTCCTGTTGGAACAGCAAGTTCCCTTGCCGGTATAGGAATGGTAGAACGATGGGTTCGATGACGGTTTGGATGTACCGTGCACTATTCAGTGTCCCCTCGACGATCACCAGTGGTGTACGGCCAGTGTAGGAGATCGCTCCCCACACCAGGATGCCGGGTGTTGGCCCTGTGTGCCTCGGTCGTATGCAGTCCTGATTGTGGCGCTCACCTGCACGGCGCCAAACACGCATACGACCATCACTGGCACCAAGGCAGAAGCGACTCTCATCGCTGAAGACGACACGTCTCCATTCGTCCCTCCATTCACGCCTGTCGCGACACCACTGGAGGCGGGCTGCACGATGTTAGGGCGTGAGCGGTAGACGGCCTAACGGTGTGCGGGACCGTAGCCCAGCTTCATGGAGACGGTTGCGAATGGTCCTCGCCGATACCCCAGGAGCAACAGTGTCCCTAATTTGCTGGGAAGTGGCGGTGCGGTCCCCTACGGCACTGCGTAGGATCCTACGGTCTTGGCGTGCATCCGTGCGTCGCTGCGGTCCGGTCCCAGGTCGACGGGCACGTGCACCTTCCACCGACCACTGGCGACATCATCGATGTACTGTGGAGACCTCACGCCCCACGTGTTGAGCAATTCGGTGGTACGTCCACCCGGCCTCCCGCATGCCCACTATACGCCCTCGCTCAAAGTCCGTCAACTGCACATACGGTTCACGTCCACGCTGTCGCGGCATGCTACCAGTGTTAAAGACTGCGATGGAGCTCCGTATGCCACGACAAACTGGCTGACACTGACGGCGGCGGTGCACAAATGCTGCGCAGCTAGCGCCATTCGTCGGCCAACACCGCGGTTCCTGGTGTGTCCGCTGTGCCGTGCGTGTGATCATTGCTTGTACAGCCCTCTCGCAGTGTCCGAAGCAAGTATGGTGGGTCTGACACACCGGTGTCAATGTGTTCTTTTTTCCATTTCCAGGAGTGTATTATGACAAATTTTAAAGGCAAAAAAACTTTTATATATTAGATGACTGGTTGAATAATAATGTTACGTATATGCTGTTCTACATTTAGTGAGCTTGTCGATCATACCTCTACGGAATAAATGTTCTTTATTGTATCCACGATTTAATTTCATCACTGAAAATTATCTACGGCGTTCTGTTGTTGAGTACTACTGCTGTCTGGAATAGTTGGCTATAACCACTTGTTGTACTGTTATTTGTCCATATTGTGTATTTGCTATCAGTTTGACCACCTTGCTTTGAGTTTCTCTTGTAAGTGTGACAAAGTTCAGTGTCGGAATTAGATTCTCATCTTCTCGCTATTCATACAACAGATTTTTGCTGTTTTGTTTAACTTCGCATTACCTTGAATATTAGTATACATTCACTCAGAACAACATGCTTTCCTATAACTTCAATACCTTTTGTATGATAATAGGGTAAAATTATACAGGTAATAAAAAAATCTGGCTCTTCGTTTTTTTAAAGTTTCCAATGCTAGCTGCAGGCATATACTGCACATTACTCGACCTTTGCACTTACCGTAGCTCCGCACACGTAGGTCACCAGAAAGTAACTGACACCTGACCTCCTTGACGTACATTCCTTGTTACCAATCTGTCTACAGTGCACAAAGATGCACGGTGAAATTCAGTTGGTACATGGACCAATCCAGTGTCTCGTTCAGCCATACTGAACTGGCACAGTGCTGCACCTTGAAGATTGGTATACATTTACTCCAGTCAGTACAGCCTGCTGTCCAGTAACTTCAATACCTTTTGTGTGATAATGCTGTTCGGGAAGGAAGACCGTCTGCACATCAGCCACAGACTACACTGTCGAAGCAGTCGCGGAACTGATTCGCCGCATATAGCGACTATTGTGTAAGCTGTTAAGCAGAAACACATCTCTGTAGGCAGTGCTCTTTCCATCGTGCGAGATCAACTTTATTATCAGACACTTGCTCACGCTGGGTTCCGCCATCACGTTCAACTGCACACAAAGGCATAATGGTTTTTGTCTCACTGGATTTCCTTAAGCGTTTCTTCATAGAAGGCAGTGGCTTCATTAAAAATATCATTACTGGCGAGGAAACTAGGGGCCACCATTTCATACCTGCAATAAACAGAGCGTGTGTGGAGTGGAGCCACACCACCTCGCCTCTGCAGAACAAACACAAAGTTGTTTCATCAAAAAGGGAAGTCATGACGACTGCTTCCTTCAAAAATGGTTCAAATGGCTCTGAGCACTATGGGACTTAACATCTGAGGTCAACAGTCAACTAGAACTTAGAACTACTTATACCTAACTAACCTAATGACATCACACACATCCATGCCCGAGGCAGGATTCGAACCTGCGACCGTAGCCGTCGCGCAGTTCCAGACTGTAGCGCCTAGAACCGCTCAGCCACTCCGGCCGGCTGCTTTCTTCAGCCGTGAAGGATTTATGTAATAGGCCAAAATCATTAATGTCCATTTGTACTTGCATGCATGTTTCATTTAATCTGAGAATGATTCAATAAATGGAGGGTGATAATGGAATGGAAACCAATAGCAGTGTTTTATTTGATGTCTATCAGATCACAGTGACCGTTCATACTGAGCTCTCTCTAGCTTCATTCCCTCTCAGTTAACATGGTGCTGGACTCACATGCTTTGTGGACAAGTTTTGTGGGCGCGGAAAGACACAGCGTGCTGGGTTTGGGACAGGCGCGGCACTGAATGTAGCAAAACATGTAGACTTTTTTGCCGTCAGATCACTATGGAGTCTCAGGTGTTTGTTTCGACCGATGTCACAACCGGGGCCTGATCAGCGGCCGATGTGAGGACAGGAGGCGACTGTAGATGCAGGAGAACTGTGCTTACTCATGTTTTCCTGAGAGTCCTTTGAAGATAAGCATCTTACGGTTTTCAAAATCAACGCAGTTTGCCAAAAATGATCGCCTTATGAGCAGCTTTTGTAACTCTAGAAGACTTCTAGTGCGACACTCTTTGCTGGGTGTGAAAATGCGCCCTTGGTAAATTTGTTAGTGATGTGATGGAGAAATCGCTAAACAGCAGTTTTTTTATATGTAGAAGGACGTTGTGTAATGCGACTGGCATTTAATAGTGACACATTGTCTTCACGTGATTCTCTGTGCTTGAAGGAATCCCGCTATTGGTTGGCCTTGTATTTTTTTTTTCTTTTTGCTGGTGAGGCAGATACGATTTGGAAGGAAGAAATAGCTTGGTGTAAGATCCTGCAAAAATAATAAAGTGTCAGTGCCTAGACAGAAAGGACGGCAGTTCAAGAGTCCATGATCAGAAGTGCTAGTAAGTGCATCTTTGAAGACGTGAAGCTGTGTGTAACGTCAGCACATCAGCTGCATCTATTGGAGACAAACAGCAGTGCACCTCTTAGCAACTGAGCATGTTCCATACTTGTTGGAACGATGGCGCAGTCCACCTTTACCACAGAACCGTTCAAACTACAGCTGTTCGTTAATAACTATGAAGCATAACTACCAGCACCGGTGTGATGAGGCAGTTTCTTGCTCCGTATTTTCAGAATTCAGTGCTATCAACTGTCTCAGGCCCAACATTGCTGTGGTGAATGTATCAGTTTTTCAGTTACTATCTAGTCAACAGTCACTGTTTTCCGTTTAAGGCTAACAAGATTCTAAAGTAAATTTCAGACTGACATTAGCATCAGAAGGGCGTTTTGAAGTAATTCCTCAAAGAAACATATCGAATAGTTACAGTTTGCATAGTTAACTTTACAAAACATTTCACAGTCCATTCACGATCTCAATGAATAATTATATTTTTATTGAATAAATCACTGTGTTAAACGAGAGAATGTTTCTCTTGAAGAACAACGCTTCATATTAAATAATTTATCTGTGTTAACCTCCATTTTAGGATCTATAGCTGGGGCCTTTAATAATTTGCAGTATCCATTAAAGCTGTGCATGGTAATCTGTGGCTTCTATCTGAAACGTGTGTCCGGCTCTTAACTAGTTTCATGGGCCAGGGCAACATTACACACGCAGGGAGTATCCGTCCTTCTTTGATGTGTAGTACAGCATTCAATACACTTTACTTGACATCCCAAAATTATGCGCATATTTTTGAAGTCGCCTCGAATGTAGGAGTAACGTCATCAACTTTCTGTCTGTTTTTATCATTACGCGATATTGCCGTTCGCCCTGGTCAGGATCCGGCGACTGTCATACTAATATGGAATCTCCGAGTTCAGGAAGGCAATACTCAACGCCATGCAGTATCTCAGACATCTAGAGGACAGACATTTGGCTCGCTGAGCCATAGGAGATCTTAGGGGCAAGTCATACATATTGTCAGAAAAAGGTTTGTTCGCACTAATTAAGTATCTACACGGACTGTACGATGTTGGCTACAGTACCACAGATAATTGTTGCAGCTTCCCTATACCGGCAGCAGAGGGACGCGAACCGATGGGCACATTCGTAATGGCGACACCGAACACACGAGTGGCACCACATTGTCTTTTCGTATGAGACCTGATACTATGTGCACTATGACGTAGGAAGTATTCTTGTTAGGAGTGTCCGAGGAAATCTAACTTTGCCAAACAGTGATCATCTTCGTCATATAGGCCAAGCACCCCTCAACAAGTTATAGTGTTTCACTGAGTACACACCATAATCAGCCCTGGTTTACATAGCTGCTGATTTGGAGAACAAGCATTATGTTTATGACGCGTCCGGTGTTCAGCTATTGCCCTTGCCAGCACGTTGTCCAGATCTCTTATCCAATGAAAATTTGGAATCATCCGAAGATTTCGTTGGCACACCGAAGGTGGCAACACACATTAATACCACAGACATTAGTGATGTCTCGCTGCAGTATGAAATGGGAGGCACTCCTGAAGACATGGCGTCTCCCTCGGCACTGCAGCACCATCACACAGAGGTCAATACAGAGCTACTCTTCTGCATAGTAAGCAGGAGATCCTAGTTCCAGTCCTGGGCGCTGCACAAATCTTAATTCATTTCTTCACCTTCTGTCATTATCATACGTAAAGGTGAGACTCGTGTGATGTAAGGACAATTTAATTATATAATATTGTAGTTTCATCAGAAAACATTTGGTTATAGGTTGCAGAGAATTCGTCACGCCACCACCCATTATTCACTACGACTGATGAACCCATACATATAACTGAAGCAGCATGGCATGACACTTTCCTGTAACCAGAGCTTGACTGGATAGATAGCAGAATCCCATAAACTTCGGTTACGAGATAAATCAGTCAAATCCAAAGGCCGTAAGTAAATTCAACTAAATACCTAGGAATTACAATTACGAACAAATTAAATTGGGAAGAGCACATACAAAATGTTGTGTGAAAGGCTAACCGAATACTGCCTTTTATTGGCAGGACACTTAGAAAATGTAACAGATCTACTAAGGAGACTGCCTACACTACACCTGTCGGTCGTCTTTTAGAATACTGCTGCGCAATGTGGGATCCTTACGAGACAGGACTGACGGAGTATATCGAAAATGTTCTAAGAAGGGCAGCACGTTTTCTATTATTAAGAAATAGGAGGGAGTGTCACTGAAATTATGCAGGATTTGAGGTGGCGTTTTTCGTTGCGGCGGAACTTTCTCACGAAATTTCAATCACCAATTTTCTCCTCCTCATGCAAAAATATTTTGTTCGCGCCGACCTACATAGGGAGAAACGATCACCATAATAAAATAAGGGAAATCAGAGCTCGCACGGAAACATATAGGTGTTTGTTTTATCCGAGCGCTGTACGAGATTGGTACAATAGAGAATTGTGAAGGTGGTTCGACGAACCCTCTGCCAGAGAGTACCTATGTAGGTGTAGATCCATTCTTTCTGCAAGGTGACATATCTGTATACCTTGTATGACCCCATACCACCTACAAATAGGTCCCAGCTTGTCATGAGCTGTACAATGAGCAACCAATGAAGTAAAGCAAAGAAATATTTAGAGAAGAAATTAAACTTCAGGGAGAATAAATAAAAACTTTGGGGTTACCGGGGGCATTGTATTCTATCGGAGGCAGCTAAGGACTTAGAGCACTAGTACGGAATGGACGGTGTCTTGAAAGAATAGTATAAGTTTACCATTAACAAAAGCACGACAAGGATAGTGGAATGTATTTGAATTAAATAAGGCGATGCTGAGGGAATTACATAAAGAAACAAGACACTGACAGTAAATGAGTTTTGCTGTTTGGGTGGCAACTGATGGCCGAAGTAGAGCGGATATAACACGTAGACTTGCAACAGCAAGAATAGCGTTTCTAAAGAAGAGAAGTTTGTTAACATCGAACAATGATTTATGTGTTAGGAAGTCTTTTCTGAAGATATTTGTCTGTAGTGTACCCTTGTATCGAAGTGAAACGTGGACAATAAACAGTTCAGGCCGTAGAGAGTAGAAGCTTTTGAAATGTTGTGTTACAAAACAGTGATGAAAATTAGATGGGTAGATCATTTAATTAATGAGACACTACTGAATAGAATTGGCACGAAAAGAAGTTTGTGGCATAACTTCATTAGAGGAAGCGATCGGCTGATAGGTCACATTCTGAGATATCATGTCATATCATGGAGGGAAGTGTTGGGGGCAAAAATTGTAGACGGAACCAAGCGATGAATAGATTATCTACGTCCACAAGGATGTATGTTGCTGTGAGATGAACAGGTTTGCCACTGGACGGATTAGCGTGAAGAGCTGCATCAAGCCAGTCTTCGGATTGAAGACCACAACAAAAGCATTACTTTTAAAGTGTAAGCAATGAGTAAAATGTGTTCTGGTGTCCTAACTAGTATTGCATTTTTAATCCTCGGTTTTTTATGTTTCTTACCCACGTTCTCAACCTCCACTACATGCTGAGTGGCCCATAAATTAAGTTTAACAGTAGTCTTATCTAGGGGAGATGAAGACATCGACAGTAAAGAAGTTCTATGCCTCACTATTGGGATACGAGGTGATTTTCGAAAGGGAATGAAACAATGTGAATAAAAATCAGAGATATTAATAATGCAATGAAATGGCGGAAAAGAGCAAACGATGTGAGAGAACGGAGAGGAAAAGATGCTGAAATCAGTTTTCGGACTGACAACCGGATAAAAACTTATCCCTGACTGTGATGTAACATAAAATCGGCACTACAACAATTCAGTCTCTCTCGACAAAGTAAAAGCCGAATGTAACGTAAAAATTCGAATGACGATTTGAAGACAGGAATCTAAACTTATTCGATCTACAATGACTTGTTTCAGTTATTTTCATAACCTGCAAAGTCGTAGCACAAATAACAGATGACCAAGGTCTTCGCGCATGCAAGTGTATACTAAACATTGTATTTACAACAGCATATGAAGTAACAGAGAAGGAGCGAAACACCCAAGGCTCATTAGTCATTAAGTATTTAAATTTCGATTTTATATACGTTCCCGGTGCAAGTGAGAAACTATGATAACGCAATTGTTTTGCTAAGATATAGTTCTCTTATTTCACGATTTTGCGTCTCTAGTTACAGTAATCTCCGTGACTGTGACTTCCATTAAAACGTAGCCTTTGTGTGGAAACAACTGTTCTCACGTGCAAGGATTGATCTGCAAGGCGAAATTGGCGGCAAACGTTGCCAGGGACCAGCGACGTAATACACAGAGCAATTTCTTCAGAACTTTCTGTCGATAGAGACACAGGTAACTACTTTGTTCGTTTTATTATGAGCGATTCTTGATGTGGTGATAGCACGAATGCATGATCAACGTCAAATATCGCGAACAGTTATACTGCCACACAGGTGACCAACAAAGTGTTCTCCTGCCGTTTAATCACTACTCATTAATCGGGCTCTCTCGTACGCCTCATCATTTTATCCTTTTGATCTTCTGTATTCAAGTTTCATGACTTATACATTTTTGCCAACTACCCAGTTCTATTATTTAATAACCTGTATTTGAAAACAGTAATATCTCTCTTTTGTACCTACGTATGACTCACTTTTGCCTACTACTCGCAGTGCTCATCTCTGTCCTATAATTTTATATGTATCGTTCAACTGCTAATCATGTCAAATGTAAATAATTATAAGTACTGCAGATAGTTTCACCCTGACAGGATATCTGCTTGCACAACATGATCTTAAACGGAAGTTTTTGTGGCGGCCTCCATTTCAACAGGACCTGTCCAAGTGCAAGGGTACTTTAGATGCTCTCCCACCAGAAAGCGAAGCATTCTTACACACTTTCATGAGAAAAGCATACCTAAAAAATGTAAAGTTCTTAAAAGCACAGGTATTTAAATTCCATATGCGCAACTACCAGAAAATCCGCATTTATCTTGTCGCACGAGTTTCGTTTTGTCGACATTAATCGTCGTTCAATGGTCGGCCAAGATACATATTTACGCTTGTGGTTTGTTTCTTAGAACTTAAAGCAATTCTTTACCAACGATATTGTGGTGAAATATTATAACTGCAGCATTTCAAGTCTGATTTTCGCTAACATATTTTTGAGGCATTTCTTCATTTACAAAACTGAAAATTTCGTAATATGAAATACGACATAATGTAGCACCACTAGCATTTATTGGCATGCTTTTGACTAAATGTATGTGTGTGCATTTCTGTATAGGTAGTGTTTACCGACTGAACTACTAGTTTTGATTGTCACTTGATCTAAAAACGTTCTGTTCATCGGTGGTTTGTCATAAGCAGTATATTAAGTCGGTGCTCTACCACTTTTCCGCGAATGGGAAAGGTCCCGAGTTCGAGTCTCGGTCCGGTACACATTTTTAATCTGCCAGGAAGTTTAATATACTTCTGTTGATATGTAAATGAAATGGGGAATATTGTAGGAAATAAGTCCGGCGAGGATGGGATAGGTCGGGTGGGGGGAGGAGAGTTAAATGTAAAGTAGTGAGATGGAGAAATGTACTATGAAGTAGACGTGAAACGAAGGTGGGAGAGAAGGATTTGTTTTTTATGTGATGGATTCAATGATTTTGTATAGTGTCTAGTTTCAACTGTTTGTTGTATGTCATTGCTTTGTGTGTGTAGTAGTTTTCTTGGAATGTGAGGAGATTTCTGTTTTTATATCTATATCTATGGCGCTTGACTGATGATATTTCTGTATAAGGTACACTCTTGGAGTTGAGTGGTTTGTGCTGAATTTTCATGCTGTGATATCTGCTCGAATGTTCTGCCACTAGTATCAATGTAGGTTTGGTCACAGTCTTTGTTACTAAGCTGGTAGATACTAGACCGTTCATTTCTGTCTGGTTTTTGTTTTAGTTTCCGGAACTGTATCCTATTACTGAGTTATTCATTTGGTAGGCAATGTTCATGCCTCGTTTTGCTAATATACGAGTATCACCAACCTTTCAACATTATTTTACTGTGGCAGATCCTTGTATGATATTTTCTTCTGCTTGAGCTGCTTGTATTAATGTGACCACCGTTTATATTTGGGTCGTTATTGTATTTGCGTATATGTTGGTTCATTTGTTTCATCTTTTATGGGCATATTTTTCTGTTATGTTTGTATACTGATGTTTCTTTGTATCCATTTTAAAAGTTTACTGCTTTACAGTAGTTTTTTTTTAAAATCAAAAGTGTTTAGGGAAATGATACAGAGTCTATTATAAACGTATATGATTCCTGCTTGTTTCTTGTATGTAGGTGGTTTCAGGCTGTATATATTATGGAACTGTTGTTATGTGTTTTCGGTATATCAAACTAGTGGTAGTGACTGTCTCTTCTTACGATAATTTCCAGGAACCTGAGTTTGTCTTCATTTGCACTTTATGTCGTTGAATACAATATTTACGACTTTTTAAGTCTTGTGTTTTGTTCAAATAAATGGCTCTGAGCACTATGGGACTTAACTTCTGAGGTCATCAGTCCCCTAGAACTTAGAACTACTTAAACCTAACTAACCTAAGAACATCACACACATCCATGCCCGAGGCAGGATTCGAACCTGCGACCGGAGGGACCGCGCAGTTCCAGACTGTAGCGTCTAGAACCGCTCGGCCACTCCGGACGGCTGTGTTTTGTTCTGAGATTCATGTACCACGTATATTATGTCATCCATATACCTGCACTAGTAGATGAATTTTAGACTTCCTTTTTATTATGATCACACACATAAAGAAATTGCTAGAAATAGTTTTCATACACGTCCTCATAACGCGCGGAATTGTGACTGTTAGAAATTTATTATTTACGGTGTCAGTGATATTGTGAAACAGCAAAAATGGTTAAAACTGACCAAAGCTCCAAGGCCTGAGGAAATATCTGTCAGAGTCTATACCGAATTTGCACCTAAGTAAGCCATTTTTTACGATAGTATACTGTTCATCACTCGAACAAAAGGTTGTTCCCAGTTAGTAAAGAAAGCACGGGTCACACCCGTCTACATGGAGGGTAGCAGAAGTGATGCACAAAACTAGAGTCCATAATTGTTAAAATTCATTTGTTGTGAGTGTTAGAACACATTTTTAGATCACGTTAATGTACCTCGAACAGAGTGACGTCCTCCACGCCAGCCAGCATCGATTCCCAAAACATCGTTCACGTGGAATCCAACTCTCACGTTTTTCACGCTACGTGCTGAAAGCCATGGATAAAGGCTGGACAGGAATTCAGTTTCTCAACCATCGTCTAAATAGCCTGCCTCTCTGACATTTACCTTGTTCGTAAAATGAAAAATGATATAAAATGGAAGCCTTATGATGACATGGACGAGGTAGAACAAATGTGGCTGCAGGAGCTGCGCTGCTGAAAAATTTCCGTGCTAGATGTACGTTTGGTAGTGCTTTCGCAGTATTTTGAAAATTATTGATTTTCCCACGTAATACGTGGGATCGCAACCACAAAATACGAAATGCGGTTATGAATAAATTATCTTCCAGCTAAAATATGGTTTTTAACTTCTTTAATGCATAAACGATTTTGGGACTGACAGCCCTACCTTCAGGTACGCCTTAAAATATAAGGGAGTTGGACAAAAATACCGGAACACAGCGACAAATGCATGCTTGAACATAAATGCAGATGGTAGCCATGACTGCAGACTACACTGTATAATTTGAACACAGTGGCACCTACGCAATGTCCTCAGTACATTACAAGAATTAGTCACGGTCATAACAGTGTTCTATGTAGTTGTTATGATGATGATGTTGCTGTTTGGCGCGCTCAACTGTGCTGCCATCAGCGCCAGTACAAAAGCCCAATTTTTTTCACACTCCAATTGTTTACGGAGTCCAATCTAGCCACTATCAAGAATAATGATGATGATGAAATGATTAGGACAACACAAACACCCAGTCCCCGGGCACAGAAAATCCCCAAGCCGGCTGGGTGATCCAGAGGCAGCAACACTGCTGACAGCAGTTGTGAGTTTATTATGTCGGAGCAAAGAGAATTCGAAAATAGGCAAATTATCGGTGCTTGTATGGTGGGTGCATCCATTACCAAGGTAGGCGAAATGTCTGGCAAAAGACAACACACCAAAGATTAATGCCGCATACAGGGAAAGCAGACAAACATCCGCTAGTCACAACGGAGACGACAGTGAGTTCGTAGTGATGGTGACAGACGGTAACTGCAGAGGATTAGTTGCAAAAGCCACTGCAGGGCAGAATGTCATATTCGCTAGTCCTCTTAGCGCCAAAACAACATAAAGGAATCTTCATAAGCACGGAACTGTAGGGCGATCGGGAATTCAAAAACCACTCAAGGGTGTTGCAAAGGCTTCAAACTGGAAAACCGTGGTGTCGAAGCCATAAATCCTGGACTATGGAGCAATGCCGGCCGCTGTGGCCGAGTGGTTCTAGGCGCTTCAGTCCGGAACCGCGCTGCTGCTACGGTCGCAGGTTCCAATCCTGCTTCGGGCATGGATGTGTGTGATGTCCTTAGGTTAGTTAGGTTTAAGTAGTTCTAAAAGTCTAGGGGACTGATGCCTCAGATGTTAAGTCCCATTTTGAGCAATAGAAGAATGTCGTCTGATCTGTAGGGCCTCGTTTCGCACGGTTTCCAATTTCTGGCCGAGTTTACGTCGAAATAGGGAAACATGGCGGGGATCGTTGATGATTTGGGCAGTCATATCGTGGTATCCCATGCGCCCTATTGTTATTCTGGAGGTCACTCCACTGTCAAAGATTTTGTGACATTTCTGGCTGATTAAGTCCGTCCAAAGGTAGAAGATTTGTTCGCCAATGTCAATGTTGTATTTCAAGAAGACAGAGCTTCTGTTCACACAGCTCGCATCGTCCAGGGATGGTTTTATGAGCACAAGGACAGGTTGTCGCTTCACTCCTGGGCACCGCAGTCACTAAATCTGAAGTTATTGAGCCTTTGTGGTTTACTTTGGAGAAAAGTGTGCGCGATCGCTGTCCACCTCCATCATCGTTACCTGAACCTGCCACTGTTTCGTAGGAAGAATGAAAATCGTGCAGGACCTGCATTTATCCATTCCGAGAGGACTGGGAGCCGTTATGATAGC